>NW_027362761.1:373327819-374577819 GCF_046119375.1 Phyllobates terribilis | reverse complement strand
CGTTTTATCACTTCCTTGCCTAAACCCAAACCATCCGCTTCTGATGCCGCGCCAATTCTGAAAGAATGTGACCCGTACACCTCAGGGCTAAGGCCCAACTCCCGAAAACCTTTCTTAAATACCGCTATGAATTGAAAATGTGACAAAAACTCTAAATTTTCATGACACAATAAGGGACCCCCTCGCCCCAACCAAACCTGCCAGTATGCCATTAAACATCTCCTCGGGCAAAAGAAAGATCCATTAACCTCACCCAATACTACTCGCTTGCCTCTACCCAATTGATCCTTCTTCCCATGCCTAATCCAAAATTCAATGCCCCTAGCCCAACAGCTCACATCCTCGGCAAATAAAAAACCCCAATCTTATTCCTGCTTGGTGCCACCAATTCACCTAATCTCAGCGCACCAAAAAACACCAATGAAAAAGCCAACCTAAACAGTGTAGCTTCAAAAACTGAACAACAAATCTTATCCAGCACTAAACCCAACCGTTCCAAGATGCTAAAAGTCACCGGTCTTCGTTTATCGAACACCTTACCTCCTCTCATAAAGCCCCTAAGTGCTTGCTTCACTAAAAAGGACTTCGTAACATCTTTTTCCCCTGCAATTTAAAACCAAACGCTAGTCCTGCCACGAATTTGCCAACTTTTGAAACAGACCATCCAATCTCCGCTGCCCTTCCCAAGAGAAACAACACCGCCATCTCTCTATCTCCGTCACTCTCCACCAAACCCCACTGCAGTATCCAACTTTGCCATACTCGCCACGATGCCTCGTATGATGACCAGGTCTGCCTTGTAATGGACTACCGTATTAACCGTCCCGCTCCTCCATAACCAGCTGCCACAGATGCGAAGGGCATTCCTGTCCCATGTCCTCTGTCTCTGGTGCTAGCGCCCGGAAACGATCCCACTGGAAACGAGACAAGGCATCTGCGATGGAATTTTGTACACCTGGAACATGGACTGCTGTAATCCAAGCGTTCAAATTAAGACAGCAAAGAACCAGTTCCCTCAGCAGCCTAATCACCGGCGGAGACGAGGCCGACAAGCTGTTGATGACAGACACTACTCCCATGTTATTGCAATGAAACCGTATTCTCCTATTCGCAAAACACTCCCCCCAAATTGAAACCGCAACAACAATAGGAAACAATTCCAAAAACGCCAGGTTCCTCGTAAGACCCCTCTCCTTCCACATATTCGGCTATTCTCCAACACTCCAACGCCCCTTCCAGTAGGCCCTCTAACCATCACCTCCCGCAGCATCCGTAAAAATCTCACAATCAAAACTGCTCAAAAACTCGTGCTGAATTAACGACTTGCCGTTATAATTTTCCAAAAACAGCTTCCAAACCTTCAAATCCTCATATGGTCCTTATTTAAACGGATGAAATGATGCGGCGCACGTGCTCCCACTGTTGCCCCTGACAATCTGCAACAAAATATTCTGCCCATTGGCATAATCCTGCATGCAAAATTCAAACGACCTAACAGTGACTGTAGCTCCTTCAGCCTCACCTTATGCAACCTCCTGACTCTGTCAACCTCCTGCTTGAGCAAACTCAATTTATCATCAGGCAGCCAACACTCCATCCTTTCTGTATCAATTAAAATGCCCAAAAAACTTAAGATGGTGCAAGGTCCTTCCCTTTTTTCCTTTGCCAATGGTACGCCAAAATGTTCAGCTACCCACACCATAGTACCTAACAAATTCCTACACAACAACGATTGCGGAGGACCTATAAACAAAAAGTCATCCAAATAATGAATGACCGACTGAACTGATGCCAGGTCCCTCACCACCCATTCCAAAAAGGTACTAAACGTTTCAAACAAGGAACACGAAATTGCACAACCCATTGGCAAACACCTATCCACGTAGTATTTCCCTTTCCAAAAACAACCTAACAATGAGATGCTATCCGAGTGAACTGGCAGCAACCTAAAAGCCGACTCGATACCAGTCTTAGCTAGCAACAATCCTGGCCCATATCTCCGTACCCATTGCACCGCCGCATCGAATGATGTATACTCAACCGAACACAATTCTTGTGCAATGCCATCATTCACCGAAAACCCCTTTGGATATGACAAATGCTGAATCAAACGAAACTTATTCATCTCTTTCTTGGGCACAACCCCCAATGGCGAAATAATCACCTTGCTGCTAGGTAATTACTGAAACGGTCCAGCCATCCTACCCAATTCAACCTCCTTAGCCAACTTCAAACTAACCACCTCCAGATGAAGGGAAGCCGACATCAAATTTATAACAGAAAAGAGGACCTCGTGATCAGGTGGAGGAATTCTAAAACCCTCCAAAAAAACATCTGAAATTACCTTAGCCTTCAACTGATCCAGATACCTACTTAGAAAGGGGGCCATCGTGTGAAGCCTCACCGGAGTCACCCCCTTGACCAGTACCCACTGGCGGTTTTCTCTTACCCTTCTTAAAGCATTTAGATGCTCCGTGTGAACTTCCGTTACAATGGGAGCACACGTGTTTGAATTTGCAGGAGTTCCCGTACTTGCATTGCCCGTCATTAAATTGCCAGCAAGTTCCCGCTTCCTTCTTAGTGCTTTGTGCCCACTGACTACTTCCCCTGTGTCCTGCTGATTGGTTCCCGCTACTGCTGCTCCTGTGAAAGGACTGCCCATACCTCACCGGAGCCATAACCTTCAGCCATAGACCTATGTCCTTCTGATCCCATCTAATCTCTGGGCGGACTGCCTTCCACTGCCGGAATTGCTCGTCGTATCGTAGCCATGTCTGACCCCTATAAGTACGATGAGCCTCCCCAATATCATCAAGGTAGCAAAATAAACCTGAGCAATTATCGGGAGCTTTTTCTCCAATGACGCTAGCCATTATTGCAAAAGCTTGCAACCAATTGACAAACATCTGAGGAATCAACCTCCACCTACGCTTCTCTTCCTCCTCTCTTTTAATGTCGTCCTTTTTTCCCTTGTCCAAGTTAAACTATTGAAACAGACCATCCAATCTCCGCTGCCCTTCCCAAGAGAAACAACACCGCCATCTCTCTATCTCCGTCACTCTCCACCAAACCCCACTGCAGTATCCAACTTTGACATACTCGCCACGATGCCTCGTATGATGACCAGGTCTGCCTTGTAATGGACTACCGTATTAACCGTCCCGCTCCTCCATAACCAGCTGCCACAGATGCGAAGGGCATTCCTGTCCCATGTCCTCTGTCTCTGGTGCTAGCGCCCGGAAACGATCCCACTGGAAACGAGACAAGGCATCTGCGATGGAATTTTGTACACCTGGAACATGGACTGCTGTAATCCAAGCGTTCAAATTAAGACAGCAAAGAACCAGTTCCCTCAGCAGCCTAATCACCGGCGGAGACGAGGCCGACAAGCTGTTGATGACAGACACTACTCCCATGTTATTGCAATGAAACCGTATTCTCCTATTCGCAAAACACTCCCCCCAAATTGAAACCGCAACAACAATAGGAAACAATTCCAAAAACGCCAGGTTCCTCGTAAGACCCCTCTCCTTCCACATATTCGGCTATTCTCCAACACTCCAACGCCCCTTCCAGTAGGCCCTCTAACCATCACCTCCCGCAGCATCCGTAAAAATCTCACAATCAAAACTGCTCAAAAACTCGTGCTGAATTAACGACTTGCCGTTATAATTTTCCAAAAACAGCTTCCAAACCTTCAAATCCTCATATGGTCCTTATTTAAACGGATGAAATGATGCGGCGCACGTGCTCCCACTGTTGCCCCTGACAATCTGCAACAAAATATTCTGCCCATTGGCATAATCCTGCATGCAAAATTCAAACGACCTAACAGTGACTGTAGCTCCTTCAGCCTCACCTTATGCAACCTCCTGACTCTGTCAACCTCCTGCTTGAGCAAACTCAATTTATCATCAGGCAGCCAACACTCCATCCTTTCTGTATCAATTAAAATGCCCAAAAAACTTAAGATGGTGCAAGGTCCTTCCCTTTTTTCCTTTGCCAATGGTACGCCAAAATGTTCAGCTACCCACACCATAGTACCTAACAAATTCCTACACAACAACGATTGCGGAGGACCTATAAACAAAAAGTCATCCAAATAATGAATGACCGACTGAACTGATGCCAGGTCCCTCACCACCCATTCCAAAAAGGTACTAAACGTTTCAAACAAGGAACACGAAATTGCACAACCCATTGGCAAACACCTATCCACGTAGTATTTCCCTTTCCAAAAACAACCTAACAATGAGATGCTATCCGAGTGAACTGGCAGCAACCTAAAAGCCGACTCGATACCAGTCTTAGCTAGCAACAATCCTGGCCCATATCTCCGTACCCATTGCACCGCCGCATCGAATGATGTATACTCAACCGAACACAATTCTTGTGCAATGCCATCATTCACCGAAAACCCCTTTGGATATGACAAATGCTGAATCAAACGAAACTTATTCATCTCTTTCTTGGGCACAACCCCCAATGGCAAAATAATCACCTTGCTGCTAGGTAATTACTGAAACGGTCCAGCCATCCTACCCAATTCAACCTCCTTAGCCAACTTCAAACTAACCACCTCCAGATGAAGGGAAGCCGACATCAAATTTATAACAGAAAAGAGGACCTCGTGATCAGGTGGAGGAATTCTAAAACCCTCCAAAAAAACATCTGAAATTACCTTAGCCTTCAACTGATCCAGATACCTACTTAGAAAGGGGGCCATCGTGTGAAGCCTCACCGGAGTCACCCCCTTGACCAGTACCCACTGGCGGTTTTCTCTTACCCTTCTTAAATCATTTAGATGCTCCGTGTGAACTTCCGTTACAATGGGAGCACACGTGTTTGAATTTGCAGGAGTTCCCGTACTTGCATTGCCCGTCATTAAATTGCCAGCAAGTTCCCGCTTCCTTCTTAGTGCTTTGTGCCCACTGACTACTTCCCCTGTGTCCTGCTGATTGGTTCCCACTACTGCTGCTCCCGTGAAAGGACTGCCCATACCTCACCGGAGCCATAACCTTCAGCCATAGACCTATGTCCTTCTGATCCCATCTAATCTCTGGGCGGACTGCCTTCCACTGCCGGAATTGCTCGTCGTATCGTAGCCATGTCTGACCCCTATAAGTACGATGAGCCTCCCCAATATCATCAAGGTAGCAAAATAAACCTGAGCAATTATCGGGAGCTTTTTCTCCAATGACGCTAGCCATTATTGCAAAAGCTTGCAACCAATTGACAAACATCTGAGGAATCAACCTCCACCTACGCTTCTCTTCCTCCTCTCTTTTAATGTCGTCCTTTTTTCCCTTGTCCAAGTTAAACTTTTCCAGCGGAAGAAGGGAAAAAATTTCAACATACTCATCCCGCCAGATTTTTTCCTTAACCTCTTTCTTCAAGTGTGCCCCCAATGGCCCCTCAAAGCACACATATACCTCCCCTTTTGCCCTATCATCCAGTTTCACGGCATCCGCTTTTTCCTTTTCTGTCTGCACACAAACCAATACCCCAGAAGGTGCCCCCGCTGCGCACACCGCCGACCTGGCCGATTCGCTCCCCACCTGCGACACTACCGGTTGACTAGGTAACCAAGCCCCCACCGGAGATAACCCTGCCTCATTGGCTCCACCACAGTCTATTCTTGCCAAAATTTGCGACATGCTTGCCAAAATATCCCTAAGCCCCACGACGTCCGACCCACGCCCCCCCCCTAACATTTACTCCGCTGGGCCCTGCCAACTGCCTATCACCTGCCCCATTCACTAATGAACCCACGGGCGACAAACCATACATAGACGCATACTCACTGAGCTGCGCAGGTGCTGTGTCCCCGCCAGCCGTACGTCCCGAGTCCTGTTGATTCCTTGAGTCACCCTGATCCTCTCCATATTCCGATCCACCAGACTCCTGCTGCTGCTCAAGGCCCACGCCCCTGGCCTCCTCGTCACCAGGGGGGACCTGAGCATGTGCCAATATCCCCGTGGATCGTCCTCCGCCCATCACTGCTCCGGTCTTCCCTGCCGGCCGTGGCACTGCGCGACTTCCGGACCCGGACTTCAAAGTCCGGTCCGTGCTGGTCTGTGGGTGACTGCCAGGCAGCCCCGTGCTGCTGCCCGCCGCTCCACTACACTGGATAGGATGACTTGAGCCAGGCAGCAGGTCCTCAAATTGCTGCTGCCTGCCCGTGTATTTGCCACGCTGTCTTCCTCTGCTGCTCTGTCTGGCAGGCACCCCGACTGGTACATCGCCAGGTGTGCCTACCGTGCTGGTGGTCCCTCCGGTCCCCTCATCCGATCTAGCACTCCTTTTTCTAAATATGCAGCGCAGTGGATCGCCGCTGGCTCGGGTGACGTGTATCTGCTCCCACTGCTCACTTCCTGTGCGGCCCTGTCGCATGCCGCCGTCGATGATGCAGGCCGCACTTCCGGGGAGGCCCCGCCCCCCAGATGATGACGTGGCTGTAGCGCGGGACTTGCTTCCGGCGCGGACCGGGCTCTGTTACTGCTGCGTACCGCCGGAGCAGGCCGCACTACAGCCAGGGGGGGTAACTTCAGTCGCGGACCGTGACACAATGCTGGCGGCGCCCACAGACTGGCTGGGCGGATTCCTGCCGTGGCGGGCGCACCGGCGGGGGATTCCGCTGCCATGCTCACCGGACACAGGGTCCTCTGAGGGGCTCCGCAGCCTGCGCCTGCTGCACATGCTGGCAATCTCCGGCGAAAGCCTCTCGGGGGGCCGCATCCTCCTGGTTCTTCTTCCTGATCCCGACGGCGATTCCTCTGACCCGGCATTCCTCAGCAATCCAGACAGCTGGGACTCCAGCCACCCTCCACGCCTGGATCTCGCAGCCTCCCTCAGCCTGGTGATCAGGGAGTCCACAGTCTCCATAATGCCCGGTCAGTGTCCCGAAAACAATGGGTAAGTTGTAAGATTTTTTTTTTATTTTTTTTGGGTGCTCTCACAACTTTCCCCTATGATATCCTTGCTGGACTGACTATTTCCCGCACTTTTTCCTTATTATACCCCCCCCCCAAATGCCCGCCCCCTCCACACTTATACCCAATCCGGATCTCTAGGGTTCAAAAAATTACACCCTCCTGGCCAACCCCGGTCATGTGGGGCTTCCTACTAGTTTCACTTGCTTCCAGCCCCCTTCTGGAGGTCAATTTTCCCTGTATGACTCATAAGTCACTGCAAAAGTTCCTGGCAGGGGCAAGGGGAGCAGCTGGGTCAGGAGTTGAAGAGGGGAATGATAAATGCAGGGACAAGAGATTTCCTGTTTCTAGATAGAGCAGAGAAAAGAGAAGATTTAGCTGGGTAGAAAGGCAAAATGAGCAATTGTAAGTACACAGTGCTATACAATATGATGACTGCAATATATTAAGATATTACTGATTTTAGACATGTGGCAAAAAATAATAGAAGTATTTAGATTTCACTGAGGTCTATGGAAGAATGCAAGACAATATCAACAAAACGTGTATTTGAATTATAGATGTAAAAAATCTGCAGTGTGACTAGCTGCTAAGTTGTTATATGAGATCAAGAAAAGAATACACGTTTACTTACTTCCACAAACAATGCTACTCCTGTCCTTGGATTGCACTAACATTATTCATTAGTGGACAAGAGTCTGTATCCAGCACCTTCAAAATATAGAACTAATGGAAAAATATGCTTTAGGACTGAAATCTTGTGCATGTCTTGCCTATGACATAGTTTTCTTAAAGGGGTTTTCGACTTTAAAATAGTGGACCCCAAATACTTTTATATACTTTTATATATGTAACATAAACACAATAGATACTCATCCTCCCGGAGTGCAGAACTGCCTCTCTGATGCTGCTCTGATCTCAGGGACTTGACTGCAGCTGTTATCACATGTCACATCAACAGCTCACATCACTACTGTAGCCAATCACTGGGCTTAGTGGCTCATGCTGACTACACATTGTCAAAGCCGCTGAGCTTAGTGATTGGCTGGAGCAGTGATGTGAACTGTTGACTTCACGTCACCACTGCAGCCAAAATACTTTCACCAGAGCAGCGATGGAGAGCCGTTGCAGGACCAGAGAGTGTGAGTACTTACTATTTTTGTTCTGCTACGTACAGTACATAAAAGCGTTTGCGCCCTCTTTTCTTAAGATGGAAAATCTTAAGTGTTTCATGCAACAGTCCAGGAGGCATCATTGTAGGTACATATAGATAGTGGTGATTATTAAAGCCGTTATCCAGCACTACTGTTTTCTTTACAATGTACCTAAGCACTTACAGACAGGTAGTTGCTAACAATCTCCCTGTTGTGCCCAGCGCTGATCTCTGCTGGCAGAGAGCAGTCACAGGCCGATGATGTCACATAGACAGAGCAGCGGCTTCTCTTCCACTCTGCTCTGTTGATGGCGCTTGACTGCCGCTTTTATGTGACTGCCGCTGTCATGCTGATTGCCAGTAGGCTCCCCTCTGCTTAATTGAAGTAACCCAGCTGTCAATCAGCATGAGGTCGTCAGTCACACCCTGTCGACAGAGCAGCCAGAAGCAGAAGAGCTGCTCTTTTGACGTGTAGCAGCTGAATCGCCGGCAGGAGTGGTCGCTGACTGCTCTGAGCCAGCACCAGGTACAACAGGCAGGTAGTTATGAACTGCCTGCCTGTTAATTTGTAGGTTTATAGTAAACAAAAAGGTCCTGGCCAACCTCTGTAAAATAGGAACATCTAGTAAATATATTTAGATGAATAAGTATACCTCATCCAGTAATTATGACTTAAATAACCCAAATTATCATGCTAAATTGATTAGTTACTTTCAAGATAAAAAATGGTTAATACATTGCATATGATTTATCTTCAAAATGAATACATGAGCTTGAAATGACTCTATGTAGTTACTTGTCTAAAAGGGGTTTTCTAGCACTTACAGCCTAACCATTCTTCCAGTTTTGTCTCATAATAATCAATAGTACACTGGCTGATAACAAACAATGTAATATATGCCTCTTTCTGTTGAGTCAGACATTACACATAAAAGTGCACATATTGGAGCTATTACACTGATTTTCAATTTTACTGAGAAATCAGGTAGCAGCTGCTGCCCATAGAAGTCTGTGAAAAGTTGAAGAGAAGGAGGAAGAAGGAGCTACAGAAAGAGTGTGAGGCACAGGCATCCTGATTCTACAAAGTGTTCAAGTGTTTAATTGTGATAGGACACACCAAGTTCTTTTGAGAAGGTGGCTGGACATTTAGGCACATATATGGGGACAAATACAGGTTGCTACAAAAGTTTTTTACTTTTGACCACTTAACTCCAGAATCCAGTAATGTATCAGATGGTTTTGCAGTAGTACCATTTAGTAAACTCCATGATGATGCAGTTGTAAGAGGTGGCGACAATGCTCCTGAGAAATCCCGACTCTGTGTATCATTGGTGCGAGAAGGCTGCCACCTGCTGTTCGGATGGGACCATGCGGAACTAACCGGAACAGGAAGAGTTGTATAGGGGACGAGTTCATATGCAACACCCAGTCAGGTGCCACTGATGACAGTGTTCCTGGATAGAAAGGGTCTGCCCCCCAAACCGGAGCGGGTTTTGTCGCCGAGAGAAAGATGCAGACGTGCACAGGAGAAGAAGCTGCAGCCAGAGTGACAGGCCGCAGTAGTAAACGTGTTACAGCAGGATGCTAGCCACTTGCAGACGGGACCCAGACGGCACCAAATCGGATCCAGAGCCCCGACTACGCCGGTCAAAATCTGAGGACCCGATGTACCCCGGTCAAGACTCAAAGTCCAGACTGCGCCGGTCAAGACCCAAATCCCAGACCGGCGCCGGTAAAAATACCGAACCCTGATGACACCAGTCAAGACCCAGAGCCTAGCCCCCTTTTCCCCAGATCTGGGAGACAGCCGTTGTCGGTCAAGCACCGAAAATCCCTGAAGAGACCCCGCGCGGAAGAGGATGCCTGCTATGGTGGAAGGAAGGCACGAGTGAGCCGGGCCCTCGCTTCTAGCACTGACATACGATACAGAGGTCGGCCTGGGCTAAAATAGCTGACAGGGTGGGGGTCAGTTGGAGCGAAAGAGGCTCAATGTGCATTAGTAGACTTTATCAGGAGGACTTACGGGCCTGCATTGTATAGACTACTTGTGATTACTCTGTTTATACTGTTTAACTGATTCTTAACTACTGCAAGCTCCCTCCATAGCGAGGGAAATAAATAGTTCATTGGCTACTCCTGCCTCGTGTCTACCTTCGCGTTGCATCTGGTTACCTGCATTACACAGTAACTGTGGCACATTAAATGATAACCGCTCAAATTGAGCCTTTCCTTTAGAAACTGCTTTGTGTTGAGTTTGAGCTAATTCCGACTCTCCTCCCTGACAATGTCAGCCCCAGCTCCACAGTCTCACATTTCCAGCTGTTCAGGTCCACAATCTAACCACTGGAAATATTCACAAGTCTGTGGTCTCCAGCTGTTGAGGTACATCCAAATGAAACCACAATAATTACAGCAACATTAAAATGCACCGTACACAAATAAAACATGCCTACTCTCTAGATAAATAGTGCATTTTTCATAATAACATGCTTATCATTAACTTATGGTAGCACTCTGGCAGCTCTATATGACGCGCCCCTGGGCCTGTGTCGCGCTGCGTTGCGCACGCGGGAGCTTACCCGGAGCCGGATCTCTTGAGGGTTGTAGTCTCGTGGCGGTGACCCGGTCCGTGCCCAGGGAGTCAAACTGAGCGGCGATGTATCAGCGGTAGATGTTGTACGACTACGCCACCCGTTGAATGCAGCTATAGAGCTGCCGCTGCAGGACAGTCCGCTGAGGCCGGTGGATGGATGGTGCAGCGTAGATGGTATAACCCCCAATGGGAGGGGTATGGCCTCAGGGCAGCAGATGTGGATGATGGGGGTAGCAGGAACCACTCGGAGACGGTACGGTGTAGTTCAGGGTCTTTACTGGTAACAACGATAGACCCTCCCGGAGTACTTGCTAGCGAACGGGGCCTGGTCAGTCCTTGAGCAGATGGGATCTCCCCTGGCCAGGCGGAGTTGTAGGCCTCCCAAACTGACTGTACTCTTCTGGCTACCTTGCTAGAAGCGGATATAAGTAGCCCACGTCCCTGAGTGTACCGTGTGGTGCTCACCCGTATGGCCGGTGACTCGGGGCCTTCTAATGGCTTCCGCTCCACGATGGCGGTGCTGGTCCCATGCGTGTGACCGTGCCTTCGGGTTTCTGGGCCTGAGGACCTGAAATCCCCTGCCGGTCGGCTTCTGCTGCTGGGTAAGAGTTAGTCCCCACAGCCTCGGACGCCGGGTCCGGTAAGAAAGCTTCTCAGTCAGGGCGAGCTCTGCAGCTGCCAGCCCCTGACTCGTAGTAGTATTGCTCCCACTGAGCTTCTGCTGTTTCTTGTCTCTACTCTCCTTGACTGACTAACCCTGCTTCAGCCCCGGGTTTATATAGGGGAAGTTCTTCCCCTCCCAAGACTGAGCAGGAGGTGTGGCATGCACAGGATCCCTGACCAAAGGACCTCCCACCTGCTCTCAGACATAACATTACATTACTGTGGAAACCAGACCCCTGGGGTGCCACATTCCCCCCTAGTAAAATTTAGTACTCCGGGACTAAACATATTTTAGAAAAACATAACAAGATATAAACAATAATAATACAATAAGAAACACATAAAGGTGGTCACGGCATGTCCGTAACCGGGTGCAGTCTTTGAAGAAAGCAAGGTGTCCATTTCACCAAAACAGGGAGACGTAACCAGGTAGGGGTCTGTCCTACCCCGAGTCCTTAACAGTCTCTAGTCCATCCTGGGTTACGCTCCAACTATGTACAAGGATTCCCGGTAAATCCACCAAGGATTCCTAAAAATAACTGGAAACACAAAATTATACACAAGCAACAATACACAGATAAACATAAATAAAACAATTTATACACTTCAAATCCTCCAGCGTGCGGGTAACTGGCCTCTAGTGGCTCTAGTGGACCTACGGAGCTGACTGTCTGGCCCCGAACTACAGGGTGTAGGAGCTGTCAAGGGTAAACTGGGCAGCTGTCTACGAGTTCCCTGGCTCACTAGGGATATGGCAGGCTCACTGCAAACAGAGGGTTGACCCTCCTGGTCTGCGGGTGTGGGGTCTTCTGCCTCCTGGACCGGCTGTTCTTCCAGCTCTACCTGTTGCTCCGTAGGTGCTTGGGATGCTGGTTGGAGGAAGGTAAGTACGGGTACCACAACTGCACCATTGATTTGAGTCCAAGACCGAGGGAAGTCCCCGAGCACAGTACTAACCATATCTTCCCTTTCCTCTACGGGTCGATGGTCTTCTTGTTCCTCTTCAGGGTTCCTCAGTTGTTCGGGACACTTCTTCAGGTGGTCCCGGGATACAATGGCTGTGGTTTCCCCTCCGTCTTTACTGATGGTACAAACCTTCGGGTTCTCGTGGCTTGAGGGCAGTACGGTGTACTGGTCCTTCTCCCACTGGTCGTCCAACTTGTGGAGCCGTCTCTTCCTCTTCAAGACCTGCTCTCCGGGTACCAGGGGAACAGCGGGAGCATACTGGTTGTAAGTTTTCTCTTGTCTTTCCCTAGCCTGACAGAGACTTCGCTCCACGCTCTCCTGTACTCTCCGGTACTGCTGCTGCCTCTCTGTGTCCCAGTCTGTTTCTGGTGAAGTGTCCTCGGGTGTCAGGACTCCCATTTCCAGGTCAACAGGTAACTTACCAGGTCTTGCCCTCATTAGGTAAGCCGGGGTACAGTTGGTGGAACCTACCGGGATATGGTTGTATAGGTCCACCAGATCGGGCAACTTCTCAGGCCACAGACTGCGTTCTTCCAGGGGCAACGTTTTTAGAAGATCCATTACCACCTGGTTCATTTTCTCACAAAGGCCATTAGTTTGCGGATGGTAGGGTGTCGTCCTTATCTTCCGGCAGCCATACAGATTGCAGAATTCCTGGAAGACCTCCGCTTCAAAGGCAGGTCCCTGGTCCGTCAGCACTTGGTCCGGGTACCCGTGTGGACGGCAAAAGTGCTGCTGGAAGGCTCTAGCTGCTGTTTGAGCCGTTAAGTCCTTGACGGGGACGACAACCAGAAACCGGGAGTAATGATCCACGATGGTTAACGCGTAGACGTAGCCACTTCTGCTTGGGGTCAGTTTTACATGATCCAAGGCTACCAGTTCCAACGGTTGCCGGGTGACGATGGACTGCAGGGGAGTCTTCTGACTGGCGCGGTCCTTCCTTCTCAGGTTGCACGGGCCACAGTCTCTGCACCACTTCTCAATGGTTCCCCTCATGCCTACCCAGTGGAATCGCTCGCGCAACAGGAACTCCAGCTTCTTCCACCCGAAGTGTCCAGCTCCGTCGTGGTATGCCTCCATCACCATGGCTGCGTCTCTTCGTGGCACCACTACTTGCCAGAGTATTTCATGCGTCCGGGAGTTAACCATTCTGCGGCATAACTTCCCCTTGTAAAGGAACAGTCGACTCTTCTCTGCCCATAGTTGTTTGGCTTCCTCCGGAGCGTCTGGTTCAAGGCAAGCCTCCGGGCGAGTCAGCATCTCCTTCACCAGTCGGACGGCAGGGTCGCTGTCTTGCGTTTCCGCCCAGTTGTAGTGGGGTAAGGGGTTCAACGTAACAGCCTGCTTACTCCTTACCCGGTGGGAATACTGGATAGTCCCATGACGGTGGAACGCAGGGAGTTCAACTTCTTCCAGTCCCTCCGGATCTTCTCCTTCGTCCGGCAGGTTGGGCATCCTGGACAGGGCATCCGCGTTGGTATTGGAGCGTCCGGCCCGGTATTTGATTGTGAACTCGTAGTTGGACAGACGGGCCATCCACCTCTGCTCCAGGGCACCGAGTCTTGCCGTGTCCAGGTGTGTCAACGGGTTGTTGTCCGTGTACACGGTGAACCGGGAAGAAGCGAGGTAATGCTTAAAGCGCTCGGTGACTGCCCATACTACGGCCAGGAACTCTAGCTTAAATGAGCTGTAATTCTCGGGGTTCCTTTCGGTGGGTCGCAGTTTTCGGCTGGCGTAGGCGATTACTCGTTCCTTCCCCTGCTGGATCTGGGACAGTACGGCTCCTAGCCCGATGTTACTGGCGTCGGTGTAGAGGATAAAGGGCTGGCCATAATCCGGGTACGCCAGGATTTCGTCCCCCGTGAGGGCCATTTTCAGCTGGCGGAAGGACTCTTCTTCCAGCTCCTCCCATTTGAAGGGCGGCTTCTGGTTCTTGGCCTTCCGGGACTGGCCTATCAGGAGGTCCTGCATAGGTGCTGCCTTTTTGGTGAAACCGGGAATAAACCTTCGGTAGTAGCCTACCAACCCGAGGAACTGCCGCACTTCTTTTACGCTGGAGGGGCTTGGCCATTCCTTAATTGCAGTGATCTTGTCAGGGTCGGGAGCCACTCCGTCAGCGCTCACCACGTGTCACAGGTACTGCACCTTTGGCTTCAGGAGGTGACACTTAGAGGGCTTTACCTTCAGGCCGTAACTTGCCAGGGCTTCGAACACTTCCGCCAGATGTTTCAGGTGGTCCTCATAAGTCTTGGAATATACGATGACATCGTCCAGGTACAACAGGACCGTCTCGAAGTTTTTGTGTCCCAGACAGCACTCCATTAATCGTTGGAAGGTTCCCGGTGCGTTACAAAGTCCAAACGGCATGCAGGTAAACTCACTAAGTCCCATCGGGGTGGTGAATGCGGTCTTCTCCCGGTCCGCCTCTGCTACAGGAACCTGCCAGTACCCGCTAGTGAGATCCAAGGTAGAGAAGAAGTTAGCAGATCTTAAAGCAGCCAAAGACTCCTCTATCCTTGGTAAGGGGTACGCATCCTTGTGTGTGATACGGTTGATTTTCCGGTAATCTACACACATCCTCATGGTGTTGTCTTTTTTTCTGACTAAGACTAGTGGAGCTGCCCAGGGGCTACAGCTATCCCTGATCACCCCAGCCTCCTTCATGTCTCTAAGCATCCCCTTGGCGTGTTGGTAGTGGGCAGGGGGTACGGGTCGATACCTCTCTTTTATAGGAGGATGGTCTCCCGTGGGGATGTGGTGTTCTACCCCCTTGACTCGCCCGAAGTCTAACGGGTGTTTACTGAACACTCTCTCGTACTCCTGAACCACCCGATAGACTCCTTGTTTCTGGTGTGCGGGAGTGGAGTCAGTACCCAGATGTAGTTGCTGACACCAGTCCTCCATGTTTTTCTTAGAGCCGTTACCTTCCTCCGGGTGAGATGGAGGCAAGGGTTCCACAGATTGTATAGAATTTTGGTTAATGGTATATAATTTGGCTAGCGTGGCATACCGGGGCAGGTACACTTCCCTCTCCCCAATATTTATTATGCGAACGGGCACCCTCCCATGGCGTACATCAACCACCCCCCGTGCTGTCAAAATGGTGGGCCTACTGTCCGAGTAAACTGGTTCTACCATTGCCTGGTAATCTCTACCTCTCAGACCAATAGCTGCCCGGCACCAAATCATCATTTCACTTTTTGGGGGCATGGCAATAGGAAAAGGGTCACACATTCTTACGCTACCAATCTCACCGCCGGAGAGTTCCACCTGTTGCCGTCGCATCAGTGCCCGGATCTCTTTCTGGAGCACCCGCTGCTCGCCGGAGCTGGCGTTCTTGGCAACCTGCTGTAAAAGGAAAATCACCTCTGCAAGACAATTTTCAATTACATTAGTTCCTAGAGTTATTTTTGGGTGACTCTCATGTTTGTCAATATCTACAATGATCAGTCCCTGTGCTGCCAGTTCGACTCTACCGATTTTGATGGTCACTTCTTTAAATCCGATCTGTGGCACGGGCTGGCCATTGCTGGCGATGATACTCAAGTCGTCGTCAGGGTAGCGGGTAATATCCGAGTCATTCCAGTACTGCTTAAAGAGCACGTACGGGATGGTGGTGACCTGTGACCCGGTGTCCAGTAGGGCACTCATGGGAATGCCATCCAGTACCACAGGCAAGACTGGACGTCCTCCCACATATCTGTCGCGCCAGTTCGATGGGCCTGGTGATCTTTTTCCTGGGGGTTGGCCCTCTACCCCAGGTTGTGCCCGTTTAAAGAACAGTACCTTGCCATATGTCCGGGTTGATTGCAGCGGCGGCAGATGGGTCGTCCGTCCTCGCTGTATCGATCACTGGGTCTTCCTCTGGCCGGTGGGGTCCTCCTTGGTCGACGCCACGGGATGTCCTCCGGTCCGGATGCCAGCTGGATCTTCCCTGGGGTGGAAGCCTGTAAAGACTGCACAGTTCGGGTTAGCGCAGCAACGCTCTTAGCTAGCTCTTGGACCTGATGGTGTAGGTCTGGAGCCGGGTCATTGTCCAAAGCCTGCGCATCAGCTCCCACAGGCCCTGCCGACAAGGGCGCCGCCTCCTGGTGGTAAGTGATAGCAGGGCGCTTGTGGGTCACAACGCCACCCGGTGCCGGTTCTCGGAGCACCCGGATGGCTCTGTCCTTGAACTGTGCAAAGCCCAGATGGGGATCCTGTAAGGCCATTGCCCGCAACTGGGTTCGGTGGGTATTACAATACAGTCCCTCTATAAACTGTTCGGTCAACAGCCTGTCCTCGTTTCCCACTCCATCAGGGTCGGTCTGCTTAATGGCCCTCAGGGCCTCTTGTAGGTTTAGTGCATAGTCCCTTATACTCTCATGCGCTCGCTGCTTGCACCCGTAGAATCTAAGCTTAATCTCGGCTGAGGTGCGGGTATCAAAGGTGTCCTTCAGCCGGGTTAGTATCCCTGCGACAGTCTTCCTCCCAGGTGGCCAGGATTTTACTTCCCTTTTGGCTGCCCCGGTTAGTTGGGCCACCAGGATGCTCACTTTTTGCTCTTCTGTGAGGGGGTACACCTGGAAGAGGCTATCCAGCTTTTCTCTAAAGTCATGCAGGGTATGTGACTCCCTGAGTACTGGGGTAGCCAAGCTGCTCCCGGGATATAGGGCATGGTGAAGGGCATAACTGCAGCAGCGGTAGCGCTGGCGGGGGTTGAGGCAGTGAAGCTCTCCTCCGTATCCGACATCTTCCTCCCCCCTAGTGGACCGTGGCCTACCTTGCGATGATCCTCTTCCGTAGGCCGCGGCTCCGCAGTGGATCGTCAGGGTTGAGGACCTTCCGTCGCGCTCCTGTGACGTCGGCGTCTGCTGGGCTCCTTCCAGGACCTTACGCAACGTCCGGACGTGAGGCGGGACTTCAGTTCTCGCGCGCTTTCGGAGTCCACGCCCCTCTTCTTCCCGCGCGGCGTCCTCAAGATGGCGTCCAATGGCGGGAAAACTCCACGGATGGCGGGAAGATGGCAGAAGATGGCGCCGGATGGCGGGAAACTTCACCGATGGCGGGAAGAAGGCTGAAGATGGCGCCGGATGGCGGGAATCTTCACCACAGGTAAGTTTGAAAAGTCTCTTTTTCAGGCACGCAGTACCCGGTGGTTGCGGGCACGAAATCCTGCCGACTACGCCAAAGTTGACGCGCCCCTGGGCCTGTGTCGCGCTGCGTTGCGCACGCGGGAGCTTACCCGGAGCCGGATCTCTTGAGGGTTGTAGTCTCGTGGCGGTGACCTGGTCCGTGCCCAGGGAGTCAAACTGAGCGGCGATGTATCAGCGGTAGATGTTGTACGACTACGCCATCCGTTGAATGCAGCTATAGAGCTGCCGCTGCAGGACAGTCCGCTGAGGCCGGTGGATGGATGGTGCAGCGTAGATGGTATAACCCCCAACGGGAGGGGTATGGCCTCAGGGCAGCAGATGTGGATGATGGGGGTAGCAGGAACCACTCGGAGACGGTACGGTGTAGTTCAGGGTCTTTACTGGTAACAACGATAGACCCTCCCGGAGTACTTGCTAGCGAACGGGGCCTGGTCAGTCCTTGAGCAGATGGGATCTCCCCTGGCCAGGCGGAGTTGTAGGCCTCCCAAACTGACTGTACTCTTCTGGCTACCTTGCTAGAAGCGGATATAAGTAGCCCACGTCCCTGAGTGTACCGTGTGGTGCTCACCCGTATGGCCGGTGACTCGGGGCCTTCTAATGGCTTCCGCTCCACGATGGCGGTGCTGGTCCCATGCGTGTGACCGTGCCTTCGGGTTTCTGGGCCTGAGGACCTGAAATCCCCTGCCGGTCGGCTTCTGCTGCTGGGTAAGAGTTAGTCCCCACAGCCTCGGACTCCGGGTCCGGTAAGAAAGCTTCTCAGTCAGGGTGAGCTCTGCAGCTGCCAGCCCCTGACTCGTAGTAGTATTGCTCCCACTGAGCTTCTGCTGTTTCTTGTCTCTACTCTCCTTGACTGACTAACCCTGCCTCAGCCCCGGGTTTATATAGGGGAAGTTCTTCCCCTCCCAAGACTGAGCAGGAGGTGTGGCATGCACAGGATCCCTGACCAAAGGACCTCCCACCTGCTCTCAGACATAACATTACATTACTGTGGAAACCAGACCCCTGGGGTGCCACATATACATAATTACATGCATCAAATACAACTTAAAAAGAGTAAAATAACTGATGTGGAGCCAAGAGGGCTCCTCATCCCAGGAAATGTTCCAGTAACATAGCTCATTATTACTGTACAATGTCATCTATGCTGCTGCTGCATCTGTATGAGTTAGTGAGTGGGATACAGTTACAGGTTTGCCTGTTGAGGTGTATTCTCTAAGCCATAGATCAAGTTGAACAGCACGGACCATGGTCGATGGAGTAGCAGAGCTGGTTTTGCCAGATGGTACATGGATCAGTACGGACCAGGACAGGGGGGCATGCAATTTGACAGACTGACAAGCAGAACACTAAGCATTGAATGAAACAGAGCTAGTTGTGAGGATACACCCCTACCCAAGGGAACAGTAGATATATAGATTCTGAGACTAGCAGTAAACAGATTGTTAATGGCAGAGTTTTATGCTTAAAGCAGACTGATGGTTAATGGCAAAGTCGTATGCTTGCAGCAGACAGATGGTTAACCACAGGAAAGAAGTGATGAATAGGCAAACAGTTTATTGCTTGCAGTGAAGAGATTACACACAGGAATAGTAGAGGAAAATAATAATCAGATACATAGCTTAAAAAGACATTTGTCTGAACAGCATCGGTATTAGTTAAGTCTACTCATGGGTACCTGTAGCAATAAAGATGAGTGCAATAGCACCAGGATTCACAGGACTGAATGAGGAAATAAATGTTGGTAGTTGAATGGAAGTCATAAGTAGCAGGGGATAATTAGGCACCAGGCTGGAGTTTGAGCTTAGTGGAAGATGAAGTAACTTTTAACACAAGCACACGGTTGCTCAGAGCAATGCAATTTTAATTTTCAGACAGCACATGGCTGTCTGAGCCAGCATTTAAAGGGAATGCGCACATCACCTTTAATGCAAGGCGAACTTTTTTCTCCCGTCCATGTTGTTTTCAGCAGTGATCTTGGAAATGATCAGGTGCTGAATACCTCCCAATAATCCCCAGACAACCACTCCCTGCTAACTTGAACAGCAGAAAGGACACAATTCCACCACTGCTTAGTTCTAGACACAGCAGCATCCTGCAGCTTCTCATGTTCCCCGGGCAGTGAAATCCGTGGGAGATACGGCGTCTCACGTCCCCACACATCCTACTACTCCAGAACACAATGCTCCATAACATTGTGCATAGTAGCTCCGCCTCCAGGGTCAGGACAATGGCGGCGCCTGCGATCTGAGTAGCGTGGCACCGGACCCAATCCGTTCCCAGGTGGGAGCACAGAACCACAATTCCTAACAAGTATGTTGGAGAATCAGATCAAGTCTCTGCCCCCTCTGTAGCTGAGTTCAGGTAAAACTGGAAATTAGAGATGAAGTCTGCAAAATTACTAATAAATGCTGATTACTCCATGTTGTTCTTATTCTCAATAAAAACATAAAAAATATTCATAATTTTAGGACATTTTGCTTTTCTGCTGGGCCTATGAGCAGGAAGAAAGGCCAAGTTTCACCAAACTGGTGGAGATGCTGGAAAAACTGCCAAAGCGGAACAGACGCCTCTCTCATCCAGGTCACTTTTGGAAGTCAGCTGAGTGAGTACACCGAATTGGTGACTTCTTTCTGTGTAATAATTTGTTTGAGGAAGATGTAAATGATTTGAATAGATAATGGTATGATGTTTTACCTGTGATAGTCATAAGGGATTCATTTTAAATACAATAGTGTATGTTATGGAAAAGTCATTCATTAAAGAAGTTGTACAGTACTTTATATTACACCCCTAATGTATCCTCCCGGGGTCCCTAAGACTTTTTGTAATTACCTAATGTTGCTGATAATGCTTGTGAGCTGCGCTATTGGTGGCCGCTCACAGGCATCACGTAACCCCACGTTGACGTCACGACAAGTGAGGCGTAACTCAGCACTTGGGTCCCCACGTTGGCTGCTGGGTTGTGGGTGGGGTTACGCCCTGCGTCACACCCAGCATCCACCACGCGCTTCCTAATGAATGGGGAGAGGCAGAGCGCGCGGTGGATGCCGGGTGTGACGAGGGGGGGTAACCCTACTCGCAGCCTGGCATCCACCTGGAACGCGGAAGACAAAGACCCCCGGCTGCTGCCAGCACTTGTCGTGACATCAGCGGATGTCAGAGCCGGCTGCAGCCGGGGGTCACGTGATGCCTGTGAGCTGCCAGTGATAGCGCCACTCACAGGCATTACGTAAGGTAATTACAAAAAGTCTTAGGAGCCCCGGGGGGATACATTGGGGGGGGTAATATAAAGTTCTGGACAACCCCTTTAAATATGATGCTTCGTCCCAAATATTTAGACTATTGTACTAGTTATTACATAGGAGGATTTTATAATGGTGTACACCCCTGTTATTACTGTATAATGCATATTTTTTCCATTATCTTTTTTTTCTTTTTAGGCTGTGACAATTATCTTGTGTGGTACATTGGCATCTTAGTTCCCCCTTTTATACATCTGCCTTCTCCCTGTCCCAAGCACTACTGTTCTTCTCCTCAAGCTTTGGAAAATCTGAAGGTGGAAGAACCTGTAGAAAAGACAGTGAAAACTGAGGATAGGTGGGAACTTGCACTCTTACATGACAACAAGCCATGAGCTATCCCAACTGATTTTGCCCGCCTGTAGGTTGGATTGTTTCAATGAGAAGTTCCAACTTCCTCAGAGACTGGAGTGCTAGAAGGAGATTAGAAGATATGTTTTTGGCCAGAGCTGTTAAGATTCTTGGTGGTCATTATATGCGCTGTATTGTTGATGGGGCCAGTTGTGCACATAACTCTAAACTGACCCTGAATATGCACCTCCAATATGCTAGAAACTGCTGCAGAACTCTGGGATTTCACAGTCCTGTGGCCTTCTCTAGCAGTTAATGTACGCTGGGGAAAATGTCTTGACTTTACCTAGAATAAATTGTCTCACGTTTGCCCTATCCACTCTAAGGAAGGCAAACGAAGCGCCAATTTTATTTTTTTAAGATGTTTTTTGATGATCGAAACTGATTGGGAAATATGAAGATCCTCTACAGTTTTACACTGATCAATCTGGCTGATTGATGTGAGATTGTACATTAGTGACTGGATTGGTTGAAAGATAGATGTCCTTTATTTGTGTCTAATTTGTACTCTTTGTTAGGTTACTGGCAGCATGCTGCTTCTCCCGTACAGTATAGGGGGCACGTTTACAGAGAAAATTACCTTCCAATTCTGAATCCATGAACACTGCGTTTGACCTCCCCAGGGTTCATTTTAATGACATTACACTTATGTGTACAATTTTACCCAACCATACAAACCAAACAGACACCAGTTTTAATCGTCTAATTGAAACCATTTAGAGAAAAGCTGATCATTTTAGATTGATCCTTGTTATTCATTGTATTTTCTCCACCTTATTGTTAATGATTGAGCCGTGTTCACACCTTGTATTGACTTCTTCTAAGATGTGACATAATTCAAGTTGTGAAAGTTCACAAGGCATTTTTTTGCTAGTGTTGCATGATTGAACACAAAATATTCTGGCTAAATTGTTAATGTATATTTTTTGCGTTGAAACATAAGCCATTATAATCCTGGATAGTGATAGCATTGAAGACAATCCCTTTCTATGTTTTAGATTGTTTGGGATAGTCCAAACCAAAGTGATTATTTACATCAGTCCTTACTCTTGAGTGGACGTTCATATTTTATGCCCAGCTAAACTCTAGTGTTAAGCCTTCCATACACATTACACTAACTTTGACAGAACTCGCCGATATTGACTGGTTCAGTCGACAATCTATTGTGTATTGGGACCCAGGATAATTGTCAGGGGAGTTAAAAAATCTAGCATGTCCAATTTTGGACTGTCAATCCTTTTGTTCTCTCGGAGATAAGACATGTCTGGTGCCGGCTCTCTCATAGTGAACACAGGAGCTCCTGTGTATGGGAGAGCCTGCCAAGAGAGCTGCTGGCACAACGATTGCCCGATCCATCGTTCAGCTAACACATGTATGGTGGCCTTTAGTTACATAAGAAGCTAATTGATTTCCTACGTTTGGTATCCATCAGGAGTTGGCGATATCTGTCACACTGTTACATGCAATCACAATGCATCTGGTTTGAATATTCCCAGTGCTAGATGATAAAAAACCTAAAGATGTGTGGTTGCTTTGTGGTTAGCACTATTCCCTGGCAGTTTCAGGGTCCTAGATATCAATCCGACTGAGAGCCAATTCAGATGGCCATATTTCACTATCCATATAAAGACCTTAATGTCCAGATTAACCATGGATGTCTTGACAAGAAATTACAACCTCATAGGTCATATGGACCAAAAATGGATGAAAATTGGATACAGCACTCTAGTAAGTCCCAGGACCTGATGTGAGTAATAATAACCTCTGTACAGCACTTGGGAATATGTTGACACCATGTAAGCAACAGGAAAATAAGCTAAAAAATGTAGTTATAACAGGTAAGTTTAGTTTAAGTATCTTGAACTAGAAGCACTTTTAGAAGCCACTTATTCATGTGGAGATTTTTCTCCATCATCCTTGCCACTTCAGCACTTGAAGGCACTTAATTTGTTAGCATATTTGCCCATATCAGGCTAGTTACTTAGTTCAAAAATATGATTGGCATAATTTCCCATAGATTGTTTGGTGGGATGCGGTGGATGCTAAAAATGGAACAGGTGAAGGGAGGAAGTGCACATCAAATGGTGAAGGAAAAGATTTCAAAAATGATTTATTATTAATTTCTCATGACCCGTATTCACACTGCAAATACAGAAACACACCTGCTTATCTAACATACGGTGTGTGAAATTCACAGAAGTGCTTTCTGGTTTGCCCCCCTGGGGAAGTACATCCCGAATATGGGAAATCCTATACAACATATCCAAGGATCTATTGCTATACTCCTGTTGAAGGATGTCATACCCAAAACATTGCTATCCACCCCTATACCTATTACGGTGTGATGAAGTAATAATAAATTGGGTTTGAAGCATTTTCCTGTGTTTGGTGTACAGTTCCTCCTTTTTATCTAACTACTTAAACATATGTATGTAACCAATCATACATCCAGTTGTCTTTTTGTTTAAATGATTGAGGCTGTTACTCTAGAGAAGAAAAGTACAGCCTTTTCTGGTCTGAGGGCCATTTTGTCAAACTGAATCAATTCCAAGGACCTTTAAGGGGTTGTCGTTTACTGGACAACCACAGCTTAATCAATTGAGGACCCCAATTAAATTAAGAGCAGTGTATACTCATCTCCTTCAGTGGTGCCATTGCAGTGATGTTGGTGCTGCTGTTCCCCAAATATGACATGACTTGTTGTGTCACGTGCCGGCTGCAGTCAATGAGCAGATGCTCTTTGGCTGCAGCTCATCAATATTCCGTCAAGGCGGACGCCCACTCTGATGAAATAGTAAAGGCTGCAGCTGACGAGCGTCCGCTCATTGACTGCACTCTACGCCTGACACAAGTCACGTCACGCTCCAGGGATAGTAGCACCAACATCACTGGAACAGCGCCGCTAAAGGAAGTGAGTGTGCACTGTTTTTACTATAATTGGGGTCCTGAAATGATTAAGCTAGGGTTGTCCAGTTGTTGTCAGGCCCTTTAATAAAACCTTAATTTTGTATTATAATCTGGGATATGTTATGAATATTATATTTAAATGCCATAAATATCAAATTTGTACAAGCTACAATTCCAAGACTCTCATCCATCACGAAAATAAGGAGTCACCTTCTCCCCTACTTACATTGTAGAGTGGAAGAGATCATACAAGCTTTCTCTACTGTAGTTATTGTGAGTTACTAAAATGTGTTTCATTTATCCAGTAAAATTACATTGAAGAGAGCTTGATTATGTATGGCACCTCTCCACATCATCTACTCAAGTGTTTCCCAAACTCCAACACATCATGATTTCAGGATTTCCTTAGTATTGTACAGGTGATGGAATTATTATCAAGGCATCAGAAATTGCCACAGGTTCTCTCCTCTCTGCAATGCTAATGAAATCCTTAAAACATGATCTGTTGGAGGCCGTGAGGACTGGAGTTTGGGAAATACTGATCTGACCCTTGTGTAGCACTCCAAAAAGGAGAAGATTTTCTTAACCCAGATTCAAAGAGTATGGTGGTGTCCATAGCATCCAATCATAGCATATCTTTCATTTGACATCAGCAGTATAAGACCTGAAAGCTGCACTGTGATTGATTGCTATGGGGAGCAAAGGCTGATTTAATTTTAGTCACAGTTCCTAACAGTGTGGTGGTGTCCATAGCAACCAGAGCACAGCTTTCATTTTACCTCCACAGTATAAAAACTGAAAGCTGCACTGTGATTGGTTGCTATGGGGCGCAAAGGCAGATTTTCTTTTAGACAGAGTTCATAAGAGTGTGGTGGTGTGCTTACCACAATTTCTTTCAGTATTTAGTGGTTGTGGTGGATTAAGCTTCTGCTTCTAACAACGTGATCAAAATGGCTACAATGGGGTGTCGTAATTCACCAGATAACTTTTGCTACATTTGCAGTTGTTTTGTTGTGAAGAAACAACAAAGGAACATCATGGACATTGTTAGAAAAGTGTATTATGCGAACCTTGGTGTAACACTAGGTGATCGGCACAAGTCGTGGGCTCCACATGTTTGTTCTGTTTGTGTAGAGGAACTACGACAGTAGTCTAAAGTGAAGAAAGAGAGCTTTCGTTTTGGCGTGCCTATGATCTGGAGGGAGCCGCAAAATCATAGTGATGACTGCTACTTTTGTACGTGCAATGTGGAGAGATTCAACCTTAAAAATAAGAAGGAAATTATATACCCTGACCTCCCGTCAGTGATTCACCCTTTGCCTCATGGTCCAGGAATACCTGTCTTATCACCTCATGAGAAGCTTGAAGATGCACCTAATTCAGAAGATTCAGAACATGAAGAGCAGGATTCTGACGAAGACTTTCACGCTAGTCCCAACAAGCAACAGCTTTTTTCACAGCGCAAATTAAATGATTTAGTCAGAGACTTGGACCTTCCTAAACATTCTGCTGAACTTTTAGGCTCTAGACTAAAGGAAAAGAACCTGCTAACTCCTGGTACCTGTTATACATGGTACAGAAGCAACAGAAGCAGAGAAAAGGAATTCCTTCCATACTTTTCTCAAGACAGTGCTCTAGTGTATTGCAGTGATGTTACTAGGCTGATGGAAAAATGTAACATTGAGTACAATGTAAGCGAGTGGAGGCTCTTTATTGATTCATCCAAAAAAAAGTCTGAAAGCTGTGCTACTGCACAATGGCAGCAGCTGTGCTACTGCACAATGGCAGCAAGTATGCTTCAGTGCCTGTAGGGCATTCTGTGCACTTGAAGGAAAGCTATGACAATTTAGACTTTATTCTCAAGAAACTTAACTTCGAGGATCAAGGATGGTCAATATGTGGTGATCTGAAAGTTCTCTCTTTGCTTCTTGGGCAGCAATGATGATACACTAAGTACCCATGCTTATTATGTGAATGGGACAGACTGGATAGGACTCATCACTGAAGCCAAAAATTTGGCCAACATCTTTGCAACCTGGACTCAAGAACATAATTGCAGAAAGTTTAGTTGATCCCACTAAAGTTCTCCTGCCACCACTCCACATTAATCTTGGACAGATGAAGTAGTTTGTGAAAGCTTTACCAAAAGAAGGAGAGACTTTTAAGTACCTGTGTACCAAGTTTCTGGGACTGTCTGAAGCAAAACTGAAGAAAGACATTTTTGTGGGTCCGAATATTCAGAAACTCATGAAGGACGACGTGTTCGAAACAAAAATTAAAGCTATTGAAAAAAAGGGCTTGGGATCCTTTAAAAAAGTCGTGAAGAAATTTCTGGGTAACAACAAAGATCCAAAATGTAAGTCCATCATAGAGAGCATGCTGAAATGTTTCAAAGCATGGTTGTCTGATGAATTTGAAGTTATATTTTTTACATTTCCATTCGGACTACTCTTCTGAAAGCCTTGGTGCTGTTAGCGAAGAGTGAGGAAAAAGATTTCATTAGGATATCAAAGAGATGGAACGTGAAGATGATGGAGGACTACTGCTGGATGTTTCACAAAGAAGATCCGCAGGCCTTCTATAAGAAAAAAGGTATCAAGAGAAGCTTTGAAGAGAAAGTGAAAAGGTGCAAGAATTAATTTCCAATAAAGTTGCAGAATGAATGTTCAATACATTTTTATATATACAGTGCCTACAAGTAGTATTCAACCCCCTGCAGATTTAGCTGGTTTGATAAGATGCAAATAAGTTAGAGCCTTCAAACTGCAAACGAGAGTAGGATTTATGAACAGAAGCAGAAGGCCGAACTTTTTAATTCCTATTTTGCATCTGTTTTCTCTCAGAAACAAAATGTAACATCAACTGATCTTCACTGTCCTTTTAAAGGAATAGAGGAATCCAAGTTATCTGTAAACAGAAAGATTGTGAGGGAATATTTAGCTAACATAAATGAGTTCAAGTCTCCAGGTCCAGATGAATTACACCCCAGAGTACTGAAGGAGATCGTAGAAGAAATTTTAGAACCACTCTCCATAATCTTTGAAAATTCTTGGAGAACAGGAGAAGTCCCAGAAGACTGGAGAAGAGCAAATGTTGTTCCTATCTTCAAAAAGGGGAAGAAGGTGGACCCAGGGAACTATAGGCCGGTGAGTCTGACTTCTATACCAGGAAAGATCTTTGAACAAATTATTAAACAACATGTATGTAAGTACATGGATAAGAATGAAGTGATTAACCAGAGTCAGCATGGGTTTGTAACTAACAAGTCATGTCAGACTAACTTAATTTCCTTCTATGACAGAATCACTGACTGGGTGGATCAGGGAAATGCTGTAGATATAGTATATCTTGACTTCAGCAAAGCATTTGACAAAGTATCTCACACCATCCTTATTGAAAAAATGACCAAGTATGCAATGGACCAGGCAACTGTTAGGTGGATTCATAACTGGCTTAGTGATCGGACTCAAAGGGTGGTTGTAAATGGCTTCACATCCAGCTGGATGAATGTCTCAAGTGGGGTACCACAGGGCTCCGTCCTGGGACCTGTATTGTTCAACATCTTTATCAATGATTTAGATGAAGGAATTGAGGGTAAACTGATTAAATTTGCTGATGACACAAAGCTAGGAGGGATAGCTAATACTAGAGAAGAGAGAGAGAGGATTCAAAAAGACCTAAATAAACTGGAGCAGTGGGCAGCAACCAACAGAATGGTTTTTAACAGGGAAAAATGCAAAGTACTACATCTGGGCAATAAAAATGAAAAAAGCATATACAGAATGGGAGGAATAGTGCTAAGCAACAGTACATGTGAAAAAGACTTAGGTATACTAATAGATCATAGACTGAACATGAGTCAACAGTGTGATGCAGCAGCAAAAAAGGCAAATACAATTCTGGGATGTATTAACAGAAGCATACAGTCTAGATCACGTGAAGTCATTATCGGTCTTTACTCCTCTTTGGTCAGACCTCATCTGGAATACTGTGTACAGTTTTGGGCACCACATTTTAAAAAAGACATAGACAAACTGGAGCAAGTTCAGAGAAGAGCGACCAGAATGGTGACTGGTCTGCAAACCATGTCCTATGAGGAACGGTTGCAGGATTTGGGAATGTTTAGCTTGCAAAAAAGAAGACTGAGAGGAGACTTAATAGCTGTCTACAAATATGTCAAGGGCTGTCACATTGTAGAAGGATCATCTTTATTCTCATTTGCACAAGGAAAGACTAGAAGCAATGGGATGAAACTAAATGGGAGGAGACACAGATTAGATATTAGAAAAAACTTTTTGACAGTTAGGGTGATTAATGAGTGGAACAGGCTGCCACGAGAGGTGGTGAGTTCCCCTTCAATGGACGTCTTTAAACAGAGGCTGGACAGACATCTGTCTGAGTTGATCTAGTGAATCCTGCTTTGAGCAGGGGGTTGGACCAGATGACCCAGGAGGTCCCTTCCAACTCTACCATTCTATGATTCTATGATTCTATCTTACAAACCAAAAAGTTATGTTGCTCAGTTGAATTTTATTAAATTTTAAACATAAAAGTGTGGGTCAATTATTATACAACCCCTATGTTTAATATTTTGTGGAATAACCCTTGTTTGCAATTACAGCTAATAATCGTCTTTTATTTGACCTGATCAGGCTGGCACAGGTCTGTGGAGTTATCTTGGCCCACTCCTCCATGCCGATCTTCTCCAAGTTATCTAGGTTCTTTGGGTGTCTCATGTGGACTTTATTCTTGAGCTCCTTCCACAAGTTTTCAATTGGGTTAAGGTCAGGAGACTGACTAGGCCACTCCAACACCTTGACTTTTTCCCTCTTGAACCAGGCCTTGGTTTTCTTGGCTGTGTGCTTTGGGTCGTTGTCTTGTTGGAAGATGAAATTACGACCCATCTTAAGATCCTTGATGGAGGAGCGGAGGTTCTTGGCCAAAATCTCCAGGTAGGCCGTGCTATCCATCTTCCCATGGATGCGGACCAGATGGCCAGGCCCCTTGGCAGAGAAACAGCCCCACAGCATGATGCTGCCACCACCATGCTTGACTGTAGGGATGGTATTCTTGGGGTCGTATGCAGTGCCATCCAGTCTCCAAACGTCACGTGTGTGGTTGGCACCAAAGATCTCGATCTTGGTCTCATCAGACCATAGAACCTTGAACCAGTCTGTCTCAGAGTCCTCCAAGTGATCATGAGCAAACTGTAGACGAGCCTTGACATGACGCTTTGAAAGTAAAGGTACTTTACTGGCTCGTCTGGAACGGAGACCATTGCGGTGGAGTACGTTACTTATGGTATTGACTGAAACCAATGTCCCCACTGCCATGAGATCTTCCCGGAGCTCCTTCCTTGTTGTCCTTGGGTTAGCCTTGACTCTTCGGACAAGCCTGGCCTCGGCACGGGAGGACACTTTCAAAGGCTGTCCTGGCCGTGGAAGGCTAACAGTAGTTCCATAAGCCTTCCACTTACGGATGATGTTCCCAACAGTGGAGACAGGTAGGCCCAACTCCTTGGAAAGGGTTTTGTACCCCTTGCCAGCCTTGTGACCCTCCACGATCTTGTCTCTGATGGCCTTGGAATGCTCCTTTGTCTTTCCCATGTTGACCATGTCTGAGTGCTGTTCACACGTTTGGGGAGGGTCTTAAATAGTCAGAAAAGGCTGGCAAAAGAGATCTTTAATCCACACATGTGAAGCTCATTATTCTTGATGCCTGAACTACTTCTTAATACTTTAGGGGGACCCAACAGAATTCTTGTGGTTTGAGGGGTTGAATAATAAATGACACTCTGAATTAACTTTTAACGTTTTAAAAAAAAAAAAACAACAAAAAAAACAACAATATATGCTGCAGTGCATTTCCCACTTCCAGGCTGATCTACAATACAAATGTCACAATGCCAAGTTAATTCCGCATGTGTCAACCAGCTAAATCTGCAGGGGGTTGAATACTACTTGTAGGCACTGTAATATTGTGTACATTTTTGGCAACAATAAAGATTTTTCTTGTTCATCTCACTTGTACATAATTTCACGTGCATCGTATGCAAAATCCATACGCGATGGTTAAAAATAGAAGTGTTTTTTAAATCAGGGCATAAGAAAACATAAAAATCAGTCATTGGATTTTAAAAAAATTTCATAAACTTCAATTTTGCATACCTGTATAAATAAAAACACAGAGAATGGCTGAAATAGAGAGTTTGATATCGTCTTTAAGTATATTGTCTCTTGAGATATTTAGGGGTGAAAAAAAGTGATGATTAAAGAAATTGGATCATATTAAATGTAAAGTTAAACCTTTATGTAGGTTTATAAATTTGAAATAATCTCCTCAAAAAAAAATTCTAACCACAGAAATAGGACAAATTCTCATCGGGATAAAAATGCTAATATTCTTTTGTTGCATTCTGTTGCAATTCTTTAAAAAAAGCTGTTTATATCAAGCCAGCTGCTTATACTAGGGGAAGAAAACAGAAAAGGGATATAGGCAAACTATAAAAGGACATAAAAGTGAACAACAAGGTATTTAATAGAAGCTGAAGAATAGTGAAGCATAGAACAAGTACAACATAGTGTAGTGCCAAAGTTTGGGGCTATACTGAACTGATTGTGTACTTGAGCAATTACTATTGTATCTATGTGTAGAACAGACCCTTAAATTGGATCGAATACCCTTTAATTTCTTTTAATTAGCTTCCCATACTTTGTTTTAATATCTAGTAAAGAATTCTACTGTAATACTGAAATGGCAGAGTGAAGTGCATTGATCACCCTAGACATGCGCTTAGTTTGCTGCTGTGAAATATGGTGTTGAGGATGTGGTGTGTGTATATGTGGTGTGTGTATGTGTATATATATATATATATATATATATATATATATATATATATATATATATATATATAGGGTGAGCCATTTATATTGATGCACCTAAATTAAATGGGAATGGTTGGTGATATGAACTTCCTGTTTGTGGCACATTAGTATATGGGAGGGGGAAAACTTTTCCAGATGGGTGGTGACCATGGCGGCCATTTTGAAATTGGCCATTTTGGATACAACTTTATTTTTTTCAATGGGAAGAAGGTCACAAGTTTGTTGTGTCACATGACCCTCTTCCCATTGAAAAAAATAAAGTTGGATCCAAAATGGCCAACTTCAAAATGGCCGCCATGGTCACCACCCATCTGGAAAAGTTTTTCCCCTCCCATATACTAATGTGCCACAAACAGGAAGTTGATATCACCAACCATTCCCATTTAATTTTGGTGTATCCCTATATATATACTATATATACTGAACATATAGAGAAAACAATGTTAAACATTCTAGCTACGATATTAAGTTTATATTTACAATCTGATCATCACCATTTGTAGAATTAAAGAGGCAAAGAAATCCACTTCTGCACCTATTATTTCAAAGAGAGCTGAGCTGTACACAAGAATACAGTCTATGGAGCTGTGGTGTTCTGACTTCATACACTGTCTGCTTTCACCACCCAAGGCTAACAACTGATCGGTAGGGCGTTCTAGCTGTCAGACCCCCACAGATGTGATATTGCTGAATTACATCATTGTACTCACTTTTAAAAAAAAAAGGGTACATGCAAAAAAGAAACTGAACATCCAAAGAATATAGGAAGAGTAAATCTTATTAATAAAAGAGCATAATGTTACACAAAGCAAAGTCATATTTAAAAGCAATTGAAAACACCAAGGGGTGTAAAAAAACAGCCAGACCAGGACCATATTTAATACTGAAATAAATATACAGATTTATATTTAATATACCTGGAAACATCTTGTGTGGAAAAATGGAGCTGTTCTCATGTTTACTCATGTAGACATGTCCTTTTTTCCAGCATTACGGATGAAAAGTACCAATACAAGTCTATAGGTCCGTGAAAAATACTGACAGCACATGGATGACCTCAGTGTATAATCTGTGTGCCCTCCATGATTAACATTGCAAGGGAGAGGAGAAGCTTTGTAATTTATTTATTTACGTGTACATGAAAATCACAGACCAAACACTCATAACAGACTGATCCAAAATACTGATGACACTCCTACCATTTTTTTGCATACAAAAACAAAAACAGTCCTCTGAATGAGGTTTTAGGCTATGTGCCCACGATGCAGAAATGCTCAGGATTTTTTCCTGAGCATTTCTGCATCTCCCTGGCAGAAAAAAACCCATGCGGATTGTACATGCGGATTGTACATGCGTTTTTCCTGCCAGGGACATGCGGAAATGAAGCGTTCTTCACTGGCATTTCCGCATGCGGGTTGACAAGCGCTTTCCAAGCGATTTTAGCATCACTTGGAAAGTGCTTATGACAACTAGGTCACACTATATAAATCCATGCAAACGGCATGGATTTATATAGTGTGACCCGAGAGAATGGTTAAAAATAAAAAAATAAACCTATACTTACCTTCCGATGGCCCCCGAGACTTGCTGCGCTCCTGTGCTGGCTGCCGGCAGATCGCGGTACGCTGTACTGAAAGACCTGCCGGCACATGACTGTGACGTCAGCGCAGGTCCTTCAGTCCTGCGCGATCTGTCGGCAAGCGAAGAGAAGGAGTTCGGGGGCCGTCGGAAGGTGAATATAATCTTTATTTTTTATTTTATTCTTTTTTTAACAGCTTTTAATGGTACCTGGGTGTGGAGGAGAGTCTCCTGTCCTCCGCACCCAGGTACCATCCGCACATTAGAACGCGGCAATTACGCAAGCACAGATGCAGTCTTGCTTAATTGGCGCGTTCTAATGCAAGTCAATGGCGGCGAAAACGCAGCGCTTCCGCAAAATTAATGGACATGCTGCGGATTTTTGAGCGCAGCACAAACACTGCGGAAAAATCCGCAGCATGGGCATTGAAAGTGCGGAATTGCATTGGAAACCATGGGGGAAGGTTTACCAAGCGTTTCCCAAGCTTTTACGCTGCGGAAATTCTGCAGCATAAACGCTTGAAAAGCGCATCGTGGGCACACAGCCTTAGTTTATTTTTAGACTGTGTGCCCACGATGCGTTTTTCTTTAAGAAGCCCTCCTACTCCGCACTCATTACCTGTATTAATTGAACTTGTTACCTGTATAAAAGATTTGAAGTGTACCTACAATAAAAATTACAGACCTCTCCATTCTTTGTGGGTGGGATAACTTGCAAAATCGTTAGTCTATGAAATGCTTATTTTCCCCACTGTATATCTAGAACGATACTGTGCACTAAATGGCGCAACATCATAGATCCTGTTCATAATATTATGGATACATGCATTTTTGTTGATACAAGGACAAATTTCATTGACATCTAATCTTGTACAACAAAAACCCTGGGCGTGCTCGAGCAGAGAGCATTTTACTAACTGAGCTAATTATATACAAAGGTTTAGACTAAGGAGACTCATTGATCAAATGGACTAAACACAGCCCTGTGAATAAAAAAATAATTATTATTTCCTTATACTTCAAAATCTGCAATTTTTGCCTTTATGAAAGCTCTTCGTTTCAAAAATTTTGTGTTGATTCATTGGAAAAGTCTTACATAAAATCCAATGCTGATATATTTCAAATCGCCACAAACTATTGGTAAAATAAAAGAAATTTCTGATAAAAGATTCCATTTACAAGTGAATTTAACAGGGACCAGCTAAAGAGATACCTTTTTAGAATGATTAACTAACCATTAATTAATAATAGATTTTAATGCACATAATGCTGACATGTTAGACACAATAGTAAAAACTATATTTAAGCTCATTGGTCCCTGTACCTACATGGCTCACAATGTAAATTCCATATCTCATGTATACGCCATGAGTTGAACACTTGCCCTAATTTAACCATATGCGTATAGAAGCTGTATTACATGAATCTTGAATATGAGACTTTTATCCTTGTATGGGTCCATAATTAACCTGTAGTAGCCTCTGATTTTATGTCTGGTGGTATTGCTTGGCATTTTGCCAAGGCATTTTTTGTTTCCATGGGATAATACTGTAGCCATTTGATGAGCTACCATAGAGAGTCCATGTACAGTGTCAATCTTCTCTTTAAATGGAAAGTAAAATACGGGAAACAACTTCTGTAATCATGGAAAATTATACAAACCTCATGCAGATGTTGCCTTGGTAGGTGGTAATTCTGATTAAAGGGGTTGTCCTGATGACGCACCCCCTGGGCCATATTCTTTAGGGGGAATACCCGGAGCCGGATCAGATGGGAGTTGTAGTCGCCGAGTGGCTGTGACCCGGTCCGTGCCCAGGGTGTCAAGCTCAGTTGTATGTGGCAGTCCTACAGATGTTATTAAGTTCTTTATTGTCGACTACGCCACCCGTTGTATTGCGGTCACTATGGCCGCCGCTGCAGCAGGGTCCGCTGAGGCTGATGGTGTTGGTGCAGCTTTTGGTAGTATAACCCCCAACGGGTGGGGTATAGCCTCAGGGGGTCAGGTGCAGAGGATGGGGGTTGTGGTGGTGCAGCGTAGATGTTAAGTGAAGACAGAGTCGGGTTGTGCAGTTTAGGGTATTTACTCACTGCTGATGTTCCGGTCACTCCAGCTTCAAGTGACCACCCGAGCCGTGCTGCGTCCACCAGGTCCTGGATTCAGCAAACCCCCAAACAAGTCCGGAGCGTGACCCTGAGCTCTCCTTCTGTCCTTTCCTCTGGCCGTCCCCACTAGTGATCCACCTAGGTCCAGCTCCCTCGGGCCTTCTGTTGGGAGACCCTTGGCCTTGGGTTCCCTGACCCTCCACGTGGTTTGCCTTCGGGGTGGATGTGGTGGGTGGCCGTGGCAGACGCTGCCCACGGCCTCCGGTCTCTGGCTAGGGTGTGCTTTTGCCCCCACCAGTTTGGGATCCGGTACCCTATTGCCGACTCTTCACCCGGGGATTGAATTTGGGTTCTCAGAGTCCTTTCTTTTTCCCTCTCTGGGTCTTTCCTTCTCTGCTCCACTCTCTCTCTGCAGGCTCATCTGGACCTCTGCTTCTTACTGACTCTGACAGACTGACCCTGATCTTTGATGGTGCCCACCTTATATACTCCCTCTATGTGTGAGCTCAGGTGACCAGCACCCAATGAGCTCCTAACTTTACCCAGGCTGCTCCCCCTATCTGCCCCTACACTACTTGGGATGTACCACCCCCCTCCCACTCCAGCCAGGAACAGACTCGGTCGTACCTGCACATTTCTAAGTGGGAGTACCGTTGGTCTGTTCCCCGGAAATGGGATGTGTGTAGTGCATGCAGCCTACCGAGCTCAGGTCCACACTCCATCCTTACCCGGGAGTGGAATATCACACCTCTGGGTTGAGGTGCAATACCCCTGTAGCAGCCGAATCCTCAGGGTGCTACATTCCCCCCTGGTAAATCACAGCACGTCCTCGGGCTGTAAGAACAAAACACCACAAAACATACAAATTTTTTTCATATAAACAACATAGTAAAAACATATAAAATATCATATATATATCAGAAAACTTTTCATATAAATAACATTCTCGTCGCCTCTGCTCCTCCTCCGGTCACTGTGCAACGTGTGACCGGGTAAAGTGCGACAGTCTTTTCTTGAAAAACTCGTGGCTTTCCTGTAAAACCAGTAGGGAGCGCTTTAGGACGCGCAACTATATACAGGGGATATGGCCGCTCTCAGTCCTCGGCCAGGTATAAGGGAGGAATGACCGCTCTCAGTCCTCGGTCAGTGGGATTTAAGGGATAAACGGGTAAACAGTTCACACATGCTGGTCCCAACGGGGACTATATTATCAGCAACAGTTTCTTTGGTACCCCGACAGGTAACTATGTACAGCCTCTACTCTGCCGTACTTAACGACGACGTCCTCCTGCTCTTTCTTTGTGGTTACCTTTAGCTTCAGACCCGTCCGGGTCCTCTTGTTCTTCCTCCTCACACCGCAGCTCTTCCTCCGTCAGGCGATGCACATGGAGGGCGTAGGGTCCTTTGGCACACTTGTGCCGGGTAAAGGTGACCTCGTCCCCGATGTAAAGGTCACGACCTCTGTGTCCCTCCGGTAGGTGGGATTCAACGTCTCTCCTGGTTACGAAGACGTCGCCTGGGGTGCGGTGGTCTCGGATGAAGCCCCACCCATGCTGCATGTTAAACTTGATCACAGTCCCGGTGGTGCGGGGACTATGCGCTGCACGGGGGTCTCTCCTGGCCCGGCTCTTCTGCTCCGCGCTCCTTATTTGAGCTTGCTGTTCCCGGACCCGCCTCTCTCTCCGCTCCCTCTCAAAGACCTCGAGTTGTTGGCGGCAGCACTCAGCACGCTCCGCTGCAGCTGCCCGAGTCTCCTGAGTGAACCCCATGAGATCTTCTCCGGTGGGGTCCCACTCAAATTGGGCCTCTTCTAGCGGGGGCGAGATCCTCTTTACGGGCTGTGGAGCCGGGATCAGGGGTGCACACATGGCCCCAGCCTTCCTCTGCCGTTCCAGTTCATGATATTCCTGGGGCCAGATGAAAGGCTGCCCATCCGGGCACGTGTGTTGGGTAAACAGGTCCTCTCCCAGATGCGGCACTCTTGGTCTTATGGGCGCGGTGGTGTTAGCGCCCGGGTTGCCCAGGCCTTGCGGCCAGGCCTGGGGCACCTGGAAAGTGAAGGGCACCGTAAGGACGGCGGGGCCCTGGGCTACTTGGCCCTGCGACCAGGCCGGTGGCTCCGCGGAGGTAGGGGGCGCTGTTGGTGTTGCGGCGCCCGGGGGTACTAGGCCTTGCGACCAGGCCGATGGTACTTCCTGCTTGGTCACGCTCGGGGTCGAGGCGTGTGATGTCACAGGGGTCGCGGCTCCCGTTTGAGGCCTAGTCTGCGGCGGTGACGTTGCAGCGACGGGCACGGCAGGGGATACTTCGGGCTCTGCGACGGGGAGCTGGGGCAGGTACGCGGTTTCCCGGTTTGGGGTATAGACGTCCCCTTAACCTGCCTCCACTCGTTCGGCTCCCTTCTCGGCGCCGTCTCCGGCCTTCAGTCCTCCCGCGCCATCCTCAGAGGCGGTCTGTCTCCTCGTCTCGGGTGGCGTGCTCCGCTGACAGGTCTCGGTCTGCTGGGCCATCTCACGGCTTCACGCCGCCAACGTCTCTCGCTGCACCCGGGCCATCCTCCTTGCGAGGCCCTCCAGAGCGGTCTGTGCACACTCCCGGTCTCGGGGGAGCTGTGCTAGGACCTCCACTAGGCCTAGTGGGGTCGTTGCTTCCAGCAGGCTCCTGACCAACGGGTCGGTGCTGCTCTGCTCTCCTTCCACTGTTTCCAGCAGGCTCCTGGCCAGCGGGCCGGTGCTGCTCTGCTCTCCCTCCTCTGTTTCTAGCAGGCTCCTGGCCAACGGGCCGGTGCTGCTCTGCTTTCTCGCCATCTCCGGGTAAGCTCCTCCGATACTCTTCTCCAGGCTTCTTGCCTCCGGGTGCGCTCTCTCCAGACTGCTCCAGGCGACACCCATCTTTGTTCTCTTGTTCTCAGTCCTCCCACTTCGAGGGCGGTCCCGGGGCAACTTGGTGACTGTCAGCTCCAGGGGCTGTTCTTTCACGCTGACAGACACCTCTAGCATCACAGTCTCTGTTGGTGGGGGCGGTTTCCACTTTTGGCGCCATTTTCGGTCCTGGCCCACGATGGGAGGTGGCCTCTTGCCATCCTCTGGCACGCCCATAATGGCGTCCGCTCTGACAAGGCGGGAAACCTTTGGAAATGGCGGGAACCGCTTCCCAGTGGCGGGAAACTCTGCAGATGGCGGGCAAAAGCTGTTAATGGCGGACAACCGGCGGGAATCGATCTGTGATGGAGTCCGATGGCGGGGACCCTCCGGAACCGGCAGGAGACTTCTTTTTGAGGTAAACTTGTTCTTTTCTTCAGGCACGCAGTACCCGGTTGTTGTGGGCACGTAATCCTGCCGACTACGCCAAAGTTGACGCACCCCCTGGGCCATATTCTTTAGGGGGAATACCCGGAGCCGGATCAGATGGGAGTTGTAGTCGCCGAGTGGCTGTGACCCGGTCCGTGCCCAGGGTGTCAAGCTCAGTTGTATGTGGCAGTCCTACAGATGTTATTAAGTTCTTTATTGTCGACTACGCCACCCGTTGTATTGCGGTCACTATGGCCGCCGCTGCAGCAGGGTCCGCTGAGGCTGATGGTGTTGGTGCAGCTTTTGGTAGTATAACCCCCAACGGGTGGGGTATAGCCTCAGGGGGTCAGGTGCAGAGGATGGGGGTTGTGGTGGTGCAGCGTAGATGTTAAGTGAAGACAGAGTCGGGTTGTGCAGTTTAGGGTATTTACTCACTGCTGATGTTCCGGTCACTCCAGCTTCAAGTGACCACCCGAGCCGTGCTGCGTCCACCAGGTCCTGGATTCAGCAAACCCCCAAACAAGTCCGGAGCGTGACCCTGAGCTCTCCTTCTGTCCTTTCCTCTGGCCGTCCCCACTAGTGATCCACCTAGGTCCAGCTCCCTCGGGCCTTCTGTTGGGAGACCCTTGGCCTTGGGTTCCCTGACCCTCCACGTGGTTTGCCTTCGGGGTGGATGTGGTGGGTGGCCGTGGCAGACGCTGCCCACGGCCTCCGGTCTCTGGCTAGGGTGTGCTTTTGCCCCCACCAGTTTGGGATCCGGTACCCTATTGCCGACTCTTCACCCGGGGATTGAATTTGGGTTCTCAGAGTCCTTTCTTTTTCCCTCTCTGGGTCTTTCCTTCTCTGCTCCACTCTCTCTCTGCAGGCTCATCTGGACCTCTGCTTCTTACTGACTCTGACAGACTGACCCTGATCTTTGATGGTGCCCACCTTATATACTCCCTCTATGTGTGAGCTCAGGTGACCAGCACCCAATGAGCTCCTAACTTTACCCAGGCTGCTCCCCCTATCTGCCCCTACACTACTTGGGATGTACCACCCCCCTCCCACTCCAGCCAGGAACAGACTCGGTCGTACCTGCACATTTCTAAGTGGGAGTACCGTTGGTCTGTTCCCCGGAAATGGGATGTGTGTAGTGCATGCAGCCTACCGAGCTCAGGTCCACACTCCATCCTTACCCGGGAGTGGAATATCACACCTCTGGGTTGAGGTGCAATACCCCTGTAGCAGCCGAATCCTCAGGGTGCTACACTGACTCCTATCAATATGCCATAATTCTAATTACTCTGTTAGCGTGGATTTTCCCAGGAAATTCAATTCAGAAAGAAGTCATTCTCCGTGAATTTAATGTCCCTTATTATGCTCTGAGGTCTTTGCAGACACGAGAGCATTATAAATGTAAAATGTAAAAATTGAATAAAATATCTATACTCAACCACTCCGCCACCACTCCATCCCCTCCCGCTGCTCCCTGCCCGGTGTTCACCCTAGGCATGGACTTTGGGCCAAAATTGGGTAAAATCTGAGTAGACAACTATACACTATCAACTATTTTAGCAACTGGGTTCGTGGCAGTCAACTGATAACTGTGACCACTTGGTTTACAGAAGATAGAGATGATCCGGAGGGCACTCTATAAGGTTGATGTAGAGGTGCAGGTAAAGAAGGGTGGGACCCTGGTGTAGAGAAGACACTGCTTCTCTCAGAATACCCACATAACAGACTTTTTAGACTGCCTGTTAATGCACTATAGACGTTCCTGCTTCATTTACTTCCCCATGATTTATTAGCATTTTAGGCTGTCATAAATTTTCTCTAACATGACCCAGTGGTAAATGTTTTGCTCTTGAATTTCCCACTTAATTTGCTTTGGTAATTACGTAGGTTGCACAAATAAGCTGATGACTACAAGCTTTTGACCATCATTTAGTTTATGTACCTGAAGTAGTTGATATATTAAATTGAACAGAGAACATAGGAGCAGAGCAGGTTGTACTTTGTGGAAAGAGTGTTTGATGGTGTGCTCGAAAAGATTTGATGACAGCAGGCTGGCAAATATGTTACAAATGTACTTCGCTTTGTAGCCTAGAGCATAAGAAAATGAGCTGCCCTTTTCTTTGCATTTACTTAATAAGCTCAGTTGTGTGCCTAGCCATTTTTCTGCCTGAGTCAGCCAGTGACATGGCCCTTCCTGAACACCACTAGATATAGGTATATGTATGTGTTGAGTACAACATACTTCAAGACTATGGCAACTGGAAACAGCTGTAAATGAAAACATCAGATCTGTTTGATACAGCTATAAATGAATGCAATATATCTGCTTAGTTAGCAGAACCAAATGCTGTAGATTTAGGGCAAACCACCTTTAAAGGGAATCTGTTACCAGGAATTCTGCTACCTAATCTGAGAGTAGCATAATGTTGGGACAGAGATCCTGATTTTAGCAATGTATTACTGGTCTGCTTAGTGTAGTTTTTTTTTTTTAATTTTCATTCTTTTATCAACAGGAGATTTTCACTAGATGACTATTTAGGCTGCTGCCAGGTAATCCAACCCCACCCTCACCATTGGTTGGCAGGTTCCTGCCTATGCACAGCTTACACAGAAAGCTGCCAATCAGGGGTGTGAGTGGGGTTATACAAAGCTCAGTATTCAGAAAAATGCTAGATCTGCAAGAGATAAAACCGTTTTTTAATCAAAACTGCAGCAAAAAATCATATATCCCTAGGATCAGGGTCTGTGCCCCTACATTATGCTGTAAATAAAATAGAGAAACTGGAGAGACAATAAGTGCAAAATAGGATCTTATCTGGTGACAAAAGGATTAAGAAATGCGCTCACCTGATAGGGTTGTGATAGTCATAACTCCTATTGAAAGTATGTGAAGGCTGCTGCAGGACTACCAATAGAATCTGATGCAATTTAAAGATGAAGTATGAATGCGGTTTATATAGTCAACACGATTCAAGGTTTTAAAACCTCTTCATCAGGACAAAACCATTATTATGATTATTGTGGTTTTGTCCTGATGAAGAGGTTTGAAAACCTTGCAACGTGTTGACAAAATAAACCCCATTCATATCTCATCTTTGTCTTTGATTATACTTTGGATTTTTGGCAGCTCGGGTTCTGAATCACCACATTCCTCATTCAATTGCATCTTATATTATGCTGCTCTCACATGGGGTAGCAAAAGCCTGGTGACAGAATCCCTTTAAGTGGAATTATTATGTTATTTAATTCTGTCCTATAAGTAATTTCTTTAATACACTGTTTATTGAAGAAAAAAAAGAAAAGAGAGAATGGAAAACGAAAGGTCGTCACAACAGCACAAAAGAAGTAAAAATTCAATAGTGTAAGTCCTAGAAAGACATTACAGTTTTAAGCATAATTATCTATAAATGCTATAAGTGAGGATTCTACAACCCTGATATTGACCAAACCAATTGTTAGGGCCATTAAACATACCTTTTAATCGTGCTCTGACTGGTTACACTGACTGACCGTGACTGAAATAAGAATAATTACTTATAAACTGGATAGTTTGATAGTTTTCAGCAATGAAGCATATCTGTCACATTCTGATCAGTGGGCAGCTTGTCATAGAGCAGGAGAAGATGAGGAGATACATATACCATATGCTGGTATTTAAATTGGACAGCACGTTCTATTGACAGGTTTAATGTAAATCCTTAGCAGGGTGACATACCTAGAATTGGTTTATCCCTTTTGTGTATTGTTACGTATAGAAGTACTCCCATTAAGTTTTTCACTACTATACTCACCTATCGCCATCTTCTCCGGTATCCAGTGCTGTTCTGTTCATTTTCTCAGTGACGTCACATGACTTCAGACACTCCGGCTTACTCTAGGCTCTATGTGTAAGTCAGGAGTCTCTTTTACAATATAAGGCTACAGAGTCTTGCTCTGACGCTCCGTAGCGTTCGTTCATGACACTTCCGGGTCACGCAGAGCACACTGTGACCTGGAGACTTTGAAGAGTGATGAAGAGGAGCAGAACAGTGTTGGATCCCGGAGAAGGCAGCAGTAGGTGAGTATATCACACACACAGCTTTAGCAAAAAATAAAACTTCATGGGAGTACAGTACTTTCCTCCATACAGTAGACAGCCTCTCCTTGCTACATAGCCTTTTTTTTGTTTTCAAAGTCAAGAAGCTAAAGACTGAAGAAAACTAAAGAATGTTGAAAATGGGAATATGAGAATAAAAACAAAATTATTAAGATTTTGCAGTTTTATTATTTAGAGGCAGTTTCAGGGAGACATTATTTGGAAAAAATGACATATTTAGTTTCCATGAGCTAAAATAATACAGTTCCAGAAGTGACCCTTCTAATTTGTGTGATCGTTGTACATCGATAGAGAGGAGCCTCTTTATACACATAGACATGTACAGCTGTCCAGGCATAAAACTAGAATTCTCAACATAAAACTCGATTTTTATTTTTTCAGAAATCCAAAACACTGATGGTTTGCAGTCACGAAATGCTACATTATTAAGACAGATTTCTCCATCCAATCCGCAGTAGTTTTTATGCCTTGTGTTACTTTCACCGTTATTTTCACTTGAATTATCTCAGCTGGGGATCAGTTCAGTAACTTAATTTGTTCCTCCAGCTAAGAAGCGTTCTCACACAGTGGTACACTACCCATCGTGTGGCTTATTGGTGTTTGTTCAAATGAAATAAATCTTTTCGTTCCTCTGCTGAAAACTGTAAATGCCAATTAATGTGTATCTCTCACTTATACTTCAGAGGCAGTCCTCTTTTTTTATGGTGCCATGAATAGCTGAGATTTTGATTTTTTTAAAGAAAACCCTAAAATTGTCTTGAAACTGGATTTTGATTTTTAGTTAAATGTTCCAATATTCTAATATATCTTCAAATCCAAACGTATTATCAGATTATGAGAATTCTTAAATAGATTGAAGCCTATAGGTTCACCAAATAGGATCAAATCATAAGTTAATTAGGCGCTCGGCGCAACATGGCGGAGCCACACATCTCCAAGATCCTATCCTAATATGTAGTAGGTGTAACAATAATAATAGTAGCAAATACCTCCAATTAAAAATGTAGTATAGTTTTTCTGATTCGCTATGCCACTTACCTCATGTGCAGGCAATACAGGACCTTAGGTATCCATGGTTATGACCACTAGCCGCTAGCTGTCACTTTACCAGTGGACGTAACCATGGATACCTAAGGTCCTATAATGCCTGCACATGAGGTAAGTGGCATAGCGAATCAAAAATACTATACTACATTTTTAATTGGAGGTATTTGCTAATATTATTATTATTACACCTACTACATATTGGGATAGGATTTTGGAGATGGGAATGTTCCTTTAAATACACCTTCCCACCTGCTTGTTTTCCCTCTATCTCCACCCCCCTCTTCTTTGATTGACAGCTCTAACTTCATAGAGAAAACAAGCAGGTGTGAAGTTGTATTATAATGATTGGCCCCGCCATGATGCACCAAGCACCTGTGCTTGGTTTGAACAGTCATTCTGTGTTGACAAAGTCCCTTTAAGCAGCTTAGTACATCCCCTTGGACTGCAGCTGTCATTAAACAGTTACAATGTGAAAGCTGTGGCTCAAAATATGTTCTTGTAGCCCCAGCCTAATTGCTAATGCAGAATGCATGGAGGCTGTATGGCAATAAATAAAGTCCATACAGCTCCCTAGTAAGATGTTCCACCGGCCTCCATGTGCCGTGTACAGGTTCTCATCGGGTGTCATATTTATGGAAATATTCTGCCCTAAAAGTACATTTGGCATTCAAAGAAGCATAGCAAAACTTCAAATGTTGGCATGGTACCAAACCTGTACAGAAAAAACTTCAATATATGATTGATGCCGACGGCATATGGAGGTACAGTAGGGTCCTCATGCACCTCTGTGGAAGCCTTACTGCAGCTCCGAACCAATTGGAGTCATAATACAGCCATGTGCATGAATCCATGGACTAAGGTTTTGCAAAAAATGGTTTCCATCCACAGGATGACTGCCTCTTCAGCATGTACAGGTATAATAGCATTTTGCATATTTTTACATTATGAGTGACGCTGCTCCATTTTGTGTCAGATTTCTGCTGGATGAATTTTGGTGTGGTTTATTTAGTTTCCAGATAAATTGGTTTGCAATATTGTGGTGCAAGCTGAATATTAGTAACCGTGCAGTCATGAAAGAACAATGAAATAGACTGTGATACTAACTCAAACTATTGGAGGAGGGCAGGATAGGTTGGAAAGGGGTCTTGTTCTGTAAATTTTGTACAGAAAACATTTCTAACATTTTCTACACTTTCAAAAAGTATTTATAATTTTACGCTGAATGTCAAACTGCAGAAAACGCTCTACAGATGGGAGCTAGTTAAATATAGAGATATGGTCAAAGCTCAATGTATCTCTGGCCTGCAACAGAGCTGCCTTGTGCTACGCCAGTGCATTGATCTTAAAATGTGTTTCTTTTCCTCCTACCCACCTGTGTTTTCTCATGCAGTGTTTCGTAAAAAGTGCCGCTGTCTTCTATTACTTACGCCAATAAAGAATTTGAAAGGGATTGCATCAAACCTTGGACTGACTCTGGCCTTTTTTTTTCTATGTATATTCATTTCTTATACCATCACATTCTGGTAAATTTTAGTGTGCTTTTTAAGCTTTATACATTACACAAATGATGAATTTACTTGTTTTTATATGTTGTATTGTAGGGTGGGAGAGAGCAATTTGATTTTTATTGCAGCCATCAATATCGGCCTTGAACATATTGTAGCCTGAATTATAATATATTATTTTATGATGTCACTGAGGTATTGTCATCTAATTAGTCATGAATTGTTTAACTCTTAGGCTCTGTGCCCACGATGCGTTTTTTAAGCGTTTCCGCAGCGGCAAAAGTGCTGCAGAAACGCTTAAAAAATGCATGGTAGAAGGCCTGCCATGTTCCCCAATGATAATCCACATGTGCTGTGCACATGCTGCGGAAATTTCCGCTGCGGGTTATCATTGCGGAAAAAAACGCAGCACTACCAATCATTTTGCGGAAGCGCTGCGTTTTCGCCGTCATTGACTTGCATTAGATCGCATGGATTACGCATCACTGCATCTGTACATACGGAATCCAAGCGTTCCAATGTGCGGATGGTAACCGGGTCTGGAGGAGAGGAGACTCTCCTCCGGAACCGGGTACCATAGAACCTGTAAAAAAAAGAATAAAATAAAAAATAAATATTATATTTACCTTCTGATGGCCCGCGGTGCGCTTGTCTTTGCTTGCCGGCAGATCGCGGTGGACTGAAGGACCTGCGCTGACGTAATTTAGTCATGTGACGGCCAGTCCTTCAGTGTACCGCGAGCTGCCGGCAAGCTAGGACGGATCGAATCAAGACTCCAAGGGCCATCAGAAGGTAAGTATAGATTTATTTTTTTATTTTTTACCATTCTTTCGGTCACACTATATAAATCCATGCCGTTTGCATGGATTTATATAGTGTGATCAAGTTGTCAAGCACTTTCCAAGTAATGCTAAAATTACTTGGAAAGCGCTTGTCAACCCGCATGCAAAAATGCATGTGAAGAACGCTTCACATCTGCATGTCCCTGGCAGGAAAAACACATGTACAATCCGCATGTACAATCCGCATGTACAATCCACATGTACAATCCGCATGCGTTTTTTCTGCCAGGGAGATGCAGAAACGCTCAGGAAAAAATCCGGAGCATTTCTGCATCGTGGGCACATAGCCTTAGGGAACAGATTATCTACTACCTTCCTTGACTATATAGGTAATAGGTCTGTTATTTTACATTTTTTCTTATATTTTGATTCATTTCAGGTTACTCTTCTAAAAGAAGTGACTTCTAGTCAAAGGAAGCCTATAAACTACAGGCATTGTGGCATTGTCAGGCTGGCACTGTTACACTGATTAATATGATACCTGAGATGAAGAAATCCGTCTTGTGGTTCCTTTGTAATCAGTGTTTGCAGTTTTGAGTTCATGATATGCCTGTGCTCCGGGGCGGGACTGTAGGCAGGGTCTTTCCTTGGTGCTCTAGGCTGGATCAGCAAGATAAGACCTGCCCACAGGCTGCCCCAAAGCACAAGTATGTTTCTCATCATAGACACAGACAGAGACAGATAGACAGCCAGAGAGGGAGAGAAACAGATAGACAACCAGATAGAGAGACAGCCAGAGACGGATAGACAACCAGAGAGGGAGAGAAACAGATAGACCTCCAGATAGGGAGAGAGGCAGACAGTTAGAGAGGGAGAGAGGCAGACAGAGAGGTAGAGAGACAGATAGACAACCAGAGAGGAAGAGAGACAGGTAGACTCATAGACAGCCAGAGACAGACAGCCAGAGAGGGAGAGACAGCCAGAGACAGACTCATAGACAGCCAGAGAGGGAGAGACAGCCAAAAACCAAGAGACAGCCAGAGACCAAGAGACAGCCAGAGAGGGAGAGAAGCAGATAGACAACCAGATAGAGAGAGAGACAGAGAGGGAGAGAGACAGACCGCTAGAGAGGGAGAGAGACAGATAGACAACCAGAGAGGAAGAGAGACAGAGAGACTCATAGACAGCCAGAGAGGGAGAGACAGCCAGAGAGAGAGAGACAGCCAGAGACAAACTCATAGACAGCCAGAGAGGGAGAGACAGCCAAAAACCAAAAGACAGCCAGAGGCAGAGTCTCACTCATAGACGGCCAGAGACGGAGAGACTCACTCAGAGACAGCCAAAGACTCAGAGACAGAGACTCATAGACAGCCTGAAACAGAGAGACACAGAGACAGCCAGAGAGAGAGACATCCAGAGAGGACACAGCCAGCCAGAAAGAGATAGACAGCCAGATTCTCTGTTTTTTGCTGTCTCTCTGTCTCTGACTGTCTCTCTGTCTTGGGCTGACCCAAGAGATAGCTAGAGATGAGAGACAGCCAGAGACATAGAGACTCATAGACAGCCTGAGACATCCAGAGACAGAGCGGCAGCCAGAGACTCAGAGACAGACAGACATAAAGACAGAGACAGAGAGACTCATAGACAGCCAGAGACATAGAGACAGCCAGAGACTCAGAGATAGACAGAGACTCAGACACAGCCAGAGGCAGAGAGACTCCTAGACAGACAGAGTGACTCATAGACAGTGAGAGACAGAGAGACTCCTAGACAGCGAGAGACAGCCAGCCAGAGAGAAAGACACAGCCAGAGAGAGACAGCCAGCCAGAGTCTCTCTGTCTCTGGCTGTCTGAGTCTCTGTCTCTGGCTGTCTTTCTGTCTCTCTCTCTGTCTGGCTGTCTCTATGATGAAGAACATACTTGTGCTTCGGGGTGGGCCTGTGGGCAGGTCTTATGTTGCTGATCTGGCCTAGAGCACCAGGATAAGACTGTGCCTACAGTCCCGCCCCGGAGCACGGGCATATCATTAACTCAAAACTGCAAACACTGATTACACAAGAACCACAAGACGGATTTCTTCACCTCAGGTATCATATTAATCAGTGCAGCAGCCCCAACATGACAATGCCTGTAGTTTATTTAGCAAAATCCTGCAGATAGGTTCCCTTTAAGTACTCTCAAACTAATTGTTCTGCCCATCTCTGGATCCAAGCAACAAAATAAATTGATCAGCACATCCTAGTGAAATAAAATAAATGTACAGGTGCAAGTTGCTGTGACTTTTAGAGTAGCATACAAACAAACATACGCCGCTGCACTCTGATTGCGTTAAGGCTTCTGTAAACATTGAATATATTAATTATTAACAGCATTGCTGTTCTAAAGCACATACTTGGCAGATAAGTTCACACAATTTGATCAAAATGCGCGCTAAGTAGCTCTAATATTTAAGTATAGAATCTATAGCAATAATACTGTGGCGCTCCTGCGGGTTCAGTCGCCACAGAGGTACTGCATCTCACCCAGAGGTGTGGTACCCCACTCTCAGGTAAGGAGGGAGTACTACCCGGGACCCACCCACCTGCATCCAACACTACACCACTCCAGACCAGAAGGAGGGGCAAGATACACGAATCCACTGCTGAGCCCTGTCCCTGGTTGGAAGGGGGGGAACCAAGAGAGGGGGAACCATGTAGTGGGTATGGGTAGGGGAAGTAGATCAGGGGAGCACCGTCAGTAGGAGTATAAGAAGAAGGGGAACCATCTTGAGACAGATGAGTGCAGAGGAGAAAAAGTGGGGAGTTGGAGCTCAGAAGGAGCTCTGCTCAGGAGAGAGGAGAGCGGGCTTAGTCTGAGAGGCCCAGGAGAGAGGACGGGAGCAGAGGGAAGGCTCCAGAGACAGAGGGGATCCCAGGGGCACGGAGAGTGCAGGAAGCCACCCGTGCGCCTGAATCTACACTGACGTGGAGGGATCAGGCCGCAGAGGGGACCGGCCCCTAAACTAGTGGAGAATAATCAGGCTCAGCTAGATAACCAGAGTCTACTGTACTTGCAAGGTGCAGCTGCCAACCACCACATTTACATCGCCGAAAAGGTGGCCACAGAGGGTCCAGGGGACTGCACGTAGCCCGACAAGAGCCGAGGCTACCGGCTTGGGACACTGATTGTGAGGCGCAGGGCAGGAGGGTGAGAGCCAGCGCAGGGAAGGCGACCGAGAAAGGAACATAGAACGGGGTCCCGTTTAAGTACTCCTGAAATACTTGAGAGCTGTTGAACCCCTTCCTTGGTGAACACAGGACGACGTGGGTGGTTATAATCCGCAAAGTGTAACCTGAGGAACTTAACAACTGTGAGTAAAACCTGAAGACTGCACCCCACTGTGTCCTTGAATAATTGCTGCGCCATCACCACCCCTGCACTACACAGCACCAACAACATCTACCTCATAGCATCACTATATCCTGCCCTGGAGCTAAGCTCTGCCTGTGGAGAGCTGAAGCAACTCTGCTGCGTCACCATCAGCTCCAGAGGATCTGCACCGCAGCGGCGGCGCCATATAGCCGCATACCACAGGTGGCGTCACAAACATTATCTCTATAAAAACTTTATTCCCCTTTTACTTTTCCCCTTTAATTGACCGCCCTAGGTCACGACCGGGTCACTGCCACCGTGACATCCCCCAGCAACGACTGGCCCCGCTACCAAGAACCCCATGGCCCAGGGGGCGCGTCAATACGATTCCTATATTCAATGTTTGCATATACATTAGTGTGCTTAAAGTGCTGTTGCATGCTACATGGAAACCTGGACACGAACTGGGAGGAAGGCAAGTTGCTGGAGGCAATGTGGTGCTCTGGGCTATGTTCACCTTAGAAACCTTTGATCCTAGAATTTGTGTGCATATTCTAGCACTTTTGCCAGGTAACAACTACCTGCATCAGCATTATTGCAGATCAAGTACTGTACAATTCTTCATGGCAACTGTATGCCAAGAACAGTGATCACTTTTAGCTGGGTAATGTGCTCTGCAACACTGAAAAAAGTAAATAACATAATAAAGAGTTCAAGGCATGCAAATTCCCCAAGTCTCAATATAATTGATTTGTGTTATGTGCTGGAAAAATAAGTCCAATCACTGGATTCCCTACTTTGCAAGTTACAGGACCTGCTGCTAATGCCTTGGAATTAAATACTGCAGGACATTTCCAGAGATCTTGTGGACTCTATGAAAGACTTGGACAAGAGGTATTTTGGTGCCTTAGGCGTATAATCAAAATTGTGCTCTCTCTCCCAAATCCATATAATTAATTGAAAACTATAGTGATTAGGCCATTTGTAAAGGTTAACAGAAAAATACCTGGTGATATATTTAAGTGAATGAGTGTGATACTGTATTCCTATTGCAAGTAATGTGTATATGCTATAACATAGCCCAAAATTAATAACAAAAAAGCAAAATGATCTCCGGCCAAACCCCAGAATACAGAATCAACCCAAAAAGCATAGTCCCTCAAACAGACTCAAGAAAGCAGCCCAAAATACACGCTCAGAATAGACCTTGAAATAAATTCTATATATATGAATGGAGTTAGTTAAACCAATCCTAGTAGACGGACATTTTAGGATGCAACTTCACCAGAAGAGCAGACTGAAGAGTACTCCACAGCGAGATGAAGAAGAAGCTTTTATTTCAGTTCTCAGAAGTACAACACTAGTTAAAACTATTGTGCTTTTTTATCAAATTCACAGAGATGTTAAAGAGGATCTTTCACCAGATTTTTTATATTGAACTAGACACGCGATAAATAGTGGCTGTAGAGCGAAGTAAAACTTTTCTTTTTAATTTCGCCTCTCTCTGTTGTGGAGATATTAGCAATCAAAGTATTTGGCACATAATGAGTTAACTTTTTATGCACTACACCATAACTTAGAGGAGGGGGTGGGGAAGCACAGCTTAATTTATCTGTGTCACATTATAAACACTTCTATCACCTCTCTTCTTCTGATAGCACTGTCAGCTCTGCTGTATTGCCTCTCCTCCACACTGTCTGTCCGCAGCTGAGAGCTCAAAGTGTCAGTTTCACACAAATGTCTGTTGTGCTTAACTTGTAATCGCTCTGCAGTGAGATCAAAGCAGGATGTCTTTATATCTCACACAGAAGTAGTCCAGAACAGGCAGGCTGCTCTTGTGTGAGATTTAATGACAGCCCTGATCTCATTGCAGAGCAAGTACACATTGCTGAAGCACAGCAGACATAAGTGTGATTACTGACACTTTCAGTAACCAGGAGAGCTGATAGAAGGGTTTGTAATGTGACACAGTTAAACTCAGCTGCACTGCCACTACTCCACACTGACCTTTCTCCAAGATATGGTGGGGGCATGTTTTTCTTACTTTCTGATTTCTGGCAGGGTGGGCTTTCATTCTTGAGCATCAGCTCTAGTGAATAGTAGAACTGTTGTATTAATAGAACTATAAGGCTTAGCACAAGTTCTGCTATAATACATTCAGCTGTCAGTGGTTTGTTCTGGAGCCTACACTGCAATCGGTGCTTTTTAAAATTGAGATAACAAGGCATTTTAACAAGCCCAAGGCAATAGGAGCAGAAAACAGAGATTAGCAGACCTGCTCTGAGAGCTGCAGGGCGGGTGATTTATAACTATATCTCTTCAGAAGATGAGTGGGAGAGTAGAGATGGGGAGCCCCCACGTAGCCTCCTATGTACAGCATGAGCCCCTACATAGCCTCTTATATACAGCATGAGTCCCACAGAGCCTCCCATATACAGTATGAGCCCCATATAGACTCCCTATATACAGCATTAGCCCCCACATAGCTGCCTATATACAGCATGAGCCCCCACATAGCCTCCCTATATACATGAGCTCCACATAGCCTTCTATATACAGTATGATCCCCCACATAGCCTCCCTATGTACAGCATGAGCCCCACATAGCCTTCCTATATACAGCATGAGCCCCACATCGCCTCCCTATATACATGAGCCCCACATCGCCTCCCTATATACAACATGAGCCCCACATCGCCTCCTTATATACAACATGAGCCCCATATAGCCTCCCATGCACAGCGTGAGCCCCAAAAAGCCTCCCTATATACACTATGAGCCCCACATAGCCTCCCTATATACAGCATTAACCCCACATAGCCGCCCTATATACAGTATGAGCCCCATATAGCCTCCTATGAAGGGGGGCACTGTGCGGCCAGTTTGGCTATTGTTTAGCTCTTCTGCTGTCTTGATCTACGGGCCGGATTGGAACAGCCAGATGGCCGGATGTGGCCCGCGGGCCGCACTTTTTCCCACCTCTCCTGGAATGTAACTACTACACACTCTCAGGCATTAGAGGCCTGGTTCCATGGAAATGAGCTATACACTATAAAAGATAAAAGCTGTAATTGCAGGAGAATAACAGCAGACAAAAAAAGCAAGTCCATTGCAAACGTGCTTATTTTTATGCTGTTTAACTAATTACTGCACTTACCCCTTTAAATTACCAAATCACCCCATTTTCCTTGTTCAAAAATAAAGAAATGAAAAAATAAACATATTTATTATTGGAGTTCTTAAAAAGTCTGATCTACTAATATATAAAATTATTTTAACCATACATTAAACACTGAGAAGAAAGGAAAATTGAAATGCCAGAGTTGCTTGTTATTTCTGTCCCCAAATGAAAAGCAATCAAACGTATGCAGCCCAAAATGGTATAAATAAAAACTACAACTCTGAGAGCAAGAACACAATCCCACAGACAGCTCCATCAGCAAAAAAGTGAAAAAGTTACAAGTTTCAGAAAATGGCGACACATTTTTTTTTTTTTACAAAGTTCTGAATTATTTTTAACTGCTTAAATACAAAAAAAACCCTTAGACGGTAGGTATCACCATAACAGTACTGACCTGGAAAATCATATTACTAGGTCATTTTTACAGCACAATGAACGCTGCAAAATTTAAAACCCAAAAACAGTAGTGGTATTGTATTTCATTCCACTTATAATTTATAGTTTTTAGCACATTATTTGGTAAAATGAATGGTGTAATTCAAAACTACAAAAAAACAACCCTCATATGGTTATGTTGATGGAAAAATAAACAATTATGTCTCTTGAATGAAAGGGAGGAAAAAACAAAAGAGCAAAGATGAAAAGCAAAATTAAATTAAAACAAAATTCAATCAACATCAAAATGGTTATATTAAGAAATATGGCCTGCCTCACAAAAAAAGAAATCATCACCAACTAAAAAATAAAAAAGTTATGGCTCTTTGAATTAAGCAAACTACATAACTTTTTTTTTCCATGATTTGTGCTATTATTGTTCAAAAGCTATAAAACATTTTATATAGCTGAAATACTACTCACACAAAGAATAAAAGTAACAAGTTAGAATTTGATTTATTTTCCATCCCCAGCGAGAAAGATATGATCACGAAAAAGGGCTCATTGACACGTCCGATTTTTCTACATGTAAGGGGGAACACCGGGGTGTAAGTACTTTCAGAACAAGGGATCCGGAACTGCCGGGGCCGTGCATCTGGTTGCAGGGGGAAGACAGACTGCGAGCACAGGAGTCAGGTGACCCGGAAGCTGGGGGCGTGTCCAGAGCTCAGGGGTCAGGTGACCAGGGAACTGGGGGCGTGTCTAGGAAGAGGGAGAAAAAGGAGGTTTGCGCGGGAAAGGAGAGAGTTGACAGTTGGGGTCAAGCCCCACTAGAGGGAGAAGAGACGCAGGGTCCATGGAGCCGAGCAAGTGAGGTGCAGTGTTATGGACTAGGGGCTCAGCGGGTCAAACCGGAGACCGAAAGCTGCCGCCAGAAGACGTGGAGCTGAGCAAGTGAGGTGCAGTGTTAGGGACTAGGGGCTCAGCGGGTCAAACCGGAGACCGCCCTCTGCCACCAGAAGACGGAGCATTGTTTAGGAGGGGAAGCCAGAAGAAAACAACACCGGCATCAACCGGCAACTGCCTTGTGGGGAACAAGAGTCAGCTAAGTATAAAACTGCCGATTACAACCGTGTTGACTCTGCTACATCTAGCCAAACTGTGGATTGTCGGTTATAGTCTGTTACCTGCTACTCCCTTTGTTGTCCCCATATTTCTCCTGTTACTCCCTGCGTGGAGATTGAGCCTGTTACAATAAATCCCCCCTGTTTATTAACCCTGTACTGGCAGCTCTGTGTTTCTGTGTCACTGCATCTAAAGTACCTGTGCTACATACATACAAGAAAAACGGACCATGGTGTAATTATAATGGTATAATTGATTAGAGAAAGCTGAGATAACCTCTCTTGGTTTTAAATAACTGAGTCTAGATCTGCCTTGTGTATGGTGAATCGGATGTCATAAGAAATCGTATTACACTAAATCTTAACTGGATGCCAAGTTTATTACCGCTACAGACTAACATTCTGGCATATGAGTACAACATACAATGATTAATACAGTTAAAGTAAAACACTCTGCTGCCTGCACCAAATGTTTTCCAACCAATTTGTCAATGATATAAAAACATAACAATATTCTGCTGATTCAGCAATTCAGAATACTCAAGTGAAATAGTAAAATACATCATAATAGCGCACATGCCAAGAAACAGAAGGCTTAGAATAGGTTTAACTATACATAGTGGAAGAAGATTTGTCAAAACAAGTGAAATGGAAAGGTCTAGAAGTTATTGTTGAGTAATGTAATACCCCAGAGTTGGGGATTACAATAATGTTTTTATAAGGTACAGTACGTTTAAATACTTCAAGTTTGATACTATTTTTATGTGGAATGCAGCACACACCCACAGATTTGTCCAGTTCAAATCGATACGTCTGCAGTCACTTTGTGTGACTGCAGAGTTATGAATCCCCCCAGCGCAGGCACTGTGTGCTGCGGAGATTCACCGGTTTCTGATCCGGGACTGGAGGGTATGTATGAGTTATAGATACTCTTGGACAGAGCCCATTTAGTTGGTGTGGTCTCGCTCCATACACCTGATTTGAGTGAGGCCGCGCCCCATCTAGAGGCGTGGCCGTTCAGTGGGCGTGACTGACTAGAAGGTGCAGCCTCGCTCCATACAAGTGTATGGAAGCGAGGCTGCACCCACTGGCCGGGAGTATATATAACTCATACGGGTCAGAAACCGGCGGATCCCCACAGCGCACAGTGCGTGCACTGAGGGGGATTCATAAGTCTGCAGTCGCATAGAGTGACTGCAGACTTACTGATTTGGACTGGACAATTCCTTTAAAACTCCTCACTGAGCTGGTAACTAAGAAACTAGTTTGATGGGTAGAGTTTGGTGTACTAAAACTGCTGCAACCTTAGAAAAGGGTAGAGATTAGCTAGAGCCAAGCCAGAGTACAGCCAAAAAACATGTAAGGGAATTATTCCCCCGTTCCAGTTCGTCGTACTGTGACGGACTAACTTGAAGAAAACATGAAGGACTGGTACCCGAAGGGTTGAAGGAATTCCCTAGTCCTCTAGAAAGCACATAGCTTAATGGAACCCATAGGCCATGGATGCAGGATGAGTACTGGCCCGCAGGGTAGTCCCCCATAATGTGGATGGGAATACAGGTGTCTTACAAAGCAATGAAGGTTAGAGAGAGCTGGGATATTAGGGTCCTATGCTGGACAGCAGGATAGGCTCTGACTGCACTAGCTATTTATCACGCCTCATATGTGCCGTTTCCTGTATCTGACGCTATGTCCCTGTCTTTTGGAACTTTGGCCATCTGAAACATGTAATACCATCTATGGCTGCTGTCTTAGTAAAGTTTCATCTGTTTTACTGCCTGATGATTCTCCTATCTCCTCCACCACACCAATTACACGGGGAACAGCACCAAAGAGACGAGGAGACAGTACAATGGCAGCATTAACCCTTTCACACCCCCAGTCATATGCCTATTTTACTGCAGCGGAGTAAAACGCCGGACACGAACATGAAACCAGAGAACATACTAATGAAAGATATGAAGTGCGACAAAGAAGGTCCAAGACAAGATACTTGGAAGGGAGGTAAGAAAATTTCTAATACAATCCACAGGGAGAAGATTGGAACAAAACAAAATCGTGTAAACTGCGTGCTAGCAAATGCCAGAAGCCTGACAAACAAGATGGATGAACTGGAAGCAGAAATATCTACAGGAAACTATGACATAGTGGGAATAACCGAGACATGGTTAGATGAAAGCTATGACTGGGCAGTTAACTTACAGGGTTACAGTCTGTTTAGAAGGGATCGAAGAAATCGGAAAGGGGGTGGAGTCTGTCTATATGTAAAGACGTGTCTAAAGCCTACAATATGGGAGGATGTATGGGAGGGAAATGAGGAGGTCGAGTCCTTATGGGTGGAGATACATGGGGCAAAAAACAATAATAAAATTATCATAGGAGTCTGTTATAAACCACCAAATATAGCAGAAGCCACGGAAAGTCTATTAATGAGACAAATAGACGAAGTAGCAAAAAATAACGAGGTGATTATTATGGGGGACTTCAACTTCCCCGATATAGACTGGGAAACCGAAAGCTGTAGATCTCAGAAAGGAAACAGGTTTCTGTCAATTATCAAAGACAATTATTTGTCACAACTTGTGCAGGAACCAACTAGAGGGACGGCCCTTTTAGACTTAATATTAACTAACAGGCCAGACAGAATAACTGAGGTGCAGGTCGGGGGGCACCTGGGAAATAGTGACCACAACATTATACAATTCCACATGTGCTTCAGTAGGGTGCCCAGCAAGGGAGTCACAAAAACACTGAACTTCAGGAGGGCAAAGTTTGATCAGCTAAGAGATGCCCTTCACCTTATAGACTGGAATAGTATCTTCAGTAATAGGAGCACGGATAGAAAATGGGAAATTTTCAAAACAGTCCTACATAGTCACTGTAGAAGGTACATACCTTATGGGAATAAAAGGGCTAGGAATAGGAGGAAGCCAATGTGGCTAAATAAGGAAGTCAAAAGGGCAATGAAAAACAAAAAAAGGGCTTTCGTTAAACTTAAAAAAGAAGGCAGCAAGGAAGCGCTAATATCTTATAGGGAAAAAAGCAAAATCTGTAAGAAACAAATAAGGATAGCAAAAGAGGAGACAGAGAGACTAATTAGCAAGGAAAGTAAAACGAATCCCAAACTGTTCTTTAACTATATAAACAGTAAAAGGATTAAAACTGATGGAGTTGGCCCATTGAAAAATAACCTGGGTAAAATCATAGAGGGCGATGAGGGTAAAGCAAACCTACTCAATAGCTTCTTCTCCACTGTTTTCACAAAAGAAAACAATTTATCGGAGGAAATGCAGAGTGATAAAGTAAACCCTCCGCTAAATATCACCCACGTAACCCAGGAGGAAGTTCAGAAAAGCCTAAATAATATCAAAAGAGACAAGTCACAAGGCCCAGATGACATACACCCCCGGGTACTAAAAGAATTAAGTAATGTGATAGACAGACCGCTGTATCTTATATTCAAGCACTCTTTATGGACAGGGACTGTCCCACTAGACTGGCGCCAAGCAAATGTGGCACCAATATTCAAAAAGGGGTCTAAAAGTGACCCTGGGAACTATAGACCAGTAAGCTTAACGTCTGTTGTGGGTAAATTGTTTGAAGGATTTCTTAGAGATGCTATTGTAGAATATCTTAATGATAATAACTGTCTAACTCCATATCAACATGGATTCATGAGAGATCGCTCCTGCCAAACAAACCTGATCGCCTTCTACGAGGAGGTGAGCTCACAGCTGGACCGGGTAGAGTCAGTGGATGTTGTATACCTTGACTTCTCCAAAGCGTTTGATACCGTGCCACACAAAAGGTTGGTATGTAAAATGAGAATGCTTGGTCTGGGGGATAATGTGTGCAAGTGGGTAAATAGCTGGCTGAGTGATAGAAAGCAGAGGGTGGTTATCAATGGAGTAAGCTCAGGGTGTGTTAGGGTTACTAGCGGGGTGCCTCAAGGGTCTGTCTTGGGCCCTATATTATTTAATATATTTATTAATGATCTAGTGGAAGGGTTGCATAGTAAAATAGCAATATTTGCAGATGATACTAACCTTTGTAAAGTAGTTAATACAGATGAGGATAGGGCACAGCTACAGGAGGATTTAGATAAATTGGGGAGTTGGGCCAAAAAATGGCAAATGGGGTTCAATGCCGATAAATGTAAGGTCATGCACATGGGAAAGAAAAACAGCAGTCACCCATACATATTAAATGGGAAACCGTTGGGGAAATCTGACATGGAGAAGGACCTGGGCGTCTTGGTTAACAGCAAATTAAATTGGAGTGCCCAGTGTCAGGCAGCAGCTGCGAAGGCAAATAGAGTCATGGCATGCATCAGAAGAGGAATAGGGGCATATGATGAGAACATTGTTCTTCCTCTGTATAAAGCGCTGGTAAGGCCACACTTAGAATATTGTGCACAGTTCTGGGCTCCGGTGCTCAGGAAAGACATATTGGAGCTAGAGAGGGTACAAAGGAGGGCGACTAAGGTAATAAAGGGAATGGAGGGACTAGAATACCCAGAGAGGTTGTCAAAATTAGGCCTATTTACGTTGGAAAAGAGAAGGCTTAGGGGAGACCTCATAAACATGTATAAATACATCAGGGGGCAGTACAGCGATCTCTCCCATGACCTGTTTATACCAAGGATGGTGACAAAGACGAGGGGGCACACTATGCTTCTGGAGGAAAGGAGGTTCCTGCACCAGTATAGAAGGGGATTCTTTACAGTCAGAGCCGTGAGACTCTGGAACTCTCTGGGAGAGGAAGTGGTGATGTCCAACTCACTTAATGAGTTCAAGAGAGGCCTGGACGCCTTTCTTGAGAACAATAAAATTACATCTTATGCTTAGTGATAGTTAATTAATCCAGGGATTTAATCTGACTGCCAGATTGGAGTCTGGAAGTGAATTTTTCCTCAATGATGTAAATTGGCCTATACCGCTAGGTTTTTTTTTGCCTTCCCCTGGATCAACGCTGCGGAATAGCTGCAGTGCGCAAGAAATAGGCTGAACTAGATGGATGCTTGTCTTTTTTCGGCCTTATAAACTATGTAACTATGTAACTATGTAACCAGGCATGGCCACCTCCCCCCCATGTGACAACAAGAAGGATCCGACCCATGCCCAGTGTACTGGGTTATCTGCGCTCCGCGTGACACAGTAAAAAATATGTTTATGGAATTATCAGAAAAACATACGATGAAAGCAGTTCTAGTCACCTGACCACTGCCGTCAATTACAGGCTTCAGCAGACCTATGATATCTGGATGGCGCAGTCATCTCTTCCGATGCCAACTCTGACCACTAAAGCAGCCTGTGTTGATTCCACAGGGACGACAGCATGTGAGCACGCCTCTGTTAATTTTTTTTAAGGTAATTTTTCAATTGCCGACTAACCACATGTCACAACCTTCCCAAAACCGTTAAAATGGTCATTTGGTCATAAAGCCCTTTAAAAGATAAGACAATCTATATCTTTTATTCATTTACTCTGCCACTCTATAACTGAAAAACACATGCTTTTGCCCACATGCACATAAGGCTAGAATTTTCTGGGCATGATCAAAGCAGTTCCCAAACCTCTGTTTCCAGCCTAGTGCCATCTCCTGCTGCATGACCGACCAGTGAGCTGTCAGTTGGTGGGGAGACAAAGGCTTGGATAGTGCTCAGATCGTTATCCAGAGCACTGTAGCCTCACTTGCATATGGATTAAAACTTTGATTTTTCGGTCATAGAGCAGTGAATTTTATAAATAAAGGTACAGAATTGTCTTATCTTTCAAAGAGTTACATGACCATAGAAGCAATTTGAGATAAGAGGTTGGTCTTCCTGACTGATTGCCTTTAATTGTACATATATGATTTTTTTTAACATCAGACAACCCCTCTAATTGCTTATATATTTATATATATTTATTTTTGTAATCTTCTTAAACATTTTTCTTTAAGGCTGATAGTGATCTATGGCCTGTATACACCTGATGAAGAAGATGGACCGTCCTTGAAACGTGTAGTGAAAAAAAGGTTTTTATCCTACCCGAATCAGGCTTGTCTCCTCCTTGCAGTGCCCAGTAGATGCTGCTTTTCCTTTTTTCCTTCCTTCATTCATCCAGCTTTGTGCTTTCAGCAGTGGAAGCCTGCGTTTGGGCGGTTGGTGCAGCAGCAATCCGGGGGAGCTCTCACTCTCATTCCACCTCACAGGCTCACACCTCGTTGAGTGAGCACCACTCACATTACTCTAATTCACTTGGTTGATCGGTACACAGATGGAGTGCTTTTCTTTGCTTTTCCTAAACATTTTACTTAACTATTTTCATCTTTATTTTAGCTCCTCTATGGGACCTGATGATGTTTGAGTTTGATCTCTCATTGAAAATACTACTGTATTGCAGATGTAATAGGTGCACAAGAATGGAAGACCTGGTGGAGCCTTAATTGGGCTCACTGCCTGCTATGAATAACCCATCGGCACCTAAGATCATGTTACGGGAAGGGGGATGGTGAGACGGAGGGAGCTGCATGTGTCTCTAGGAGCACATTGTTGTGCTGTGACATTTTGTAACAGACAATTTACAATATATGAAAACATTAATTTTTTATCACCTTCCCCTTTGGTACTTCTGTGTAATTGTCTTGGATTACATGTATGTCATAGTGAAAAATATTGAGAATATGAACATCCAGTGTATTACACTTTGAGAAACACTATTATAGTTTAAGTTGGCCATGTACTCAACATACCTGTCTGCAGACAGCAATTCCTGATGACTCCATGAAGCCATAAGCACATTTTTTTCAGTGGGGAGAGAGGAATAATTTACTGATAGCACTTTATATCCTGCTGGAACTCACGGTGGGGTATCTTAAATTTTATTATGCCCGATCTTTCTTTCAACTTGACATCTTCATGAGCTGGGAGAGTTGGGAGACGCCCAAACACTTTATTTGACAAATCTTTCCAACAGTAGACACCAGTTCTATTATGTGTATGACCACCTTTACAGAATCTGGACAACATGTAATAGGGCCCCTTTAAAGAAATGATCATAGACCCAACTTTCTAAAAACAGTAGAACTTTATTTTGTCTTCATTCACACACAGTGGCACAATGCGCTTGATATGAAAGACTTATTCACCGCAATAGTTTGTTGGTTACAATTCATACTATGTGATGCTATTGATTGAATTGTCTCCGGAATGCAATGACTCCATGGCATCACTAGCATCAAAGATACAGGGCTCCAGCCCCCAACCTCTTGGCTGGTGGATCTTCAACGACCACAACTTTGAACTGTTATAGCATCGACATGATGCCAATACAGTTTAATTCCATGATAGAATAAGGAGCCACAAGCTCTCTGCCCTATTAGTCTCCATCCTGTAGGGCAGCAGTTTACAAGATGTCAATTTCCCAGCACAAGCATTTATACCAGTCAGAAGAGGTGATGAAGGCTGCTGTGGATGGGGAATCAAGAGTAGGTGAGTTTCTAAATTTTAAGGGATAGCTTGGATATTATTACTTTTTTTGGGAGCATTGTTACTTTAAGGTGACACTCAAGAGTCGATATTACTTGAAAACGGCACATGGGGCATTATAATTTTCAAATAAGCATATGGGACATTATTAGTGTCCGAGGGCAAAAAGGAGGCCTTTTCACTTTCTAGGTAGCACAGTGTTGGCATTATCACTTTCTATGGGACACAATTACACAATTATTTTTAGAGACACCCTCTATCTGGCACACTGTGGAGCATTTTCTTGGGGTGAAAGGGGTAATTATAGTAATGAGGTAATAATTATAGTAATGATACAATTTTTTTTATGTATTGGGATCACTGTTCTATGCTACAGGTGCAGCCAGGATGGGGAGTTTGTGTTGGCTGGGAATAGGTAGGGACGGTGCTGGAAATGTGAGAAGTCAGTTTCTTTGTTATAAACGTTGCTGATACAACTTGTGACTGGAAGAAGTAGTCATGTTCATCATGGCCAGATGAAAAAGATGAGAAAAGTAAACGACCTCAATCAGAGAGAATGTCAGCTGTAAGTCACTTTACTTTATATAATTCAACTGTTAATAAAATATGTGGGTGGCAGGACAAGCATCTACTCAGCTGTAGTCTCCCTATATATTAGCCAAACATCACTTAACCTGCCTTGGTGCCCTATCAGGTTAACATCTCTCACAGCCCCATCAGACCCTCAAGAACTGACACTGCACTTAGCCCACACTGCTCCAGCCGGAGTCATGAAAGAGTTCTGCAAGGTGCCCTCTTTCGAAATTATACTAATCCCTAGTGGCAACAGAACTATAGGTCATCTCACTGTGTTCTCTCCTTGTTCTGGCCTCCAGTCAAGGGTACTTCCCTAATCAACAAGCCTATTCTTGTTTCCAGTGTACAGATGCACTTCCAATTGTCTGACCCTGAGGTTTTCCTATATACCCAGCTAACTCTTCTCTTTTCCATTAGGTCTATGACATCACGTGATTAAAAACTGACTAGCTGAGTCCTTCTAAGCTCTGTGTAGAAACAGGAGGTCAGTTTTCCTTGTATGAGTCATAAGTCACTGTAAAAGTCCTTGGCAGGGGGGAGGAGGGAGCATCTGGGTCAGGAGTTGAAGAGGGGGATGATAAATGCAGGGACAAGAGACTTCCTGTTTCTACATAGAGCAGAGACAAGAGAAGAATTATCTGGGTAGAAAGGCAAAATGAGCAATTATAAGTACATGGTGCTATATATTATGATGATTGCAATATATTAAGAGGATAAAAACCTTTGATGGGTTTTTATCCTCTTCTTTAATAATGTATGCAGTTTGTATTATGAAATATAGCGACAGATCTACTGTAATCAGATAAACATTTTTGTTGTAGTAAAAGTATTTTCATGCTAATAGTTAAATGTATCAAACTCGAGAATATACCAAGGAAAACATAAACATTGCAAGGCTAGAGCCTGAGACTTGCTTTTGGTAAATGAGACTATTGAAAGAGGATATTACACAGGGTTGAGGATTGACCACATAGCAGAATAATATGTATTGTTACTGAACAAAGTAATCTGAAAAAAAACCTGTTGTCAAAGGCCATATCCATTACAATTATTTGAACCTTTTTATTTAGTGCTAATTTTTATGATGTTTACAATGGGGGGAGTTGCTTACAAAATTCTCTGGGGACATGTCTTTAAGCTGCTTTGTATTATTACCCTCGGAGCCACGCCCCCTTGGTAAAGACCATAAAAATTAGCAGTAAATGAAAAGGCCCAAATCTCTGAAAGCAAATGACAGATTAAAACTAAATAAATAAATAATTAAAAAAAAGAATTATTTGATTGGCAGCAGGAATAAAATAAGGACAAAAAACTGGTTACTTTATCTGGTGGCAGATCCACCTTATATACAGTTGTGCTCAAAAGTTTACATACCCCGGCAGAATTTTTGCTTTCTTGGCCTTGTTTCAGAGATTATGAATGATAAGAAAAAACTTTTTTCACTCATAGTTATTGGTTGGGTGAAGCCATTTATTGTCAAACTACTGTGTTTTCTTTTTTAAAACTTAATGATAGCCAAAAACATCCAGATGACCCTGATCAAAAGTTCACATTCCCCAGTTCTTAATACCGTGTATTGCCCCCTCTAACATCAATGACAGCTTGAAGTCTTTTGTGGTAGTTGTGGATGAGGTTCTTTAATTTCTCAGATGGTAAAGCTGCCCATTCTTCTTGGCAAAAAGCCTCCAGTTCCTATCAATTCCTGGGCTGTCTAGCATGAACTGCGCGCTTGAGATCTCCCCAGAGTGGCTCAATGATATTTAGGTCAGGAAACTGATTTGGCCACTCCTGAACCTTCACTTTGTTCTGCTGTAGCCAATGACAGGTCGACTTGTCCTTTTGTTTTGGATCGTTGTCATGTTGGAACGTCCAAGTACATCCCAGCTTCCGGACTGATGAGTGCAAATTTGCCTGCAGTATTTGCTGATAACATGCTGCATTCATCTTTCCTTCAACTTTTACAAAGTTTCCTGTGCCTTTGTAGCTCACACATCCCCAAAACATCAGCGATCCACCTCCGTGCTTTACTGTAGGAATGGTGTTCCTTTCATCATAGGCCTTGTTGACCTCTCTCCAAATGTAATGTTTATGGTTGTGGCCAAAAAGATCAATTTTTGTCTCATCACTCCAAATTACCTTGTACCAGAAATTTTGAGGCTTGTCTCTGTGCTATTTGGTGTATTGTAGGCAAGATAATTTGTGGCATTGTTGCATTGGCGTCTCTGCCTCCTGCGAAGCAGAGACACCGTCCCTCTCACCTTCCTGCCCAGCGCGCGGCATCCTCCTGCGCTCCTTCCCTCGCTGCTGCCGGCGCGCGCTCCTTCCCGGGCACTGTGCTTAGGGCGCGCGCGGTCCCTTTAAGAGAGGGGGAGCGCGCGCACCGTCCTAAGGAGTCCCCGGCCAATAGCCGGAGGACTTCCCATATATAAGGCACCTCCTCCAAATTGGAGGTGCCCGAGCAAAGTTGTTGCAAAGCATATTCACCTCTGCTTCAGCCCTCAGGTCCCGTTGCCAGCCTGACTTCCAGTCCTGTCTGCCTGCTTGTCTTCCCTTCAGCCCGACAGTCTGTCTCCTGCATCCGCCAGTCTGTCTATGGGCAAATCCACCTGCGGAACAGGAAGCACCTGCCAGTTACCCGCTCACCTGGGAGCGCTCACCTGCTACCCGCCTGCTAGCCTACCTGGAGGCTCCGCCGTCACTTGCCGTGACCACCTGCCTGCCAGCCAAGAGACTCTTACCCGCTCAGCCGTCACTTGCCGTGACCACCTGCCTGCCAGCCAAGAGACTCTTACCTGCTCTTCCGTCACTTCCCGTGAACACCCGCCTGCTCACCCAGAGACTGCTACCTACCTGTTGTGTCCACCCGCTATTCCGGTCAGTCCCAACTATCTGACCCGTGGGAGCCACCTGCTCTAATACAAGGTCGTCTTCAGTATAACACCTGCCTCTCGGGGTCCCTCCTTGTTCCAGGGCACAGAGGTTCCACCACCCGGCCCCGTTACAGTTTGCTCGGGCCATGGAATCCGGTGGCGCCCCAGCTCCCTCGCTCTCTGACCTGTTCCACGAAGTCTCCCGTCAGCGATCCCAACAGGAATCCATTCTGAACCACCTGCGTAATGTCAACTCCCGCCTGGACACACTGACTGCTCCACCTGGACCTGCCTCCAGTCATACGACTCGCGCCCCGGCAGCGCCGCTACCCATCAATGCCATGGTACCCTGTCCGGGTCCCCGGCTCTCTGCACCGCCTCGTTTGGGTGGAGATCCCGCCTTTGCTCAAGGCTTCATTAACCAGTGCACCCTGCATTTTGAACTCTTGGCACATCACTTTACCACCGACCGGGCCAAAGTGGCTTTCATCATGTCCCATCTCACTGGGGAAGCACTGGCTTGGCTAAATCCCCTGTGGGAGAGAGGGGATCCCCTGGTATCCAACTTGTCAGCTTTCCTCACTGCTTTCCGGAAAGTCTTCGATGAACCGGGACGAAAGACCTCGTCAGCCTCCTCTCTGCTACGTCTCCGCCAAGGGAGCCTCACCGTAGGCCAATATGCCATACGGTTCCGTACCCTCACTTCTGAGCTTGCCTGGGATAACGAGGCCCTGCTGTCCGTCTTCTGGGAGGGCCTTTCCGGTCGGATTAAAGATTAACTTGCCGGTCGGGACATCCCTACCATCCTAGACGATCTGGTATCACTTGCTACCCGGATTGACATCCGGTTCCAGGAACGTACCAAGGAGACCACCCGTGATAGAAGGTTTCCCCGCCTTGCTCCTAACTTCCAGAGACCTGTCTCTTCTTCAGTCACTCCCCGGGCACACTCACCCGAGCCCATGCAGATCGACCAGACCAAGTTGGTCAAATCCGGCCAGGAGTCACGCCGGGCCAAGGGGAGTTGTTTCTATTGTGGCAGCAAGGAGCACCTGATCCGTTCCTGCCCGGAGAGGCCGGGAAACGCCGGTGTCTAGGATCGCTCGGAGAGGTCGTCCTAGACAAAAGTAAGTCCTCTCCCTCCCTGACTTTGTCTGTCTCTCTCTCCTGGGGAGAGGATCGGCACTTTGAAATCGCCCACCTGGACTCTGGAGCTGCTGGGAACCTCATCTCCCAGTCCTTAGTAGAGAGATACCATATTCCCACCAAGCCTCTCACGGAACCTTTGTCAGTTGCCTCCGTGGATGGTAAACTCCTTCCAGTGCCCATCCTGCTCGTCACTGAACCCTTAACTCTGCAGGTGGGAATGCTGCACTCTGAGAAGATCTCCTTCCATGTGCTATCCGGACTCTCTCACGCCCTGTTGCTAGGTCTACCTTGGCTCCAGACACATGAACCCGTATTGAACTGGCGATCCGGTGAAGTACTCCGGTGGGGTCCAGACTGCCATAAAACCTGCCTGGTTCCGGTCCGTCCAGCTCGCCCTTCGCCTACTCCAGCTAATCTACCCGGTCTCCCGGCTCCATACTGGCCCTATGCGGACGTCTTCGGTAAAAAGGAAGCAGAGACGTTGCAACCCCATAGGCCATATGACTGCCCGATCGACCTGGTACCTGGCGCCACTCCTCCCCGTGGGAGTATCTACCTGTTGTCTGCGGCCGAAACCCGGGCTATGTCTGAATACATTGAAGAAAATCTGGCTAGGGGATTTATCCGAAAATCTACCTCCCCGGCTGGAGCCGGATTCTTCTTTGTCAAAAAGAAAGATGGCTCGCTACGTCCCTGTATAGACTACAGAGGACTCAATCTAATCACTGTAAAAAACAAATATCCCCTGCCGCTCATCTCCGAATTGTTTGACCGTCTCAAGGGCGCCAGGATCTTCTCCAAGCTGGATTTACGTGGAGCATATAACCTGGTCCGTATCCGTCAAGGAGACGAGTGGAAGACAGCATTCAATACCCGGGATGGTCACTATGAGTACCTTGTGATGTCCTTTGGTCTCTGTAACGTCCCCGCTGTCTTTCAAGAGCTGGTCAACGACATCTTCCGTGACCTCCTGTACTCCTGCGTAGTGGTATACCTCGACGATATCTTGGTCTTCTCTCCGGATCTCCCCACACACCAGAGGGATATTCGTCAGGTCCTGCTTAGGCTTCGGCAGAACCACCTCTATGCCAAATACGAGAAGCGCCTCTTCGACCAGACCTCCCTTCCATTCTTGGGCTACGTTATCTCCCAGACAGGTCTGCAAATGGATCCTGAGAAGCTCTCTTCTGTTCTTAAATGGCCCCGTCCAGAAGGTTTGAAGGCGATACAGCGATTCCTGGGCTTCGCCAATTACTATCGTCTCTTCATCCCACTCTTCTCGTCCCGGACTGCTCCCATATCTGTGCTTACCCGTAAGGGGGCAAATCCCAAGGTATGGTCGCCTGAAGCCGAGGAGGCCTTCCTTTCCTTAAAGAGAGCCTTCGCCTCTGCCCCCGTCCTGCACCGTCCGGACTGTAATAAGCAATTCTACCTGGAGGTTGATGCCTCCTCCTCCGGAACCGGAGCAGTACTCACCCAAAAATCTTCTACCGGGAGAATGGTAACCTGCGGCTTCTTCTCCAAACTCTTCTCCTCGTCTGAGCGCAACTACTCCATAGGAGACCGTGAATTGCTAGCCGTCAAATTGGCATTGGGGGAGTGGCGCTATCTGCTTGAAGGGGCTCTTTACCTGGTAATCACCTACACAGATCACAAAAACCTGGCATATCTCCAAAATGGCCAGAGACTCAATCCTCGCCAGGCCCGATGGTCGTTGTTTTTTGCCCGCTTCGACTTCATTCTTCCTTTCCGCCTGGCGGACAAGAACGTCAAAGCTGATGCATTGTCCCGGTCCTTCCTGTCCTCCGATCAAGAGGAGGAGCCTACGCACATCATTGACTCCTCCAAGGTGATGAATGTGGCCCCCTTGGATCTGACTCGTCTTCTACCCGGTAAAACGTTTGTAGCAGTACCAGATCGGGAGAGGGTTCTTCGCTGGGGACATTCTTCTAAACTAGCTGGCCATGCTGGCCAAAAGAAGACCTTCCTGCTCATTTCTCGGCATTACTGGTGGCCTACCCTGCGTAAGGACGTTGTAGACTTCGTCGCGGCCTGTTCATCCTGTGCCCGTAACAAAGTTCCCAGACATCTACCAGCTGGCCATCTCCTGCCCCTGCCCGTACCTGCTGCTCCATGGCAGCATATTGCTATGGACTTTATCACCGATCTTCCTGTTTCTGCCGGTTGTACAGTCATTTGGGTGGCCGCTGACCGCTTTTCTAAAGTGGCCCACTTCATTCCCCTGCCTGGTCTCCCATCTGCACCCGAGCTGGCTAAAGACTTTATCCGCCACGTCTTCCGTCTCCATGGCCTACCCCTCCACATCGTGTCGGATCGTGGGGTTCAGTTCACCTCACGCTTCTGGAGAGCCACATGTAAGCTGCTAGACGTCACCCTGGATTTCTCCTCCGCTTACCACCCACAGTCCAATGGTCAAGTGGAGTGGATCAATCAGATCCTGACCAGCTACCTCTGGCACTTTGTTAATGCCCACCATTCGGATTGGGTGGATCTCCTACCATGGGCCGAGTTCTCTTATAATAACCATGAGAGCGAATCCTCTTCCAAATCCCCGTTCTTTATAGTCGGTGGCCAACATCCCCGGATTCCAGTACCTGTCTCCGCTTCCGTGGACAACCCTGCCGCAGAGTCTCTTGTCAGCGAATTTTCTACTATTTGGGAGAGTACCAGGTCCGCTCTTCTTCTGTCCTCCGAGCGGATGAAGAGATATGCTGATAAGAGACGTCTGGATCCACCTCAATTCCGTCCGGGAGACAAGGTTTGGCTCTCTTCCAAACATGTGCGGCTCAAAGTACCCTCCTACAAGTTGGGCCCTTGGTTCATCGGACCCTTCGAAGTCCTCAGGCAAATTAACCCAGTGGCCTACAAATTAAAACTACCGGCCACCCTACGCATTCCCAACTCCTTCCACGTATCCCTCCTCAAACCCGTTGTCCTTAACACTTTTTCCGACAATCCAGGTACTCCTCCTACTCCGGTTTCTGCTGAGGACGTCTTTGAAGTGGAGAGTATCCTGGCCACCAAGAGGGTAAGAGGGAGAACCTTTTTTCTGGTGGATTGGAAGGGGTTTGGTCCTGAGGAAAGAACTTGGGAACCCAGGGAGAACATCAACGCTCCGCTTCTTCTTGAGAAATTTCTCTCTGGCCTAAAAAAGGGGGGGCCTAAAGGGGGGGGGGTACTGTTGCATCGGCGTCTCTGCCTCCTGCGAAGCAGAGACGCCGTCCCTCTCACCTTCCTGCCCAGCACGCGGCGTCCTCCTGCGCTCCTTCCCTCGCTGCTGCCGGCGCGCGCTCCTTCCCGGGCACTGTGCTTAGGGCGCTCGCGCGCTCCCCCTCTCTTAAAGGGACCGCACGCACCGTCCTAAGGAGTCCCCGGCCAATAGCCGGAGGACTTCCCATATATAAGGCACCTCCTCCAAATTGGAGGTGCCCGAGCAAAGTTGTTGCAAAGCATACTCACCTCTGCTTCAGCCCTCAGGTCCCGTTGCCAGCCTGACTTCCAGTCCTGTCTGCCTGCTTGTCTTCCCTTCAGCCCGACAGTCTGTCTCCTGCATCCGCCAGTCTGTCTATGGGCAAATCCACCTGCGGAACAGGAAGCACCTGCCAGTTACCCGCTCACCTGGGAGCGCTCACCTGCTACCCGCCTGCTAGCCTACCTGGAGGCTCCGCCGTCACTTGCTGTGACCACCTGCCTGCCAGCCAAGAGACTCTTACCCGCTCACCTGGGAGCGCTCACCTGCTACCCGCCTGCTAGCCAACCTGGAGGCTCCGCCGTCACTTGCCGTGACCACCTGCCTGCCAGCCAAGAGACTCTTACCCGCTCACCTGGGAGCGCTCACCTGCTACCCGCCTGCTAGCCTACCTGGAGGCTCCGCCGTCACTTGCCGTGACCACCTGCCTGCCAGCCAAGAGTCTCTTACCCGCTCACCTGGGAGCGCTCACCTGCTACCCGCCTACTAGCCTACCTGGAGGCTCCGCCGTCACTTGCCGAGACCACCTGCCTGCTAGCCAAGAGACTCTTACCCGCTCACCTGGGAGCGCTCACCTGCTACCCGCCTGCTAGCCTACCTGGAGGCTCCGACGTCACTTGCCGTGACCACCTGCCTGCCAGCCAAGAGACTCTTACCCGCTCAGCCGTCACTTGCCGTGACCACCTGCCTGCCAGCCAAGAGACTCTTACCTGCTCTTCCGTCACTTCCTGTGACCACCCGCCTGCTCACCCAGAGACTGCTACCTACCTGTTGTGTCCACCCGCTACTCCGGTCAGTCCCAGCTATCTGACCCGTAGGAGCCACCTGCTCTAATACAAGGTCGTCTTCAGTATAACACCTGCCCCTCGGGGTCCCTCCTTGTTCCAGGGCACAGAGGTTTCACCACCCGGCCCCGTTACAGGCATTTGCGCAGTAATGACTTTCTTCTGGCGACTCGACCATGCAGTCCATTTTTCTTTAAGTGCCTCCTTATTGTGCATCTTGAAAAAGCCACACCACTAGTTTTCAGAGAGTCCTGAATTTCAGCTGATGTTATTTGTGGGTTTTTCTTTGCATCCCGAACAATTTTCCTAGCAGTTGTGGCCAAAATTTTTGTTGGTCTACCTGACTGTGGTTTGGTTTTTACAGAGCCCCTGAACGCTGCTGACTGGCATTATCAATTCCTTGGATATTTTTTTGTATCCCTTTCCTGTGTTATACAGTTTGACTACCTTTTCTCGTAGATCTGTTGACAATTCTTTTGCTTTCCCCATGACTCACAATCCAGAAACGTCAGTGGCTGGATGAAAGATGCAATAGTCTGTCTGGACGCCAGAAACTCACTCAGCTTTTATGCACACACACTTTGATTACAATCAAACAGGTCACAGGTGAGGATGTTACCTTTAGTAGCCATTCAAACCCATTTGTGTCAAATTCTGTGCATGTTATCAGGCCAAAATCACCAGGGTATGTGAACTTTTGATCATGGTCATTTGGATATTTTTGATTGTCATTAAGATTTAAAAAGAGAAAACACAGAAGTTTGACAATAAATGGCTTCACCCAACCAATAACCATGAGTGAAGAAAAAGTTTTTTTATTATCATTCATATTCTCTGAAACAAGGCCAAGAAAGTAAAAATTCTGCCGTGTATTTAAACGTTTGAGCACAATTGTATAAGTATACTGTAGATATACCTTGATCAACAGCTCCCCTCACACAATATGATACTCCCACAGTTTCCCCATACATAGTATGATGTATACATAATAATAATAATAATCTTATATTCCGCAGCTCTTTACATACATTATCATCGCTGTCCCCATTGGGGCTCACAATCTAAATTCCCTATCCGTATGTCTTTCTAGTGTGGGAGGAAACTGGAGAAGCCGGAGGAAACCCACGCAAACATGGGCAGAACATACAAACGCCTTGCAGATGTTGTCCTTGGTGGGATTGGAACCCAGGACCCCAGCGCTGCAAGGCTGCAGTGATATCCACTGAACCACTGTGCTGGAAAGTCACATGAGCATACCATATGTGTATTTTCACACATGTCTTATCCATATCCGTGGGTGCAACTCATGCTATGGTCCTCCAACTTGGGCTAACATAGATTTCCCAATGTTTATTTATTAATTATGTTAATATAACAAACATAAAGGTGTATCAGACTCTAGATAAAAATGCCACCCTAGTCTTGATCCCTGATTAATGTACCAGGATGTTAATGATGGAAAGTCCACTTACATATAGACATATAAAAAATAGGCAAAATACAGTGAATATCAACTTGTATTACCGTATTTTTCGGACTATAAGACGCACCGGATCATAAGACACACCCCAAATTTTTGGGTGGAAAATAGGAAAAAAATATTTTTTATAAGATGGGGGTCCGTCTTATAGTCTGAATAGGTATGGTATCTTACCTGGGGGGCGGTGGAGCGTGTGTCACAGGAGGCAGGGTCCTTCAGGAAGCCGACAAGTGGAGGAATGCTGCGGACCCTGGATGCGAGAAGGCGGTGCTCCAGCAGCAGGGAGTTGCATTGGTGGTGGGGCAGGATCGCAGGGCCCTCCATTCCCTCCCTCAGGAACTCGGCGGCGGCAGCAGAAGAGGTGAGATGCTGCAGGGCCAGTGTCTGGCTGTCGGCGGTGTGCCCGAGCGGCAAGCGCTGCTTTCAAGTGGCTGCGGCTGTCTTCCTAAAGCTGTGATCTACAGGAAAATGGCCGACTAAGCTCCCAGTCTGCACATGCGCCGACTCTGGTGGCCATTTTCCTGTAGATCATGGCTTCAGGAAGATGAAGCCACTAGAAAGCAGTGCACGCCGCTCTGCCTCACCGCCGACAGCCAGACACCGGCCCCGCAGCTTCTCACCTCTTCTGCTGAGGGAAGGAGGGAACGGAGGCCCCTACAATCCCGCTCCACCACCACCGCAACTATCCGGAAAGCTACGTTCGGACCATAAGACTCACCACCCATTTTCCTCCCAAATTTGGGGGGAAAAAAGTGCATCTTATGGTCCAAAGAATACGGTAACTTCTTTCCCTAGACAGTATCCCTGCGTGTGCCGCGGAGGTTGGCACCCTAAATAAATGCAAGATGGCATCCCTGCTCAATGGTTGCTGGCCCTAGAAGGACCTTAGCTTATCTATAACAGATGAGAATGACATATACTGTATATATAGAGAGAGAAAGAGAGAGAGATTACGAGAGAATCATTGATATGACCTCTGAACATCTCAAAAAACTCGAATACAGGCTATCTCTCTAGGCGCAGGAAAATGCTGCTATTTAGATAATAAGAGTAACTACTGGATATAATCAGTGAGATAGATAATTGATAGTGGACTAACCATCCTATATCAGACTATTTACTAGATATCATATACTAGGTAAATGCACAATATCAAAAATATTTTTATTACAGACACAAAAACACACCCCTTACATAAAACTATTGCAAGCCCCTAAAAATTGAGAAGAAAAAACCCCATTAAAAATAGAGGCAGTGTGGTTTTCAATAGTAACTAGATATGACACCATAATAAATACAGAGTTGTAATACAGAAAAAAAACAGGGGTACAAAAAGGTTATAATCAGATATAATAAATTTGCTATATAAAACGGAAGCAAAATGGATCACCATCCTTGACACTATTAAACCAAATGGCCTAAACGATGCAGTGAGCTTTGCACCATTTTTGGTATGACAATTTTTGGACTGTATCTTCATGACATTGCTGTGGCTATATCCATGATTCTACTATGTGCTATTTCTGGTACACTTTATTTACATATCTGGTTAAGATGCAAAGGGGATAAATGGGATGGATCTATGGATCCTATGTGAGTATCCATATGGTATATTTGTATTGCACTGGGAGGTGCACTTTTGGATATTGGCTATTATGCCATTATTTATGATGCAATCCTGATGTGTATTTTAAAGACCCATAGATTCTATCCATATAATTGTCTTCTGATTGGAATATTTATTACCTGCGTTTTTCCCTTTTCAAGATCCTGAATCTGAATTTGGTCTGAACATTGAACTATTCAACAAGAAGACTCTTTCACTTGCTTCAATGCAGAATGCAACGGTATTTATTACTGGACTCGTATAATGTTGTTTGATTTTCTATGTTCAATGGGCAATTCTGTGTAACGGGTCCGGGAGGCGGAACCTCTGAGCTACTATACAAGGGGGCGGCCCTTGTAAGGGAGCGGGTGGCAGTCTCTGGGTGAACGGACAGGGAGTTACGGCAAGTGATCAGGGCAGTCTCTGGGTAAGGGGTAGGTACGACCTGTGATGGCAGAACCTCCGGGTAGGCTAGCAGGCAGATGGTAGACGTGTGCTCCCAGGTGAGCAAGCGAGAGTCTCTGGAATAGCAGGTGGTCACGGCACGTGACGGCGGAACCTCCGGGCTGGCAGGCAGGTAGGTAACGGAGAAGCGCTCCCAGGTGAGCGGGCAAGAGTCTCTGAGATAGCTGGTGGTCACAGCACGTGACAACGGAGCCTCCAGGCTGGCAAGTAGGCAGGTAGCGGAGAAGCGCTCCCAGGTGAGCGGGCAAGCTGGTCCATAGACAGACTGACCGGAGTTGTAAGGCAGACCGTCGGACCTCAGGCAAGCAGGCAGGTAGCTGGTGTGCGCTCCCAGGTGAGCGGACAAGTTGGTCCTTAGACAGACTGACCGGAGTTGTAAGGCAGACCGTCGGACCTCAGGCAGGCAGGCAGGTAACAAGTATTCAGGCAGGTATCAGGCAGGTAACTAGCAGGAAACTGGCAGGAAACTGGCAGGTAACTGGCAGGTAACTGGCAACGGGACCTGAGGGCTGAAGCACAGGTGAGACACAGGTGCAAACAACATTGCTCGGGCACCTCCATTTTGGAGGAGGTGCCTTATATATGATGAAGTCCTCCGGCCATTGGCCGGGGACTCCTTAGGACGGCGCGCGCGGCCCCTTTAAGAGGAGGGGAGCGTGCGCGCGCGCGCCCTAAGCACAGGGGCCGGGAAGGAGCGCGCGCTGAGAGCAGAGCGGGAGGAGGACGCCGGGAAGGAGCGCGCGCTGACAGCAGAGCGGGGAGAGGACGCCGGGCACGGAACAGAGCGGTGAGGGGAGCAGCGTCCCTGCCTAGCAGAGGGCAGGGACGCCAGCGCTACAGTACCCCCCCCTTTAGGCCCCCCCTTTTTTAGGCCAGACAGAAATTTAGCTAGGATGAGAGGGGCATGGATGTTCTCCCGGGGCTCCCACGTTCTCTCCTCAGGACCAAACCCCTTCCAATCTACTAGAAAAAAGGTCTTTCCTCTTACCCTTTTGGTGGCAAGAATGTTCTCTACCTCAAACTCGTCCTCAGCAGAAACCGGAGCAGGAGGCGTACCTGTAGACTTGGAAAAAGAGTTAAGCACCACAGGTTTGAGGAGAGACACATGGAAGGAGTTAGGGATCCGTAAGTTGGCCGGGAGTTTCAATTTATAGGCCACCGGGTTGATCTGACTGATGACCTCCAGTGGGCCGATGAACCGAGGCCCTAACTTATAGGAAGGGATCTTGAGCCGGACATATTTGGACGAGAGCCAGACTTTATCCCCAGGGCGGAATTGAGGAGGGTCCAGACGTTTTTTGTCAGCGTGTCTTTTCATACGCTCGGAAGACAGAAGGAGTGCGGACCGGGTACTCTCCCATAAGGAGGAAAATTTGTTAACAAGAGATTCCGCAGCCGGATTGTCCGCCGAGGTGGAGACGGGAAACGGGATCCGAGGATGCTGACCGTAGACTACAAAAAACGGGGATTTGGAGGAAGACTCGCTCTCGTGATTGTTGTACGAGAATTCGGCCCATGGTAGGAGATCCACCCAGTCAGAATGGTGGGCATTAACGAAGTGCCGAAGGTAACTGGTCAGGTTCTGATTGATCCGCTCCACTTGACCATTAGACTGTGGGTGGTAAGCGGAGGAGAAGTCCAGGGTGACGTCCAGCAATTTACAAGTGGCTCTCCAGAAACGGGAAGTGAACTGTACCCCACGATCCGACACGATGTGACGGGGCAGGCCATGAAGACGGAAGATGTGGCGGATAAAGTCTTTAGCCAGCTCGGGTGCAGACGGAAGACCTGGCAGTGGAATGAAGTGAGCCATCTTGGAGAAGCGGTCAGCGACCACCCAAATGACCGTACAACCGGCAGAGACGGGTAGATCAGTAATGAAGTCCATCGCTATATGCTGCCAGGGGGCAGCAGGTACTGGCAGAGGTAGGAGGCGGCCGGCCGGCAGGTGTCTAGGAACTTTGTTGCGGGCGCAGGACACACAGGCAGAAACAAAGTCTATTACATCCTTGTGCAGGTTAGGCCACCAGTAGTGCCGGGTAATAAGCTGGAGGGTCTTTTTCTGACCGGCGTGGCCAGCTAGTTTAGACGAATGACCCCAGTGTAGGATCTTCTCCCGATCAGGTACAGGTACGAACGTCTTACCAGGAGGAAGACGATTTAGACTCACGGGAGCCACCTGCATTACTCTGGCGGGATCGATGATATGTTTCGGATCCTCCTCGAGATCAGACACCAGAAAGGACCGAGACAAGGCGTCCGCCTTGACGTTTTTGTCAGCCGGGCGAAAATGAAGGACAAAATCAAAACGAGCAAAAAACAAGGACCACCGGGCTTGGCGCGGGTTAAGTCTCTGGGCATGCTGGAGGTAAGCCAAGTTCTTGTGGTCAGTGTAAATTATTACCGGGTGAAGAGCCCCCTCGAGCAGGTAACGCCACTCCTCCAATGCCAGTTTGATGGCCAATAACTCTCGGTCTCCTATGGAATAGTTGCGCTCAGAGGAGGAGAAGAGTTTAGAGAAGAAGCCACAAGTTACCATTCTCCCGGAAGATGATTTTTGAGTAAGTACCGCTCCGGCTCCAGAGGAGGAGGCGTCAACCTCCAGGAAGAACTGTTTGTTGCCATCTGGGCGATGCAGCACCGAGGCGGAAGAGAAGGCCTGTTTAAGGGAAAGAAAGGCCTCCTCTGCTTCGGGTGGCCACTCTTTGGGATTAGTACCTTTACGGGTGAGCGCAGAAATTGGAGCCGTCCGGGAAGAGAAGTGTGGTATGAAGAGGCGGTAGTAGTTGGCGAAGCCCAGGAATCGCTGAATGGCCTTCAACCCCTCCGGTCGGGGCCATTTCTCGATGGCAGACAGTTTCTCAGGATCCATTTGTAGGCCGGTCTGAGAGATAATGTAGCCCAGAAACGGAAGCGAGGTCTGCTCAAAGAGGCACTTCTCAAATTTAGCGTAGAGATGGTTCTGCCTTAGCCTGAGCAGGACCTGACGAACGTCCCTCCGGTGAGTCTGGAGATCCGGAGAGAAGACCAAGATGTCGTCCAGGTACACTACTACGCAGGAGTAGAGAAGGTCCCGGAAGATGTCATTGACCAACTCTTGAAAGACGGCAGGAGCGTTACAGAGACCAAAGGGCATTACCAGGTATTCATAGTGGCCGTCCCGGGTGTTGAATGCCGTCTTCCATTCATCCCCCTGACGAATACGAACCAGGTTGTACGCCCCACGAAGGTCCAGTTTGGTGAAGATCCTAGCCCCCCTCAGGCGATCAAATAATTCTGGAATGAGCGGAAGGGGGTACTTATTCTTCACCGTGATCAGGTTTAGGCCTCTATAGTCTATACAGGGACGGAGAGAGCCGTCCTTCTTTTTGACGAAAAAGAAGCCTGCTCCCGCCGGGGAGGTAGATTTCCGGATGAATCCTCTGGCCAGATTCTCCTCAATATATTCGGACATTGACCGGGTCTCAGCAGCGGATAAAGGATAGATACGCCCACGGGGAGGAGTAGTACCGGGTAGCAGATCGATGGGACAGTCGTATGGTCTATGTGGTGGTAATGTCTCTGCCTCCTTTTTATTAAAGACATCTGCATAAGACCAATAAGGAATCGGAAGTCCAGGTAGATTAGCTGGGGTAGGAGAGGGACGGACGGGATGGACGGGAACCAGGCAGGTTTTATGACAGTCTTGTCCCCAGCGAAGGACCTCTCCGGTTTGCCAGTCTAGCACGGGTGCATGTCTCTGGAGCCAGGGCAGACCTAGCAAGAGGGCGTGAGAGAGTCCAGGCAGAACATGAAAGGAGATACTTTCAGAATGCAGCATTCCCACCTGCAGGGTAATGGATTCGGTGATGAGTTGAATGGGGCGAGGTAAGAGGCCCCCACCCACGGCAGCGACAGACAAGGGTACAGCCAGAGGTTTGGTGGGGATGCGGTATTTCTCAACCAGGGACTGTGAAATAAGGTTCCCGGCTGCTCCAGAGTCAAGTTGGGCTAGTTCGAAATAACGGTTCTCCCCGTAGATGATCGAAACTGACAACAGCAGGGATGGAGAGGATTTATTCTTGTCTAGGTGGACCTCTCTGAGCGAACCTAGACACAGGCGTTTCCCGACCTCTCCGGGCAGGCACGGATCCGGTGCTTCTTACTGCCACAGTAGAAGCAGCTCCCCTCGGCACGGCGTGAGTCCTGACGGGTTTTGACCATCTTGGTCTGGTCGACCTGCATAGGCTCAGGAGAGTGTACCTGGGGAGAGATGGAGGGAATGACGGGTTTCTGGAGAGTAGGAGCTAAACGTGGAATCCTTCTCTCACGGGTGACCTCTTTGGCACGCTCCTGGAACCGTAGGTCAATCCGGGTGGCAAGGGTTATTAGATCATCGAGAGAGGTAGGAATGTCCCGACCAGCAAGTTCATCTTTAATACGACCGGACAGACCCTCCCAGAAGACGGATACCAGAGCGTCGTTATCCCAGGCCAGCTCCGAGGCAAGGGTGCGGAACCGTATGGCATATTGGCCCACGGTGAGACCCTCCTGACGGAGGCGTAGCAGAGAGGATGCGGATGAGGTCTTCCGTCCGGGTTCGTCGAAGACTTTCCGGAAAGCCGAGAGAAAAGCAGGCAAGTTGGACACCAGGGGGTCTCCTCTCTCCCATAGAGGATTTAGCCAGGCCAGGGCCTCCCCGGTGAGATGGGACATGATAAAGGCAATTTTGGCCCGGTCGGAATTAAACTGATGGGACAAAAGTTCAAAGTGCAGGGTGCACTGATTTATGAAGCCCCGAGCCTGGACGGGGTCGCCTCCGAAGCGAGGAGGTGCAGAGAGCCGGGGTCCGGGGTAGGATACCATAGTATTAGTGGGCAGCGGAGCTGCCGGTTTGCAAGATATGGCACTGGCGGAGGTTGTTGGTGGATCAGACAGAGTGTTCAGGCGAGTATTAACATTCCGCAGGTGACCCAGGATGGCCTCCTGTTGGGACCTCTGACGGGACAGTTCAAGACAGAGGTCCGAGAGCGAGGGAGCTTGGGTGCCACCGGGTTCCATGGCCCGAGCAAACTGTAACGGGTCCGGGAGGCGGAACCTCTGAGCTACTATACAAGGGGGCGGCCCTTGTAAGGGAGCGGGTGGCAGTCTCTGGGTGAACGGACAGGGAGTTACGGCAAGTGATCAGGGCAGTCTCTGGGTAAGGGGTAGGTACGACCTGTGATGGCAGAACCTCCGGGTAGGCTAGCAGGCAGATGGTAGACGTGTGCTCCCAGGTGAGCAAGCGAGAGTCTCTGGAATAGCAGGTGGTCACGGCACGTGACGGCGGAACCTCCGGGCTGGCAGGCAGGTAGGTAACGGAGAAGCGCTCCCAGGTGAGCGGGCAAGAGTCTCTGAGATAGCTGGTGGTCACAGCACGTGACAACGGAGCCTCCAGGCTGGCAAGTAGGCAGGTAGCGGAGAAGCGCTCCCAGGTGAGCGGGCAAGCTGGTCCATAGACAGACTGACCGGAGTTGTAAGGCAGACCGTCGGACCTCAGGCAAGCAGGCAGGTAGCTGGTGTGCGCTCCCAGGTGAGCGGACAAGTTGGTCCTTAGACAGACTGACCGGAGTTGTAAGGCAGACCGTCGGACCTCAGGCAGGCAGGCAGGTAACAAGTATTCAGGCAGGTATCAGGCAGGTAACTAGCAGGAAACTGGCAGGAAACTGGCAGGTAACTGGCAGGTAACTGGCAACGGGACCTGAGGGCTGAAGCACAGGTGAGACACAGGTGCAAACAACATTGCTCGGGCACCTCCATTTTGGAGGAGGTGCCTTATATATGATGAAGTCCTCCGGCCATTGGCCGGGGACTCCTTAGGACGGCGCGCGCGGCCCCTTTAAGAGGAGGGGAGCGTGCGCGCGCGCGCCCTAAGCACAGGGGCCGGGAAGGAGCGCGCGCTGAGAGCAGAGCGGGAGGAGGACGCCGGGAAGGAGCGCGCGCTGACAGCAGAGCGGGGAGAGGACGCCGGGCACGGAACAGAGCAGTGAGGGGAGCAGCGTCCCTGCCTAGCAGAGGGCAGGGACGCCAGCGCTACATTCTGCCTGACTTAAAATGGTGATAGCGCACCCCCGTGTGGTGCGCGTGCGCGCCGCGTCATCGCAGCCTCGCCTCCTCCGTTCTGCGTCCAATCAGGGATCAGACCTCGCGCGCATGCGCAGTCTGACTTCCTGGACGCCGACCGGGAGAGGGCGACGCGCGATGGGCGGCGCGCGCGCGCCCACTAGCACGGGGTCATACAGGTGCGATGAACCCATGAATCAGGTATAAATAACCAGACATAGCACTGCCTCTGTACCCCCCGACGAAGCAGTATGCGAATCGCGCGTTGGGGTACGAGGCAGTGTGGTTCTTTACAAATATGGCACTTGGTTTGTATAAATTTGTTACTGATCTTGGGGTACTACATTTATTATATTGCTGATCAACTCTCAATGCATGTTGGTGTGGTTTACATATGCTAAGCGACGCTTAGAGGTTACCTTTTACAAGCTTACTGCTAGCTTTGGATCCTAAGTCAATTCTAACTATATGTGGACTTATGCCAACTATAACTCACTGTATATGTACTGAACCTTCGCATATATGGCATTTATTTAGCTGTCTGTTCGCTATTGCTAGATCTTATTGAGGGTCTGCACAATTTTGTCTACATGCTATATATGACTTATGTGAATTATATCTGATTATAACCTTTTTGTGCCCCTGTATTTTTTCTGTATTACAACTCTGTATTTATTATGGTGTCATATCTAGTTACTATTGAAAACCACACTGCCTCTATTTTTAATGGGGTTTTTTCTTCTCAATTTCTAGGGGCTTGCAATAGTTTTATGTAAGGGGTGTGTTTTTGTGTCTATAATAAAAATATTTTTGATATTGTGCATTTACCTAGTATATGACTTCTTTATTTAACCTTAAATGAGGGATGAGAATTAATTTGAACTATATGGGTTATCCTCATTTTTGACTCTGAATATAAATATTATAGGAGTAATGAATCTTAGTATCCAAATTCGCTTATACATATTTACTAGATATATCTGGCAGATAACAAATATAACTCCTTATAATAATGCAAAATATGCACATAAACTGTGTCCTATATATACTATTATTTATTATTATAGCGCCATTTATTCCATGACACTTTACATGTGAAAAAGGAGTATACATACGAAAACAATTACAATGATCTTTAACAAAACCTGACAGCTACTGGTACAGGAGGAGCAAGGACCCTGCCCTCGAGGGCTCGGAGTCTACAAGGGATGGGTGAGGATACAGTAGGTGGGGGTAGAGCTAGTCATGCAGCGGTATGGTGGCGCGATGGTTGCTGGAGGTTGTAGGCTTGTCGGAAGAGGTGGGTCTTCAGGTTCCTTTTGAAGGTTTCCACGGTAGGCGAGAGTCTGATATGTTGGGGTAGAGAGTCCCAGAGTAAGGGGGATGCACGGGAGAAATCTTGTATGTGATTGTGGGAAGAGGAGACAAGAGGGGAGTAGAGCAGGAGATCTTATGAGGATCAGAGGTTGCGTGCAGGTATGTACAGGGAGACTAGGTCACAGATATATGGAGGAGACAGGTTGTGGATGGCTTTGTATGCTGTGGTTAGGGTTTTGAACTGGAGTCTCTGGGCAATGGGGAGCCAGTGAAGGGATTGGCAGAGAGGAGAAGCTGAGGAATAGCGGGAGGACAGATGGATTAGTTAGGCAGCAGAGTTTAGGATAGATTGGAGGGGTGCGAGAGTGTTGGAATGGAGGCCACTGAGCAGGAGGTTGCAGTAGTCCAGGTGGGATATGATGTGGGCATGCACTAGTGTTTTTGCAGATTCGTGGTTGAGGAATATGCGGATCTGGGAAATATTTTTGAGTTGGAGTCGGCAGGAAGTGGAAAGGGCTTGGATATGTGGATATACAGTACAGACCAAAAGTTTGGACACACCTTCTCATTCAAAGATTTTTCTGTATTTCCATGACTATGAAAATTGTACATTCACACTGAAGGCATCAAAACTATGAATTAACACACGTGGAATTATATACTTAACAAAAAAGTGTGAAAAAACTGAAAATATGTCTTATATTCTAGGTTCTTCAAAGTAGCCACCTTTTGCTTTGATGACTGCTTTGCACACTGTTGGCATTCTCTTGATGAGCTTCAAGAGGTAGTCACCGGATATGGTTTTCACTTCACAGGTGACCCTTGTCAGGTTTAATAAGTGGGATTTCTTGCCTTATAAATGGGGTTGGGACCATCAGTTGTGTTGTGCAGAAGTCTGGTGGATACACAATTGATAGTCCTACTGAATAGACTGTTAGAATTTGTATTATGGCAAGAAAAAAGCAGCTAAGTAAAGAAAAACGAGTGGCCATCATTACTTTAAGAAATGAAGGTCAGTCAGTCCGAAAATTTGGGAAAACTTTGAAAGTGTCCCCAAGTGCAGTTGCAAAAACCATCAAGCGCTACAAAGAAACTGGCTCACATGAGGACCGCCCCAGGAAAGAAGACCAAGAGTCACCTCTGCTTCTGAGGATAAGTTTATCCGAGTCACCAGCCTTAGAAATCGCAGGTTAACAGCAGCTCAGATTAGAGACCAGGTCAATGCCACACAGAGTTCTAGCAGCAGACACATCTCTTCAACAACTGTTAAGAGGAGACTTTGTGCAGCAGGCCTTCATGGTAAAATAGCTGCTAGGAAACCATTGCTAAGGACAGGCAACAAGCAGAAGAGACTTGTTTGGGCTAAAGAACACAAGGAATGGACATTAGACCAGTGGAAATCTGTGCTTTGGTCTGATGAGTCCAAATTTGAGATCTTTGGTTCCAACCACCGTGTCTTTGTTCCACGCAGAAAAGGTGAACGGATGGACTCTACATGCCTGGTTCCCACCGTGAAGCATGGAGGAGGAGGTGTGATGGTGTGGGGGTGCTTTGCTGGTGACACTGTTGGGCATTTTTTCAAAACTGAAGGCATACTGAACCAGCATGGCTACCACAGCATCTTGCAGCGGAATGCTATTCCATACGTTTTGCGTCTAGTTGGACCATCATTTTTTTTTCAACAGGACAATGACCCCAAACTCGCCTCCAGGCTGTGTAAGGGCTGTTTGACCAAAAAGGAGAGTGATGGGGTGCTACGCCAGATGACCTGGCCTCCACAGTCACCAGACCTGAACCCAATCAAGATGGTTTGGGGTGACCTGGACCGCAGAGTGAAGGCAAAAGGGCCAACAAGCGCTAAGCATCTCTGGGAACTCCTTCAAGATTGTTGGAAGACCATTTCAGGTGACTACCTCTTGAAGCTCATCAAGAGAATGCCAAGAGTGTGCAAAGCCGTCATCAAAGCAAAAGGTGGCTACTTTGAAGAACCTAGAATATAAGACATATTTTCAGTTGTTTCACACTTTTTTTTTTAATATATATAATTTCACATGTGTTAATTCATCGTTTTGATGCCTTCAGTGTGAATGTACAATTTTCATAGTCATGAAAATGCAGAAAACTTTTGGTCTGTACTGTATATTAAGGTCCACATGTTAAATAGACAATCCTCATTACTTCAAAACCAAAAACATAGATCATGTGTCAACAAAACTGATCTGTCCACATGATGAGCTTCGATACATTTCTCCTTGTGGTGCTGGTTCATCATGAGGTCACATTGAAGGATATTATGTATAGAAGTAATTGTATATGCTGAAAACCACCATCTTTATATATCCCAGCGTGATGACATCATATAGTTTAGGGTTGATAGGGAGTGAAGCCTACCAGAATTTTTGTGTCCCTGGAGTTTACCGGTTATGCATCCGATTAAATATCTGCCCCATACCAGACGCTAGAGGTGTAGATACATAATTCCCTCTGAAACTGCGGGTACTTAGATTCACACATGCGCCGTGACAAGATGAGTGTCACAATGTCTTGGAATACAAGTAAAAACTGCATGTGCAAGAAGGATATCAAGTTGAACAGGAAACAAAGAGGTAGCACATGCGCCAGTATTCAGCACAACATGATTCCTAAGAGGACTATGTCCCATGCATGAAATGAATACAGCTTTGGAATGAGCATACGTAGAGCGAGGAAAGGAATATATAGCAGTGCCGGGACAGGGAACAATGCGGCATGCGCAGAGCTGTCATTACATCACATCTATGTCCCCAGGATATAATAAACCACATGTTATAATGCACTTCAAATATCATCATGATGAGAGCAAAGCTAGTCCACTTATTGTAACATTATAATTTTCCACATGATATGGTATGGTTTAATGATTTGGAAGTAGTTGTTTTTAAAGTATGGTGGACTAAATGTTGCTCAATTATAAAGCTATATGGATGATATATGATATGTCACGGAATAGTCACCATGAGATTACATAATGTCCCATTTCCTTGGAGACATAGCATGGCAAACAAATAAACAAAAAGGGGTGGGGGTGGCATTTGGTATAAAAAAAGAAGGGAAAAAGGAAGAAAACACACACTAAATGAAACAGTTGTATGGTATTTGTTTGTTTAGACCATTAGGAGTGAGTGACCTCAACTGAAAGATCCACTGACAGTCCATCTGGAGTATTAGTTTGTTCCAATCACCTTTTCGTGTATGTTGTTTAACCACCTCTAAAACACAAAAAGTCAATAATTTGATGTTCCCTTGGTGATATTCCCTAGCTTGCCTGACAATGGGGGTATCTCTCCCATTTCTTATATCCCCCAGGCCCCAGATGTTCACTGATACATCTCCTCTGCTCTCTCTTACTGCAGTTTCCCTATGTAATTTGTCATATATACAGCCCCTGCAATCTTGCAGTTGGCAAAATCATGTATATGGAAGACCTTCCATGGAGACGTACCAGTTAAACTTTTACAGGGTCTGATCCAGTCACAAAAGTTACAATTGCCACATCTAAAGGTACCATTGGTTTTACGTTCCAGCCAAGTGCTAGGTTGTGATGGTTTCTTATATAGGCTATGTACCAAACAGTCTTTAATAGATTGGCCCTTTCTAAATGTGAAACTGGGTTTGAGCAAGACTACATCATTGAGGTCCGAGTCTGCTCACAGAATACCCCAGTGTTTCCGAACTACACAATATACTTCATCTCTTTGATTGTCAAAAATGTCCCAACTATGATGTAAGAGTGACTGACGATTCAGGCCTAATGCATGATAAAATGCAGAGTCTAGAACATTTCTAGAGTATCCTCTGTGTAATTATATCTCTCAGATTCAGGGCGTGTGTACAGAATTCGCTGATAGTAGAACAGTTCCTCCTTAAACGTAGGTACTGTCCTTTGTGTATTCCCTTCTTTAAGGGAGTAGGATGGTGGCTCTCCCATTTAAGGAGATTATTTGTGGCCGTGAGCATTCGATAAGTCCGTGTAGTAAGTCTCCCATGTTCCTTCTTCTTTAGCACTAAAGGCCCCGTCACACATAACGAGATCGCTAGCGAGATCGTTATTACGTCACGGTTTTGGGATCGCTGGAGAGTCGTTTCGTGATCGCTGGGGAGCTGTCAAACATGCAGAACTTCCCAACGATTTCGGCCGCCCAGCGATCTAACTAACGATCTCGGCGGTCGTTGGGACGCTTTCACACAGCAGCTATTTCAACGATCCACACCTTGATAGGGACTCTACTGTGTCACAAAGGCGTGCATAAAATTACGCAAAATCTGGACTCAGTCGAATGAACGAATATCAACAGCCCGGAGAATTCTGCTAGGATCGGCAATCCAGCACGAGGTCAGAAACAAAGGATGAAATCACTATTCTGTTGCCTTCTTTATGCACGGCGGAAAATGAGAACGCTGTAGCGACCACCAATCGGGGACGAGGGGCGCGGAAAAGTCCAATTTATGCATGCCTATGTGTCTCAGTTCTGAATCGCTAACGAGGTCGTTGATAAGGTGTCAAATACAGCGATGCACACTGCCCAGCGGGAGCGCAACGACCCAGGAATGGTCCAGGAAGCTTTGTAACGATCAGCGATCTCACAGCAGGGGCCTGATCGTTGCTACCTGTCAGACATAACGAGATCGCTAGCAAGATCGCTATTGCGTCACAGAAACCGTGACGTATCAACTATCTCGCTAGCGATCTCGTTATGTGTGACGGGGCCTTAAGTCAAGGAAGGGAAGTTCAATATGATTGATCTCTGAGGTGAAAGGCTGTTATCATTAACATTTAGGTTGTCCACAAATGAATTAAATTCCTCCCTTGTGCTTGATCACAAGATGAAAATGTCATCAATGTACCTGGCCCACTTGACAATTTAGGAAAACCACCATGTGTAGTCTTGAAAGACTATTTAAAGTCTTCTAACTTGGTAATTTTTTTAAGGATTGAAGGAAAGCAGCACATCCACAAATTTCATTAAAAATAATTTATTTCTTTTTTGATTATCCATAAGAAATAGAAAAAAGATTAAAATCCACATGGTATGGTGTAAAAATGAATCACTACTAGTGAATTTTCAGATCATGCTATGTTGATTTTATTCTTTTTTTATTTCTTATGTATAATCAATAAAGAAGTAATGGATTTTTAATGAAATTTGTAGATTTGCCATTTCCTTCAATCCTCAAAAAAATATACAGTATGATGTACCTACAGCTTCCAACACAGTATGATACCCCCACTGCCCCGATACACAGTATGATATCCCCACAGACCCTCACACTCATTATGATTCTCCCACAGCTTCCTTACACAATGTATGATGACTAGTGTTGAGCATTCCGAAACTGAAATATCGGGTATCGACCGATATTCGCTGTATCGGAGTTCCGATACTGAGTTCCGATACTTTTACAATATCGAATACCGGAATCGGAAGTTCACATAATGCCTGCGCTCTGCAGTGTCTCTGAAGGATGACAAGCTGGATGGCAGCGCTCAGCTGCGATCCAGCCTGTCATCAGAATGCCATCCCAGCGTGGGAGAATTCTCCTGCTCAACCGCTGACATTCCATTATCTCCCTTACATTACAATTAAATGGAATAGCAGGAATGAATATTTTTTTAAGACGTTAATGCCACAGCCATGGTGGTTGTGGCATTACAGTGGTTGCCCAAATCGATGGGAACAGTGCTCACAGTGAAACATGAAAAGCCGGCAATTCATCAGCGGCATATACCGGTACCCGACAATTTAGAACAGAAAGAATAGAGTTTCACACATAGATTAGATAGATAGAAACATGTCAGTCACATATATAAGAAGTACAGTGACAGGTTACTGTACTTGTCATTTAGTGTTAAAGGATTTATTTAAAAAAATAATAGTGCCCCCAACCACCAGCTGCCTATTTGTACCTGGCCGGACACAGCAATATAGGGAAGCCCTTTTTTAAAAAATTATTTCATGAAATAATTTAAAAAAAATTGATGTGGGGCTTCGCACTATATTTGTGTCCAGCCAGGTACAGCAGGCAGGAACGGGCTGCCCCCAACCACCAGCAGCCTATTTTTACCTGGCCGGACACAACAATATAGGGAAGCCCTTTTTTTTTTAAATTATTTCATGAAATAATTTTAAAAAAATTGACGTGGGGCTTCGCACTATATTTGTGTCCAGCCAGGTACAGCAGGCAGGAACGGGCTGCCCCCAACCACCAGCTGCCTATTTGTACCTGGCCGGACACAACAATATAGGGAAGCCCTTTTATTTTTAAATTATTTCATGAAATAATTTTAAAAAAATTGACCTGGGGCTTCGCAGGCATGCTTGCACTCCTCAGTGTCAGGCTGTGACGGCATCCAGATGAGCCGAGTCTCTCACGCTCCCACGCTGTCAGTGACGTGCATGAGGTGAGCTGAGTTCATTGTCGGCTCATCTGGATGCCGTCACAGCCTTACACTGAGGAGCGCAAGCATGCCTGCGCTTCTCAGTGTCTGCCTGCGGCATGACAGGCTGGATGGCAGCTTTCTGCTGCGGTCCAGCCTGTCATCTCGATGTAGCAGAGCTGGAGCTGACCTGGGAACCATCGAAAGGTAAGGATGATGTTGCTTTATTATTTTTCTTTTATTGCAGGAGATCGTTGGCTTCAGCTGGAATGGGCGTGATGGTAAGTATGGTTTAATTTAGAACAATAAAGAATTGTGTGTTTATTTCAATTAAAGGACTTTATTCTGGGTGTTAGTGTTTTTTTTAACTTCCACTATGGGGTTAGTAATGGGGATGTCTTATAGACGCCTCTCCATTACTAACCTGGGCATTATAAGCTGACATCAACCCCAGCCCTATTACCCCACTGCCACCGCTACAGGGCAGTGGGAAGAGCGAGGCTAAGTGCCAGAATTGGCACATCCTATGGATGCGCCATTTCTGGGGCGGCTGACGGCTGGTGTTTCTAGCCTGGGAGGGGGCCAATATTCATGACACCCTTCCTGGGCTATTAATATCAGCCCCCAGCTGTCTGCCTAGCCTTTGCTAACTATTAAAATAGGGGGGACCCCACATAATTTTTTTGGGGGTCCCCCATTTTAATAGCTAGTAAAGGCTAGGTATTCAGCTGGGGGCTGATATTAGTAGCCTGGGAAGCTCCGTGGGTATTACCTCCTTCCCAGGCTTCAAACATCTGCCCCAGCCGTCTGCTTAACCTCCGCTAGAGACTAAAATTACGGGGAACCCCACGCCAATTTTTTTTTAAATAAATCCTTTATTTTAACACTAAATGACAAGTACAGTAATCAACACTGTCACTGTACTTCTTATATATGTGACTGACATGTTTCTATCTATCTAATCTATGTGTGATGCTCTATTCTTTCTATTCTAAATGGTCGGGTACCGATGCTGAATTGCCGGCCGGCTTTTTTAAAGAGACGGTGCATGAAAACACTATTATTTTTTTAAATAAATCCTTTACACTAAATGACAAGTACAGTAAGCAACACTGTCACTGTACTTATTATATATGTGACTGACATGTTTCTATCTATCTAATCTATGTGTGAAGCTCTATTCTTTCTGTTCTAAATTGTCGGGTACCGGTATATGCCGCTGATGAATTGCCGGCTTTTCATGTTTCACTGTGAGCACTGTTCCCATCGATTTGGGCAACCACCTCCCCCAATACATTCTACATTATTGTTAGTTGTTTTCCTTCATGTAGAATTAACCTACAAGGAAAGAAAGGGTTTATTTTCATTCCGATATTTGTGTCCCATTGACTTGCATTGGTTTCCGGTATCAGAATCGGCGATATCCGATACTTTTTGGGTATCGGCCCGATCCAATCCGATTCGATATTTCCTGATATCGGAAGGTATCGCTCAACACTAATGATGACCACCACAACACCCCACACAGTATGATGCCCGATTACGCTCCCCTACAGTATGTTGCCCCACCACTCACCTCATACACGACTGGCCTCTTACAGCCACCCACATATGATTGTATGATGCACTCACACACAGTATGATACCCCCCTCAGCTCTAGCATAATGACCAAAACTGTGAAGAATCTGACATGCAGTTTTGTTAAATAATATTTAAAGGTGCATTGTTTGTAAGCTGTTGCCAATGACTATATATATTTTTTCATCTTCTTCATGTAGCATGAAGTTCCTGTAGCTAAGTGCCTTGAAGGAGGGTGCAGTAAAAGCTCAAGACAGGTTTCCTTTGAATGTGCTAGCAACATATGATTTTCACAGTGGTTGTGTGCAGTTGGGTTATCCTTGTGGTATGGAGGCCGTCATCGTTTCAATGCTTAAAGGTTCAGTATGAAGAAATGGTTTCCTAGCAACTAAAAAAAGCAAAGAATAAAATAAGTAGAAAGAATAAAAAGAATTTTGTACCTACCACAGATTACAATAGTGAGAATGAACTGTCCCTGCTTCATCTAAAAACAAATATATTTGCAAGTCATATCCTGCGTGGTAAGGGTGCTAGATAATATCAGTGTACTGTGCCAATACTGTAATTGTCTCTTACAATGATAAAGTTGTGAATATTGCTTTTTAGTTATAATTAGTGTTGAGCGAACATGCTCGACACTGCTCGGTACTCGCCCGAGCATCACGCTACTCGGGATGTTCGGCGAGCACCGAGCATTTCCGGGTTACTCGGTCGGGAGCTCGGGTCTCCGCCCTGCATGTTTGGCGCTCTTTACAGAGCCAATGAACATGCAGGGATTGCCAGCCAGTCACTGTAATGCTGCAGCCATGTTGGTTGTGGGCATCACAGTGATTGGCTGGCCGCACAGCGTCACCTCGAGTATTTAAAACGGGGCGCCGCCATCTTGGACACAGTCGCTCCGGATTAGACAGTGTAGGGACAGCGCTGCTGATTTAGGGAGAGATATAAACTGCAAAATAGTTAGTGTAGGGTCTGTAAAGGCTGCCAGAACAAACAAACAGTCCTTTTCAGGACTAATATCCATCCCAGATACCAGGCAGGCAGGCTGTATAGGAGACACAGTGGTTATACCAGCAAACGCTGCATTACAATCCTGTGTGCTCCTGTTGCTGAAATTGCTGGACTTAGCACCAGGTGTCGGGGGCCAGGAACAATCCTTTTTTTTTCATCTAAATCCTCCTTTTTTTTTCCTCCTTCACACTGTACAAATATCCGTCTTATTAACCTTTTGGTGTGTCCCCCCCACCCCAAAAAAAAAGCGTGTCTCTGATTTTTCAGACACAAATATAACTGTTGAAAATAGTCTGGTGTAGGCTAGAGAAACAGAAGGGTTGTTTTGCACTTCCACGGTTCAAACCTCTGTATTATCCATTTTGGGCCATTTGTATCTAAAAAAAAAAACAGTTTGAGTGTGTCACTCACTGTTCAGCCGCAAATATCTCTATTTAAAAAAGTGTGGTATACACCAGTAAACAATAAGTGTGGTTTTGCCATCCCACGGTAAAAAATCTCTATTATTCAGGTTTTGGTAGTTTTTTCCGTAAAGAAAAACAGTAGTGTCTCCTGACTGTTGTGACACAAAAATATATCTGTTGAAAATAGTCTTGTGTAGGCCCGACATCCCAGTGTGGTTTCGCAGTTCCACGGGTCAAATCGCTGTACTATCCAGTTTTGGGCCTTTGGTATCTAAAAAAAAAGCAGTTTGAGTGTGTCGCTCACTGTTCAGCCGCAAATATCTCTATTTAAAAAAGTGTGGTATACCCCAGTAAACAATAACTGTGGTTTTGCCATCCCACGGTAAAAAATCTCTATTATTCAGGTTTTGGTAGTTTTTTCCGTAAAGAAAAACAGTAGTGTCTCCTGACTGTTGTGACACAAAAATATATCTGTTGAAAATAGTCTTGTGTAGGCCCGACATCCCAGTGTGGTTTCGCAGTTCCACGGGTCAAATCACTGTACTATCCAGTTTTGAGCCTTTGGTATCTAAAAAAAAAGCAGTTTGAGTGTGTCGCTCAATGTTCAGCCGCAAATATCTCTATTTAAAAAAGTGTAGTATACCCCAGTAAACAATAACTGTGGTTTTGCCATCCCAAGGTAAAAATCTCTATTATTCAGCTTTTGGTATTTTTTTCCGTAAAGAAAAACAGTAGTGTCTCCTGACTGTTGTGACACAAAAATATATCTGTTGAAAATAATCTTGTGTAGGCCCGACATCCCAGTGTGGTTTTGCAGTTCCACGGGTCAAATCGCTGTACTATCCAGTTTTGGGCCTTTGGTATCTAAAAAAAAAAGCAGTTTGAGTGTGTCGCTCACTGTTCAGCCGCAAATATCTCTATTTAAAAAGGGTGGTATACCCCAGTAAACAATAACTGTGGTTTTGCCATCCCACGGTAAAAAATCTCTATTATTCAAGTTTTGGCAGTTTTTTCCATAAAGAAAAACAGTAGTGTCTCCTGACTGTTGTGACACAAAAATATATCTGTTGAAAATAGTCTTGTGTAGGCCCGGCATCCCAGTGTGGTTTCGCAGTTCCACGGGTCAAATCGCTGTACTATCCAGTTTTGGGCCTTTGGTATCTTAAAAAAAAGCAGTTTGAGTGTGTCGCTCACTGTTCAGCCGCAAATATCTCTATTTAAAAAAGTGTGGTATACCCCAGTAAACAATAACTGTGGTTTTGCCATCCCACGGTAAAAAATCTCTATTATTCAGGTTTTGGTAGATTTTCCATAAAGAAAAACAGTAGTGTCTCCTGACTGTTGTGACACAAAAATATATCTGTTGAAAATAGTCTTGTGTAGGCCTGGCATCCCAGTGTGGTTTCGCAGTTCCACGGGTCAAATCGCTGTACTATCCAGTTTTGGGCCTTTGGTATCTAAAAAAAAAGCAGTTTGAGTGTGTCGCTCACTGTTCAGCCGCAAATATCTCTATTTAAAAAAGTGTGGTATACCCCAGTAAACAATAACTGTGGTTTTGCCATCCCACGGTAAAAAATCTCTATTATTCAGGTTTTGGTAGTTTTTTCCGTAAAGAAAAACAGTAGTGTCTCCTGACTGTTGTGACACAAAAATATATCTGTTGAAAATAGTCTTGTGTAGGCCCGACATCCCAGTGTGGTTTCTTAGTTCCATGGGTCAAATCGCTGTACTATCCAGTTTTGGGCCTTTGGTATCTAAAAAAAAAAGCAGTTTGAGTGTGTCGCTCACTGTTCAGCCGCAAATATCTCTATTTAAAAAAGTGTGGTATACCCCAGTAAACAATAACTGTGGTTTTCCTCTTCCACGGTTCTAATCTACTCTTTATTACCCTTTTTCCATTGATAGTGCAAGTGTAAGCAATTTTACTTCATTTACAATGGGCAAGGCGCGTGGCAAGGGACGTGGAAGTGAACGTTCTGGTGATGGTTCGTGCAGAGGACGGGGCGGTGGCCAAGGTGAAAATGTGCCACAACCAACAGCCACATCTTCTCGCTCCCACTTCTTGACCGAATTACTAGGGAAGCACAGAACAACACCAGTATTGAGAACTGATCAGTGTGAACAGGTTATTAATTGGATAGCAGATAATACTTCCAGTTACCTGGGCACCACCACCTCCGGTCTGTCTTCCACACGGTCAACTCTTAGTAGCCGTGAGTCTCGACCGCATACTCCTCCTTACCCTGATGCTCCTTCCTCCCACCATGCCGAGCTGTTCACTGGTCCATTTCCATATTTGGGCCCCTCGCCTGATACGCTTGAAGTGGTGGAAAAGGAGATCCCATGTTGCGATGCCCAAATATTTGAACAGCCACGGCCACAGGAAGTCGACGTTGGCAATCTGTCCCAAGAGGTGGACGATGACGAGACACAATTGCCAGGAAGTGAGGAGGAGGATCGTGGTGCGCAAGTGGAAGAGGAGGAGGTGGTGGATGATCTAGTAACTGACCCAACGTGGAAGGAGGACATGCAGAGTGAGGCCAGCAGCACACAGGGGGAGGGAGGCAGACTACCCCAACAGGCAGGAAGAAGCAGTGTGGTGGCCGCAGACAGAAGGCAGGCAACCGTTCCCCGTAACACCAACACGAGGGACGTTGCCAGTACAAGCGGTAGGTCTTCCAGAGTCTGAAATTTTTTTAAAGACTCTGCTGATAACCCCAAAAAGGCCATATGTTCCACCTGCCATGCCAACATCAGCAGGGGTGACAAAAGTACAAGCCTGACCACCACCAGCATGATCAGGCACATGGCAACAAAGCACCCGACTTTGTGGGGCGAAACCCAGGGTCCACGACCAGTGTCAGCGGGTGTCACCACTGCTTCTTCCACTGTTGTGCATGCAATAGAACCCCCTGTTGTGTGTGCAAGGCAATCTCCTGTCCATACTGCATGTAAAGATGCCCCCTCCTCTCAGTCTTCACTTGTTATGGCAGTTTCCCAAGAAACAGCATCAACGTCCACGTCCACGTCCCACCGCAGCGTTCAATTGTCCATATCCCAGACCTTTGAACGAAAGCGGAAATTCGCAGCTAACGCCCCACAGGCCACAGTCCTAAATTCGCACATTTCACGACTGCTTGCATTGGAAATGCTGCCTTTTAGGCTGGTGGAGATGGAATCCTTCCGCAATCTTATGGCGGTGGCCATCCCTCGGTACTCGGTCCCCAGCCGACACTATTTTGCCCTGTGTGTCATCCCCGCACTACACAAGCACGTGTCCCAAAGCATCTGCCGTGCCCTCAACAACGCAGTTACTGGGAGAGTCCACCTGACAACGGACACGTGGACAAGTGCTTGTGGCCAGGGACGGTACATCTCTCTGACGGCACACTGGGTAAACATAGTGGAAGCCAGGACCCAGTCGGACCTTGGGACGGAACACATCCTCCCCACACCGAGGATTGCGGGCCCTATGTCAGTCAGAGTTGCCCCCACAGTGTACAGCTCCAGCGCATCCTCCTCCTCCTCCTCCTCCTCATGTTCAGCCTCCATCTCAGATATCACCACATCAGTTACAAGCTGGAAGCATTGCAGTACTGCCTCCGCCAAGCGGCAACAGGCTGTGCTGAAACTCATAAGCTTAGGTGATAAACCTCACACTGCTTGTGAGTTGTGGACAGCTGTGAAAGAGCGGGCAGATCTGTGGCTGAGACCGCTGAACCTACATCCCGGCATGGTCGTGTGTGACAATGGCCATAACCTGGTGGCGGCTCTGAGGCGAGGTGAGATCACACACGTACCATGCCTGGCTCATGTGCTTAACCTCGTGGTTCAGCGGTTTCTTAAATCGTACCCCGAGTTGCCAGATCTGCTCGTGAAAGTACGCCGCCTGTCAGCTCATTTTCGCAAGTCGGCTACAGCTTCCGCCGCCCTTGCTGTGTTGCAGCAGCGTTTGCAGCTTCCGGCACACCGACTGGTGTGTGATGTCCCCACACGTTGGAACTCTACCCTCCACATGTTGCAAAGGATTTGTGAGCAGAAGAGAGCAGTTGTGGAGTACCAGCTGCAACAAGGCCGTCGATATTCAGGTCAGACTCCACACATAAGACCTCAGGAGTGGACCTGGATGTCTGACATATGTACCATCCTGACAAACTTTGAGGAGGCCACCAAGATGGTGAGTGGCGATGACGCCATCATTAGTGTCAGCATCCCACTTGTCTGTCTTTTGCAACGCTCTCTGCAGAGAATTAAAGAGGAGGCATTGCAGCCAGAGTATGATGAGATGGATCAAGAAGCCGTAGCGGGCGATTACACACAGCCCAGCCTCATCTCATCCCAACGTGCATTGGGGGACAATGAGGGAGAGGAGGAGGAGGAGGAGGAGGAAGAACAAGAGCTGCTATCATGCGTTGTAGACGGTAGTACCTGTACAAGTGTCATACCGTCGGTTCAGCATGGGTGGCCTGAGGACAGGGGGGAGGAGGAAGAGGAGGAGGAGGAGGAGAGCATGGTCAGTCGTCATCTTGGTGAGGACAGGGAAATCTTGCCCGTTACCAGTCTGGCACGCATGGCTGACTTTATGTTACGCTGCCTTAACCGTGACCCTCGCGTTGTCAAAATGTTGGGTGACAGTCATTACTGGTTGGTGACACTTGTAGACCCCCGCTACAAGGAGAACTTTCACTCTCTTATTCCTGAGGTGGAGAGGTCTACAAAAATGGGGTAATACCAGAAGGCCCTTGCTGCAGAACTCTTAAAAAAATTCCCATCTGAACACGCTAGCGGCAGAGGTCACAGTTCGTTGCCCAACCAAGGCGTACAGGCGAGAGAGATGCAACTCCAATCCAGCAGAGGCAGGGGAACACTGTCAACGTTCTGGGACAGTTTTCTGACACCCGCCCAGCTTACAGGCCCTGAGGCGCGGGGTACTCTCACAAGGAGTGGAAAGTTTCAAAAGATGGTGAGGGAGTACCTTGCCGATCGTACCAGCGTCCTCCGTGATTCCTCTGTGCCTTTTAATTATTGGGTATCCAAGCTGGACACTTGGAATGAACTCGCTCTGTACGCCTTGGAGGTCCTGGCCTGCCCTGCCGCTAGCGTGTTATCGGAGCGTGTTTTTAGTGCCGCTGGGGGAATTATAACTGATAAGCGCACTCGCCTGTCAACTGACAATGCTGACAAGCTGACCCTTATCAAAATGAACAAGGGCTGGATTGGGCCAGACTTCTCATCACCACCAAATGACAGCAGAGTAACATAAAGTCAAATCCACTGTGTTATTTCGGGAGGTGTATTCACATGCACCGCTACACACCCACACATGGGTATACGCTTCCTCGTTTCGGCTGTTTAATCTTCTTCTCCTAATCCTCAGCCTCCACCACCACTATACCACCAGGGTGCCAGCATTGCAAGTTCCTCCGTCCTTATTTTTGGCAGCTTTTGCTTGCAAGGCATAAGCAAATACTATGGGACACCCACTCCCCAATAATGGGACTTATGTTTGTAATATGCTGTACTGCATGGCTCTTGTAAGGGGCATTGCAAGTTGCTCCGTCCTAATTTTTGGCAGCTTTTGCTGGGAAAGCATAAGCAAATACTATGGGACACCCACTCCCCAATAATGGGACTTATGTTTGTAATATGCTGTACTGCATGGCTCTTGTAAGGGGCATTGCAAGTTGCTCCGTCCTAATTTTTGGCAGCTTTTGCTGGGAAAGCATAAGCAAATACTATGGGACACCCACTCCCCAATAATGGGACTTATGTTTGTAATATGCTGTACTGCATGGCTCTTGTAAGGGGCATTGCAAGTTGCTCCGTCCTAATTTTTGGCAGCTTTTGCTGGGAAAGCATAAGCAAATACTATGGGACACCCACTCCCCAATAATGGGACTTATGTTTGTAATATGCTGTACTGCATGGCTCTTGTAAGGGGCATTGCAAGTTGCTCTGTCCTAATTTTTGGCAGCTTTTGCTGGGAAAGCATAAGCAAATACTATGGGACACCCACTCCCCAATAATGGGACTTATGTTTGTAATATGCTGTACTGCATGGCTCTTGTAAGGGGCATTGCAAGTTGCTCCATCCTAATTTTTGGCAGCTTTTGCTGGGAAAGCATAAGCAAATACTATGGGACACCCACTCCCCAATAATGGGACTTATGTTTGTAATATGCTGTACTGCATGGCTCTTGTAAGGGGCATTGCAAGTTGCTCCGTCTTAATTTTTGGCAGCTTTTGCTGGGAAAGCATAAGCAAATACTATGGGACACCCACTCCCCAATAATGGGACTTATGTTTGTAATATGCTGTACTGCATGGCTCTTGTAAGGGGCATTGCAAGTTGCTCCGTCCTAATTTTTGGCAGCTTTTGCTGGGAAAGCATAAGCAAATACTATGGGACACCCACTCCCCAATAATGGGACTTATGTTTGTAATATGCTGTACTGCATGGCTCTTGTAAGGGGCATTGCAAGTTGCTCCGTCCTAATTTTTGGCAGCTTTTGCTGGGAAAGCATAAGCAAATACCATGGGACACCCACTCCCCAATAATGGGACTTATGTTTGTAATATGCTGTACTGCATGGCTCTTGTAAGGGACATTGCAAGTTGCTCCGTCCTAATTTTTGGCAGCTTTTGCTGGGAAAGCATAAGCAAATACTATGGGACACCCACTCCCCAATAATGGGACTTATGTTTGTAATATGCTGTACTGCATCGCTCTTGTAAGGGGCATTGCAAGTTGCTCCATCCTAATTTTTGGCAGCTTTTGCTTGGAAAGCATAAGCAAATACCATGGGACACCCACTCCCCAATAATGGGACTTATGTTTGTAATATGCTGTACTGCATGTGACGCGCCCCCTGGGCCGTGTGTACACGTGTGTGGGATACCCGGTGCCGGCTCTCTGGGGTCTGTAGTCTCCGTGGCGGTGACCCGGTCCCGTGGCTCAGGCTGGTCAAACCAGTGGCAGTCTTTCTTAGGTTTTGAGGTTAATTGTCCGACTGCGCCACCCGTGGATTGCGGTCAGGGAGTACCACCGCTGCGAGGCAGACCGCTGAGGCTGGTGTTGTGTGCGCAGCATAGAATGGCATAACTCCCCTCAGAAGGAGTATAGCCTCAGGGCAGTGAGTGTGGATGATGGGGGTGATGGTGCACGAGCGCAGCAGGAATGACTCAGAGTCTTTTCACTGCAGTTCAGGGTCTTTACTGATGATTATAAGGTAGACCCTCCCGGGAGTACTGGCTAGCATAAGAGGCCTGGTCAGTCTGTGAGCAAGCAGGAGTTCCCCTGGCCAGGTGGAGTTGTAGGCCTCCCCGTCTGTCTGCACTCTTCCTGGCTACCTTGCTGTAAGCGGGTAGAAGTAGCCCACATCCCTGAGTGTACCGTGTAGTGCTCACCCGTATGGCTGGTGACTTGGGGCCTTCTGTTAGCCTGCGCTCCACGACGGCGGTGCTGGTCCCTTGCTTGTGACTGAGCCTCCAGGATTCTATGGCCAGAGGACCTGAAATCCCCTGCCGGCTGGTTTCTGCTGCTGGATATATAAGTCCTCACAGCTTCGGACTCCTGTGTCCGGTTCCTATTGTCTTCTGCCAGGGCGAGCTCTGCTCAGCTTCCAGCCCCTGGTCTTTAGCTCCTAGCTCCTACAGAGCTCCTTGCTGTTACTTTCCCTTGCTCTCACTCTGACTCTGACTGTTCTCTGACTCACTCAACCCCGTCCCAGATCCAGTTTATAAGGGCTGAATTCTCCCCTCCCAGGATTGGGGCAGGAGGATGTTGCATGTTTAAGGGATCCTGACCAGGAAACCTCCCACTTGCTCTCCGACGTAATATCTCTATTACTGTGGTGACCAGACCCCTGGGGTGCCACACATGGCTCTTGTAAGGGGCATTGCAGTTCCTCATAATTTTTGGAAAGCCTTCCATTCACTGCTTAGGCCAACAGTGCATGGGAGACCCAGTTGCTATAAATGGAAAAAAAGGTTTAGTTAACGCCCTCTGACCTCCATGTCATTTCCAAGGGGCATTGGAGTGGCTCGAAATTTTTGGTAGGCATTGCACTCACTGTATGCCCTATAACTGTGCAGCCGAACCGCTCCTTTTGTTACAGAAACATATCCTACAAGACATATCTGGTTGACTGGCCTGATATTGATGTGAATGGTCCCTGTTCCTCCTGCTCTTTCTCCTTTGCCACTACCTCATCCATCATTTATCACCTGAAGCTTTGTTTTAACGGGAGTCATTGAACTTGGATAGTAGCAGGAAAACATCCAGCAATCCTCGGAGGAGGAACGCTGGACCACCTCAGGCCTAGCCGCTACTACATACATGCGCTTGCATTACAACAAAACAAAGCAGATGCTAACTTCTATCATCCTCATCATGCTCCTCACCTTGGCACTCTCAACTCCCCTGATGGAGAAGCCAGGGCCCACCGGAGGAGTCTGATAGTCTGGTGAGCTCGGCAAATAGGGACAAATAGGGGTGGCTGGGGACCGAGTATGGACACCCGGCCACCCCCTGGAGGCTGGGGAGCAAGCGGGGACACCCGGCCACCAGGCGGCTGGGGACTGAGTATGGATACCAGGCCGCCGACACAGCCATGGCGTGGTGGCCAGATTCCGCCTCCACATGCCTAAAAGGCCCAATTTAAAGTGCAAGCAAGCAGTATGGTATTGCAGCCTGGGGGTGGGTGGGTGGCAGGCTGCATACTTGCGCTTGCATTGCAAGGAATGGGAGAGGTACAATTGAACACTGCCCTGGGACAAGGACTTGAATGGGGATAGTTGCAAGTCTGCAATGACAGGTGCAAGGTGGGAGGCATCTTCGCATGTACCATGAACAGGGGTTTGGCATGCACACACTACAGCGGAATAGGCTCTCCTTCCCACTAAATGCACTGGGGAGGGCACAGGTAATGTTTTGGTATACGCGCTTAATCTTATGTATAAGGCACACCAGGACAAATATGGGCGGCTGGGGACTGAGTATGGATACCTCGCTGCCGAAGCAGCCATGAGGTAGTGGCCAGCTTCGGCCTCCTCCAAACTAAAAGGCCCCATTTCAAGTGCAAGCTAGCAGTATGGAATTGCAGTCTGGGGGTGGGTGGGTGGCAGGCTGCACACTTACACTTGCATTAAAAGAAAACATAGCAGATGCTAACTTCTGTCATCATCATCATGCTCCTCACCTTGGCACTCTCAACTCCACCGATGGAGAAGTCAGGGCCCACCGGAGGAGTCTGGTTCTCTGGTGGGCTCGTCCAATGCTGCCTAAAGCAGGCCGGGCTAAGAAAAGTGTGTGGGGGGATGTTCCAAGGAGAAATAGGGGCGGCTGGGGACCGTTTATGGACACCCGGCTGCCCCCAGGCGGCTGGGGACCGTGTGTGGACACCCGGCCGCGGGGCGGCTGGGGACCGAGTATGGACACACGGCCGCCGGGCGGCTGGGGACCGTGTATGGATTCCAGGCCGCCAACACAGCCATGACGTGGTGGCCAGATTCTGCCTCCACATGCCTAAAGGGCCCAATTTCAAGTTCAAGCAAGCAAGCAGTATGGTATTGCAGCCTGGGGGTAGGTGGGTGGCAGGCTGCATACTTGAGCTTGTATTGCAAGGAATGGGGTAGGTACAATTGAACACTGCCCTGGGACTAGAACTTGCATGGGGATAGTTGCAAGTCTGCATCTTCTGATGCGGTAAGGATCACTTATGATGGGCACACTTTTAGACAGTGACCTGGGAGTCAGAGATGCTTCCAGGGGTCTTCCCCATGCTGTTCCCTTGTCTTTTCAGCACTTTATGCATGTGTCACACAGCACATGGCCAGATAAGGTTGTAAAATGTTAAAATGACATTTCACGGTGAATGCATTTGTCATAGTTGAAAGCAATACAAAAGTGCAAAAACGCATAAAAAATGCTACTTGTGAACATAGCCGAAGGTGTGGAGGAGTATTTTGGTTTTTGGTTATTTATTTTAACTTATACACAAGTCTTTACCCTGGAAAGGATGTTCCTTAACATATTTCACAGGAAAAAAGTTTCACTTTCGCTTTTGAACGTTTTATTGTGAGCCTGTTAAAGTGGCTTAATACCTCTGACCACGTTGTTGACAGCAGTGACCTGGGGGTCAGAAATGCTTCCTGGGGCGATCCCCATGCTGTCCCCATGTCATTTGAGCACTGTCACTATCGTTTTGGGCACTTGTTAAGCTTTTAAAAGACTGCCGGGGGTGCCACCGCAAAAATGCTCGAGTCTCTCATAGACTAACATTGGGCTCGTTGCTTGGGTCGAGCACCCGAGTATCACGGCGAGCTCGGCCCGAGCTTCGAGCACTCGAGCATTTTAGTGCTCGCTCAACACTAGTTATAATAATCATGAGCATTATATGTTATGTATTGAACTTTAGACAAAGTTGTGTTTGATGCTTAATCTGATACAATCCTATGGATAGGGAACCTTCAGGAATAATACACTTTACTGGAACTTGCTCAGTAATGTAGTTTATGATTATTAGTAAGATCATTTCATCAATGACAAGAATACAAAAGAAATTTTCACTGTACATGAAGCAGAAATAGTAGAAGAGTAACAGCCTGGATACAATAAATGGTATAATAATAATTTTAATACAAATCATAGCGCTTGTGTGATTACATTCTATTTGATGATTATGATTTTCATGACAACAAATATATAATTTATGTTTATATCTTGGGTAGAAAACTGTGATGTGTGTTTATAACTGCTGCAATAAATGTAATTTCAACTGTGTGTATTTTACATCACAAAGAGTATAATAATAATAAATAACAATAAGAATTTTATTTATATAGTGCCAACATATTCCACAGTTCTTTACAATTAAGCGGGGACATATACAGACAATAAAAACAATACAAAGTAACACATAGATCAACAGTTACAGGAGGAGTGAGGGCCCTGCTCGCAAGCTTACCATCTATAAAGAAATAGGGAAGATATGTCAGATATGATCCAGCTATCATTATAATAAATAGGGCATTTAAAATAAAGCTGCCTGATCCAGTTGTTATGGATCCAGGTGGGGGGACCTCTGTGCTGAGATGCAAGGAGGGACCAGAGGTGTGTAACTAAGTGCCAACTCGGACCGACCGACCCTGGCCACACGGCGGCTTAATCAACCAGTGAGGGACCGGGCAGATGGACCAGGTGACACTCTGGGACCGACCTTGTGTGAGAGCAGGCGACTCCCACGGATCAGGTGGCTGAAACTGACAGGTACAGCGGATGAGCACGACAGGTAGCCTGACGGGTGATCTGGGTAGGCAAGCAGGCGGGCACAGCAGGTAGCCAGACAGGTGATCCGGGTAGGCAAGCAGGCGGGCACAGCAGGTAGCCAGACAGGTGATCTGGATAGGCAAGCAGGTGTGCACAGCAGGTGATCCGGGTAGGCAAACAGGCGGGCACAGCAGGTAGCCAGACAGGTGATCTGGATAGGCAAGCAGGTGTGCACAGCAGGTAACCTGAAAGGTGATCCGAGTAGGCAAGCCGGCGGGCACGGCAGGTAGACAGGCTGGCGGGTACGGCTGATAGATAGGCAGGCGAGCACGACTGATAGACAGGCTGGTGGGCACGGCTGATAGACAGACTGGCGGGCACGGCTGATAGACAGACTGGTGGGTAGTGGAACCTGAGGGCTGAGGAGAGTGTTAGCACACAAACAACAACCTTGCACAGGAAGAGGTGCTTTAAACAGGAGTGGTCCTCCGGCCATTGGCCGGGGACTATTTAGGATGGCGCGCGGCCCCTTTAAGAGGGAGCGCGCGCTCTAAGCACAGTACCCAGGAAGCTGCGCGCTGTGCGCGCAACAGCATCATGGGAGCTGGAGGATGCCGGACCGGGACCGCGGCGGTGAGGGGAACGGCGTCTCTGCCTGGCAGGAGGCAGAGACACTGACGCTACAGTACCCCCCCTTTACGTCCCCTCTTCTTTAGGCCCGCAAGAAATTTTTCAAGAAGACGAGTGGCATGAATGTTCTCCCTGGGCTCCAAAGATCTCTCCTCGGGACTAAACCCCTTCCAATCCACAAGAAAGAAAGTCTTTCCTCTAACCCTCTTGATGGCCAAAATGTTCTCTACCTCAAAGACGTCCTCAGCGGAGACTGGAGCTTGAGTGGTACCTGGATCGTCAGAGAAAGAATTAAGGACAACAGGTTTGAGGAGAGACACGTGAAAGGAGTTGGGGATCTGTAAGGAGGCCGGGAGTTTCAGCTTGTAAGCTACTGGATTTATTTGGTTCAGAATCTCGAACAGACCAGGGAACCGAAGACCCAACTTGTATGATGGTATCTTGAGACGGACGTATTTAGAGGAAAGTCAGACCTTGTTTCCCTGATGGAATTGAGGTGCATCCAGACGTCTCTTATCAGCATGCTTCTTCATCCGCTCGGAGGACTGAAGGAGAGCAGATCTAGTGTCTTCCCAAATCGCATAAAATTCACTGACGAGAGACTCCGCGGCAGGATTGTCCACTGAAGCGGAGACGGGAAACAGAATCCGGGGGTGTTGACCGTAGACCACAAAAAACGGAGACTTAGCAGAAGACTCACTCACATGGTTGCTATAGGAAAATTCGGTCCAGGGCAGGAGCTCAACCCAATCGCTATGGTGAGCGTTGACAAAGTGCCGAAGAAAACTGGTAAGGATCTGATTGATACGTTCCACTTGACCATTGGACTGAGGATGATAGGCCGAAGAAAAATCCAAAGAGACATCCAGCATCTTGCATGTGGCTTTCCAAAAGCGAGAAGTGAACTGAACTCCTCGGTCCGAGACAATGTGGAGGGGTAAGCCGTGGAGACGGAAGATGTGACGGATGAAGTCCTTAGCCAGCACAGGTGCAGACGGAGTGAAATGAGCCATCTTGGAGAAGCGGTCGGCGACCACCCAAATGACAGTACAATCCGTGATGAAATCCATTGCAATATGTTGCCACGGAACGGAAGGCATGGGAAGAGGAAGGAGACGACCGGCTGGAAGGCGCCTAGGCACAAGAGGAACAAGCCGCGACAAAATCCACAACATCCTTGCGCAGGGTGGGCCACCAATAGTGCCAGGCAATGAGCAGAAGTGTCTTCCTCTGGCCAGCATGGTCAGCCAGTTTGGACGAATGGCCCCAGAGTAAGACCCTCTTCCGATCCTGTGCCTCTACAAAGGTCTTACCAGGAGGTAGATGCGACAGGTCAAACAGAGCAACAGTCATTAATTCTGGAGGGGTTAATGATGTGTAGAGGCTCCTCCTCCAGGTCGGAAGACAGAAAAGAGCGGGATAGAGCGTCGGCTTTAATGTTCTTGTCTGTCGGGCGGTAATGGAGATTGAAGCAGAATCGAGCAAAGAACAAAGACCATCTGGCCTGACGCGGGTTTAGTCTTTGGGCAGTCTGTAAATACGCAAGGTTTTTATGGTCAGTGTAGATGACCACTGGGTGCAGAGCCCCCTCAAGCAAGTAGCGCCACTCCTTCAGCGCTAATTTGATGGCCAGCATTTCTCGATCTCCTATGGATTTGCGCTCGGCCGGAGAGAAGAGTTTGGAGAAGAAGCCGCAGGTCACCATTCGCCCAGACGAGGATTTCTGGGTGAGCACTGCTCCGGCTCTGGAGGAAAAGGCATCAACCTCTAGGAAGAACTGTTTGCCGTCCGGACGGTGTAGCACAGGAGCGGAGGAGAAGGCTTGTTTAAGAGAGATAAAGGCATTCTCTGCCTCAGAACACCACTCCCTGGCATTTGCTCCCTTACGGGTAAGGGCAGAGATGGGAGCTGTCCGGAAGGAGAAATGAGGAATGAAGAGGCGGTAATAGTTAGCGAATCCCAGAAACCGTTGAATAGCCTTCAACCCCTCAGGTCAGGGCCACTTTAAGACGGCAGACACCTTCTCGGGATCCATCCGCAGTCCGGTCTCCGAGATTATATACCCCAGAAATGGTAGGGAGGTCTGCTCAAAGAGGCATTTCTCATAATTAGCGTACAGGCGATTCCTCTGGAGCCTCAGCAGAACCTGACGAACATCCCTCCGGTGAGAAGGCAGATCAGGGGAGAACACCAAGATATCGTCCAGGAATACAGGAGATCTCGGATGATGTCGTTCACTAACTCCTGGAAGACGGCCGGAGCATTACAGAGACCGAAGGGCATCACGCGGTATTGGTAGTGACCATCCCGAATGTTGAATGCCGTCTTCCACTCGTCTCCCTGGCGAATCCGGACCAGATTGTATGCCCCACGAAGATCGAGCTTAGTGAAGATCTTAGCGCCTTTTAGGAGGTCAAACAGCTCCGAGATAAGAGGCAGGGGGTACTTATTTTTGATGGTGATCTGGTTTAGGCATCTATAGTCGATACAAGCACGAAGAGAGCCGTCTTTCTTTTTGACGAAAAAGAATCCTGCTCCAGCCGGAGAGGTGGATTTCTGGATAAATCTCCTAGCAAGATTTTCTTCAATGTATTCAGACATGGCACGGGTCTCGGCCAGTGACAAGGGGTTCATTCGCCCGCGAGGAGGTGAAGCACCAGGTATTAGGTCGATGGGGCAATCATATGGCCTATGAGGTGGTAGTGTTTCTGCCTCCTTTTTGTCAAAGACGTTCGCATAGGACCAGTAGGGTGCTGGCAGGCCAGGTAGGTTAGCCGGAGTAGATGGGGGTCGAGCAGGACGAACCGGAACCAGACAGGTCTTATGGCATTCCTGCCCCCAATGGAGCACCTCACCCGAGCTCCAGTTCAGGACAGGTTCATGTCTCTGTAACCAAGGCAGGCCAAACAAGAGGGAGTGAGAGAGACCGGACAATACTTAAGAAGGAGATCTTCTCCAAGTGGGGTCTCTTGGCGGGACTTGACCATCTGAACTTGGTCAATTTGCATGGGCTCTGGGGATGACACCCGGGGGAGTGCAGGTTGCGAGACAGGACTTTGGAGGACGGGAGCGAGGCACAGAGGTTTCCTCTCACGGGTCATCTCCTTAGCGCGTTCCTGAAAACGGATGTCAATCCGGGTAGCTAATGACACCAGGTCGTCCAGGGAGGGAGGTATGTCACGACCGGCTAGCTCATCCTTGATCCGTCCGGAAAGGCTCTTACAAAAGGTGGACACCAGGGCCTCATTGTTCCAGGCAAGTTCAGATGCGAGGGTTTGGAAACGCACAGCATACTGGCCCAGAGAGAGAGACTCCCTTGGTGGAGTCGGAGAAGAGAGGAGGCAGTAGAAGATTTTCGTCCGGGCTCATCGAACACCTTCCGGAAAGCCGCGAACAAAGTCTGGAGATCGGACACCAGAGGATCCCCTTTCTCCCACAGAGGGTTAAGCCACACCAACGCCTCTCCGTGGCTGAGGTAAGACATGATGAATGCCACCTTGGCCCGGTTGGAGGTTGGTGTGCCAGGAGTTCAAAGTGCAGCGTGCACTGATTTATGAAGCCCCGACATAGGACAGGGTCACCACCAAAACATTGAGGCACAGAAAGCCGGGGTCCAAAGCCTGATGCCACAGCGCCACTGGGTTGAGGTGCCGCCGGAGCGGGTGCTGCTTGATTAGAGGCGGACACAGTTAGGGTGGACAGCGCGTCCAAGCGGGAGTTGACTGTCTGCAGATAGGACAGGATAGTATCCTGTTCGGATCTCTGGCGAAAGACCTTTTGGTACAGGTCTGAGAGCGAAGGAGCCTGGGAGCCACCGGGTTCCATGTCCTGTGCAAACTGTTACGGATCCGGGTGGTGGAACCTCTGTGCTGAGATGCAAGGAGGGACCAGAGAGGCGTAACTAAGTGCCAACTGGCCACACGGCGACTTAATTGACTCTGTGAACCGGGGAGGGACTGGACAGGTGGACCAGGTGACACTGTGGGACCGACCTTGAATGAGAGCAGGCGACTCCCATGGGTCAGATGGCTGAAGCTGACAGGTACAGCGGATGAGCACGACAGGTAGCCTGATGGGTGATCCGGGTAGGCAAGAAGGCGGGCACGGCAGGTAGCCAGACTGGTGATCCAGGTAGGCAAACAGGCGGGCACAGCAGGTAGCCAGACAGGTGATCCGGGTAGGAAAGCAGGCAGGCACAGCAGGTAACCTGACAGGTGATCCGGGTAGGCAAGCCAGCTGGCACGGCAGGTAGACAGACTGGCGGGTACTGGAACCTGAGGGCTGAGGAGAGTGTTAGCACACAAACAACAACCTTGCACAGGCACCTCCATTTTGGAGGAGGTGCTTTAAATAGGAGTGGTCCTCTGGCCATTAGCTCGGGACTCTTTATGATGGTTTGCGTGGCCCTTTTAAGAGGGAGGGAGCGCGCACAGTACCCGGGAAGCTGAGCGCGGTGCGCGCAACAGCAGCAGGGCAGCTGGAGGACGCCGAACCGGGACCACGGCGGTGCGGGGAATGGCGTCTCTGCCAGCATGAGGCAGAGACGTCGACGCTACACCAGTCATCAGCCAGTGTCTGTTTAAGTGCAGTTATTGTGTGCTGTTAGGTGCATGGAGGATGTGTAGACTGATGAATTTGAGGGACCAGATTGTGAGGAAAATTTAGAAAGAGGGGACAGGGAAAGTTAGATTGGTGAAGTGAGGTGATAGGCCTGTATAAAGAGATGTGTTTTTAAAGCATACTTTAAAATGGGGAGGGCTAGGCATTAGTCAGATCTTCTGGGGTAGTGCATTCCAGAAAACTGGTGCAGCACGAGAGAAGTTTTGGAGATGGAGGTGTGAGGTTCGGATTATGGAGGATGTTAGTCTTAGATCAATTGCAGAAGGAGGGCATGGGTAGGGTTATATAGATGAGGGAGGAGATATAGGGTGGTGCAGAACTGTGGAGAGCTTTGTGTGTGAATTTGTGTGTGAGAGATAAGTTTGCATTGTATTCTGTAGCGAATGGACAACCAGTGTAATGACTGGCACAAGGTGGAGACATTGGTGAAACGGCTGGACAGAAATACGAGCCTGGCTATTGCATTCAGAATAGATTGGAGAGGAGATAGTTTGATAAGAGGGAGACCAATCAGAAGAGAGTTACAGTAGTCCAGACGAGAGTGAATAAGAGCGACAGTAAGAGTTTTAGCAGTTTCAAAGGTGAGAAAAGGTCGGATTCTGGAGATGTTTTTAAGATGCTGGTAACATAAGCAAATGAGCGATTGGATAAAGGGAGTAAAGGAAAGTTCTGTGTCAAATATGACCCAAAGACAGCAGGCGTGCTGCTTGGGAGTCATGGTTGAACCCTCCAAGGCAATTACAATATCAGGTATTGGTAGGTTAGTAGAGCGGGGAAACATGAGAAATTCGGTTTTGGAGAGTTTCAGTTTCAGATAGTGGGAGGACATGATGTTAGAAACAGACAATCCCTGGTATTTTGTATTAAGGTGAAATATTAAAATTATACCACTGTGATGCTTAATGATGCATGACAAGACAAGTCATGGAAAGGAACGCTTTTCGTTCTCCAGGTAATATTCACAGGTCTGTGAAGCTGGACAGGGGTTGGTTTTTTCAGAATGCATGCTGTAGCTACTTGTGTGCCATCCATAAAACACAAATATACTATAGTTAGTTTACTTCTAGTATTCAACAACTGATTATGTGGCACCCTGCTGTTCACAGGTACCACAGGACCCAAAAGGGTGCGTGGACGGACTTCTCCACAAGAGGCCCTCACTACAAACAAACACCTCCACCCTTCCACCTCATACCACCAGAGGGAGCCAGGATAGGGATTTATATAAGGAGGGTGGAGCCAGGCAGTTCAGTAAGAAGTTAGTTGTTTAGTCAGAGAGTGTGCTGCCACTGAGAGCAATGAAGACGCAGCACATCTGCTGCTGAATTGAGGGCCCCGAGTGTGACCGGAGGCAAGGAGGAGAGGAGAGAGGAGTTGAGGGGGGCAGAGGAGCATCATAGGCTCACCCCAAGACACAAACCGGACACCGGGTCCGCGCCTTCAGGGTCCTTTATACCAAGTAGGGATCACCGGCATACCAGGAGGACTACAAGTCCCTGGTCGACCTGAAGCTAAACCCTTGACAGGACTAGGAACCACGAAGGCCCCGGCATCCAGGGATAGTGGTTGCCAGAAAAAGGTCCTACTACCAAGCGACAGGTGAAGGAACAGCACAACACAGAAGCTGGGCCCAGTTGCAGGCTGGCCAGGAGCTTAGAGAGAGGGAGACACGGACCAGGAGGCCTTATACCCGCTCACTGGGGAGAAGTCCTGAAGTGCACCCTTCCTACCAAGTACCCTGGACCGTACCTGACATCCACACCAGTAAAGATACTGAAGTGAATCCCCTGTCTCTGTCAGTTACTCCTGCTGCGTCATCTCTCCTGCACTGCCAGCCCCAGATTCACCACCATTTGCACCTACACTGCCCCGGGGGCCCGCTCCGCCTGTGGGGAGCAGAAACATCCCTGCTGCCATCCCATCACCCCCCGGAGGTCTGCAGCAGCACCGGTAACCATTACCGGAAACCACAGGTGGCGTCACGGGACAAACTTTACACTAAAACCCCTTTTTAAAGAGAGACCCAGAGTACGGGCCCGGGAGCCGACTGCCGTGACCTCCTAAACAAGGTAAGAGGCCCGGGTACCGAGTCCCCTATATTCCCCCTGGGTGACACATCTCCCTTTCCTGGCGTCACGAACAGAATTTCGTGCCCGTTGCCACCGGGTACTGTGTGACGTATTGAACTGTATTTGAACTGTGGTGAACAACATCGCCGCCATAACCGCGCCGCCACGCGGGAAGAAGAGGGGCATAACCGTGGGAATCAGAGAGGCGTGACTGTTGGAACCTCAAGCCCCGCCTCGCGCTCTGACGCAGCACCAGGAAGCGTCAGGTCCTGGAAGGAGACCGTCGTCTGCGGAGCTGCGGCCTACCCGAAAAAGGAAAAGAAGGTAGGCTACGGTTTACTAGGGGGGCGCAACCATGGCCGACGACCAGCAAAACGCCGGAGCACCGGTTAACGCACCTGATGCTCAACTTGCGCCCAGTGCTGCTCAGGCCGAAGCGGCCGCCCCACCAGCAGGGGTCGTGACTCCGTTAATACCCATGGCCCTGTCGTATATCAAGGGAGCAAAGTGGCTTCCCCAGTATGATGGCAAACTGGACACCCTGTCTGGATTCAAAAGGAAAATATGCGGTGTACTGGATATGTACTCAATGACTGGTAAGCAGAGAGCCGCTGTTGTGCTGGGACAATTGACTGGTGCCCCAGAGCGGGAAGTTGAAACCTGGCCAGCCGCAGACCAGGAATCTGTATTCATTATCTTTAAGAGACTGCAAACTGTCTTTGAAAACTGCACTGAGACAGATCTCTGGATGAGGTTCTACCAGTGTGCCCAGAAACCTGAGGACAGTTTCCGGGACTATGCCTGGCGCTTACAGGAAGCCCTGTGGGCCCTGAAACAGGTTAGTCCAGCCAGCATACATGGTGAGGACAAAATGCTGACAGAACAGTTCATCCAGGGGTTGAGGTCCCAGGAGGAGAGCAGAACCGTACGGTGGTGGTCCTTAGATCATCCAAATGCCACCTTTGACACCCTGAAGGACATGGCTATTAAGGAACTGCAGCCCCTGGAACCATCAGATACTGCTATCCAGCGTTACCAGGGTGGGGCCACCCCAGTGCCTGCAGCACCCACTGCTCCTTCATTAACGGCTGAAACAAAGATGCAAACAGTGCCCCCTAGTGAGCTGGACAGCCTGCACTCTGAAGTGCATCAGCTAAGTAAAAGCCTGACCACTGTCCTGAGCGCCCTGCAGCTACAGGCGGAGCCCAAGCCGAAGGGAAAGATCCTACTCGCCGAAAGTCCTGAGGATGTCCCCTGGAGGACGAGAAGAAGGAGGACAACACCACCCTGTAGGAGGACAATGCCACCCCGTGGGAGGACCAGCGACCAACGTCGCCCTCCGGGAGAATTCATCTGCTGCCGTTGCCACAAGGCAGGCCACACCGCGCGGAACAGTCCTTTAAACGGGCGAACCCTGGGGCCGAGGGCCGACACCCAGGAGTAGACCAACCAGGCCCATCAAGCTGGTACCACCGGTTTGTAAGAGGAAGGCCTTTCCTGTCCATCGTGCTGGACGGAATAGCAACACCTGCACTACTGGACACCGGGTCACAGGTAACCATCACACCTGACATCCTCTACAAAAGGTACTGGTCCCTAGATGAACTCCATCCGCCAGCCCCAAATCTCTCTGTGTATGCATCCAATGGCCTTCCTCTTAACCTAGTAGGGGTTAAGGACGTGACAGTGAAGGTGGGGAGAGCGGAACTAAAGGACCAAGGGCTGATTGTAGTGGAGTTTAACCCTGGTGATACAGACTTGCATATGATACTTGGTCCAAATGTAGTTGGTAACTGTTTGGGAGAAGTGTTGTACTTACTCCAACAGATGGCTGACACTGCCAGAGGAAGGTGCTCCAGAAAGAAATTGGAGCCCTCCTGTACCAGCAACAGGTAAAACTAACAGGTGGTGAGATTGGTAATGTACGGGTGACAGACCCGATACCCATTGTGATTCCTCTAATAAGTGAAATGCTGATTTGGTGTAGGGTAGCAATAGGTCTCAAGGGACAGAACTACCAGGCGGTAGTGGAGTCCATTAGTTCAGAACACAGACCTACACTTTTAACTGCTAGAGGGGTAGTTGATGTACGCAATGGAAGGGTACCTGTACGTCTCCTAAATTGTGGGGAGGAGGAAGTTAAATTGCCAAGATACGCCACTGTTGCCAGATTGTATACTGTGAATAATGATGCCATACACACAGTGGAGGACAATGACTCCGAAGCTCAGGTGGAGGATTGGTGTCAACAGCTCCATGTTGGAACTGACGCCACCCCTGTCCATCAGAAACACGGTGTTTACAGAGTGGTTCAGGAATATGAACAAGTGTTTAGTAAACACCCACTTGATTTTGGAAGGGTTAAAGGGGTACAACACCACATACCCACCAGTAACCATCCACCCATTAAGGAGCGTTACCGACCCATACCACCAGCACATTAGCAAAAAGCCAAGGAAATGTTGCATGACATGAAAAAGGCAGGGGTAGTAAGGGATAACTGTAGCCCCTGGGCAGCTCCCCTGGTCCTGGTCAGAAAGAAGGACGGTAGCATGAGGATGTGTGTAGATTATAGACAAATTAATCGAATAACACATAAAGATGCATACCCTTTGCCCGTATAGAGGAATCCCTGGCTGCACTAAAATCTGCCAATTACTTCTCCACATTGGATCTCACTAGTGGGTACTGGCAAGTCTCTGTTGCTGAAGAAGACCAGGAGAAGACAGCCTTCACCACCCCGATGGGATTATGCGAGTTCAACAGCATGCCGTTTGGGCACTGCAACGCCCCCGGAACGTTCCAGAGGCTGATGGAGTGTTGCTTAGGACACCGGAACTTTGAGACAGTGCTGCTGTACCTGGATGACGTTATTGTGTACTTGAAGACGTATGAAGACCATCTGAAGCACCTGGCGGAGGTATTTGAAGCATTGTCCCGGTATGGGATGAAACTAAAACCTTCTAAATGCCACTTGCTCAAGCAGAAGGTTCAGTACCTGGGACACGTAGTCAGCTCAGAGGGAGTAGCACCAGACCCGGAGAAGGTCACTGCCATCCAGAAGTGGCCTGAACCGAGAAACATCAAAGAAGTACGGCAATTCCTGGGACTGGTCGGGTACTACAGGAGGTTCATAAAGGACTATACCAAAAAGGCAGCACAATCTACAAGATTTCCTGGTAGGACAGTCCAAAAGAGGAAAAAGTCCCCCATTTCAGTGGGGCAAAGAGCAGACTGAGTCCTTTGCATCAATGAAGGAAGTCCTAACTGGTGAAGAAATCCTGGCTTACCCTGACTACAGCCAGCCTTTCCTGTTGTACACCGACGCCAGCAACGAGGGAGTGGGAGCTGTGTTGTCCCAGAAGCAAAATGGCAGAGAAAAGGTAATTGCGTATGCCAGTAGGAAGCTTCGCCCTACTGAGAGGAACCCGGAGAATTACAGTTCCTTCAAGCTGGAGTTCCTGGCCTTGGTCTGGGCTATCACTGAAAGATTCAAGCATTACCTAGCCTCAACTAAATTCACAGCCTTTACCGACAATAATCCCTTGACACACCTGGAGACAGCCAGGTTGGGAGCCATGGAACAGCGTTGGGTGGCCAGACTGTCGAATTATCAGTTCACAATCAAGTACCGGGCAGGTCACAAGCACACCAATGCAGATGCCCTGTCAAGGATGCCCCACCAGTCAGACATCGAGGATGAAGTGGATGATCTCGAAGAAATTGAACTACCTGCTTTCCACAGAAATGGAATGGTCCACGAGCAGCACGCCTCCAGAAGATGCCATGGTAGGACACCAAACCCTCTACCTCATCACAGCTGGAAGGAGACCCAGGACAGTGACCGGGTTGTCAGCCTCATCAAAAGACTGATAACCCAAGAAGGTTCTCACCTGGAGAAGGATGCTCCTCCACAAGCCAAACACCTGTGGAATGAGAGAAGCCGGCTGTTCATCTACAGAGAGAAGCTGTGCAGAAGGCATGTCAACCCCAAGACCCATGAAATGGTGTGGCAGATTGTTGTACCCAGGACGGATATCCAGATGCTCTTGAAGGCCTACCACGACCAAGCAGGTCACTTTGGCTGGTAGAAGCTGGAAACCCTGCTGAAGGACCGGTTCTATTGAGTTGGAATGTGGAGCTCCATAGAAAGGTGGTGCCGGAATTGTGGTCCCTGTAGCCTTAGAAGAAAAGACTACGGCAGCAAGAAAGCACCCTTGCAGTCCATCAAAATAACCCAACCCCTGGAGATTGTCACTCTGGATCATGTCAAACTGTCACCCAGCAGATCAGGTTACTCCTATGCCCTGACCATGGTGGATCACTATTCCCGGTTCCTGGTGGTAGCCCCTGTCAAGGACCTGACAGCGGAAACTGCGGCAAGAACATTCCAAGCCTACTTCTGCAGACCCCATGGATATCCGGAAAAGGTGCGCACAGATCAAGGTCCTGCTTTCGAAGCTGAGCTTTTCAAGGAATTCTGCCACCTGTATGGATGCAAGAAGATCCGGACTACGCCATATCATCCGCAGACCAACGGTATGTGCGAGAAAATGAACAACATCGTTATAGACCTGTTGAAAACCCTACCCTTGGAAGAAAGGAACCAGTGGCCAGAAAAGCTACCTGACCTAGTGGACCTGTATAACCACATACCCGTGAGTTCTATAAATTGTACCCCAGCGTACCTTATGAGAGCAAGCCCTGGAAAATTGCCCATGGACCTGGAACTCGGAGTGGTAGAACCTGCTGCAGATACGTCCACTGAAGATTGGGACACAAGTCGGCAAGAGCAGTACAGGAAGGTACAGGCCTGTGTCGAAGACTGTCTAAACAAGGTGAGGATAAGACAGGAAGAGTAGTACAATAAACATGCACCAGCAGAACCCTTGGCACCTGGAGAGATAGTGCTGAAGCGGAAAAGAAGAGGTCACAAGCTCGATGACCAGTGGGATAGAGAGCCCTACACTGTGCTAAACTCCAGATTTGACAACAGTAAAACCTGCCTGATTAGAAAGGATGGAGGTAAGACAACCGCAACAGTCTCAAGAGACCACTTGAAAGTGTGCCCAGGTCTATTGAAGACAACGGAGGAAGAAGTACAGTACAGACCAAAAGTTTGGACACACCTTCTCATTTAAAGATTTTTCTGTATTTTCTTGACTATGAAAATTGTACATTTACACTGAAGGCATCAAAACTATGAATTAACACATGTGGAATTATATATTTTACAAAAAAGTATGAAACAACTGAAAATATGTCTTATATTCTAGGTTCTTCAAAGTAGCCACCTTTTGCTTTGATGACTGCTTTGCACACTCTTGGCATTCTCTTGATGAGCTTCAAGAGGTAGTCACCGGAAATGGTTTTCACTTCACAGGTGTGCCCTGTCAGGTTTAATAAGCGGGATTTCTTGCCTTATAAATGGGGTTGGGACCATCAGTTGTGTTGTGCAGAAGTCTGGTGGATACACAGCTGATAGTCCTACTGAAAGACTGTTAGAATTTGTATTATGGCAAGAAAAAAGCAGCTAAGTAAAGAAAAACGAGTGGCCATCATTACTTTAAGAAATGAAGGTCAGTAAGTCTGAAAAATTGGAAAAACTTTGAAAGTGTCCCCAAGTGGCTACTTTGAAGAACCTAGAATATAAGAAATATTTTCAGTTGTTTCACACTTTTTTGTTAAGTATATAATTCCATATGTGTTAATTCATAGTTTTGATGCCTTCAGTGTGAATGTACAATTTGCATAGTCAAGAAAATACAGAAAAATCTTTAAATGAGAAGGTGTGTCCAAACTTTTGGTCTGTACTGTACCTCCTATAGCACAAGAAGAATCCAAGGAAGATGTGCTTCACACAGTTCTAGGAGACTTCCCTGCGGACTGGCCTCAACTTGATGGAGCAGTTATTATACCCGTAATACACTTCTATCAACCACAAGAAGAACCTGTGAGCGCCCTAGAGGAACCTGCTCAGGAACAGGATGAGTCCCCAGTCAGAGAAGGATCACGCGTTGAAGCAGAGCCTGAAGGCCCAGTAATCAGTGCACTTGCCAGTCCCATAGAGAGATTGAGGCAGTTTTATAATCTACCAGCACGTACACCTGATAGGTTAGCAGAGAGTGCATGCACAGACACCAGTATCACCCCAGTGCTACGAAGGTCCACACGCAGCACACAAGGCCAAATCCCTGCCAGGTTTAGGGATTAAAACACAAAATGCCTAAAGTATAAATAGTTACCCAGTTGGGTATTGCTTATTGTTTATTGTGTAAACTGAAATTAATGTGTGCCTGTAGTTACCCGAAAGGGTACAGAGACTTGTAGGCTGAGGACTGTGAGCAGCCAAAAACTGTCCTTGTAAATAGTTGCACTCATCAAAAGTGCCCCCTTATTTGACCACTGAACCAAAACCCGTTTGGCGTGGCCGAAGACGTGGTCCAACACCTGGATCACTTATGCCCTGTAGCCATGCCCAGGGCCTACGTTGAGGGTTACTCATTTAGCACTTTCACCGGTGAAATGGACACCTGGTTACCGGACTTACTGTAACTTTGTTATAGTTATTATAATTATTGTCATTGTTGTGACCTGTTACAAAATGCTTCAGTCCAGGAGTACTGAACTGTACTAGGAGGGAAAGTGGCACCCTGCTGTTCACAGGTACCACAGGACCCAAAAGGGTGCATGGACGGACTTCTCCACAAGAGGCCCACACTACAAACAAACACCTCCACCCTTCCACCTCATACCACCAGAGGGAGCCCGGATAGGGATTTATATAAGGAGGGTGGAGCCAGGCAGTTCAGTAAGAAGTTAGTTGTTTAGTCAGAGAGTGTGCTGCTGTAGTGCCCCGAGGGTTCGGTCACTACAGGGGTATTGCACCTCAACCAGAGGTGTGATATTCCACTCCCGGGTAAGGATGGAGTATGGACCAAGGCTCAGTTAGCTGCATACACCACACACACCCCATTTTATAGGGGGACAGCTCGACGGTGCTCCCATTTATATATATATGTGGGCACAACTGACTATGTCCCTGGCTGGAGTGGGGAGGGGGGAGGAAAACCCAGTGGTGTAGGAGCAGATAGGGGTTGGGTTCTGAGCATAGGTAGGAGCTCATTGGGTGCTGGTCACCTGAGCTCACACACAGAGGGGGAGGTATATAAGGCGGGCACCATCTTAGTTCAGGGTTGAGAACAAGAAGGAGAAGTTGAGAGGAGAGCTGACAGGGAGCTGTGGCTCAGCCTGAGCTCAGCTCCACGAGGCAGGCCTAGGGTGAAGGCCGGAGCCAGAAGGGAGAAGAGGAGAAGGAACGGAACAGAAAGAGAAGGAACCAAGGAGTAGAAAGGCTCAGAGACACGAAGGCAGAATGGATCCTAAGGACCAGCGTGATATTGGGTGACGGGTCAGGCAAGAGAAGGGTACCGGATCCCAAATTGGTGGAGGTAAATCATCCCTCAGCCAAGAACTGAAGGTCGTGATCATCTATTGGTGCGACCCCCCGCTAAACCTACTAGGAAGGCACCACATAGGGTCAGGGAGGCTGGTGCCAAGTTCTCCCAGAGAAAGCCCGAGGCAGCTGGACAGAAGTTTGGTCACTGGTGGGGCACGGCCAGAGAAAGGATAGAAGGGAGTTCTGGGCTATACTCCTGAATTGCCTGGGGGTTAACCGAGCCCCGCACCTGGTGGACGCAGCACGGCTTGGGCAGTCATTGCCGGCAGAAGTGACTCAGATAACAACTGTGAGTAATAGACACTGGACTGCAACACGTTGACTCTGTGTTTCTTACCGTGCCAGCACTAATGGTACTGGGACGCCCTGCACCACAACCCCCACCATTTAGACTCACTGCCCTGAGGCTACACTCCTCCCGTGTGGAGTTATATTATTCTCTGCTGCACCCACAACACCAGCCTTAGCGGTCTGCCCCGCAGCGGCGGTTCACCCTGACCGCAATCCAAGGGTGGCGTAGTCGGGCATTCATAACTATACAAATAGACTGCCACAGCATTTGGTCTGACCACCCTGAGCCATGGGATCGGGTTGCCACCACTACCCCCAACATTGCACTGAAGCCCGGTTCCGGGTGCCCCACGGCCCAGGGGGCGAGTCACTGCCACTGAGAGCAGTGAAGACGCAGCACGTCTGCTGCTGAATTGAGGGCCCCGAGTGTGGCCGGAGGCAAGGAGCAGAGGAGAGAGGAGTTGAGGGGGGCAGAGGAGCATCATAGGCTCACCCCAAGACACAAACCGGACACCGGGTCCGCGCCTACAGGGTCCTTTATACCAAGTAGGGATCACCGGCATACCAGGAGGACTACAAGTCCCTGGTCGACCTGAAGCTAAACCCTTGACAGGACTAGGAACCACGAAGGCCCCGGCATCCAGGGATAGTGGTTGCCAGAAAAAGGTCCTACTACCAAGCAACAGGTGAAGGAACAGCACGACACAGAAGCTGGGCCCAGTTGCAGGCTGGCCAGGAGCTTAGAGAGAGGGAGACATGGACCAGGAGGCCTTATACCCGCTCACTGGGGAGAAGTCCTGAAGTGCACCCTTCCTACCGAGTACCCTGGACCGTACCTGACATCCGCACCAGTAAAGGTACTGAAGTGAATCCCCTGTCTCTGTCAGTTACTCCTGCTGCGTCATCTCTCCTGCACTGCAAGCCCCAGCATCACCACCATTTGCACCTACACTGCCCCGGGGGCCTGCTCCGCCTGTGGGGAGCAGAAACATCCCTGCTGCCATCCCATCACCCCCCGGAGGTCTGCAGCAGCGCCGGTAACAATTACCGGAAACCACAGGTGGCGTCACGAGACAAACTTTACACTAAAACCCCTTTTTAAAGAGAGACCCAGAGTACGGGCCCGGGAGCCGACTGCCATGACCTCCTAAACAAGGTAAAAGGCCCGGGTACCGAGTCCCCTATATTCCCCCTGGGTGACACAATTACTTGTTATCTTTCTCTACAGTATCACATTAAGTATTAGCGCAGACCCATCAATTCTGTCTAATTGCTTAATCACATTTGCACAGTTTATATTACAAATCTATAGCATATAAAAGCATGTCACATCTTTGCAATCTAAGAAACATTCCAATAAAGTCCAGCTTTAAATTGATCACATCTTTCATGACTAAAAATGATGTAAAGGCTAAAAAAAATGTAGGATAAATAATTAAATATGTTACTTTTACATTTTAATTAGATCCCATGATAATCTAATTTTTCAACCACTGTTGGAAATGATCCCACCCTGGGTAGAGATTAGTTGGAGCATTATCTGAGCCTGCCAAATGAATCCTCAGCTATGGAAGAGAAGTAACAAATGCTTTAAGCATATTTTATGCTAATGAATATACTCCACTAGTTAAACTCATACATACATAAATGTTCAAGCAAAAAACATACTAGTGCATCTCACAAAATTAGAATATGATCAAAAAGTTAATTTATTTCAGTTCTTCAATCCAAAAAGTGAAACTCGTATATTATATAGAGTCATTACAAACAGAGTGATCTATTTCAAGTGTTTATTTCTGTTAATGTTCATTATCTCAGTAAATTAGAATACTTTATAACACCAGCCTGAAAAATGTTTTTAAAATCCGAAATGTTGGCCTACTGAAATACTGAAAATTCAACAAATGACTATTTTCAGTTCTTTACAACATATAAAATGTTTGGAAAGTGCATGTGATTCAATGGAAATGCATGATCACTAAACATCCAAAGATACTATTAAACTCTGCAGGCTTCTATGGGGAGCCATAAAGAAAGTGTTAAAAAAAGCATTAAAAAATTTATGAAAATATGCATATAAAAACATAGTTGCATGTTTAAGTTAAGAATCAAAGCTTTTCTGTACTAAAAAAATGCATTAAAAACAAAGGTTTAAATCTTCACCGAAAGCGCAAAAAAGGGAAAAACATGTAAAAAGATGAAGCAAAAAATACTATAACACTGTTCTACATATTTTCAAAAGTTGTCAGGTTCAGTTATGAAATGAGCCATTTTTTAATGATTCTGACCTCTTAAATTCAAATCTGATAATGAAAATGTTTAGTTGGCTCTTATTTCTATATCAAAGAGTTTTCCTTTTACTGCTACAAATAATTAATGCATAAAAGTTTCAGTACTTTGAAACATTATTATTTTTGCAAATATAAAGATGCAGAATATTTTGTTATGCCAATTTTCTGATATTTAATTAAAGGAAACTTAGCAACAATTCAAATAGCTAAAACATGTCTAAACACTATTGTGAGTAATAAACAGAAATTGCACCACAAAATTTGGTACTTATTCAGTGACAACTCTTCTTTGCTGGTCTCTTGTGCGCCTGCATCGGACCATGTCTTCCAATTTCCCATCACTAATCTGCAAGCATTGATGGATTACATTTTCCTTGATATCTTTTCTCCATATCTTGGTGAAAACTCTCACCATGCTCGTCGCTCACTACTCCGCAGTCTGGTGGAAAAAGTTTAGATGGGAATGTAAGGAATAAATCTTTAAGGACATTTTACAGCCAAGATCCATATATGTTTTGAGGAGATTTTCCACCAACTCTTCATAGTTATTTGCTCTTCAGTTTCCCAAAAAAATATTTACCACTAATGTGAATGCTACTCATGCTGCCTTTTCCTTGTCCAGCAACCAACTGAGAAACTCCTCATCTTGAAGAAGCTTATGAATTTGACGTCCAACAAAGACTTCTTCCTTTATCTTTGCTTCACTAAACCTTGGAAATTTATCAATGAGACACTTGAATGCTTTTGCATTTTTATCCATTTTCTTTACAAAGTTCTTCATTAGGCTCAACTTGATATGCGATGGTGGTAACAAAATCTTAAGTTGGTTAACAAGTGCTGGATGCACTTTACTCCCTGGCTGAAGTGTATGTCGGAGAGGCCAGTCTCTTTTATTGTAGTGATATTCTCTTGTACGACTATCCTAATCACACAGAAAGCAGCAGTACTTCGTGTATCAACCTTGGACACTAAGTAAGACGGCAACCACATTTAGGTCACCACAGAAGGGGCACAAGTGTTGGTCTTAGTTTAGGCACCTCAACAACTGTTTCATGTTGTCATAAGTTTCTTCATGTGGACTGCATAATCAACTGGAAGTGAATTTAGCACATTGCCATTATGCAGCTGTTTTGGACAAATTGATGAAGAGTCTCCATTCCTCTGGATTATGACTTATTTTCAGAGTTTCCATTAAACTGTTGATGTTGTTGCATGCCACAAGTTCGCCCTCCATGAAGAAGTATTGGAGTAAGATCTTTATCACGTTTGCAGATCAAAGAAATCAGACCATCATCCGCTAGGATTCCACTGCTATAGCCTGGGACCTAAAAGCTCAGCCTTACTGTTGGGCAGATCCAAATCTCTAACAAGATCTTTCAATTCACTTTGTGTTCTAAGGTGTGGTTCAGTTGAGGTTGCTGACAGAAAGTCTGGGTCGTAAGAGAAAGATGCTTCATGACACCAAGTGCCCTCTTCTTCCTCACCTGAATAAACTGAAAATGTTTCTGATGCTTTTGGAACCAGCAGTTCTTCTGTATGTTGTACTATGCGTATTGCAGATGGAATGTTTGGATACTGTAAAGTCCACTTGTTCTTCCTTGAAACTCCTTTCCTAATGAGGGGCATCATGCAGAAATAGCAATTGGTAGTGTGATCGGTTGGCTCTCTCCAGATCATTTGGACTGCAAAATTCATAGATTGACTCTTCCCATGCAACCACTGGGTTAAGATGTGATGCACATCTATTGCAATATATGTGTTGGGCCCAAATCTTGTCCTGATCTCCTATTCTGCCACCAATATACAGGTTGTAGGCTTTCCTTATCATGATAGTCAAGTTTTGCCTTTGTGAAGCTAAAGTAACTTTTCCGCATATGTAGCAAAAACTATCCGCTTTTTAATGCAAGAACGAGGCATATCTGAAAAAACATATAGAAACATGTCACTATGATAAGAAACTAAGCTGAAAAAAATCCTAAAACTGTATACCTTACATAGAGAGCATTTATAAAAGTAGGTGATGCAACTGTAGTAAGGATTACATTATCGGAACTGAGTTGGCGTTTTTTGATTGGTCACCCTAAGATGATAGAATACTGAAAGCTCAATATACTAAATAGATGATGATATAGACTAGCTACTAACAATGCAATGATTATGAAATAATAAAGACACAATTGTTCTATATGGCTGCATGAAAGGTGTCATAAGTAATTACAACCTCCTCTGGATCTTGACAATTAGAGCCAATCAGCAAATTTAAGCATCATATTCATTTTCAGCACCACAAAATTAGTTAGGTTCAACTGTTTTAGTCTCTCAACCAATTTGGCTGTAGAACAGTGTAATCAGACAAAATTATTATTGATGCAGACACCTGCAAAAAATGTGGATAAAAATCAACAGAGAAAATGCATCAAAAACACTATGTGGGGGTGGGGGTGGCCTGAAGCTGCTACTGCATTGAGACTCATACCAAGACTGCCGTCTCTCCCAAAGCCTCAATGAAAGCACAAGCTAACTCATGCAAGCTTGCTTCTACAGACCCAGGACCCTTTGACAGCACCCTTCCCAGCTGAAGTCTGAAGAAAAGTCCCCTCAGCTAAGAAAGAGGGGATCAGAAGAGATGCTGAAGACCCCACGAATCCCAGCAAGCTTCCCATACCTCAGAGAAAGACTAGAGCTGCCAACACCTACCGAGAGCCAGAAGGTCGCAGCGACCCGGACCTCTTCTGAAGTGTCACCCATTCACAAAAGGCACACCTGGACAGTGAAGACCCCGAGGTTGAACGCATTACATATGCGCTCATGATAGCAGACACCGGCAGCACTGTCAGCACAGGACAGCTCCATACAATTCCCTTATCCCAGCCGCTCTCCAGGGGAAACACTGATACAGGCTCGGATGCCAATCAAGTCAGGGACTCTCAGCATGAACTGAAAGAGTCCCTGCTTAAGACAGCCGTGCCACAATTTATTCTAAGCACTGAACTCCGGGCACAGAGCTGAGCTTCTCCCACAGGCTCTGTAGCAAATTATAACAGCAATCTCCAAAGCACTAACAGGGATTCTCTGTGCAGGGGAGACATGCTGCAGGCTCAATTAGGCTCTGAACTCCCGACAAGGAGCCAAGCTATTGCCAGAGGCTAAGGTAATTACAATCAAAACAGAGACCCTGCATGTAGTTTCAGTTGAAGGGGCCAAGTTTATCAAGGAGCCTAGGTTTACTCATGGGCCCCCAAAGCTGTCTAATCCAGGACATTCCACGAGTCAAGTAAACAACTTCCCACAGGAATTTATTAAATATGTAAAAGAGAACAGGTCTGAGTCATCTGATTTGAATATTGATACCAACATTCCTAAAGAAGATCAGTTCAGTTATAAGGGAATAACGATATCTTCTCAACACAGAGAGTGAACAACAACACCTTCATCTCATAATATTCAATAAAATAATTCCTATATCCAGGAAATGGACACACCTACCAAGCCTAACAATGAGGATTTTAAGGGGAACTTTAGCAGCAACCTAACAACCTTTGAAACATCCCCTGCAAGAGAACCCCTTATTCAAGACATACTGAACATCGCGATGTCATTCTGTAGAAATAAAAGAAAGGAAATAGAAGAAACCCCAAGTAATATCATAGGAGCAGCCACCTTTATCTATGAAAACTTGGAGGATGAGTCTGACAACCAATCCATTAGACTTTTCATATCAATCAAAAGTCTACTCCACCTCTGACACCACTTCTCTGGACTAAACCTTTCCCCCTCAGAAATATTACTCTGTAACTTAATTCCTTCAAAAACGATTTTCTACAGCTTTCCCTCCAGGAAGTGAAAGGCAAGGTTCAGGAAAATTAATCAAAGATCGAAAACATCACAATTAGACAAGGACAACTAAAATATGCTTAAAGAGGAAATTGAAATACTCAAAGCCAAATTAGTAGACCAGGAGGATATAAACAGACAAAATAATTTAAAAATACGAAGGATCCCGGAAAATATCTAGCAACACATCCTACCCCAATATTTAAAGCAAATTCTCAAGGCTACCCTTCCATCAGTGAATGACATTGACATGATCATCACAGACTCCAAAAGCAGAGCTTCATTGCCAAAGAACTACCCAGGGACGTGTTAGAGTTGGAGGGGACCTCCAGGGTCATCTGGTCCAACCCCCTTCTGAATTCAGGATTCACTAAACCATCTCAGACAGATGTCTGTCCAGCCTCTGTTTGAAGACGTCCATTGAAGAAGAACTCACCACCTCTTGTGGCAGCCTGTTCCACTCATTGATCACCCTCACTGTCAAAAAGTTTTTTCTAATATCTAACCTGTATCTTCTCCCATTCAGTTTCATCCCATTACTTCTAGTCTTTCTTTGTTCAAATGAGAATAAAGCTGATCCCTCTACAGTGTGACAGCCCTTGAGATATTTGTAGACAGCTATTAGGTCTACTCTCTGTCTTCTCTTTTGCAAGCTGAACATTCCCACATCCTCTAACCGTTCCTAGGACATTGTTTGCAGACCGGTCACCATTTTGGTCGCTGTTCTATGAACTTGCTCCAGTTCCTTCATGTGTTTTTTTAGATGTGGTACCCAGAACTGGACACAGTATTCCAGGTGAGGTCTGACCAAAGAGAAGTAGAGGGGGATAATTACTTCACGTGATCTAAACTGTATGCTTCTGTTAGTGCAACCCAGAATTGTGTTTGCCTTTTTTGCTGCTGCACCACACTGTTGACTCATGTTCAATCTGTCATCTCTTAGTATACCAAAGTCTTTTTCACATGTGCTGTTGCTTAGCCCTATTCCTCCCATTCTGTATATGCTTTTTTAATTTTTCTTGCCCAGATGTAGGACTTTGCATTTCTCCTTGTTAAAAACCATTATGTTAGTTGCTGCCCACAGTTCCAGTTTGTTTATATCTTTTTGAATGTTCTCTCTCTCTTCTCTAGTATTAAAGGTACCTTTCATGTCTTATCTATTATGTAAACTGCTCCGATAGCGTTGTTAGTGATGCAGTGTGCATCACTAACACACTTTGTTCATTAAAATTGGCGCAAATATAATGAGTTCATAACATTTTCTATACTTATGTCATACCTACTTGTTCAGTCATTGGGTTTGATCCTCGCATTCAGTCAGGGCTGGCGCCGCCCACATAATTGAATTTTGCTCCCGGCGAGCACTGAAGTCAGTGTGGGGCGCTTGCGCAGTATGAGATTGCCAGGCAGTAAAGCTTGCAGGGCTGGGAGCCGCATGCACTGTGAAGAACGGCTCCCCGTACATGCGCAGTGAAGTTCTCAGCTTCACTGTGTGCGGCCGGAGCCGCTCGTCATAGCGCATGCAGCTCCCAGCGCTGCAGCTTTACTGCCTGGCAATCTCATACTGCGCAAGCGCCCCACACGGACTTCAGCGCTCGGCGGGAGCAAAATTCAAATAAGAAGTTAAATATTCAAAGGCAGACATTATAGGATTCCAGGAATTAAAATTTTGTATAGCTAATCCACCCAAATTTCAACATAAATGTTTACCACACATCTTTAAGCCTCAGCCGAAAAAAGGAAAGCCGGAGTTATAACAATAATTAAAGATTCTGTAATATTTCACTTCATTTCAGAAATAAAGATATAAATGGCAGATATCACATTCCGATCTGCAAAATTAATAACAGGGAATGTACTCTTTTTAAGATTATGACATGCAGAAGTAGTGCTGTTGCTTCAAAAGAATCCAGCAACTATAACCGTTAACACAGTCACAACAGACAGGAAGTGTTGTGCTTCAGAACCATCCAGCAACTAGAGGGGTTAACACAGTCACAGGAGACAGGGAGTGTTTAGCAGATCCCCAGAGGGATTGTGGGGATCTTGTTTATTAGTCTGGCTGGAGCCAAAGAGAAAGGTGGTGTGTGTGTGATCTGTATCTCACAGAAGGCAAGTGAACAGAATTAAAGTCAGGAGGGAAGCTAAACACAGGTCAGATAGACTCCCTGAACTAACAATGCAGAGTATTATTGGGCAGAAAGATAAGGACTGAAAGGAATCGTGTCACAGGGATCATCTCCCTCATCAAACCCTCCCCCCACCTCCATCTCCATGCAGGATAAAGGATGCTGTGTACTATTGAGTCCTTGTGAAGGAAAAACCTGTGGTTGTGTATGCATAGAAGTGTGCTGCAAAGAGATCTAATCTGTGCTGAATTATGCTACTGAAGAGACTGACATAACTGTGCCTGATTTAATAGACTGTACTGTGGTGAAGCCTGTTGCTTCAAGGTGTTAAATGATACTGGCCGTACTTGATTAAACTTCACTGTTCAACTGTTTATGAAGACTCTTGTCAGATGTGTCTGGTCAGCAATTGAATCTATCGTGTGCCTGAGAGAAGCTGCAGCCTATGGTCGCCCTGAGTAACGGCTCCCCCTCGATTCCAAAGAATTCATGAAACCCGGCTCACCCTATCTGAACCTAGTGGCGTGCGGGTAACAAGATTTAAGCACCAAACATAGGACAGATATCTTTTTTTAAATAAGTTATTAAAAATAATTAAAGTGCAGAAGGGAGATCTTATTATGTTTGGTGATTTTAATATCATTCCAGTCCGGAATATGCCACCACATCAACATCTAGACAGAAAATCTTTTCTTTGAAGAACTGGCTCATAAGGAATGACCTAAATGACGTATTTAGGTGCGTCAGCTCTTCCTCTACGGAGTTTACATTTTATTCTAATATGCATCAAACTTCCACCAGAATTGATCTGATATTAACAACCATACATTCTCTACAGAAATTTAGCAGCATAACAATAGCCAACAAATCATGGTCTGACTATGCACCGGTTCTCTTTTTGATAAAATCTTTTGATGGCATAAATAATTCAGCATTATGAAGCTGCAACTCTTTCCTTTTAAAAAATCCACATTATAAGCAAAATATTGAGGAAGCAATTAAATTTTATTTTAAAGAAAATTCATCACAAGAACTAACTCCATCTACCACAAAGCGGTTGTCAGAGCTAAATTAATACAGTTAATTTCCCAACATAACAAAAGTACTAAAGAAGAGATTCAAACAGTTATACAAATAATTACTATTGAAGAACTGAAACAAAAAAAGAAACCCTTGGTTATGACACACGTAAAAATCTTAAAATTAAGAACAGAACTCAAAGCCCTTTTAATAGATGAATATGACAAATGCTCCAATCTCTCAAAGCTAACCATTATTTTTCATATAAAAAAAATGTAAAAATCAGAATCTTGAATACCAAACTTTGGTTGATTTTATTTTCTCAGTTATTTCATTGTAACAATAATTTGAGTTCACAGCAAATACTCATGTTTTTCTATAATGTAGTAATGCTCGGAGACCTGCCCCCTCCCTCTTTATTTCCCTCTTTTTATCTCCCATCCCTGTTTTCCTGCCCAATAAAGTTTGTTAGTAGTGTTGAGCGAGCAGTAAAATGTCCGGGTGCTCGAAGCTCGGGCCGAGCTCGCCGTGATACTCGGGTGCTCGACCCGAGCAACGAGCCCAATGTTAGTCTATGGGAGACCCGAGCATTTTTGTGGCGGCACCCCCGGCAGTCTGTAGAAAGCCTAAAAAGTGCCCAAAACGATAGTGACAGTGCTCAACAGACATGGGGACAGCATGGGCATCGCCCCAGGAAGCATTTCTGACCCCCAAGTCACTGCTGTCAACAACGTGGTCAGAGGTATTAAGCCACTTTAACGGGCTCACAATAAAACGTTCAAAAACTAAACTGAAACGGTTTTCCTCTGAAATATGTTAAGGAACTCCCTTTCCAGGGTAAAGACTTGTGTATAAGATAAAATAAATAACCAAAAACAAAAATACTCCTACACACCTTGTTCTATGTTCACAAGTAGCATTTTTTATGCGTTTTTGCACTTTTGTATTGCTTTTAACCGTGACAAATGCATTCACCGGGAAATGTCATTTTAACATTTTACAATTTTATCTGGCCATGTGCTGTGTGACACATGCATACAGTGCTGAAAAAACATGGGAACAGCATGGGGAAGACCCCTGGAAGCATCTCTGACACCCAGGTCACTGCCTAAAAGTGTGCCTATCAGAAGTGATCCTTTCCGCATCAGAAGATGCAGACTTACAACTATCCCCGTGCAAGTCCTTGTAGCAGGGCAGTGTTCAATTGTACCTCCCCCATTCCTTGCAATGCAAGCGCAAGTATGCAGCCTGCCACCCACCCACCCCCAGGCTGCAATACTATACTGCTAGCTTGCTTGCCCTTGAAATGGGGCCTTTTAGTTTGGAGGAGGCCGAAGCTGGCCACTACCTCATGGCTGCTTCGGCAGCAAGGTATCCATACTCATTTCCCAGCCGCCAGGGGGCGGCCGGGTGTCCATACTCGGTCCCCAGCCGTCTCGCGCCCGAGTGTCCACACACGGTCCCCAGCCGCCTGGGGGCGGCTGAGTGTCCATAAACGGTCCCCAGCCGCCCCTATTTCTCCTTGGAACATCCCCCCCACACACTTTTCTTAGCCCGGCCTGTTTTAGGGCAGCATTGGACGAGCCCATCAGAGAACCAGACTCCTCCGGTGGGCCCTGGCTTCTCCATCAGGGGAGTTGAGAGTGCCAAGGTGAGGAGCATAATGATGATGTTAGCATCTGCTTTGTTTTCTTGGAATGCAAGCGCATGTATGTAGTAGCGGCTAAGCCTGAGGTGGTCAGCGTTTCGGCGCATATCCTACCTCCTCCCGAGTATTGCTGGATGTTTTCCTGCTACTATCCAAGTTCTATGACTGCCGTTAAAACAAAGCTTCAGGTGATGAATGATGGATGACGTGGTGGCAAAGGAGAAAGAGCAGGAGGAACAGGGACCATTCACATCAATGTCAGGCCAGTCAACCACACATGTCTAGTAGGATATGTTCCTGTACCAAAAGGAGAGGTTCGGCTACACAGTTATAGGGCATGCAGTGAGTGCAATGCCTACCAAAAATTTCGAGGCACTCCAATGCCCCTTGGAAGTGACATGGAGGTCAGAGGGCCTTAACTAAACCGTTTTTTCCATTTATAGCAACTGGGTCTCCTGTGCATTGTTGGCCTAAGCAGTGAATGGAAGGAACTGCAATGCCCCTTGAAACAGACGTGGATTACAGCATACTAAAAACCTTCCACCCATTATTGGGGAGTGGGTCTCCCTTAGTGTTCGCCTTGTCATTGAAAAGCAAAAGCTGACTAAAATTAGGAGGAAATGCAATGCCCGTTGGATGAATGGTGGAGTTCGCAGTGCAATAAAAAGACAATATCAATGGCCCTTGAAAAAGTGTTGGAGGTCGCAATAGCTTAACAAGACGGTTTTAATGCCCCTTGGAAAAGTGGTGGAGGTCGCAGTAGAATAAAAAGACAATATCAATGCCCCTGGGAAAAGTGGTGAAGGACGCAGTAGCTTAACAAGACGGTTTAAATGCCCCTTGGAAGAGACATGGAGGTTGCAGTAGCTTAACAAGACGATTTAAATGCCCCTTGGAAGAGACGTGGAGGTCGCAGTAGCTTAACAAGACGGTTTTAATGCCCCTTGGAAGAGACGTGGAGGTTGCAGTAGCTTAACAAGATGATTTAAATGCCCCTTGGAAGAGACGTGGAGGTTGCAGAAACTTAAAAAGACGGTTTAAATGCCCCTTGGAAGAGATGTGGAGGTTGCAGTAGCTTAACAAGACGGTTTAAATGCCCCTTGGAAGAGACGTAGAGGTTGCAGTAGCTTAACAAGACGGTTTAAATGCCCCTTGGAAGAGACGTGGAGGTCGCAGTAGCTTAACAAGACGGTTTTAATGCCCCTTGGAAGAGACGTGGAGGTTGCAGTAGCTTAACAAGATGGTTTAAATGCCCCTTGGAAGAGACGTGGAGGTCGCAGTAGCTTAACAAGACGGTTTTAATGCCCCTTGGAAGAGACGTGGAGGTTGCAGTAGGTTAACAAGACGGTTTTAATGCCCCCTGAAAAAGTGGTGGAGGTCGCAGTACCTTAACAAGACGGTTTCAATGCCCCTTGGAAAAGTGGTGGAGGTCGCAGTGGAATAAAAAGACAATATCAATGCCCCTGGGAAAAGTGGTGGAGGTCGCAGTAGCATAACAAGACGGTTTAAATGCCCCTTGGAAGAGACGTGGAGGTCGCAGTAGCTTAACAAGACGGTTTAATTGCCCCTGGGAAGAGACGTGGAGGTTGCAGTAGCTTAACAAGACGGTTTAATTACCCCTTGGAAGAGACGTGGAGGTTGCAGAAGCTTAAGAAGACGGTTTAAATGCCCCTTGGAAGAGACGTGGAGGTCGGAGTAGCTTAACAAGACGGTTTTAATGCCCCTTGGAAGAGACGTGGAGGTTGCAGTAGCTTAACAAGATGGTTTATATGCCTCTTGAAAAAGTGGTGGAGGTCGCAGTAGCTTAACAAGATGGTTTTAATGCCCCTTGGAAAAGTGGTGGAGGTCGCAGTGGAATAAAAAGACAATATCAATGCCCCTGGGAAAAGTGGTGGAGGTCGCAGTAGCTTAACAAGAAGGTTTAAATGCCCCTTGGAAGAGACGTGGAGGTCGCAGTAGCTTAACAAGACGGTTTTAATGCCCCTTGGAGAAGTGGTGGAGGTCGCAGTAGCTTAACAAGATGGTTTAAATGCCCCTTGGAAGAGACGTGGAGGTTGCAGTAGCTAAACAAGACAGTTAAATGCCCCTTGGAAGAGACATGGAGGTTGCAGTAGCTTAACAAGACGGTTTTAATGCCCCTTGGAAGAGACGTGGAGGTTGCAGCAGCTTAACAAGACGGTTTAAATGCCCCTTGGAAGAGACGTGGAGGTTGCAGTAGCTTAACAAGACGGTTTAAATGCCCCCTGGAAGAGACGTGGAGGTTGCAGTAGCTTAACAATACGGTTTAAATGCCCCTTGAAAAAGTGGTAGAGGTTGCAGTAGCTTAGCAAGACGGTTTTAATGCCCCTTGGAAAAGTGGTTGAGGTTGCAGTGGAAAAAAAGGACAATATCAATACCCCTGGGAAAAGTGGCGGAGGTCGCAGTAGCATAACAAGACGGTTTAAATGCCCCTTGGAAGAGACGTGGAGGTCGCAGTAGCTTAACAAGACGGTTTAATTGCCCCTTGGAAGAGACGTGGAGTTTGCAGTAGCTTAACAAAACGGTTTAAATGCCCCTTGGAAGAGACGTTGAGGTCGCATTAGCTTAACAAGACGGTTTTAATGCCCCTTGGAAGAGACGTGGATGTTGCAGTAGCTTAACAAGATGGTTTAAATGCCCTTTGGAAGAGACGTGGAGGTTGCAGTAGCTTAACAAGACGGTTTAAATGCATCTTGGAAGAGACATGGAGGTTGCAGTAGCTTAACAAGACGGTTTAAATGCCCCTGGGAAGAGATGTGGAGGTCGCAGTAGCTTAACAAGACGGTTTTAATGCCCCTTGGAAGAGACGTGGTGGATGCAGTAGCTTAACAAGACGGTTTAAACGTCCCTTGAAAAAGTGGTGGAGGTCGCAGTAGCTTAATAAGACGGTTTTAATGCCCCTTGGAAAAGTGGTGGAGGTCGCAGTGGAATAAAAAGACAATATCAATGCCCCTGGAAAAAGTGGTGGAGGTCGCAGTAGCTTAACAAGACGGTTTAAATGCCCCTTGGAAGAGACGTGGAGGTCGCAGTAGCTTAACAAGATGGTTTTAATGCCACTTGGAGAAGTGGTGGAGATCGCAGTAACTTAACAAGACTGTTTAAATGTCCCTTGGAAGAGACGTGGAGGTTGCAGTAGCTTAACAAGACGGTTTAAATGTCCCTTGGAAGAGACGTGGAGGTCGCAGTAGCTTAACAAGATGGTTTTAATGCCACTTGGAGAAGTGGTGGAGATCGCAGTAACTTAACAAGACTGTTTAAATGTCCCTTGGAAGAGACGTGGAGGTTGCAGTAGCTTAGCAAGAAAGTTTAAATGCCCCTTGGAAGAGACGTGGAGGTTGCAGTAGCTTAACAAGACGGTTTAAATGCCCCTTGGAAGAGATGTGGAGGTTACAGTAGCTTAACAAGATGGTTTCAATGCCCCTTGGAAAAGTGGTGGAGGTCGCAGTGGAATAAAATGACAATATCAATGCCCCTGGGAAAAGTGGTGGATGTCGCAGTAGCTTAACAAGATGGTTTAAATGCCCCTTGAAAGAGACGTGGAGGTCGCAGTAGCTTAACAAGACGGTTTTAATGCCCCTTGGAGAAGTGGTGGAGGTCGCAGTATCTTAACAAGACGGTTTTAATGACCCCTTGGAAGAGACGTGGAAGTTGCAGTAGCTTAACAAGATGGTTTAAATGCCCCTTGGAAAAGTGGTGGAGGTCGCAGTGGAATAAAAAGACAATATCAATGCCCCTGGGAAAAGTGGTGCAGGTCGCAGTAGCTTAACAAGAGGGTTTAAATGCTCCTTGGAAGAGACGTGGAGGTCGCAGTAGCTTAACAAGACGGTTTTAATGCTCCTTGGAAAAGTGGTGGAGGTCGCATTAGCTTAACAAGACGGTTTTAATGCCCTTTACAAGAGCCATGCAGTACAGCATATTAAAAACATTATTCCCATTATTGGGGAGTGAGTCTCCCATAGTCTTTGCCTATGCCTTCCAAGCAAAAGCTGCCAAAAATTAGGACGGAGGAACTTGCAATGCTGACAACACGGACCACGGTCACCCTGGTGGTATAGTGGTTGTGGAGGCTGAGGATAAGGAGACGAGCAAAAAAAAGCCGAATTGAGGAAGCGTATACCCATGTGTGGGTGTGAAGCGGTGCATGGGAATACACCTCCCGAAATAACACAGTGGATTTGACTTTATGTTACTCTGCTGTCATTTGGTGGTGATGAGAAGTCTGGCCCAATTCAGCCCTTGTTCATTTTGATAAGGGTCAGCTTGTCAGCATTGTCAGTTGACAGGCGAGTGCACTTACCAGCTATAATTTCCCCAGAGGCACTAAAAACACGCTCCGATAACACGCTAGCGGCAGGGCAGGCCAGGACCTCCAAGGCATACAGAGCGAGTTCATTCCAAGTGTCCATCTTGGATACCCAATAATTAAAAGGCACAGAGGAATCACGGAGGACGCTGGTACGGTCGGCAAGGTTCTCCCTCACCATCTTTTGAAACTTTCCACTCCTTGTGAGAGTACCCCGCGCCTCAGGGCCTGTAAGCTGGGCGGGTCTCAGAAAACTGTCCCAGAATGTTGACAGTGTTCCCCTGTCTCTGCTGGATTGGAGTTGCGTCTCTCTCGCCTGTACGCCTTGGTTGGTCAACAAACTGTGACCTCTGCCGCTAGCGTGTTCAGATGGAAATTTTTTTAACAGTTCTGCAGCAAGGGCCTTCTGGTACTGCCCCATTTTTGTAGACCTCTCCACCTCAGGAATAAGAGAGTGAAAGTTCTCTTTGTTGCGGGGGTCTAAAAGTGTCACCAACCAGTAATGACTGTCACCCAACATTTTGGCAATGCGAGGGTCACGGTTAAGGCAGCCTAACATAAAGTCAGCCATGCGTACAAGACTGGTAACGGTCAAGACTTCCGTGTCCTCACCAAGATGACGACTGACCATGCTCTCCTCCTCCTCCTCCTCCTCCCCCCTGTCCTCAGGCCACCCACGCTGAACCGACTGTATGACAGTTGTACAGTTACTACCGTCTACAGCGCATGATACCAGCTCCTGTTCTTCCTCCTCCTCCTCTCCCTCATTGTCCCCCAATGCACATTGGGATGAGATGAGGCTGGGCTGTGTGTAATCGCCCATTACGGATTCTTGATCCATCTCATCATACTCTGGCTGCAATGCCTCCTCTTTAATTCTCTGCAGAGAGTGTTGCAAAAGACAGACAAGTGGGATGCTGACGCTAATGATGGCGTCATCGCCACTCACCATCTTGGTGGACTCCTCAAAGTTTGTCAGGATGGTACATATGTCAGACATCCAGGTCCACTCCTGAGGTCTTATGTGTGGAGTCTGACCTGAATATCGACGGCCTTGTTGCAGCTGGCACTCCACAACTGCTCTCTTCTGCTCACAAATCCTTTGCAACATGTGGAGGGTAGAGTTCCAACGTGTGGGGACATCACACACCAGTCGGTGTGCCGGAAGCTGCAAAGACTGCTGCAACACAGCAAGGGCGGCGGAAGCTGTAGCCGACTTCCAAAAATGAGCTGACAGGCGGCGTACTTTGACGAGCAGATCTGGCAACTCGGGGTACGATTTAAGAAACCGCTGAACCACGAGGTTAAGCACATGAGCCAGGCATGGTACGTGTGTGATCTCGCCTCGCCTCAGAGCCGCCACCAGGTTACGGCCATTGTCACACACGACCATGCCTGGATGTAGCTTCAGTGGTCTCAGCCACAGATCTGCCTGCTCTTTCACAGCTGTCCACAACTCACAAGCAGTGTGAGGTTTATCACCTAAGCTTATGAGTTTCAGCACAGCCTGTTGCCGCTTGGCTGAGGCAGTACTGCAGTGCTTCCAGCTTGTAAGTGATGTGGTGATATCTGAGATGGAGGCTGAACAGGAGGAGGAGGAGGACGATGATGCGCAGGAGCTGTACACTGTGGGGGCAACTCTGACTGACATAGGGCCCGCAATCCTCGTTGTGGGGAGGATGTGTTCCGTCCCAAGGTCCGACTGGATCCCGGCTTCCACTATGTTTACCCAGTGTGCCGTCAGGGAGATGTACTGTCCCTGACCACAAGCACTTGTCCACGTGTCCATTGTCAGGTGCACTCTCCCAGTTGAGGGCACAGCAGATGTTTTGGGACACGTGCTTGTGTAGTGCGGGGATGACACACCGGGCAAAATAGTGTCGGCTGGGGACCGAGTACCGAGGGACGGCCACCGCCGTAAGGTTGCGGAAGGATTCCGTCTCCACCAGCCTAAAAGGCAGCATTTCCAACGCAAGCAGTCGTGAAATGTGCGAATTTAGGACTGTGGCCTGTGAGGCGTTGGCTGCGAATTTGCGCTTTCGTTCAAAGCTCTGGGATATGGACAATTGAACGCTGCGGTGGGACGTGGACGTGGACGTTGATGCTGTTTCTTGAGAAACTGCCATAACAAGTGAAGACTGAGAGGAGGGGGCATCTTTGCATGCAGTATGGACAGGGGATTGCCTTGCACGCACAACAGGGGGTTCTATTACACACACAACAGCAGAAGAAGCAGTGGTGACACCCGCTGACACTGGTCGTGGACCCTGGGGTTCGCCCCACAAAGTCGGGTGCTTTGCTGACATGTGCCTGATCATGCTGGTGTTGGTCAGGCTGGTAGTTTTGTCACCCCTGCTGATGCTGGCATGGCAGGTGGTACAAATGGCCTTTTTGGGGTTAGCAGAGTCTTTAAAAAAATTCCAGACTCTGGAAGACCTACCGGTTGTACTGGCAACGTCCCTCGTGTTGGTGTATTACGGGGAACTGTTGCCCACCTTATGTGTGCAGCCACCACACTGCTTCTTCCTGCATGTTGGGGTACTCTGCCTTCCTCTCCCTGTGTGCTGCTGGCCTCGCTCTGCATGTCCTCCTGCCACGTTGGGTCAGTTACTAGATCATCCACCACCTCCTCCTTTTCCACTTGCGCACCACTATCCTCCTCCTCACTTCGTGGCAATTGTGTCTCATCATCGTCCACCTCTTGTGACAAATTGCCAGCGTCGACTTCCTGTGGCCGTGGCTGTTCAAATACTTGGGCATCGCTACATGGGATCTCCTCTTCCACCACTTCAAGCGGAGCAGGCGAGGGCCCAAAATATGGAAATGGACCAGTGAACAGCTCTTCAGAGTGTCCAACTGTGGGATCAGTTGCTGTCTGACGACACTCGGCATGGTGGGAGGAAAGAGCATCAGGGTGAGGAGGAGTATGCGGTCGAGACTCACGGCTACTAAAACTTGACCGTGTGGAAGACAGACCGGAGGTGGTGGTGCCCAGGTGACTGGAAGTGTTATCTGCTATCCAATTAATAACCTGTTCACACTGATCAGTTCGTAATAGTTGTATTGTTGTTGTGTGCTTGCCTAGTAATTCGGTCAAGAACTGGGAGCGAGAAGATGTGGCTGTTGGTTGTGGAACATTTTCACCTTGGCCACGACCCCGTCCTCTACACGCACCATCACCAGAACGTCCAGTTCCACGTCCCTTGCCACGTGCCTTGTCCATTGTAAATGAAGTAAAATAGCTTACACTCGCACTATCAATGGAAAAAGGGTAATAAAAAGGAGATTAGAACCGTGGAAGAGGAAAACCACAGTTCTATTTCTCTGGCCTACACCAGAATCTTTTAAACAGATAGATTTGCGACTGAACAGACAGGGAGACACTATTACAGTTTTTTTTTTTTACATAAAACTGGCCAAAAGCTGGATAATACAGAGATTTGAACAGTGGAACTGCAAAACCACAGTTCTGATTTACTGGTGTATACCAGACTTTTTTAAATAGATATACAGTCATATGAAAAAGTTTGGGCACCCCTATTAATCTTAAGCTTAATGTTTTATAAAAATTGGTGTTTTTGCAACAGCTATTTCAGTTTGATATATGTAATAACTGTTGGATACAGTAATGTTTCTGCCTTGAAATGAGGTTTATTGTACTAACAGAAAATGTGCAATTTGCATTCAAACAAAATTTGACAGGTGCATAAGTATGGGCACCTCACCAGAAAAGTGACATTAATATTTAGTAGATCCTCCTTTTGCAAAAATAACAGCCTCTAGTCGCTTCCTGTAGCTTTTAATGAGTTCCTGGATCCTGGATGGAGGTATTTTTGACCATTCCTCTTTACAAAACAATTCCAGTTCAGTTAAGTTTGATGGTCGCCGAGCATGGACAGCCTCTTCAAATGATCCCACAGATGTTCAATGATATTCAGGTCTGGGGACTGGGATGGCCATTCCAGAACATTGTAATTGTTCCTCTGCATGAATGCCTGAGTAGATTTGGAGCGGTGTTTTGGATCATTGTCTTGCTGAAAGATCCATCCACTGCGTAACTTCAACTTTATCACTGATTCTTGAACACTATTGCCAAGAATCTGCTAATACTGAGTGGAATCCATGCGTCCCTCAACTTTAACAAGATTCCCAGTGCCGGCATTGACCACACAGCCCCAAAGCATGATGGAACCTCCACCAAATTTTACTGTGGGTAGCAAGTGTTTTTCTTGGAATGCTGTGTTTTTTTGCCACCATGCATAACGCCTTTTTGTATGACCAAACAACTCAATCTTGGTTTCATCAGTCCACAGGACCTTCTTCCAAAAAGAAATAGGCTTCTTCAAATGTGCTTTTGCATACCTCAGCCGACTCTGTTTGTGCTTACTTGCAGAAACGGCTTCTTTCGCATCACTCTCCCATACAGCTTCTCCTTGTGCAAAGTGCGTTGTATAGTTGACCGATGCACAGTGACACCATCTGCAGCAAGTTGATGCTGCAGCTCTCTGGAGGTGGTCTGAGGATTGTCCTTGACTGAACTCACCATTCTTCTTCTCTGCCTTTCTGATGTTTTTCTTGTCCTGACACTTCTGGCCTTAACAAGAACTGTCCCTATGTTCTTCCATTTCCTTACTATGTTCCTCACAGTGGAAACTGACAGGTTAAATCTCTGAGACAGCTTTTTGTATCCTTCCCCTGAACAACTATGTTGAATAATCTTTGTTTTCAGATCATTTGACAGTTGTTTTGAGGAGCCCATGATGCCACTCTTCAGAGGAGATTCAAACAGGAGAACAACTTGCAAGTGGCCACTTTAAGTAGCTTTTCTCATGATTGCATACACCTGGCTATAAAGTTCAAAGCTCAATGAGGTTACAAAACCAAAAAAAGTGCTTTAGTAAGTCAGTAAAAAGTAGGCAGGAGTATTTAAAACAAGAAAATGATAAGGGTGCCCATACTTATGCACCGGTCAAATTTTGTTTGAATGCAGATTGCACATTTTCTGTTAGCACAATAAACCTCATTTCAAGGCAGAAACATTACTGTGTCCAACAGTTATTACATATATCAAGCTGAAATAGCTGTTGCAAAAACACCAATTTTTATAAAACATTAAGCTTAAGATTAATAGGGGTGCCCAAACTTTTTCATATGACTGTATTTGGGGCTGAACAGTCAGCGACACACTCAAACTGTTTTTTTTCATGTAAAAAAGGCCCAAAAGTGGATAATACTGAGATATGAACCGTGGAACTGCAAAACCACAGTTATAGTTATGTGGCGTACACCAGAATCTTTCAAATAGATATATTTGTGTCTGAACAATCAGGGAGACACTATTACTGTTTTTCTTTACGGAAAAAATACCAAAAGTTGGATAATACAGAGATTTGAACCGTGGAACTGCAAAACCACAGTTCTAATTTACTGGGGTATACCAGACTTTTTTAAATAGATATATTTGGGGCTGAACAGTCAGCGACACACTCAAACTGTTTTTTTTATGTAAAAAAGGCCCAAAAGTGGATAATACAGAGATTTGAACTGTGGAAATGCAAAACCATAGTTATAGTTATGTGGCATACACCAGAATCTTTCAAACAGATATATTTGTGTCTGAACAATCAGTGAGACACTATTACTGTTTTTCTTTAAGGAAAAAATACCAAAAGCTGGATAATACAGAGATTTGACCCGTGGAACTGCAAAACCACAGTTCTAATTTACTGGGGTATACCAGACTTTTTTAAATAGATATATTTGGGGCTGAACAGTCAGCGACACACTCAAACTGTTTTTTTTATGTAAAAAAGGCCCAAAAGTGGATAATACAGAGATTTGAACTGTGGAAATGCAAAACCATAGTTATAGTTATGTGGCATACACCAGAATCTTTCAAACAGATATATTTGTGTCTGAACAATCAGTGAGACACTATTACTGTTTTTCTTTAAGGAAAAAATACCAAAAGCTGGATAATACAGAGATTTGACCCGTGGAACTGCAAAACCACAGTTCTAATTTACTGGGGTATACCAGACTTTTTTAAATAGATATATTTGGGGCTGAACAGTCAGCGACACACTCAAACTGTTTTTTTTATGTAAAAAAGGCCCAAAAGTGGATAATACAGAGATTTGAACTGTGGAAATGCAAAACCACAGTTATAGTTATGTGGCATACACCAGAATCTTTCAAACAGATATATTTGTGTCTGAACAATCAGTGAGACACTATTACTGTTTTTCTTTAAGGAAAAAATACCAAAAGCTGGATAATACAGAGATTTGACCCGTGGAACTGCAAAACCACAGTTATATTTTTCTGGCCTACACCAGACTCTTTTAAACAGATATATTGGTGTCTGACCAGTCAGGGAGACACTATTACTGTTTTTTTTCATGGCAAAAAATGCAAAAAGCAGGATAATACAGAGATTTGACCCGTGGAACTGCAAAACCACAGTAATATTTTTCTGGCCTACACCAGACTCTTTTAAACAGATATATTGGTGTCTGACCAGTCAAGGAGACACTATTACAGTTTTTTTTTACGGCAAAAAATGCCAAAAACAGGATAATACAGAGATTTGACCCGTGGAACTGCAAAACCACAGTAATATTTTTCTGGCCTACACCAGACTCTTTTAAACAGATATATTGGTGTCTGACCAGTCAGGGAGACACTATTACAGTTTTTTTTTATGGCAAAAAATGCAAAAAGCAGGATAATACAGAGATTTGACCCGTGGAACTGCAAAACCACAGCAATATTTTTCTGGCCTACACCAGACTCTTTTAAACAGATATATTGGTGTCTGACCAGTCAAGGAGACACTATTACAGTTTTTTTTTACGGCAAAAAATGCCAAAAACAGGATAATACAGAGATTTGACCCGTGGAACTGCAAAACCACATTAATATTTTTCTGGTCTACACCAGACTCTTTTAAACAGATATATTTGTGTCTGACCAGTCAGGGAGACACTAATACAGTTTTTTTTTAAAGCAAAAAATGCCAAAAACAGGATAATACAGAGATTTGACCCGTGGAACTGCAAAACCACAGTTATATTTTTCTGGCCTACACAAGACTCTTTTAAACAGATATATTGGTGTCTGAACAGTCACAGACACACTCAATTTTTTTTTTGGGGGGGGGGGGGTGGAATACCAAAAGGTTAATAAGACGTGTATTTAGACAGTCTGACTGAGGAAAAAAAAAATACAGGATTTAGATGAAAAAAAAAAATATTTTTCCTGGCCCCTGAGACCGGGGTGATAAGTCTAGCAATTTGACCAACAGGAGCACACAGGACTGTAATGCAGCGTTTGCTGGTATAACCACTGCGTCTCTTATACAGCCTACCTGCCTGCCTGATATCTGGGATGGATATTAGTCCTGAGAAGGACTGTTTGTTTGATTTGGCAGGCTTTAGAGACCCTACACTACCTATTTCGCACTATATATCTCTCCCTAACTCAGCAGCACTCTCCCCACACCGTCTGATCCAGAGCGACTGTGTCCAAGATGGCGGCGCCCGGTTTTAAATACTCGAGGTGATGCTGTGCAGCCAGCCAATCACTGTAATGCCCACAAACAACATGGCTGCGGCATTACAGTGACTGGCTGGCAATCCCTGCATGTTCATTGGCACTGTAAAGAGCGCCAAATGTGCAGGGCGGAGACCCGAGCTCCCGCCTGAGTAACCCGGAAAAGCTCGGTGCTCGCCGAACATCCCGAGTAGTGAGATGCTCGGGCGAGTACCGAGCAGTGTCGAGCATGCTCGCTCAACACTATTTGCTAGCTTTCCTTCCCTCCTCACATTTACCCTACCCCTTTTTCCTTTACCCAGTTAATTCCCTTGTTTAATTATCCCTGATTTAAATGTTTGACTTTATAATGTTGAAAAACTCAATAAAAATAATCTGATGGAAAAAAAACAAAACACTGTGTGAACAAGCTCTAAATAAGTGTTATTTCACTATTTTTATTATCTTGAGAAACGTTGCTGTTTTATATTAATGGAATGAAGAAGAAACTTTTGTATTTATATCCGCTGTGTGGATTGCTGTGTTCTCCGTTCTATTTCATTTGCTACTGCTGTCAAAATAGTGAGACAACACAGAGCCCAACTTCAACTTACTTTAGTCCCCCTTTCTTAAAGCTCCAGAGCTATTCACTATGTTACACAAGGTATTTTTCAGTCAAATCAAAGTTTATTAAAAACTTATGGAAAAATAGATGTACAGCATAATTGTTCATGTTTCAAAGCATACATGGAAGCATTCAGCATCAATTAAGAAGAAGCAGATACTGTTTTTTTTTTAACTTTGGACTATAGAGAATAGCAGGCATGCATTAATGGTTTAAGTTCCATTTCTAATAAACACTAAAAAAGGGTTGAATGCAACATGAGCCTTCCTGTGGGATTAAAAAAAATAAAATAACAAAAACAATAACGATGGGCATTGAGGAGGGAAAATGGGGTAGGGTTCACTTTGATGAACATATTTTAACACTCTTGATTTTAAATATCTCAAATCTATTATGCTGGTAGGTGTGAGGGGCAGCCAGCCATGAAATAAGTTTTCCCATTAGGCCTAGGGGGCTGCACTCAATTAACCAAGAGTGGAATTTGGAGGAACTCTTCAAGGAGTGACCATGGAGTCCATTGAGAAACAAAGTCAGGATGGGTTGCTTTTTAAGCTGCTTTCATATCTTCCCATGACCCACTGAAAACTGTTAGGGATTTGGGATAGTTATTTTCATGGCTTGGAAAAAGCATCTAAAACATTATTTTTTATTACTTTAATAGGACTGGGCAAGATGGACAATAGGGCCATTTCCAAGCTTAACCCTCAAAGCATAAAAGTCTTTCCATAAGGGTTCAATGAGAGGACATCTCCACTATATATTCTATCATTCCTCATGCTCCCTAACATTTCCATCAGAGATCGGAGTAAGAAGCGAAAACATTGTGTAGCCAAATAAGAGTTTTATACCAACGGTTAAAGATTTTATAGCTAATGTAGCATAGATAGTTAGGAAAAGTATAGAAAATTTATTAATGAAAAGTATTAAAAAATTTCCCCACAAGATGGGATTGGCCATATCCAACCACGTGCATAGTCAGAATATGACATAAAAACACCAACAAGCACATGGTTATGGATAGCAATGAATAAGGAAGTTTCATTCCGAAACGCGTCTGCCCAAGTACTCTGTACTGATTTGATGTCATCTTATGTCTCTGAAAAATTAAAAAAAAATTACATTTTTTTAATTCTTTTCATTAATAAATTTTCTATTTTTATGGTGATTTTTTCCACGCTGGATAATCCTTGTCTTTTGAATACTTTTCCTGTGGCACTGCCAGTTTCCGTGCGAGGAAGCCTATCTTCTACATGAATGGGTGAGCTGATCATTGTTTTTTCTTTTTTCTTCGTGTAGATAGTTAGGAGGTCCACATAGTTTTATGGAGCATCAACCACTCAAGAGAGAAGTGTGGGTAGGTTTTTCAGTTTGTTTGCAATAACTCTTAAATAATGTCAGACAGAAAGAGAGACGCCACTTTGCCAATGTCTAATCCCCACTGTGAGGAAGAATTTTCCATCTCTCTTCTTCCCATTTTGGGCCCATCATTTTGCAGGGGGTTTAAGCCCCTTCCTCCACTCTTTTTTTATTGTAACAGCTCCTAGTGGTCTGTTTTACCAAACATATAACAAGTCTTGACATGCCTTTCTTTTTGTGCTGGGCAATATCTTGGAATATGACCCACATGACCACATGCAAAACACTTTACCTTATTGTCTCTTTTCTGTGTCTCACTGCCTAAAAATGGACAATACTTTGCAATATGACCCAGACGTCCACAAGAAAAACACTTGACTGGTCAACACTTTATAAAATGTTCTGAAGATATGTATCTACATCTTACTTTACCAACTTTAAAAGAGCATACATTAGCTCTGCTATCACACTTTTCTGTATCACTGTTATCCCATTTTTCAGCTCTCATGCGCATTTCTGATTTAGAATGATCAGCCTGATTAGTGATAGAGGAAGCAGATAGCACACCCATATGGCTTTCTGCTGCTTTCAGCCTGTCACTGAGCTACTCACTCTGCATTTTTATCAGATACCTTTAATGTCTGAATTTCCTCATTCAAAACATTTATCTGACATTCCGAATTTTCTTTTTGTCCCTTCACACCTCCATATAAATCATCTAAACATTCAACTTTGCTCTGTAAAATTTCATTCTGCACCTACAGCTTTGAATACTGTTCTGCTATCCAAGAAGCAGCGAACACTAAAGCACATTTTCCTTCAGATTTTGAGAATTTGTTCACTGATAATGCCCAAATCACAACATTTTTGGCTTGTAACCATGGATCACCAGATCCCTCCATTTCACTTACAAGCACCTCAGTATCCTTCACTCTAGCAATCTTTTTCATGAATTATTCCATGTTTAAGATTACAGAACAACAAATACCAACAATAACACAACCTATAAAAGCAAAGTTCGTCTCAAAAATGCACTCCACAACTGCACAACTGGAATTGTAGACTACAAAACTTCAACCAACACCGCTAAAAGTTTATCAACTCCAACACCTCACAAATAGTTCTGGATATCAAAATATACTCAGTTATCAATATACTCTCCAACCACACCTATTCCCCTCCTGCCCTGGTTCGCTATTTATGTAAGAAATACCATTATCCCCAACAATATCAATATCTAATGACAAAGATACTGAACAATAATAACATCAAGAAATATTCTTAATGACAATATCAATATCAAATGATAAGAATATTGCATGACAACAATATCCCTATGTAGATTTTTGGGGACGGTCAACAAAGAAAGCACTGACAAAAATGTATAAAAAAGAAACTATTTTATGTTTGGAACCAAATGTGCAGTATACAATTGACAAAAACAGATAGCAACAAAATTATTACAAGCAAGAAACATTAATACGTTAAGCTTACGGTCATTCACATAATGTCATAGTTCCCAGAAAGGAACCCTTCACATAGCGCCTCCTGGTTATGCCACATTGGTGTGGCCCTTGGAATCGCCAATCTCTGCCAGGACACATCACTGAATACCAACGTTCCTTCAGTCTCTCAATCTCTCTCCATCTCCTGTTCCACACTTGGGTTGTTTATATCGAACTTTGGGACTTCAGCTGACCACCTGCAACTTCAACCTGGAGATACTAAATCTCACCTTGTGAACAAAAAACTGCTTTTCATCTACCTGTTCTTTCCCTAAAATATGCTTACAAAGTATAATGGCATTCTTCTTCGTTCCCATACTGTATTTAATTTACCCAAAGACATGTTGGCCATGTGGTATCACCTCCTCATGGTTGTAATATAATGGTGGTATTCTTCAGGTCTCAGGCACCTTTGTACTTTAAGCTACAGTAAACAATGATATGGGCATCCTGATTACCATGTCTAAGACATTTTTACAAATCGAACAGCCGCCTAACTTTTAGCATTTTCTGACATCTACATATATAAAATCACTCATATTCTCAGCCAGAAAAGTTGGTTAGTGTCAGGCGGGTGTCATCAGTATGTCATTCCGAATGTCATGAGAGTGCTATGCGAGTGTGTGATTTTTTTCTCGCCTAGCATCCGTATGGCATGCTTATGCAATGTGTATGCAATACATTTTTAATATAATTGTAACATACCTGGCGGCGTCCTTGCATGGTGGTCCATCTCCCACTGTGCAAGGAGGCGCACTTGGTCTCCTGTCCAGAATGTCTCTCTGGCTTCCCTCCATGCTGTCTGTTTGTGTCTGTTTCTGCTGCTTAAGGGCGGCGCCCGATCACTTCCTGCCTTTTGTACCTGCTGTGGGTCACACCCCTTGTGCGTCCTCAGCCTATTGCTGTCTGTCACTTGGTATATAGCTCAGCAGCTCCCTTCTATCCCTGCCTGAGCATAGTGTTTCCTTCAGTGTGTGCTTGCACTCTGAAGGTGCCAGGTCCCGTCTCTTGTCTCCTGCTTTTTGTATCAGTTCCCGTGTCTGAACTGAGTCCTGTATGTCTCCTGCTTTGCGGTATCAGCTCCCGTGTCTGAACTGAGTCCTGTATGTCTCCTGCTTTGCGGTATCAGCTCCCGTGTCTGAACTGTGTCCTGTATGTCTCCAGCTTTGCGGTATCAGCTCCCGTGTCTGAACTGAGTCCTGTATGTCTCCTGCTTTGCGGTATCAGCTCCCGTGTCTGAACTGAGTCCTTCCTGTGTCTGGTCTGTCCTGTCTGAACACGCTCCTTGCCTGTTCGTTCTCGCCTTCTAGTGGCCGATTTCCTAGACCCGCTCCTGTGTCTGGTCTGTCCTGTCTGAACACGCTCCTTGCCTGTTCGTTCCGCCTTTTAGTGGCCGATTTCCTAGACCCGCTGCTGTGTCTGGTCTGTCCTGTCTGAACACGCTCCTTGCCTGTTCGTTCCGCCTCTCTGGGGGCCGTATTCCCAGACCCGCTCCTGTATTCCGCTGCAGTGTCGGTCTCCTCCGTACACTCAGTTCCAGTCTGAACTCTCTCCTGTCCTTTACCTGTTTTGCCTCTATGTCCGTTCCCTTCCTTTTTCTGCAGAGTCTGAACTCGTACCTAACTCCTGCTTGTTGTCTCTGCAAGTACTGTGTGAGTATCTGGCTCTGTCTTTCCCTTCCTGTCTGTTCCGTGTGAACAGAGCCCTGTCCTCCCTGCTCAGCCCTGTCTGCACTCTAGCTGTGCTTGCCTGTAACCCTCTGCCTGTATTGTTCCTGAGTCCCGGTGTGTACTGGGTCCTATCCCGCCTGTGTTCCTACCTGCTAGTACCCCCCTGCCTGCATACCCGCCTGCCTGCATACCAGTCGTGCCTGCCTATACCCACCAGTCTGTGTGCCAGCCTACCAGCCTGTTCCTGTATTCCCCTGTGTGGGTCAACAGCCGTGTCCGGGGTCTGTCCTGGAGTAGCACCTGGTCCCTCTGCTCGGTTCCTCCTTGGTGCACTGGCGTCGTATGCCGTCGTGCGACCCTGGTCGGATCGGGTGAATACCTAGTCACGCCCCTCCAGGCATTCACTCTCCGGCACGGTCCAGTGGAATCACTACCAATCACACGCACACGCCGCTTAGCCCGGGCGTGTGCATAACAACATGCTCAGGCCATGGTTCCCGTTGAGCCCCACGGCCTTCGCTCTTTGAGAAGTTTTTCCAGCGAATACATGCATTAAAATAAATAAATAAATTTTTTTCCCCCTTTAGCTGAGTTCCAGGCGAATTACGCACCCGTCCAGATGGATCTATCAGCCCTCGTTCCTGCGGATCCGCCACGTTACTATGGGGATCCAAGACAGTGTCGTGCATTTGTGGAGCAATGCATGCTACACTTTAAGGCCTACCCTCTCTATTTTCCTTCCGATTGGGCTAAAGTGGCCTTTATGATTGACTACCTAGCGGGTGATGCCTTGAAATGGGTCACCCCCCTATGGGAAGCATGGGATCCTGTCATCCTTGACCTGCAGGCCTTCCTGGTGGCCTTTCGTATGGTCTTCGAGGACCCTAACTCTGAAGCCCCTGCTGAAGCTTCACTTCCCAATATCCCGGAGCAGCCCCGACGGGTAATGTGTGTGGGTAGCGCAATAGTCCTCCAGCCCAATGAGACTACTGCCCACCCAGAATCCTCACAGGGTGACTACGCTTTCCGGAATACTTCTCTCAACCTCAAGAGGCAGTCCAGACGTGCTAGACTTAGAGGCAAGCCGTCACACCAGGGTCTGTCCTCTCTGAGACCTCCTGACCCCAACCTTGAAGTCCCTACTGAAGCTTCATCTCCCTGTATCCCGGAGAAACCCCAATGGGTAATGTGCGTGGGTAGTGCACCAGTTCTCCTGGCCGAAGAGACTTCTGCCCATCCAGACTCCACACAGGAGAACTTCCTGCACCCGGCATCAGATGCTTCTTTCTCTTTAACCGGTGTGCATGTCCAAGGATGCTCCAAAGCTGTGGTTACCTCAGAGTCTGTGCACCTCTACTACCTGGCGGAGGATCCCCTGTTGCCTCCTGAACCCTCCGGGATACCACTCGATGACAAATGGAGAGAGACTTCTCTACACCCGGTACTCAATACTTTGTCCGCTTCGTCCTGTGAGCCTGACAATGGGTACCCCAAAGTGGTAGTTACCTCCGAGTCTCTACACCCCTCCGACCAGGCGGAGGATCTCCAGTTGTCTCCTGAACCCTTCGGGGTGCTACCTGGTAGCGAAAGGACAGAGATTCTCCTATACTCGGTACCCGATACCTCGCCTGCTTCCTCCAGTGAGTCCGACCTAGTGTACTCTGAAGCAGAGGTTACCCGTGAGTCTCTACACCCCTCTGACCAGGCGGAGGACCGCCAGCTGTCTCCAGAACCCTTCGGGGTGCCACCTGGTGGTGAATGGACAGAGACTTTCCTATACTCGGTACCCGATACCTCGCCTGCTTCCTCCAGTGAGTCCGACCTAGTGTACTCTGAAGCAGTTGTTTTCTCTGAGCCTCTGCACTCTTCTGACCCGGCGGAGGACTTCCAGTTGTTTCCTGAATCCTCCGGGATACCACCAGATAACAAAGAGACAGTGACTTTTCCTCATTATGTACGTGATAACCCGTCTATTTCTTCCTGTGAGCTTGACAAGATGTACCTCGAAGCAGAGATTACCCTTAAGTCTCTGTCCCCCTCCAACCCAGTGAACGACTGGCCCTCGAATTCCCTGCGGAAGATTCTGGCAGGCCTGAAGAAGAGGGGGCGTAAGGGGGGAGGTACTGTAACATACCTGGCGGCGTCCTTGCATGGTGGTCCATCTCCCACTGTGCAAGGGGGCGCACTTGGTCTCCTGTCCAGAATGTCTCTCTGGCTTCCCTCCATGCTGTCTGTTTGTGTCTGTTTCTGCTGCTTAAGGGCGGCGCCCGATCACTTCCTGCCTTTTGTACCTGCTGTGGGTCACACCCCTTGTGCGTCCTCAGCCTATTGCTGTCTGTCACTTGGTATATAGCTCAGCAGCTCCCTTCTATCCCTGCCTGAGCATAGTGTTTCCTTCAGTGTGTGCTTGCACTCTGAAGGTGCCAGGTCCCGTCTCTTGTCTCCTGCTTTTTGTATCAGTTCCCGTGTCTGAACTGAGTCCTGTATGTCTCCTGCTTTGCGGTATCAGCTCCCGTGTCTGAACTGAGTCCTGTATGTCTCCTGCTTTGCGGTATCAGCTCCCGTGTCTGAACTGTGTCCTGTATGTCTCCAGCTTTGCGGTATCAGCTCCCGTGTCTGAACTGAGTCCTGTATGTCTCCTGCTTTGCGGTATCAGCTCCCGTGTCTGAACTGAGTCCTTCCTGTGTCTGGTCTGTCCTGTCTGAACACGCTCCTTGCCTGTTCGTTCTCGCCTTCTAGTGGCCGATTTCCTAGACCCGCTCCTGTGTCTGGTCTGTCCTGTCTGAACACGCTCCTTGCCTGTTCGTTCCGCCTTTTAGTGGCCGATTTCCTAGACCCGCTCCTGTGTCTGGTCTGTCCTGTCTGAACACGCTCCTTGCCTGTTCGTTCCGCCTCTCTGGGGGCCGTATTCCCAGACCCGCTCCTGTATTCCGCTGCAGTGTCGGTCTCCTCCGTACACTCAGTTCCAGTCTGAACTCTCTCCTGTCCTTTACCTGTTTTGCCTCTATGTCCGTTCCCTTCCTTTTTCTGCAGAGTCTGAACTCGTACCTAACTCCTGCTTGTTGTCTCTGCAAGTACTGTGTGAGTATCTGGCTCTGTCTTTCCCTTCCTGTCTGTTCCGTGTGAACAGAGCCCTGTCCTCCCTGCTCAGCCCTGTCTGCACTCTAGCTGTGCTTGCCTGTAACCCTCTGCCTGTATTGTTCCTGAGTCCCGGTGTGTACTGGGTCCTATCCCGCCTGTGTTCCTACCTGCTAGTACCCCCCTGCCTGCATACCCGCCTGCCTGCATACCAGTCGTGCCTGCCTATACCCACCAGTCTGTGTGCCAGCCTACCAGCCTGTTCCTGTATTCCCCTGTGTGGGTCAACAGCCGTGTCCGGGGTCTGTCCTGGAGTAGCACCTGGTCCCTCTGCTCGGTTCCTCCTTGGTGCACTGGCGTCGTATGCCGTCGTGCGACCCTGGTCGGATCGGGTGAATACCTAGTCACGCCCCTCCAGGCATTCACTCTCCGGCACGGTCCAGTGGAATCACTACCAATCACACGCACACGCCGCTTAGCCCGGGCGTGTGCATAACAATAATTCTTTACATACTGTAATACTCTATGTATTACAAATCTAATAAAACAATCTTATATACAGATATAGATAGATGATGTAAAGATATTAGATATGTAATAGATAGATAATAAATAGATGTCCTGTACATATAAATACATACATATATATATAATAGAATCATAGAATGGTAGAGTTGGAAGGGACCTCCTGGGTCATCTGGTCCAACCCCCTGCTCAAAGCAGGATTCACTAGATCATCTCAGACAGATGTCTGTCCAGCCTCTGTTTGAAGACGTCTATTGAAGGGGAACTCACCACCTCTCGTGGCAGCCTGTTCCACTCATTAATCACCCTAACTGTCAAAAAGTTTTTTCTAATATCTAATCTGTGTCTCCTCCCATTTAGTTTCATCCCATTGCTTCTAGTCTTTCCTTGTGCAAATGAGAATAAAGATGATCCTTCTACAATGTGACAGCCCTTGACATATTTGTAGACAGCTATTAAGTCTCCTCTCAGTCTTCTTTTTTGCAAGCTAAACATTCCCAAATCCTGCAACCGTTCCTCATAGGACATGGTTTGCAGACCAGTCACCATTCTGGTCGCTCTTCTCTGAACTTGCTCCAGTACAGTACAGTACAGACCAAAAGTTTGGACACACCTTCTCATTTAATTTTTTTTCTGTATTTTCATGTCTATGAAAATTGTACATTCACACTGAAGGCATCAAAACTATGAATTAACACATGTGGAATTATATACTTAACAAAAAAGTGTGAAACAACTGAAAATATGTCTTATATTGAAGGTTCTTCAAAGTAGCCACCTTTTGCTTTGATGACTGCTTTGCACACTCTTGGCATTCTCTTGATGAGCTTCAAGAGGTAGTCATCGGAAATGGTTTTCACTTCACAGGTGTGCCCTGTCAGGTTTAATAAGTGGGATTTCTTGCCTTATAAATGGAATTGGGACCATCAGTTGGGTTGTGCAGAAGTCAGGTGGATGCACAGCTGATAGTCCTACTGAATAGACTGTTAGAATTTGTATTATGGCAAGAAAAAAGCAGCTCAGTAAAGAAAAACGAGAGGTCATCATTACTTTAAGAAATGAAGGTCAGTCAGTCCGAAAAATTGGGAAAACTTTGAAAGTGTCCCCAAGTGCAGTTGCAAAAACCATCAAGCGCTACAAAGAAACTGGCTTAGATGAGGACCGCCCCAGGAAAGGAAGACCAAGAGTCACCTCTGCTTCTGAGGATAAGTTTATCTGAGTCACCAGCCTCAGAAATCGCAGGTTAACAGCAGCTCAGATTAGAGACCAGGTCAATGCCACACAGAGTTCTAGCAGCATACACATCTCTACAACAACTGTTAAGAGAAGACTTTATGCAGCTGGCCTTCATGGTAAAATAGCTGCTAGGAAACCACTGCTAAGGACAGGCAACAAGCAGAAGAGACTTGTTTGGGCTAAAGAACACAAGGAATGGACATTAGACCAGTGGAAATCTGTGCTTTGGTCTGATGAGTCCAAATTTGAGATCTTTGATTCCAACCACCGTGTCTTTGTGCGACGCAGAAAAGGTGAACGGATGGACTCTACATGCCTGGTTCCCACCGTGAAGCATGGAGGAGGAGGTGTGATAGTGTGGGGGTGCTTTGCTGGTGACACTGTTGGGGATTTATTCAAAATTGAAGGCATACTGAACCAGCATGGCTTCCACAGCATCTTGCAGCGGCATGCTATTCCATCCGGTTTGCATTTAGTTGGATCATCATTTATTTTTCACCAGGACAATGACCCCAAACACACCTCCAGGCTGTGTAAAGGCTATTTGACCAAGAAGGAGAGTGATGGGGTGCTACGCCAGATGACCTGGCCTCCACAGTCACCAGATCTGAACCCAATCGAGATGGTTTGGGGTGAGCTGGACCGCAGAGTGAAGGCAAAAGGGCCAACAAGTGCTAAGCATTTCTGGGAACTCCTTCAAGATTGTTGGAAGACCATTTCTGGTGACTACCACTTGAAGCTCATCAAGAGAATGCCAAGCGTGTGCAAAGCAGTCATCAAAGCAAAAGGTGGCTACTTTGAAGAACCTAGAATATAAGACATATTTTCAGTCGCTTCACACTTTTTTGTTAAGTATATAATTCCACATGTGTTAATTCATAGTTTTGATGCCTTCAGTGTGAATGTACAATTTTCATAGTCATGAAAATACAGAAAAATCTTTAAATGAGGTGTGTCCAAACTTTTGGGCTGTACTGTATATATATAATTTCACAAGCCCCCTAAATACTGTATAATAAACTTGCACCCTTTGATGCTTTTCATGTGGCACTAAAGGGTGTTTAGACTTGTTTAACCTACTAAATGAATAAATAATTAAAAAAAAATTACATAGGGTCACCCCTATTTTTGATTTTTGATAACCAGCAAAGGTAAAGCAGACAGCTTTGGGCTGATATTATCCGGCTGGGAAAATCCATGGTTATTATGCTCTTCCCAGCCTAAAAATAGCAGCTCACAGCCGCCCCAGAAGTGGTGCATCTCATGAGATGCACCAATTCTGGCGCTCTGCTCGGCTCTTCCCGATTGCCCTGGTGCGGTGGAAATTGGAATAATAGTAATTGAGGTTGATGTCAGCTGTAATTTGTCAAAAATCACAGCTGGCATCAAGTCCCGGGGTTAGTAATGAGTAACAGACACTCCCATTACTAACCCAGTAATCAAAAATAAAAACACACGCAGAAAAAAAAAAGTTTATATGAAAAAATACTCCCCTACTGCTTCTCTGGTTCACTAATTTATAAAAACAAACAAAAATAAACATGCAGGTCTGTTGTAGTCCTGGGAATCCGTCGTAGTCCACTGAATCTGCCATAGTCCACAAATGGACAAAAACATGAAAAACATAAAAAGAGAGAAATAAAGACAAGACACTGTCCCCCATTCAGAAATTTATTAGAAAAAAGTTCCCATGCAGGTTTGATGTAGTCCATGGCATTCCCAAGACAAATCCGACATCCAAGTGCTATGGAGTCTCATTCAGAGAACGAGGCTCCATAGGCTGAAGCAGAAGCCAGTCTGGTTCCAGCTGCGCTCCGCGAGACCCGGCGGCTGTGATGAGCAGTGACGTCAGTAACTACACCGCTCATAAGAGTCGCAGAGTCACGCTGCCCTCTATGAGACTCTGTAACGCTATACATACATACTCACCATTGGGATGCGCCATGCAGGACGACAGAGACAGCAGCCAGTGAGCGCTCTCACTAGTCTGATGGGGAAAGCGTTCATTGGCCAGCGGTCTCTCTTCCTGCATGACACACCCCCTTTTTCAACTCCTGCACTTGCACACCGCTCTCTCCACAGCTTGAGAGGGGCCCGGTGCTGCGTGGTCTGCTGCTAAGGTACGCCCCTTCCTGCAAGGTCCCCCCCACCTCCTGCCCCAGTGCACTTGCACCAACTGCATTGGCGGTATGTCCATCCCTGATTGTATTACTGTACTTTTGTCTCCTTTTAAGCCCAGTTCAGCATTGCATGACACTGCTAATGGGAAAGGCACTACCGCAGGGTTTGTACACCATCTCAGCTTCTGGCAGGGCTGCAGACTTCTGTAAAGGAACTCTTTGGCCAGGCAGTAGTGGCTGCCATACTGGCGCGTTATCACACTGTTTGGGAAATGATAATGGTATAATTACTATGTGTAAACTATTAAATACTCTGGATTCTCTACTGTATATAGCAATTAACACCTTAGTAGTTTAAGCAGATCCCAAATTATGTTTGACTAAATCATAATGCATTTTGCTGAACCCATACATTTCCTAAACTCATCTCTGTTGGCTTTATTCACTGAGGTTGCACTTACAAATTGTATTCAATTTCTTTTAAGTACATGAAATTACCCTGCAGTTGACACTCCATGTATGTGTGTTTGTCATTAATTATGTACAGATTCATTAGTGCTTTTCCCATCAAAACAATTCTTCTGTTCTTTATAGACAGTATGGGTCAAACAGGTTAATTTTTCATTTTGGTAGAGTCCTTGAACTGCACATGTTCTGCGTACAAATGACTTTTGTGAGTAGAGAATTCAGCAATTTCTTTTCTCTCATCTACAGGGATTTGTGAGATTCTCAGACCGGCATCCTCCTGCAATGTTGGGTACTTTTGAACCATTTCAAAGATTGTGTTTAAAAAAAAAAAAGGAGAAGAATAATCACAAAGATTATTATGATACTTTCTAGTGGAAGGTGATATAGAAGACAGGACAGACACATTTTTAAGACACCAGGAAAAAAAATTTAGGTCATTGTATGTCTCATAGCACATATATAATTCTACTTAAGTGCATACAAACTAGATGTCATCTTCCTTTACATGCAAATATCCATAAGCTACATACACCAGACATTTCACAACTGCATAATATTAATGAGTAGTCTAATAGCGGGAAAATATGTGGGATAAAAACATGATCACAACAAAAAAAAGAATGCATTGATGAAGGTACCATGAGTCTATGTCACATAACATACTGTTATATGAAATGGGAAAGTTTTATGTGGAGCATATTGTTTGTAAATGGCACGAGTAGTATGAGTTACTGCTGATCATCTTTGGACACAATCAATGACTTTGACTTTGTTTATGATGCGCTTCGTTAATACACTGTGTGCAGAATTATTAGGCAAGTTGTATTTTAGAGGATTATTTTTATTATTGATCAACAACTATGTTCTCAATCAACCATAAAGACTCATAAATATCCATGCTTAATATTTTTGGAAGTTGGAGTGGTTTTTTTTTAGATTTGGCTATCTTAGGAGGATATCTGTTTGTGCAGGTAACTATTACTGTGCAGAATTATTAGGCAACTTAATAAAAACCAAATATAATCCCATCTCACTTGTTTATTTTCACCAGGTAAACCAATATCAGTGCACAAAATAAACATTTCTGACATGCAAAAACAAAAACCCAAAAAATTAGTGATCAATATAGCCACCTTTCTTTATGATGACACTCAACAGCCTTCCATCCATAGATTCTGTCAGTTGCTTGATCTGTTTTCGATCAACATTGCGTGCAGCAGCCACCACAGCCTCCCAGACACTGTTCCGAGAGGTGTACTGTTTTCCCTCCCTATAGATCTCACATTTTATGATGGACCACAGGTTCTCTATGGGGTTCAGATCAGGTGAACAAGGGGGCCATGTCATTATTTTTTCTTCTTTTAGACCTTTCCTGGCCAGCCACGCTGTGGAGTAGTTGGATGTATGTGATGGAGCATTGTCCTGTATGAAAATCATGTTTTTCTTGAACGATACAGACTTCTTCCTGTACCACTGCTTGAAGAAGTTGTCTTCCAGAAACTGGCAGTAGGTCTGGGAGTTGAGCTTCACTCCATCCTCAACCCGAAAAGGTCCCACAAGTTCATCTTTGATGATACCAGCCCATACCCGTACCCCACCTCCACCTTGCTGGCATCTGAGTCGGAGTGGAGCCCTCTGCCCTTTACTGATCCAGCCTCTGGCCCATCCATCTGGCCCATCAGAGTCACGCTCATTTCATCAGTCCATAAAACCTTTGAAAAATCAGTCTTAAGATATTTCTTGACCCATTCTTGACGTTTTATCTTATGTTTCTTGTTCAAAGGTGGTCGTTTTTCAGCCTTCCTTACCTTGGCCATGTCCCTGAGTATCGCACACCTTGTGCTTTTTGATACTCCAGTAACGTTGCAGCTCTGAAATATGGCAAAACTGGCGGCGAATGGCATCTTGGCAGCTTCACGCTTGATTTTCCTCAATTCATGGGCAGTTATTTTGCACCTTTTTTGGCCAACATGCTTCTTGCGACCCTGTTGGCTATTTGCCATGAAACGCTTGATTGTTCGGTGATCACGCTTCAAAAGTTTGGAAATTTCAAGACTGCTGCATCCCTCTGCAAGACATCTCACAATTTTGGACTTTTCAGAGCCTGTCAAATCTCTCTTCTGACCCATTTTGCCAAGGGAAAGGAAGTTGCCTAATAATTAAGCACACCTTATATAGGGTGTCGATGTCATTAGTCAACACCCCTCCTCATTACAGAGATGCACATCACCAGATTTACTTAATTGGTAGTTGGCTCTCAAGGCTATGCAGCTTGGAGTAGGACAAGATGTATAAAAAGTGTCATGTGATCAAAATACTCATTTGCCTAATAATTCTGCAAGCGGTGTATACCCCATTAGTGGATATACTGTAGCTATCTCCAGCTTGGAACTCCCTTTAGATGCAGCCTTGGTTACCTGGGTAGACCATGTAGATGCTATCCTGGAGTATCTCATAAAATAATTTTATAATCCAGCAACTGTTTTGGCTTAGGAGGTAAGCCATCTCTTCATGAATCACGAGCGTCTGATTCCACTACGCCCGCACATCTAGATCCGGGAGAAAATGAATTGATGAATTGGGGCCAATAATTGAATATGGATGTCACTTTTTACAAAATAATGCTGACTCGCCCGGGGAAGGGGGAGGGGGTATGGGGGAAACTCACTTGACCTTCTGTGGAATGTCACGGCAGCCGGCTCCCGGGACCGTACCCTGGGGTCACTCTTTAAAAGGGGGTTTGTTAACAGTTTGTCTCGTGACGCCACCTGTGGTTTCTGGTAATAGGTACCAGAGCTGCTGCAGGCCTCCGGTGGTGATGGGATGGCAGCTGGGATATTTCTGCTTCCCACAGGCGGAGCGGGACCCCAGGGCAGGGTTGATGGAAGGGATGCAGGTCATTGTAACATAGGAGGGATGATGGCGCAGCGGCAATAACCAACAGAGACAGTGGAGTGCAGTCATCTGACTTTACTCACAGTTCTTTCTAGATTCCTTGGTACACTGTACAGGTTACCGCTTCCCGCGTCGCGCTGTGTTCACCAAGCAGGGGTTCAGCAGTCCTTCCGGCAATTTGAGAGTATTTATCGGGACCCCCTTTCTATATGTTCCTTTCCTCAGCCGACGTTCCGCGTTGGGTCTTCTCCCTCCTGCCATGCGCTTCCCCACACAAAGTCCCGATAGGTTGCTCTGAAGTCCCTCTGGGCAACCTGGAGTTCCCGGACCTACTTGCGGCCCTCCTCGGTGACTAGGGTGAGGCTGTAGCAACTGTACCATAAAGGTCAGAAGCCTCCGGTTTCCTAGCCGAGACCTAAAGTGACACGACTAGCCCAGGGACCGGTTCCCTTCTTGCGGCCTGGTCCCTCCGTCACTTGACAGATTAGAGCGTACGGGTGGCTTCCTGCTCCTTCTGTACCCCTGGGACCCCTTCAGTTACCGGAGCCTTCCTCCTCTGCTCCCCTCCTGGGCCTCTCTCACCAAGCACCACTGTGGAGCAGAGCTCCTGAAGAGACTCTGCTCCCCTCCACTCCTCACCACTCACTTCACTGCACAGTACTGCACTGAACTGCCACCCTAAGATGGCTTCCCTTTATATATACTCCTAACAAAATGCTCCCCTAAACTCCTTCCTCCACCCACACCCACTACTTGGTTCCCCCTCACTCTGGTTCCCCCCACTCCTGCCAGGGACAGGGCTCAGCACAACACAGTGCATCTTGCCCTTCCAGCCGGCCTGGAGCAGTGTAGTGTTGGATGCAGGTGTTGCGGTCCCGGGCTATACCCTTTCCTTACCAGAGAGTGAGGCACCACCAATTGTAGTACCTCTGTGGTGACTGAACCCTCTGGGGCGCTACAATGCCATTCACATTTAAATCAAAACATACAGGAAACACATGTTGAGGAATGATCATTTCCATTGATTTCGGTCCATCATGCTCTCCGTTTGTATCACATCACACCCTAAAATACACTGGATTAATTTTAACACCTAATTCTAGCAATATATGTGTATTTATACAGTACTATATTATATATATGCAGTGCATTACTTTACAAGAGACAAGATGAGAAATTCTGCATTTTATGCAATCAAGGGGAAAACTAATGAAATAACTAATTAAAAATATATATAGGATATAAAGAATAGGCAAAGCATAGCATTTCATGGCAGATCTATAATCTACGTTGGAATAATCTGTTGTGATCATGTATAGCAGTTTAAGTTAATGAGCAATTACAATGCTTGTCAATTGCTAATTAACTGATTTATTACAGGCTGGTGACTCACAATGAGCACTATTAACGCTCTTCATACTTTCACTGCCAACCAATTACAAGTGGCTTCCTATTGTGACGCTTTTGATCGTCCATCAGTGAAGCAGGGGATGTTTTTCTATGTCATGCCATACTTCTGCAGTTGCCAACTTGTAGATGGTAGGACATGTCCTTGTAGAATGTTATTTTAAAATCAGAAGTTATAAAAAATTTTTTATATGGTTTATACATTTAACATTTAACAAAACAGTTTTCATGTGATAAACAGGTGTGAGGAGGAGGGTATTACTATAGCATGCAATCTGTCTGTAATCCACATGTAAAAACACTATGTACCTGCAGCTTTAGGGAGAGAGAGAAAGAGAACAATTGATCTCCTGCTCCTCCTCCCTGTTCTCTCTGCACAGTCTGGTTTATCAATCACCCTGCGGAGGGTGTGGTGCCAATGCAGAGATGATTGACAGGGACAGGAACTCCAGAATTGAAATTCAATTGAATGCTAGGTGGATCTGTAGAACACCGCGGCAGCCACTACCACTTGACGATGGAGCCACACAGTTGAGCACTTCCGGCCGGCAGCAGCCGCCGACATCGATGACAGCTGATCGGCGGGGTGCCGCGTGCGGGACCCCAGCCTATCATACATTGATGCGCTATCCTACGGATAGGGCATCAATGTAAAAGTAGTGGACAACCCCTTTAAGTTCCCCGGACCTCAACGTCACTTGTTAAGGAAGCAATGGGTGAAGAAATACTAGATGGAACCTGATTTAAAAGAATATTAATTTGTCTTGAATATACTTGCAAACATATTAAATAGCAAGTGGATAGCAGATAAAGGCAAATTGGTTTCGCCTTTTGGCTCCATCAAGGCTAGCTCTATCTGTTTCCAAAAAACCTGGGTGACAGCCAATAACGTTTTCATCAAGGAATAACTGTCATTTTCATATTTTTTCATAAATCAATAGTACATGTAAAAATAAGATTTGTAATATGTCTTATTAGACAATCTGCTTTTTTCTCCTCCTGGATTGATCATTCATTCTCAAAATTCTCAATTCACAGGTAAAATCTGTCTTCAGCGAATACTGAGTTTCTTATTATTAAGATAGGAGATGACAGTTGGTGCTAATAAAGTTCTATGAAGAACTGTCATTTCTGGAGAAGTTGCAATAGAATGTCTGTGTCTGCCCCTAGCTCCTTCCTCCCCAGCTCTCAACAGGATCTTATAAGCACCAACTGTCATCTCCTATCTCAGGAATGTGAAAGTCTGTCTTCACTAAATACAGATTTTACCCCTGAATTGAAAGTAAAAATCTGATCCAGGAAAAGAAAAAAAACAGATTTCTTTGATACTATATAGTACAAAGTTGCTTATTTTCATGTGTACTACTGATTTATGAAATAAGAATTAAAACAGCAGTTACGCTTCAAAAATAAATGCAGTCTAATCCGCAGGCATCATGATATAGAGTAAAGGTAGCTGAGGAGATTGATATATACAACCCCTGGCAAAAATTATGGAATCACCGGGCTCGGAGGATGTTCATTCAGTTGTTTAATGTTGTTGAAAAAAAGCAGATGACAGACATGGCACAAAAGTAAAGTCATTTCAAATGGCAACTTTAGGGCTTTAAGAAACACTAAAAGAAATCAAGATAAAAAATGTGGTACTCAGTAAGGGTAATTTTTTTCAGACCAATCAGAGGGAAAAAATTATGGAATCACTCAATTCTGAGGATAAAATTATGGAATCACCCTGTAAATTTTCATTTCCAAAACTAACACCTGCATCAAATTAGATCTGCTCATTAGTCTGCATCTAAAAAGGAGTGATCACACCTCGGAGAGCTGTTGCACCAAGTGGACTGACATGAATCATGGCTCCAACACAAGAGATGTCAGTTGAAACAAAGGAGAAGATTATCAAACTCTTAAAAGAAGCTAAATCATCACGCAATGTTGCAAAAGATGTTGGCTGTTCACAGTCAGCTGTGTCTAAAATCTGGACCAAATACAAACAACATGGGAAGGTTGTTAAAGGCAAACATACTGGTAGACCAAGGAAGACATCAAAGCGTCAAGACCGGAAACTTAAAGCAATATGTCTCCAAAACAGGAAATGCACAACAAAACAAATGAGGAACGAATGGGAGGAAACTGGAGTCAATGTCTGTGACTGAACTGTAAGAAACCACGTATAGGAAATGGGATTTACATACAGAAAAGCTAAACATAAGCCATCATTAACACCTAAATAGAAAAAAACAAGGTTACAATGGGCTAAGGAAAAGCAATTGTGGACTGTGGATGACTGGATGAAAGTCATATTCAGTGATGAATCGCGAATCTGCATTGGGTAAGGTGATGATGCTGGAACTTTTGTTTGGTGCCATTCCAATGAGATTTATAAAGATGACTGCATGAAGAGAACATGCAAATTTCCACTGTCATTGATGATATGGGGCTGCATGTCAGGTAAAGGCACTGGGGAGATGGCTGTCATTACATCTTCAATAAATGCGCAAGTTTACATTGATATTTTGGACAGTTTTCTTATCCCATCAATTGAAAGGATGTTTGGGGATGATGACATCATTTTTCAAGATGATAATGCATCCTGCCATAGAGCAAAAACTGTGAAAATATTCCTTGAAAGAAGACACATAAGGTCAATGTCATGGACTGCAAATAGTCTGGATCTCAATCCAATTGAAAATCTAAGGTGGATGTTGAAGAAAATGGTCCATGACTAGGCTCCAACCTGCAAAGCTGATCTGGCAACAGCAATCAGAGAAAGTTGGAGCCAGATTGATGAAGAGTAGTGTTGAGTGAGCACTAAAATGCTCGGGTGCTCGAAGCTCGGGCCGAGCTCACCGTGATACTCGGGAGCTCGACCCGAGCTCCGAGCCCAATGTTACTCTATGGGAGACCCGAGCATTTTTGCGGCGGCACCCCCGGCAGTCTGTAGAAAGCCTAAAAAGTGCCCAAAACAATAGTGACCGTGCTCAAAAGACATGGGGACAGCATGGGCATCGCCCCAGGAAGCATTTCTGACCCCCAGGTCACTGCTGTCAACAACGTGGTCAGAGGTATTAAGCCACTTTTACGGGCTCACAATAAAACGTTCAAAAACGAAACTGAAACGGTTTTCCTGTGAAATATGTTAAAGAACTTCCTTTCCAGGGTAAAGACTTGTGTATAAGGTAAAATAAATAACCAAAAACAAAAATACTCCTCCACACCTTGGGCTATGTTCACAAGTAGAATTTTTTATGCATTTTTGCACTTTTGTATTGCTTTCAATCGTGACAAATGCATTCACCGGGAAATGTCATTTTAACATTTTACAACCTTATCTGGCCATGTGCTGTGTGACACATGCATACAGTGCTGAAAAGACATGGGAACAGCATGGGGAAGACCCCTGAAAGCATCTCTGACACCCAGGTCACTGCCTAAAAGTGTGCCCATCAGAAGTGATCCTTGCCACATCAGAAGATGCAGACTTGCAACTATCCCCGTGCAAGTCCTTGTCCCACAGCAGTGTTCAATTGTACCTCCCCCATTGCTTGCAATGCAAGCGTAAGTGTGCAACCTACCACCCACCCACCCCCAGGCTGCAATACCATACTGCTAGCTTGCTTGCACTTGAAATTGGGCCTTTTAGGCATGTGGAGGCAGATGCCGGCCACCATGTAATGGCTGCGTCGGCAGCCTGGTATCCATACCAGGGGGCGGCCAGGTGTCCATACTCGGTTACCAGCCGCCCCACGGCCGGGTGTCCTCACTGTCCCCAGCCGCCTTGGGGTGGCCGGGTGTCCATAAACGGTCCACAGCCACCCCTATTTCTCCTTGGAACTTCCCCCACACTTTTCTTAGCCTGGCCTGCTTTAGGGCAGCATTGGACGAGCCCATCAGAGAACCAAACTCTTCCGGTGGGCCCTGGCTTCTCCATCAGGGGAGTTGAGAGTGCCAAGGTGAGGAGCATGATGATGATGATAGAAGTTAGCATCTGCTTTGTTTTCTTGGAATGCAAGCGTAAGTGTGCAACCTGCCACCCACCCACCCCCAGGCTGCAATACCATACTGCTAGCTTGCACTTGAAATGGTGTCTTTTAGTTTGGAGGAGGCCGAAGCTGGCCACTACCTCATGGCTGTTTCGGCAGCGAGGTATCCATACTCAGTCCCCAGCCGCCCGGCGGCCGGGTATCCACGCTCGGTCCCCAGCTACCAGGCGGGCGGCCAGGTGTCCATACTCGGTCCCCAGCCGCCCCGCGGCCGGGTGTCCACACACGGTCCCCAGCCGCCTGGGGGTGTCTGTGTGTCCATTAACGGTCCCCAGCCGCCCCTGTTTCTCCTTGGAACTTCCCCCACACTTTTCTTAGCCTGGCCTGCTTTAGGGCAGCATTGGAAGAGCCCACCAGAGAACCAGACTCCTCTGGTGGGCCCTGGCTTCTGCATCAGGGGAGTTGAGAGTGCCAAGGTGAGGAGCATGATGATGATGATGATAGAAGTTAGCATCTGCTTTGTTTTCTTGGAATGCAAGCGCATGTATGTAGTAGCGGCTAGGCCTGAGGTGGTCAGCGTTTTGGCGCATATCCTACCTTCTCTGAGGATTTCTGGATGTTTTCCTGTTACTATCCCAGTTCTATGACTCCCGTTAAACAAAGATTCAGGTGATGAATGATGGATGAGGTGGTGGCAAAGGAGAAAGAGCAGGAGGAACAGGGACCATTCACATCAATATCAGGCCAGTCAACCACACATGTCTTGTAGGATATGTTTCTGTACCAAAAGTAGCGGTTCGGCTGCACAGTTATAGGGCATAAAAACACAAAGAGAAACTGAGTGTACGGCATATAAGGAAAAACTTTATTAGTAAAAGTATAAATACATAATACCACATGTATAATAAATAGATGCAGATGGAGAACCAATGCGGATGCAAAAAAACACCTGAAGAGTATCCACAGCTAACATATGTAGCAGGATAGTATGAAAAAGGGGGAGAAAGGAGCGACCCAGAGTAACATGTGCTAACTGATGACAGAGTAGGAGAGGCCTGCAGGTCCCACACTGGTCTGCTCCTGCCTTGTCCCCTTTCCCCCCCTTGAGCGTCCCCTGGTGATTATATTGGTGAGTGTATTTTTTACTATGGACTATACCCACTCTTGCCCCATTGTGGGAAAAGTGTGATATTTATCTATTATTATATTTGAACTATTCATATCCCTATATTTACCTCTCCTACTCTGTCATCAGTTAGCACATGTTACTCTGGGTCGCTCCTTTCTCCCCCTTTTTCATACTATCCTGCTACATATGTTAACTGTGGATACTCTTCAGGTGCTTTTTTGCATCCGCATTGGTTCCCCATCTGCATCTATTTATTATACATGTGGTATTATGTATTTATACTTTTACTAATAAAGTTTTTTCTTATATGCCGTACACTCAGTTTCTCTTTGTGTTTTTACACCTATCTCGAGTAGGCAGTTTTTCTTGCGACTATGGGGTGTGAGTTGCGGTTCTTCCGCTCTCCGTACTCGTGATCTCTATCATGTTGGCCGAAGTGTTTATTACAGTTATAGGGCATGCAGTGAGTGCAATGCCTACCAAAAATTTTGAGACACTCCAATGCCCCTTGGAAGTGACATGGAGGTCAGAGGGCCTTAACTAAACCATTTTTTCCATTTATAGCAACTGGGTCTCCTGTGCACTGTTGACCTAAGCAGTGAATGGAAGGCTTTCCAAAAATTATGAGGAACTGCAATGCCCCTTGAAACAGACGTGGATTACAGCATAATAAAAACCTTCTACCCATTATTGGGGGATGGGTCTCCCTTAGTGTTCACCTATACATTGAAAAGCAAAAGATGACTAAAATTAGGAGGAAATGCAATGCCCATTGGAAGAATGGTGGAGGTTGCCGTGAAATAAAAAAAACAATATAAATGCCCCTTGGAAAAGTGGTGGAGGTCGCAGTAGCTTAACAAGACAGTTTTAATGCCCCTTGGAAGAGACGTGGAGGTCGCAGTAGCTTAACAAGACTGTTTTAGTGCCCCTTGGAAGAGACGTGGAGGTTGCAGTAGCTTAACAAGACGGTTTTAGTGCCCCTTGGAAGAGACGTGGAGGTCGCAGTAGCTTAACAAGACGGTTTTAATGCCCCTTGTAAGAATGGTGGAGGTCGCAGGGAACAAAAAGACAATATCAATGCCCCTTGGAAAAGTGGTGGAGGTCGCAGTAGCTTAACAAGACGGTTTTAATGCCCCTTGAAAGAGACGTTGAGGTCACAGTAGCTTAACAAGACGGTTTTATTGCCCCTTGGAAGAGACGTGGAAGTCGCAGTAGCTTAACGAGATGGTTTTAATGCCCCTTGGAAGCATGGTGGAGGTCCCAGTGGAACGAAAAGACAATATCAATGCCCCTTGGAAAAGTGGTGGAGGTCGCAGTTGAATAAAAAGACAATATCAATGCCCCTGGGAAAAGTGGTGGAGGTCACAGTAGCTTAACAAGACGGTTTTAATGCCCCTTGGAAGAATGGTGGAGGTCGCAGTTGAATAAAAAGACAATATCAATGCCCCTTGGAAAAGTGGTGGAGGTCACAGTAGCTTAACAAGACGGTTTTAATGCCCCTTGGAAGAGACGTGGAGGTCGCAGTAGCTTAACAAGACGGTTTTAATGCCCCTTGGAAGAATGGTGGAGGTTGCAGTGGAACAAAAAGACAATATCAATGCCCCTTGGAAAATTGGTGGAGGTCGCAGTAGCTTAACAAGACGGTTTTAATTTCCCTTGGAAGAGACGTGGAGGTCGCAGTAGCTTAACAAGACGGTTTTAATGCCCCTTGGAAGAAACGTGGAGGTCGCAGTAGCTTAACAAGACGGTTTTAATGCCCCTTGGAAGAATGGTGGAGGTCGCAGTGGAACAAAAAGACAATATCAATGCCCCTTGGAAAAGTGGTGGAGGTCGCAGTAGCTTAACAAGACGGTTTTAATGCCCCTTGGAAGAATTGTGGAGGTCGCAGTGGAATAAAAAGACAATATCAATGTCCCTTGGAAAAGTGGTGGAGGTCGCAGTAGCTTAACTAGATGGTTTTAATGCCCCTTGGAAAAGTGGTGGAGGTCGCAGTACCTTAACAAGACGGTTTTAATGCCCCTTGGAAGAATGGTGGAGGTCGCAGTGGAATAAAAAAACAATATCAATGCCCCTTGGAAAAGTGGTGAAGGTCACAGTAGCTTAACAAGATGGTTTTCATGCCCCTTACAAGAGCCATGCAGTACAGCATATTAAAAACATTATTCCCATTATTGGGGAGTGGGTCTCCCATAGTCTTTGCTTATGCCTTCCAAGCAAAAGCTGCCAAAAATTAGCACAGGTGGGCACAGGCAATCAGGAATATGAATAGCGGTACCAGAGCGCCAATAACAGGGCAAAAATATTAAAAGGACTGATTTATTAATATACACACAACGCGTTTCGGTGGACACAGCCACCTTCATCAGGTGTGACAAGCAGCAAACAATTGATCCTTATATACATTTGACTAGGTATACAATTACTTAAAAGGGGCGGGGCCAGATACAGAGTAATACCTCTATATTAACCCCTTGAGTTCATATATGCTCAATAAAGTAAAAAGGATTGTTATAAATTAATGCCTAATGAAGCATATAGGGTTCTTATAAAAAGGATTCGCTGTATAAAAACTTGTGAATCCTATAATCATAAATAATAATTTTTACATACAACATAAAACAATGTATAAATATAAAGTTATAAAATTACAATCAGTTTCTATCATTATAATTAGGGAAAAGTAGACGAAGAAAGGAAAGAGAAAAAAACAAAAACAAAAACAAAAAAAAAAAATTAAAAAAAAATATTCCCCCAAAAAAAAAAAAAATAAATTTTTTAAAAAATAATAAAAAAATAAAAAAAAATTTATCCAAAAAAAAAAAAAAAATTATTATTATTATTATTTTTTTTTATATTATTTTTTCTCCTTTCTCTCTCTCCTCCCTCCTCCCCTCCCTCTCTCCTTTCCCCTCTTCCCTCCTTCTCTCTCTCCTCCCCCCTGCTCCTCCATATAAAAGATTTATATATAATAAATTTGCTAAAATATAAAAACAATTATTTAAAAAGTTGTCTTCTCTATATTAAGGTTCAAACCTTCAGGAGACAAGGTTCCCATTTTGAAAATCCAATAATTTTCACGTGTAATGAGACAATTTAGTCTATCAGGGTGTGTATCAACTATATGATCAATGATAGTTAGTTTTAGGTTATTAGGATTTTTTTGATGTTCTTTTAAGAAATGATTAGAAACACTATGTAGGGGAAAGCCGTTTCTAATATTTTGGCGATGTTTATTTAATCTGGAGTGCATTTCCTGGATAGTGCGGCCAATGTATTGCAGGCCGCAGGTGCACTGGAGCAGATATATCACATATGAGGACTGACATGTAAGTCTAAAGCGAATGGGATATATCTCTCCAGTGACCGCAGAGACTAATGTTTTAGCTCCGTTATCAATGGATTGACAGCATAAGCATTTAGGGACGTTGCATTTATAACATCCATTATTGCTAGTAGGAGCTGAATTTAAATGGTTCGGTCTTCTACCAATTGTTGTATTGCTAGGGGCTATATAGTTTCCTAGATTTTTACTCCTCCGATATATGACATGAGGAAATTCCGGTAAATGACCAGTTAATATTGGATCATTACTTAAAATGAACCAGTATTTTTTTAATAAACTGGATAACACTTGCGTAGGTTTACCATAAGTAGTAATCAGATTTAAACTGAAATCGTTGTATGGCTCTTGGCTGGTATTCTTGGATTTGTTGATACACAGGTTCTGTGATAGGGATCTAGTTTTGGAGAAAGCATCCTGTAATAATTTCTGGGGGTATCCCTTAGCTCTAAAACGTTTTTGTAAAACCTTAGATTCCAGAAAAAAATCCGAATCATGTGTACAATTTTTTCTGACACGCCAATATTGACCGTATGGAATATTTCTAATCCAGCTGGGTAGATGGCCACTGTCAAATTCAAGATAGCTATTTACATCCACTTCCTTAAAGTGGGTAGATGTGGATATTTTACCCGAATTGTCTATATTTATCTGAAGGTCAAGATATTGAATATTACTTTCAGATATGGTAGAGGTAAAGTAAAGACCCCAGTCGTTAGACTTTAATTCATCAATAAATTTGGCAGCCTCCACAGTATTTCCCCTCCATATGATAAACAGATCATCTATAAAGCGGCGGTACATAATGATGGATTTATCGGCGCCGAGGGATTGCGCGATGTGGATAGACTCGAATGCCCCCATATATAGATTTGCATAACTGGGGGCAAACCTCGTCCCCATCGCGCAGCCCCTCAGCTGCCGATACATCACCCCCTCAAAAGAAAATACATTGTTCTCAAGAATGAAAGTTATATGTAAAAAGTTGTATGTAAAAATTATTATTTATGATTATAGGATTCACAAGTTTTTATACAGCGAATCCTTTTTATAAGAACCCTATATGCTTCATTAGGCATTAATTTATAACAATCCTTTTTACTTTATTGAGCATATATGAACTCAAGGGGTTAATATAGAGGTATTACTCTGTATCTGGCCCCACCCCTTTTAAGTAATTGTATACCTAGTCAAATGTATATAAGGATCAATTGTTTGCTGCTTGTCACACCTGATGAAGGTGGCTGTGTCCACTGAAACGCGTTGTGTGTATATTAATAAATCAGTCCTTTTAATATTTTTGCCCTGTTATTGGCGCTCTGGTACCGCTATTCATATTCCTGATTGTCCCTTTCCCCCTGTTGGGGTGCTGTAGAGCTGTCTTTAATTTATTGTTCTTTCACCTGTGGGAGGAATTTAATTAGAATCACTACCCAGGTTTTCCAAGCTGCGCTGCCCTAACCCCTCCGGAGCGCTGCCTGGGGTGTTGGTGAAGCTGGGCGTCCATCTCGGCGTTACATGCAGCTAACCTGACCACGTGATCCACCACCGAGAGATCAGGATCTGTGAACGCCGCTGGAATTAGATGACAGCCACCAACAGAGCGGAGCTTGTGGAGCTTTACACTGGGGTTGTGCAGAGGTGCACAACTTCATAAGGTTAGTAGCCATCCTCACACCCCTCTAACAATTGCAATACTGAGTCACCCATTGCGCCTTGTTCTCTCCTCTCTTTACAAGGTGGGCACAGGCAGGCACGGCTGACATGCAGACAGGCAGGTACTGGCAGGTAGGAACGCAGGCAGGATAGGGACCAGTACTGACTGGGACACAGGAACGGAGCCGCAGGTGCGGTGGACAGCAGAGCAGAGCGAAACCGCAGATGCGGTGAACAAGCAGAGCAGAACCGCCGGGGCGGTGAGCAAACAGAGCAGGGCGAAACCGCAGATGCGGTAAACAAGCAGAGCGGAGCAAAACCGCAGGTGCAGTGAACAAGCAGAGCGTAGCAAAACCGCAGGTGCGGTGAACAAGCAGAGCGGAGCGGAACCGCAGGTGCGGTGAACAAGCAGAGCGGAACCGCAGGTGCGGTGAATGAGCAGAGTGGAACCGTGGGTGCGGTGAACAAGCAGAGCAGAACAGAGCAGAAGGTGCAGGCAGACAGGACAGGGCTCTGTTCACATGGAGCAGACTGGAAAATACAGGAAGATGGTTAGAACACAGGAGGTAGATACAGAGGAAGGGAAAGGGGACAAGCAGAACCAGATACACACAAGGGTCTTACAATGAAGTAGCGAGTGGACACAAAACTCACAAACAGAAGTACAGAGACAATGAGTTGGAGTTAGGTGCAGGTTCAGACACTGCAGGAAAAGGGAAGATTTGGACATGGAGACAAACAGGTAATGAGCTAGGACACTGTTCAGACAGGGACTGAACCGGCAACAAGATACAGGAACGAGCCTGGGAACTCAGCCCCCAGGGTGGCGGAAACAGACTAGAAGTCAGAGATACAGGTAGCGGCCCTAGGTACTCGGCCCCCAGGGTGGCGGAAACAGACTAGAAGTCAGAGATACAGGTAGCGGCCCTGGGTACTCAGCCCCCAAGGTGGCGGAAAGAGACTAGAAGTCTCAGGTACAGGTAGAGGCCCTGAGTACTCAGCCCCCAGGGTGGCGGACCGACTAGAGTCAGGACAGGACCTGGCAACTCACAGATGCACAGAACAGACTGTAAGAAAGTGTTGCTCAGGCACCTGCTACTGGGTGGAGGGGGTTAAGTATCCAGTGACTCACAGCAATAGGCTGGGGACGCATTAGGACTGCGCACACTGTAGCTTTAAGAATCAGAAAGCAACAGCGCTGACGCCCTAAGCCAGCAGACAAGAGACATACAAACAGCAGGTACTGGAGCAAAAGTGTGCAGCCTGGCCTGAAAGGTAAGATTGCGGTCTTGCTTGGTGGGAGATGGTAAGCCATGCAAGCACCCCACCAGGGATGTTACACCAGCCCTTGTTCATTTTGATAAGGGTCAGCTTGTCAGCATTGTCAGTTGACAGGCGAGTGCGCTTATCAGCTATAATTCCCCCAGCGGCACTAAAAACACGCTCCGATAACACGCTAGCGGCAGGGCAGGCCAGGACCTCCAAGGCGTACAGAGCGAGTTCATTCCAAGTGTCCAGCTTGGATACCCAATAATTAAAAGGCACAGAGGAATCACAGAGGACGCTGGTACGGTCAGCAAGGTACTCCCTCACCATCTTTTGAAACTTTCCACTCCTTGTGAAAGTACCCCGCGCCTCAGGGCCTGTAAGCTGGGCGGGTCTCAGAAAACTGTCCCAGAATGTTGACAGTGTTCCCCTGCCTCTGCTGGATTGGAGATGCATTTCTCTCGCCTGTACGCCTTAGTTGGTCAACGAACTGTGACCTCTGCCGCTAGCGTGTTCAGATGCGAATTTTTTTAACAGTTCTGCAGCAAGGGCCTTCTGGTACTGCCCCATTTGTGTAGACCTCTCCACCTCAGGACTAAGAGAGTGAAAGATCTCCTTGTAGCGGGGGTCTAAAAGTGTCACCAACCAGTAATGACTGTCACCCAACATTTTGACAACGTGAGGGTCACGGTTAAGGTAGCATAACATAAAGTCAGCCATGCGTGCCAGACTGGTAATGGGCAAGACTTCCGTGTCCTCACCAAGATGACGACTGACCATGCTCTCCTCCTCCTCCTCCCCCCTGTCCTCAGGCCACCCACGCTGAACCGACTGTATGACAGTTGTACAGGTACTACCGTCTACAGCGCATGATACCAGCTCCTGTTCTTCCTCCTCCTCCTCTCCCTCATTGTCCCCCAATGCACTTTGGGATGAGATGAGGCTGGGCTGTGTGTAATCGCCCATTACGGCTTCTTGATCCATCTCATCACACTCTGGCTGCAATGCCTCCTTTTTAGTTCTCTGCAGAGAATGTTGCAAAAGACAGATAAGTGGGATGCTGACGCTAATGATGGCGTCATCGCCACTCACCATCTTGGTAGACTCCTCAAAGTTTATCAGGATGGTACATATGTCAGACATTCAGGTCCACTCCTGAGGTCTTATGTGTGGAGTCTAACCTGAATATCGACGGCCTTGTTGCAGCTGGTACTCCACAACTGCTCTTTCTGCTCACAAATCCTTTGCAGCATGTGGAGGGTAGAGTTCCAACGTGTGGGGACATCACACACCAGTCGGTGTGCCGGAAGCTGCAAACGCTGCTGCAACACAGCAAGGGCGGCGGAAGCTGTAGCCGACTTGCGAAAATGAGCTGACAGGCGGCGAACTTTGACGAGCAGATCTGGCAACTCGGGGTACGATTTAAGAAACCGCTGAACCACGAGGTTAAGCACATGAGCCAGGCATGGTACATGTGTGATCTTGCCTTGCCTCAGAGCCGCCACCAGGTGACGCCCATTGTCACACACGACCATGCCTGGATGTAGGTTCAGCGGTCTCTGCCACAGATCTGCCTGCTCTTTCACAGCTGTCCACAACTCACAAGCAGTGTGAGGTTTATCACCTAAGCTTATGAGTTTCAGCACAGCCTGTTGCCGCTTGGCTGAGGCAGTACTGCAGTGCTTCCAGCTTGTAACTGATGTGGTGATATCTGAGATGGAGGCTGAACATGAGGAGGAGGAGGAGGATGATGTGCAGAAGCTGTACACTGTGAGGGCAACTCTGACTGACATAGGGCCCGCAATCCTCGGTGTGGGGAGGATGTGTTCCGTCCCAAGGTCCGACTGGGTCTCGGCTTCCACTATGTTTACCCAGAGTGTCGTCAGGGAGATGTACCGTCCCTGGCCACAAGCACTTGTCCACGTGTCCATTGTCAGGTGAGCTCTCCCAGTAACTGCGTTTTTCAGGGCACGGCAGATGTTTTGGGACACGTGCTTGTGTAGTGCGGGGATGGCACACCGGGCAAAATGGTGTCGGCTGGGGACCGAGTACCGAAGGACGGCCATCGTCATAAGGTTGCGGAAGGATTCCGTCTCCACCAGCCTAAAAGGCAGCATTTCCAACGCAAGCAGTCGTGAAATGTGCGAATTTAGGACTGTGGCCTGTGGGGCGTTGGCTGTGAATTTGCGCTTTCATTCAAAGCTCTGGGATATGCGGTGGGACGTGGACGTGGACGTTGATGCTGTTTCTTGAGAAACTGCCATAACAAGTGAAGACTGAGAGGAGGCGGCATCTTTGCATGCAGTATGGACAGGGGTTCTATTACACGCACAACAGCGGAAGAAGCAGTGGTGACACCCGCTGACTCTGGTCGTGGACCCTGGGGTTCGCCCCACAAAGTCGGGTGCTTTGCTGACATGTGCCTGATCATGCTGGTGGTGGTCATGCTGGTAGTTTTGTCACCCCTGCTGATGCTGGCATGGCAGGTGGTACAAATGGCCTTTTTGGGGTTATCAGCAGACTCTTTAAAAAAATTCCAGACTCTGGAAGACCTACCGGTTGTACTGGCAACGTCCCTCGTGTTGGTGTTACGGGGAACTGTTGCCCACCTTCTGTGTGCGGCCACCACACTGCTTCGTCCTGCCTGTTGGGGTACTCTGCCTCCCTCCCCCTGTGTGCTGCTGGCTTCGCTCTGCGTGTTCTCCTGCCACGTTGGGTCAGTTACTAGATCATCCACCACCTCCTCCTCTTCCACTTGAGCACCACGATCCTCCTCCTCACTTCGTGGCAATTGTGTCTCATCATCGTCCACCTCTTGTGACAAATTGCCAGCGTCAACTTCCTGTGGCCGTGGCTTTTCAAATATTTGGGCATCGCTACATGGGATCTCCTCTTCCACCACTTCAAGCGGAGCAGGCGAGGGGCACAAATCTTGAAATGGACCAGTGAACAGCTCTTCAGAGTGTCCAAGTGTGGGATCAGTTGCTGTCTGATGACACTCGGCAGGGTGGGATGAAGGAGCATCAGGGTGAGGAGGAGTATGCGGTCGAGACTCACGGCTACTAAAACTTGACCGTGTGGAAGACAGACCGGAGGTGGTGGTGCCCAGGTAAGTGGAAGTGTTATCTGCTATCCAATTAATAACCTGTTCACACTGATCAGTACGCAATACTGGTGTTGCAGTGTGCTTGCCTAGTAATTCGGTCAAGAAGTGGGAGCGAGAAGATTTTGCTGTTGGTTGTGGCACATTTTCACCTTGGCCACGGCCCAGTCCTCTACACGCACCATCACCAGAACGTCCAGTTCCACGTCCCTTGCCACGCGCCTTGCCCATTGTAAATGAAGTAAAATACCTTATACTCACACTATCAATGGAAAAAGGGTAATAGAAAGGAGATTAGAACCGTGGAAGAGGAAAACCACAGTTCTATTTTTCTGGCCTACACCAGACTCTTTTAAACAGATATATTGGTGTCTGACCAGTCAGGGAGACACTGTTACTGTTCTTTCTTACGGCAAAAAATGCCAAAAGCAGGATAATACAGAGATTTGACCCGTGGAACTGCAAAACCACAGTTCTATTTCTCTGGCCTACACCAGACTCTTTTAAACAGATATATTGGAGTCTGACCAGTCAGGGAGACACTATTACAGTTTTTTTTTACGGCAAAAAATGCCAAAAGCAGGGTAATGCAGAGATTTGACCCGTGGAACTGCAAAACCACAGTTCTATTTCTCTGGCCTACACCAGACTCTTTTAAACAGATATATTGTGTCTGACCAGTCAGGGAGACACTATTACAGTTTTTTTTTTACGGCAAAAAATGCCAAAAGCAGAACAAAACAGAAATTTGACCCGTGGAACTGCAAAACCACAGTTCTATTTCTCTGGCCTACACCAGACTCTTTTAAACAGATATATTGGTGTCTGACCAGTCAGGGAGACACTATTACAGTTTTTTTTTTACGGCAAAAATTGCCAAAAGCAGAACAAAACAGAAATTTGACCCGTGGAACTGCAAAACCACAGTTCTATTTCTCTGGCCTACACCAGACTCTTTTAAACAGATATATTGGTGTCTGACCAGTCAGGGAGACACTATTAAAGTTTTTTTTGATGGCAAAAAATACCAAAAGCAGGATAATACAGAGATTTGACCCGTGGAACTGCAAAACCACAGTTCTATTTCTCTGGCCTACACCAGACTCTTTTAAACAGATATATTGGTGTCTGACCAATCAGGGAGACACTATTACAGTTTTTTTTTAAGACAAAAAATGCCAAAAGCAGGATAATACAGAGATTTGACCCGTGGAACTGCAAAACCACAGTTCTATTTCTCTGGCCTACACCAGACTCTTTTAAACAGATATATTGGTGTCTGACCAGTCAGGGAGACACTATTACAGTTTTTTTTTTACGGCAAAAAATGCCAAAAGCAGGATAATACAGAGATTTGACCCGTGGAACTGCAAAACCACAGTTCTATTTCTCTGGCCTACACCAGACTATTTTAAACAGATATATTGGTGCCTGACCAGTCAGGGAGACACTATTACAGGTTTTTTTTACGGCAAAAAATGCCAAAAGCAGGATAATACAGAGATTTGACCCGTGGAACTGCAAAACCACAGTTCTATTTCTCTGGCCTACACCAGACTCTTTTAAACAGATATATTGGTGTCTGACCAGTCAGGGAGACACTATTACAGGTTTTTTGTACGGCAAAAAATGCCAAAAGCAGAACAATACAGAGATTTGACCCGTGGAACTGCAAAACCACAGTTCTATTTCTCTGGCCTACACCAGACTCTTTTAAACAGATATATTGGTGTCTGACCTGTCAGAGAGACACTATTACAGGTTCTTTTTTACGGCAAAAAATGCCAAAAGCAGGATAATACAGAGACTTGACCCGTGGAACTGCAAAACCACAGTTCTATTTCTCTGGTCTACACCAGACTCTTTTAAACTGATATATTGGTGTCTGACCAGTCAGGGAGACACTATTAAAGTTTTTTTTGATGGCAAAAAATTCCAAAAGCAGGATAATACAGAAATTTTACACGTGGAACTGTAAAACCACAGTTCTATTTCTCTGGCCTACACCAGACTCTTTTAAACAGATATATTGTTGTCTGACCAGTCAGGGAGACACTATTACAGTCTTTTTTTACGACAAAAAATGTCAAAGTAGGATAATACAGAGATTTGACCCGTGGAACTGCAAAACCACAGTTCTATTTCTCTGGCCTACACCAGACTCTTTTAAACAGATATATTGGTGTCTGACCAGTCAGGGAGACACTATTACAGTTTTTTTTTAAGACAAAAAATGCCAAAAGCAGGATAATACAGAGATTTGACCCGTGGAACTGCAAAACCACAGTTCTATTTCTCTGGCCTACACCAGACTCTTTTAAACTGATATATTGGTGTCTGACCAGTCAGGGAGACACTATTACAGGTTTTTTTTACAGCAAAAAAATGCCAAAAGCAGGATAATACAGAGATTTGACCCGTGGAACTGCAAAACCACAGTTCTATTTCTCTGGCCTACACCAGACTCTTTTAAACAGATATATTGGTGTCTGGCCAGTCAGGGAGACACTATTACAGGTTTTTTTGACGGCAAAAAATGCCAAAAGCAGGATAATACAAAGATTTGACCTGTGGAACTGCAAAACCAGAGTTCTATTTCTCTGGCCTACACCAGTCTCTTTTAAACAAATATATTGGTGTCTGACCAGTCAGGGAAACACTATTACAGTTTTTTTTTACAGCAAAAAATGCCAAAAGCAGGATAATGCCGAGATTTGACCAGTGGAACTGCAAAACCACAGTTCTATTTCTCTGGCCTACACCAGTCTCTTTTAAACAGATATATTGGTGTCTGACCAGTCAGGGAGACACTATTACAGTTTTTTTTTACGGCAAAAAATGCCAAAAGCAGGATAATACAGAGATTTGACCCGTGGAACTGCAAAACCACAGCTCTATTTCTCTGGCCTACACCAGACTCTTTTAAACAGATTTATTGATATCTGACCAGTCAGGGAGACACTATTACAGGTTTTTTTGACGGCAAAAAATTCCAAAAGCAGGATCATACAGAGATTTGACCCTTGGAACTGCAAAACCACAGTTCTATTTCTTTGGCCTACACCAGTCTCTTTTAAACAGATATATTGGTGTCTGACCAGTCAGAGAGACACTATTACTGTTCTTTTTTTATGGCAAAAAATGCGAAAAGCAGGATAATACAGAGATTTGACCCGTGGAAGTAAAAAAACACAGTTCTATTTCTCTGGCCTACACCAGACTCTTTTAAACAGATATATTGGTGTCTGACCAGTCAGGGAGACACTATTACAGGTTTTTTTTATGACAAAAAATGCCAAAAGGAGGATAATACAGAGATTTGACCCGTGGAACTGCAAAACCACAGTTCTATTTCTTTGGCCTACACCAGTCTCTTTTAAACAGATATATTGGTGTCTGACCAGTCAGAGAGACACTATTACTGTTCTTTTTTTACGGCAAAAAATGCGAAAAGCAGGATAATACAGAGATTTGACCCGTGGAACTAAAAAACCACAGTTCTATTTCTCTGGCCTACACCAGACTCTTTTAAACAGATATATTGGTGACGCGCCCCCTGGGCCATATTCTTTAGGGGGAATATCCGGAGCCGGATCAGATGGGAGTTGTAGTCTTCCGAGTGGCTGTGACCCGGTCCGTGCCCAGGGTGTCAAACTCAGTTGTATGTGGCAGTCCTACAGATGTTAATAAGTTCTTAATGTCGACTACGCCACCCGTTGTATTGCGGTCACTATGGCCGCCGCTGCAGCAGGGTCCGCTGAGGCTGATGGTGTAGGTGCAGCTTTTGATGGTATAACCCCCAACGGGTGGGGTATAGCCTCAGGGGGTCAGGTGCAGAGAATGGGGGTTGTGGTGGTGCAGCATAGATGTTAAAGGAAGACAGAGTCGGGTTATGCAGTTAAGGGTATTTACTCACTGCTGATGTTCCGGTCACTCCAGCTTCAAGTGACCTCCCGAGCCGTGCTGCATCCACCAGGTCCTGGATCCAGCCAACCCCCAAGCGAGTCCGGAGCGTGACCCTGAGCTCTCCTTCTGTCCTTTCTCTGGCCGTCCCCACTAGTGATCCACCCAGGTCCAGCTCCCTCGGGCCTTCTGTTGGGAGACCCTTGGCCTTGGGTTCCCTGACCCTCCACGTGGTATGCCTTCGGGGTGGATGTGGTGGGTGGCCGTGGCAGACGCTGCCCACGGCCTCCGGTCTCTGGCTGGGGTGTGTTTTTGCCCCCACCAGCTTGGGTTCCGGTACCCTGATGCCGACTCTTCACCCGTGGATTGGATTTGGGGTCTCAGAGTCCTCTCTTCTGTTTCCCCCTCTGGGTCTCTCTTGCTTTCTCCTCTCTCTCTCTCTGGGGCTGCTCTGCTCCTCTGCTTCTTACTCTGACAGACTGACCCTGTTCTTAGTTGGTGCCCACCTTATATACACCCTCTATGTGTGAGCTCAGGTGACCAGCACCCAATGAGCTCCTATCTTTACCCAGGCTGCTCCCCCTATCTGCCCCTACACTACTTGGGATGTACCACCCCCCTCCCACTCCAGCCAGGAACAGACTCGGTCGTACCTGCACATTTCTAAGTGGGAGTACCGTCGGCCTGTTCCTCGGAAATGGGATGTATGTAGTGCATGCAGCCTACCGAGCTCAGTTCCACACTCCATCCTTACCCGGGAGTGGAATATCACACCTCTGGGTTGAGGTGCAATACCCCTGTAGCAGCCGAATCCTCAGGGTGCTACATTCCCCCTGGTAAATCACAGCACGTCCTCGGGCTGTAAGACATAACACCAAAAACATACAAATTTTTGCATAAACATATAAAACATATAAAACATTATATATATATATATCAATATAAAACATTCTCGTCGCCTCTGGCTCCTCCTCCGGTCACTGTGCAACGTGTGACCGGGTAAAGTGCGACAGTCTCTCTAGAAAACTGGTTTTCCTATAAAACCGGTAGGGGGCGCTTTAGGACGCGCAACTATATACAAGGATATGGCCGCTCTCAGTCCTCGGCCAGGTATTAGGGAGGAATGACCGCTCTCAGTCCTCGGTCAGTGGGATTAAGGGAAATACGGGTAACAGTTCACACATGCTGGTCCCAACGGGGACTATATTAGCAACAGCAACAGTTTCAGTTTCAGTTTCAGTTCCAGTTCACGGTTTCAGTTCACGGTGCCCCGACGGGCAACTATATACAGCTTCTGCTTCGCTGTCCTTAGCGACGGCGTCCTCCTGCTCTTGCTTTATGGCTACCTTTGGCTTCAGACCCGTCCGGGTCCTCTTGCTCTTCCTCCTCACACCGCAGCTCTTCCTCCGTCAGGCGATGCACATGGAGGGCGTAGGGACCTTTGGCACACTTGTGCCGGGTGAAGGTGACCTCGTCCCCGATGTAAAGGTCACGACCTCTGTGTCCCTCCGGTAGGTGGGACTCAACGTCTCTCCTGGTTACGAAGACGTCGCCTAGGGTGTGGTGGTCTCGGATGAAGCCCCACCCATGCTGCAGGTTAAACTTTATCACAGTCCCGGTGGTGCGGGGACTATGCGCTGCACGGGGGTCTCTCCTGGCCCGGCTCTTCTGCTCCGCGCTCTTTACTTGAGCTAGCTGTTCCCGGACCCGCCTCTCTCTCCGCTCCCTCTCGAAGTCCTCGAGCTGTTGGCGGCAGCACTCAGCACGCTCCGCTGCAGCTGCCCGAGTCTCTTGAGTGAACCCCATAAGATCTTCTCCGGTGGGGTCCCACTCAAACTGTGCTTCCGCTAGCGGGGGCGAGATCCTCTTTACGGGCTTTGGAGCCGGGATCAGGGGTTCATCCAGGGGTCTCTCTCTCCGGAGTCGGGGATGGTGGAACTCCGGTGGCCATATAAATGGCTGCCCATCCGGGCACGTATGCTGGGCGTACAGGTCCTCTCCCAGATGCGGCACTCTTGGTCTTATGGGCGCGGTGGTGGTGGCGCCCGGGTTGCCCGGGCCTTGCGGCCAGGCCTGGGGTATCTGGAAGGTAAAGGGCACCGTAAGGACGGCGGCGCCCTGGGCTACTTGGCCCTGCGACCAGGCCGGGGGCTCCGCGGAGGTAGGGGGCGCTGTTGGTATTGCGGCGCCCGGGGGTACTAGGCCTTGCGACCAGGCTGGTGGTACTTCCTGCTTAGTCACGCTCGGGGTCGAGGCGTGTGACGTCACAGGGGTCGCGGCTCCCGTTTGAGGCCTAGTCTGCGGCGGTGACGTTGCAGCGACGGGCACGGCAGGATAGACTTCGGGCTCTGCGACGGGGAGCTGGGGCAGGTACGCGGTTTCCCGGTCTGGGGTATAGACGTCCCCTTTACCTGCCTCCACTCGTTCGGCTCCCTTCTCGGCGCCGTCTCCGGCCTTCAGTCCTCCCGCGCCATCCTCAGAGGCGGTCTGTCTCCTCGTCTCGGGTGGCGTGCTCCGCTGACAGGTCTCGGTCTGCTGGGCCATCTCACGGCTCCACTCCGCCAACGTCTCTCGCTGCACCCGGGCCATCCTCCTTGCGAGGCCCTCCAGAGCGGTCTGTGCACACTCCCGGTCTCGGGGGAGCTGTGCTAGGACCTCCACTAGGCCTAGTGGGGTCGTTGTTTCCAGCAGGCTCCTGACCAACGGGTCGGTGCTGCTCTGCTCTCCTACAGTCGTCTCCAGCAGGCTCCTGGCCAGCGGGCCGGTGCTGCTCTGCTTTCTCGCCATCTCCGGGTAAGCTCCTCCGATACTCTTCTCCAGGCTTCTTGCCTCCGGGTGCGCTCGCTCTAGACTCTTCCAGGTGGCACCCATCTCTGTTCTCTCCTTTCGTCTCCTCCCACCTCGAGGGCGGTCCCGGGGCCACTTGGTGACTGTCAGCTCCAGGGGCTGTTCTTTCACGCTGACAGACACCTCTAGCATCACAGTCTCTGTTGGTGGGGGCGGTTTCCACTTTTGGCGCCATTTTCGGTCCTGGCCCACGATGGGAGGTGGCCTCTCGCCACCCTCTGGCACGCCCATAATGGCGTCCGCTCTTCCAAGGCGGGAAACCTTTGGAAATGGCGGGAATCGCTTCCCAGTGGCGGGAAACTCTGCAGATGGCGGGAAAACGCTGTTAATGGCGGACAACCGGCTGGAATCGACTGGTGATGGGGTCCGATGGCGGGGACCCTCCGGAACCGGCAGGAGACTTCTTTTTGAGGTAAACTCATTCTTTTCTTCAGGCACGCAGTACCCGGTTGTTGCGGGCACGTAATCCTGCCGACTACGCCAAAGTTGACGTGCCCCCTGGGCCATATTCTTTAGGGGGAATATCCGGAGCCGGATCAGATGGGAGTTGTAGTCTTCCGAGTGGCTGTGACCCGGTCCGTGCCCAGGGTGTCAAACTCAGTTGTATGTGGCAGTCCTACAGATGTTAATAAGTTCTTAATGTCGACTACGCCACCCGTTGTATTGCGGTCACTATGGCCGCCGCTGCAGCAGGGTCCGCTGAGGCTGATGGTGTAGGTGCAGCTTTTGATGGTATAACCCCCAACGGGTGGGGTATAGCCTCAGGGGGTCAGGTGCAGAGAATGGGGGTTGTGGTGGTGCAGCATAGATGTTAAAGGAAGACAGAGTCGGGTTATGCAGTTAAGGGTATTTACTCACTGCTGATGTTCCGGTCACTCCAGCTTCAAGTGACCTCCCGAGCCGTGCTGCATCCACCAGGTCCTGGATCCAGCCAACCCCCAAGCGAGTCCGGAGCGTGACCCTGAGCTCTCCTTCTGTCCTTTCTCTGGCCGTCCCCACTAGTGATCCACCCAGGTCCAGCTCCCTCGGGCCTTCTGTTGGGAGACCCTTGGCCTTGGGTTCCCTGACCCTCCACGTGGTATGCCTTCGGGGTGGATGTGGTGGGTGGCCGTGGCAGACGCTGCCCACGGCCTCCGGTCTCTGGCTGGGGTGTGTTTTTGCCCCCACCAGCTTGGGTTCCGGTACCCTGATGCCGACTCTTCACCCGTGGATTGGATTTGGGGTCTCAGAGTCCTCTCTTCTGTTTCCCCCTCTGGGTCTCTCTTGCTTTCTCCTCTCTCTCTCTCTGGGGCTGCTCTGCTCCTCTGCTTCTTACTCTGACAGACTGACCCTGTTCTTAGTTGGTGCCCACCTTATATACACCCTCTATGTGTGAGCTCAGGTGACCAGCACCCAATGAGCTCCTATCTTTACCCAGGCTGCTCCCCCTATCTGCCCCTACACTACTTGGGATGTACCACCCCCCTCCCACTCCAGCCAGGAACAGACTCGGTCGTACCTGCACATTTCTAAGTGGGAGTACCGTCGGCCTGTTCCTCGGAAATGGGATGTATGTAGTGCATGCAGCCTACCGAGCTCAGTTCCACACTCCATCCTTACCCGGGAGTGGAATATCACACCTCTGGGTTGAGGTGCAATACCCCTGTAGCAGCCGAATCCTCAGGGTGCTACATTGGTATCTGGCCAGTCAGGGAAATACGATTACAGTTTTTTTTGACGGCTAAAAATGCCAAAAGCAGGGTAATACAGAGATTTGACCCGTGGAGCTGCAAAACCACAGTTCTATTTCTCTGGCCTACACCAGACTCTTTTAAACAGATATATTGTGTCTGACCAGTCAGGGAGACACTATTACAGTTTTTTTTTTACGGCAAAAAATACCAAAAGCAGAACAATACAGAGATTTGACCCGTGGAACTGCAAAACCACAGTTCTATTTCTCTGGCCTACACCAGACTCTTTTAAACAGATATATTGGTGTCTGACCAGTCAGGGAGACACTATTACAGTTTTTTTTACGGCAAAAAATGCCAAAAGCAGGATAATACAGAAATTTGACCCGTGGAACTGCAAAACCACAGTTCTATTTCTCTGGCCTACACCAGACTCTTTTAAACTGATATGTTGGTGTCTGACCAGTCAGGGAGACACTATTACAGGTTTTTTTTACGGCAAAAAATGCCAAAAGCAGGATAATACAGAGATTTGACCCGTGGAACTGCAAAACCACAGTTCTATTTCTCTGGCCTACACCAGACTCTTTTAAACAGACAGTTTGTTGTCTGACCAGTCAGGGAGACACTATTACAGTTTTTTTACGACAAAAAATGCCAAAAGCAGGATAATACAGAGATTTGACCCGTGGAACTGCAAAACCACAGTACTATTTCTCTGGCCTACACCAGTCTCTTTTAAACAAATATATTGGTGTCTGACCAGTCAGGGAGACACTATTACAGTTTTTTTTTACGGCAAAAAATGCCAAAAGCAGGATAATACAGACATTTGACCCGTGGAACTGCAAAACCACAGCTCTATTTCTCTGGCCTACACCAGACTCTTTTAAACAGATATATTGGTGTCTGACCAGTCAGAGAGACACTATTACTGTTCTTTTTTTACGGCAAAAAATGCCAAAAGCAGGATAATACAGAGATTTGACCCATGGAACTAAAAAAACACAGTTCTATTTCTCTGGCCTACACCAGACTCTTTTAAACAGATATATTGGTGTCTGACCAGTCAGGGAGACACTATTACAGGTTTTTTTTATGGCAAAAAATGCCAAAAGTAGGATAATACAGAGACTTGACCAGTGGAACTGCAAAACCACAGTTCTATTTCTCTGGCCTACACCAGACTCTTTTAAACAGATATATTGGTATCTGACCAGTCAGGGAAACACTATTACAATTTTTTTTTATGGCAAAAAATGCCAAAAGCAGGATAATACAGAGATTTGACCCGTGGAACTTCAAAACCACAGTTCTATTTCTCTGGCCTACACCAGACTCTTTTAAACAGATATATTGGTGTCTGACCAGTCAGGGAGACACTATTACAATTTCTTTTTAAGACAAAAAATGCCAAAAGCAGGATAATACAGAGATTTGACCCGTGGAACTGCAAAACCACAGTTTTATTTCTCTGGCCTACACCAGACTCTTTTAAACAGATATATTGGTGTCTGACCAGTCAGGGAGACACTATTACAGTTTTTTTACGTAAAAAATGCCAAAAGCAGGATAATACAGAGATTTGACCCGTGGAACTGCAAAACCACAGTTCTTGTTCTCTGGCCTACACCAGACTATTTTAAACAGATATATTGGTGTCTGACCAGTCAGGGAGACACTCTTACAGGTTTTTTTATGGCAAAAAATGCCAAAAGCAGGATAATACAGACATTTGACCCGTGGAACTGCAAAACCACAGCTCTATTTCTCTGGCCTACACCAGACTCTTTTAAACAGATATATTGGTGTCTGACCAGTCAGAGAGACACTATTACTGTTCTTTTTTTACGGCAAAAAATGCCAAAAGCAGGATAATACAGAGATTTGACCCGTGGAGCTGCAAAACCACAGTTCTATTTCTCTGGCCTACACCAGACTCTTTTAAACAGATATATTGGTGTCTGACCAGTCAGGGAGACACTATTACAGTTTTTTTTACGGCAAAAAATGCCAAAAGCAGGATAATACAGAGATTTGACCCGTGGAACTGCAAAACCACAGTTCTATTTCTCTGGCCTACACCAGACTCTTTTAAACTGATATGTTGGTGTCTGACCAGTCAGGGAGACACTATTACAGGTTTTTTTTACGGCAAAAAATGCCAAAAGCAGGATAATACAGAGATTTGACCCGTGGAACTGCAAAACCACAGTTCTATTTCTCTGGCCTACACCAGACTCTTTTAAACAGACAGTTTGTTGTCTGACCAGTCAGGGAGACACTATTACAGTTTTTTTACGACAAAAAATGCCAAAAGCAGGATAATACAGAGATTTGACCCGTGGAACTGCAAAACCACAGTACTATTTCTCTGGCCTACACCAGTCTCTTTTAAACAAATATATTGGTGTCTGACCAGTCAGGGAGACACTATTACAGTTTTTTTTTACGGCAAAAAATGCCAAAAGCAGGATAATACAGACATTTGACCCGTGGAACTGCAAAACCACAGCTCTATTTCTCTGGCCTACACCAGACTCTTTTAAACAGATATATTGGTGTCTGACCAGTCAGAGAGACACTATTACTGTTCTTTTTTTACGGCAAAAAATGCCAAAAGCAGGATAATACAGAGATTTGACCCGTGGAACTAAAAAAACACAGTTCTATTTCTCTGGCCTACACCAGACTCTTTTAAACAGATATATTGGTGTCTGACCAGTCAGGGAGACACTATTACAGGTTTTTTTTATGGCAAAAAATGCCAAAAGTAGGATAATACAGAGACTTGACCAGTGGAACTGCAAAACCACAGTTCTATTTCTCTGGCCTACACCAGACTCTTTTAAACAGATATATTGGTATCTGACCAGTCAGGGAAACACTATTACAATTTTTTTTTATGGCAAAAAATGCCAAAAGCAGGATAATACAGAGATTTGACCCGTGGAACTTCAAAACCACAGTTCTATTTCTCTGGCCTACACCAGACTCTTTTAAACAGATATATTGGTGTCTGACCAGTCAGGGAGACACTATTACAATTTCTTTTTAAGACAAAAAATGCCAAAAGCAGGATAATACAGAGATTTGACCCGTGGAACTGCAAAACCACAGTTTTATTTCTCTGGCCTACACCAGACTCTTTTAAACAGATATATTGGTGTCTGACCAGTCAGGGAGACACTATTACAGTTTTTTTACGTAAAAAATGCCAAAAGCAGGATAATACAGAGATTTGACCCGTGGAACTGCAAAACCACAGTTCTTGTTCTCTGGCCTACACCAGACTATTTTAAACAGATATATTGGTGTCTGACCAGTCAGGGAGACACTCTTACAGGTTTTTTTATGGCAAAAAATGCCAAAAGCAGGATAATACAGAGATTTGACCCGTGGAACTGCAAAACCACAGTTCTATTTCTCTGGCCTACACCAGACTCTTTTAAACAGATATATTGGTGTCTGACCAGTCAGGGAGACACTATTACAGTTTTTTTTTACGGCAAAAAATGCCAAAAGCAGAACAATACCGAGATTTGACCAGTGGAACTGCAAAACCACAGTTCTATTTCTCTGGCCTACACCAGACTCTTTTAAACAGATATATTGATATCTGACCAGTCAGGGAGACATTATTACAGGTTTTTTTGATGGCAAAAAATTCCAAAAGCAGGATAATACAGAGATTTGACCCGTGGAACTAAAAAACCACAGTTCTATTTCTCTGGCCTACACCAGACTCTTTTAAACAGATATATTGGTGTCTGACCAGTCAGGGAGACACTATTACAGGTTTTTTTTACGGCAAAAAATGCCAAAAGCAGAACAATACCGAGATTTGACCAGTGGAACTGCAAAACCACAGTTCTATTTCTTTGGCCTACACCAGTCTCTTTTAAACAGATATATTGGTGTCTGACCAGTCAGAGAGACACTATTATTGTTCTTTTTTTACAGCAAAAAATGCGAAAAGCAGGATAATACAGAGATTTGACCCGTGGAACTAAAAAACCACAGTTCTATTTCTCTGGCCTACACCAGACTCTTTTAAACAGATATATTGGTGTCTGACCAGTCAGGGAGACACTATTACAGGTTTTTTTATGACACAAAAATGCCAAAAGCAGGATAATACAGAGACTTGACCCGTGGAACTGCAAAACCACAGTTCTATTTCTCTGGCCTACACCAGACACTTTTAAACAGATATATTGGTATCTGACCAGTCAGGGAAACACTATTACAATTTTTTTTGATGGCAAAAAATGCAAAAAGCAGGATAATACAGAGATTTTACCCGTGGAACTGCAAAACCACAGTTCTATTTCTCTGGCCTACACCAGACATTTTTAAACAGATATATCGTTGTCTGACCAGTCAGGGAGACACTATTACAATTTTTTTTGATGGCAAAAAATGCCAAAAGCAGGATAATACAGAGATTTGACCCGTGGAACTGCAAAACCACAGTTCTATTTCTCTGGCCTACACCAGACTCTTTTAAACAGATATATTGGTGTCTGACCAGTCAGGGAGACACTATTACAGTTTTTTTTTACGGCAAAAAATGCCAAAAGCAGGATAATACAGAGATTTGACCCGTGGAATTGCAAAACCACAGTTCTATTTCTCTGGCCTACAACAGACTCTTTTAAACAGATATATTGGTGTTTGAACAGTCACAGACACACTCAATTTTTTTTTTGTTGGGGGGGGGGAAATACCAAAAGGTTAATAAGACGCGTATTTGTACAGTCTGACTGAGGGAAAAAAAAATACAGGATTTAGATGGAAAAAAAAGAATTTTTCCTGGCCCCTGAGACCGGGGGATAAGTCTAGCAATTTGACCAACAGGAGTACACTGGACTGTAATGCAGCTTTTGCTGGTATAACCACTGCGTCTCCTATACAGCCTGCCTGCCTGATATCTGGGATGGATATTAGTCCTGAGAAGGACTGCTTGTTTGATTTGGCAGGCTTTAGAGACCCTACACTGTCTGATCCGGAGCGACTGTGTCCAAGATGGCGGCGCCCGGTTTTAAATACTCAAGGTGACGCTGTGTGGCCAGCCAATCACTGTAATGCCCACAAACAACATGGCTGCGGCATTACAGTGACTGGCTGGCAACCCCTGCATGTTCATTGGCTCTGTAAAGAGCGCCAAACATGCAGGGCGGAGACCTGAGCTCCCGCCCAAGTAGCCCGGAAATGCTTGGTGCTCGCCGAATTCCCGAGTAGTGAGATGCTCAGACAAGTAACGAGCAGTGTCGAGCATGCTCGCTCAACACTAATGAAGAGTACTATTTGTCACTCATTAAGTCCATGCCTCAGAGACTGCAAGCTGTTATTAAAGCCAGAGGTGGTGCAACAAAATACTAGTGATGTATTGGAGTGTTCTTTTGTGTGTTTGTTTTTCATGATTCCATAATTTTTTCCTCAGAATTGAGTGATTCCATAATTTTTTTCCTCTGCTTGGTCTGAAAAAATGACCCTTACTGAGTACCACATTTTTTATCTTGATTTCTTTTAGTGTTTCTTAAAGCCATAAAGTTGCCATTTGAAATGACTTTAGTTTTGTGCCATGTCTGTGATCTGCTTTTCAACAACATTAAACAACTGAATGAACATCCTCCGAGCCCGGTGATTCCATAATTTTTGCCAGGGGTTGTATAAGTAAAATTTGACTTTTATTAGGTTCAATTAAAAGCTGGAAAATAACTGGTAAAGTCACAGTGACAGCCAGTATAATAAAAGGTGTCCAGTCTGACCTATGCGTTTCGGCTAGAGAGCCTTACTCATGGTCTGAACAGTTGTAGCTAGCATCCCCATATTAAATACTAAAGTTGTCCCGTAGTAGACCGTTCCCCATTACTATTTAATATGTGGAGGGGGAGCTAATCAAGGTATCGACTGATACCTTAAATTAAAAAGACAATTAAAATAACACAATCACGATATACACGATGAACAACCAAAAATGTGACATAGCAAAGGCTACACATCAATCTGGAATCAAAGCAAAATAAAAAACAAGAATATTGTAAGATGAGATCTTGTCTAGTATTAAGGCCACAAGGCACAAGGGTTTCCAAGGTAAAGATCCACTTTGATTCCCTATTTAATAGTTTGCGTCTGTGGTCTCCCCCTCGCAGTGGTCAACAGTATATACTTTCTTGCCTTTGTGTACCTGGACAAAATGTCTGGAGACTGCTGATGGTGAAATAGCCAAAGGACTAACTGCATCAGAAAGGTGCCTTCATATATGTATTTTTAGAGGTCCTGTTGTGAACCCCCCATACTGGACTTTACAAATGGTGCTCTCAACAATATAAATAACACGTACTATTGCAGTTAATATAATCATGGATTACAAAACTTTGTTTATTTGTGTTTGAAGAAAAGTTTGTGTTTTTTTGTACATAATTGCAGGCTTTACGTTTATTGGCTCCGCACTTAAAAAAGCCTGTTAGGTTAAGATAGTATTAAGTTTTGGATGCTGATTAAGGATGGGTATCAGGATCCAAAACATAATACTATCTCATCTAATGGCACCAGATCAGCGCAGTGTCTGCTGGTATTCATTTGTATTCGTGTCTGAGAATACAAATGTAGATGCTTGCGCCCTGGCACTTCTGGGATTTTCTCACTGCCCGACGTGCAGCGTGATGAGGTCATCTCATCACACTACAGATTGTAACATCCCTGGTGGCGTGTTGGCATGGCTTACCATCTCCCACCATGCAAGACCGCCAACTTACCTATCAGTCCAAGCTGCACACTTTGCTCCATTACTTGCTGTGTGCATGTCTCTTGTCTGATTGCTTAGGGCGGCGGCGCTGTTACTTCCTGATTCTTAAAGTTACAGTGTGTGCAGTCCTAATGCGTCCCCAGCCTATTGCTGTGAGTCACTGGATACTTAAACCCCCTCCACCCAGTAAGAAGTGCCTGAGCAACACTTTCTTTCAGTGTGTTCTGTGCATCTGAGTTGCTAGGTCCTGTCCTGTATCTTGTCTGTTTCCGCCACCCTGGGGGCTGAGTACCCAGGCCCGTTACCTGTATCTGTGACTTCTAGTCTATTCCTGCCACCCTGGGGGCTAGTACCTAGGCTCGTTCCTGCATCTCGTTCCAGTGTCAGTTCCTGTCTGAACTGTGTCCTAGTCCATTACCTGTTTGTCTCTCTGTCCGACCCTTACCTTTTCCTCCTGTGTCTGAACCAGTACCTAACTCCAACTCGTTGTCTCTGTACTTCTGTTTGTGAGTTTTGTGTCCACTCGCTACTTCATTGCAAGTACCTTGTGTGTATCTGGTTCTGCTTGTCCCGTTTCCCTGCCTCCGTATCTACCTCCTATGTTCTAGCTATCTTCCTGTGTTTCCCAGTCTGTTCCATGTGAACAGAACCCTGTCCTGTCTGCCTGCACCTGCGGTTCTGCTCTGCTTGTCCTCCGCACCAGCGGTTCCGCTCTGCTCCGCTTGTCATCTGCACCTGCGGTTCCGCTCTGCTCCGCTTGTCCTCCGCGCCTGCGGTTCCGCTCTGCTCCACTTGTCCTACACACCTGCTGTTCTGCTCTGCTCCGCTTGTCCTCCACGCCTGCGGTTCTGCTCTGCTCCACTTGTCCTCCGCACCTGTGGTTCCGCTCTGCTCCGCTTATCCTCCGCGCCTGTGGTTCTGCTCTGCTTTACTCCGCTTGCCCTCCGCGCCTGCGGTTCCGCTCTGCTCCGCTTGTCCTCCGCGCCTGCGGTTCTGCTCTGCTCCTCTTGTCCTCTGCGCCTGCGGTTCTGCCCTGCTCTGCTCTGCTTGTCCTCCGCGCCTGCAGTACTGCTCTGCTCTACTCCGATTGTCCTCCGCGCCTGCGGCTCTGCTCTGCTTGTCCACCGCACCTGCGGTTCAGTTCCTGTATCCCAGTCTGTACTGGTCCCTATCCAGCCTGTTTTCCTACCTGACAGTATTGGCCTGTCTGCATACCAGCCATGCCTGCCAGTACCCACCTGTCTGCATACCAGCCGTGCCTGCCAGTACCCACCTGCCTGCATACCAGCCGTGCCTGCCAGTACCCACCTGTCTGCATACCAGCCATGCCTGCCAGTACCCGCCTGTCTGCATACCAGCCAAACCTGCCAGTTCCTGCATTCCCCGGTGTGGGTCAACAGCTGTGACCGGGGTCTGACCTGGAGTAGCATCTGGGCCACCTCCCACATCCCTCCTCGGACCACAGAGTCGATTAAGCTGCCGTGTGTTCGTGGTCGGATCTGGCGAGGCCCCTAGTCACGCCCCTCCAGGCACTCTTCGGTTTGTGGCCCAGTGGGACCACTAACCTCGCTCACGCCAGTCAGTCCGGGCGTGAGCGTAACACAGCTGTCATCAGAGTGCCGCAGAGGATGGGAGGACACGGGAACTGGAGTCGGGAGACGGTAGGTGGTTGGCGAGCTGAAGATATCGGCATATTATAGACGGAGGTTCTTAATATGGAGATGGCCCTCATGGAGGAAGTGGTCAAGTACACAGCTGGGCAATTTTGCTGGGTTTGGGGAGACTCTTTATTAAGGGGGGACAGTAAATGAAGGCGTGGGGCTCTGCCTTGGACTGTATAGGGGGACTATGTGGAGATGGGGGTTATATAGAGGGACTCTGTGTTGAGATGGGGCAATATAAGGGGGTCTCAATGGAGATGTGGCAGTATGGGGGGGCTCCAAATAAGGATGATCGCTATATTATGACTGTGTGCAGGTGGGGGTTATATAGGGTGACTGTGTGCAGATAAGGGCTATATAAATGGACAGTGTGCAGAGGGGGCTATATAGGGGGACTGTGTGCAGAAAGGGGCAATATAGGGGGCTGTGTGCAGATGGGGGCTATATAGGGGGACTGGAGATGAAGCAATAGTAGGGGATCTCTATGGAGATGATCGCTATGTAGGGGGACTTTGTGGAGATGGGGCAGTATAGTGGATCTCTTTATGGAGAGGGGTCAGCATAGATGGGGCTCTATATGGATATATTGAGATGGGGCAGTGTTGAGGTCTCAGTGTGCAGATGGGGCAGTATGGGGGGACTCGGTGTGGAGATGGGGCAGTATGGAGGGACTCTCTATGGAGATGGGTCTGTAAATGGAGAAGGGCAGTATGAAGGGCTGTCTATGAAGAAAGGGCAAAATGGTGACGGACAGTGTGAAGAGGGAGCTCAATATGCAGTGGTGACAGTTTGAAAAGAGGACTCAATATGCAGTAGAGGAATAGTGGGGGTCAGCATGGGAATAACTATGTAGAGGTCATAGCTCAGAAAGGAGGAAGGTGTGCTGGGTATAACTCATAAGGGAGGACAGTGTGGTAGTTGTATTTCACCAGGACATACAGTATGGTAGTGGTAAAAGGGGGATGGTAAGGTGGGAATATTTCATAGGATAAGAAAGTGTGGATACTATGTAAAATAAGAGAGATAACGTAAGGGTTATTTTTTGTGCAGGAAGCACAGTGAGGGGCAATTATTTTTTTCTGGGGCACAGTGTAGGGATTATTTAGCATGGGTGGTTATTTATTTTATATTACAAAATTAAGTTACGTAGGTTAAATAAAGGCCTAGGTCCATCAAGTTCAACCTTCCTCCCCCAATTGCACATTTTGTCTAATTTAACTATAACCCACAATGTTATGTGTATCGAGGCAATCGCCCTTTCCTGTTTAAGGCCACTGTGTTGAGATGTGCTGCAGAAGACTAGAGAAGAGAGAATTCTGCAGAGGCGATCTCTCACTATGAAAAGTCATCATGGCGTCAGGACCAGATGAAGAAGAAAGAATGAGAAGAACCCAAATCAGAGAAGATGTCACCTATAAGGTACCTAGATGTAAGGGTGCATTTCATTGACCAATTTCTGCCTGAAAACAACCGCTGATCTGCTATATGAAGCCGGAACTAAGCAGTTCAGGCTGCCTGCTGCCGACGCCGAGAACAGCTGATCAGCGGGATTGCCAGGTGTCGGACCCGGCCGATCAGACATTGATGACCTATCCTAAAGATTGTTTATCAATGTTTAAGTAGTGGACAACCTTTTTAATTTATTAGACTTAATACTAGATCATTATAGGGTCAGTGTGTTGGACTGAAAATACAACTGTCTGAACAAGGCAGCTTATCAAGTGTTTGACTAAAGCCCCCATACATTTTAGACAGCTGTCCAATGTCGCCCAACTCTCCCACATACAGGAGCGCTCCTATGTTCTCTGTGAAAGAGCTTCTGCCAGACACCTCTGGTGGCAGTCAGTCAGAGGCACCCATGCACATTAGACTTTCAGAGGAACCCATAGATTTTGGCTGGTTTGGCAAATTTTATTCTGTGTGAGTATGGGTGGGTAAATGGTATGTGCACATGATGCCTTTGGATGTCTGCGAGGCCAACAAGTTATTTAGGCAGAAGACTCTTCAGGATACCCCGGCGACTTTTGTCCCGAAATGACTTTTTCTGATTCTTTTCTGTCATTTTTTCAACATTTTTTGGCCAACTGTTTTTTTTTTACATTTGAATTCTATTCAATAAATTGAAGTCAAGACTGCTCAGTTCTTTTAACACCTTATCATCTTTGGAAAATTTAAGAGAAAATAAGCTCAAAATACTGAGCATAACATGCACAGCAGTTGCAGTGTTTATGTTAACTCTTTTTAGCATTTATTAAGCGTTTTTTTCAAGCAAGTTACAGAGTGGAATCACCTGAAAAAAACTTTGTGCGCCTGACTTGCAAGTAGGGCACGGGACCTTTAAAGTGCCTAGGGCAGCATGAATGCCAAATACGGCCCTGTATAAACACAGATTTATTTAAAAAAAATCTTTGTGGGAGTGCTTCTTTAAAGATTTAAGAATAGTTGAGCATTGTTTTTTATTATGTAGTTTTGGAAACCGCATCGGGAAAAACTGGCTGTATGAAAGTAAATAATTAAATAAATAAATGTTTTTGCCATTTTAGTGCACAAGTTCAATTCACAAAATGAAAGTAAAAATAAAATCAAAATAACTATATTAAAAAACATTATATTAAACAATTTAAACCCTAATTATGTACCAACAAAGCATCCGAAGCCTTAGTCCCAGTGCAATTCTACTAACTAGGTCATGCTATATATATAAAAATAAACAATAGAAACTAGCAGAAACAAATATAAATTCTAAGTATCCTAAATATGGTTAAGAAAGTTAGTATAAATTTGAAAAATTAATTGCTTTCTGTCACAATATACAATTATAGCAAAAAAAAGTAAATTATGATTATCTACCACAAAATAAAGACTTCAATAGCACAAAAATGAAGAAAAATAATAGAACCTTTTAATCAGTATAAGTAGAAAATAGAGTGCACCAACATTCTATAGGCCACAATCAACAACCTGATGAACTCTATGTGAAGGAGATGTGTTGCACTGCGGGAGGCAATGATGGTCACACCAGATTCTGACTGGTTTTCTAACCCCCCCAGATGCCCCCAATACTGTAAAACTGCACATTTTAGAGTGGCCTTTTATTGTGGCCACCCTAAGGCACTCCTGTGCAATAATCATGCTGTCTAACCAGCATCTTGATATGCCACACCTGTGAGGTGAATGGATTATCGGCAAAGGAGAAGAGCTCACTAACAAAGATCTAGACAAACTTGTGAACAATATTTGAGAGAAAAGGGCCTTTTGTGTACATAGAAAAAGTCTTAGATCTTTGAGTTCAGCTCACCAAAAATGGGAGCAAAAATAAAAGTGTTGTGTTTATAATTTTGTTATTTATAGCTAAATATAGTCTGGTCATAGGAGCTCAAATTATGTGTTTTCTAAAGTTGATAAAATTAATTTGATACAAGACAAATTTTAGTTGAATTTTATGAAATTCACAACTCTTGGTGAATTCTAACAATTTGTGATTAGTTATGGCACAAATCGCCCAAAAATATAGTACAGACCAAAAGTTTGGACACACCTTCTCATTTAAAGATTTTCCTGTATTTTCATGACTATGAAAATTGTACATTCACACTGAAGGCATCAAAACTATGAATTGACACATGTGGAATTATATACTTAACAAAAAAGTGTGAAACAACTGAAAATATGTCTTATATTCTAGGTTCTTCAAAGTAGCCACCTTTTGCTTTGATGACTGCTTTGCACACTCTTGGCAGTCTCTTGATGAGCTTCAAGAGGCAGTCACCGAAAATGTTTTCCACTTCACAGGTGTGCCCTCTCAGGTCCTACTGAATAGACTGTTAGCTGCTTTTTTCTTGCTATAATACAAATTCTAAGTAAAGAAAAATGAGTGGCCATCATTACTTTAAGAAATGAAGGTCAGTCAGTCCAAAAAATTGGGAAAACTTTGAAAGTGTCCCCAAGTACAGTTGCAAAAACCATCAAGCGCTACAAAGAAACTGGCTCACATGAGGACCGCCCCAGGAAAGGAAGACCAAGAGTCACCTCTGCTTCTGAGGATAAGTTTATCCGAGTCACCAGCCTCAGAAATCGCAGGTTAACAACAGCTCAGATTAGAGACCAGGTCAATGCCACACAGAGTTCTAGCAGCAGACACATCTCTTCAACAACTGTTAAGAGGAGACTTTGTGCAGCAGGCCTTCATGGTAAAATAGATGCTAGGAAACCACTGCTAAGGACAGGCAACACACAGGAGAGACTTGTTTGGGCTAAAGAATACAAGGAATGGACATTAGACCAGTGGAAATCTGTGCTTTGGTCTGATGAGTCCAAATTTGAGATCTCTGGTTCCCACCACCGTGTCTTTGTGCGACGCAGAAAAGGTGAACGGATGGACTCTACATGCCTGGTTCCCACCGTGAAGCATGGAGGAGGAGGTGTGATGGTGTGGGGGTGCTTTGCTGGTGACGCTGTTTGGGATTTATTCAAAATTGAAGGCATACTGAACCAGCATGGCTACCACAGCATTTTGCAGCGGCATGCTATTCAATCCGGTTTGCGTTTAGTTGGACCATCATTTATTTTTCAACAGGACAATGGCCCCAAACACACCTCCAGACTGTGTAAGGGCTATTTGACCAAGAAGGAGAGTGATGGGGTGCTACGCCAGATGACCTGGCCTCCACAGTCACCAGACCTGAACTCAATCGAGATGGTTTGGGGTGAGCTGGACCGCAGAGTGAAGGCAAATGGGCCAACAAGTGCTAAGCATCTCTGGGAACTGCTTCAAGATTGTTGGAAGACCATTTCCGATGACTACCTCTTGAAGCTCATCAAGAGAATGCCAAGAGTGTGCAAAGCAGTCATCAAAGCAAAAGGTGGCTACTTTGAAGAACCTAGAATATAAGACATATTTTCAGTTGTTTCACACTTTTTTGTTAAGTATATAATTCCGTTGTATGGGGGCCTGTATTCTGTATGGAGCGTTGCATGGGGGCCAGTATTCTGTATGGAGGGTTATATGGGGGCCAGTATCCTGTATGGAGCGTTATAAGGCGGCCAGTATCCTGTACGGAGCATTATATGGGGGCCAGTATTCTGTATGGAGCGATTCGCCGGTTTCTGAACTATTGTAGAATTTACAATAGATATCGCTCATGTAATGTAAGAAGTGAAATCTTTGGCCTTGTACTATATATATATATTTCACTGCTGTATCTGTGCATCATGAATCATGGTATGTGTTAAAGGGGCCCACTGAGACTCTTTTGCCCAGGGCCCACAAAAACCTGGAGCCGGCCCTGCTTCTGTGTAAAAAGTGTGGCCGGAGCAAGAATTATTGGAGCTTCAGGGTTTAGAATTTATAGTAGGGGAAACTTCAGTGAAAAGGGTGACCAGAGCTTCATGGGTGAGAGGCAGCTTGTGGTCCAGCAACATCGAATCAAGGATTCTTGTCCTTATCACATAGATCAGACTTCTCTATACGACCACCCACTCCTTGCAGTTTGTGATGATCAACCACTGGGTTCAATTCAAGCATAGTGCTTTTCTTGGACAGGCTGGCACCCTTTGTGATACTGTCAATCTCGTGACAATATTCTTGTTGTTGCGCACACTTAATGATAACCTGTTCGGCATGTTCGATGTCAGCAACAGAAGGATGTCCTTTACACATATGCCAGCCTTGACACTCGGATGATTTGTCGCGGGTAATACGATAAGCAATGTGAATAAGACAAGCTACGGCCTGCATGATGGCTGACCAAATTGAAAAGCACTCAAAGCGATGAGACTTTAGCTTCAATTTTGGTAGCAGAGATGTGTAGTGAGTATAGATGATTGGTCTAATTTCTTTATCAGATTCTGGTTCCACCAGCTCTTAAGTGTTATTGCCGTTTATTGAACAAGAATCCACATATAGGAGACTTGGAGGTGACAGCCACATGTTGTCGTGGAGCTTAAATGCAGCTCTGAGTCTTATCCCTTGGTCAGCTGGGTTCAGGTCAGTGGAGATGTGATGCCACTGTTCAGGAGTAGAAAAGCTTCTGATGCGCTCTACTCTATTGCTGACTTAAACGTAGAACAGTTTGGTTTGGTTATGTATGTAACCAAGCACCACTCTACTATCTGTGTAGAATGTAAATGAATCAATTGCAATGTTCATTTCATCTTATATAACGTCAGCAATTTCCACACCATTTTTTGGTCGTTGCCCTCCCGCTGGTCAGCACACATCGCTGTGTGTGACCAGCGGGAGCAGTGATCAGGCTGGTAACCATGATAAACATCGGGTTACTAGGGGCACACGCGCACCTAGTAACCCGATGTTTATCATGGTTACGAGCCTGCTAAAGTGAGCGGTAACCTCCCGCTCACCGTAGCAGAGTGGCAACCATGATAAACAACGGGTTACTAGGTGCGTGTGTGCCCCTAGTAACCCGATGTTTATCATGGTTACCAGCCTGCTCCTGCTTCAGCAGGCTGGTAACCGGAGCAGGACATCGTGGAAAGATTCTTTCCACGATGTCGCTGCTCACCAGATCGTTGGTGAGCCTGCCTGTTTGACAGCTCACCAGCGACCACATAGCGACGCAGCAACGATCCCTGACAGGTCGTATCGTTGTCGGGATCGTTGCGGCGTCGCTAAGTGTGACGGGGCCTTTCCATGTCTCACACCTTTGTTGTTTATGGGATGTAGTGGAGCGTCAAAATCTGTGCACTTAGTGGTCAACTGTCTCAGCAGTATCTTGCCTTGGATGGTGCTATAAACCCGAGAGGATCACAGATGTTGTTCACAACAGATAAGACTCCTCATTTGGTGAAGGGTTTATCACAGGCGAACACTTGGAATGTGAATGTGTCCTGTTTAATGTCCCACAGCAAACCAAGGCTGCATTGCATGGGAGAAACATCAGAGCCAAGATTGAGGTTCTTTAAGTTCATTGCATGGTGGGACCGGAATACTTTAAATACCTTCTGGCTGTTTGCTCGCATATTGACTTGCATAATTGTTTTTTTTAGAAATACACAAGAAAATTTCACCAAATCCAGACATTTAACTCTGACTATCTACCCCACAAAGTGTGCAGGTCTCAAAAGCAATTTTTTTGAACATCTGCTTTACTAGTTAAATTTTCCATTGGTACATGTCACAGTGTACAGTGCTCCATGGCAGGTGCTGGCATTTTGGTTGTGTACCTACATTGCATTTATAATTACATAATTTTTGTGAAGGGGTTTGAATTGTGATGAAAAAATTAAAAAAACAAAAAAACAAATAATGTAGACATTTAACTGTGCCTGTCTGTTTTTGCATACATCCTTTGCTATTGGAATTTTACAACCGTATATGCCACACCTATATCGCTTTCTGCACATGTAGCTACCTACCTAGAATTTCTTATTATGTCTGTTTTAGAAAGGGTTAAATAATTGGGATAGAAAAGATTGAAGAGTCCTGAGATACAGTGGGGAAAAAAAGTATTTAGTCAGCCATCAATTGTGCAAGTTCTTCCACTTAAAAAGATGAGAGAGGCCTGTAATTGACATCATAGGTAGACCTCAACTATGAGAGACAAAATGAGAAAACAAATCCTGAAAATCGCATTGTCTGATTTGGAAAGAACATTTTTTCAAATTTGAAAATAAGTATTTGGTCACCTACAAAAATTAATCTCAATACTTTGTTATATATTCTTTCTTGGCAATTTCAAAGGTCAAACGTTTTCTGTAAGTCTTCACAAGGTTGGCACACACTGTAGCTGGTATGTTGGCCCATTCCTCAATGCAGATCTACTCTAGAGCAGTGATGTTTTGGGGCTGTCGCTGGGCAACACTGGCTTTCAACTCCCTCCAAAGGATTTCTATAGGGTTTAGATCTGGAGACTGGCTAGGCCACTCGAGGACCTTGAAATGGTTCTTACGAAGCCACTCCTTCGTTGCCCTGGCGGTGTGCTTGGGATCATTGTCATGCTCAAAGACCCATCCACGTTTCATCTTTAATGCCCTTGCTGATGGAAGGAAGTTTGCACTCAAAATCTCACGAAACATGGCCCCATTCATTCTTTCATGTGACGCACTTGCACTCTGACGCGCCCCCTGGGCCTAGCGTACATGTGTAGTGGGTTACCCGGAGCCGGGTCTCTGGGGGTTGTAGTCTCCTTGGCGGCGACCCGGTCCCATGGCTCAGGGTGGTCAAACCAGTGGCAGTCTCTTTGTAAGGTTTTTATGGGTTAATGTCCGACTACACCACCCGTGGATTGCGGTCAGTGCGGACCGCCGCTGCAAGGCAGACCGCCGGGACTGATGGTGTATGCAGCTCAGGTAGTGTGACTCCCCACGGGAAGAGTGCAGCCCCAGGGCAGTGAGAGTGGATGATGGGAGTGATGGTGGACGGGCGTCCCAGCACTAGTACTGCTGGTGTGGCGATGAAGCACAGAGACGTGGGGTTGCAGTTCAAGTTCTTTACTCACAGTTCTTTATGTCCCAAGTCATTCCGCGGGCAATGACTGCCCAAGCGGTGCTGCGTCCACCAGGCAGGGGGGGCTCGGTCAACCCCCAGGCAATTCCAGAGTGTGTCACAGGACTCCCTTCTACTCCTTTCTCTGGCCGTGCCCCACCAGTGACACTATGTCTGTCCTGCTCCCGCGGGCCTTCTCTTCGGAGGGCTTTGTGCTCACCTCCCTGACCCTATGTGGTATGCCTTTCTAGTAGGTGCAGTGAGGGGTCGCACCAAGATATGATCGCGACCGCCGGTCCTTGGCTGAGGATTAGTCGCCTCCACCAACTTGGGATCCGGTATCCTGTTCTGCCAACCCGTCACCCGCAATCTCCTGGGTCCTTAGGGTTCCTTCTGCCTTCGTGTCTCTGGGCCTCTCTTGGTGTTCTGTTCCTTTCTTCCTTTCCTTTCTGTTCCTCTCCTCTGTTTCTGTCTTTTCTGCTGGCTCTGGCCTCACAGGCTAGGCCCGCCTCCGGAGCAGAGCTCCACAGAGGCCCTGCTCTGTCACTTCCTCTCTCAGACTGAACACTGTTCTAAGATGGTGCCCACCTTTTATACCTCCCTCTCTGTGTATGAGCCCAGGTGACTTGCAACCAATGGGCTCCTACCTATGCCCAGAAACCCAACCCCTATCTGCTCCTACACCACTGGGTGTGCTTCCCCCTCCCCACTCCAGCCACGGACAGATGCTGTCGTGCCTGCACTTCTGTCTAGTGGGAACACCGTTGAGCTGTCCCCCGGAAATGGGGTGTGTGTGATGCATGCAGCTAAACGAGCCCTGGTCCACAATCCATCCTTACCCGGGAGTGGGATATCACACCTCTGGTTGAGGTGCAATACCCCTGTAGCGACCGAACCCTCGGGGCGCTACAACTCCTTCTCTAGAGCCTCTTTTTCTGCTGCTGCATTTGCTTGCAAAGCGTCCATTTCTGCCTTCTTTTGTGCAAAGGTGCGTGACGGCGTGGCAAATCAGGGATGTTCGTGGGTGGAGCCGATTTTTTTTTGCGCGAACAAGCCGGAACCCCGAACACGAACCTGAATTTGAAATGCCGAACAAATTCGCTCAACACTACTTATAAGCTGCTCAAGAAGTGTTGACGATTTCGTAGAGCATGACTTAGTTGATCGTTTTGACTGCTTGAATAACCCAGAAATGCGAGATAATGTCTCTGGTATTTGTGCAATACTTGTTTATGCTTTGGAATTAAAGGGGTTTTCCAACGAACAAAAGTTCTTTTCAAAAATTGGCTGTGTCTGACCGTGCCGGAACATACCACATCTCCTGGGCAGGTGAGGAAGCAAAAGTGTGTGCAAATATTACAGCAGGGGATCACAGAGAATTCATTTTGTGAGGTAAAACATTTCACTGCCTGTTTTTAAACAATATTTTACCTCACAAAATGAATCCTCTGTGATCCCCTGCTGTAATATTTGTACACACTTTTGCTTCCTCGCCTGCCCTGGAGATGTGGTATGTTCCGTACACAGTTAGACTCAGATAATTTTTAAAATTAACTTTTGTTCGTGGGAAAACCCCTTTAATATCACTTGTTATGCAATCTCTCTCAGAGTTAAGTGGTGTTAACTTTGCAGCACTTCATGAGAATCATGTGTATTAAGCTTTTGCTGAGTTGTAATGTATTTGTTTGCCTTTCTGGTATAGATTTCATAAACTGAACACAGTTGTCCTATGGATCTCTCTAGTGGTACTTTGCGAAAAGCAGGCTGAGAGATGATGTTCATGTGACTCAGCAATTTTTTCCATAAGTCTGATACAAGAAAGTTAACATGTTCAGGGCTTTTTCTGGTTTACCATGTGTTGCGGGTCCGGGTGGTGGAACCTCTGTGCTGGGATGCAAGGAGGGGCCAGAGGGGCATAACTAAGTGCCTACTCGGACCGACCCTGGTCGCACGGCAGCTTAGTCGACTCTGTGAACCAAGGAGGGAGCGGGCAGGTGGACCAGGTGCCACTCTGGGACCAACCTTGTGTGAGAGCAGGCTACTCCCACGGGTCAGATGGCTGAAGCTGACAGGTACAGCAGGAGAGCACGGCAGGTAGCCTGACGGGTGATCCGGGTTGGCAAGCAGGCGGGCACGGCAGGTGGCCTGACAGGTGATCCTGGTAGACAGGCAGGCGGGCACGGCTGACAGACTGGCTGGCGGGCACTGGATCTTGAGGGCTGAGGAGAGTGTTAGCACACAAACAACAACCTTGCACAGGCATTTTGGAGGAGGTGCTTTATATAGGAGTGGTCCTCCGGCCATTGGCCGGGGACTCTTTAGGACGGTGCGCGCAGCCCCTGTAAGAGGGAAGGAGCGCTCGCCCTAAGCACAGTGCCCGGGAAGCTTGGGAGCAGGGGAGCTGGAGGACGCCGGACCGGTACCGCTGCGGTGAGGGGAACGGAGTCTCTGCCCGGGATGAGGCAGAGATGCCGACGATACAGTGCCCCCCCCTTTACGCCCCCTCTTCTTTAGGCCCGCAAGAAATTTTTCAAGAAGACGAGGGGCATGAATGTTCTCAATGGGCTCCCAAGTAGTGTTGAGCCACCCCCGTAGTGTTCGAGTTCGGTTCGGTTCGTCGAACACCCGTGTGTTCGCCGAACTGTTCGTCGAACTGTTCGTCGAACACCTTCGAACACCGTTAAAACCAATGGCAGGCAAACAAAAACACATAGAAACACATAGAAAACACCTTCAAAGATGTCCAAAAGCTGACAAACTGCTCAGAAGACACAACTAACACATGGAAAAGTGACAAGTACATATAGTCATGCGAAAAGAAAAGAGGTGGAGGAGTAAAAGGAGGGGGAGACACAGATATAGGCATGTCATGCCCTTCTAAAATCCAAAAAGTGAGAAGCCGACACGTTCAGTCAGCTCCTGCTCGTGCCACCTCCGTGTCGCCGGGTTTGTGCCAGAACCGCGGTGAACCCTGACGGCCAGCCCCCCTCTCCCAATGCTGGTGCCTGTCCGCTGGTGGGTCGAGCGAGCCCCCCTGTGGTGGAGGCAGCTCTAAGCTTTTTAATTTAAATTGTTTCTCTAATTTGAATGAATACACTTTAAATCCATTTACAAGGATCTATTGGAGGGCAAGTCTCATGCCAGCAGCCGCGTAATTCCAGCTCCAGTAGCGTCCACTAAAGCTGCTGCAGTTAAAAAGCTTTTATAAGGATCGAGCTCGGCTGTCCACCGCAAGGCATCCTACTGCCAGTCCCAGCCCCTATGCCTTGGGGTGCCTCCTGATGCTCTTCACTGAGTATCCCGTGGTCCCGAAGCATTTCCTTTGAAAAAATTAAGTGTCCAAACTACAGGTGGTGTAGCTTGCTTAACAGCCGGGATAATCCGCTGACTAGCAGACACTGCTACTAGGCACAAAGTATTTCCTGGGCTAGATGCAGTTAAAAATTTGTAATTAGATACTCTCGTTGGATGCTGAGAAAGCATTTCATAGAGTCTCCTGGCACGCCATATATGATTCTCTTAAAAAGCTTGGGGTAGGGGTCTAGGGGACCCTTTTATAGCCAAAATCACGGCCCTGTATCACAATACGTCACCTAGGCTGAAGATAAATGGAACTGTAGCACCCTGAGGGCTCGGTTGCTACAGAGGTATTGCACCTCACCCAGAGGTGTGATATCTCACTCTCAGGTAAGGATGGAGTGTGGATCAGGACCCGACACCTGCATGCATTACACCACATTGCCGTGGGGCAGGGCGACCAATATGCCTCTGAGATGGGCACGACAGTCCCTGTCCCTGGCTGGAGTGGGGGGAGGGAACACTGAGGAAGGGGAACCCTGTAGTGCAGGAGCAGGGAGGAAGCAGTTCCTGGGTGCATTGAGAAGGGAGTATAAAAGGTGGGCACCATCTTAGTTCAGTGCAGAGAAGTCTGAGCAGAAGTGGCAGGGAGCAGGGGCTCTGCATGAGCTCTGCTCCGAAGGCGGGCCTAGTAACAGAGGCCCAGGTCTGGAAGAGGGAGAAGGAAGGAAGAGGAGCGGAGAAGGCTCCAGGAACGAGGAATAAAGCGATCCCAGGGGTGCGGACGGGCAAGTCGCCACCGCACGCCCGAATCCACCTGCGTGGAGGGGTCAGGCCAAAGGGGGAGACCGGTCCCCGAAACTAGTGGAGGCAGGAAACAACCCTCAGCTAGAAACCGGAGGCTGTGACATTTTATGTGGCGCAGCCCCTCGCTACACCCGCTAGGAAGGCACCACATAGGGTCAGGGAAACTGGCGCCAAGTTTACCAAGAGGAGGCCCGAGGCAGCCGGACAGAAGGGTTGGTAAGAAAGGCCAGACAAAGGACACACAAAGGGGGTCATGTGAAGCGCTCCAAAGTTATCTGGGAGTTGTCTGAGCCCCTCACCTGGTGAGCACAGTACGACGTGGGCAGCCGTTACCTGCAGACGTGGTCTGGATAATAAGAACTGTGAGTAATGGCCCTGGACTGCATCACTGACTCTGTGTCATTACTGCTGCTGCCCTGCACCATCACCCCCATCCTCCGCATACACTGCCCTGAGGCTATACTCCTCCCGTGGGGAGTTATGCTACGCTCTGCTGCACCCACAACACCAGCCTCAGCGGTCTGCCCTGCAGCGGCGGTTCACTCTGACCGCAATCCACGGGTGGCGTAGTCGGACATTTAAACATCAAAACCACATAAATAGTTCCGCCACTGGTTTGACCACCCTGAGCCACGGAACCGGGTGGCCGCCACGAAGACTACAACCACCAGCATCCACCAAAAAGGGTCCGGCTCCGGGTGTCCCAAGGCCCAGGGGGTGCATCAGAACATTTTCATCACCTTTCACAATCACCAATGGGACAAGGCAGGGATGTCCTCTGTCCCCTCTCTTATACATCCTAGTGACGGAGCACCTGCTCTCATCAATTCGCCATAACCCCAATATTAGGTGGATTGAGGTGGGAGGCACCGAGTACAAGTGCTCTCTATTTGCTGATGATGTCCTAGTATATATCACTCAATCACATATATCCATCCATGCTGTTATGGCTGAAATAGATCACTTTGTTACATGGTCAAATTTTAAAATCAATGCAGCGAAGTCTGAGGCCCTCGATGTCTCCCTCCCCAAATCCATATAGGATTCCATCCAGTCCAACTTTCCCTTTGCCTGGCCCTCACAGGGTATCAAATACTTAGGAATTTCTATTCATAGAGACCTCTCCCATCTATGTTATCTTAATTTTGGGCCCTTTATTGAACAACTCCATACAGACCACGGTTGGCAAGTTAGAACTGTAAGATTCACTACGTGAACCACTGGTGTTTTGTGGAAAAGCACATGTACACTGTGTTCCAAATTATTATGCAAAAAGTGTTTAGGAGTGATAAGGGAAGAATTTGTTTGTTTGTCAGTTAAACTCATTGATGGTGATGTGTGTCAGGGCTCTTTATATCACTGTAAGCAATTGCAGACACCTGTGCTAATTAGTTTGGCAGGTGTGTCCAATGAAAGGCAAGACTACTTAAGAAGGCTGTCTCAAATTATTAAGCAGCCTACATTTTCTGCCAAAATGGGAAAGAAAAAGGATGTGTCGGCTGCTGAGAAGCAACAAATTGTGGAGTGTTTAGGTCAAGGCATGACTACAATCAACATTGTGCGATGATCACGATGAAGTGTCTTGGCAATCAAGAAGTATGTAGCTGATTCACAGTACACACGTGTGCGTGCTGATAAGGGCAAATTGAGGACTCTTTTCTACAGGCAATTACGTCAGGTTAAAAGAGCAGCGGCAAAAAAGCCTTGTCATAGCAGCAGACAAGTTTTTGAAGCTGCTGGTGCCTCCAACGTCCCCCGAACAACAAGATGCAGGGTCCTTCAGAGGTTTGCAGCTAGGTATACGCCATCCTGTCGACCTCCTCTATCCACTTCACACAAGCAGAAACGGCTCCAGTGGGCTAAACATTACATGAAGACTGATTTCAAAACTGTTTTGTTCACGGATGAGTGCCGTGCAGCGCTCGATGGTCCAGATGGATGGAGTGGAGGATGGCTGGTTGATGGACACCCCACGCAAACACGGCTACAGCGCCAACAAGGAGGAGGTGGAGTAATGTTTTGGGCTGGAATCATGGGGAGAGAGATTGTCGGCCCCTTTAGGATCCCTGAAGGCGCTAAAGATGAACTCCATAATGTATGTGGATTTTCTCAAACAGCACTTCCTGCCATGGTTCAAGAAGAAGAACCGTGTATTTCACAGCAAGATCATTTTTTTGCATGATAATGCACCATCTCATGCTGCACATAAAACATCTGCATCTCTGGCTGATATGGGCATAAAAGGGGACAAACTTATGGTGTGACCCCCATGCTCCCCTGACCTCTACCCCATTCAGAACCTCTGGAGCATCATCAAAAGGAGTGTCTATGATGGCGGGAGGCAGTTCACATCTAAGCAACAGCTCTGAGAGGGTATTCTGTCCTCATGCAAAACAATTGAAGCAGAAACCATCCAAAACCTGACAAATTCAATGGACGAGAGAGTTCAGAAGCTCCTTTCGAACAAGGGGTCCTATGTGAAAATGTAACATCACCTAGAATAAAGTTTTGAGTTGAAAACTGTTTGATTTCAGTTTCTAATAACCTGCTAATGCTTATAATTTCAAAAATGACAATTTTTTTGGTCTTTATTAAAATGAAAAGGTTGATCGAAAAGTTTGGGGAATCTAAGAGTGTGGCAACCCAGTAGTCATGATTACTTCGAATTCTGACAATATGAGGGTCATGTTGCAGGTAGTGCAGCAAGAAGGCACTTATGTGTCTTGCGCATCTCGGAGCCCCAAAATTATTTTCCGGGCTAGATGCAGCTAAAAATTATTATTAATTTTAAATCTGATGGAGCTTAGTATAGATGGCCTAATAGGATCAGTGCTGCACACTGCTACAAAGCCCAAATTATTTTCCAGCCAAGATACAGATAAACATGATTAGTCATTTTAAATCTGGTGGAGCTTATTATAGATGGCCTAATAGAATCAGTGCTGCACACTGCTACAAAGCCCAAATTATTTTCCAGCCAAGATACAGATAAACATGATTAGTAATTTGAAAGCTTAAAACGGTTGGTAGGGTGATTTTAACCAATCATCAAGCTTTTACTCTCCCCAGGATGACACAGGGGTAGAAAAGTCGTTTCGGATCCATGATTTGTTCATCTTTATGAACGTGAGTCTGTCTACATTATCAGTGGAGAGCCGCGTGCGCTTATCTGTCAGCACACCACCAGCAGCGCTGAACACACGTTCAGACAGAACGCTGGCTGCGGGGCATGACAAGATCTCCAAGGCGTAAGTGGCTAGCTCCGGCCATTTATCCAGATTGGAAGCCCAAAAAGAGCAAGGGTCCAGTGACACAGTCATGGCTTCAATGTTTACTTGGAGATACTCCTGTACCATCGTCTCTAGGCATTGACTATGTGTCAGACTTCTTGTCTCCTGTGGCCTTGCAAAGGATGGGCTAAAAAAGTGGTGAAATGATTCCGCAAAATTGATGTTACCAGCAGATACTGTGGTTCTGTTACGGTTTGAGTGCTGAACACTTGACGGTCCCACGGTTGGCAAGTTGGAACTGTGAGATTCACTACGTACACCACTGGTGTTTTGTGGAAAAGCACATGTAAGATTCTGCAACAGTCTCTGCTGATACTCCTGCATGCGTGCATCCCTTTCTATGGCAGGAATAATTTTGGCAAATTTACTTTTGTACCGGGGATCTAACAGTGTGGCAACCCAGTAGTCAGGATTATTTCTAATTCTCACAATTCGAGGGTCATGTTGCAGGTAGTGCAGCAAGAAGGCACTCATGTGTGTTGCGCATCCAGGAGCACCAAGTCCCTGTTGTGTTGGTGGCGAGGTAACAATCATGCTTCCTTCCTCTGTCCTCTCCCCCCAACCTCGCACAACAGAAATGTGATCAAGGTCTCCCTCATCTGATGAGTCTTCCATCAGTTCGTCCTCCACTTCTTCCTGGGCTCCTGCACCTTCCTCACTAGTTTGGCTGCTACCATGCGCCCTGGTAAAACCATCTCCCCCACCCTCACATGCCTGCCGCCTTGGTGCTGCCGACCGTCTGGACCTTGCAGATGTTAGCCCTTCCGCATACAACTCCTCCTCCTCTACTTCCTCCACCTCCTCTTGTGCCACCACCTGACTCCGAATTCTGTTTAACATGTGCTCCAGCATGTAAATCACTGGAATAGTCATGCTGATAATGGCATCGTCAGCACTAAACATCTTCGTCGCCATTTCAAAACTGTGCAGAAGGGTGCATAGGTCCCTGATCTGAGACCACTCCTCCAGCGTGATTTGCCCCACCTCCGGATCTCGTTGGCCCAGGCTATACGTCAGAACGTATTGCACCAGGGCTTGTCGGTGCTGCCACAGTCGCTGCAACATGTGCAGAGTTGAATTCCACCGGGTAGGCACATCGCATTTTAGCCGGTGAAGTGGCAGGCCCAACGACTTCTGTAGAGATGTAAGTCGCTGAGCTGCGGGATGCGAACGGCGGAAGTGAGCACACAGCGACCGTGCCCTCTGCAGAAGGCCATCTAGTCTGGGATAGTGGGCTAAAAATTGCTGGACAACCAGGTTCAACACGTGAGCCATACAAGGCACGTGTGTGACATTGCCCCGGCGAAGGGCCGCACCCAGGTTTGCAGCATTGTCGCACACGGCCTTCCCTGGTTTCAGGTCCAGTGGAGACAACCATTCATGAAATTGGTTCTCCAGAGCTGACCACAACTCCTCAGCTGTGTGACTCACATTTCCCAGACATTTCAAAGTAAAAACCGCCTGATGACGTTGAGCCCTACTGCCAGCATAGTAAGGAGGTGTGCAGGATCCCTTCTGCGCAGTTAGAAAGCTTGTGGCATGACCAGACAGGCTTTGGGTGCAGGTGGAAGACCGAGAGGAGGTTGAGGAGGCAGAAGCAGTGGAGGAACTTTGACATAAAGAGGATTGGCGCACAACTCGTGGAGACGGCAAGACTTGGACAGCAGCCCCTTGTCCTGCTGTCACCATAGTTACCCAGTGCCCAGTCAGCGACATGTAACGCCCCTGTCCATGCCTACTCGTCCAAGTGTCTGTGGTGAAATGCACCCTGTCACACACAGAGTTTCTCAAAGAAGCGGTGATGTTGTGTGCGACATGCTGGTGGAGCGCAGGCACACCTTTCTTTGAGAAGTAGTGCCGACTGGGCATCTGGTACTGGGGCACTGCGACGGACATAAGGTCTCGAAAATCCTCTATGTCCACCAGGCGGAAAGGCAGCATTTCTGTAGCCAAGAGCTTGCAGATGGTGAAATTCAACCTCTTAGCTTTCTCATGGCTAGGAGGAAATGGTCTTTTACTTGTCCACATCTGAGGGACCGAGGGCTGGCTATTGTGCTTAGACGGGGTTGATAAGGGTGTCCCCGGAAAACTGCCGGTCTGTGAGGAAGATGCAGGCGGACATGTTAGGTTGCCTTGATCCAAAGGTGGTGCTATCGATGTCGGACAGCGCTCAACACCAGCTGGTGTTACCACCTCCAAAGAAAATGATGACCTGCCAATCACGCTGGCTGTTGCGGGTAAAGAGGTGGCAGGTCTGCGTCCCAAAACAGGTGTGACTGCTGTCCCCCCAGTCACAGAGGATGAAGAGGCCGCGGATGCACAAGATATGGCAGACGGTGGTTGGCCTGGCCGGCTAGGCCGCATTGTAGCACACTGAGCTTCCCACTGCAACTTATGCTTCATGTCCATGTGCCGGTTCATGCATGAAGTACTCAAACTATGTATTTTTTGGCCTCTACTTAGCTTTTACTGACAAATGTTACAGATAACACTAGTTGGGTCATCTTTATCGATCTGAAAAAATGCCCAGGCTATGCAAGGCTTAGCACCCATGCGACCTGAAGAGCCACCACGACTTGTGGTGAGAGGCAGAGTTGTGTTTGAGGATGCTGTTGTTGACGTGCTTCCAGTACTACGTCTCTGTCCAGGAAGGCGCAACCTGACCTCGTCGTCACTAGCATCTTCCTCCACCTCCTCTGCTGACCTCATCTCTTGGCTGACTGTGGGTTGACAGTAAGTGGGATCTCCAACCTCATCATCATCACCCTGTGCGTTATCACACCCGTCGTCCTCAGAGCCAACCTGTTCCTGCCCTGACAAAAAACTAAAGTTGTCGCTCCAATCAGGTATTTGAGTCTCATCATCGTCTTCCTCATTGTCTCCACCAACAGGAGTTACAGTTTGGGAATGAGGGTCTACATTATGGTCAGAACCTTCTGCGTCTGGTCCTGGATCCGACTCATAAAGATTCTGGGCATCAGTGCAGATCATTTCCTCGTCTGGATTCACAGAAGCGCTGGAGTCGACCTCTGATTCCCAGGCTATAGTATGAGTAAACAGCTCTGCAGACTCAACCATCTGTTCTACCTCATACTCAGACGGGCAGCTGGAGATTTGGGAGCTGTGAGGAAGCAAGTGCGATTGGGGTGACACCTCTGAGGACTGAAGTATTTGTGATGTTGAAGTTGAGGTGGAGGAGAGCCCACTTAAAGGAGCACTTGATATCCGTTGAAGCACCTGCTGTTTTTGTGCCTCATCTGGAATTTGTAGCGATTGGCGTGGCCGTAAGAAAGGGATCTTATCACATTGTCCGCTAAAAGAAGTAGACATTTTAGTTTGGCTGGAAGATGGTCTTTCTTCTGCAGATGTTACTGTTGCTTTAACACCTACCCCACGGACACAACCTTTTTTCCCCTTCCCAACACGCCTATTCCCCTTTCCACCAGCAGCAGGCCTTTTTCCACTCATTTTGGTGGTTAACTAATTCACAACTCTGGAGTTGTTTGCACAAAAAAACAATGGATGGGAACCGAGCAGAGCTGAGTGGCCAAACTGTGGTATTAGGCCAAAACTATTGGCTGGGTTAGATGCAGAAAAAAATTATATTCAATTTGCAACCTGATGGAGGTCAGTATAGATGGACTAATAGAATGATGCTATGCCCAAAAGATTTTACTTCACTAGGTGCAGTAAAAAAATTGGTATTCTATACACAGGTGGTATATCTTGCAACACAGATAGGCTACTCCACTGACTAACACACTCTGCAATAGGCCAAAAAGGATTAGCTTTGCTAGATTCAGCCAAATGCTGTGAAAAAAACTTGCACAGCACTGGCACAGACCTGCCTGGCAAAAACTGATAGGAACTGATGTAACCTAGTCCTGAAAAGGACTGCATTTACAATTAGTCTTTACTCCCACAATCTATCTATTTAAGAGCACAGACCTGCCTGATAAAAGTCGTAGGAAATGCTGTAACCTAGTCCTTAAAAGGACTGCAATCACAACTATTCCCTACTCCCAAGCTATCTGTAGATTTGTGCGAAAATTGGCTTGAAATTAACAAGGTATAGCGCACACAGCAACAGCCGTGACGTCTAACACGCAGCTGCAGCAGTGAGAAAATGGTGGCGACGGGGAAAATGGCTTGGTCTTATAGGGCAAGGACATGTGACATACACTGGCAATAACACATGCCCTTGCTTGTGTGAAAAACAGCAGTTCGCTCCGTGTGTGCGCTGCTGATAGGCTGACAGACTGCACCTCCCCACTGCAAATGCGGGAAAGAGAAAAAAAAATGGAGATCTTCATTATTCCTGCAGAGATCCATCCCCTGCCCCTCCCCCCACCCCGCTGTACACTCAAACTGCGTATTAACATTAATTTTCATCATTACTGAGAAAAAATCCAGTTATGATTTTGGTGCACGAACAGTTATCGAACATAACCTCGAACAGCCGAATTTTTCTCAAATCGTTCGTGTTCGCCGAACGGCTCGAACACCGCCCAAAACTGCTCGAATTTGAGATTGGCGAACATTTCGAGTAGAACAACGCTCATCTCTACTCCCAAGATCTCTCCTCAGGACCAAACCCCTTCCAATCCACAAGAAAGAAAGTCTTTACTCTTACCCTCTTGATGGCCAAAATGTTCTCTACCTCAAAGACGTCCTCAGCGGAGACTGGAGCAGGAGCGGTACCTGTATCGTCAGAGAAAGAATTAAGGACAACAGGTTTGAGGAGAGACACGTGAAAGGAGTTGGGAATCCGTAAGGAGGCCGGGAGTTTCAGCTTGTAAGCCACTGGATTTGTTTGGTTCAGAATCTGGAACGGACCGATGAACCGCGGACCCAACTTATATGATGGTATCTTGAGATGGATATATTTGGAGGGAACCCAGACCTTGTATCCCGGACAGAATTGAGGCAGATCCAGACGTCTCTTGTCAGCATGCTTCTTCATCCGCTCGGAGGACTGAAGGAGAGCAGATCTAGTGTCTTCCCAAATCGCATAAAATTCACTGACGAGAGACTCCGCGGCAGGATTGTCCATTGAAGCGGAGACTGGAAACGGAATCCGGGGGTGTTGACCGTAGACCACAAAAAACTGAGACTTAGCAGAGGACTCACTCACATGGTTGTTATAGGAAAACTTGGCCCAGGGCAGGAGCTCAACCCATCCGCTATGGTGAGCGTTGACAAAGTGGAAAGCTGGTAAGGATCTGATTGATGTGTTCATCTTGACCATTGGACTGAGGATGATAGGCAGAAGACTAATCCAAAGAGACATCCAGCATCTTGCAAGTGGCAGTCCAAAAGCAAGAAGTTAACTGAACTCCTCGGTCCGAGACAATGTGGAGGGGTAAACCGTGGAGGCACAAGATGTGATGGATAAAGTCCTTAGCCAGCACAGGTGCAGACGGAAGACCAGGCAGATTAACAAAGTGAGCCATCTTGGAGAAGCGGTCGGCGACCACCCAAATGACAGTACAACCGGCCGATACCAGAAGATCCGTGATGAAATCCATTGCAATATGTTGCCACGGAGCAGAAGGCATGGGAAGAGGAAGGAGACAACCAGCTGGAAGGTGCCTAGGTATCTTGTTACGGGCACAAGAGGAACAAGCCGCGACAAAATCCGCAACATCCTTGCGCAGGGTGGGCCACCAATAGTGCCGGGCAATGAGCAGAAGTGTCTTCTCTGGCCGGCATGGCCAGCCAGTTTGGACGTATGGCCCCAGAGGAAGACCCTCTTCCGATCCTGAGCCGCTACAAACGTCTTACCAGGAGGTAGATGCGACAGGTCAAACGGAGCAACAGTCATTATTCTGGAGGGATCAATGATGTGTAGAGTCTCCTACTCCAGGTCGGAAGACAGAAAAGAGTGGAATAGAGCATCAGCTTTAATGTTCTTGTCTGCCGGGCAGTAATGGAGATTGAAGCAGAATCGAGCAAAGAACAAAGACCATCTTGCCTGACGTGGGTTTAGTCTCTGGGCGGTCTGCTAATACGCGAGGTTTTTATGGTCAGTGTAGATGACCACCGGGTGCAGAGCCCCCTCAAGCAAGTAGCGCCATTCCTCCAGCACTATTTTTATGGCCAGCAGATCTCGATCTCCTATGGAGTAATTCTGCTCGGCCGGAGAGAAGAGTTTGGAGAAGAAGCTGCAGGTCACCATTCGCCCGGACGAGGATTTCTGGGTGAGCACTGCTCCAGCTCCAGAGGAAGAGGCATCAACCTCCAGGAAGAACTGTTTATTGCCATCAGGACGGTGTAGCACAGGAGCGGAGGAGAAGGCTTGTTTAAGAGAGATAAAGGCATTCTCTGCCTCGGGAGATCACTCCCTGGGATTTTCTCCCTTACGGGTAAGAGCAGAGATGGGAGCTGTCCAGGAAGAAAAATGAGGAATGAAGAGGCGGTAATAGATAGCGAATCCCAGAAACCTCTGAATAGCCTTCAACCCCTCAGGTCGGGGCCACTTTAAGATGGCAGACACCTTCTCGGGATCCATCCGCAGTCCGGTCTCCGAGATGATATACCCCAGAAAAGGCAGGGAGGTCTGCTCAAAGAGGCATTTCTCGTACTTGGCATACAGGCTATTCTTCCGGAGCCTCAGCAGTACCTGACAAACATCCCTCCTGTGAGAGGGCAGATCAGGGGAGAACACCAAGATATCGTCCAGGTATATCACCATGCAGGAATACAGGAGATCTCAAAAGATATCGTTTACCAACTCTTGGAAGACCGCTGGAGCATTACAGAGACCCAAGGGCATCACGCGGTACTCGTAGTGACCATCCCGGATGTTGAATGCCGTCTTCCACTCGTCTCCCTGGCGGATCCGGACCAGATTGTACGCCCCACGCAGGTCGAGCTTAGTGAAGACCTTTGCGCCCTTTAGGCGGTCAAACAGCTCCGAGATGAGAGGCAGGGGGTACTTATTCTTGATGGTAATCTGGTTTAGGCCCCTATAGTCGATACAAGGACGAAGAGAGCCGTCCCTCTTCTTGACGAAGAAGAATCCTGCTCCAGACAGAGAGGTGGATTTCTGGATAAATCTCCTAGCAAGAGTTTCTTCAATATATTCAGACATGGCACGGATCTCGGCCAGCGACAAGGGGTAGATTCGCCCGCGAGGAGGTGAAGCACCAGGTATTAGGTCGATGGGGCAATCACACGGCCTATGAGGTGGTAGTGTTTCTGCCTCCTTTTTATCAAAAATGTCCACATAGGACCAATAGGGTGCTGGCAGGCCAGGTAGGTTAGCCAGAGCAGAACGAACTGGAACCAGACAGGTCTTATGGCATTCCTGACCCCAACGGAGCACCTCTCCCGAGCTCCAATTCAGGACGGGCTCATGTCTCTGTAATCAAGGCAGACCAAGCAAGATGGGATGAGACAGACCGGACAGTACGTAAAAGGAGATCTTCTCCGAGTGCAGCATTCCCACCTGAAGAGTTACCGGCTCAGTGACCAACAAGATGGTTTCAGGGAGATGCTTTCCATCCACAGAGGAAACTGATAAAGGGTCCGCCAGACGTATGGTAGGAATCTGAAAATGCTCCACAACGGCCTGTTGGATGAGATTCCCAGCGGCTCCGGAATCCAGATGAGCAATCTCGAAGAAGAGGGTCTCACCACTGGTAACGGAAACGGACAGAGTCAAGGGCAGAGAGGAAGAACTCTTGCCTAGGACGACCTCTCCGAATGGTCCTAGACACTGGAGTTTCCTGGTCTCACTGGGCAAGAGCGGATCTGATGCTCAATATTGCCACAATAGAAGCAACTCCCTTCAGCACGAAGGGTCTCCTGGCGAGACTTGACCATCTTGACTTGGTCAATTTGCTTTGGCTCCGGAGAAGACACCCGGGGGAGTGCAGGTTACGAGACTGGACTTTTGAGGACGGGAGCGAGGCGCGGAGGTTTCCTCTCATGGGTCATCTCCTTAGCGCGGTCCAGGAAACGGATGTCAATCCGGGTAGCTAATGACACCAGGTCGTCCAGGGAGGGAGGTATGTCACGATCGGCTAGCTCATCCTTGATCCGTCCGGAAAGGCCCTCCAAAAAGGTGGACACCAGGGCCTCATTGTTCCAGGCAAGTTCAGATGCAAGGGTTCGGAAACGTACGGCATACTGGCCCACAGTGAGACTCCCTTGGCGTAATCGGAGAAGTGAGGAGGCAGTAGAAGATTTTTGTCCGGGCTCATCGAACACCTTCCGGAAGACCGCGAGGAAAGCCTGAAGATCAGACACCAGAGGATCCCCTCTCTCCCACAGATTGTTAAGCCATGCAAACGCCTCTCCGGAGAGGTGAGACATGATGAATGCCACCTTGGCCCGGTCGGAGGTGAACTGGTGTGCCAGGAGTTCAAAATGCAGCGTGCACTGATTTATGAAGCCCCGACATAGGACGCGGTCACCACTAAAACGTGGAGGCGCAGAGAGCCAGGGTTCAAAGCCGGGTGCCATAGCGCCACTGGGTTGAGGTGCCACCGGAGCGGGTGCCGCTTGGTTATTGGCAGACACAGTCGGGGTGGACAGCGCGTCCAGGCGGGAGTTGACTGTCTGCAGATAGGACAGGATAGTATCCTGTTGGTTGGGATCTCTGGTGAGAGACCTCTTGGTACAGGTCAGAGAGTCAAGGAGCCTGGGAGCCACCAGGTTCAATGGCCTGTGCAAACTGTTGCGGGTCCGGGTGGTGGAACCTCTGTGCTGGGATGCAAGGAGGGACCAGAGGGGCGTAACTAAGTGCCAACTCAGACCGACCCTGGTCGCACGGCAGCTTAGTCGACTCCATTAACCAAGGAGGGACCGGGCAGGTAGACCAGGTGCCACTCTGGGACCGAACTTGTGTGAGAGCAGGTAACTCCCATGGGTCAGATGGCTGAAGCTGACAGGTACAGCGGGAGAGCACAGCAGGTAGCCTGATGGGTGATCCGAGTTGGCAAGCAGGCGGGCAGTGCAGGTGGCCGGACAGGTGATCCGGGTAGACAGGCTGGCGGGCATGGCTGACAGACAGGCTGGCGGGCACGGCTAACAGACAGGCTGGCGGGCACTGGAACCTGAGGGCTGAGGAGAGTGTTAGCACACAAACAACAACCTTGCACAGGCTCCTCCATTTTGGAGGAGGTGCTTTATATAGGAGTGGTGCTCCGGCCATTGGCCGGGGACTCTTTAGGACGGCGCGCGCGGCCCCTTTAAGATGGAGGGAGCGCGCACGCACCCTAAGCACAGTGCCCGGGAAGCTGAGCGCGGTGCGCCTAACAGCAGCGGCAGGAGCAGGGAAGCGGGAGGACGCCAGATGGGGACCGCAGCGGTGAGGGGAACAGCGTCTCTGCCCGGCAGGAGGCAGAGACGCCGACGCTACATCATGTGAGCTTAGTAGAGCGTTTAGCCTACTCACAGGATTGTAGATTAAACTCTACAGATTCTTTATCTGATTGCAGGTCTTGCAGAGACAGTATAGTGTTACCCCCAGCCATAGTACTTCATAGGCAGAATGGATCTGTATTGTGATGGGAGGTGATGGATTCTAGCAGGGTGAAAGCTGGGGTAGGAGGCTTTGCTGTGAACTTTACACACTTAGGCTATGTGCGCACGATCAGGATTTGAAGCAGAAATTTCCTGAACATTTCTGCACCTCCTTGGCTGGAAAAACGTTGCGAAAATTCCTTGCGTTTTTGACGCGTTTTTGATGTGTTTTTTTATGTGTTTTTTTAAGTGTTTTTGTACATGAATGAATGCTTTTTGGAGCTAAATAAAGTTATTTGGTGGGACATTGCTTAAACCCTTGGATTAACTTCAGAACTGGGGTGAGTATATTGGTTAATTTAAATGATTAAATAATGTGTCTGTAGTATTTCAAATAAAGTGTTTGCTCTGTGTCTGTGTGTTTATTTAACTCTTTACTTTACTTTAATTAGGTTTGGTCATGAAAAGGTCTGATTGACACCTTGTCATAACCAAATAAAAGAACTAGGTCAGCTAATCCCATACACCCAATCTTCATTAGCATTTGTATTCACGTAATTTATGCGGCTGCTGTGAGCTGCTATTTTTAGCCTGGGAAAGTGCCATTTGCAAACATGGTCCCTGGCTATAATTAACAGCTCACAGCTGGTTCGTTAGCAGCTACGTCTCCCCGATCAGCACTCAACAGCGCTTTAGTCGCAGCGTATTTTTGTTGCATCCAAAACGCGGTATTCTTCAATCAGTCAAAATCTGCAGCAGAGACTAGCGTGTCCGCTACAGAAATTGACATGCTGCAAGTGAGTTTGGGTGCATAGCAACGGTCAGGAGCCGCTGCAGGTTTGACGCTACGTGTTTATACAGCGTCAAACTCGCAGCGTCCAGATGTTACAGCATAGTGGATGGGATCTCTAGAAATCCCTTGTCCACTATGCATGCATCAGAGGCTGCGAATCACCTGTGGACACTGACATGCGGTGCGTCTTTCAGGACCACAGCATGTCAAATTCTCTTGCGGAGTCGCTAGTCTCCGCAACAGAAATTTGACCACTAGAATGTATAGAATGTGGTAAATCCGCATGGTTCAGTGAACACATGCGGATTTACCTGCATTCAATAGAATGCAAAATTTTGGACACAGCAAAAAATATGCGTCCAAAGCACTGCTACGTCCGGATCGTGGGTACAGAGCCTAAAATTAAAAAAAAAGATGGTGTGGGCTCCCTTGTCATTTTTATAACCAGCAGAGGGAAATCCGACCGCTGGGGGCTGATATTAGTAGCTGGGGAATGGGCCATTAGGCAACAATGTTCCCTGGCTATAAATATCAGCTCATAGCTGTTTGTTGAGTCTTTAATGGCTGTATTAGAGGGGGACCCAGAAAAAAATTGACTTGGGGTCCCACTATAAAATCTAACCAGCAAACGCTAAACAGACCACTGCGGGCTGATATTAAAAGCCAGGGAAGGGGCCATAAATAGTAGCCCCCTCCGTGGCTATTAATATCACCCCTCCGCAGTCCCAGAAATGGCTCATCCATAAGATGCGCCAAATATGGCGTTTAGCCTCCGCAATTTCCACTGCCCTGTAGCGGTGGCGAGTGGGGTAATGGGGTTGGGGTACACTCCAGCCTTGTATTGGCGGCTGATGTGAAGCCCAGGTTAGTAATGGAGGGCGTCTATAAGACACCCCCATTACTAACTGTATAGTAAAATGGTCACCGATTTTTCAATAAAAGACACGGCCAGAATAAAGTATTTTAATGAAATAAAAAACACACAGTTCTACAATTTTTTTTATTACCCTCTCAGTCCCCGAATCCCTCGATCTCCTGAAAAAAATGTACAACAACTATATGCCTCACCTGTCCGCCGTCAACGACGCAGTCCACGTACCGCCAACGATTGTCCCATGGCGATCCGGGTCACTTCTACAGCAGTGATATCAACAATCACTGATGTCACTGCTGTAGAAAACAACAGTGTATACTGACAGGGGTGTAAAATCACCCCTGTCAGTATACATGCTGCTGCAGGAGGTCACTGGGGTTCATCAGCTGAAGATCAGTTGATGAGCCCCGGAAAACTTACCACCATGGTAATGTTCTTGAGAATGTTCCCATGGTGAGGTCACATGAGTGATCAGCTGTTCGCTCACGTGACCTCAGGTCCTGGAAGCACAGTATACTGCAGGAAGCAAGCGCGCTCCCCGCAGTATACACCCGACTGCTGGGGAGCCATCGCTGGGGACCAGGAGGACACTGGGGGCCGCCGGATAGGTGAGTATAAAGGTTTTTTTCTTTTTTTTTCTTTTTTCACTGCCGATGGTTCCCAGCTCTTCTGAGGAGGACCCTCAGCAGTGCTGCTCTTGCTGTTATCAGCGGGAGCAGCGGTCGGATGAGAGGGGTTGTAGTCCTCCCCTCCGGACCCGGGTGCCACCCGTACCACGTTTCTGGAGCGTTTGGCTTAAATTAAAACGCAGTAAATCTGCGTATACCTGCGGATTTGCTGCGTTTCAATTAAAGTCAATGGGCAGGAAACGCTCCGGAAACGCTTGGCATAATGGTCTGTAATGCAGCGGCTTGCTGCATTACTAAAATGTCCAGGGGGTGTGTTTTGGCTGACCACATACCTCCCCTTCAGGTGACTGATCACATGACTGTGACATCATCATAGGTCCTGTGCGCACAGAAGGATATATAAATCCTGGTGGTTTTGAAACAGTGGGGGGGGGGGCAAGAGACCTGATCCCTGTGTCTGGGACACCATTAGCCCTGGAAGGCACTTGGCCTGGAGACCACATCTGGTGAGCCTTGAACCACGGCTTTGGCAGAACAGAGCTGATAGAAGGTAAAACCGGTGCTTTATATGGACATTGATGTTGTTACCTTGCTGAAGTCTGTATCTGAAGCCAAGCGGGCATAGCTGCCACTAGAAAGGCTCTAGGATATTACATGTGTAACATGCCTGCGAGCCACTGAGATGGACTATGTTATAAGCAGTTTATGATGTGTAATAAACTGCTGGACTTTAGTTTACTGGAAACCGTTGCTTGTGTGCTTTAATTGACCCGGTGAAGTGAGTACCCCTCAGCATGATCATTAGCACTACCTCACAATTGGTTGGAGAATGCGGGCAACTGCAGCCTGGTTGCAAGGGATAACGGCACAGGACAACGAACGTGGATGCAAGCACCTGGCTGTGGCTCGGCGGGGCCAAGAAGACTAAAAGCATCTGGCTGTAACTCGGCGGGGTTACGAAAATTGTCATCGCACTCAAACCTGGTTTGCTGTGGCTCGGCGGGGCCATGAAGATTAAAGCATCTGGCTGTAACTCGGCGGGGTTACGAAAATTGTCCTCGCACTCAAACCTGGTTTGCTGTGGCTCGGTGGGGCCACAAAATTTTTTCTGGAGAGAGTGGTGTGAACAGCGTACCGCGATGGCTGTGAATGGAGCGGTATCCCCAGACGGAATGGAGAAGTGGTTGGATGACTAGCTGTAGACGTTCTGCAGCGGAATGGAGTGTCCGGAAGAGATGCGGAAGCTGATGAAAATGGCTGTGAAGGGAACAGAAAATGAGACTGAAGCTATTGAGCGATTAAAGTTCCTGTTGCAACAGCAGCAGGACATGCTACAGGAACGGCTGGAGCTGTTGGCACGTTACAGAATGGCGGCAGCGGACTATTCCTTGAGTTCTCCTGTGGCGCTGGCACTATCCCAGAGGGCCCAGGGAGGTAGTAAGATATGTTGTGAATTGGGCCCTAAGACTATTTTAGGTTTTGTTTTTAAAGTACCCCCTACAGGTGTGGTTGTCCAAAAGGGGCGGAGTCTCAAAAAGGGGTGGAGCATACAAAAACAGAATTCGTTACTGGTCGTGTGTTGGTACTGCCTAAAAATGACAATTCGACCATTGATAACCGGGTAGCTCCAGTAGAAGGGGTTGACGTCAAAGTGGGAGGTGACTTGTTGGTCCACAACACCGTGGGGAGTGACACAGACCCCACAGCTGACGGTGACACTACGAAAGTAGAAAGAGAGTTCAGTCCGGAGGAGTTAAACGAGGTGAGAAAGTCCCCCTCTCGTCGTTGAAGGCGTAAGGGCCACAAAAAGTTGCTCCTGTAGCCTTTGCTGAAAGGGTAAATAAATAAAATGCAATGGTGGGTGCCTTTATTCTGAGTGTGGATCCTCCTTTAGAAGCAGAGGAGATCAGGATGAAAGAGGAGGTGACGTTGCCAGTAGCAACCTCCGGTACAGTATCAGACAACAAAGAAGATCAGGAGGAAGAGTGGGATGCAGTTCTGCAGATTCAGTACAAGCAGGATGATCTACTGAGACAAAAGGATCAGGAACCGACAGTCCTGAAGGGGGCGCTGAAAGAGGAGGTGGCCACTCCTGACCAAAACCTAGAGCCTGTCAGGCAGCAGTATCAGAGTGACGTGCAGCAACTAAGGAAAAACATGGAGAATGTGTCCCAGGACCAGCTGAGCCTGGAATCTGAATGGCAGAAAATAAACCAGGTTGTGAGAAGCTTACAGCGAGAACTGGAGGAAATCAACAAATGGAAGGAAATGTTACAGAAAAATAAAGACGACCTCCGCAAAACCAAAGAGGAAGTTTTTCAGTTGAAGCTTGACAAAGTGGAGTTTGAAGATAAGCTGTACGAGATGAAAGATCGTTAGTGTTGAGCATTCCGATACTGAAATATCGCGTATCGGTCGATATTCGCGGTATCGGAATTCCGATACTTAATTCCGATACTTTTGCAATATCGTATACCGGAATCGGAAGTTCCCATAATGCAATGAGCCATTTTCATTTTATTCAGCCAATGAGGATCCTAAGAAGTGTGGGCAGATCCTGTTAGGCATGTAGGCATCTTAACTAATGGCATGGCTGTGATTGGCTGCTGAAATTATGTCATGATGCACTATAAAAGCCACCGCCGCCATTTTGAGCTCACTCTGCTGTGAATTCAGTTAGGGATAGGATGCTGTTGTTCTGAGGGACCGTTTTAGCTACAGTACAGACCAAAAGTTTGGACACACCTTCACATTTAAAGATTTTTCTGTATTTTCATGACTATGAAAATTGTACATTCACACTGAAGGCATCAAAACTATGAATTAACACATGTGGAGTTACATACTTAACAAAAAAGTGTGAAACAACTGAAAATTAGTGTTGAGCGATACCTTCCGATATCAGGAAATATCGTATCGGATTGGATCGGGCCGATACCCAAAAAGTATCGGATATCGCCGATTCCGATACCGGAAACCAATGCAAGTCAATGGGACACAAATATCGGAATGAAAATAAACCCTTTCTTTCCTTGTAGGTTAATTCTACATGAAGTAAAACAACTAAGAATAATGTAGAATGACATGAAAAGCCGGCAATTCATCAGCGGCATACACCGGTACCCGACAATTTACAACAGAAAGAATAGAGCATCACACATAGATTAGATAGATAGAAACATGTCAGTCACATATATATGAAGTACAGTGACAGTGTTGCTTACTGTACTTGTCATTTAGTGTAAAGGATTTATTAAAAAAAATATTAGTGTTTTCGTGCACCGTCTCTTTAAAAAAGCCGGCCGGCAATTCAGCAGCGGTACCCGACAATTTATAACAGACAGAATAGAGCTTCACACATAGATTAGATAGATAGAAACATGTCAGTCACATATATATGAAGTACAGTGACAGTGTTGCTTACTGTACTTGTCATTTAGTGTAAAGGATTTATTTAAAAAAATAATAGTGTTTTCATGCACCGTCTCTTTAAGAAAGCCGGCCGGCAATTCAGCATCTGTACCCGACAATTTAGAACAGAAAGAATAGAGAATCACACATAGATTAGATAGATAGAAACATGTCAGTCACATATATATGAAGTACAGTGACAGTGTTGATTACTGTACTTGTCATTTAGTGTTAAAATAAAGGATTTATTTAAAAAAAAAATTGGCGTGGGGTTCCCCTTAATTTTAGGCTCTAGCGGAGGTTAAGCAGACAGCTGGGGCAAATGTTTGAAGCCTGGGAAGGGGGTAATACCCACGGAGCTTCCCAGGCTACTAATATCAGCCCCCAGCTGAATACCTAGCCTTTACTAGCTATTAAAATGGGGGAACCCCCCCAAAAAAATAACGTGGGGTCCCCCCTAATTTAATAGCTAGCACAGGCTAGGCAGACAGCTGGGGGCTGATATTAATAGCCCAGGAAGGGTGCCATGAATATTGGCCCCCTCCCAGGCTAGAAACACCAGCCGTCAGCCGCCCCAGAAATGGCGCATCCATAGGATGCGCCAATTCTGGCACTTAGCCTCGCTCTTCCACGCTGCCCTGGTGCGGTGGCAGGGGGTAATAGGGTTGGGGTTGATGTCAGCTTATAATGCCAGCTGACATCAAGCCCAGGTTAGTAATGGAGAGGCGTCTATAAGACACCCCCATTACTAACCCCATAGTCAAAGTTAAAAGAAAACACAAACACCCAGAGTAAAGTCCTTTAATTGAAATAAAGACACAATTCTTTATTGTTCTAAATTAAACCATACTTACCATCACGCCCATTCCAGCTGAAGCCAACGATCTCCTGCAATAAAAGAAAAATAATAAAGCAACCTCATCCTTACCTTTCGATGGTTCCCAGGACAGCTCCAGCTCTGCTACATCGAGATGACAGGATGGACCGCAGCAGAAAGCTGCCATCCAGCCTGTCATCCCGCAGACACTGAGAAGGCAGGCATGCTTGCGCTCCTCAGTGTCTCTCTGTGACGTCATCCAGATGAGCCGAGTTCATGTCCAATGAACTCAGCTCACCTCATGCACGTCACTGACAGCGTGGGAAAGTTCTCCTGCACTCAGCGCTTCAGCGTGAGAATTCTCCCACGCTGTCAGTGACATACATGAGGTGAGGTCATGTCCAATGAACTCAGCTCACCTCATGCACGTCACTGACAGTGTGGGAAAATTCTCACGCTGAAGTGCTGAGTGCAGGAGAATTTTCCCACGCTGTCAGTGACGTACATGAGGTGAGCTGAGTTCATTGGACATGACCTCGGCTCATCTTTATGCCGTCACAGCCAGACATTGAGGAGCACAAGCATGCCTGTGCTTCTCAGTGTCTGCGGGATGACAGGATGGATGGCAGCGTTCTGCTGCGGTCCAGCCTGTCATCTCGATGTAGCAGAGCTGAAGCTGTCGTGGGAGCCATGGAAAGGTAAGGATGAGGTTGCTTTATTATTTTACTTTTATTGCAGGAGATCGTTGGCTTCAGCTGGAATGGGCGTGATGGTAAGTATGGTTTAATTTAGAACAATAAAGAATTGTGTGTTTATTTCAATTAAAGGACTTTTTTCTGGGTGTTGTGTTTTTTTAAATACTTTACTAGAAATTCATGGTGGTCATGTCTAATATTGGCGTGACCCCATGAATTTTGGACTTAGGGCCAGCTGATAATACCAAGCTGGCCTTAACCCCTTTATTACCCAGTGAGCCACCGCACCAGGGCCCTGGATGAGTTGGGTACAGCGCCAGAAGATGGCGCTTCAATGAACGCGCCATTTTCTGGGGCGGCTGCGGACTGCAATTTGCAGCGGGGGTGGCCCAGAAAGCTTGGGTCTCCCTGCGCTGCGGATTCCAGCCCCCAGCTGCATAGTTGTATCTGGCTGGACACAAAAATAGGGCGAAGCTCCACGTATTTTTTTTTTTTAATTATTTCATGAAATTCATGAAATAATTAAGAAAAAAAGGGCTTCCCTATATTGTTGTGTCCAACCAGGTACAAATAGGCAGCTGGTGGTTGGGGGCAGCCCGTTCCTGCCTGCTGTACCTGGCTGGACACAAATATAGTGCGAAGCCCCACGTCAATTTTTTTTAAATCATTTCAGGAAATTCATGAAATAATTAAAAAAAATTGATGTGGGGCTTCACCCTATATTTGTGTCCAGTCAGGTACAGCAGGCAGGAACGGGCTGCCCCCAACCACCAGCTGCCTATTTGTACCTAGCCGGACACAACAATATAGGGAAGCCCTTTTTTTCTTAATTATTCCATGAATTTCATGAATTAAAAAAAAAAAAACGTGGAGCTTCGCCCTATTTTTGTGTCCAGCCAGGTACAACTAGGCAGCTGGGGGCTGGAATCTGCAGCGCAGGGAGGCCCAAGCTTTCTGGGCCCCACCCGCTGCAAATTGCAGTCCGCAGCCGCCCCGGAAAATGGCGCGTTCATAGAAGCGCCATCTTCTGGCGCTGTACCCAACTCATCCAGGGCCCTGGTGCGGTGGCTCACTGGGTAATAAAGGGGTTAAGGCCAGCTTGGCATTATCAGCTGGCCCTAAGCCCGAAATTCATGGGGTCACGCCAATATTAGACATGACCACCATGAATTTCTAGTAAAGTATTTAAAAAAAACACAAACACCCAGAAAAAAGTCCTTTAATTGAAATAAACACACAATTCTTTATTGTTCTAAATTAAACCATACTTACCATCACGCCCATTCCAGCTGAAGCCAACGATCTCCTGCAATAAAAGAAAAATAATAAAGCAACCTCATCCTTACCTTTCCATGGCTCCCACGACGGCTCCAGCTCTGCTACATCGAGATGACAGGCTGGACCGCAGCAGAACGCTGCCATCCAGCCTGTCATCCCGCAGACACTGAGAAGCGCAGGCATACTTCCACTCCTCAGTGTCTGGCTGTGACGGCATCCAGATGAGCCGACAATGAACTCGGCTCACCTCATGTACGTCACTGACAGCGTGGGAGAATTCTACTGCACTCAGCGCTTCAGCGTGAGAATTTTCCCACGCTGTCAGTGACGTGCATGAGGTGAGGTCATGTCCAATGAACTCGGCGCACCTCATGCACGTCACTGACAGCGTGGGAGAATTCTCACGCTGAAGCGCTGAGTGCAGGAGAATTTTCCCACGCTGTCAGTGACGTGCATGAGGTGAGCTGAGTTCATTGGACATGACCTCGGCTCATCTGGATGCCGTCACAGCGAGACACTGAGGAGCGCAAGCATGTCTGCGCTTCTCAGTGTCTGCGGGATGACAGGCTGGATGGCAGCGTTCTGCTGCGGTCCAGCCTGTCATCTCGATGTAGCAGAGCTGAAGCTGTCCTGGGAACCATGGAAAGGTAAGGATGAGGTTGCTTTATTATTTTACTTTTATTGCAGGAGATCGTTGGCTTCAGCTGGAATGGGCGTGACTGTAAGTATGGTTTAATTTAGAACAATAAAGAATTGTGTCTTTATTTCAATTAAAGGACTTTTTTCTGGGTGTTTGTGTTTTTTTTAAATACTTTACTAGAAATTCATGGCGGTCATGTCTAATATTGGCGTGACCCCATGAATTTCGGGCTTAGGGCCAGCTGATAATGCCAAGCTGGCCTTAACCCCTTTATTACCCAATGAGCCACCGCACCAGGGCCCTGGATGAGTTGGGTACAGCGCCAGAAGATGGCGCTTCTATGAACGCGCCATTTTCCGGGGCGGCTGCGGACTGCAATTTGCAGCGGGTGGGGCCCAGAAAGCTTGGGTCTCCCTGCGCTGCAGATTCCAGCCCCCAGCTGCCTAGTTGTACCTGGCTGGACACAAAAATAGGGCGAAGCGCCACACATTTTTTTTTTTAATTATTTCATGAAATTCATGGAATAATTAAGAAAAAAAGGGCTTCCCTATATTGTTGTGTCCGGCTAGGTACAAATAGGCAGCTGGTGGTTGGGGGCAGCCCGTTCCTGCCTGCTGTACCTGGCTGGACACAAATATAGTGCGAAGCCCCACGTCAATTTTTTTTTTATTATTTCATGAAATTCATGGAATAATTAAGAAAAAAAGGGCTTCCCTATATTGTTGTGTCCGGCCAGGTACAAATAGGCAGCTGGTGGTTGGGGGCAGCCCGTTCCTGCCTGCTGTACCTGACTGGACACAAATATAGGGCGAAGCCCCACATAATTTTTTTTTAATTATTTCATGAATTTCCTGAAATAATTAAAAAAAAATTGACGTGGGGCTTCACACTATATTTGTGTCCAGCCAGGTACAGCAGGCAGGAACGGGCTGCCCCCAACCACCAGCTGCCTATTTGTACCTGGCCAGACACAACAATATAGGGAAGCCCTTTTTTTCTTAATTATTCCATGAATTTCATGAAATAATTAAAAAAAAAAAAACGTGGGGCTTCTCCCTATTTTTGTGTCCAGCCAGGTACAACTAGGCAGCTGGGGGATGGAATCTGCAGCGCAGGGAGGCCCAAGCTTTCTGCCCCCCCCCCCCCGCTGAAAATTGCAGTCCGCGGCCGCCCCGGAAAATGGCGCGTTCATAGAAGCTGGATGCTGTACCTGGCTGGCATACAAAAATATGGCGAAGCCCACGTCAAAAGTTTTGGGAAAAATTTATTAAAAAATAAATAATAATTTAGGGACTGCATCTTTATTAAGTCCTCAAATGTCATTTAGTGTTAAAATAAAGGATTTATTTTAAAAAAAAATGGCGTGGGATCCCCCATAATTTTAGTCTCTAGCGGAGGTTAAGCAGACGGCTGGGGCAGATGTTTGAAGCCTGGGAAGGGGGTAAAACCCACGGAGCTTCCCAGGCTACTAATATCAGCCCCCAGCTGAATACCTAGCCTTTACTAGCTATTAAAATGGGGGACCCCCCCCAAAAAAATGACGTGGGGTCCCCCCTATTTTAATAGCTAGCAAAGGCTAGGCAGACAGCTGGGGGCTGATATTAATAGCTCAGGAAGGGTGCCATGAATATTGGCCCCCTCCCAGGCTAGAAACACCAGCCGTCAGCCGCCCCAGAAATGGCGCATCCATAGGATGCGCCAATTCTGGCATTAGCCTCGCTCTTCCACGCTGCCCTGGTGCGGTGGCAGGGGGTAATAGTGGTGGGGTTCATGTCAGCGCCAGCTGCCATGAAGCCCAGGTTAGTAATGATGGGTGTCTATAAGACACCCCCATTACTAACCTACAAAGTGTTAAAAAGAAAAAACACACTACACCCAGAAAAAAATAATTTATTTGAAATAAAACACCATTTTATTTAATTCTTAGTTTACTAAAAAAAAATAGTTACCTGTCCACGTTCCTGCGCTGATCTCCCATGCACAGCTGTCACATCTGGAGATGGTGACAGCTGTGCATGGCTGCTGTAAGCTCACGCTGCCGGGAACACGTCCGCTCCCGGCAGCGGGAGCCACTGACTGAGGTTACCGGAGTGCATTCAGGCAGCGCAGCTCCGGAGACCTCCTTTACGGCAGTGCTGTACCGTGGGAATTTCTCACGATACAGCAGTGCCGTAAAGCAGCTAACCGGAGCAGCGCTGCCTTAACTCTGGTGAACCCTTACGGCCCCGTCATTCTAGCGGCGGCAGCGGTTCAGAGCGGTCACATTCTATGTGGCTGCTCTGAACTGGAGATCTTCGTGGGACACTCGTGGACTGCTACGGAGGGGTAAGGATAAGGTTGTGGTTTATTATTTTATATTTTATTACAGGAGATCGATGGCTTCGGGGAATTAGGTGTCTAGGTGAGTATAGGTGTAGTTTTTTATTTTTTACTTTATTTTAGGTGACGATCGGCGGGGACAGGTAATGTATAAACTAATTTCTTTTAGGTAACCACTGGCCACCAATGACATGTATCTAACATTTATTGGGGACACAGTAGGGCAATTTATATAGCAGGATCAGGCTGATGGGAACTACTGCTCCCATCGAGCTGATCCTGCTGGCACGAGTGGACGGGGGACAGACATAGGCCGATGGGAGTAGTAGTGTCACATCGGCCTATGTCTGCCTGCACGCACAGACACCCCGCACACACACCCCGCACACACACACACCCCGCACACACACACACCCCGCACACACACACACCCCGCACACACACACACCCCGCACACACTAATCATGACGGGTCTGGGAGGTGAGGCTGACCTGTGCGGCCGTGGGAAAGTTCATGTGAGTTCATGCAGTCAAGCATGAACTCACATGAACCCTCTGAGGGCACCGCGGCTACTTCAAATGAACAGCTGATCGGCATCACCTGATACCTCAGCTGTTCATTTGAAATAACCGGCGGGAAAGCGCAGCACAGAACGGGAAAGCCGGCGGTGAAGTCTTTTCACTGCCGGCTTCCCCGCCCGGGTCCTTCGCTCCTTGGTGCTGCGCTCCCCGCCCGGTCCTAATTTACGATTGGGATTGGAGGTGGCGAGGGGAGCGGAGGATCGGGGTGGGAGGCTGCGGGGAAGCAGTATGGGGCTGTGTGATTGTTTAAAAGCCGGCGGCTTTTTACCGCCCGCCGGCTTTTAAACAATCAGCAGAATTCTCCCACGCTGGGATGGCATTCTGATGACAAGCTGGATCGCAGCTGAGCGCTGCCATCCAGCTTGTCATCCTTCACAGACACTGCAGAGCGCAGGCATTATGGGAACTTCCGATTCCGGTATTCGATATTATAAAAGTATCGGAATTAAGTATCGGAATTCCGATACAGTGAATATCGGCCGATACCCGATATTTCAGTATCGGAATGCTCAACACTACTGAAAATATGTCTTATATTCTAGGTTCTTCAAAGTAGCCACTTTTTGCTTTGATGACTGCTTTGCACACTCTTGGCATTCTCTTGATGAGCTTCAAGAGTTAGTCCCAGGAAATGATTTTCACTTCACAGGTGTGCCCTGTCAGGTTTAATAAGTGGGATTTCTTGCCTTATAAATGGGGTTGGGACCATCAGTTGTGTTGTGCAGTAGTCAGGTGGATACACAGCTGATAGTCCTACTGAATAGACTGTTAGAATTTGTATTATGGCAAGAAAAAAGCAGCTAAGTAAAGAAAAATGAGTGGCCATCATTACTTTAAGAAATAAGGTCAGTCAGTGCGAAAAATTGGCCAAACTTTGAAAGTGTCCCCAAGTGCAGTTGCAAAAACCATCAAGCGCTACAAAGAAACTGGCTCACATAAGGACCACCCCAGGAAAGGAAGACCAAGAGTCACCTCTGCTTCTGAGGATAAGTTTATCCGAGTTACCAGCCTCAGAAATCGCAGGTTAACAGCAGCTCAGATTAGAAACCAGGTCAATGCCACACAGAGTTCTAGCAGCAGACACATCTCTTCAACAACTGAGGAGACTTTGTGCAGCAGGCCTTCATGGTAAAATAGCTGCTAGGAAACCACTGCTAAGGACAGGCAACAAGCAGAAGAGACTTGTTTGGGCTAAAGAACACAAGGAATGGACATTAGACCAGTGGAAATCTGTGCTTTGGTCTGATGAGTCCAAATTTGAGATCTTTGGTTCCAACCACCATGTCTTTGTGCGACGCAGAAAAGGTGAACGGATGGACTCTACATGCCTGGTTCTCACCGTGAAGGATGGAGGAAGAGGTGTGATGGTGTGGGGGTGCTTTGCTGGTGACACTGTTGGGGATTTATTCAAAATTGAAGACATACTGAACCAGCATGGCTACCACAGCATCTTGCAGAGGCATGCTATTCCATCCGGTTTGCGTTTAGTTGGACCATCATTTATTTTTCAACAGGACAATGACCCCAAACACACCTCCAGGCTGTGTAAGGGCTATTTGACCAAGATGTAGAGTGATGGGGTGCTACGCCAGATGACCTGGCCTCCACAGTCACCAGACCTGAACCCAATCGAGATGGTTTGGGGTGCGCTGGACCGCAGAGTGAAGGCAAAAGGGTCAACAAGTGCTAAGCATCTCTGGGAACTCCTTCAAGATTGTTGGAAAACCATTTCCGGTGACTACCTCTTGAAGCTCATCAAGAGAATGCCAAGAGTGTGCAAAGCAGTCATCAAAGCAAAAGGTGGCTACTTTGAAGAACCTAGAATATAAGACATATTTTCAGTTGTTTCACACTTTTTTGTTAAGTATATAATTCCACATGTGTTAATTCATAGTTTTGATGCCTTCAGTGTGAATGTACAATTTTCATAGTCATGAAAATACAGAAAAATCTTTAAATGTGAAGGTGTGTCCAAACTTTTGGTCTGTACTGTACCTATTTGGTCTATTCTGCTTTACCCAAGCTACTTTATAAATCGCTGTGCCTTGCAGTGCTAGTACACAGTTCTCTGTGCTGTTCACCGCTTTCTGCAAGGTCTCTGTGTGTGAGTGCAGCTCACCCTGTAGTGTGTGCTTCAGCCACGTCTGGTTATAGTGCACTCAGTGTGTGTCACTGCCTCATACATTGTCCTTTTTTGCCAATTCATAATTTTTCCTGATATCTCCTATTAGTGTGGTGGTTCCATCCGTATTCAGCTAAATTTGTTCCAAACATACTATATAGGAGTAGATAGAGAAATTTTTTTGGTCTTGCAGCGCTAGTGCACAGTGCTCTGCATCTGTACTGTTCACCGCTGTCTGCAAGGTCTGGTGTGTGAGTGCAGCTCACCCTGTAGTGTGTGCTTCAACCACGTCTGGTTGTAGTGCACTCAGTGTGTGTCACTGCCTCATACATTGTCCTTTTTTGCCAATTCATAATTTTTCCTGATATCTCCTATTAGTGTGGTGGTTCCATCCGTATTCAGCTAAATTGGTTCCAAACACACTATATAGGAGTAGTTAGAGGAGCCTTTCTGCAGCATTGGGCCCTGCAGCCCCAGCCAGATTAGTATTAGCCTATTTTTTGCAGCCTCATCTATTGCATTGTAGGTTACCTTCCTACATTGTAATAGCTACAAAAAGTTTGTGATACTATCGTTATTACATCTTTAGGCACATCCAGTGTCTTTTTGTGACAAAAAAAACCTAAATAAAGTTCACCAAACACTCCACTTTACAGTTGTGTAGGCCACATTAGCTCATATTAAAGTCTAGTCCACACTTTATAAAATTAGTGTTTCTTATACCTGTTAGCAGCTGTTCAGGAATAAGCACACTAAGCCCTTAGTACTTTTCTGCCTATCTTTATCAGTCTACCAAGATGAAGAAGGCAGGGAGTAAGGCATGTGGTCGTGGGCGTGGGCGTGGAGTTTCTGCAGGGAGAGGACGTGAGGATTCTGTGCCTGCAGGGAGAGGACGTGGGGATTCTGTGCCTGCTGCGGGCACCAGTGACTCAGCATCCCCCAGTTTTACCAGGGAACAGTCCTTTATGCGCAGCTTTGTAGGAGCTAGCCGTACCCCACTGCTGCGGGAGGACCAAATTGAAGCCGTTGTCGGATGGATGGCAGCTAACGCATCGACTTCAATTAGTTCCAGATCCTCTCAGGTCCTGAGCACTGAAGAGCACCCATCTGCCTCTTCACCACCTGCCAAATTGCCCAGGCAGTCAGAGAGCCCTGGACAGGAGCCATCTCTACTTCTGTTCTCTGAATCTCTTGGCTTGGAAAGAGGGGGCCAGCCAAGCAGAATTCGAGAATTTGAAGAAGAGGTAGTATGCAGTGATGCGCAACCGTTTTGTCTCTCTGAATCTGAAGAGGCGGGTGGGCCAGTGCCTATGGTCAGCAGCACACCTCAGTACGCATCTGATGATGAGACTCAGGTGCCACTTTCTGGTGCGTACTGTGCTGTCGAGACTACCCAGGAGAAACAGTTGTTTGAAGAGGGTGGTGTAGATGATGAGGTCCTTGACCCATCATGGCGTGAGGGACAGGAAGGTGGTGGGAGCAGCTCTGAGGAAGAGATTCCCCGAACAGCCCAAAAAGGAGGGAGAGGGAGGGGGCAGACTTGGTTGCCTGTAGCCTCCACTTCCGCACCCATTAGGAGCATGGCTCTTCCAAAATCCAAAGCGGGCGCTCCCAAGACTTGCAGTGCCTGGTCCTTTTTTGACACAGTTGCAGATGACATTTGCTTTGTCAAATGCAAGCTGTGTAATCAGAAGGTGAAAAGAGGGAAAAGTGTCAGCAACCTCAATACCACAAATATGTGGAAACATGTGCGGACCAAGCACGTGGTGGAGTTACAAAAACACACTGAAGACCTAGGCCAACCTACAGCGCCACCTACCACCTCTTCAGCTCGTGTTGTAGCCTCTTCCTCCAGCTCACACACAGCTGGTTCGGCTTCCTCACAGGATCGCCATGGAAGAATCTCTGGCACTGTTGTACAGAGACACAGTGTAATTTCACCCACAGCACCACTTTCCCAGTCATCCTCACACTCCCAGGCCAGTCTACAGCCATCGTTAGCACAGGCATGGGAGAAAAGGCGCCCATACTCGGCAAACCACCCCCGAGCACAGGCTCTGAATGCTGGCATTGCTAAACTACTGGCCCTTGAAATGCTATCATTCAGGCTGGTGGAGACTGACACATTCCGTAATTTTATGGCATTGGCAGTCCCACAATACAACGTGCCCAGTCGATTTTATTTCAGCAGGCAAGCCGTCCCTGCCCTGCAACATCATGTGGAGGGAAAAATTAAACATGCGCTACAAAACGCCGTCAGTAGCAAGGTCCACCTGACCACCGATGCGTGGACCAGTAAGCATGGACAGGGACGATACCTTTCCCTCACTGCCCATTGGGTAAATGTTGTGGAGCCGGGTACAGATCTTGAGAGTGGCGCTGTACGTGTTCTGCCAACTCCAAGGATTGCAGGAATCCAGTCTGTACACATTGACTCCTCCTCATACTCCAGTTCCTGAATCAGCGCTGCAGGAGCCGTCATGGTCTACCTCCACATCGACCCGTGAACGGTTACCTGTTATGGTGACCGATATGAGCACAGCCGTGGCCAAACGTCAACAGGCCATATTAAAATTAATTTCTTTGGGGAATCGAAGCCACACAGCGCAGAAGCTCTGGAATGCCATCAAGCAGCAGAGCGACGTGTGGTTTGTGCCAGCGAATCTCCAGCCAGGCATGGTAGTGTGTGACAATGGCCGAAATCTGGTGGCAGCTCTGGGCCTAGGCAACCTCACTCACATCCCATGTCTGGCACATGTGCTCAACTTGGTCGTGCAGAGTTTTTTGAGGGACTATCCGGATCTTGATGCACTGCTTCACAAGGTCCGCATAGAGTGCGCTCACTTGCGGCGTTCCAGCAATGCAAGATCACGCATTGCAGCTCTGCAGCGCCGATTACGTCTTCCGGAACATCGCATCATATGTGACCTACCCACCAGGTGGAATTCAACGTTACATATGTTGGAGAGGTTGTGTGAGCAGCAGGCAGCAGTAATGGAGTACCAGCTGCAGCAGGCGCAAACAAGTCGCAGTGCGCGCCGTTCACACTTCACCACCACTGAGTGGGCCTCTATGAAGGACATTTGCCACGTTTTGCGTGCCTTCGATTATTCCACGCGGATGACGAGTGCAGATGATGCACTAGTCAGCATGACTATCCCCCTTATCTGCTTGCTTGAAAAAACACTGCAAGCACTAAGGGACGAGGTTTTGGAAGAGGTGGAGGATGAGGAGTCACAAATGCCATCTGCTTCTCTACAGTCTGCGCAACGTGGTTCCTCACAAAGGCCTAGGCAGGGGACACTTTGTGAGGAGGATGAGGAGGAGTCAATGGATGAGGAAGACATCTGTCCAGAGGAGGGAGGTACACAATGCTCTAGTAGTCAGTATCTAGAGCGAGGGTGGGGTGATGCAGAGCAGGCAGAGATCACGCCTCAAGCAGGGGACAGCGTTTCTTGGCCAGTTGGCAGTCTGCAGCACATGGTTGATTTCATGCTGCAGTGCCTGAGAAACGACCGCCGCATCGCCCACATTCTCAACACGGCTGATTATTGGGTGTCCACCCTCCTAGATCCTCGCTACCGGGACAACTTACAAAGCCTCATAACACCGCTGAACCGGGAGCGTAAAATGCGGGAGTACCAAGACGCACTGGTGCATTCCATCATGTTCTCCATTCCAACCGAGAGCAGTGCTGCTAGTGCTTTACAAAGCAGCTCAGTGCGTCGAGGCAGTGGAGGAAGCTCTGCACAAAGAGGGAGCAGAAGCAGCGCCTCAGCACAAGGCAAGACCAGTATGGCCGAAATGTGGCAAAGTTTTGTGTCCCCGCCGCCACAAATGTCTACACCATCACAGACGGCTCCAGTCAGCAGGAGGCAACGTTTCCGTCAGATGGTGACAGACTACATGTCTTGCCCTCTTAGAGTACTCCCAGACGGCTCTTCTCCCTTCAAGTTTTGGGTCTGTAAGCTAGATACATGGCCAGAGCTAAGTCAGTATGCATTGGAGGTGCTAGCTTGCCCTGCTGCTAGTGTATTATCGGAACGCGTCTTTAGTGCCGCAGGTGGTGTACTAACAGACCGTTGCATGCGACTATCCTCCGATAACGTTGACCGGCTTACTTTTCTCAAAATGAACAAGGCCTGGATCTCTCATGAATTTGCCAGTCCTCTTCCAGAATAAATAATTGTTGGCAAAAGTATCCAGGTCTCCTGTTCTGTTCATGTTTCTACCACCTGAACTGTAATCCCTGAGCTCCAACACCGCCCGTTGGCGTTCGGAAGTGCCGTCTGCACAGTCAACACTTGCTGCCATGTTATTGGGGTTCAGTAACGTCAGCTGTTCCCCTGCTGTGCGGACGGCAATTTCTCCTGCTCTGTCCACATTCTCACTACTACAAATTTTAAAGTTGCTCCAATTACACCTCTGGCTCCTCTGTTTTCAGTATTATCCCTGAGCTCCAACACCGCCAGTTGGTGCTCGGAAGTGCCGTCTGCACAGTCAACACTTGCTGCCATGTTATTGGGGTTCAGTAACGTCAGCTGTTCCCCTAATGTGCGGACGGCACTTTCTCCTGCTCTGTCCACATCCACTGTACTACTGATTTAAAACCTCCTCCAAATACACCTCTGGCTCCTCTGTTTTCAGTATTATCCCTGAGCTCCAACACCGCCAGTTGGCGCTCGGAAGTGCCGTCTGCACAGTCAACACTTGCTGCCATGTTATTGGGGTTCAGTAACGTCAGCTGTTCCCCTGCTGTGCGGATGGCAATTTCTCCTGCTCTGTCCACATTCTCACTACTACAGATTTTAAAGTTGCTCCAATTACACCTCTGGCTCCTCTGTTTTCAGTATTATCCCTGAGCTCCAACACCGCCAGTTGGCGCTCGGTAGTGCCGTCTGCACAGTCAACACTTGCTGCCATGTTATTGGGGTTCAGTAACGTCAGCTGTTCCCCTGCTGTGCGGACGGCAATTTCTCCTGCTCTGTTCACATCCACTGTACTACTGATTTAAAACCTCCTCCAAATACACCTCTGGCTCCTCTGTTTTCAGTATTATCCCTGAGCTCCAACATCGCCAGTTGGCGCTCGGAAGTGCCGTCTGCACAGTCAACACTTGCAGCCATGTTATTGGGGTTCAGTAACGTCAGCTGTTCCCCTGCTGTGCGGACGGCAATTTCTCCTGCTCTGTCCACATTCTCACTACTACAGATTTTAAAGTTGCTCCAATTACACCTCTGGCTCCTCTGTTTTCAGTATTATCCCTGAGCTCCAACACCGCCAGTTGGCGCTCGGAAGTGCCGTCTGCACAGTCAACACTTGCTGCCATGTTATTGGGGTTCGGTAACGTCAGCTGTTCCCCTGCTGTGCGGACGGCAATTTCTCCTGCTCTGTCCACATTCTCACTACTACAGATTTTAAAGTTGCTCCAATTACACCTCTGGCTCCTCTGTTTTCAGTATTATCCCTGAGCTCCAACACCGCCAGTTGGCGCTTGGAAGTGCCGTCTGCACAGTCAACACTTGCTGCCGTGTTATTGGGGTTCAGTAACGTCAGCTGTTGCCCTGCTGTGCGGACGGCAATTTCTCCTGCTCTGTCCACATCCACTGTACTACTGATTTAAAACCTCCTCCAAATACACCTCTGGCTCCTCTGTTTTCAGTATTATCCCTGAGCTCCAACACCGCCAGTTGGCGCTCGGAAGTGCCGTCTGCACAGTCAACACTTGCTGCCGTGTTATTGGGGTTCGGTAACGTCAGCTGTTCCCCTGCTGTGCGGACGGCAATTTCTCCTGCTCTGTTCACATCCACTGTACTACTGATTTAAAACCTCCTCCAAATACACCTCTGGCTCCTCTGTTTTCAGTATTATCCCTGAGCTCCAACATCGCCAGTTGGCGCTCGGAAGTGCCGTCTGCACAGTCAACACTTGCAGCCATGTTATTGGGGTTCAGTAACGTCAGCTGTTCCCCTGCTGTGCGGACGGCAATTTCTCCTGCTCTGTCCACATTCTCACTACTACAGATTTTAAAGTTGCTCCAATTACACCTCTGGCTCCTCTGTTTTCAGTATTATCCCTGAGCTCCAACACCGCCAGTTGGCGCTCGGAAGTGCCGTCTGCACAGTCAACACTTGCTGCCATGTTATTGGGGTTCGGTAACGTCAGCTGTTCCCCTGCTGTGCGGACGGCAATTTCTCCTGCTCTGTCCACATTCTCACTACTACAGATTTTAAAGTTGCTCCAATTACACCTCTGGCTCCTCTGTTTTCAGTATTATCCCTGAGCTCCAACACCGCCAGTTGGCGCTTGGAAGTGCCGTCTGCACAGTCAACACTTGCTGCCGTGTTATTGGGGTTCAGTAACGTCAGCTGTTGCCCTGCTGTGCGGACGGCAATTTCTCCTGCTCTGTCCACATCCACTGTACTACTGATTTAAAACCTCCTCCAAATACACCTCTGGCTCCTCTGTTTTCAGTATTATCCCTGAGCTCCAACACCGCCAGTTGGCGCTCGGAAGTGCCGTCTGCACAGTCAACACTTGCTGCCGTGTTATTGGGGTTCGGTAACGTCAGCTGTTCCCCTGCTGTGCGGACTGCAATTTCTCCTGCTTTGTCCACATCCACTGTACTACTGATTTAAAACCTCCTCCGAATACACCTCTGGCTCCTCTGTTTTTAGTATTTACCCTGGGCTCCAATACCACTAGTTGCTGCTCAGAAGTGCCGTCTGCACAGTCAACGCTTGCTCCAGTGTTATTGGGGTTCAGTAACGTCAGCTGTTCCCCTGCTGTGTGTCCGGCAAATTCTCCTGCTTTGTCCACATCCACTGTACTACTGATTTAAAACTTGCTCCTATTACACCTCTGGCTCCACTCTGTTTTTAGTATTTATCCTGGGTTCCAGCACCGCCAGCTGGTTCTCGGTAGTTCCATTTGCTCTTGTACCTTCTACTACCCATCCGGGTTCCAGTACCGTCAGCTGGTTCTCGGCAGTGCCTTTGGATTAGGTGCCTCCTTCTCGGTATCCAAGTTCCACCAACGTCTGCTGGTCCTTGGTAGTGCTTTCTGGCACAGGTACCTCCTGCTTAGTAACCGAGTTCCAGTACCGTCAGCTGGTCTTCGGCAGTTCCATTGGCTCTTGTACCTTCTGCTACCCATCCGGGTTCCAGTACCGTCAGCTGGTCCTCGGTAGTTCCATTTGCTCTTGTACCTTCTACTACCCATCCGGGTTCCAGTACCGTCAGCTGGTTCTCGGCAGTGACTTTGGCACGGGTACTCCCTCCTGCCCAGCCTGGTTCCAGCACGCCAGCTGTTTCCGGGTAGTGTCAACGTCACTTTGCCTCCAATGCGTTGTCCTGTCGTGTTGCGGTCGGGTTAGCCGACTCTATGGTGCCTGCAGTTTAGGTGACTCCTATGTGGGCTGCGGGATCAGGCAATGAAGACTGGTTCCATAGTGCCAATAGGACAAGCACCCCCTGTAGGACTGTGGGTTTTGGTAACTGCGGCCGGCTCGCGGCCTTGAACTTTTTTTTACATGGGTACCTTCTGCTACCCATCCGGGTTCCAGTACCGTCAGCTGGTTCTCGGCAGTGCCTTTGGATTAGGTGCCTCCTTCTCGGTTTCCAAGTTCCACCAACGTCTGCTGGTCCTTGGTAGTGCTTTCTAGCACAGGTACCTCCTGCTTAGTAACCGAGTTCCAGTACCGTCAGCTGGTCTTCGGCAGTTCCATTGGCTCTTGTACCTTCTGCTACCCATCCGGGTTCCAGTACCGTCAGCTGGTTCTCGGTAGTTCCTCAGCTTTCTTGTACCTTCTGCTACATTTCCAAGTTCAAGCTTTTTGAAATGGTTCTTGGTAATCACTCTGGATCTCCCTGACGAGGACCCTGAAGACGAGGACCCTGAAGACCAACCCTAAGAAGACGAGGACCCCGAAGACAACGACCCTGAAGACAAGGACCCTGAAGACCACCCCGAAGAAGACGAGGACACTGAAGACCACCCCGAAGAAGACGAGGACCCTGAAGACCACCCCGAAGAAGACGAGGACCCCGAAGACGAGGACCCTGAAGACCAACCCGAAGAAGACGAGGACCCCGAAGACGAGGACCCCAGAAGACGACGACCCTGAAGACCACCCCGAAGAAGACCAAGAAGATGACCCTGAAGAAGTTGACCAAGAGGACAAAGAAGAGAAGACAAGCACCAAGATACAGAAGAACAAGAGACAGAAAACCAAGAAGCAGAAATACAAGAAGCTGCAGAACAAAAAGCGGAAGAACATTAAGCATAAGACTAAAAATCAGAGCAAAAGATAATATCTAAATTATAAGCAGAAGATGACTAAGCAGTGTATGGGGGTGAGTCCGTTCCTCCTCGTGGTGCCCCTGGAAAAGACCTGCTGCTGCAGGCCAAACTGAACGCGGACAAATCCTGTTGTAAATCTTTTGTGACGGGCAGAACGAAAGGTGTAATGTCCAACCTTTTATAGATAACAACTACAGGAATGCCTGTCACAAATAAGAATATGATGAAGAAGAAGAATATGAAGAAGATGAAGAAGTAGAATATGAAGAATGTAAAAAAAAAGAATAATACGAAGAAGGTGAAGAAGAAGATGAAGAAGGTGAAGAAGAAGAGGAAGAAAAAGATGCTGAGGATGATGAAGGAGAAAGTGTGGGAGAAGTAAAAAAGAAGGTGAAGAGCATGGAAGTAGTGAAACATAAATATCTGACAAAATATAAAAATACTTAACATAGTCAATATTTCCGTAACTCAGAACGTCTTAAAAAAAATATTAATTCCTGCTATTCCATTTGATTGGGCTAAACCTCTATGCCTTTATTGTCTCCCCCACCTCCCCCAATACATTCTACATTATTCTTAGTTGTTTTCCTTCATGTAGAATTAACCTACAAGGAAAGAAAGGGTTTATTTTCATTCCGATATTTCTGTCCCATTGACTTGCATTGGTTTCCGGTATCGGAATCGGCGATATCTGATACTTTTTCGGTATCGGTCCGATCCAATCCGATATTTCCCGATATCGGAAGGTATCGCTCAACACTAAAGATCGTTTCTCCCTGGTACAGTCAGAGCTGAACCAAGTGAAGAAAGGCTCTGTGGATGCGAAGGAAGTGCAGAGATTTCAAGACCAAGTAAAGTCTCTAATGCAGGAGAAGGAGTGGCTGGAGGCCTCTCTGTACCAGCAAGACCGGGAGCTGTCTGCCTTAAAAGGAACACTGAAGGACAAAGTTTCTGGACATGATCAAGACTTAGAACAACTGCCCAAACAGTTCAACTGGAAGCTGTGTGAATCCAAGGAGGAGTATGATGAACACGTGAGGGAACTGCAACAAACCAAGAGAGATTGTGAGGATCTCCTCAAGGTTAAGAAAAAACTAGAGGATGATAAGGCTGATGCAGAGCACATGCGCCAAGTGATTGAGACCACTCTGCAGGGCACCCATGACAAGAATGATGATCTCCGCAGGAAGATCCTAGGACTGGAAGCTCAGGTGAAGGAGCTGAAGACGTTCTGTGATGTTCTCCAGAGGGCAGAGACGAAAGGATAGAATCGGCAGGATGGAAGCTGAGCGGAAAAAGATGGAGGAGTCTATTGGAGAAGCCACAGACCAGGGTCAGAAGTTTGCCACTGGAGAAGGGAGGTATGAAGCAAATACCACCTCAAATAATGTGAGCTTGGATGATATGGTGGATGTAAGAGCCGAGATCAAGGAGCTCAAGGAGACGCTACAGACCCATTTGAAGCAAGGGAAACTTGAGAAACTGGCTGTTGAGAGCCAAGTGAGCGCATTGGAGACAGAGAGGTCTGAGAGAACTCTGCTGATAAAGGAGCAGTTGAATCAGGAAGAGCTTCAGAGATGGGCTGCTGAGAGGCGAGTAGCTGAGCTAGAGGAAAAAGTTTCCGAGCTCAAGGGTCGCCTGGCAAAGTACCATTTAGTGAACGAGGCCTCCTTGGAGAAGGAAAAGGGCAAACAAGTTACGCTTAATCCTTTATACCATGAGAAGGTGGACATCAGGAGAGCTGAGAGAGTGTTAAAAGAAGATAAGTATGAAATGGAAGTTGTCAAGTCGAGAATTCTTGAGTTCATAGCTGAGAGTCAGCTCAGGGGAAGCATACAGGGTGAAGAAGCTGAAAGTCCGATGTCCCTGAAACCTGAGCCAGATGATCATTTGGAGACCAATGGTGAGACAGAAACGTCTCGGTACAAGTGCCTCATAGATGTACCCGAAGATTTGAGAGAAGAATGCTCCAGAGAGTCAGTGCATGAAGAGTTTAAGAAGGCCGTAGGAGCCTGTAAGGTGTACTCAACCTCAAACGCGAAACAGCTGGTGGTCCTGTCCACAACCGAAGTCACAGTGAAGAGGGTGGCTGTCCTAAGTGACATGCACTGGCGATGTGTTCGCACGAAGCGGATTGTCCGGTTGAAGACGGAACAAGCCATTTCACAACTGGAACTTATGAGAAAAGCTCAAAGTCTGCGCAAAGAGGTCATCCTGGTGCCTCATGCTCTGGTAAGAAAGCTCATTGGGAGAAATGGCCAAGCCATACAAATGATGGTAAAGAAGTCTGGTGTGATGAAAGTAAGCAGTCCACGTGATCATCAGGACTGGATACCAGATGAAGACGGCATGGTGTCATTCTCCGCTGTAGGAACGGAAGAAAATCTTGCATATATACGAATGCTGATGGAGTACCAAGTGACCTACCTGCGAGACGTTGAAAAGTTTAATCTCGCCAGACTGCGAATGGAAAGACAGCATCACCTGAGCAGCAGAAGATGGCAGCAGTCTATAAATTGTGAGACCAGACAGAGAAAGGGCCCTCCAAATAATAGAATGTCTACAAGAGAAGTTAGAGACCTTTCAAGATGTCCTGAGGATAGTGGGCGTGGGTTTAGAGGTAGTGAGACCTCCAGTAACTCAGGTCTGAGAGGCCCATACAAACGACCCAATAGAGTATGGGACAGTACGAAGTCGGACCTGACCTTAGATACAAGGGCAAGTGAGTCGCACTGCTGTATTGACCGCTGGGAGTGGGGGAGGTCTGACAAGGTTACAACTCGGAAATGTGACTTGACGAAGTTAGTGACAATGACAGATGGTAGGTCCCTAAGGAATGGGCTAATGTTGATGACTAATGTTCCAGGGGCTGAGCAGCGCAAATGTCTGGTACATGGTCTCTGTGTGAACCGTGGGTTATAATGTGATTGTGTATATTATGTGTTCAACCCCACAAGTTTGAACTGAGGGGGGGGGGATATGTAATGCAGCGGCTTGCTGCATTACTAAAATGTCCAGGGGGTGTGTTCTGGCTGACCACATACCTCCCCTTCAGGTGACTGATCACATGACTGTCACAGGTCCTGTGCGCACAGAAGGATATATAGATCCTGGTGGTTTTGAAACAGTGGGGGGGGGGGCAAGAGACCTGATCCCTGTGTCTGGGACACCATTAGCCCTGGAAGGCACGTGGCCCAGAGACCACGGTTGGTGAGCCTTGAACCACAGCTTTGGCAGAACAGAGCTGATAGAAGCAGCTAAGATCCGGCAAAGGTAAAAACGGTGCTTTATATGGACATTGATGCTGTTACCTTGCTGAAGTCTGTATTTGAAGCCAAGCGGACATAGCTGCCACTGGAAAGGCTCTAGGATATTACATGTGTAACATGCCTGCAAGCCACTGAGATGGAATATGTTATAAGCGGTTTATGATGTGTAATAAACTGCTGGACTTTAGTTTACTGGAAACCGTTGCTTGTGTGCTTTAATTGACCCGGTGAAGTGAGTGCCCCTCAACATGATCATTAGCGCTACCTCACAGGTCATGATTCACTTCTTTCCGCAATGCTAATCCTGAGCGGAAATTTCCACATCATGTTCACAGCACATCAGGATTAGCATTGCTATAGCTGGCAGACCTATTAACAAGCGTTTTTGATGCATTTCCACAGAGGAAAAATAGCCGCGAAAACTCATCAATAACGCTTCGTGTGCACTTAACCTTACTGATGATTGTATGCTGTAAGAAGACGTTCTGATGTCTGTGCTATAGCTTTATAGAAGCTGTAATCTAGCTTTGCAGATGTACCTGGCAGAAGTTCTTTTAACTATTCTGACTCCATAACTAGGCTGAGTGTGTGGGGTGCTTAAGAGACCATTTCTGTGGCTCTCTATGTACCGTTACTCACAAAGTGATTTCATCAGAAAGTTGACTCAAAAGTAGAGGCATGTGTGAAGATTCCAGAAGAAGGTTTATTTTCTATCTGAATTCTTGTAGTTATGCACAAATACAGTAGGTAAAAAGAACTTATCCTGAACTAGATATGCAGACATGTGTGTTTCTTAACACGGCTGAAGAAGAAGGGAAGGGGGACTGACATCACAGCTTTATCAGAGTCACATGGAGAGAGGGAGGGCAATTTCTAAAAGGGGCAAACCCTATTGCAAGGCAGCATAACAACAACACAATGATAATTCAATACTGTTAGTATAATTCCTAAATCATGGGACATGACATACTATACTGAGATTTTCCATTTCTTGTGCAATCATTTTTGTAAAGGAGGAATCATTGTTTTTTTTAGAAATACACAAGAAAATTCCCCCAAATCCAAACATGTAACTGACTGTCTACCCCACAAAGTGTGCAGGTCTCAAAAACATTTTTTTTTGCACATCCGCTTTACTAGTTAAATTTTCCATGTCACAGTAATACAGTGCTCCTTGGCAGGTGCTGGCATTTTGGATGTGTACCTACATTGAATTTATTATTACCAAATTTTTGTGAAGGGGGTTGAGAATTAAAAAAAACAAAAAAAAAACAAATAATTAAGGCAGACATTTAACTGTGCCTGTCTGTTTTTGCACACATACTTTGCTATTGGAATTTGACAACCGTACATTCCACACCTATATCGCTTTCTGCACATGTAGCTACCTACCTAGAAGTTCTTATTACGTCTGTTTTAGAAAGGGTTAAATAATTGGGATTGAAAAGATTGAAGAGTCCTGAGATACAGTGGGGAAAAAAATTATTTAGTCAGCCACCAATTGTGCAAGTTCTTCCACTTAAAAAGATGAGAGAGGCCTGTAATTGACATCATAGGTAGACCTCAACTATCAGAGACAAAATGAGAAAACAAATCCTGAAAATTACATTGTCTGATTTGGAAAGAATTTTTTTTCAAATTTTGGTGGAAAATAAGTATTATATATATACCAGGATGAGCGACAAATATACCAGAATGGAGGACATATATATATATATATATATATGTATATATATATTTGGGTAAGGGTTGTGTTAGGGTTAGGATTAGGGTTGAGTTAGGGCTGGGGTTGAGTTAGGGTTGGCGTTGGGTTAGGGTTGTGTTAGGGTTGGAGTTAGGATTGGGATTTTTCAAAAGTAAAGGAAAGAAAATTATGACGATATGACGACTAGTGTTGAGCACAAGTGCAAGCTACTTGAGTTTGCTTTGGTATTCACCGAGTATCGCGGGTGCTCGAGTGCCATGCTTGAGTCTCTGCCCCACATGTTTTGCGGCTGTTATACAGCCAAAAAAAACACGCGGGGATTGCCTGCCATACACTGGCTATCTCAGCATGTTTTTTTTGGGTGTCTAGCAACCGCAAAAATTGCGGGGCAGGGACTGGAGCATGTCACTCGAGCACCCGCAATACTTGGTGCATACCCAAGCAACCAAATAAGGAGCACTTGCGCTCAACACTAATGGCGACGCATTCAATATGACGATTTAATGTTATCAAATTCTGTCTTACCTCTGACTTCAAAATGCTCACTATACCCCTTGATAAAATTCTTGAGGGGTGTAGTTTCCAAAATAGTGTCACTTGTGGGGAGTTTCCACTGTTTAGCCACTTTAGGGGTTCTCCAAACGCGACGTGGCGTCTAATCTCGATTACAGCCAATTTTGAGTTCAAATAGACACATGGTGCTCCTTCTCTTCTGAGCCCTGCCGTACACCCAAACAGTTGTTTTCCCCAAATATGGGGTATCAGCGTACTCAGGAGAAATTGCACAACAACTTTTGGGGTCCATTTTCTCCTGTTACCCTTGTGAAAATAAAGAAATAGGGCTAAGAAATCATTTTTGTGGAAAAAGTTAGATTTTTTATTTTCACGGCTCTAGGTTATAAACTTCTGTGAAGCACCTGAGGGTTCAAGGTGCTCACTACACATCTAGATAAGTTTCCAAAATGCAGTCACTTGGGAGTGGTTTCCACTGTTTAAGCACATCAGGGGCTCTCCAGCCAATTTTGTCTTCAAAAAGTCCTACCGTGTGCCCAAACAGTGGTTTTCCCCACATATGGGGTATCAGCATGCTCAGGAGAAATTTCACAAAAAATATTGTGGTCCATTTTACCCTTATGAAAATAAAAAATTTGGGGTCTGGATAAAATTTTTGTGAAAAAAAGTTAAATGTTTATTTTTTCCTTCCACGTTGCTTCAGTTCCTGTAAAGCCATGATGGGTTAATAAAATTATTGAATGTGATTTTGAGCACCTTCAGTGGTTCAGTTTTTTAGAATGGTGTCACTTTTGGGTATTTTCTGTCATATAGACCCCTCAAAGTCACTTCAAATGTGGTGTGGTCCCTAAAAAAAATTATTTTGTAAATTTTGTTGGAAAAATGAGAAACTGCTGGTCAACTTTTAATCCTTATAACGTCCTAACAAGTTGATGCAAAGTAGACATGTAGGAAATGTTATTAATTAACTATTTCGTGTAACATAATGCTCTGATTTAAGGGAATTGGAATTAAAAGTTTGACAATTGCAAAATTTTCTACATTTTTGCAAAATTTGCTTTTTTCACAAATAAACACAAGTCATATTGAACAAATTTTACCACTATCATGTTTTATTATCTATTTCATTTTATTCCTATATTTATTTCATTATTTTTTATTTTTTATATTTTGTACACTATACCCCGTTTGGGCTTAATTCATATTATATGTCTTAGTAATAACCTTCACCATCTGTTTTGTTTATATTATTTGTACATATTTATAGTATATGATTCCACCGCATATCTTTTATTGTTCTTATATGGTAGATGGACACTATTTCATTCCTATGCTGCTGTCCAGCCCTTCCACCTATATCCCACTTTATTATGGATACTTTGCACTATTTTTGGTCAGTCCACCCCATTATGCGTTCCACAGTGGAACTCAGTCTGACGCCACTTCCGCTTCCTTTCTATGACTATCCCCGGTCAGTCATCCATGTATGCGTCCCACGGTGGAACGCAGGCCGATGTCATTTCCGCTCCCATTCTGCAACCTTACGGGTCGCGTCATGTGATCCGGAAGTGACGCCGGCGTTCACAGACGGCCCCACACAATCACCAGCTGTGGGAACGTTTTCTGTTTTCTCAATCTCCATTGGCCAATGGATCACATATAATGATCTCACACCTAGATTCCCATTATCCCTCGTTAAAGCCAGTTGCGGCGAAACGCGCGTCGGGAAGTGTGGTGCAGGTGCCAGCACACTGGTGGTAAGCGTGTTCATCCTGTTTCATCTTGACACATCAACTCCTTTCTTATTCTAAGAGAGTTTGTTCCAATAGTGGCTGCTTTAATCATATGAATTGTCTTATTCTTTATTGATTCACTCTTGCATATTTGCACTTTTATGCACAGTCACTTTATTTTTCACTACCATGTGATATAATCTTAGTCTATTTTTTATTATTCCACCACCTTGTGGATTATACTTATATGGAAGAATCTCTTCTTACTACAGATTTGTATTTCTTGTATATCTTAAGCTTATGATTATATTTTTTCCAACCCTGATGAACTTTTATTATGTGCTTCATTTCTTACTCACCTTGTGGAAACTAATATGTATGATTATGGGTATCTCATGTAGTATTATATAACCTGGCCAATTGTGTATTGTTATACCGATACCCTTGATATAATTTTATTATCATTCTGGCACCATACCTTCTATATACCACCTGTTGGATTCTGTATCGTCTGATTATGTATGTCTAATTTTATTCAATAAAGTCTTTCTAAATTTTGTATCTATTGCCTGTTGTGCATTCTAATTGTAGGATATCAGAGTTATGTGTTTGCACAGCTAATTTATGCTGATCCATATCAATTGTTAATCACTATCATGAAGCACAATATGTCACGAAAAACAATCTCAGAATCAGTGGGATACGTTGAAGCGTTGCAGAGTTATTACCTCAAAGTGACACTGGTCAGAATTGTAAAGTTTGCCTTGGTCATTAAGGACATAATTGGCTCCGTCCCTAAAGGGTTAAACCTTTCAAATAAGTATTTTTCCACATACCTTATGTGACGACACAGCATTTAATCGTAATTATCCAGACGTAAATTCAGTAGGCCAGGAGAAATACGCTATTATCTTTATGTTGACTTTTGAATTTATGTGTCCTTCTTTGGCTGGCCAAGAAGCACAGAATATTATTTGTATAAGCCTGAATGTTGATACTTGACACTTGAGTTAATATTTACTGCAACATATTGTCTGTTATCTCTGAAGGACAGGGACTCAGGATCATGGAACAATGATGTTTGCTAATATTGTTGACCTGCAGAGCAATGGAGGACAATTTATGCAAACTGATTGAGCATTTAAACAATGAGATATGAGTCCCTGCCACCAGACAGATATTTGGATTTTACAGGATGCCAACCTAAGGGACCACGACCCTGATTGGAGGAATACAGATCTGCACCATTGACTATCATAGAATCCCTGGATACCTTTTTGGAAACCAGGTTGGGACCCTCTGGTCGCCTAGCCCCATGGAGATGTTTGGGGTAGCCAGGTTGGGACCCTCCGGTCACCTGGAACCCATAGAGTCCCGCAATATACATTGTAGTGGACCACCTCTTTAAATACATCACGGTAGGCTCTGTCCATCATTACTGGCACAATGGAAGGCTCTGCCCATCATTACATGTAAATCTGTAGGTTTTGACTATCATAACGTACACCACAGAAAACTCTGTCCATCATTACATGTACCACTGAAGGCTCTGTCCTTCATTACATATACCACGGAATACTCCGTCGATCATTACATGCACCACAGAAGGCTCTGTCCATCAATACAAGTAACACCAAGTAACACTTAAGGCTCTGTTCATCATTACATGTATCACTAAATGCTCTGACCCTCATTGCATGTACCACCTAAATCTCCGTCCCTCACTACATGTATCATGGTGTTTAGGCTCACCTGGTGAGGTGGATCCTCTAAACCTGAGGTCTGGGTGGGCACACAGATCCTGGGCATTGGTGCGGAAAGCAGGAAAGCATATGGGAAACGAGGACTTGGCACACAGGCAGCGAGGACTTGGCATACTCAGGAATTTTGGGAGCAGCAGGATTGGTGGAACCCAGCAGGGATGGAAGCAAGTTAAAGCATGGTGTACACAAAAGGTGGAGTACACCAAACAAAAGTGTTGAAACTCAATCCTAAAACACAGGTGTGTGTCCTACTGGGTCTTAAATAAGATTAGGGAGAGACGTCACTGAGCCATGCCGGGCAACCTGCAAAACCCAACGTGGAGCACAACAGAGGGCAGAGGACCGAGGTGAATGGAGCAGAGCGTGGTGTACCCGGAACAAGTGTGTAACACATGGAAGGCTCCATACATCATAATATTTACCACCTAAGGCTTTGTCCATCACTATACAGTATGCACCACCTAATGCACTATTCAGCATTACATGTACTAGCTAAGACTCTCTTCATCAATACAGGTAAGACTTATGGCTCAGTTCATTATTTTATGTATCTCTGGAGACTTCTGTCTGTCATCTCACAGTCTATTATTACATGTCACCCACCATTAGAAAGAACAGACGAAAAGTCAAGATTTAGAAAAAAAAATTGCCATAAAAATTACTAAACTCTTTTCGGCTACAGTTGGCAGAAGATAGCAGATAGCCTCCAAGGGATCTACATTGGAAAAAAATTTCTTTCCATAGATTCCCAGCATGTGGGTCTTGGCAGTCATGCACTCGCTTTGGCCTAGCATGGCACATTGTAGCTCTCCAAAACTGCTGACTCAATGTTAAACAAGTCTTTTGTCTGGGACAGGGGTCACATTTTCAGGTAAAGGACATGAACGTGACACATTTAAAAGCAGTAATACCTGAATTTTTAGGTTTTGAAGAGTTTATCTTAAAGAAAAGTAGAGTAATACACATTTCCTGGCTATAATGTAGCGGACGATAAATAATATATTGATACTTTGTATAAACATTGATAAAATTAGTAGCATCTGAGAAATGTGTACTTTTCACTGACTACAAATATTGCAGATGTACATCATGTACTTTAGCCATCATTTGCCTTTCAGTATGACTTCAGATAACAATGATGCTGGAGGCAGATACGATTAAGGACGGAAATATGGAATGTTGGAATTTTCCCATTTCCACTCAGCATAAATAGTGATTATTCCTTGACGCTTTGTAGAGAGGGATAAATCCCAGAGCAGTAGAAAGGATGAGAGGGCTCCAGGAAAGTAGTCTGTGCATCCTGAGAAGGATTTGCAAGTGTAGTGAGTGTAGCCGGTCCCCTTTATTTTGTGCGAAGGAGGAGATTGCTATGGGTGCTAGCTTTGCACAGAGAAGGAAGGTTAATCCTAGTACAGTCCTCGTTACACAAGCAGTAAAGCAGCCACAGGACTCCCACTGAGTAATTAGCACTTAGAAACTCCAGATGTAAAAAGGGCCCGATAGAGGAGGGGGTTTCATGGAAAATAAAGGCTAAGAAGAAAGAGAGAATGTGAGCGATGGCTGGACAGAGTGAAAGCATCGTAAGAATCATGAAAGTAAGATTTTACCTATTTTTTTTTACCTAGGCAGCTTTATGGGAACTGCGTTCACATCATTTCTGTGTATTATATAGCAATGTCACAAGTACCTTGCATGTATTAGACACAAGTGCTCTTTGAATGCTGAAATTACAGCTGATAGTAAAATGTCTGCAAGAGCGGGAACTTTATTGGAAATAAAAAATTAGCATGAAGGGGAAAATGAGAAGTATACATGTGTCACATTAGACTCACACCCCAAGTCTTTCATCATGGCAGGGAGGGATGATTAGAAAATGTGTAGCTGCAGAGATCACTGATCACCTTGAATATATGAGCAGGTGCCATAAGTAAACCTGGAATTACATGCCTTTAACTTGATGGATGGAAGGACTGGAGACACGAGGTCACAATGATTAATTTGTCCTTGTTTAAGCCCCACCCATCTTCTTCCTGCTCCCACGCAGATCTCACCCTGACATTTGGAATATATGACGTTACAATGGATATTACTTTTTAGAAATATTAATCATTTTACATGTGAATTTAGATTTCTGTAATGAAATAAAATAATGCATATGTACTGCGGTCTGACATCTACCTAGTCTCCAGGTCTACACCACCGTGCAGTGTTCCTACCAAGAAAAGAGACATTGGTTACTAAAAATATGATTTCTTCCCTGTTTTTCTTCCATCTATAAAACTGACATGTTTCTTTTACCGGCAGAAACCTGTATGAGAGTCAATGAATAACTCACAATATTTTAATGGCTAAGCAGGGATATCTATGATTATGATGCACTTTCTGGAACCAACTCTGCAATATCCTGAATTTAGATTACCATTAATCATGTATCCGTGCAGCTTTTTAAATAGTTAATTTTGTGAAACAAATAGGGAGACAAAAAAAATTAAGGGTAAGAGTATAGTATATTGAGCTGATGGAGGATATAATACAGTCAATGGTTAAAATTGACATTTCACTGGATTTTCTAACTTAATCTGAGTACCTCTTCCAATTGTTGCTGTTCCATTAATTCTGGAACAGTTTTTTTTTCTGGGCGCGTCTGTTCTAAATGTATGCTCCCGGTAATAAAGATGCCAAATTTTCCCTCAACCAACTGGTTGTATACCACTGAACTTCTCTGTGGGTATTTGGTTTTTCTCCACTATAGTAGAAGTTCTGTGTTATATGTCCAGTTGGGTAAAGGGAAAATTTGCACCTTTATTACTGTGGACATAACTTTGGAACCGAAGGGCCCAGAAAAATAAGAACAATTGTTCAAGAATCAAGTGGAACAGTGGCAATTGGATGATTTACTGAGTTTAACCCCTTCTGCCATACATAGACAGCGCAAGTCAGAAGTCAGTGTATGGAGCTGGCTAGGAGACTGAGCCCCCACTATTCCCAGCAGATGAGCCCCCACTATTCCCAGCAGATGATGGCTGCATAATCCAGCCATCATCTGTCTCTGCCTACTGCTGAGTTCCGCCTGCTACTGTTAACCAGTTACATTTTTCTGTCAATCTTTGATAGTGGCTTTTAAAGCATGTAAACAAGGGGGCACGCCATTCCACGTGCCCTTTGTTACCTCTGCGATGCGATTGCGGGGTGCCGATGGGTTGTTATGGCAGCTGGGTTTTGCTGCAGTCTCATGTGCCTGCCATTATGGTGCTCCATTGAAACCCAACCTGTAGCTTTGCTTCATATGAGACCATGATTTTGACTATACTGTATACTGTTCTAAAATTGTGTTGCAGTATATAGTATAAGCCAGACCAAGGCAAACTACAGCATGCGGGCCTCATCCAGCCATTTGGCTGTTCCTATTCAGATTGCGAACCAGCACAGCTAAAGAGCTAGAAACAGTGGCCCATGGGATGCTTACTATGGCTGACCTCTTCATCCCCGACTGACAGTCCGAATTAACCATTATCTGCATTTCAGGATTGTGTAACTGAGTGTCTTAGACCAGCAGACATTATGATGTCGCTAGATTGTGCAATCATACTGTGTTAGGGGACTGTGAGGTCCATTATATTGTGTGAGTCCTGTGGGAGTGATCATACTGTGTTGGAGGGCTCATACTGCAGGGGCCATCATTCTATGTTTGCGCGCTGTGTGGGGGACCGTAGGGAACATCATACTGCGCATAGTGGACTGTGGGGGTCATCATATTGTGCGCGGCCTGTGTGGTGATTATACTATGTTGGGGGGCTCTAGGGCATTATATTGTGAGTGGGGACATCATACTATGTGTGGGGACTGTGGAGTCCAGCATACTGTGTGAGTAGCTGTGTGACCATTATACTGTGTTGGAGACTGTTGTGGGATCATACTGTGTGTGGAGCTGTGGGGACATTATACTGTTTTTGGGGGAACTGTTTATAATGGTACAAGTGCTGAATAACAGGAACAGTATGACTTACTGTTTTTTTATAATTTTTATAATTATTATTATAGAATTATATTCTGATTTGGCTTTTATCCTAAGTCATATTGCACGACTCGTTAAAGGGTTGATTGTGACTTGTAGGATTGCTGCTTCCAATAGGTGGCACTATAGAGTTCAAGTCCTCTTTTTCTCTGAAGAGGCAATTTGCATTATAATTTTTATAAACTTTACAAAAGTAGGAAATTATGTGGTTTGATATGCTCAATAATAAGTAATACATTTAATCATAATATGAAATAATCATATGTTAACATCTTTATGACTTTGCGATTTTCCATTTTTACGCTTTCGTTTTTGGCCATATGAAATCAGCCATCAAGTACGGGGAAAGATAGGAGCCCGCATCCAAGGCAGGGACACGACCTTTGATGTAAATATATGTCAAAGGTCGTGAAGGGGTTAATATTAATATTGAACAGAATTTCAGAACATTGATTTGTCCTTCCACAACAGTCACAATCTTTCATGTGACCCCTCAGAAAAATTAATTGCCCCCCCTGCTATAAGCAATTCCAGGTTCAATTCCAGGGACAAAAAGAAGATGAAACACAAATAAAAGAATTAAAAAAAAGAATAAAAAACATAAAAATTTTAATCCTCTCCTTTTACCCATTTAAAAATAAAGATATATAAAAAATAAACATATGTGGTATCACTGCGGTTGTAAAATCGATCGAAATGCAAAACTAAATATCTCTGATCGGTAAACACCATCAAGAAAACAAAATTAGAAGAACCAGAATTGCAGTTTTTTGGTGAGAAAAAATGCAGTAAAAAGCAATCATAGCGTCACAGCTATCCAAAAATGGTAGCTTGTGCCTCAAAAAACAAGCCCTCACACAGCTCTATTGATGTAAAAATAAAAGGTTACAGGAAAACAGAAAAACAAATTAAAATTTTTTTTTTTACAAATTTCCCCAAAATTTTTAAACATTAAAATTATAATAAAAAATGAACAATTTTCCTTTGCTATAACTCTACTGAGCTGGAGAATAATTTTGGCAGGCAATTTTTACCATACAACGAACATCATAAAAATAAATACAAAAACAATGTCGGAAATTGCATTTTTTTGTAATTTGGCATTTTTTTCTACTTGCCAGTACATTGTATGATTGTATGGTAAAATGAATGACGTCATATAAAAGTACAAACTGTCCATGAAAAAACAAGCCCTGATACAGCTATATTGACAGGATAATAAAAAATGTTATGGTTCTTTAAAGAAGGATAGTAGAAAACAAAAATGCAAAAAATGAAAATTGGCTGTATCAGGAAGGGTAAAAGATTCCAGTGAAAATTTATTTTTAATGGGATTGTAAAAGTCAATAGTGCTAAGCTGAAATATCAAACACAACCCATAAGTAAGAGTAGCCCTGTTTCTGGAAAGAGGGAAAAAATAGAGTCTTTCGAGGAAAATATTTGCTTATAGGCTACAAATTTTTGTTGACTAAAAGGTAAAAGTTAATACTATGTTAAGAATTACAGAACTCTTGAACCATGCACATTTGGACAATATATATAAACTGTATTAAATGGTTATGGGTTGCTCTAAAGTGCATAGTATTGAATTCAATACATAAATGGCATCTTTTCAACTTTTTTTTTATCTGTCATGTAGCATCTAAGTAGACTTTCTCCTTCAAAATGACCAATTTCAAAAAATAACCAGCACCACGACTCAAAAAATCTTGAAACCTTATTCATATCCAATAAAATCAAGAAAACAAAAGCTTGGTACATGCAGCAAATCTGATATAAAAATAGGCAACAAAAATGAAAGTTCCAGGCAATACATTACATTCCTGACCTCGTTTCTTGACCGATCAGAAACGCATTGTCTGGAAACAGCATTTTGAAAAATTAAGTTTTTTTAAATTGGTTATTTATTGGGAGAGTGGAAGAATTGTGCACCAACTAGATGAGCCTTATGAAAGTGGTTATGCTTTTTCTCTTTCAGCTACGCAGCATGTCAATTTCTGTTGCGCAGACACTGGTCTCTACTATGAAATTTCCACAATAGAATCATATTGGATGCGGTAACTCCCCATGGCTCAGTGAACACATGCGGATTTACCTGCGTGATTAGAACGCAACGCTTTGGACACAGTGAGAATACCCTGCGTCCAAAGCGCTACTGTTCCTGATCGTGGTAATGTAGCCTAAAAGTATTAAAAATAATAAGCAATTAAAAAATGTTTTTTTTTGAGAGTCTACTCAGGTCTTGAAGTCACAGCCTTCACATTACAGATAGATGGAGCTTTAGTGTGTTGAGCCACAATCTCCAGTGGTTGTAATGAGGTGGATTTCATGTACTTGATCTGTACTGCAGACTATGACTAGGCTGATAGGACTGATAGAAATACACTGCTGTGTACAATGTATGGATTTTGATTCTACAGGGAGAATCAGGGTATGTGCCCACGATGCGTACCAGCCTGCGGCCCTGACATTGTGGAATTTTTACCTGCAGACTTTCGTCATAGATGTTAGGCCTATGGAGAAAGCCCGCATGCGGATCTGTAAGAGACATTGACATGCTGCTGTCTGGAAAGACGTGCCACATGTCAATTTCCGGGTGCACGGAGACGCATAGTGGGCATGGGACTATGCTGTAATATCTGGACGCTGCGTAAACCCGCAGCGTCAAACCCGCAGCGGCTCCGAATCGTATGTACATACCCTAAGAGATTTTTTCATCATATAAAATTGATAAAAAAATGAAAAAAAGTTATTTTTAATGCGTTTATTTTTAAATAATAAACATCACAAATCAGCAAATAACATGGACATATTTGGTATTCCTGTAATTGTAACAACCTGCACAACACAGCGATCAGATTATTTACGGGGATCGGTAAATGACACAAAAAATGGTGTAATATATATTGTACTTTATTAAATCCATAAAAATCTAATAAAACATTAATGCTGAGGCCGTGTTCACACGTAGCATAAATGCTGTGTTCCTTCTGCTGCTTTTTTTCTGCAGGTGTCCGCATCAAACAATGCAGTAACAATCTTCTCTGATTATGGCGTCTTTCTTGTGTTTCTTTTATGCGTTTTCCCGCATATTTGATGTGATTTTGGGGAAGATATGAAGCAGAGTTTTTAACTCTTTTTAACAGTACAGAAAAGCTTTGATTCTTATTGTGGAGTTTTGTGCGGATCCTGCAGAAAACAAAAAACACAGTATTTCTGCAGCATGTGAACACGACCTTACAGACACAAAAAGCCGGATGTCGTATAGTGAAGCTACATAAAGGTGAGAAAGTTCTGGCGCCTCCGACTGTGAATGAGGGAACAAAAAATAATCCACAACTAGAGATGAGTAGGACGCACAGATGATGTTGCGCTGCCCTGGATGATCAAAAGCCGCCGGGGACACCGGATAGTTAGAGATTCACGACCTCCATCCATCCGCCAGGTACCACTGACCTGGACGCTGGACCAGAGACCCGGGAATCCATCCGCTCCTCTCTAGTCCCAACTTTCTCGGATACAGTGGACAGTCCTGGATTTGGGTCTAAGCCATGTAGTCTCGGGCGTCTGCTGAATGCCCCTCATTACCAGCGCCCCTCTGTCAACTCCTCCTGCCAGGGGGGAAAGAAATAGTAAATGGATGTGGATTTGGGTGTGGCCTGGGGCGTGGCCAAAATTTGCCATGGTGTGTGTAGCGTGACTCATGATGTGTCCCTCTTTCTGTTCTTCAAAAGTTGGGAGGAATGGCCACTGCTACTTTTGCTTTTACCGTACATTTTTTACTGCGGTAGCATTAACTATTGTCATTGTTTTTAACCACAATCCTCCCTACTCAAAAAGGACTGAACAATAAATTCTAGATGAACACCCAAAAAACAATAGCCGCAAGAGGTCTCAGTATTGGTGTGGCATGTATGTGTAACACAGGTACTTTAGATGCAGTGACACAGAAACATAGAGCAGCCAGTACAGGGTTAATAAACAAGGGGGATTTACTGTAACAGGGTCAATCTCCATGCAGGGAGTAACAGAGGAAATATGGGGACAACAAGGGGAGTAGCAGGTAATATGCTATAACTGCCAATCCACAGTTGGGCTAGATGTAGCAGAGTCGACACGGTTGTAATCGTCAGTTTTTACACTTAGCTGACTCTTGCTCCTCACAAGGCAGTTGCTGGCTGGTGCCAGTGTTGCTTTCTTCCGGCTTCCCCGCCTAAACAATGCTCCGTCTTCTGGTGGCAGCGGGCGGTCTCCGGTTTGACCCACTGAGCCTCTAGTCCATAACAGTGCACCTCACTTGCTCGGCTTCAGGGATCCTTCGTCTCTTCTCCCTCTAGTCAGGATTGACTCCCATTGTCCACTGCCGCTTTTCACGCGCAAAAACTCCTTTTCCACCCTCTTCCTAGACACGAGTTCAGCTCCCCGGTCACCTGACTCCTCAGCTCTCTCTCTGGACACAACCCCAACTTCCCGGTCACCTGACTCCTGTCTCGCAGTCTGTCTTCCCCCTGCAACAAGAGGCACGGCCCTGGCAGTTCCAGATCCCTTGTTCTGAAAGTACTTACACCCCGGTCTTCCCCCTCACACTCCCGCTCTCCTTTAACCCCTTAACCCCCGAGAGTGGTTTGCACGTTAATGACCAGTCCAATTTTTACAATTCTGACCACTGTCACTTTATGAGGTAATTACTCTGAAACTCTTCAACGGATCCCCCTGATTCTGAGATTATTTTTTCGTGACATATTGTACTTCATGATTGTGGTAAAATTTCTTCGATATCAGTTGCGTTTATTTGTGAAAAAAACGGAAATTTGGCGAAAATTTAGAAAATTTTGCAATTTTCAAAATTTGAATTTTTATGCCCTTAAATCAGAGAGATATGTCACACAAAAGAGTTAATAAATAACATTTCCCACATGTCTACTTTACATCAGCACAATTTTGGAACCAAAATTTTTTTTTGTTAGGGAGCTATAAGGGTTAACAGTTGACCAGCGATTTCTCATTTTTCCAACAAAATTTACAAAACCATTTTTTAGGGACCACATCACATTTGAAGTCACTTTGAGAGGTCTTTATGACAGAAAATACCCAAAAGTGACACCATTCTAAAAACTGCACCCCTCAAGGTGCTCAAAACCACATTCAATAAGTTTATTAACCCTTCAGGTGGTTCACAGGAATTTTTGGAATGTGGAAGAAAAAAATGAACATTTAACTTTTTTCACAAAAATGTTACTTTAGACCCAATTTTTTTTATTTTCACAGGGGTAACAAGAAAAAATGGACCCCAAAATTTGTTGTGCAATTTCCCCTGGGCACGCAGATACCCCATATGTTGGGAAAAAACACTGTTTGGGCGCACGGCAGGGCTCTGAAGGGAAGGAGCGCCATTTGACTTTTTGATTGTAAAATTTGCTTGAATAATTAGCTTATGCCATGTTGCGTTTAGAGAGCCCCTGTGTGCCCAAACATTGGAGCTCCCCCACAAGTGACCCCATTTTGGAAACTAGACCCCCCAAGGCAACTATCTAGATGCATAGTGAGCACTTGGAACCCCCAGGTGCTTCACAAATTGATTCGTAAAAATGAAAAAGTGAAAAAAAAAACACTTTTTCATTTTTATGAATCAATTTGTGAAGCACCTGGGGGATCCAAGTGTTCACTATGCATCTAGATAGGTGCCTTGGGGGGTCTAGTTTTCAAAATGGGGTCACTTGTGGGGGAGCTCCAATGTTTGGGCACACAGGGGCTCTCCAAACGCAACATGGTGTCCGCTAACAATTTGAGCCGATTTTCCATTCAATTTGTTAGCGGACACCATGTCGCGTTTGGAGAGCCCCTGATGTGCCTAAACATTGGAGCTCCCCCATAAGTGACCCCATTTTGGAAACTATACCCCTCAAGGATTTTATTAAGGTGTATAGTGAACATTTTGAACCCAGAGGTACGACACAGAATTTGATAAAATTAGGTCATCATATTGAATAAGTTGTCATTAGTCTTGAGCGCAAGTGCTCGCTACTTGAGTTTGCATCGGGTACTCAGGTATGCACCATGTACTGCGTGTGCTCGAGTGACATGCTCGAGTCCCCGCCCGGATGTTTCACGGTTATTAGACACCCAAAAAAAAAACATGCGGGGATCGCTCGTGCATGGCAAGCAATCCCCGCAATGTTTTTTGGGCCGTGAAGCATATGGGGCGGAGACTCAAGCATGTCACTCAAATACCCACGATACTCAATGCATACCAGAACACCCGATGCAAACTCAAGTAGCGAGCACTTGCGCTCAACACTAGTCGCCATATCGTCATCTTTTTTTCTTACTTTTGAAAAAAATCCCAACCCCATCACAACCCCAACCCCAGCCCTAACCCTAACACAACCCTACCTGTAGCACAACCCTAACACTAGCACAACCCTAACCCTAGCACAACCCTAACCTGAGAGTTTATTTTTTACGCCGTTCCTCATGCGGTATAAGTGACTAGACAACCTTATTCTTCGGGTTGGTGAGACTACAGCGATACCAGAATCATATGGGGTTTTTATGACTGACAGCTGTCACACACTAAAAGTCGCATTTTTTGTAAAATCTAGTTTTTGCATCGCCATATTTTGAGAGCTATAATTTTTCCAGATTTTGGCAGACAGTCATTTGACGGCTTTTTTTTTGTGGGATGAGTTGACTTGTTATTGGTGCCATTTTCAGGCACGTGACATTTTTTGATCGCTTTCTATTTCGATTTTTGGGAGGCAGAATAAACAAAAACCAACAATTCAGGAATTGTTTTTTTTGTTTTTTTTATTCTGTTCCGCGTGTGGTAAAATTGATAAGGTAGCTTTATTCTTCGGGTCAGTACATTTACAGCGGTACCACATTTATATTGTATTTCTATGTTTTGCACTTTTACATAATAAAAGCAATTTTATAGAAAAAATTATTTTTTAGCATAGCTTTATACTGAGAGCTATAACTTTTTTATTTTTTGGCTGATGGAGCTGTATGGCAGCTTGTTTTTTTGTGGGACGAGATGACGTTTTCAGCTGTACCATTTTTATTTATATTTGTCTTTTTGATCGCGTGTTATTACATTTTTTGTTTGGCGGTATGGTGATAAAGCATTGTTTTTTGCTTCGTTTTTTATTTATTTTTTTTACCGTGTTCACTGAAGGGGTTAACTAGTGGGACAGTTTTATAGGTCAGGTTGTTCCGGACGCGGCAATACCAAATATGTGTACTTTTATTGTTTTTTTTTTTTTTTTTATAATAATATTTATTGATGGGTACATTATATTTTTATTTTTGGTGGATTATTTATTTATTTATTTTTTTTAAATATTTTTACAATTTTTAAAAAATTTTTTTTCACTTTCTGATAGATTTTATACTTTATTACTTTGTCCCACTGTGGGACTTTCACTTTTTTTTCTCTGATCGCCTGCATGGCACAGGAATGCAGCACCATCCCTGTGTCATGCAGGCCGTCAGCGATGGACAGGGAGAAGATCGTTTGGAGATGCACTGCGCATGTCCAAAAAATCTTCCTGCTGTCTGGTGACCTGGATGTTGTCATGACGACATCGGGTCGTCATGGCAACATCCTGGAAGCCACAGCAGTCAGCGCTGGAAGCCGGAAGAGGATCTGCGATCACCTCCCCTTGCCACCGCAATGCTGCGATCGACTTCGATCGCAGCATCGCGGGGGTTAATGTGCTGGGAGCGGTGCAGGACCGCTCCCTGCACATAGTACCGGGTGTCAGCTGTGACAATCAGCTGACACCCGGCGGCGATCGCACCCGCACAGCCTGTGTGCGCGCGCGATCGCCATGACGTACTAATACGGGTCTGGCTCTTAAGTCCCAGGGCACAGACGCGTATTAGTACGTCAAATGTTGTTAAGGGGTTAACTTGCCATTTCACGGGCGAGAGTTCCTTCACCAAACATTCACATTCTTGGACTTCCTGGACGATACGTTGCCATATAAATTGACCTTGTTCATAACGGTTCATGAGCCTCCTTAGCCACTTCTCTGACCAACTTCTCTGGGATCACCACTTGCCAAGTGGTCCCGAACTCTCATAGTAGCTGTACCCGTCGGTACAGCAGCCCGTCTCGCAAACACAGTCTCTCCCATTGTCCCAGAATTTTCAGCGATCCCGGGGACAGAGTACTCCTCTCCTCTCAACTGGGGACCTGCCTCAAAGCTACCCATTGACGTAATTGAGCAACTTCTCTGTCAGTCTGTTGAAGTCGGACCCAGTCATCTCTTGACCGCCCTAGCACTTGTTCTTCCGACGTCTCTCCGATCTGTCCCTGCGCCACGACCAGCGGTCCCACGAAACTTCGGAAGCTAGGGATCTCATCTGCCTCCAAATCTTCATCGCGGTCATGATCAGGCCGTTCATATGTCACTCTGGAGAGGGTGTCGGCGTGAGTATTCTCTGTCTTAGACCGGTAGGCGATTTTATACCGGTACCTGGCCATGCGGGCCACCCACTGCTGCTCCAGGGCCCCCAATTTCGCATTCTCCAGGTGAGCCAACGGGTTGTTATCTGTTCTCACCAGTACTTCGGACCCGGACAAATACTCTGCAAACTTCTCGGTCATTGCCCAAACTAGAGCCAGCAACTCTAATTTGAAAGAGCTATAATTATCTGGGTTCCTCTCGGAGTCGTGAAGGGAACAACTGGCGTACGCAATCACGCGCTCTTTCTCCTCCTGTACTTGGGATAACACGGCTCCCAGACCATGTAGGCTCCCATCAGTGTGGAGTATGAATAGTTGGGAGAAATCCGCATAGGCAAGTATTGGGGCCTCGGTCAGGGCCCCAATCTTCACGAATCTTCGGTAGTACCCGGCAAGTCCCAGGAAGGTCCGAACGTCCTTCACTGTCTTCGGGGTAGGCCACTCCTGTACGGCGGCCACCTTTTCCCGGGTGGGCCTGACTCCTTCACCGGACACAGTATGACTGAGATATTCGATCTGTTTGTGGAACAGGTGGCACTTCTGGGACTTCACCTTTAGACCACGACTCTGTAGGCGGCTCAGTACTTGCTCCAGTCGCTGGAGGTGCTCCTCGAAGGTGGCGGCATAGACAATTATGTCGTCAAGATAAATCAGTGTCGCCTTGAAGTTCAAATCGCCCAGGCACCTCTCCATCAGATGCTGGAACGTCCCAGGGGCATTAGTCAGGCCGAAGGGCATCCAATTGAACTCGAACAGTCACATGGGTAATATGAACGCCGTCTTTGCACGGTCATGTATGGCCACGGGCACCTGCCAGTATCCGCTGGCCAGATCCAAGGAGGAGAAGTATATTGCCTTCCCTAAGGCAGACAGAAACTCTTCGATTCGGGGTAGTGGGTAAGAGTCTCGTACTGTACAGGCATTCAGTCGTCTATAGTCCACACAGAACCGCAGGGTCCCATCTTTCTTCCAGACCAGGACAATCGGGGCTGCCAACGGACTCTGACTCTCCCGTATCACACCATTTTGTAACATATGGGCTAGCATCTCCTTAACCTCTTTCTACATCTGGGGAGGTATCTGCCGGTATCTCTCCCGCACAGGGGCAGCGCTCCCCGGGGGAATCTCGGTGCAACCAAAATCATCCTCATGGCGAGCAACGACTTCCTGGTACCTCTCCAGTACCTCCTCAACCTGCTGAACATGTCGAGGTGAAAGTCCCGTCAATTCAGCCTGCATTCGTTCTAGGATCCTTTGTCCACCCTTCACACCAGCACGGTGGGATTCCAGCGACACGGTGACCGCCAGACTCCAGGGGTCTCCTCGTACAGCGGAAAGCTGTACCACATCAGGTCGCACCAACTTCTCTGGCATTCCCAGAATCTGGGCTATTTCCGCCCTGGGAGGGAGTGTGAGATCACCTTCGCCCAGATTAATGCACCGCACTATAACATTGCCACCCTGGACAGTGGCCAGTGTCCGAGCCACCAGGATTCCGGGGGGTACTTTGTCCATCAATGTTGGTTCTATTTGTACTTTGACCTCCTCAAGAGGTGTGCACATCTATTCCACACACTCGGATCTTCATCCACACCACCCCTGCGACCGGGATGGTTAATTGATTAGCTGCCGTGAGTCTAATTACTGGTCCCCATTCAGGCCGCGCTATTGTAAGGTGCCCCAGCGAGGTAGTTGTGGGCGAGCTGTAGCCCCCTCTCGCTATGGCACCCTACAGACAATACGTGTCCTCCCTCTGAAGTGTGGCTGTGTATGTGGTGCTCTTCACTTACTTCAAGCCATCCGATCGCGGCTGTCTCCAGGCATTTCTCTTCTGGGACCAGTGCAGCAATAAATTCAGAGGACACGAGGTTCTTAACCAGAACTTGAACTTTACTTGGGGAAGAGGAATATGTACAATATTTACAGGCAGATATAAAGGCCCGACAGGTTATCATCTCTCTCACAGGCGCTGGTAACTCCTTCAGCCCTGGTTCCCTCTTTGAGTGAAGCATCTCTGTGACTCTATCTCTAGCCCAAGAGACTCTTCTGTAATACTGACAGTGACCTGGATCCAATCTCTCCCCCATGTCTTAGCCTGGAGTCCTATTTATCTTCCTCTGCTTCCTACAGACTAGAAGTGCCTGGGGTCCTCACTACCTTTGATGAGTTTCTCCGGCCGGCTAACAGGACTCGTGCTCTCGCGTAGGGAGACTTGCACACTGGTGATCCCACTGTCTGAGGGTATGGAGCTCCCGTCTACCCTAGCAGCCAATATACTCAGGCTGCCAGTAGGATTCTCTGTCCTATCTCTTACTGAGTGACTCCTCCTGCTTTCTGGAAACTTAAGCAGGAATTTTCCTAAAGTGCCCACCCTCGGTGAGCTGTCATCACACAGCATTAACTCATCACTGTCTGTAACCCTGCTAGCAGACTCAACCTGACATCTGCACCCAGAACAGTGGCATCTTGTGGCTGTTTACAGGTACTGCAGCCCACAAGGAATTATGCCAGGAACAAGCTCTATGTCACTCAAGGCTTGATCAGGGCACTAAGTTCCCCCTTTACTCTACTGACTGGACCACTAAAGCTAACCCCTTAGCTTGGTCTACTAACAGTGCAGAGAGGTCTGACTTCAGGAACACTTCCTTCAACTATCTCAGTACCCAGGGAAGGCTACGCCCTTCCCCACTATTACACTATCTCTGGAAATCGCTGTTGAAAGTAGGCTTCTGTCATCGTAGCACAGCCCCTGGCGTAATGTCCTGCGCCTCCACACTTCCAGCAGGTTGTGTCGATGTCTGTGTAGGGCTGCCTCACTTCTCTACGGAACTCTTCTGCGGGGCGGGGCCTGAATTCAATTCTTTCCCTAACTGGGGCAATCGTTCTGGGTATCTCTGGTGTCGGTGCAGGGGTCTTCTTGAGTCTGGACCATTCACCCCGCATCTCCTGTATCTCCTTTCGCATCTGTCGAGCCCATTCTGGTTCAGCTGCAGGTGGGGTGGGTACCTCGTTACTCCGGACCATCCCTGACAGGGCCGTCACCCCCATCTCCTGCTCTCTCACATGTTCCTCCACCCCCACTTCTAGAAAAGTCATACGTGGGTTAGCGCACAGGCGCTCCCACAAGGCCTGCTTCAGCTGCACATCCCTGAGGCCTGCCACAAATTGGTCCCTTAAGATCACGTCAGGGGGGCCCATTCCCAAATTCCCCATGTCGTCTTTTCTAGTGATATAGGCATGCACCCTCTGTAATGCATTAACATATTGCGTCACAGTCTCCCCCTCCTGCTGCACTTGGTGAAACAGCAGTATCCTCAGCTCTCCTACATTGGTGGGATCCCCATGCATCTCCTCCAATATCCGCACCACTTTTTCTACAGTATCCCGGTCATGGGGAGGGCGGTACATCATGGATTGTCGGGCCTCGCCGTCCAGGGCCAGTAAGGCTATTTCGGATTGCATAACTGGGGTCATTGGATGCATACGTAACATACTCCTAACTCTCTCAACCCAGTCCCACAGCATCATATTGTCCCCGGTGAACTTTGGGAGATTGCTGAGCATGGCCCCCAGCGGCAAGCTAGATCTAGGGGCTCCCAGGATGGACTGATCTGCAGTGTCTGTGTCTAAAGACTGCATCCTGCCGACTACGCCAAATGTAACACAGGTACTTTAGATGCTGTGACACAGAAACACAGAGCAGCCAGTACAGGGTTAATAAACAAGGGGGATTTACTGTAACAGGGTCAATCTCCACACAGGGAGTAACAGGGGAAATATGGGGACAACAAGGGGAGTAGCAGGTAATATGCTATAACTGACAATCCACAGTTGGGCTAGATGTAGCAGAGTCGACACGGTTGTAATCGTCAGTTTTTACACTTAGCTGACTCTTGCTCCTCACAAGACAGTTGCCGGCTGGTGGCGGTGTTGCTTTCTTCCGGCTTCCCCGCCTAAACAATGTTCCGTCTTCTGGCGGCAGCAGGTGGTCTCCGGTTTGACCCGCTGAGCCCTTAGTCCATAACAGTTGCACCTCACTTGCTCGGCTCCAGGGATCCTGCGTCTCTTCTCCCTCTAGTCGGGCATGACTCCCACTGTTCACTGCCGCTTTTCCCACACAAAAACTCCTTTTCCACCCTCTTTCTAGACACAAGCTCAGCTCCCCGGTCACCTGACTCCTCAGCTCTCTCTCTGGACACACCCCCAGCTTCCCGGTCACCTGACTCCTGTCTCGTAGTCTGTCTTCCCCCTGAAACAAAAGGCACGGCCCCAGCAGTTCCGGATCCCTTGTTCTAAAAGTACTTACACCCCAGTCTTCCCCCTTACATATGAACATATTATTTGAATAATAAAACAGGTGAGCAAAATAACAGTAGTTTGTGACTAACTGTCCTTTGCATTTTTTAACACAATTCTCTCATTTACAAAATACAAACATACAAGAAATGCAAAGTACCTACATAGCGTCCTCAAAAAAATAACGGTGGCAGCAACCTTAGTATTGGTGTGGCATGTACAGACGTCCAATTTGCCTAATAAAACAGGTCGGCAAAAACTGTAATTTGAGATACTCTGTGAGGTACACAGTACCACAGTTAAATGTTTGAATTTTTTAAATTCTCTTTTGTGTTATTTAGAACACAATTATTCCACTCTTCCCAAAAATGAACTGATCAAAAGATGCTATGTACATGACCTGCTTAAAAAACAACGGTGGCAACAAGACACAGTATTGGTGTAGCAAGTATACGTTAAATTAGACCAAAATATAAGGTGTGCAAAAACTCAATAGTTTGTGACGCGCGCACTTTGTGTAGCAGACACTGAGTTTTTAGCAGATAGTTTTTTAGCTATTGCTGGCATGCTTCTGCATGGAAAATGAAAAACAAAAGTGTAACTGAAATGCAGAAGCAGCTGTACTTGTATTATCACTGTGATCAATCATTGCCTGCTTTCTTATCTCTCACTCTCCATTCAATCTCTGTATTATTCTCTCTTCTTTTAGATTATACACTTATCTTACTCACTATTGCTATATTACAACAAACTGTGAAGCTGATTCAATAGAGCTTTTATGCCAGAAAAGTGACATAGAAGCATTGAAAAGCCGCAAAATGTTAGCACAAAGTGGAATTGGGGAAACTTTCACAACTTTTTTGTTTCACATTAGTTTGAATCAGCTCTGCCAAAGTGAGTGGAGCCTGGGAGGATTCGGGGAGGGACTGGACATGGTCACACCCGCCCATCCAATTCATCAAAATTGCCTGTGTTTTATATAGCAGAAATGCTACTTCAGTCCTTGACTGGAGTAGCATTTCTGACACGGCGCACAGAGGTGCACGCTACTCAGAATATGCACTGAATTTGTTATCTTGCGTCCAATTCCTAAAGAATTTGGCAGCTGGTACTCCAGTAAGCCTGGCGTAGTGTGAGCATAAGCTTACCTAGTCTTGATGAATCCGCCTCATGTGTAGAATTTGTTCGCTGTTTTATGGTTTTCTCTCCCTATCTCTAGTGCCTTCACACTGTTCAGATTCACTCCAAATTGGCTGCTGCATTCACTGCCTCTGCTTTTTTACAGGCCATGATAGTCTCTCCTCATAGATAGATATGTCCTTCTCATGGGACAGCACATCCTATCTATCTATCTATCTATCTATCTATCTATCTATCTATCTATCTATCTATCTATCTATCTATCTATAATACATATTGCACTGAATGTGTAACACTGCTGGCAATAAAATTTTTTTTATGCTTATGTAGCACCCTGAGGATTCGGCTGCTACAGGGGTATTGCACCTCAACCCAGAGGTGTGATATTCCACTCCCGGGCAAGGATGGAGAGTGGAACTGAGCTCGGTAGGCTGCATGCACTACACACATCCCATTTCCGGGGAACAGGCCGACGGTACTCCCACTTAGAAGTGTGCAGGTACGACCGAGTCTGTTCCTGGCTGGAGTGGGAGGGGGGTGGTACATCCCAAGTAGTGTAGGGGCAGATAGGGGGAGCAGCCTGGGTAAAGATAGGAGCTCATTGGGTGCTGGTCACCTGAGCTCACACATAGAGGGTGTATATAAGGTGGGCACCAACTAAGATCAGGGTCAGATGCAGAGAACAAGTCAGCAAGCAGAGGAGAAGAGAGACCCAGAGTGAGAGAGGAGAAGAGAGAGAGAGACCCAGAGGGGGAAACAGCAGAAAAAGGACTCCAAGATCCCAACTTAAATCCCCGGGTGAAGAGTCGGCATCAGGGTACCGGAACCCAAGCTGGTGGGGGCAAAAACACACCCCAGCCAGAGACCGGAGGCCGTGGGCAGCGTCTGCCACGGCCACCCATCACATCCACCCCGAAGGCACACCACATGAAGGGTCAGGGAACCCAAGACCAAGGGTGTCCCAACAGAAGGCCCGAGGGAGCTGGACCTAGGTGGATCACTGGTGGGGACGGCCAGAGAACGGGACAGAAGGAGAGCTCAGGGCCACGCTCCGGACTTGTTTGGGGGTTGGCTGGATCCAGGACCTGGTGGACGCAGCACGGTTCGGGTGGTCACTCGAAGCTGGAGTGACCAGTACAACATCTGCAGTAAGTAAACACCCTTAACTGCACAACCCGACTCTGTCTTCATTGCCGTCTGCACTGCACCACCACAACCCCCATCCTCTGCACCTGTCCCCCCTGAGGCTATACCCCTCCCGTTGGGGGTTATCCCACCAAGCTGCGCACCCACCATCAGCCTCAGCGGACCCTGCTGCAGCGGCGGCCACAGTGACCGCATCACAACGGGTGGCGTAGTCGACACAAAAGAACTCTTAATAACATCTGTAGGACTGCCACATAACACTGAGTTTGACGCCCTGGGCACAGGCCGGGTCACAGCCGCTCGGAGACTACAACCCCCCATCTGATCCGGTGCCGGGTATTCCCCTCAAAAAGGAATATGTCCCAGGGGGCGCGTCAATTTTGGCGTAGTCGGCAGGATTACGTGCCCGCAACACCCGGGTACTGCGTGCCTGAAGAAAAGTGCAAGTTTACCTCAGAAAGAAGTCTCCCGCCGGTTCCGGAGGGTCCACGCCATCGGACCCCATCACAGGTCGTTTCCCGCCGGTTGTCCGCCATTTCCAGCTTGTTCCCGCCATCTGCAGAGTTTCCCGCCACTGGGCGACGCTTCCCGCCAAATCCGAAGATTTCCCGCCTTGGAAGAACAGCGGACGCCATTATGGGCGTGCCAAAGGAGGGCAAGAAGCCGCCTCCCATCGTGGGCCAGGACAGAAAATGGCGCCAAAAGTGGAAACCGCCCCCACCAACAGAGACTGTGATGCTGGAGGTGTCTGTCAGCGTGAAAGAACTACCCCTGGAGCTGACAGTCACCGAGTTGCCCCGGGACCGCCCTCGAAGTGGGAGGAGACGAAAGAAAAGAACGAAGATGGGTGCCGCCTGGAGCAGTCTGGAGCGAGCGCACCCGGAGACAAGAAGTCTAACGAGGAGTCTGGAGCGAGCGCACCCGGAGGCAAGAAGCTTGGAGAGGAGTAGCGGAGGAGCTTGCCCGGAGATGGAGAGAAAGCAGAACAGCACCGGCCCGCTGGCCAGGAGTCTGCTAGAGACCGAGGAAGGAGAGCAGAGCAGCACCGACCCGTTGGTCAGGAGCCTGCTAGAAACCACGACCCCACTAGGCCTAGTGGAGGTCCTTGCACAGCTCCCCCGAGACCGGGAGTGTGCACAGACTGCCCTGGAGGGCCTCGCACGGAGGATGGCCCGGGTACAGCGAGAGACATTGGCGGAGTGGAGCCGAGAGATGGCCCAGCAAACCAAGACCCGGAGCACGCCACCCGAGACGAGGAGACAGACCGCCTCTGAGGATGGCGCGGGAGGACCCAAGGCCGGAGACGGCGCCGAGAAGGGAGCCGAACGCATGGAGGCAGGTAAAGGGGACGCCTATACCCCAAGCCGGGAAACCGCCCACCTGCCCCAGCTCCCCGTCGCAGAGCCCGAAAGTCCCCCTGCTGTGCCCGTAGCCGCCATGTCACCGCTGTGGACTAGGCCCCGACCGGAAGCCGCCGCAGCGACCCCTGTGACGTCACGCGCCTCGACCCGGAGCGTGACAAAGCAGGAAATACCACCAGCCTGGTCGCAAGGCCTAGTACCCCCGGGCGCCGCATCACCAACAGCGCCCCCTACCTCCGCGGAGCCTCCGGCCTGGCCGCAAGGCCAGGTAGCCCAGGGCGCCGCCGTCCTAACGGTGCCCTTCACCTTCCAGGTGCCCCAGGCCTGGCCGCAAGGCCTGGGCAACCCGGGCGCCACCACCACCGCGCCCGTGCCCGTAAAACCAAGGGTGCCACACCTGGGGGAGGACTTGTTCAGCCAGCTCACATGGCCGGACGGGCGGCCCTTCATCTGGCCCGAAGAATTCCATGAGCTGGAACGGCAGCAGAGACTAGGGCCCTTGTGTGAGCCCCTGATTCCGGCTCCGAAGCCCGTGGCACGGATCTCGCCCCCGCTTGAAGAGGCCCAATTTGAGTGGGACCCCACCGGAGAAGACCTAATGGGGTTCACTCAGGAAACCAGGGCAGCTGCAGCGGAGCGTGCTGAGTGTTGCCGACAGCAGCTCGAAGAGTTTGCGAGGGAGCGGAGAGAGAGGCGGGTCCGGGAACAGCAGGCCCAAGTACGGAGTGCCGAGCAGAAGAGCCAGACCAGGAGGGACCCCCGTGCAGCGCATTGTCCCCGCACCATCGGGACAGTGATCAAGTTCAACCAGCAGCATGGGTGGGGCTTCATCCGAGACAACAACACCCCCGGCGACGTCTTTGTCACGCGCAGAGACGTGGAGTCCCATCTGCCGGAGGGGCACAGAGGTCGTGACCTCTACATCGGAGACGAGGTCACCTTCACCCGGCACAAGTGTGCCAAAGGACCTTACGCCCTCCACGTACACCGCCTGACGGAGGAGGAGTTGCGGTGCGAGGAGGAGGAGCAAGAGGACCCGGACGGGTCTGAAGTTACAACCAGCTACAAGCAAAGAGCAGGAGGAAGACGCCGTTGAGTGCGGCAGAGCAGTAGATGTAAATAGTTACCCGACCGGTTACTAAAGAAACTGTTGCTACATATATATAGTCCCCGTTGGGACCAGCATGAGTGAACTATTTACCCGTTATTCCGTAATCCCACAGGCTGAGGACTGTGAGCAGCCATTCCCTTTCCCTCCTTACCTGGCCGAGGACTGAGAGCGGCCATAGCCCTGTATATAGTTGCGCGTCTTAAAGCGCCCCCTACTGGTTTTATAGGAAAACCAGTTTTCCAAAGACTGTCGCACTGTACCCGGTCACACGTTGCACAGTGACCGGAGGAGGAGCCAGAGGCGACGAGAATGTTTTATTTGCTAATATATGTTGTTTTATATGTTTATGAAAAAAAAAAATGTATGTTTGGTGTTTATGTCTTACAGCCCGAGGACGTGCTGTGATTTACCAGGGGGGAATGTAGCACCCTGAGGATTCGGCTGCTACAGGGGTATTGCACCTCAACCCAGAGGTGTGATATTCCACTCCCGGGCAAGGATGGAGAGTGGAACTGAGCTCGGTAGGCTGCATGCACTACACACATCCCATTTCCGGGGAACAGGCCGACGGTACTCCCACTTAGAAGTGTGCAGGTACGACCGAGTCTGTTCCTGGCTGGAGTGGGAGGGGGGTGGTACATCCCAAGTAGTGTAGGGGCAGATAGGGGGAGCAGCCTGGGTAAAGATAGGAGCTCATTGGGTGCTGGTCACCTGAGCTCACACATAGAGGGTGTATATAAGGTGGGCACCAACTAAGATCAGGGTCAGATGCAGAGAACAAGTCAGCAAGCAGAGGAGAAGAGAGACCCAGAGTGAGAGAGGAGAAGAGAGAGAGAGACCCAGAGGGGGAAACAGCAGAAAAAGGACTCCAAGATCCCAACTTAAATCCCCGGGTGAAGAGTCGGCATCAGGGTACCGGAACCCAAGCTGGTGGGGGCAAAAACACACCCCAGCCAGAGACCGGAGGCCGTGGGCAGCGTCTGCCACGGCCACCCATCACATCCACCCCGAAGGCACACCACATGAAGGGTCAGGGAACCCAAGGCCAAGGGTGTCCCAACAGAAGGCCCGAGGGAGCTGGACCTAGGTGGATCACTGGTGGGGACGGCCAGAGAACGGGACAGAAGGAGAGCTCAGGGCCACGCTCCGGACTTGTTTGGGGGTTGGCTGGATCCAGGACCTGGTGGACGCAGCACGGTTCGGGTGGTCACTCGAAGCTGGAGTGACCAGTACAACATCTGCAGTAAGTAAACACCCTTAACTGCACAACCCGACTCTGTCTTCATTGCCGTCTGCACTGCACCACCACAACCCCCATCCTCTGCACCTGTCCCCCCTGAGGCTATACCCCTCCCGTTGGGGGTTATCCCACCAAGCTGCGCACCCACCATCAGCCTCAGCGGACCCTGCTGCAGCGGCGGCCACAGTGACCGCATCACAACGGGTGGCGTAGTCGACACAAAAGAACCCTTAATAACATCTGTAGGACTGCCACATAACACTGAGTTTGACGCCCTGGGCACGGGCCGGGTCACAGCCGCTCGGAGACTACAACCCCCCATCTGATCCGGTGCCGGGTATTCCCCTCAAAAAGGAATATGTCCCAGGGGGCGCGTCACTTACAGTATTCTAAATGGTTGCAACACAAGCAATATCACCATATATTACAAGCTATTCTATGACTCATACATCAATTGCCAACATATCTTGAATTAGTCACGTCATGTCTGAACTGTTAGTATGGATAATGGTTTTCAAACCAATGTAGCAAATTGTGCATACGTTTCTGCTTCTTATCAGTGCAGCAGGAGTCTGTGTCCTGGGTAAAACGGGACTTGATTGCTGTGTGTTTCATTGCTTCTGACACTTCTCCTTGCATTATGCCGCTATAATTGCTTTTCCTACCCCCACTCTTTCTATAAGTCGTTGTTCCCTGTCCCTCTTATTTTCGTAATGATTTTTCTTATTGAACTTGTCATCATTTTCAGATGTTTCTGGGCAGAGCTAATGGTTAACTCTGTCTAGGTTTATTTCTGGTATACAACAGATACCACAGAACTTTACAATTCCGGGGGTACAAACAATATCAGATATTACACAGTATTCAACAATTCACACAACAGTAGTGAAGTCCCTGCTCTCACGCTTTCAATTTATAAGGAAATAGAGGGGACATAAAAGGTGAAAAGTGCTTGTACTGTATGGTCTCATATGGTACCGTCTTTTATAATAAATAATGGTATTTATGTGAAGCTGCATGAACGGGTCACCAGCCAGTATCTGTATATGTTCAGATACAAAGTGTTACTGAGTGTATGGAGTATGGAATGAACAGATGAAAGGGACAAGGTTCTAAGGGAATTATAGAAACGGAGAAGTGGTGTGACAGTCTTCCTATAAAGATGTGTTTTTAGGGCGCTCTTAATGCCTTTCCGACATGTATCTCCCGCTTTGGTGCAGGCTCCGGCGATTAGCCCGCACCTTTCCGGTGATATGACAGTTGATCTGATCAGCTGTCATGTGCCCCTAACAGCCACGGGTGGAATCGCGATCCACCTGTGGCTGTTAACAGGTTAAATGCCACTGTCAATCTCTGACAGCTGCATTTAACATGGCCACGGCGGAGGACGTCATAAGTCCTGCCCATCAGCGAGCGTGTCATATGACCGCAGGTCGCCGATGGGTTGGCATGACAACTCAGGGTCTGCAAGAGACCCCTGCGGTTGTCATTGCTGGGAGGCTATGAGCGCCACCCTGCAGTCGGCGCTCATAGCCAGTGAGCATTTCTGCTATACACAGGCGATCTGAAGACTGCCTGAGTGTAGCACAAGCAATCTGATGATCGCAGCTTCTAGTCTCCCATGGAGACTATTGAAGCTAGTGTAAATTTAAATTAAAAAAAAAATATTTAAAAAATGTAAAAAATATAAAGGTTTAAATCACCCCCTTTCTCTCCATTCGAAATAAAACCATAAACAAATCAAATATACACATATTTAGTATCACAGCGTTCGGAATCGCCCGATCTATCAATATCTAAAAAGAATTAATGCGATTGGTAAACGGCGTGATGAGAAAAAAAATCAAAACGGCAGAATTGTACAACATTTAAACAAAATGCAATAACGGGCGATCAAAACATTGAATCTAACTAGTGATGAGCGAGCATTAAAATGCTCGGGTGCTCGAAGCTCGGGCCGAGCTCGCCGTGATATTGGGTGCTCGACCCAAGCAACGAGCCCAATGTTAGTTTATGGGAGACCCGAGCATTTTTGCGGCGGCACCCCCGGCAGTCTTTTAAAAGCCTAACAAGTGCCCAAAACGATAGTGACACTGCTCAAATGACATGGGGACAGCATGGGGATCGCCCCAGGAAGCATTTCTGACCCCCACGTCACTGCTGTCAACAACGTGGTCAGAGGTATTAAGCTCACAATAAAACGTTCAGAAACGAAACTGCTTTCCTGTGAAATATGTTAAGGAAGTTCCTTTCCAGGGTAAAGACTTGTGTATAAGGTAAAATAAATAACCAAAAAAAAAAAATACTCCTCCACACCTTGGGCTATGTTCACAAGTAGCATTTTTTATGCGTTTTTGCACTTTTGTATTGCTTTCAACCGTGACAAATGCATTCACTGGGAAATGTCATTTTAACATTTTACAACCTTATCTGGCCATGTGCTGTGTGACACATGCATACAGTGCTGAAAAGACATGGGAACAGCATGGGGAAGACCCCTGGAAGCATTTCATACACCCAGGTCACTGCCTAAAAGCGTGCCCATCAGAAGTGATCCTAGCCGCATCAGAAGACACAGACTTGCAACTATCCCCGTGCAAGTCCTTGTCCCAGGGCAGTGTTCAATTGTACCTCCCCCATTCCTTGCAATGCAACCGCAAATATGCAGCCAACCACCCACCCACCCGCAGGCTGCAATACTATACTGCTAGCTTGCACTTGAAATGGGACCTTTTAGTTTGGAGCAGGCCGAAGCTGGCCACTACCTCATGGCTGCCCCTATTTCTCCTGTCACCTTCCCACACACTTTTCTTAGCCTGGCCTGCTTTAGGGCGGCATTGGACGAGCCCACCAGAGAACCAGACTCCTCCGGTGGGCCCTGGCTTCTCCATCAGGGGAGTTGAGAGTGCCAAGGTGAGGAGCATGATGATGATGATAGAAGTTAGCATCTGCTTTGTTTTCTTTTAATGCAAGCGTAAGTGTGCAGCCTGCCACCCACCCACCCCCAGGCTGCAATACCATACTGCTAGCTTGCACTTGAAATGGGGCCTTTTAGTTTGGAGGAGGCTGAAGCTTGCCACTACCTCATGGCTGCTTCGGCAGCGAGGTATCCATACTCAGTCCCCAGCCGCCCGGCGGCCGGGTGTTCACGCTCGGTCCCCAGCCGCCAGGGGGCGGCCGGGTGTCCATACTCAGTCCCCAGCCGCCCCGCGGCCGGGTGTCCTTAAACGGTCCCCAGCCGCCCCTATTTCTCCTGTCACCTTCCCACACACTTTTCTTAGCCTGGCCTGCTTTAGGGCAGCATTGGACGAACCCACTTGAGAACAGACTCCTCCGGTGGGCCCTGGCTTCTCCATCAGGGGAGTTGAGAGTGCCAAGGTGAGGAGCATGATGATGATGATAGAACTTAGCATCTGCTTTGTTTTCTTTTAATGCAAGTGTAAGTGTGCAGCCTGCCACCCACCCACCCCCAGGCTGCAATACCATACTGCTAGCTTGCACTTGAAATGGGGCCTTTTAGTTTGGAGGAGGCCGAAGCTGGCCACTACCTCATGGCTGCTTCGGCAGCGAGATATCCATATTCAGTCCCCAGCCGCCCGGCGGCCGGGTGTCCACGCTCGGTCCCCAGTCGCCAGGGGGCGGCCGGGTGTCCATACTCGGTCCCCAGCCGCCCCGCGGCCGGGTGTCCACACACAGCCCCCAGCCGCCCCTATTTGTCCCGGTGTGCCTTATACATAAGATTAACAGCGCATACCAAAACATTACCTGTGCCCTCCCCAGTGAATTTAGTGGGAAGGACAGCCTATTCCTCTGTAGTGTGTGCACGCCAAACCCCTGTTCATGGTAGATGCGAAGATGCCTCCCACCCTGCACCTGTCATTGCAGACTTGGAACTATCCCTGTTCAAGTCCTTGTCCAAGGGCAGTGTTCAATTGTACCTCTCCCATTCCTTGCAATTGAAGCGCAAGTATGCAGCCTGCCACCCAGGCTGCAATACCATACTGCTTGCTTGCACTTTAAATTCGGCCTTTTAGGCATGTGGAGGCGGAATCTGGCCACCACGTCACGGCTGCGTTGGCGGCCTGGTATCCATACTCAGTCCCCAGCCGCCAAGCGGCCGGGTGTCCACACTCGGTCCCCAGCCGCCAGGGGGCAGCCGGATGTCCATACTCGGTCCCCAGCCGCCTGCGGGCGGCCAGGTGTCCATAAACGGTCCCCAGCCGCCCCTATTTCTCCTGTCACCTTCCCACACATTTTTCTTAGCCTGGCCTGCTTTAGGGCAGCATTGGACGAGCCCACCAGAGAACCAGACTCCTCCGGTGGGCCCTGGCTTCTCCATCAGTGGAGTTGAGCGTGCTAAGGTGAGGAGCATGATGATGATGATAGAAGTTAGCATCTGCTTTGTTTTCTTGGAATGCAAGCGCATGTATGTACAGATGTACAGTGCCTACAAGTAGTATTCAACCCCCTGCAGATTTAGCTGGTTTGATAAGATGCAAATAAGTTAGAGCCTTCAAACTGCAAACGAGAGTAGGTTTTATGAACAGAAGCATAAATCTTACAAACCAAAAAGTTATGTTGCTCAGTTGAATTTTATTAAATTTTAAACATAAAAGTGTGGGTCAATTATTATACATCCCCTATGTTTAATATTTTGTGGAATAACCTTTGTTTGCAATTACAGCTAATAATCGTCTTTTATAAGACCTGATCAGGCCGGCACAGGTCTGTGGAGTTATCTTGGCCCACTCCTCCATGCAGATCTTCTCCAAGTTATCTAGGTTCTTTGGGTGTCTCATGTGGACTTTATTCTTGAGCTCCTTCCACAAGTTTTCAATTGGGTTAAGGTCAGGAGACTGACTAGGCCACTCCAACACCTTGACTTTTTCCCTATTGAACCAGGCCTTGGATTTCTTGGCTGTGTGCTTTGGGTCGTTGTCTTGTTGGAAGATGAAGTTACGACCCATCTTAAGATCCTTGATGGAGGAGCGGAGGTTCTTGGCCAAAATCTCCAGGTAGGCCGTGCTATCCATCTTCCCATGGATGCGGACCAGATGGCCAGGCCCCTTGGCAGAGAAACAGCCCCACAGCATGATGCTGCCACCACCATGCTTGACTGTAGGGATGGTATTCTTGGGGTCGTATGCAGTGCCATCCAGTCTCCAAACGTCACGTGTGTGGTTGGCACCAAAGCTCTCGATCTTGGTCTCATCAGACCATAGAACCTTGAACCAGTCTGTCTCAGAGTCCTTCAAGTGATCATGAGCAAACTGTAGACGAGCCTTGACATGACGCTTTGAAAGTAAAGGTACCTTACGGGCTCGTCTGGAACGGAGACCATTGCGGTGGAGTACGTTACTTATGGTATTGACTGAAACCAATGTCCCCACTGCCATGAGATCTTCCCGGAGCTCCTTCCTTGTTGTCCTTGGGTTAGCCTTGACTCTTCGGACAAGCCTGGCCTCGGCACGGGAGGACACTTTCAAAGGCTGTCCTGGCCGTGGAAGGCTAACAGTAGTTCCATAAGCCTTCCACTTACGGATGATGCTCCCAACAGTGGAGACAGGTAGGCCCAACTCCTTGGAAAGGGTTTTGTACCCCTTGCCAGCCTTGTGACCCTCCACGATCTTGTCTCTGATGGCCTTGGAATGCTCCTTTGTCTTTCCCATGTTGACCATGTCTGAGTGCTGTTCACAAGTTTGGGGAGGGTCTTAAATAGTCAGAAAAGGCTGGCAAAAGAGATCTTTAATCCACACATGTGAAGCTCATTATTCTTGGTGCCTGAACTACTTCTTAATACTTTAGGGGGACCAAACAGAATTCTTGTGGTTTGAGGGGTTGAATAATAAATGACACTCTGAATTAACTTTTTACGTTTAAAAAAAAAAAAAAAAAAAAAATTTGCTGCAGTGCATTTCCCACTTCCAGGCTGATCTACAGTACAAATGTCACAATGCCAAGTTAATTCCGCATGTGTCAACCAGCTAAATCTGCAGGGGGTTGAATACTACTTGTAGGCACTGTAGTAGCGGCTAGGCCTGAGGTGGTCAGCGTTTTGGGGCGTATCCTACCTCCTCCTAGGATTGCTGGATGTTTTCCTGCTACTATCCAAGTTCTATGACTCCCGTTAAAACAAAGCTGCAGGTGATAAATGATGGATGAGGTGGTGGCAAAGGAGAAAGAGCAGGAGGAACAGGGACCATTCACATCAATATCAGGCCAGTCAACCACACATGTCTAGTAGGATATGTTCCTGTACCAAAAGGAGAGGTTCGGCTACACAGTTATAGGGCATGCAGTGAGTGCAATGCCTACCAAAAATTTCGAGGCACTCCAATGCCCCTTGGAAGTGACATGGAGGTCAGAGGGCCTTAACTAAACCGTTTTTTCCATTTATGGCAACTGGGTCTCCTGTACACTGTTGGCCTAAGCAGTGAATGGAAGGCTTTCCAAAAATTTTGAGGAACTGCAATGCCCCTTGAAACATACGTGGATTACAGCGTTCTAAAAACCTACCCATTATTGGGGAGTGGGTCTCCCTTAGTTTTCGCCTTTGCATTGAAAAACAAAAGCTGACTAAAATTAGGAGGAAATGCAATGTCCGTTGGAAGAGTCGTGGAGGTTAGAGGTAATTAAAAACAACATTTCAATGCCCCTTGGAAGAGCTGTGGAGTTCAGAGTGGTTTAAGAAGACGCTTTTAATGCCCCTTTGAAGAGACGTGGAGGTCATAGTAGCTTAATAAGATGGTTTTAATGCCCCTCGGAAGAGACGTGGAGGTCCCAGTAGCTTAACAAGATGGTTTGAATACCCCTCGGAAGGGACGTGGAGGTCACATTAGCTTAACAAGACTTTTTTAATGCCCCTTGGAAAAGTGGTGGAGGTCACAGTAGCTTAACAAGATGTTTTTAATGACACTCGTAAGAGACGTGGAGGTCACAGTAGCTTTACAAGACGGTTTTAATGCCCCTCGGAAGAGACGTGGAGGTCACAGTAGCTTAACAAGACGGTTTTAATGCCCCTTGGAAAAGTTGTTGAGGTCGCAGTAGCTTAACAAGACGGTTTTGATGCCCCTTGGAAAATTGGTGGAGGTCACAGTAGCTTAACAAGACGGTTTTAATGCCCCTCGGAAGAGAAGTGGAGGTCACAGTAGCTTAACAATACGGTTTGAATGCCCCTTGAAAGAGACGTGGAAGTCCCAGTAGCTTAACAAGACGGTTTTAATGCCCCTTACAAGAGTTATACAGTACAGCATCTTAAAAACATTATTCCCATTATTGGGAAGTGGGTCTCCCATATTCTTTGCTTATGCCTTCCAAGCAAAAGCTGCCAAAAATTAGGACGGAGGAACTTGCAATGCCCCTTACAAGAGCCATGCAGTACAGCATATTACAAACATTATTCCCATTATTGGGGAGTGGGTCTCCCATAGTCTTTGCTTATGCCTTCCAAGCAAAAGCTGACAAAAATTAGGACGGATGAACTTGCAATGCCCCTTACAAGAGCCATGCAGTACAGCATATTACACACATTATTCTCATTATTGGGGAGTGGGTCTCCCATAGTCTTTGCTTATGCCTTCCCAGCAAAAGCTGTACACTGTTGGCCTAAGCAGTGAATGGAAGGCTTTCCAAAAATTATGAGGAACTGCAATGCCCTTTGAAACAGACGTGGATTACAGCGTTCTAAAAACCTACCCATTATTGGGGAGTTGGTCTCCCTTAGTTTTCGCCTTTGCATTGAAAAACAAAAGCTAACTAAAATTAGGAGGAAATGCAATGCCCGTTGGAAGAGTCGTAGAGGTTAGAGGTAATTAACAACATTTAAACAACATTTCACTGCCCCTTGGAAGAGCTGTGGCGTTCAAAGTGGTCTAAGAAGACGCTTTTAATGCCCCTTTGAAGAGACGTGGAGGTCACAGTACCTTAACAAGATGGTTTTAATGCCCCTTGGAAAAGTGGTGGAGGTCACAGTAGCTTAACAAGACAGTTTTAATGCCCCTCGGAAGAGACGTGGAGGTCACAGTAGCTTAACAATACGGTTTGAATGCCCCTTGGAAGAGACGTGGAGGTCCCAGTAGCTTAACAAGACGGTTTTAATGCCCCTTACAAGAGTTATACAGTAAAGCATCTTAAAAACATTATTCCCATTATTGGGGAGTGGGTCTCACATAGTCTTTGCTTATGCCTTCCAAACAAAAGCTGACAAAAATTAGGATGGAGGAACTTGCAATGCCCCTTACAAGAGCCATGCAGTACAGCATATTACAAACATTATTCCCATTATTGGGGAGTGGGTCTCCCATAGTCTTTGCTTATGCCTTCCCAGCAAAAGCTGTACACTGTTGGCCTAAGCAGTGAATGGAAGGCTTTCCAAAAATTATGAGGAACTGCAATGCCCCTTGAAAGAGACGTGGATTACAGCGTTCTAAAAACCTACCCATTATTGGGGAGTTGGTCTCCCTTAGTTTTCGCCTTTGCATTGAAAAACAAAAGCTGACTAAAATTAGGAGGAAATGCAATGCCCGTTGGAAGAGTCGTGGAAGTTAGAGGTAATTAAAAACAACATTTCAATGCCCCTTGGAAGAGCTGTGGAGTTCAGAGTGGTTTAAGAAGACGCTTTTAATGCCCCTTTGAAGAGACGTGGAGGTCACAGTAGCTTAACAAGATGGTTTTAATGCCCCTTGGAAAAGTGGTGGAGGTCACAGTAGCTTAGCAAGATGGTTTTAATGCCCCTCGGAAGAGGCGTGGAGGTCCCAGTAGCTTTACAAGACGGTTTTAATGCCCCTCAGAAGAGACGTGGAGGTACCAGTAGCTTAACAAAACGGTTTTAATGCCCCTTGGAAAAGTAGTGGAGGTCGCAGTAGCTTAACAAGACGGTTTTAATGCCCCTTGGAAAAGTGGTGGAGGTCGCAGTAGCTTAACAAGACTGTTTTAATGCCCCTTGGAAAAGTGGTGGAGGTCACAGTAGCTTAACAGGACGGTTTTAATGCCCCTCGGAAGAGACGTGGAGGTTACAGTAGCTTAACAAGATGGTTTTAATGCCCCTCGGAAGAGACGAGGAGGTCCCAGTAGCTTAACAAGACGGTTTTAATGCCCCTTGGAAAAGTGGTGGAGATCGCAGTAGCTTAACAAGACGGTTTTAATGCCCCTTGGAAAAGTGGTGGAGGTCACAGTAGCTTAACAAGATGGTTTTAATGCCCCTCGGAATAGTGGTGGAGGTCACAGTAGCTTAACAAGACGGTTTTAATGCCCCTCGGAAGAGACGTGGAGGTCACAGTAGCTTAACAAGACAGTTTTAATGTCCCTTGGAAAAGTGTTGGAGGTCACAGTAGCTTAACAAGACGGTTTTAATGCCCCTCGGAAGAGACGTGGAGATCACAGTAGCTTAACAAGACGGTTTTAATGCCCCTCGGAAGAGACGTGGAGGTCACAGTAGCTTAACAAGATGGTTTTAATGCCCCTTGGATGAGAGGTGGAGGTCCCAGTAGCTTAACAGGATGGTTTTAATGCCCCTCGGAAGAGATGTGGAGGTCACAGTAGCTTAACAAGACAGTTTTAATGCCCCTCGGAAGAGACGTGGAGGTCACAGTAGCTTAACAAGATGGTTTTAATGCCCCTTGGATGAGACGTGGAGGTCCCAGTAGCTTAACAGGACGGTTTTAATGCCCCTCGGAAGAGATGTGGAGGTCCCAGTAGCTTAACATGACGGTTTTAATGCCCTTTGGAAAAGTGGTGGAGGTCGCAGTAGCTTAACAAGACGGTTTTAATGCCCCTTGAAAAAGTGGTGGAGGTCACAGTAGCTTAACAAGACGGTTTTAATGCCCTTTGGAAAAGTGGTGGAGGTCACAGTAGATTAACAAGACGGTTTTAATGCCCCTCGGAAGAGATGTGGAGGTCACAGTAGCTTAGCAAGACGGTTTTAATGCCCCTTGGAAAAGTAGTGGAGGTCACAGTAGCTTAACAAGACGGTTTTAATGCCCCTCGGAAGAGACTTGGAGGTCACAGTAGCTTGACAAGATGGTTTTAATGCCCCTCGGAAGAGACATGGAGGTCCCAGAAGCTTAACAAGATGGTTTTAATGCCCCTCGGAAGAGACGTGGAGGTCACAGTAGCTTAAGAAGACGGTTTTAATGCCCCTTGGAAAAGTGGTGGAGGTCGCAGTAGCTTAACAAGACTGTTTTAATGCCCCTCGGAAAAGACGTGGATGTCACAGTCGCTTAACAAGACGGTTTTAATGCCCCTCGGAAGAGACGTGGAGGTCACAGTAGCTTAACAAGATGGTTTTAATGCCCCTTGGAAGAGACGTGGAGGTCCCAGTAGCTTAACAGGATGGTTTTAATGCCCCTCGGAAGAGACGTGGTGTTCCCAGTAGCTTAACAGATTATTTTAATGCCCTTTGGAAAAGTGGTGGAGGTCGCAGTAGCTTAACAAGACGGTTTTAATGCCCCTTGAAAAAGTGGTGGAGGTCACAGTAGCTTAACAAGACGGTCTTAATGCCCTTTGGAAAATTGGTGGAGGTCACAGTAGATTAACAAGACGGTTTTAATGCCCCTTGGAAAAGTGGTGGAGGTCACAGTAGCTTAACAAGACGGTTTTAATGCCCCTCGGAAGAGACATGGAGGTCACAGTAGCTTAACAAGATGGTTTTAATGCCCCTCGGAAGAGACATGGAGGTCCCAGTAGCTTAACAAGACGGTTTTAATGCCCCTCTGAAGAGACGTGGAGGTCACAGTAGCTTAAGAAGACGGTTTTAATGCCCCTTGGAAAAGTGGTGGCGGTCGCAGTAGCTTAACATGACGGTTTTCATGCCCCTTGTAAAAGTGGAGGAGGTCACAGTACCTTAACAAGACGGTTTTAATGCCCCTCGGAAAAGACATGGAGGTCACAGTAGCTTAGCAAGATGGTTTTAATGCCCCTCGGAAGAGACGTGGAGGTCCCATTAGCCTAACAAGACGGTTTTAATGACCCTCGGAAGAGACGTGGAGGTCCCAGTAGCTTAACAAGATGGTTTTAATGCCTCTTGGAAAAGTGGTGGAGGTCACAGTAGCTTAACAAGACTGCTTTAATGCCCCTTGGAAAAGTGGTGGAGGTCGCAGGAGCTTAACAAGACGGTTTTCATGTCCCTTGAAAAGGTGGAGGAGGTCACAGTAGCTTAACAAGACGGTTTTAATGCCCCTCGGAATAGACATGGAGGACACAGTAGCTTAACAAGACGGTTTTAATGCCCCTTGGAAGAGACGTGGAGGTCACAGTAGCTTAACAAGATGGTTTTAATGCCCCTCGGAAGAGACGTGGAGGTCCCAGTAGCTTAACAAGACGGTTATAATGCCTCTTGGAAAAGTGGTGGGGGTCCCAGTAGCTTAACAAGACGGTTTTAATGCCCCTTGGAAAAGTGGTGGAGGTCGCAGGAGCTTAACAAGATGGTTTTAAAGCCCCTTGGAAAAGTGGTGAAGGTCACAGTAGCTTAACAAGACTGCTTTAATGCCCCTTGGAAAAGTGGTGGAGGTCCCAGTAGCTTAACAAGACGGTTGTAATGCCCCTTGGAAAAGTGGTGGAGGTCGCAGTAGCTTAAGAAGATTTTTTTAATGCCCCTTGGAAAAGTGGTGGAGGTCACAGTAGCTTAACAAGACTGTTTTAATGCCCCTTGGAAAAGTGGTGGTGGTCGCAGTAGCTTAACAAGACGGTTTTAATGCCCCTCGGAAGAGAGGTGGCGGTCCCAGTAGCTTAACAAGACGGTTTTAATGCCCCTTGGAAAAGTGGTGGAGGTCGCAGAAGCTTAACAAGATGGTTTTAATGCCCCTTGGAAAAGTGGTGGAGGTCACAGTCGCTTAACAAGACGGTTTTAATGCCCCTTGGAAAAGTGGTGGAGGTCGCAGTAGCTTAACAAGACGGTTTTAATGCCACTTACAAGAGCCATACAGTACTGCATCTTAAAAATATTATTCCCATTATTGGGGAATGGGTCTCCCACAGTCTTTGCTTATACCTTCCAAGCAAAAGCTGACAAAAATAAGGACGGAGGAACTTTCAATAATGGCAACATGGACCACGGTCACCCTGGTGGTATAGTGGTGGTGGAGGCTAAGGATAAGGACATAGAACAGCCGGAATGAGGAAGAGTATACCCATGTGTGGGTGTGAAGCGATGCATGTGAATACACCTCCCGAAATAACACAGTGGATTTATGTTACTCTGCTGTCATTTGGTGGTGATGGGAAGTCTGGCCCAATCCAGCCCTTGTTCATTTTGATAAGGGTCAGCTTGTCAGCATTGTCAGTTGACAGGCGAGTGCGCTTATCAGTTATAATTCCCCCAGCGGCACTAAAAACACGCTCCGATAACATGCTAGAGGCAGGGCAGGCCAGGACCTCCAAGGCGTACAGAGCGAGTTCATTCCAAGTGTCCAGCTTGGATACCCAATAATTAAAAGGCACAGAGGAATCACGGAGGATGCTGGTACGGTCGGCAAGGTACTCCCTCACCATCTTTTGAAACTTTCCACTCCTTGTAAGAGTACCCCACGCCTCAGGGTCTGTCCGAAGGGAGGGTCTGAGAAAACTGTCCCAGAATGTTGACAGTGTTTCCCTGCCTCTGCTGGATTGGAGTTGCGTCTCTCTCGCATGTACGCCTTTGTTGGGCAATGAACTGTGACCTCTGCCGCTAGCGTGTTCAGATGGGAATTTTTTTTAACAGTTCTGCAGCAAGGGCCTTCTGGTACTGCCCCATTTTTGTAGACCTCTCAACCTCAGGAATAAGAGAGTGAAAGTTCTCTTTGTAGCGGGGGTCTAAAAGTGTCACCAACGAGTAATGACTGTCACCCAACATTTTGACAACGCGAGGGTCACTGTTAAGGCAGCGTAACAAAGTCAGCCATGCGTGCCAGACTGGTAACGGGCAAGACTTCTGTGTCCTCACCAAGATGACGACTGACCATACTCTCCTCCTCCTCCTCCTCCTCCCCCCTGTCCTCAGGCCACCCACGCAGAACTGACGGTATGACAGTTGTACAGGTACTACCGTCTACAGCGCATGATACAAGCTCCTGTTCCTCCTCCTTCTCCTCTTCCTCTCCCTCATTGTCCCCCAATGCACGTTGGGATGAGTTGAGGCTGTGCTATGTGTAATCGACCGCTACGGCTTCTTGATCCATCTCATCATACTCTGGCTGCAATACCTCCTCTTTAATTCTCTGCAGAGAGCGTTGCAAAAGACAGACAAGTGGAATGCTGACGCTAATGATGGCGTCATCGCCACTCACCATCTTGGTGGACTCCTCAAAGTTTGTCAAGATGGTACATATGTCAGACATCCAGGTCCACTCCTGAGGTCTTATGTGTGGAGTCTGACCTGAATATCGACGGCCTTGTTGCAGCTGGTACTCCACAATTGCTCTCTTCTGCTCACAAATCCTTTGCAACATGTGGAGGGTAGAGTTCCAACATGTGGGGACATCACACACCAGTCAGTGTGACGGAAGCTGCAAACGCTGCTGCAACACAGCAAGGGCGGCGGAAGCTGTAGCCGACTTGCGAAAATGAGCTGACAGGCGGTGTACTTTGATGAGGAGATCTGGCAACTCAGGGTACGATTTAAGAAACCGCTGAACCACGAGGTTAAGCACATGAGCCAGGCATGGTACGTGTGTGATCTCGCCTTGCCTCAGAGCCGCCACCAGGTTACGGCCATTGTCCCACACGACCATGCCTGGATGTAGGTTCAGCGGTCTCAGCCACAGATATGCCTGCTCTTTCACAGCTGTCCACAACTCACAAGCAGTGTGAGGTTTATCACCTAAGCTTATGAGTTTCAGCACAGCCTGTTGCCGCTTGGCTGAGGCAGTACTGCAGTGCTTCCAGCTTGTAACTCATGTGGTGATATCTGAGATAGAGGCTGAACATGAGGAGGAGGAGGAGGATGATGCGCAGGAGCTGTACACTGTGGGGGCAGCTCTGACTGACATAGGGCCCGCAATCCTCGGTGTGGGGAGGATGTGTTCTGTCCCAAGGTCCGACTGAGTCCCGGCTTCCACTATGTTTACCCAGTGTGCCGTCAGGGAGATGTACCGTCCGTGACCACAAGCACTTGTCCACGTGTCCGTTGTCAGGTGGACTCTCCCAGTAACTGCGTTGTTGAGGGCACGGCAGATGTTTTGGGACACGTGTTTGTGTAGTGCGGGGATGGCACACCGGGCAAAATAGTGTCGGCTGGGGACCGAGTACTGAGGGACGGCCACCGCCATAAGGTTGCGGAAGGATTCCGTCTCCACCAGCCTAAAAGGCAGCATTTCCAATGCAAGCAGTCGTGAAATGTGCGAATTTAGGACAGTGGCCTGTGGGGCGTTAGCTGCGAATTTCCGCTTTCGTTCAAAGCTCAGGGATATGGACAACTGAATGCTACGGTGGGACGTGGACATGGACGTTGATGCTGTTTCTTGGGAAACTGCCATAACAAGTGAAGACTAGAGATGAGCGTTGTTCTACTCGAACTGTTCGCCAATCTCAAATTCGAGCTGTTTTGGGCGGTGTTCGAGCCATTCGGCGAACACGAACGATTTGAGAAAATTTCGGCTGTTCGAGGTTATGTTCGATAACTGTTCGTGCACCAAAATCATAACTGGATTTTTTCTCAGTAATGATGAAAATTAATGTTAATACGCAGTTTGAGTGTACAGCGGGGTGGGGGGAGGGGCAGGGGATGGATCTCTGCAGGAATAATGAAGATCTCCATTTTTTTTTCTCTTTCCCGCATTTACAGTGGGGAGGTGCAATCTGTCAGCCTATCAGCAGCGCACACACGGAGCGAAGTGCTTTTTTTCACACAAGCAAGGGCATGTGTCATTGGCAGTGTATGTTACATGTCCTTGCCCTATAAGACCAAGCCATTTTCCCCGTCGCCACCATTTTCTCACTGCTGCAGCTGCGTGTTAGACGGCACCGCTGTTGCTGTGTGCGCTATACCTTGTTAATTTCAAGCCAATTTTCGCACAAATCTACAGATAGCTTGGGAGTAGGGAATAGTTGTGATTGCAGTCCTTTTAAGGACTAGGTTACAGCATTTCCTACGACTTTTATCAGGCAGGTCTGTGCTCTTAAATAGATAGGTTGTGGGAGTAAGGACTAATTGTAATTGGAGTCCTTTTCAGGACTAGGTTACATCAGTTCCTATCAGTTTTTGCCAGGCAGATCTGTGCCAGTGCTGTGCAAGTTTTTTTCACAGCATTTGGCTGAATCTAGCAAAGCTAATCCTTTTTGGCCTACTGCAGAGTGTGTTAGTCAGTGGAGTAGCCTATCTGTGTTGCAAGATATACCACCTGTGTATAGAATACCAATTTTTTTACTGCACCTAGTGAAGTAAAATCTTTTGGGCATAGCATCATTCTATTAGTCCATCTATACTGACCTCCATCAGGTTGCAAATTGAATATAATTTTTTTCTGCATCTAGCTCTGAAAAAATATTTGGCCTTCTAGCAGTGTGTGGGACTTTCTCTATTAGTCCATCTATACTGACCTCCATCAGGTTGCAAACTGAATATATTTTTTTCTGCATCTACCTCTGAAAAAATATTGGGCTTGTAGCTGTGTGTGGGACTTGTTCTATTAATCCATCTATACAGACCTCCATCAGGTTGCAAACTGAATATAATTTTTTTCTGCATCTACCTCTGAAAAAATATTTGGGCTTCTAGCTGTGTGTGGGACTTGTTCTATTACTCCATCTATACTGACCTCCATCAGGTTGCAAATTGAATATAATTTTTTTCTGCATCTAGCTCTGAAAAAATATTGGGCTTCTAGCTGTGTGTGGGACTTGTTGTATTAGTCCATCTATACTGACCTCCATCAGGTTGCAAACTGAATATATTTTTTTCTGCATCTACCTCTGAAAAAATATTGGGCTTCTAGCTGTGTGTGGGACTTGTTCTATTAATCCATCTATACAGACCTCCATCAGGTTGCAAACTGAATATATTTTTTTTCTGCATCTAGCTCTGAAAAAATATTTGGCCTTCTAGCAGTGTGTGGGACTTTCTCTATTAGTCCATCTGTACTGACCTCCATCAGGTTGCAAATTAAAAATAATTTTTATCAGCATCTACCTCTGAAAAAATATTTGGGCTTCTAGCTGTGTGTGGGACTTGTTCTATTAGTCCATCTATACTGACCTCCATCACGCTGCAAATTCAAAATAATTTTTTGTCTGCATCTAGCTCTGAAAAAATATTTGGCCTTCTAGCAGTGTGTGGGACTTTGTCTATTAGTCCATCTATACTGACCTCCATCAGGTTGCAAATTAAAAATAATTTTTATCTGCATCTAGCTCTGAAAAAATATTGGGCTTCTAGCTGTGTGTGGGACTTGTTGTATTAGTCCATCTATACTGACCTCCATCAGGTTGCAAACTGAATATATTTTTTTCTGCATCTACCTCTGAAAAAATATTGGGCTTGTAGCTGTGTGTGGGACTTGTTCTATTAATCCATCTATACAGACCTCCATCAGGTTGCAAACTGAATATAATTTTTTTCTGCATCTACCTCTGAAAAAATATTTGGGCTTCTAGCTGTGTGTGGGACTTGTTCTATTACTCCATCTATACTGACCTCCATCAGGTTGCAAATTGAATATAATTTTTTTCTGCATCTAGCTCTGAAAAAATATTGGGCTTCTAGCTGTGTGTGGGACTTGTTGTATTAGTCCATCTATACTGACCTCCATCAGGTTGCAAACTGAATATATTTTTTCTGCATCTACCTCTGAAAAAATATTGGGCTTCTAGCTGTGTGTGGGACTTGTTCTATTAATCCATCTATACAGACCTCCATCAGGTTGCAAACTGAATATAATTTTTTTCTGCATCTAGCTCTGAAAAAATATTTGGCCTTCTAGCAGTGTGTGGGACTTTCTCTATTAGTCCATCTATACTGACCTCCATCAGGTTGCAAACTGAATATAATTTTTTTCTGCATCTAACCCAGCCAATAGTTTTGGCCTAATACCACAGTTTGGCCACTCAGCTCTGCTCGGTTCCCATCCATTGTTTTTTTGTGCAAACAACTCCAGAGTTGTGAATTAGTTAACCACCAAAATGAGTGGAAAAATGCCTGCTGCTGGTGGAAAGGGGAATAGGCGTGTTGGGAAGGGGAAAAAAGGTTGTGTCCGTGGGGTAGGTGTTAAAGCAACAGTAACATCTGCAGAAGAAAGACCATCTTCCAGCCAAACTAAAATGTCTACTTCTTTTAGCGAACAATGTGATAAGATCCCTTTCTTACGTCCACGCCAATCGCTACAAATTCCAGATGAGGCACAAAAACAGCAGGTGCTTCAACGGATATCAAGTGCTCCTTTAAGTGGGCTCTCCTCCACATCAACTTCAACATCACAAATACTCCAGTCCTCAAAGGTGTCACCCCAATCGCACTTGCTTCCTCACAGCTCCCAAATCTCCAGCTGCCCGTCTGAGTATGAGGTAGAACAGATGGTTGAGTCTGCAGAGCTGTTTGCTCATACTATAGCCTGGGAATCAGAGGTCGACTCCAGCGCTTCTGTGAATCCAGACGAGGAAATGATCTGCACTGATGCCCAGAATCTTTATGAGTCGGATCCAGGACCAGACGCAGAAGGTTCTGACCATAATGTAGACCCTCATTCCCAAACTGTAACTCCTGTTGGTGGAGACAATGAAGAAGACGATGATGAGACTCAAATACCTGATTGGAGCGACAACTTAAGTTTTTTGTCAGGGCAGGAACAGGTTGGCTCTGAGGACGACGGGTGTGATAACGCACAGGGTGATGATGATGAGGTTGGAGATCCCACTTACTGTCAACCCACAGTCAGCCAAGAGATGAGGTCAGCAGAGGAGGTGGAGGAAGATGCTAGTGACGACGAGGTCAGGTTGCGCCTTCCTGGACAGAGACGTAGTACTGGAAGCACGTCAACAACTGCATCCTCAAACACAACTCTGCCTCTCACCACAAGTCGTGGTGGCTCTTCAGGTCGCATGGGTGCTAAGCCTTGCATAGCCTGGGCATTTTTTCAGATCGATAAAGATGACCCAACTCGTGTTATCTGTAACATTTGTCAGCAAAAGCTAAGTAGAGGCCAAAAAATACATAGTTTGAGTACTTCATGCATGAACCGGCACATGGACATGAAGCATAAGTTGCAGTGGGAAGCTCAGTGTGCTACAATGCGGCCTAGCCGGCCGGGCCAACCACCGTCTGCCATATCTTGTGCATCCGCGGCCTCTTCATCCTCTGTGACTGGGGGGACAGCAGTCACACCTGTTTTGGGGCGCAGACCTGCCACCTCTTTATCCGCAACAGCCAGCGTGATTGGCAGGTCATCATTTTCTTTGGAGGTGGTAACACCAGCTGGTGTTGAGCGCTGTCCGACATCGATAGCACCACCTTTGGATCAAGGCAACCTAACATGTCCGCCTGCATCTTCCTCACAGACCGGCAGTTTGCCGGGGACACCCTTATCAACCCCGTCTAAGCACAATAGCCAGCCCTCTGTCCCTCAGATGTGGACAAGTAAAAGACCATTTCCTCCTAGCCATGAGAAAGCTAAGAGGTTGAATTTCACCATCTGCAAGCTCTTGGCTACAGAAATGCTGCCTTTCCGCCTGGTGGACACAGAGGATTTTCGAGACCTTATGTCCGTCGCAGTGCCCCAGTACCAGATGCCCAGTCGGCACTACTTCTCAAAGAAAGGTGTGCATGCGCTCCACCAGCATGTTGCACACAACATCACCGCTTCTTTGAGAAACTCTGTGTGTGACAGGGTGCATTTCACCACAGACACTTGGACGAGTAGGCATGGACAGGGGCGTTACATGTCGCTGACTGGGCACTGGGTAACTATGGTGACAGCAGGACAAGGGGCTGCTGTCCAAGTCTTGCCGTCCCCACGAGTTGTGCGTCAATCCTCTTTATGTCAAAGTTCCTCCACTGCTTCTGCCTCCTCAACCTCTTCTCGGTCTTCCACCTGCACCCAAAGCCTGTCTGGTCATGCCACAAGCTTTCTAACTGCACAGAAGGGATCCTGCACATCTCCTTACTATGCTGGCAGTAGGGCTCAACGTCATCAGGCGGTTTTTACTTTGAAATGTCTGGGAAATGTGAGTCACACAGCTGAGGAGTTGTGGTCAGCTCTGGAGAACCAATTTCATGAATGGTTGTCTACACTGGACCTGAAACCAGGGAAGGCCGTGTGCGACAATGCTGCAAACCTGGGTGCGGCCCTTCGCCGGGGCAATGTCACACAGGTGCCTTGTATGGCTCACGTGTTGAACCTGGTTGTCCAGCAATTTTTAGCCCACTATCCCAGACTAGATGGCCTTCTGCAGAGGGCACGGTCGCTGTGTGCTCACTTCCGCCGTTCGCATCCCGCAGCTCAGCGACTTACATCTCTACAGAAGTCGTTGGGCCTGCCACTTCACCGGCTAAAATGCGATGTGCCTACCCGGTGGAATTCAACTCTGCACATGTTGCAGCGACTGTGGCAGCACCGACAAGCCCTGGTGCAATACGTTCTGACGTATAGCCTGGGCCAACGAGATCCAGACGTGGGGAAAATCACGCTGGAGGAGTGGTCTCAGATCAGGGACCTATGCACCCTTCTGCACAGTTTTGAAATGGCGACGAAGATGTTTAGTGCTGACGATGCCATTATCAGCATGACTATTCCGGTGATTTACATGCTGGAGCACATGTTAAACAGAATTCGGAGTCAGGTGGTGGCACAAGAGGAGGTGGAGGAAGTAGAGGAGGAGGAGTTTTATGCGGAAGGGCTAACATCTGCAAGGTCCAGACGGTCGGCAGCACCAAGGCGGCAGGCATGTGAGGGTGGGGGAGATGGTTTTACCAGGGCGCATGGTAGCAGCCAAACTAGTGAGGAAGGTTCAGGATCCCAGGAAGAAGTGGAGGACGAACTGATGGAAGACTCATCAGATGAGGGAGACCTTGATCACATTTCTGTTGTGCGAGGTTGGGGGGAGAGGACAGAGGAAGGAAGCATGATTGTTACCTCGCCACCAACACAACAGGGACTTGGTGCTCCTGGATGCGCAACACACATGAGTGCCTTCTTGCTGCACTACCTGCAACATGACCCTCGAATTGTGAGAATTAGAAATAATCCTGACTACTGGGTTGCCACACTGTTAGATCCCCGGTACAAAAGTAAATTTGCAGAAATTATTCCTGCCATAGAAAGGGATGCACGCATGCAGGAGTATCAGCAGAGACTGTTGCAGAATCTTACATGTGCTTTTCCACAAAACACCAGTGGTGCACGTAGTGAATCTCACAGTTCCAACTTGCCAACCGTGGGACCGTCAAGTGTTCAGCACTCAAACCATAACAGAACCACAGTATCTGCTGGTAACATCAATTTTGCGCAATCATTTCACCACTTTTTTAGCCCATCCTTTGCAAGGCCACAGGAGACAAGAAGTCTGACACATAGTCAACGCCTAGAGACGATGGTACAGGAGTATCTCCAAGTAAACATTGAAGCCATGACTGTGTCACTGGACCCTTGCTCTTTTTGGGCTTCCAATCTGGATAAATGGCCGGAGCTAGCCACTTACGCCTTGGAGATCTTGTCATGCCCCGCAGCCAGCGTTCTGTCTGAACGTGTGTTCAGCGCTGCTGGTGGTGTGCTGACAGATAAGCGCACGCGGCTCTCCACTGATAATGTAGACAGACTCACGTTCATAAAGATGAACAAATCATGGATCCGAAACGACTTTTCTACCCCTGTGTCATCCTGGGGAGAGTAAAAGATGGATGATTGGTTAAAATCACCCTACCAACCGTTTTAAGCTTTCAAATTACTAATCATGTTTATCTGTATCTTGGCTGGAAAATAATTTGGGCTTTGTAGCAGTGTGCAGCACTGATTCTATTAGGCCATCTATACTAAGCTCCACCAGATTTAAAATTAATAATAATTTTTAGCTGCATCTAGCCCGGAAAATAATTTTGGGGCTCCGAGATGCGCAAGACACATAAGTGCCTTCTTGCTGCACTACCTGCAACATGACCCTCATATTGTCAGAATTCGAAGTAATCATGACTACTGGGTTGCCACACTCTTAGATCCCTGAAACTTTTCGATCAACCTTTTCATTTTAATAAAGACCAAAAAAATGGTCATTTTTGAAATTATAAGCATTAGCAGGTTATTAGAAACTGAAATCAAACAGTTTTCAACTCAAAACTTTATTCTAGGTGATGTTACATTTTCACATAGGACCCCTTGTTCGAAAGGAGCTTCTGAACTCTCTCGTCCATTGAATTTGTCAGGTTTTGGATGGTTTCTGCTTCAATTGTTTTGCATGAGGACAGAATACCCTCCCAGAGCTGTTGCTTAGATGTGAACTGCCTCCCGCCATCATAGACACTCCTTTTGATGATGCTCCAGAGGTTCTGAATGGGGTAGAGGTCAGGGGAGCATGGGGGTCACACCATAAGTTTGTCCCCTTTTATGCCCATATCAGCCAGAGATGCAGATGTTTTATGTGCAGCATGAGATGGTGCATTATCATGCAAAAAAATGATCTTGCTGTGAAATACACGGTTCTTCTTCTTGAACCATGGCAGGAAGTGCTGTTTGAGAAAATCCACATACATTATGGAGTTCATCTTTAGCGCCTTCAGGGATCCTAAAGGGGCCGACAATCTCTCTCCCCATGATTCCAGCCCAAAACATTACTCCACCTCCTCCTTGTTGGCGCTGTAGCCGTGTTTGCGTGGGGTGTCCATCAACCAGCCATCCTCCACTCCATCCATCTGGACCATCGAGCGCTGCACGGCACTCATCCGTGAACAAAACAGTTTTGAAATCAGTCTTCATGTAATGTTTGGCCCACTGGAGCCGTTTCTGCTTGTGTGAAGTGGATAGAGGAGGTCTACAGGATGGCGTCTGCACAGCTGCAAACCTCTGAAGGACCCTGCATCTTGTTGTTCGGGGGATGTTGGAGGCACCAGCAGCTTCAAAAACTTGTCTGCTGCTATGACAAGGCTTTTTTGCCGCTGCTCTTTTAACCTGACGTAATTGCCTGTAGGAAAGAGTCCTCAATTTGCCCTTATCAGCACGCACACGTGTGTACTGTGAATCAGCTACATACTTCTTGATTGCCAAGACACTTCATCCTGATCATCGCACAATGTTGATTGTAGTCATGCCTTGACCTAAACACTCCACAATTTGTTGCTTCTCAGCAGCCGACACATCCCTTTTCTTTCCCATTTTGGCAGAAAATGTAGGCTGCTTAATAATGTGAGACAGCCTTCTTAAGTAGTCTTGCCTTTCATTGGACACACCTGCCAAACTAATTAGCACAGGTGTCTGCAATTGCTTACAGTGATATAAAGAGCCCTGACACACATCACCATCAATGAGTTTAACTGACAAACAAACAAATTCTTCCCTTATCACTCCTAAACACTTTTTGCATAATAATTTGGAACACAGTGTACATGTGCTTTTCCACAAAACACCAGTGGTTCACGTAGTGAATCTTACAGTTCTAACTTGCCAACCGTGGTCTGTATGGAGTTGTTCAATAAAGGGCCCAAAATTAAGATAACATAGATGGGAGAGGTCTCTATAAATAGGAATTCCTAAGTATTTGATACCCTGTGAGGGCCAGGCAAAGGGAAAGTTGGACTGGATGGAATCCTATATGGATTTGGGGAGCTAGACATCGAGGGCCTCAGACTTCGCTGCATTGATTTTAAAATTTGACCATGTAACAAAGTGATCTATTTCAGCCATAACAGCATGGATGGATATATGTGATTGAGTGATATATACTAGGACATCATCAGCAAATAGAGAGCACTTGTACTCGGTGCCTCCCACCTCAATCCACCTAATATTGGGGTTATGGCGAATTGATGAGAGCAGGTGCTCCGTCACTAGGATGTATAAGAGAGAGGACAGAGAACATCCCTGCCTTGTCCCATTGGTGATTGTGAAAGGTGATGAAAATGTTCTGACGCGCCCCCTGGGCCTTGGGACACCCGGAACCGGACCCTTTTTGGTGGATGCTGGTGGTTGTAGTCTCCGTGGCGGCGACCCGGTTCCGTGGCTCAGGGCGGTCAAACCAGTGGTGGAACTCTTTATGTGGTTTTGATGTTTAAATGTCCGACTACGCCACCCGTGGATTGCGGTCAGAGTGAACCGCCGCTCCAGGGCAGACCGCTGAGGCTGGTGTTGTGGGTGCAGCAGAGCGTAGCATAACTCCCCACGGGAGGAGTATAGCCTCAGGGCAGTGTATGCGGAGGATGGGGGTGATGGTGCAGGGCAGCAGCAGTAACGACACGGAGTCAGTGATGCAGTCCAGGGCCTTTACTCACAGTTCTTATTATCCAGACCACGTCTGCAGGTAACGGCTGCCCACGTCGTACTGTGCTCACCAGGTGAGGGGCTCAGACAACTCCCAGATAACTTTGGAGCGCTTCACATGACCCCCTTTGTGTGTCCTTTGTCTGGCCTTTCTTACCAACCCTTCTGTCCGGCTGCCTCGGGCCTCCTCTTGGTAAACTTGGCGCCAGTTTCCCTGACCCTATGTGGTGCCTTCCTAGCGGGTGTAGCGAGGGGCTGCGCCACATAAAATGTCACAGCCTCCTGTTTCTAGCTGAGGGTCGTTTCCTGCCTCCACTAGTTTCGGGGACCGGTCTCCCCCTTTGGCCTGACCCCTCCACGCAGGTGGATTCGGGCGTGCGGTGGCGGCTCACCCGTCCGCACCCCTGGGATCCCTTCGTTCCTCGTTCCTGGAGCCTTCTCCGCTCCTCTTCCTTCCTTCTCCCTCTTCCAGGCCTGGGCCTCTGTTACTAGGCCTGCCTCCGGAGCAGAGCTCATGCAGAGCCCCTGCTCCCTGCCACTTCTGCTCAGACTTCTCTGCACTGAACTAAGATGGTGCCCACCTTTTATACTCCCTTCTCAATGCACCCAGGAACTGCTTCCTCCCTGCTCCTGCACTACAGGGTTCCCCTTCCTCAGTGTTCCCTCCCCCCACTCCAGCCAGGGACAGGGACGGTTGTGCCCATCTCAGGGGCATATTGGTCGCCCTGCCCCACGGCAATGTGGTGTAATGCATGCAGGTGTCGGGTCCTGATCCACACTCCATCCTTACCTGAGAGTGAGATATCACACCTCTGGGTGAGGTGCAATACCTTTGTAGCAACCGAGCCCTCAGGGTAATACAGTTCCATTTATCTTCAGCCTAGGTGACGTATTGCGATACAGGGCCGTGATTTTGGCTATAAAAGGGTCCCCTAGACACCTACCCCAAGCTTTTTAAGAGAATCATATATGGCGTGCCAGGAGACTCTATGGAATGCTTTCTCAGCATCCAACGAGAGTATCTAATTACAAATTTTTAACTGCATCTAGCCCAGTAAATACTTTGTGCCTAGTAGCAGTGTCTGCTAGTCAGCGGATTATCCCGGCTGTTAAGCAAGCTACACCACCTGTAGTTTTGACACTTAATTTTTTCAAAGGAAATGCTTCGGGACCACGGGATACTCAGTGAAGAGCATCAGGAGGCACCCCAAGGCATAGGGGCTGGGACTGGCAGTAGGATGCCTTGCGGTTGACAGCCGAGCTCGATCCTTATAAAAGCTTTTTAACTGCAGCTTTAGTGGACGCTACTGGAGCTGGAATTACGCGGCTGCTGGCATGAGACTTGCCCTCCAATAGATCCTTGTAAATGGATTTAAAGTGTATTCATTCAAATTAGAGAGACAATTTAAATTAAAAAGCTTAGAGCTGCCTTCACCACAGGGGGGCTCGCTCGACCCACCAGCGGACAGGCACCAGTATTGGGAGAGGGGGGCTGGCCGTCAGGGTTCACCGCGGCTCTGGCACAAACCCGGCGACACGGAGGTGGCACGGGCAGGAGCGGACTGAACGTGTCGGCTTCTCACTTTTTGGATTTTAGAAGGGCATGACATGCCTATATCTGTGTCTCCCCCTCCTTTTACTCCTCCACCTCTTTTCTTTTCGCATGACTATATGTACTTGTCACTTTTCCATGTGTTAGTTGTGTCTTCAGAGCAGTTTGTCAGCTTTTGGACACCTTTGAAGGTGTTTTCTATGTGTTTCTATGTGTTTTTGTTTGCCTGCCATTGGTTTTAACGGTGTTCGAAGGTGTTCGACGAACAGTTCGACGAACAGTTCGGCGAACACACGGGTGTTCGACGAACCGAACCGAACTCGAACACTACGGGGGTGGCTCAACACTAGTGAAGACTGAGAGGAGGGGGCATCTTTGCATGCAGTATGGACAGGGGATTGCCTTGCACACACAACAGGGGGTTCTCTTGCACGCACAACAGCGGAAGAAGCAGTGGTGACACCCGCTGACACTGGTTGTGGACCCTGGGGTTCGCCCCACAAAGTCGGGTGCTTTGCTGACATGTGCCTAATCATGCTGGTGGTGGTCAGGCTGGTAGTTTTGTCACGCCTGCTGACGCTGGCATGGCAGGTGTTACAAATGGCCTTTTTGGGTATATCAGCAGAGTCTTTAACAAAATTCCAAACTCTGGAAGACCTACAGGTTGTACTGGCAATGTCCCTCGTGTTGGTGTTAAGGGGAACTGTTGCCTGCCTTCTGTGTGCGGCCACCACACTGCTTCTTCCTGCCTGTTGGGGTACTCTGCCTCCCTCACCCTGTGTGCTCCTGGCCTCGCTCTGCATGTCCTCCTGCCACGTTGGGTCAGTTACTAGATCATCCACCTCCTCCTCCTCTTCCACTTGCACGCCACGATCCTCCTCCTCACTTCCTGGCAATTGTGTCTCGTCATCGTCCACCTCTTGTGACAAATTGCCAGCGTCGACTTCCTATGGCCGTGGCTCTTCAAATATTTTGGCATCGCTACATGGGATCTCCTCTTCCACCACTTCAAGCGGAGCAGACGAGGGGCACAAATCTGGAAATGGACCAGTGAACAGCTCTTCAGAGTGTCCAAGTGTGGGATCAGTTGCTGTCTGACGACACTCGGCATGGTGGGAGGAAGGCGCATCAGGGTGAGGAGGAGTATGCGGTCGAGACTCACGGCTACTAACACTTGACCGTGTGGAAGACAGACCGGAGGTGGTGGTGCCCAGGTGACTGGAAGTATTATCTGCTATCCAATTAATAACCTGTTCACACTGATCAGTTCGCAATACTGGTGTTGTTCTGTGCTTCCCTAGTAATTCGGTAAAGAACTGGGAGCGAGAAGATGTGGCTGTTGGTTGTGGCACATTTTGACCTTGGCCACGGCCCCGTCCTCTGCACGCACCATCACCAGAACGTCCAGTTCCACGTCCCTTGCCACGCGCCTTTCCCATTGTAAAGGAAGTAAAATAGCTTACACCCGCACTATCAATGGAAAAAGGGTAATAAAAAGTAGATTAGAACCGTGGAAGAGGACAGGGCATTATCATGCATGAAATGATCTCGATGGTCCAGATGGATGGAGTGGAGGATGGCTGGTTGATGGACACCCCATGCAAACACGGCTACGGCGCCAACAAGGAGGAGGTGGAGTAATGTTTTGGGCTGGAATCATGGGGAGAGAGATTGTCGGCCCTTTTAGGATCCCTGAAGGGGTAAAGATGAACTCCATAATGTATGTTGAGTTTCTCAAACAGCACTTCCTGCCATGGTTCAAGAAGAAGAACCGTGCATTCCGCAGTTAGATCATTTTCATGCATGATAATGCCCCGTCTCTTGCTGCACATAACACATCTGCATCTCTGGCTGCTGTGGGCATAAAAGGGGACAAACTTATGGTGTGGCCCCCATGCTCCCCTGACCTCAACCCCATTGAGAACCTCTGGAGCATCATTAAAAGGAGTGTCTATGATGGCGGGAGGCAGTTCACATCTAAGCAACAGCTCTGGGAGGGTATTCTGTCCTCATGCAAAACAATTGAAGCAGAAACCATCGAAAACCTGACAAATTCAATGAATGAGAGAGTTCAGAAGCTCCTTTCGAACAAGGGGTCCTATGTGCAAATGTTACATCACCTAGAATAAAGTATTGAGTTGAAAACAGTTTGATTTCAGTTTGTAATAACCTGCTAATGCTTATAATTTCAAAAATGACCATTTTTTGTTCTTTATTAAAATGAAATGGTTGAAAACTCTGCTGTGCATAATAATTTGGAACATGCATTTTGAGTGCAGTTTGAGTGTTTTATTTTTTTAAAAATATACTGTTATCATAGGCAGTTTGTACAAAAACCTTTCAATTGTACTCTAATAGTTATTTGACTGGAAAATTACAATGAGTGCAATTCATATAGGTAATTTGGGAAAATCTGAGAAAATATTATTTGCATAATAATTTGGAACACAGTGTATATATCTCTCCCTAAATCAGCAGCGCTGTCCCTACACTGTCTGATCCCAGCCGTCTGTGACCAAGATGGCGGCGCCCGGTTTTAAATACTCGAGGTGACGCGGTGCGGCCAGCCAATCAATGTAATGCCCACAACCAATATGGCTGCAGCATTACAGTGACTGGTTGGCAATCCCTGCATGTTCATTGGCTCTGTAAAGAGCGCCAAACATGCAGGGCGGAGACCGGAGCTCCCGCCCGAGTAACCCGGAAATACTCGGTGCTCGCCGAACATCCCGGGTAGCGTGATGCTCGGGCGAGTACCGAGCAGTGTCGAGCATGTTCGCGCAACACTAAATCTAACCCAAAATGATATCAATAAAAACGTCAGCTCAGCGCAACTGCTCATTCTGCTCCAGATACCAAAAAAATGGAGACGCTATGGGTCTCGGAATATGGTGACTTTTTTTTAACGAACTTTGGATTTTTTTTTCACCACTTAAATAAAAATGAACCTATACATGTTTGGTATCTACAAACTTGTAATGACCTGGATAATAATAGCAGGTCGGTTTTAGCATTTAGTGAACATGGTAAAAAAAATACAACTGTGGAATTGCACTTTTTTAGCAATTTCACTGCACTTGGAATTTTTTTCCCGTTTTCCAGTACACAATATGGTAAAACCAATGGTGTCATTCAAAGGTACAATTTGTACTGCAAAAAAATAAGCCCTGACATGGCCATATTGACAAAAAAATAATAAAGTTATATTTCTGGGAAGAAGGGGAGCAAAAAACCAAAGCACAAAAACGGAAAATGGCCCGGGGGTGAAGGAGTTAAAGATGTGAGCAATGGAAATTAACCTACAATAATAATAATAATTTTATTTCTATAGGCCCAGCATATTCCGTAGCACTTTATAATTCAGAGAGGAAATGTACAAACAAAATAAGACATTGTAGAATAACACATAGGGGCCCTGCTCCCAAGCTTACAATCTGTGAAGAAATAGGGGTGACATAAAAATTAAGAAAAAGTACTTATATTATTTGGACCAGCCATCAATATAATAAATAAGGGCTTTCAAATAAAGATGCATGAACTGGTCAATATCTGTATAAGTGCAGATAATAAATGCTACTGAGTGCATGGACAAAGTGGAGACAGATGAAAGGAGGGACTAGATTCTCAGAAAAAGGTAAGAAGAGAGAACAAGGAATAGTTAGATTAGTGAGGTGAATTAATAGGCCAGCCTAAATAAAATGTGTTTTTAGAGCCCTATTCAAACTGTGGATATTGGGACATAACTGGATTGTCCAGGGGAGTGCATTCCAGAGAACTGGCACAGCATGAGATAAGTCATGTAGATGGAAGTGGGAGGTTCAGATTATAGAGGATGCTAGTGTTAGGTCATTAGCAGAATGGAGAACATGAGTTGGATGGTTGACAGAGATGACGGATGAGATATAGGGTGGTGCAGAACTGTGGGATGGGGATGGGGAGGTGCCGTGAATATCAGGATGGGGAGGGAGAGATGCCATGAATACCAGGATGGGGATGGTGGGGTGCCATGAATACCAGGATGGTGATGGGAGGTGTCATGAATACTAAGATGGGGAAGGGGAGGTGCCATGAATACAAGGATGGGGATGGGGGGTGCCATGAATACCAGGATGTGTATGGTGGGGTGCCATGAATACCAGGATGGGGAAGGGGGAGTGCCATAAATGCCAGGATGGGAAAGGGGGGAGTGCCATGAATACCAGGTTAGTGATGGGGGGGTGCCACAAATATTAGGATAGGGATGGGGGGGCACCATGAATACCAGGATGGAGATAGGGAGTGCCATATATACCAGGATGGGGGGACATGTATACCAGGATGGGGGGCCATGTATAACAGAATGGAGGGCCATGTATATCAGGATGGGGGGCCATGTATAATGGAATGGAGGGCCATGTATACCAGAATGGGAGCCAGGTATGCCAGGATGGGGGCCACATATATCAAGATGGGGGGGCATACATACCAGGATCGTTGATATTAGTTCAGAACTGGGGGACATTACCCCTATAACACTGTCAGCAGCAGACTTGCCACTAGTGCATCATGACCACATTTTTTGCTTACATTTTTTTTCTATTTTCCTTATCTAAAACCTAGGTGCATATTATGGTCCGGTGCGTCTTACAGTCTGAAAAATACGGTATTTATTTTAGATGATTAGCTGAATGGAGAGCACAGGAAGGGCGGTGTACCAAGATGAGGGAGGGGCAACATGGTGGAGAACTTTTTGAGTGATGATAAGTTTATCTTATCTTCTAAAGCAGATAGTCAGCCATTTGTTATGCCTGTACCCTAGAGTCAAGCTCCGCACCCTTCCTCTATGGCTGCCACCCTTTTCTGTGCTCCATGACAGGTTTCAACAGTTGCTTGGCATACATCATTGACATTATCCAATGCTTTTAAAGGTTGACTTAGACACACATGAGGTGTTTGAGTATTCAGTCAGTGTTGTGTATAGTTGCTGTTTGTCTTGGCGTTCTCCACCATACAGTTTTTTGAGCAGAAATAATCTCTGCAAACTCCTGTGGGTTCTGCAACTTGCATCTACAACTTCTCACACCTGTTGATTAGCCCAGCATCTTTTTTTAATCTGTATGAACTGTTATTAAGAAACTGTTCACATTATGCTGCAATCATCTCAATACATCTGTTTACTTTGACTTGCAGCTGATTCTTCTTGTGAGGTAAAGCATTTGCTTCTTGTTTTTAAACATGTTTTACCTCACAGAAAGCAACAACTGTGACCTTATGCTGTAATGTCTGTTTACTCTCTTTTGTTTACTCCCTGGCTAGGAGCTGTGGTATGTGCAGTTCCTGCATGGTAAGACACATACATTACACAGGACATAGTTCATTTATAAGATTATCTCAGCACAGGAACATTTTTTTAACACATCCAATGTGGAACTTATTACTATTTCAAGATTTATTGATTAAAATGTGGAACAACGCCTTTAACGTCTGTGGTTTCTACAACTTGCATCTACAGCTTTTTAGTTTTACTGATAAACCTGTCATCTGCTGTATGTATATGAACTGTTATTTAGAGGCTGTTTATATTATGCTGCAATCATCTCTGTTAACGCTTGTGGTTCTTCCCTATCCAGCTACATCCTGGTTCAGACCTTCCATTTAACACTTTTAGCTGCTCTCCTGAGTTTGTTTACACTCCTGGCTTTGAGGCTTCTGATGTGTCCTGCTCCATTTACTTGCTTATTATTCAGTATACCCCATTGTTCAGGTTTGTGCTGCTATGCCATCATCCTCAATACATGTATTTACTCTGACTTGCAGCTTAGTGGATCCATGTCACAGGTGAGCCCTAACAGTATGATATCACCACAGCCCCCCACACAGTATGATTGCCCCACAGCACCCAAGACAGTTGCATAGCACCCACAGCACTCTACACATTATGATGCCCCTTAAAGCCCCTCACATACAGTATGATGGCCCCAACAGACCCATTACGCAGTATGAAAGCACCTAGCACCCTCCACTCACAGTACGACGTCTGGCCAGCCCCCAGACCCGGTCCCCACAGCCACCCACACACAGAATATCTCCACAGCCCCCCAACATTATGATGCTTCCACAGCCCCACAGAGAGTATGATGGTCCTCACAGCCCCCCAGACAATATGATAACTCCTACATCCACCCACTCAGTATGATGGCCCCCTCAACTACACACACAAAGTATGATGGCACCCGCACAACATATTGTGTCCCCACAGCCCCTCAAACAGTTTTATGCCCCTACCATACACTGTATGATGGCCCCCACACAGTATGTTTATCACCTCATCCCTCTTCAAGTACTGATTAATTTTCCCTGACACACTGCACCACTCTGTGCAGTGTGCAGACTGAGGCTCCATACTGCAGGCACAATCTAGTGACGTCATTTTGCCTTCTCTGAGACTGATACAAACATAGTGAATGGTGGAGCAAAGAGCTGATGGATCGCTGTTCCACCATTATATTCAATGGTATCTGCATCCTTTGAATTTGTGATACTAGGTGGGAGGGCCCAACCCAAGGCCCAACCCACTGCCCCATAATGGCTATGTATTCTGCAAATATTTACGTTGTGACACTGTATACAAATAATGTTATTTGTGTATTGATATCAAAATCATTGTGTGATTGGATGGTTTATTGTAGTTATTAGTGTTGAGCGAGCATGCTCGACACTGCTCGGTACTCGCCCGAGCATCTCACTACTCGGGATGTTCGGCGAGCAACGAGCATTTCTGGGTTACTCGGGCGGGAGCTCGAGTCTCCGCCCTGCATGTTTGGCGCGCTTTACAGAGCCAATGAACATGCAGGGATTGCCAGCCAGTCACTGTAATGCCGCTGCCATGTTGGTTGTGGGCATTACAGTGATTGGCTGGCCGCACAGCGTCACCTCGAGTATTTAAAACCGGGTGCCGCCATCTTGGACACAGTCGCTACGGATCAGACGGTGTAGGGAGAGTGCTGCTGAGCTAGGGAGAAATTTATACTGCGAAATAGGTAGTGTAGGGTCTCTAAAGCCTGCAAAATAAAACAAACAGTCCTTCTCAGGACTAATATTCATCCCAGATATCAGACAGGCAGGCAGGCAGACTGTATAGGAGACGCAGTGGTTATACCAATAAACACTGCATTACAGTCCTGTGTGCTGCTTCTCAAATTGCTAGACTTAGCCCCCGGTCTCAGGGGCCAGGAAAAATCCTTTTTTTTCATCTAAATCCTCTTTTTTTTTCTCAGTCAGACTGTACAAATACCGTCTTATTAAACTTTTGGTATCCCCCCCCCCCTCCCAAAAGAAAAAATTGAGTGTGTCCGTGAGTGTTCAGACACAAATATATCAGTTTAAAAGAGTCTGGTTTCGGCCAGATAACTAGAACTGTGGTTTTGCAGTTCCACGTTTCAAATCTCTGTATTATCCACTTTTTTGCCTTTTTTCCATAAAAAAAAAACAGTTTGAGTGTCTCGCTGACAGTTCAGACTCAAATATATCTGTTTAAAAGATTCTGGTGTAGGCCAGAGAAATAGAACTGTGGTTTTCCTCTTCCACGGTTCAAATCTGGGTGTAATCCACCATTTTGCATAAAAAAAAACAGTTTGAGTGTCTCGCTGACTGTTCAGACACAAATATATCTGTTTCAAAGATTCTGGTGTAGGCCAGAGAACTAGAACTGTGGTTTTCCTCTTCCATGGTTCAAATCTGGGTGTAATCCACCTTGTTGCATAAAAAAAACAGTTTGAGTGTCTCGCTGACTGTTCAGACACAAATATATCTGTTTAAAAGATTCTGGAGTAGGCCAGAGAAATAGAACTGTGGTTTTCCTCTTCCACGGTTCTAATCTCCTTTTTATTATCCTTTTGCCATTGATAGTGCGAGTGTAAGCTATTTTACTTCATTTACAATGGGCAAGGCGCGTGGCAAGGGATGTGAAACTGGACGTTCTGGTGATAGTGCGTGCAGAGGACGGGGCCGTGGCCAAGCTGAAAATGTGCCACAACCAACAGCCACATCTTCTCGCTCCCAGTTCTTGACCGAATTACTAGGGAAGCACACAACAACACCACTATTGCGAACTGATCAGTGTGAACAGGTTATTAATTGGATAGCAGATAATACTTCCAGTCACCTGGGCACCACCACCTCCGGTCTGTCTTCCACACAGTCAAGTGTTAGTAGCCGTGAGTCTCGACCGCATACTCCTCCTCACCCTGAAGCTCCTTCCTCCCACCATGCCGAGTGTCGTCAGACAGCAACTGATCCCACAGTTGGACACTCTGAAGAGCTGTTCACTGGTCCATTTCCATATTTGGGCCCTTCGCCTGCTCCGCTTGAAGTGGTGGAAGAGGAGATCCCATGTAGCGATGGCCAAATATTTGAACAGCAACGGCCACAGGAAGGCGACGCTGGCAATTTGTCACAAGAGGTGGACGATGACGAGACACAATTGCCACAAAGTGAGGAGGAGGACTGTGGTGCAGAAGTGGAAGGGGAGGAGGTGGTGGATGATCTAGTAACTGACCCACTGTGGCAGGAGGACACGCAGAACAAGGCCAGCAGCACACAGGGGGAGGGAGGCAGAGTACCCCAACAGGCAGGAAGAAGCAGTGTGGTGGCCGCAGACAGAAGGCGGGCAACAGTTCCCCGTAACACCAACACGAGGGACATTGCCAGTACAACCGGTAGGTCTTCCAGAGTCTGGAATTTTTTTAAAGACTCTGCTGATAACCCCAAAAAGGCCATTTGTACCACCTGCCAGGCCAGCATCAGCAGGGGTGACAAAACTACCAGTCTGACCACTACCAGCATGATCAGGCACATGTCAGCAAAGCACCCGACTTTGTGGGGTGAACCCCAGGGTCCACGACCAGTGTCAGCGGGTGTCACCACTGCTTCTTCCGCTGTTGTGCGTGTAAGAGAACCCCCTGTTGTGTGTGCAAGGCAATCCCCTGTCCATACTGCATGCAAAGATGCCTCCTCCTCTCAGTCTTCACTTGTTATGGCAGTTTCCCAAGAAAAAGCATCAACGTCCATGTCCACGTCCCACCGCAGCGTTCAATTGTCCATATCCCAGACCTTTGAACGAAAGCGCCTATTCGCAGCCAACGCCCCACAGGCCACAGTCCAAATTCGCACATTTCATGACTGCTTGCATTGGAAGTGCTGCCTTTTAGGCTGGTGGAGACGGAATCCTTCAGCAACCTTATGACGGTGGCCGTCCCTCGGTACTTGGTCCCCAGCCGACACTATTTTGCTCGGTGTGCCATCCCTGCACTACACAAACACGTGTCCCAAAACATCTGCCGTGCCCTCAACAACACAGTTACTGGGAGAGTCCACCTAACAACGGATACGTGGACAAGTGCTTGTGGTCAGGGACGGTACATCTCCCTGACGGCACACTGGGTAAACATAGTGGAAGCCGGGACCCTGTCGGACCTTGGGACGGAACACATCCTCCCCACACCGAGGATTGCGGGCCCTATGTCAGTCAGAGTTGCCCCCACAGTGTACAGCTCCTGCGCATCATCCTCCTCCTCCTCCTCATGTACAGCCTCCATCTCAGATATCACCACATCAGTTACAAGCTGGAAGCACTGCAGTACTGCCTCAGCCAAACGGCAACAGGCTGTACTGAAACTCATAAGCTTAGGTGATAAACCTCACACTGCTTGTGAGTTGTGGACAGCTGTGAAAGAGCAGGCAGATGTGTGGCTGAGACCGCTGAACTTACATGCAGGCATGGTCGTGTGTGACAATGGCCGTCACCTGGTGGCGGCTCTGAGGCGAGGCAAGATCACACACGTACCATGCCTGGCTCATGTGCTTAATGTCGTGGTTCACCGGTTTCTTAAATCGTACCCCGAGTTGCCAGATCTACTCGTCAAAGTACGCCGCCTGTCAGCTCATTTTCGGAAGTCGGCTACAGCTTCTGCCGCCCTTGCTGTGTTGCAGCAGCGTTTGCAGCTTCCGGCACACCGACTGGTGTGTGATGTCCCCACACATTGGAACTCTACCCTCCACATGTTGCAAAGGATTAGTGAGCAGAAAAGAGCAGTTGTGGAGTACCAGCTGCAACAAGGCCGTCGATATTCAGGTCAGACTCCACACATAAGACCTCAGGAGTGAACCTGAATGTCTGACATATATACAATCCTGACAAACTTTGAGGAGTCCACCAAGATGGTGAGTGGCGATGACGCCATCATTAGCGTCAGCATCCCACTTGTCTGTCTTTTGCAACGCTCTCTAGAGAGAATTAAAGAGGAGGCATTGCAGCCAGAGTATGATGAGATGGATCAAGAAGCCGTATCGGGCGATTACACACAGCCCAGCCTCATCTCATCCCAATGTTCATTGGGGGACAATGAGGGAGAGGAGGAGGAGGAGGAAGAACAGGAGCTGGTATCATGTGCTGTAGACGGTAGTACCTGCACAACTGTCATACCGTCGGTTCAGCGTGGGAGGCCTGAGGACAGGGGGGGGGGGAGGAGAGCATGGTAAGTCGTCATCTTGGTGAGGACACGGAAGTCTTGCCCATTACCAGTCTGGCACGCATGGCTGACTTTATGTTACGCTGCCTTAACCGTGACCCTCGCGTTGTCAAAATGTTGAGTGACAGTCATTACTGGTTGGTGACACTTTTAGTCCCCCGCTGCAAGGAGAACTTTCACTCTCTTATTCCTGAGGTGGAGAGGTCTACAAAAATGGGGCAGTACCAGAAGGCCCTTTCTGCAGAACTGTTAAAATAATTCCCATCTGAACACGCTAGTGGCAGAGGTCACAGTTTGTTGCCCAACCAAGGCGTACAGGTGAGAGAGATGCAACTCCAATCCAGCGGAGGCAGGGGAACACTGTCAACGTTCTGGGACAGTTTTCTGAGACCCGCCCAGCTTACAGGCACTAAGGTGCGGGGTACTCTCACAAGGAATGGAAAGTTTCAAAAGATGGTGAGGGAGTACCTTGTCGACCGTACCAGCGTCCTCCGTGATTCCTCTGTGCATTTTAATTATTGGGTATCCAAGCTGGACACTTGGAATGAACTTGCTCTGTACGCCTTGGAGGTCCTGGCCTGCCCTGCCGCTAGCGTGTTATCGGAGTGTGTTTTTAGTGCCGCTGGGAGAATTTTAACTGATAAGCGCACTCGCCTGTCAACTGACAATGCTGACAAGCTGACTCTTATCAAAATGAACAAGGGCTGGATTGGGCCAGACTTCTTATCACCAACAAATGACAGCAGAGTAACATAAAGTTAAATCCACTGTATTATTTCGGGAGGTGTATTCCAGTGCACCGCTTCACACCCACACATGGGTATACGCTTACTCATTTCGGCTGTTTTTTGCTCTTCTCCTTATCGTCAGCCTCCACCACCACTATAGCACCAGGGTGACCGTGGTCCGTGTTGCCAGCATTGCAAGTTCTTCCATCCTAATTTTTGGCAGCTTTTGCTTGGAAGGCATAGGCAAAGACTATGGGAGATCCACTCCCCAATAATGGGAATAATGTTTTTAATATGCTGTACTGCATGGCTCTTGTAAGGGGCATTGCAAGTTCCTCCGTCCTAATTTTTGGCAGCTTTTGCTTGGAAGGCATAGGCAAAGACTATGGAAGACCCACTCCCCAATAATGGGAATATTGTTTTTAATATCCTGTACTGCATGGTTCTTGTAAGTGGCATTGCAAGTTCCTCCGTCCTAATTTTTGGCAGCTTTTGCTTGGAAGGCATAGGCAAAGACTATGGGAGACCCACTCCCCAATAATGGGAATAATGTTTTTAATATCCTGTACTGCATGGCTCTTGTAAGGGGCATAGCAAGTTCCACCGTTGTAATTTTTGGCAGCTTTTGCTTGGAAGGCATAGGCAAAGACTATGGAAGACCCACTCCCCAATAATGGGAATAATGTTTTTAATATGCTGTACTGCATGGCTCTTGTAAGGGGCATTGCAAGTTCCTCCGTCCTAATTTTTGGCAGCTTTTGCTTGGAAGGCATAGGCAAAGACTATGGGAGACTCACTCCCCAACAATGGGAATAATGTTTTTAATATGCTGTACTGCATGGCACTTGTAAGGGGCATTAAAATAGTCTTGTTAAGCTACTGTGACCTCCACGTCTCTTCCAAGGGTCATTTATATTGTCCTTTTATTCAATTGGGACCTCCATGTCTCTTCCAAGGGGCATTGATATTGTCTTTTTATTCCACGGTGACCTCCACGTCTCTTCCAAGGGGCATTAAAACCATCTTGTTAAGCTACTGTGACCTCCACGTCTCTTCTAAGGGGCATTAAAACCGTCTAGCTAAACCACTCTGTACTCCACGTCTCTTCCAAGGGGCATTAAAATCGTCTTGTTAAGCTACTGTGACCTCCACGTCTCTTCCAAGAGTCATTGATATTGTCTTTTTATTCTACTGTATCCTCCACCACTCTTCCAAGGGGCATTAAAACCATCTTGTTAAGCTAGTGTGACCTCCACGTCTCTTCCAAGAGGCATTAAAATCGTCTTGTTAAGCTACTGTGACCTCCACGTCTCTTCCAAGGGGCATTAAAATCATCTTGTTAAGCTACTGTGATCTCCACGTCTCTTCCAAGGGGCATTAAAACCGTCTTGTTAAACCACTCTGAACTCCACGTCTCTTCCAAGGGGCATTAAAACCGTCTTGATAAGCTACTGTGACCTCCACGTCTCTTCCAAGGGGCATTAAAACCATCTCGTTAAACCACTCTGAACTCCACGTCTCTTCCAAGGGGCATTAAAATCGTCTTGTTAAGCTACTGTGACCTCCACGTCTCTTCCAAGGGTCATTGATATTGTCTTTTTATTCCACTGGGACCTCCACCACTCTTCCAAGGCGCATTGATATTGTCTTTTTATTCCACTGCGACCTCTACCACTCTTCCAAGGGGCATTGATATTGTCTTTTTATTCCACTGCGACCTCCACTTCTCTTCCAAGTGGCATTAAAACCGTCTTGTTAAACCACTCTGAACTTCACGTCTCTTCCAAGGGGCATTAAAACCGTCTTGTTAAGCTACTGTGACCTCCACGTCTCTTCCAAGCGTCATTAAAACCGTCTTGTTAAACCACTCTGAACTCCACAGCTCTTCCAACGGGCATTGAAATATTGTTTTTAATTACCTCTAACCTCCACGACTCTTCCAACGGGCATTGCATTACCTCCTAATTTTAGTCAGCTTTTGCTTTTCAATGCATAGGCGAACACTAAGGGAGACCCACTCCCCAATAATAGGTAGAAGGTTTTTAGTACGCTGTTAATCCACGTCTGTTTCTAGGGGCATTGGAGTTCCTCATAATTTTTGGAAAGCCTTCCATTCACTGCTTAGGCCAACAGTGTACAGGAGACCCAGTTGCCATAAATGGAAAAAACTATTTAGTTAAGGTCCTCTGACCTCCATGTCACTTCCAAAGGGCATTGGAGTGCCTCGAAGCTTTTGGTAGGCATTGCACTCACTGTGTGCCCTATAACTGTGTAGCCGAACCGCTGCTTTTGGTACAGAAACATATCCTACAAGACATGTGTGGTTGACTGGCCTGATATTGATGTGAATGGTCCCTGTTCCTCCTGCTCTTTCTCCTTTGCCACCACCTCATCCATCATTCATCACCTGAAGCTTTGTTTTAACGGGAGTCATAGAACTGGGATAGTAGCAGGAAAACATCCAGCAATCCTCGGAGGAGGTAGGATATGCGCCAAAACGCTGACCTCCTCAGTCCTAGCCGCTACTACATACACGCGCTTGCATTCCAAGGAACAGAAAGTTAAGGAGATGGATGGCCTCACGATCATGAATAATTTACTCATTATGTAGGAGGCCAACCACTGCTGCTGTCTACCTTCTGAAGTTTATGTTGTAGCCTGATTGACCCAGGACCCGCAATCTCTTTGTCTGAAAGATGTGTTGCATCCCAGTGTCCAACTGTGTCCCGGCTTCCACAATATTAACCCAGTGTGAAGGCGTCAGTGAGATTTACCATCCCTGACCACATTCATGTCCACGTGTTTGTTGTTAGGCTGTCCTTCCCACTAAATGCAGTGGGTAGGGCACAGGTAATGTTTTGGTATGCGCACTTGTGTATAAGGCGCACCGGGACAAATAGGGGCGGCTGGGGACTGTTTATGGACACCCGGCCGCCCCCTGGCGGCTGGTGACCAAACGTGGACACCCGGCCACCTGGCGGATGGGGACTGAGTATGGATACCAGGCCGCCGATGCAGCCATGACGTGGTGGCCAGATTCCGCCTCCACATGCCTAAAAGGCCCAATTTCAAGTGCAAGCAAGCAGTATGGTATTGCAGCCTGGGGGTGGGTGGGTGGCAGGATGCATACTTGCTCTTGCATTGCAAGGAATGGGGGAGGTACAATTGAACACTGCCCTGGGACAAGGACTTGCACGGGGATAGTTGCAAGTCTGCATCTTCTGATGCGGCAAGGATCACTTCTGATGGGCACATTTTTAGGCAGTGACCTGGGTGTCAGAGATGCTTCCAGGGGTCTTCCCCATGCTGTTCCCATGTCTTTTCAGCACTGTATGCATGTGTCTCACAGCACATGGCCAGATAAGGTTGTAAAATGTTAAAATGACATTTCCCGGTGAATGCATTTGTCACGGTTGAAAGCAATACAAAAGTGCAAAAACGCATAAAAAATGCAACTTGTGAACATAGCCCAAGGTGTGGAGGAGTATTTTTGTTTTTGGTTATTTATTTTACCTTATACAAAAGTCTTTACCCTGGAAAGGAAGTTCCTTAACATATTTCACAGGAAAACAGTTTCACTTTCGTTTTTGAACGTTTTATTGTGAGCCCGTAAAAGTTGCTTAATACCTCTGACCACGTTGTTGACAGCAGTGACCTGGGGGTCAGAAATGCTTCCTGGGGCGATCCCCATGCTGTCCCCATGTCCCCAGACTGCCTGGGGTGCCGCCGCAAAAATGCTCGGGTCTCCCATAGACTAACATTGGGCTACTTGCTCGGGTCGAGCACCCGAATATCACGGTGAGCTCGGCCCAAGCTTCGAGCACCCGAGCATTTTAGTGCTCGATCAACACTAGTAGTTATGCCCAACAGATGTTACAGGAACTACATAATATCCACACCATGTACTTAACGTCTATAGCAAGGCAAATTCATATAAAGGTGCTTCTCACAAAATTAGAATATCATCACAAAGTTAATTTATTTCAGTTCTTCAATCCAAAAAGTGAAACTCATATATTATATAGAGTCATTACAAACAGAGTGATCTATTTCAAGTGTTTATTTCTGTTAATGTTGATGATTATGGTTTACAGCCAAAGTCATTATGTCGATAAATTAGAATACTTTATAACAGCTTAAAAAATGATTTTAAAATCCAAAATGTTGGCCTACTGAAATGTATGTTCAGTAAATGTACTCAGTACTTGGTCTGGGCTCCTTTTGCATCAATTACTGCATTAATGCGGCGTGGCATGGAGGCGATCAGTCTGTGGCACTGCAGAGGTGTTATGGAAGCCCAGGTTGCTTTGATATCAGCCTTCAGTTCGTCTGCATTGTTGGGTCTGGTGTCTCTCACCTTCCTCTTGACAATACCCCATAGATTCTCTATGGGTTAAAGGTCAGGCGAGTTTGCTGGCCAATCAAGCACAGTGATACTGTTGTTTTTAAACCAGGTATTGGTACTTTTGGCAGTGTGGACAGGTGCCAAATCCTGCTGGAGAATGAAATTTCCATCTCCAAAAAGCTTGTCGGCAGAGGGAAGCATGAAGTGCTCTAAAATTGCCTGGTAGACGGCTACGCTGACTTTGGTCTTGATAAAACACAGTGGACCTACACCAGCAGATGACATGGCTCCCCAAACCATCACTGATTGTGGAAACTTCCCACTAGACCTCAAGCAGCTTGGACTGTGTGCCTCTCCACTCTTCCTCCAGACTCTGGGACCTTGATTTCCAAATGAAATGCAAAATTTACTTTGATCTGAAAACACTTAAGACCACTGAGTGACAGTCCAGGTCTTTTTCTCCTTGGCCCAGGTAACAAATACGACACTTGTAGCCCATGTCCTGGATATGTGTGTGTGTGGTGGCTCTTGAAGCAATGACTCCAGCAGCAGTCCACTCTTTGTGAATCTCCCCCAAAGTTTTGAATGACCTTTTCTTAACAATCCTTTCAAGGCTGCGGTTATCCCGGTTGCTTGTGCACCTTTTTCTACCACACTTTTTCCTTCCACTCAACTTACCATTAATATGCTTGGATACAGCACTCTGTGAAGAGCCAACTTCTTTAGCAATGACCTTTTGTGGCTTACCCTCCTTGTGGAGTGTGTCAATGACTGCCTTCTGGACATCTGTCAAGTCAGCAGTCTTCCTCATGATTGTGGAGCCTACTGAAACAGACTAAGGGACCTTTTTAAATGCGTAGGAAGCCTTTGCAGGTGTTTTTTGTTAATTATTCTAATTTACTGAGATAATGACTTTTGTGTTTTCATTGGCTGCAAGCCATAATCATTAACATTAACAGAAATAAACACTTGAAAAATAAACACTTGAAATAGATCACTCTGTTTGTAATGACTCTATATAATATATGAGTTTCACTTTTTGTATTGAAGAACTGAAATAAATTAACTTTTTGATGATATTCTAACTTTGTAACTTTGTGAGAAGCACCTGTAGGACAGTTGCCTTCCCAAAATAATGCATCTTATCATTATGTTTATCACCTGACCCAGGTCTCCTATTTGTAAATCAATATATTGGGTTGACCACTGGTTTATACAATAGAAGTGATTTCAAGCAAATATTTTTCAAGGGACCATTGGCAATCAATGTTTGCCTCCAGGGCCCTGAACACTGCAATAGTTTGCCACTTTCTTCTCTACCTTTTTAAATTGATTGTGAATTATCTTTGATTCCACATTCCGCTGTTTAAATGCAATATCAATAAATGAGAAAGCATCCTGCAGTTCATTCACTCACCTCATTTATTAGTTGGGAGTAGTGTTGAGTGAGCACTAAAATGCTCGGGTGCTCGAAGCTCAGGCCGAGCTCACCGTGATACTCGGGTGCTCGACCTGAGCAACGAGCCCAATGTTAGTCTATGGGAGATCCGAGCATTTTTGCGGCGGCACCCCTGGCAGTCTGTAGAAAGCCTAAAAAGTGCCCAAAACGATAGTGACAGTGCTCAAATGACATGGGGACAGCATCGGGAAGCATTTCTGACCCCCAGGTCACTGCTGTCAACAACGTGGTTTTAAGCCACTTTTAAGGGCTCACAATAAAACGTTCAAAAACGAAATTGAAACTTATTTCCTGTGAAATACAGTACAGACCAAAAGTTTGGACACACCTTCTCATTTAAAGATTTTTCTATATTATCATGACTATGAAAATTGTACATTCACACTGAAGGCATCAAAACTATGAATTAACACATGTGGAATTATATACTTAACAATAAAGTGTGAAACAACTGAAAATATGTCTTATATTCTAGGTTCTTCAAAGTAGCCACCTTTTGCTTTGATGACTGCTTTGCACACTCTTGGCATTCTCTTGATGAGCTTCAAGAGGTAGTCACCGGAAATGGTTTTCACTTCACAGGTGCCCTGTCAGGTTTAATAAGTGGGAGTTCTTGCCTTATAAATGGGGTTGGGACCATCAGTTGTGTTGTGCAGAAGTCAGGTGGATACACAGCTGATAGTCCTACTGAATAGACTGTTAGAATTTGTATTATGGCAAGAAAAAAGCAGCTAAGTAAAGAAAAACGAGTGGCCATCATTACTTTAATAAATGAAGGTCAGTCAGTGTGAAAAATTGAGAAAACTTTGAAAGTGTCCTCAAGTGCAGTTGCAAAAACCATCAAGCGCTACAAAGAAACTGGCTCACATGAGGACCGCCCCAGTAAAGGAAGACCAAGAGTCACCCTGCTTCTGAGGATAAGTTTATCCGAGTCACCAGCCTCAGAAATGGCAGGTTATCAGCAGCTCAGATTAGAGACAAGGTCAATGCCACACAGAGTTCTAGCAGCAGATACATCTCTTCAACAACTGTTAAGAGGAGACTTTGTGCAGCAGGCCTTCATGGTAAAATAGCTGCTAGGAAACCACTGGTAAGGACAGGCAACAAGCAGAAGAGACTTGTTTGGGCTAAAGAACACAAGGAATGGACATTAGACCAGTGGAAATCTGTGCTTTGGTCTGATGAGTCCAAATTTGAGATCTTTGGTTCCAAACACCGTGTCTTTGTGCGACGCAGAAAAGGTGAACGGATGGACTCTACATGCCTGGTTCCCACCGTGAAGCATGGAGGAGGAGGTGTGATGGTGTGGGGGTGCTTTGCTGGTGACACTGTTGGGGATTTATTCAAAATTTAAGGCATACTGAACCAGCATGGCTACCACAGCATCTTGCAGCGGCATGCTATTCCATCTGGTTTGCGTTTAGTTGGACCATCAATTATTTTTCAACAGGACAATGACACCTCCAGGCTGTGTAAGGGCTATTTGACCAAGAAGGAGAGTGATGGGGTGCTACGCCAGATGACCTGGCCTCCACAGTCACCAGACCTGAACCCAATCGAGATGGTTTGGGGTGAGCTGGACCGCAGAGTGAAGGCAAAAGGGCCAACAAGTGCTAAGCATCTCTGGGAACTCCTTCAAGATTGTTGGAAGACCATTTCCGGTGACTACCTCTTGAAGCTCATCAAGAGAATGCCAAGAGTGTGCAAAGCAGTCATTAAAGCAAAAGGTGGCTACTTTGAAGAACCTAGAATATAAGACATATTTTCAGTTGTTTCACAAGTATATAATTCCACATGTGTTAATTCATAGTTTTGATGCCTTCAGTGTGAATGTACAATTTTCATAGTCATGAAAATACAGAATAATCATTAAATGAGAAGGTGTGTGCAACTTTTGGTCTGTACTGTATGTTAAGGAACATCCTTTTCAGGGTAAAGACTTGTGTATAAGGTAAAATAAGTAACCAAAAACAAAAATACTCCTCCACACCTTGGGCTATGTTCACAAGTAGCATTTTTTATGCGTTTTTGCACTTTTGTATTGCTTTCAACCATGACAAATGCATTCACCGGGAAATGTCATTTTAACATTTTACAACCTTATCTGGCCATGTGCTGTGACACATGCATACAGTGCTGAAAAGACATGGGAACAGCATGGGGAAGACCCCTGGAAGCATCTCTGACACCCAGGTCACTGCCTAAAAGTGTGCCCATCAGAAGTGATCCTTTGCGCATCAGAAGATGCAGACTTGAAACTATCACCGTGCAAGTCCTTGTCCCAGGGCAGTGTTCAATTGTACCTCCCCCATTCCTTGCAATGCAAGTGCAAGTATGTAGCCTGCCACCCACCCAACCCCAGGCTGCAATACCATACTGCTTGCTTGCTTGCACTTGAAATTGGGTCTTTTAGGCATGTGGAGGCGGAATCTGGCCACCACGTCATGGCTGCGTCGGCGGCCTGGTATACAAACTCAGTCCCCAGAAGCCCGGTGGCCGGATGCCCACTCACGGTCCCCAGCCGCCAGGGGGCGGCCGGGTGTCCATAAACGGTCCCCAGCCGCCCCTATTTGTCCCGGTGCACCTTATACACAAGCGCGCATACCAAATCATTACTTGTGCCCTCCCGAGTGCATTTAGTGGGAAGGGCAGCCTAACCAAAAACACGTGGACAAGTGAATGTGGCCAGGGATGGTCCATCTCACTGATGCCTTCACACTGGGTTAATATTGTGGAAGCAGGGACACAGTTGGACACTGGGATGCAACAGGTCCTCCAGACATAGAGGATTGCGGGTCCTGGGTCAATCAGGTTTCAACACAAAGTTCAGAAGGTAGACAGCAGCAGTGGTCGGCCTCCTACACAACGAGTAAATTATTCATGATCATGAGGCCATCCATCTCCTTAGCTTTCTGTTCCTTTGAATGCAAGCGCATGTATGTATTAGCGGCTGAGGTGGTCAGCGTTTTGGCACATATCCTACCTCCTCCGAGGATTGCTGGATGTTTTCCTGCTACTATCCCAGTTCTATGACTCCCGTTAAAACAAAGCTTTAGGTGATGAATGATGGATGAGGTGGTGGCAAAGGAGAAAGAGTAGGAGGAACAGGGACCATTCACATCATTATCAGGTCAGTCAACCACACATGTCTTGTAGGATATGTTTCTGTACCAAAAGCAGCGGTTCGGCTACACAGTTATAGGGAATACAGTGAGTGCAATGCCTACCAAAAATTTCGAGGCACTCCAATGCCCCTCGGAAGTGACATGGAGGTCAGAGGGCCTTAATTAAACCGTGTTTTCCATTTATAGCAACTGGGTCTCCTGTACACTGTTGGCCTAAGCAGTGAAAGGAAGGCTTTCAAAAAAATTATGAAGAACTGCAATGCCCCTTGAAACAGATGTGGATTACAGCATACTAAAAACCTTCTACCAATTATTGGGGAGTGGGTCTCCCTTAGTGTTCGCCTATGCATTGAAAAGCAAAAGCTGACTAAAATTAGGAGGAAATGCAATGCCCGTTGGAAGAGTCGTGGAGATTAGAGGTAATTAAAACAACATTTCAATGCCCCTTGGAAGAGCTGTGGAGGTCACAGTAGCTTAACAAGATGGTTTTAATGCCCCTTGGAAGAGACATGGAGTTCATAGTGGTTTAACAAGACGGTTTTAATGCCCCTTGGAAGAGACGTGGAGGTCACAGTAGCTTAACAAGATGGTTTTAATGCCCCTTGGAAGAGACATGGAGTTCATAGTGGTTTAACAAGAAGATTTTAATGCCCATTGGAAGAGACATGGAAGTCCCAGTGGAATAAAAAGACAATATCAATGCCCCTTGGTAGAGTGGTGGAGGTCCCAGTGGCATAAAAAGACAATATCAATGCCCCTTGGAAGAGTGGTGGAGGTTACAGTGGAATAAAGAGACAATATCAATGCCACTTGGAAGAGTGGTGGAGGTCGCAGTGGAATAAAAAGACAATATCAATGCCCCTTGGAAGAGACATGGAAGTCACAGTAGCTTAACAAGACGGTTGTAATGCCCCTTGGAAGAGACGTGGAGGTCACAGTAGCTTAACAAGATGGTTTTAATGCCCCTTGGAAGAGACGTGGAGATCCCAGTGGAATAAAAAGACAATATCAATGACCCTTGGAAGAGTGGTGGAGGTCGCAGTGGAATAAAAAGACTATATCAATGACCCTTGGAAGAGTGGTGGAGGTTGCAGTGGAATAAAAAGACAATATAAATGACCTTGGAAGAGTGGTGGAGGTCGCAGTGGAGTAAAAAGACAATATCAATGACCCTTGGAAGAGATGTGGAGGTCACAGTAGCTTAACAAGATGGTTTTAATGCCCCTTGGAAGAGACTTGTAGTTCAGAGTGGTTTAACAAGACAGTTTTAATGCCCCTTGGAAGAGAGGTGGAGGTTACAGTAGCTTAACAAGACGATTTTAATGCCCCTTGGAAGAGACATGGAGTACAGAGTGGTTTAACAAGACGGTTTTAATGTCCCTTGGAAGAGACATGGTGGTCACAGTAGCTTAACAAGACGATCTTAATGCCTCTTGGAAGAGACGTGGAGGTCACAGTATCTTAACAAGATGGTTTTAGTGCCCCTTGGAAGAGACGTGGAGTTCAGAGTGGCTTAACAGGACGGTTTTAATGCCCCTTGGAAGAGACGTGGAGGTCACAGTAGCTGAACAAGACGGTTTTAATGCCCCTTGAAAGAGACATGGAGGTCACAGTAGCTTAACAAGACGGTTTTAATGCCCCTTGGAAGAGACGTGGAGGTCCCAGTGGAATAAAAACACAATATCAATGCCCCTTGGAAGAGTGGTGGAGGTCGCAGTGGAGTAAAAAGACAATATCAATGACCCTTGGAAGAGTAGTGGGGGTCGCAGTGGAATAAAAAGACAATATCAATGCCCTTGGAAGAGACGTGGACGTCACAGTAGCTTAACAAGACAGTTTTAATGCCCCTTGGAAGAGACGTGGAGGTCACAGTAGCTTAACAAGACGGTTTTAATGCCCCTTGGAAAAGACGTGGAGTTCAGAGTGGTATAACAAGATGGTTTTAATGCCCCTTAAAAGAGACGTGGAGGTCACAGTAGCTTAAAAAGACGGTTTTAATGCCCCTTGGAAGAGACGTGGAGTTCAGAGCAGTTTAACAAGACGGTTTTATTGCCACTTGGAAGAGAATTGGTGGTCACAGTAGCTTATCAAGACGGTATTAATGCCCCTTGGAAGAGACGTGGAGGTCACAGTTGCTTAACAAGACGGTTTTAATGCCCCTTGGAGGAGAGGTGGAGGTCCCAGTAGTTGAACAAGACAGTTTTAATGCCCCTTGGAAGAGACGTGGAGGTCCCAGTGGAATAAAAAGACAATATCAATACCCGTTCGAAGAGTGGTGCAGGTCACAGTGGAATAAAAAGACAATGTCAATGACCCTTGGAAGAGTTGTGGAGGTCGCAGTGAAATAAAAACATAATATCAATGCCCTTTGGAAGAGTGGTGGTGGTAGCAGTGGAATAAAAAGACAATATCAATGACCCTTGGAAGAGTGGTGGAGGTCGCAGTGGACTGAAAAGACAATATGAATGCCCCTTGGAAGAGTGGTGGAGGTCGCAGTGGAATAAAAAGACAATATCAATGACCCTTGGAAGAGTGGTGGAGGTCGCAGTGGAATAAAAAGACAATATCAATGCCCCTTGGACGAGTGGTGAAGGTCGCAGTGGAATAAAAAGACAATATCAATGCGCCTTGGAAGAGTCGTGGAGGTCGCAGTGGAATAAAAAGACAATATCAATGCCCCTTGGAAGAGTGGTGGAGGTCGCAGTAGAATAAAATGACAATATCAATGCCCCTTGGAAGAGTGGTGGAGGTCGCAGTGGAATAAAAAGACAATATCAATGCCCCTTGGAAGAGTAGTGGAGGTCGCAGTGGAATAAAAAGACAATATCAGTGACCCTTAGAAGAGACGCGGAGGTCACAGTATCTTAACAAGACTATTTTAATGCCCCTTACAAGAGACATGCAGTACAGCATATTAAAAACATTATTCCCATTATTGGGGAGAGGTCTCCCATAGTCTTTGCCTATGCCTTCCAAGCAAAAGCTGCCAAAAATTAGGACGGAGGAACTTGCAATGCCCCTTACAAGAGCCATGCAGTACAGCATATTAAAAACATTATTCCCATTATTGGGGAGTGGGTCTCCCATAGTCTTTGCCTATGCCTTCCAAGCAAAAGCTGCCAAAAATTAGGATGGAGGAACTTGCAATGCCCCCTTACAAGAGCCATGCAGTACAGCATATTAAAAACATTATTCCCATTATTGGGGAGTGGGCCTCCCATAGTCTTTGCCTATGCCTTCCAAGCAAAAGCTGCCAAAAATTAGGATGGAGGAACTTGCAATGCTGGCAACACGGACCATGGTCACCCTGGTGGTATAGTGGTGGTGGAGGCTGAGGATAAGGAGAAGAGCAAAAAAAATCCGAATTGAGGAAGCGTATACCCATGCGTGGGTGTGAAGCGGTGCATGGGAATACACCTCCCGAAATAACACAGTGGATTTGACTTTATGTTACTTTGCTGTCATTTGGTGGTGATGAGAAGTCTGGCCCAATCCAGCCCTTGTTCATTTTGATAAGGGTCAGCTTGTCAGCATTGTCAGTTGACAGGCGAGTGCGCTTCTCTGTTATAATTCCCCCAGCGGCACTAAAAACCCGCTCCGATAAAACGCTAGCGGCAGGGCAGGCCAGGACCTTCAAGGCGTACAGAGTGAGTTAATTCCAAGTGTCCAGCTTGGATACCCAATAATTAAAAGGCACAGAGGAATCACGGAGGACACTAGTATGGTCGGCAAGGTACTCCCTCACCATCTTTTGAAACTTTCCACTCCTTGTGAGAGTACCCCGTGCCTTAGGGCCTGTAAGCTGGGCGGGTCTCAGAAAACTGTACCAGAACGTTGACAGTGTTCCCCTGCCTCTGCTGGATTGGAGTTGTGTCTCTCTCACCTGTACGCCTTGGTTGGGCAACGAACTGTGACCTCTGCCACTAGTGTGTTCAGATGGGAATTTTTTTTAACAGTTCTGCAGCAAGGGCCTTCTGATACTGCCCCATTTCTGTAGACCTCTCCACCTCAGGAATAAGAGAGTGAAAGTTCTCCTTGTAGTGGGGGTCTAAAAGTGTCACCAACCAGTAATGACTGTCACCCAACATTTTGACAACGAGAGGGTCACGGTTAAGGCAGCGTAACATAAAGTCAGCCATGCGTGCCAGACTGGTAACGGGCAAGACTTCCGTGTCCTCACCAAGATGACGACTAACCATGCTCTCCTCTTCCTCCTTCTCCCCCCTGTCCTCAGGCCACCCACGCTGAACCGACGGTATAACAGTTGTACAGGTACTGCCGTCTGCCGAGCATGATACCAGCTCCTGTTCTTCCTCCTCCTCCTCTACCTTATTGTCCCCTGATGCACGTTGGGATGAGATGAGGCTGTGCTGTGTGTAATCGTGAGCTGCTGCTTCTTGATCCATCTCATCATACTCTAGCTGCAATGCCTCCGCTTTAATTCTCTGCAGAGAGCGTTGCAAAAGACAGATAAGTGGGATGCTGACGCTAATGATGGCGTCATCACCACTCACCATCTTGGTGGACTCCTCAAAGTTTGTCAGGATGATACATATGTCAGACATCCAGGTCCACTCCTGAGGTCTTATGTGTGGAGTCTGACCTGAATATCGACGGCCTTGTTGCAGCTGGTACTCCACAACTGCTCTCTTCTTCTCACAAATCCTTTGCAACATGTGGAGGGTAGAGTTCCAACATGTGGGGACATCACACACCAGTCGGTGTGCCGGAAGCTTCAAACGCTGCTGCAACACAGCAAGGGCGGCGGAAGCTGTAGCCGACTTCTGAAAATGAGCTGACAGGCGGCGTACTTTGACGAGCAGATCTGGCAACTCGGGGTACGATTTAAGAAACCGCTGAACCACGAGCACATGAGCCAGGCATGGTACGTGTGTGATCTCGACTCGCCTCAGAGCCGCTACCAGGTTACGGCCATTGTCACACACGACAACACTAGTTGGGAGTAGTGTTAAGCGAGCATGCTCGACACTGCTCGGTACTCAACCGAGCATCTCAAAACTCTGGATGTGGTTTTCCTCGTCCTCTTTATTACCCTTTTGCCATTGATAGTGTGAGTGTAAGCTATTTTACTTAATTTACAATGGGCAAGGCACGTGGCAAGGGACGTGGAGCTGGAGGTTCTGGTGATGGTGCGTGCAGAGGACGGGGCCGTGGCCAAGCTGAAAATGTGACACAACCAACAGCCACATCTTCTCGCTCCCGGTTCTTGACCAAATTACTAGGGAAGCACACAACAGCACCATTATTGCGAACTGATCAGTGTGAACAGGTTATTAATTGGATAGCAGATAATATTTCCAGTCACCTGGGCACCACCACCTCCGGTCCGTCTTCCACACGGTCAAGTGTTAGTAGCCGTGAGTCTCGACCGCATACTCCTCCTCACCCTGATGCTCTTTCCTCCCACCATGCCGAGTGTCGTCAGACAGCAACTGATCCCACAGTTGGACACTCTGAAGAGCTGTTCCCTGGTCCATTTCCATATTTGGGCCCTTTGCCTGCTCCGCTTGAAGTGGTGGAAGAGGAGATCCCACGTAGCGATGGCCAAATATTTGAACAGCCACGGCCACAGGAAGGCGACGCTGGCAATTTGTCACAAGATGTGGACGATGACGAGACACAATTGCCACGAAGTGAGGAGGAGGACCGTGGTGCGGAAGTGGAAGAGGAGGAGCTGGTGGATGATCTAATAAATGACACAATGTGGCAGGAGGACACGGATAGCGAGGCCAGCAGCACACAGGGGGAGGGAGGCAGAGTACCCCAACAGGCAGGAAGAAGCAGTGTGGTGGCCGCAGACAGAAGGCGGGCAAACGTTCCCCGTAACACCAACACGAGGGACGTTGCCAGTACAACCGGTAGGTCTTCCAGAGTCTGGAATATTTTTAAAGACTCTGCTGATAACTCCAAAAAGGCCATTTGTACCACCTGCCAGGCCAGCATCAGCAGGGGTGACAAAACTACCAGCCTTACCACCACCAGCATGATCAGGCACATGTCAGCAAAGCACCCGACTTTATGGGGCAAACCCCAGGGTCCACGACCAGTGTCAGCGGATGTCACCACTGCTTCTTCCGCTGTTGTGCGTGTAAGAGAACCCCCTGTTGTGCGTGCAAGGCAATCCCCTATCTATACTGCATGCAAAGATGCCTCCTCCTCTCAGTCTTCACTTGTTATGGCAGTTTCTCAAGAAACAGCATCAACGTCCACGTCCACGTCACACCGCAGCGTTCAGTTGTCTATATCCCCGACCTTTGAACGAAAGCGCAAATTCGCAGCCAACGCCCCACAGGCCACAGTTCTAAATTCGCACATTTCACGACTGCTTGCGTTGGAAGTGCTGCCTTTTAGGCTGGTGGAGACGGAATCCTTCCGCAACCTTATGGCGGTAGCCTTCCCTCGGTACTTGGTCCCCAGCCGACACTATTTTACTCGGTTTGCCATCCCCGCACTACACAAGCACGTGTCCCAAAACATCTGCCGTGCCCTCAACAACGCAGTTACTGGGAGAGTCCACCTGACAACGGACACGTGGACAAGTGCTTGTGGCCAGGGACAGTACATCTCCCTGACTGCACACTGGGTAAGCATGGTGGAAGCCGGGACCTAGTTGGACCTTGGGACGGAACACATCCTCCCCACACCGAGGATTGCGGGCCCTATGTCAGTCAGAGTTGCCCTTACAGTGTACAGCTCCTGCGCATCATCCTCCTCCTCCTCCTCATGCTTAGCCTCCATCTCAGATATCACCACATCAGTTACAAGCTGGAAGCACTGCAGTACTGCCTCAGCCAAGCGGCAACAGGCTGTGCTGAAACTCATAAGCTTAGGTGATAAACCTCACACTGCTTGTGAGTTGTGGACAGCTGTGAAAGAGCAGGCAGATCTGTGGCTGAGACCGCTGAACCTACATCCAGGCATGGTCATGTGGGACAATAGCCGTAACCTGGTGGCGGCTCTGAGGCGAGACGAAATCACACACGTACCATGCCTGGCTCATGTGCTTAACCTCGTGGTTCAGCGGTTTCTTAAATCGTACCCCGAGTTGCCAGATCTGCTCGTCAAAGTACGCCACCTGTCAGCTCATTTTCGGAAGTCAGCTACAGCTTCCGCCGCCCTTTCTGTGTTGCAGCAGCGTTTGCAGCTTCCGGCACACCGACTGGTGTGTGATGTCCCCACATGTTGGAACTCTACCCTCCACATGTTGAAAAGGATTTGTGAGCAGAAGAGAGCAGTTGTGGAGTACCAGCTGCAACAAGGCTGTCGATATTCAGGTCAGACTCCACACATAAGACCTCAGGAGTGAACCTAAATGTCTGACATATGTACCATCCTGACAAACTTTGAGGAGTCCACCAAGATGGTGAGTGGTGATGACGCCATCATTAGCGTCAGCATCCCACTTGTCTGTCTTTTGCAACGCTCTCTGCAGAGAATTAAAGCGGAGGCATTGCAGCCAGAGTATGATGAGATGGATCAAGAAGCCGTATCGGGTGATTACACACAACCCAGCCTCATCTCATCCCAACTTTCATTGGGGGACAATGAGGGAGAGGAGGAGGAGGAGGAGGAGGAAGAACCGGAGCTGGTATCATGCGCTGTAGTCGGTAGTACCTGTACAACTGTCATAACGTCGGTTCAGCGTGGGTGGCCTGAGGACAGGGGGGAGGAGGAGGAGAGCATGGTAAGTCGTCATCTTGGTGAGGACACGGAAGTCTTGCCCATTACCAGTCTGGCACGCATGGCTGACTTTATGTTACGCTGCCTTAACCGTGACCCTCGCGTTGTCAAAATGTTGGGTGACAGTCATTACTGGTTGGTGACACTTTTAGTCCCCCGCTGCAAGGAGAACTTTCACTCTATTATTCCTGAGGTGGAGAGGTCTACAAAAATGGGGCAGTACCAGAAGGCCTTTGCTGCAGAACTTTAAAAAAAATTCCCATCTGAACACGCTAGCGGCAGAGGTCACAGTTCGTTGCCCAACCAAGGCGTACAGGCGAGAGAGACGCAACTCCTATCCAGCAGAGGCAGCTGAACACTGTCAACGTTCTGGGACAGTTTTCTGAGACCCGCCCAGCTCACAGGCCCTGAGGCGCGGGGTACTCTCACAAGGAGTGGAAAGTTTCAAAAGATGGTGAGGGAGTACCTTGCCGACCGTACCAGGGTCCTCCGTGATTCCTCTGTGCCTTTTAATTATTGGGTATCCAAGCTGGACACTTGGAATGAACTCGCTCTGTACGCCTTGGAGGTCCTGGCCTGCCCTTCCGCTAGCATTTTATCGGAGCGTGTTTTTAGTTTCGCTGGGGGAATTATAACTGATAAGCGCACTCGCCTGTCAACTGACAATGCTGACAAGCTGACCCTTATCAAAATGAACAAGGGCTGGATTGGGCCAGACTTCTCATCACCACCAAATGAAGGCAGTGTAACATAAACTCAAATCCACTGTGTTATTTCGGGAGGTGTATTCCCATGCACCGCTTCACACCCACACATAGGTATATGCTTCCTCATTTCGGCTGTTTTTTGCTCTTCTCCTTATCCTCAGCCTCCACTACCACTATACCACCAGGGTGACCGTGGTCCGTGTTGCCAGCATTGCAAGTTCCTCCATCCTAATTTTTGGCAGCTTTTGCTTGGAAGGCATAGGCAAAGACTATGGGAGATCCACTCCCCAATAATGGGAATAATGTTTTTAATATGCTGTACTGCATGGCTCTTGTAAGGGGCATTGCAAGTTCCTCCATCCTAATTTTTGGCAGCTTTTGCTTGGAAGGCATAGGCAAATATTATGGGAGACCCACTTCCCAATAATGGGAATAATGTTTTTAATATGCTATACTGCATGGCTCTTGTAAGGGGCATTGCAAGTTCCTCCGTCCTAATTTTTGGCAGCTTTTGCTTGGAAGGCATAGGCTCAGACTATGGGAGACCCACTCCCCAATAATGGGAATAATGTTTTTAATATGCTATACTGCATGTCTCTTGCAACCTACACTTGGAATAAATCCAAATACCACATGCAAATATAATAATATACTTTATTGAAAAAATGTTAAAAACTTAATTTCATTTTAAGAGTCACTAGGTACAGAAAATTTCAAGAGGAAAGGATGAATCAAAAAAATTGGACACACATAGACCAGGATAAGTCCCAATATTAATTATCATTCTTATGGGTTAATGTTTCATAGGGGAATAATAGCATATATTTGCCAATATTAGCTCTTCATTACCACCCACAAACATGTATAAAGTATAATTGTGCAGGTGGGGTCATAAAGCCAGCCAAAATTTCAATGATATTGATATAGGATATCACAATATTGCTCACCGCATAAGCCTGTACAGCCAAAACAGTGCACTAATGGTCTCCCAAATAGGAAAAACAGAATCAGTCATTAGACTTACCCATTAGGGATATCACTAAGTCCGGTCACGTGCCACAAATAACACCCCAACATGCGTTTCGCACACCCAGTGCTTTCTCAAGGGGAGTGTATGAAGACTAGATCATGCCTCACCATATTTATATACAGCCTCCTCATATGTCCACCAATTAGTGCGTCGCATGCCTGTGCTGTCACAGAATCTCCATGAGTCCGAGATCCGGCTCTCCATTCCGGCGCGCATTCGGGGAAATCCCCATTAGACGTCATACATGCGTGCCGGAAGTGACGGAGGCCTTTTCCCGACAGTGGGTAAACTGTCTCAGCGCGCATGCGCCCTTCGGCACCATTTTTTTGGAGTCTCGTTCGGCGCACATCCATTACCCCAGACAGGAAGTGCTCTATGCAAATATTGCCCTGCAAACTGCCCGCACATAGTCACGCACAAGAGCACTCGCACATACAGGGGAGAGGAGGACCATACCATCATCCGGTAAGTTTAAGCCCAAAAGACAATGGGGCGTATCAAAGGGATGGTCCGCAAAGTATCTCCCAATATGAATCATAATGCTGTCCACATATTGTCTCTTAATCTGAGGCATAGCGCATTATAAGAAATGCATACATTATGACAGCACATGATAGGATTATAACAAAAGTGCAATCAAGTGCTGGAGGTCAGCATATATTTGTCGATCCAGAACGATACAAATCAAAACATATAACAAAATATATCAAGTAACATTTATAAAGATAAGCACATTCCAGATCAAAGACTGTCCATCAATGTTAGGGCAATGTGGTCCATTCTTTTATAGATGAAATGAATGTCTCATAGAAAATGGCGAAAGAGCTGCAGCAGGCAGGCAGGCATATCACAAAGTAGAATGCATATTTCCAATATTTCATTAAGTCCGGATTTCACCAAATAGTGAGAAAATAACAGAGTATTCTTTACTAAAGAGAAGGCATAGAAGAAAAAAGCACAATTAAAAACCACACAAAAATAAAATAAAATCAGGGTTAAAAAGGCAGTAGAGATTAAAGGAAAGGTGAAAAACTAAGTTTCTCATTCAACCCGGTTGGTGACATAGTTCCCAGGTTGATAATCCACTTGAGCTCGAGCTGGGCCAGTGTCTTTTTTGTATCCAGTCCCCTAATTCCACAATGAGCTCGATCAATCCTTCTTATTTTGAAACCTCGGCGGTCAGAGTTATGGAAGATCTTAAAGTGTTTGGGGATAGTTTTCAGGGTCATCAGGTCCTCCACCTCCCCTGCCACAATAATATCCCTGATATGTTCACGGGCCCGAATACGTAACTCCCTAGAAGTAAGCCCAACATACACTTTATTACAGGGACACACCCCATAGTATACTACATAGGATGTGCTGCAGGATATGTAGCTGGTGACCGCGAAGGTCCGAGTCCCATCTGCTGTGGAAAAAGAGTTGGCGCTAATGATATTTCCCTTTGTGCAGGCAAGGCAGTCACTGCAGGGAAAACATCCCCATCTTTGTTTGCTATTCCCAAAGTAGTTCTTGACTTTTGCTACGTAGTGACTTTTAACCAGATGGTCCCGGAGATTCTTACTCCGTTTTGCCGTCATTAGTGGGGTCTCCGGAATCTCTTTCCTCAAAACCGGATCAGTAAGTAAAACAGGCCAATGCCTGTTGAGAATACTTCTCATTGAGTTCCACTCACAATTAAAGGTTGAGATAAATGTCACCCCTGAATTGTTTGTTGGTTTCTTTCTTGCAGTCATGAGTAGTTTCTCCCACGGTACTGCTCTTGCTCTGTTAAATTCCCTTCTTTATCATTCTATGGCTATAGCCCCTGTCCAGGAACCGATCCCGCAAGTCTAGTGCCTGCTGATCAAAGGTAGTTGCTGAGGAGCACGTTCTTTTAGCCCTTAAAAATTGCCCAATGGGGATGGCTCTAATTGTTGAAGGTAAGTGGGCGGATGAGGCATGCAAAACAGAATTAACAGATGTGGTTTTGCGATGGATATCAGTCTGGATCAGGCCCATCTGGTCGACCGACATTGCAATGTCCAGGAAGTCAATCTCATTTTTGCTAAATTTGTGTGTGAGTTTAATGTTATATTTATTCATATTTAATTCCTCAAAAAAGTTGTTTAGTTCAGCTACAGTTCCCTGCCATATAATCAAAAGGTCATCTATGTATCTAAACCAGTACTGCACATGGTGAGCAGCATATGCCCCCTCACCGCAAAAAATCTCCCTCTCCCAAAGGCCGAGGAAGAGATTTGCGTATGACGGGGCACAGGCCGCACCCATCGCAGTACCGCGTTTCTGCAAATAAAAACGGTCATTAAACACAAAAAAGTTATGTTTGAGAATGAATTCCAACAATTCCAATATCAGGTTGACCATGGGCCCGTCCAGACTGCTCATTCCCAGAAAAAAACGGGTTGCTCGTAATCCATCCCCATAATCTATACAGGTATAAAGGGACTCCACGTCCGCGGTCACCAGCCACATATCCTCTTCCAAAGATATGCCATCCAACCTCCCCAGGATGTCCGAGGAGTCCCTGACATAGGAGGGCAGCGTCTCTACTAGTGATTTTAAATAGTGGTCAATAAATTTGCATATTGGTTCGCACAGCCCTCCCATACCAGAGACTATCGGACGTCCTGGAGGGTCCACCGGATCCTTATGGATCTTTGGGAGTAAGTAAAAAGTGGGCAGTTTCGGAAACTTAACCGTTAGACCCTCCAATACCTTTTTTGTAATTATTCCAGCCTCATATGCTGTCACCAAAATTTCTTGGAGTTCACGGCTAAATTGAGATACCGGGTTATTTGTGAGGGTTGAATAGTTATCCTTATTCCTAAGCTGTCTATACACTTCCTTCTCGTATTTATTGATGGGCCAAATCACCACATTTCCCCCCTTGTCGGCTGCCTTAATCACCACATCATCTAAAGCTTTGAGTTCTTTAAGGGCTTTTCTCTGCATGGCTCTTGTAAGGGGCATTGCAAGTTCCTCCGTCCTTATTTTTGGCAGCTTTTGCTTGGAAGGCATAGGCAAAGACTATGGGAGACTCACTACCCAATAATGGGAATAATGTTTTTAATATGCTGTACTGCATGGCTCTTGTAAGGGGCATTGCAAGTTCCTCCGTCCTAATTTTTGGCAGCTGTTGCTTGGAAGGCATAGGCAAAGACTATGGGAGACCCACTCCCCAATAATGGGAATAATGTTTTTAATATGCTGTACTGCATGGCTCTTGTAAGGGGCATTAAAATCGTCTTGTTAAGCTACTGTGACCTCCACGTCTCTTCCAAGGGTCATTGATATTGTCTTTTTATTCCACTGTAACCTCCACCACTCTTCCAAGGGGCATTGATTTTGTCTTTTTATTCCACTGGGACCTCCACCACTCTTCCAAGGGGCATTGATATTGTCTTTTTATTCCACTGCAACCTCCACCTCTCTTCCGAGGGGCATTGATATTGTCTTTTTATTCCACTGGGACCTCCACGTCTCTTCCAAGGGGCATTAAAACCATCTTTTTAAACCACTCTGAACTCCACGTCTCTTCCAAGGGGCAGTAAAATCGTCTTCTTAAGCTACTGTGACCTCCACGTCTCTTCCAAGGGTCATTGATATTGTCTTTTTATTCCACTGTAACCTCCACCACTCTTCCAAGGGGCATTGATATTGTCTTTTTATTCCACTGGGACCTCCACCACTCTTCCAAGGGGCATTGATATTGTCTTTTTATTCCACTGGGACCTCCACGTCTCTCCCAAGAAGCATTAAAACCGTCTTGTTAAACCACTCTGAACTCCACGTCTCTTCCAAGGGGCATTAAAACCATCTTGTTAAGCTACTGTGACCTCCACGTCTCTTCCAAGGGGCATTAAAACCATCTTGTTAAACCACTCTGAACTCCACGTCTCTTCCAAGGGGCATTAAAATCGTCTTGTTAAGCTACTGAGACCTCCACGTCTCTTCCAAGGGGCATTAACCCCTTAAGCCCCACGGGTGGTTTGCACGTTAATGACCGGGCCAATTTTTACAATTCTGACCACTGTCACTTTATGAGGTAATTACTCTGGAACGCTTCAACGGATCCCCCTGATTCTGAGACTGTTTTTTCGTGACATATTGTACTTCATGATTGTGGAAAAATTTCTTCGATATCACTTGCGTTTATTTGTGAAAAAAACGGAAATTTGGCGAAAATTTTGAAAATTTTGCAATTTTCAAAATTTGAATTTTTAAGCCCTGAAATCAGAGCGATATGTCACACAAAAGAGTTAATAAATAACATTTCCCACATGTCTACTTTACATCAGCACAATTTTGGAACCAAAATTTTTTTTTGTTAGGGAGCTATAAGGGTTAAAAGTTGACCAGCGATTTCTCATTTTTCCAACAAAATTTACAAAACCATTTTTTTAGGGACCACATCACATTTGAAGTCACTTTGAGAGGTCTTTATGACAGAAAATACCCAAAAGTGACACCATTCTAAAAACTGCACCCCTCAAGGTGCTCAAAACCACATTCAAGAACTTTATTAACCCTTCAGGTGCTTCACAGGAATTTTTTGAATGTGGAAGAAAAAAATGAACATTTAACTTTTTTCACAAAAATGTTACTTTAGACCCAATTTTTTTTATTTTCACAGGGGTAACAATACAAAATGGACCCCAAAATTTGTTGTGCAATTTCCCCTGGGCACGCAGATACCCAATATTTGGGGAAAAAACACTGTTTGGGCGCACAGCAGGGCTCGGAAGGGAAGGAGCGCCATTTGACTTTTTGATTGTAAAATTTGCTTGAATAATTAGCGGACGCCATGTTGTGTTTGAAGAGCCCATGTGTGCCCAAACTTTGGAGCTCCCCCACAAGTGACCCCATTTTGGAAACTAGATCCCCCAAGGCACCTTTCTAGATGCATAGTGAGCACTTGGAACCCCCAGGTGCTTCACAAATTGATTCGTAACAATGAAAAAGTGAAAAAAAAAAACACTTTTTCATTTTTATGAATCAATTTGTGAAGCACCTGAGGGTTCCAAGTGCTCACAATGCATCTACATAGGTGCCTTGGGTGGTCTAGTTTCCAAAATGGGGTCACTTGTGGGGGAGCTCCAATATTAGGGCACACAGCGGCTCTCTAAATGCAACATGGTGTCCGCTAACAAATTTAACGCAAAATTGGCTCAAATTGTTAGCGACACCATGTTGCGTTTGGAGAGCTGCTGTGTGCCCAAACATTGGAGCTCCCCCACAAGTGACCCCATTTTGGAAACTAGACCCCCCAAGGCACCTATCTAGATGCATAGTGAGCACTTGGAACCCCCAGGTGCTTCACAAATTGATTAGTAACAATGAAAAAGTGAAAAAAAAAACACTTTTTCATTTTTATGAATCAATTTTTGAAGCACCTGGGGGTTCCAACTGCTCACTATGCATCTAGATAGGTGCCTTAGGGGGTCTAGTTTCCAAAATGGGGTCACTTGTGGGGGAGCTCCAATGTTTGGGCACACAGGGACTCTCTAAATGCAACATGGTATCCGCTAACAAATTGAATGGAAAATCGGCTCAAATTGTTAGCGGACGCCACATTGCGTTTGGAGAGCCCCTCTGTGCCCAAACTTTGGAGCTCCCCCACAAGTGACCCCATTTTGGAAACTAGACCCCCCAAGGCACCTTTCTAGATGCATAGTGAGCACTTGGAACCCACAGGTGCTTCACAAATTGATTCGTAATAATGAAAAAGTGAAAAAAAAAACCCTTTTTCATTTTTACGAATCAATTTGTGAAGCACCTAGGGGTTCCAAGTGCTCACTATGCATCTAGATAGGTGCCTTTGGGGGTCTAGTTTCCAAAATGGGGTCACTTGTGGGGGAGCTCCAATGTTTGGGCACACAGGGACTCTCTAAATGCAACATGGTATCCGCTAACAAATTGAATGGAAAATCGGCTCAAATTGTTAGCGGACGCCACATTGCGTTTGGAGAGCCCCTCTGTGCCCAAACTTTGGGGCTCCCCCACAAGTGACCCCATTTTGGAAACTAGACCACCCAAGGCACCTATCTAGATTCATAGTGAGCACTTGGAACCCCAGGTGCTTCACAAATTGATTCATAAAAATGAAAAAGTGTTTTTTTTTTCACTTTTTCATTTTTACGAATCAATTTGTGAAGCACCTGGGGGTTCCAAGTGCTCACTATGCATCTAGAAAGGTGCCTTGGGGGGTCTAGTTTCCAAAATGGGGTCACTTGTGGGGGAGCTCCAAAGTTTGGGCACAGAGGGGCTCTCCAAACGCAATGTGGGTCCGCTAACAATTTGAGCCGATTTTCCATTCAATTTGTTAGCGGATACCATGTTGCATTTAGAGAGTCCCTGTGTGCCCAAACATTGGAGCTCCCCCACAAGTGACCCCATTTTGGAAACTAGACCCCCCAAGGCACCTATCTAGATTCATAGTGAGCACTTGGAACCCCAGGTGCTTCACAAATTGATTCATAAAAATGAAAAAGTGTTTTTTTTTTCACTTTTTCATTTTTACGAATCAATTTGTGAAGCACCTGGGGGTTCCAAGTGCTCACTATGCATCTAGATAGGTGCCTTGGGGGGTCTAGTTTCCAAAATGGGGTCACTTGTGGGGGAGCTCCAATGTTTGGGCACACAGGGGCTCTCCAAACGCAACATGGCGTCCGCTAACAATTTGAGCCGATTTTCCATTCAATTTGTTAGCGGACACCATGTCGCGTTTGGAGAGCCCGTGATGTGCCTAAACAGTGGAGCTCCCCCACAAGTGTCCCCATTTTGGAAACTATACCCCTCAAGGATTTTATTAAGGTGTATAGTGAACATTTTGAACCCAGAGGTACGGCACATTATTTGTTTACATTAGGTCATCATATTGAATAAGTTGTCATTATTCTTGAGCGCAAGTGCTCGCTACTTGAGTTTGCATCGGGTACTCAGGTATGCACCATGTACAGCGTGTACAGCGAGTACCCACGACATACTCAGGTATGCACCATGTACAGCGTGTACAGCGAGTACCCACGATACTCAATGCATACCAGAGCACCCGATGCAAACTCAAGTAGCAAGCACTTGCTCTCAACACTAGTCGCCATATCGTCATCTTTTTTTCTTACTTTTGAAAAAAATCCCAACCCCAGCCCTAACCCTAGCACAACCCTAGCCCCAGCACAACCCTAGCCCCAGCACAACCCTAGCCCCAAACCCAGCCCTAACCCTAGCCCAATCCTAACCCAAGAGTTTATTTTTGACGCCGTTCCTTGTGCGGTATAAGTGATTAGACGACTTTATTCTTCGGGTCGGTGCGATTACAGCAATGCCAGAATCATATGGGGTTTTTATGACTGACAGCTGTCACACACTAAAAGACGCATTTTTTGTAAAATCTAGTTTTTGCATCGCCATATTTTGAGAGCTATAATTTTTCCAGATTTTGGCAGACAGTCATGTGACGGCTCGTTTTTTGCGGGATGACTTGACGTTGTTATTGGTGCCATTTTCAGGCACGTGACATTTTTTGATCGCTTTCTATTCCGATTTTTGGGAGGCAGAATAAACAAAAACCAACAATTCAGGAATTTTTTTTTTTTTTTTTTTTTTTATTCTGTTCCGCGTGTGGTAAAATTGATGAGGTAGCTTTACTCTTCGGGTCAGTACGTTTACAGCGGTACCACATTTGTATCATTTTTCTATGTTTTGGCGCTTATACACAATAAAAGCTATTTTATAGAAAAAAATATTTTTTAGTATCGCTTTATTCTGAGAGCTATAACTTTTTTAATTTTCGGCTGATGGAGCTGTATGGCGGCTTGTTTTTTGCGGGACGAGATGACGTTTTCAGCGGTATCATTTTTATTTATATGCGTCTTTTTGATCGCGTGTTATTCCACTTTTTGTTTGGCGGTATGGTGATAAAGCATTGTTTTTTGCTTCGTTTTTTTTTTTTTTTTTTTTACCGTGTTTACTGAAGGGGTTAACCAGTGGGACAGTTTTATAGGTCAGGTTGTTCCGGACGCGGCGATACCAAATATGTGTACTTTTATTGTTTTTTTTTTATTTTTTTTATAATAATATTTATTGATGGGTACATTATATTTTTATTTTTGGTGTATTATTTTTTTTATTTTTTTATAATATTTTTGCACATTTTTTTTTTTTTTTTTTCACTTTCACACAGTTTATACACTTTATTACTTTGTCCCACTCTGGGACTTTCACTTTTTTTTTTCTGATCGCCTGCATGGCACAGGAATGGAGCACCATCCCTATGCCATGAAGGCTGTCAGAAGTGCACAGTGTGAAGATTGCTTGGAGATGCACTGCGCATGTCCAAGCAATCTTCCTGCTCTCTGGTGACCCGGATGTTGTCATGACGACATCGGGTCGTCATGGCAACACCCGGGAAGCCTTTGCAGACTGCGCTGGAAGCCGGAAGAGGAGGTGAGTATCGCCGATCACCTCCCCTTGCCCCCGCAATGCCGCGATCGACTTCGATCGCAGCATCGCGGGGGTTAATGTGCTGGGAGCGGTGCAAGACCGCTCCCTGCACATAGTACCGGGTGTCAGCTGTGACAATCAGCTGACACCCGGCGGCGATCGCGCCCGCACAGCCTGTGTGCGCGCGCGATCGCGATGACGTACTAATACGGGTCTGGCTCTTAAGTCCCAGGGCACAGACGCGTATTAGTACGTCAGATGTTATTAAGGGGTTAAAACCGTCTTGTTAAACCACTCTGAACTCCACTTCTTTTCCAAGGGGCATTAAAATCGTCTTGCTAAGCTACTGTGACCTCCACGTCTCTTCCAACGGTCATTGATATTGTCTTTTTATTCCACTGGGACCTCCACCAGTCTTCCAAGGGGCATTGATATTGTCTTTTTATTCCACTGGGACCTCCACATCTCTTCCCAGGGGCATTAAACCCGTCTAGTTAAACCACTCTGAACTCCACATCTCTTCCAAGGGGCAGTAAAATCGTCTTGTTAAGCTACTGTGACCTCCACATCTCTTCCAAGGGTCATTGATATTGTCTTTTTATTCCACTGGGACCTCCACCACTCTTCCAAGGGGCATTGATATTGTCTTTTTATTCCACTGCGACCTCCAACACTCTTCCAAGGGGCATTGATATTTATATTCCACTGCGACCTCCCCCACTCTTCCGAGGGGCATTGATATTGTCTTTTTATTCCACTGTAACCTCCACCACTCATCCAAGGGCATTGATATTGTCTTTTTATTCCACTGGGAGCTCCACCACTCTTCCAAGGGGCATTGATATTGTGTTTTTATTCCACTTGGACCTCCATGTCTCTTCCAAGGGGCATTAAAACCGTCTTGTTAAACCACTCTGAACTCCACGTCTCTTCCAAGGGGCATTAAAACCGTCTTGTTAAGCTACTGTGACCTCCACGTCTCTTCCAAGGGGCATTAAAACCGTGTTGTTAAACCACTCTGAACTGCACAGCTTTTCCAAGGGGCATTGAAATGTTGTTTTTAATCACCTCTAACCTCCACGACTCTTCCAAGAGGCATTGCATTTCCTCCTAATTTTAGTCAGCTTTTGCTTTTCAATGCATAGGCGAACACTAAGGGAGACCCACTCCCCAATAATGGGTAGAAGGTTTTTAGTACGCTGTAATCCACGTCTGTTTCAAGGGGCATTGCAGTTCCTCATAATTTTTGGAAAGCCTTCCATTCACTGCTTAGGCCAACAGTGTACAGGAAACCCAGTTGCTATATATGGAAAAAACGGTTTAGTTAAAGCCCTCTGACCTCCATGTCACTTCTAGTGTTGAGCCACCCCCGTAGTGTTCGAGTTCGGTTCGGTTTGTCGAACACCCTTGTGTTCGCCGAACTGTTCATCGAACTGTTCGTCGAACACCTTCGAACACCGTTAAAACCAATGGCAGGCAAACAAAATCACATAGAAACACAGAAAACACCTTCAAAGGTGTCCAAAAGCTGAGAAACTGCTCAGAAGACATAACTAACACATGGAAAAGTGACAAGTACATATAGTCATGCGAAAAGAAAAGAGGTGGAGGAGTAAAAGGAGGGGGAGACACAGATATAGACATGTCATGCCCTTCTAAAATCCAAAAAGTGAGAAGCCGACACGGCCAGTCCGTTCCTGCCCGTGCCACCTCCATGTCGCCGGGTTTGTGCCAGAGCAGCGGTGGACCCTGACAGCCAGCCCCCCTCTCCCAATACTGGTGCCTGTCCGCTGGTGGGTCGAGCGAGCCCCCCTGTGGTGGAGGCAGCTCTAAGCTTTTTAATTTAAATTGTCTCTCTAATTTGAATGAATACACTTTAAATCCTTTTACAAGGATCTATTGGAGGGCAAGTCTCATGCCAGCAGCTGCGTAATTCCAGCTCCAGTAGCGTCCACTAAAGCTGCTGCAGTTAAAAAGCTTTTATAAGGATCGAACTCGGCGGTCCAACGCAAGGCATCCTACCGCCAGTCCCAGCCCCTATGCCTTGGGGTGCCTCCTGATGCTCTTCACTGAGTATCCCGGGGTACCGAAGCATTTCCTTTGAAAAAATGAAGTGTCCAAACTACAGGTGGTGTAGCTTGCTTAACAGCTGGGATAATCCGCTGACTAGCAGACAATGCTACTAGGCACAAAGTATTTCCTGGGCTAGATGCAGTTAAAAATTTGTAATTAGATACTCTCGTTGGATGCTGAGAAAGCATTCCATAGAGTCTCCTGGCACGCCATATATTATTCTCTTAAAAAGCTTGGGGTAGGGGTCTAGGGGACCCTTTTATAGCCAAAATCACGGCCCTGTATCGCAATACATCACCTAGGCTGAAGATAAATGGAACTGTAGCACCCCGAGGGCTCGGTTGCTATAGAGGTATTGCACCTCACCCAGAGGTGTGATATCTCACTCTCAGGTAAGGATGGAGTGTGGATCAGGACCCCGACACCTGCATGCATTACACCACATTGCCGTGGGGCAGGGCGACCAATATGCCCCTGAGATGGGCACGACAGTCCCTGTCCCTGGTTGGAGTGGGGGGAGGGAACACTGAGGAAGGGGAACCCTGTAGTGCAGGAGCAGGGAGGAAGCAGTTCCTGGGTGCATTGAGAAGGAAGTATAAAAGGTGGGCACCATCTTAGTTCAGTGCAGAGAAATCTGAGCAGAAGTGACAGGGAGCAGGGGCTCTACATGAGCTCTGCTCCGGAGGCGGGCCTAGTAACAGAGGCCCAGGCCTGGAAGAGGGAGAAGGAAGGAAGAGGAGCGGAGAAGGCTCCAGGAACGAGGAACGAAGGGATCCCAGGGGTGCGGATGGGCGAGTCGCCACCGCACGCCCGAATCCACCTGCGTGGAGGGGTCAGGCCAAAGGGGGAGACCGGTCCCCGAAACTAGTGGAGGCGGGAAACGAACCTCAGCTAGAAACCGGAGGCTGTGACATTTTATGTGGCGCAGCCCCTTGCTACACCCGCTAGGAAGGCACCACATAGGGTCAGGGAAACTGGCGCCAAGTTTACCAAGAGGAGGCCTGAGGCAGCCGGACAGAAGCGTTGGTAAGAAAGGCCAGACAAAAGACACACAAAGGGGGTCCTGTGAAGCGCTCCAAAGTTATCTGGGAGTTGTCTGAGCCCCTCACCTGGTGAGCACAGTACGACGTGGGCAGCCGTTACCTGCAGAAGTGGTCTGGATAATAAGAACTGTGAGTAAAGACCCTGGACTGCATCACTGACTCCGTGTCGTTACTGCTGCTGCCCTGCACCATCACCCCCATCCTCCGCATACACTGCCCTGAGGCTATACTCCTCCCGTGGGGAGTTATACTATGCTCTGCTGCACCCACAACACCAGCCTCAGCGGTCTGCCCTGCAGCGGCGGTTCACTCTGACCGCAATCCACGGGTGGCTTAGTCGGACATTTAAACATCAAAACCACATAAATAGTTCTGCCACTGGTTTGACCGCCCTGACCTACGGAACCGGGTCGTCGCCACGGAGACTACAACCACCAGCATCCACCAAAAAGGGTCCGGCTCCGGGTGTCCCAAGGCCCAGGGGGCGCGTCAGAACATTTTCATCACCTTTCATAATCACCAATGGGACAAGGCAGGGATGTCCTCTGTCCCCTCTCTTATACATCCTAGTGACGGAGCACCTGCTCTCATCAATTCGCCATAACCCCAATATTAGGTGGATTGAGGTGGGAGGCACCGAGTACAAGTGCTCTCTATTTGCTGATGATGTCCTAGTATATATCACTCAATCACATATATCCATCCCTGCTGTTATGGCTGAAATAGATCACTTTGTTACATGGTCAAATTTTAAAATCAATGCAGCGAAGTCTGAGGCCCTCGATGTCTCCCTCCCCAAATCCGTACAGGATTCCATCCAGTCCAACTTTCCCTTTGCCTGGCCCTCACAGGGTATCAAATACTTAGGAATTCTTATTCATAGAGACCTCTCCCGTCTATGTTATCTTAATTTTGGGCCCTTTATTGAACAACTCTATACAGACCACGGTTGGCAAGTTAGAACTGTAAGATTCACTACGTGAACCACTGGTGTTTTGTGGAAAAGCACATGTACACTGTGTTCCAAATTATTATGCAAAAAGTGTTTAGGAGTGATAAGGGAAGAATTTGTTTGTTTGTCAGTTAAACTCATTGATGGTGATGTGTGTCAGGGCTCTTTATATCACTGTAAGCAATTGCAGACACCTGTGCTAATTAGTTTGGCAGGTGTGTCTAATGAAAGGCAAGACTTCTTAAGAAGGCTGTCCCACATTATTAAGCAGCCTACATTTTCTGCCAAAATGGGAAAGAAAAAGGATGTGTCGGCTGCTGAGAAGCAACAAATTGTGGAGTGTTTAGGTCAAGGCATGACTACAGTCAACATTGTGCGATGATCAGGATGAAGTGTCTTGGCAATCAAGAAGTATGTAGCTGATTCACAGTACACACGTGTGCGTGCTGATAAGGGCAAATTGAGGACTCTTTCCTACAGGCAATTACGTCAGGTTAAAAGAGCAGCGGCAAAAAAGCCTTGTCATAGCAGCAGACAAGTTTATGAAGCTGCTGGTGCCTCCAACGTCCCCCGAAAAACAAGATGCAGGGTCCTTCAGAGGTTTGCAGCTGTGCGTAAGCCATCCTGTCGACCTCCTCTATACACTGCACACAAGCAGAAACGGCTCCAGTGGGCCAAACAATACATGAAGACTGACTTCAAAACTATTTTGTTCATGGATGAGTGCCGTGCAACGCTCGATGGTCCAGATGGATGGAGTGGAGGATGGCTGGTTGATGGACACCCCACGCAAACACGGCTACAGCGCCAACAAGGAGGAGGTGGAGTAATGTTTTGGGCTGGAATCATGGGGAGAGAGATTGTCGGCCCCTTTAGGATCCCTGAAGGGGTAAAGATGAACTCCATAATGTATGTGGAGTTTCTCAAACAGCACTTCCTGCCATGGTTCAAGAAGAAGAACCGTGTATTCCACAGCAAGATCATTTTCATGCATGATAATGCACCGTCTCTTGCTGCACATAACACATCTGCATCTCTGGCTGATATGGGCATAAAAGGGGACAAGCTTATGGTGTGACCCCCATGCTCCCCTGACCTCTACCCCATTCAGAACCTCTGGAGCATCATCAAAAGGAGTGTCTATGATGGCGGAAGGCAGTTCACATCTAAGCAACAGCTCTGGGAGGGTATTCTGTCCTCATGCAAAACAATTGAAGCAGAAACCATCCAAAACCTGACAAATTCAATGGACGAGAGAGTTCAGAAGCTCCTTTCGAACAAGGGGTCCTATGTGCAAATGTTACATCACCTAGAATAAAGTTTTGAGTTGAAAACTGTTTGATTTCAGTTTCTAATAACCTGCTAATGCTTATAATTTCAAAAATGACCATTTTTTTGTTCTTTATTAAAATGAAAAGGTTGATCGAAGAGTGTGGGGGATCTAAGAGTGTGGCAACCCAGTAGTCAGGATTACTTCGAATTCTGACAATCTGAGGGTCATGTTGCAGGTAGAGCGGCAAGAAGGCACTCATGTGTCTTGTGCATCTAGGAGCCTCAAAATTATTTTCCGGGCTAGATGCAGCTAAAAATTATTATTAATTTTAAATCTGGTGGAGCTTAGTATAGATGGCCTTATAGAATCAGTACTGCACACTGCTACAAAGCCCAAATTATTTTCTAGCCAAGATACAGATAAACATGATTAGTAATTTTAAATCTGGTGGAGCTTAGTATAGATGGCCTAACAGAATCAGTACTGCACACTGCTACAAATCCCAAATTATTTTCCAGCCAAGATACAGATAAACATGATTAGTAATTTTAAATCTGGTGGATCTTAGTATAGATGGCCTAATAGAATCAGTACTGCACACTGCTACAAAGCCCAAATAATTTTCCAGCCAAGATACAGATAAACATGATTAGTAATTTGAAAGCTTAAATCGGTTCGTGAGGTGATTTTAACCAATCATCAAGCTTTTACTCTCCCCAGGATGACACAGGGGTAGAAAAGTCGTTTCGGATCCATGATTTGTTCATCTTTATGAACGTGAGTCTGTCTACATTATCAGTCGAGAGCTGCGTGCGCTTATCTGTCAGCACACCACCAGCAGCGCTGAACACACGTTCAGACAGAACGCTGGCTGCGGGGCATGACAAGATCTCCAAGGTGTAAGTGGCGAGCTCCGGCCATTTATCCAGATTGGAAGCCCAAAAAGAGCAAGGGTCCAGTGACACAGTCATGGCTTCAATGTTTACTTGGAGATACTCCTGTACCATCGTCTCTAGGCGTTGACTATGTGTCAGACTTCTTGTCTCCTGTGGCCTTGCAAAGGATGGGCTAAAAAGTGGTGAAATGATTCCGCAAAATTGATGTTACCAGCAGATACTGTGTTTCTGTTACGGTTTGAGTGCTGAACACTCGACGGTCGCACGGTTGGCAAGTTGGAACTGTGAGATTCACTACGTGCACCACTGGTGTTTTGTGGAAAAGCACATGTAAGATTCTGCAACAGTCTCTGCTGATACTCCTGCATGCGTGCATCCCTTTCTATGGCAGGAATAATTTCTGCAAATTTACTTTTCTACCGGGGATCTAACAGTGTGGCAACCCAGTAGTCAGGATTATTTCTAATTCTCACAATTCGAGGGTCATGTTGCAGGTAGTGCAGCAAGAAGGCACTCATTTGTGTTGCGCATCCAGGAGCACCAAGTCCCTGTTGTGTTGGTGGCGAGGTAATAATCATGCTTACTTCCTCTGTCCTCTCCCCCCAACCTCGCACAACAGAAATGTGATCAAGGTCTCCCTCATCTGATGAGTCTTCCATCAGTTCGTCCTCCACTTCTTCCTGGGCTCCTGCACCTTCCTCACTAGTTTGGCTGCTACCATGCGCCCTGGTAAAACCATCTCCCCCACCCTCACATGCCTGCCGCCTTGGTGCTGCCGACCGTCTGGACCTTGCAGATGTTAGCCCTTCCGCATACAACTCCTCCTCCTCTACTTCCTCCACCTCCTCTTGTGCCACCACCTGACTCCGAATTCTGTTTAACATGTGCTCCAGCATCTAAATCACCGGAATAGTCATGCTGATAATGGCATCGTCAGCACTAAACATCTTTGTCGCCATTTCAAAACTGTGCAGAAGGGTGCATAGGTCCATGATCTGAGACCACTCCTCCAGCGTGATTTGCCCCACCTCTGGATCTCGTTGGCCCAGGCTATACGTCAGAACGTATTGCACCAGGGCTTGTCGGTGCTGCCACAGTCGCTGCAACATGTGCAGAGTTGAATTCCACCGGGTAGGCACATCGCATTTTAGCCGGTGAAGTGGCAGGCCCAACGACTTCTGTAGAGATGTAAGTCGCTGAGCTGCGGGATGCGAACGGCGGAAGTGAGCACACAGCGACCGTGCCCTCTGCAGAAGGCCATCTAGTCCGGGATAGTGGGCTAAAAATTGCTGGACAACCAGGTTCAACACGTGAGCCATACAAGGCATGTGTGTGACATTGCCCCGGCGAAGGGCTGCACCCAGGTTTGCAGCATTGTCGCACACGGCCTTCCCTGGTTTCAGGTCCAGTGGAGACAACCATTCATGAAATTGGTTCTCCAGAGCTGACCACAACTCCTCAGCTGTGTGACTCACATTTCCCAGACATTTCAAAGTAAAAACCGCCTGATGACGTTGAGCCCTACTGCCAGCATAGTAAGGAGGTGTGTAGGATCCCTTCTGCGCAGTTAGAAAGCTTGTGGCATGACCAGACAGGCTTTGGGTGCAGGTGGAGGACCAATAGGAGGTTGAGGAGGCAGAAGCAGTGGAGGAACTTTGAGATAAAGAGGATTGACACACAACTCGTGGGGACGGCAAGATTTGGACAGCAGCCCCTTGTCCTGCTGTCACCATAGTTACCCAGTGCCCAGTCAGCGACATGTAACGCCCCTGTCCATGCCTACTCGTCCAAGTGTCTGTGGTGAAATGCACCCTGTCACACACAGAGTTTCTCAAAGAAGCGGTGATGTTGTGTGCGACATGCTGGAGGAGCGCAGGCACACCTTTCTTTGAGAAGTAGTGCCGACTGGGCATCTGGTACTGGGGCACTGCGATGGACATGAGGTCTCGAAAATCCTCTGTGTCCACCAGGCGGAAAGGCAGCATTTCTGTAGCCAAGAGCTTGCAGATGGTGAAATTCAACCTCTTAGCTTTCTCATGGCTAGGAGGAAATGGTCTTTTACTTGTCCACATTTGAGGGACCGAGGGCTGGCTGTTGTGCTTAGACGGGGTTGATAAGGGTGTCCCCGGTAAACTGCCGGTCTGTGAGGAAGATGCAGGCGGACATGTTAGGTTGCCTTGATCCAAAGGTGGTGCTATCGATGTCGGACAGCGCTCAACACCAGCTGGTGTTACCACCTCCAAAGAAAATGATGACTTGCCAATCACGCTGGCTGTTGCGGGTAAAGAGGTGGCAGGTCTGCGTCCCAAAACAGGTGTGACTGCTGTCCCCCCAGTCACAGAAGATGAAGAGGCCGCGGATGCACAAGATGTGGCAGATGGTGGTTGGCCCGGCCGGCTAGGCCGCATTGTAGCACAGTGAGCTTCCCACTGCAACTTATACTTCATGTCCATGTGCCGGTTCATGCATGAAGTACTCAAACTATGTGTTTTTTGGCCTCTACTTAGCTTTTGCTGACAAATGTTACAGATAACACGAGTTGGGTCATCTTTATCGATCTGAAAAAATGCCCAGGCTATGCAAGGCTTAGCACCCATGCGACCTGAAGAGCCACCACGACTTGTGGTCAGAGGCAGAGTTGTGTTTGAGGATGCAGTTGTTGACGTGCTTCCAGTACTACGTCTCTGTCCAGGAAGGCGCAACCTGACCTCGTCGTCACTAGCATCCTCCTCCACCTCCTCTGCTGACCTCATCTCTTGGCTGACTGTGGGTTGACAGTAAGTGGGATCTCCAACCTCATCATCATCACCCTGTGTGTTATCACACCCGTCGTCCTCAGAGCCAACCTGTTCCTGCCCTGACAAAAAACTAAAGTTGTCGCTCCAATCAGGTATTTGAGTCTCATCATCGTCTTCCTCATTGTCTCCACCAACAGGAGTTACAGTTTGGGAATGAGGGTCTACATTATGGTCAGAACCTTCTGCGTCTGGTCCTGGATCTGACTCAAAGATTCTGGGCATCAGTGCAGATCATTTCCTCGTCTGGATTCACAGAAGCTCTGGAGCCGACCTCTGATTCCCAGGCTATAGTATGAGTAAACAGCTCTGCAGACTCAACCATCTGTTCTACCCCATACTCAGACGGGCAGCTGGAGATTTGGGAGCTGTGAGGAAGCAAGTGCGATTGGGGTGACACCTCTGAGGACTGAAGTATTTGTGATGTTGAAGTTGAGGTGGAGGAGAGCCCACTTAAAGGAGCATTTGATATCCGTTGAAGCACCTGCTGTTTTTGTGCCTCATCTGGAATTTGTAGCGATTGGCGTGGCCGTAAGAAAGGGATCTTATCACATTGTCCGCTAAAAGAAGTGGACATTTTAGTTTGGCTGGAAGATGGTCTTTCTTCTGCAGATGTTACTGTTGCTTTAACACCTACCCCACGGACACAACCTTTTTTCCCCTTCCCAACACGCCTATTCCCCTTTCCACCAGCAGCAGGCCTTTTTCCACTCATTTTGGTGGTTAACTAATTCACAACTCTGGAGTTGTTTGCACAAAAAAACAATGGATGGGAACCGAGCAGAGCTGAGTGGCCAAACTGTGGTATTAGGCCAAAAGTATTGGCTGGGTTAGATGCAGATAAAAATGATATTGAATTTGCAACCTGATGGAGGTCAGTATAGATGGACTAATAGACCAAGTCCCACACACTGCTAGAAGCCCAAATAATTTTTCAGAGCTAGATGCAGGAAAAAATTATATTCAATTTGCAACCTGATGGAGGTCAGTATAGATGGACTAATAGAACAAGTCCCACACACTGCTAGAAGCCCAAATATTTTTTCAGAGCGAGATGCAGATAAAAATTATTTTTAATTTGCAACCTGATGGAGGTCAGTATAGATGGACTAATAGATCAAGCCCCACACACTGCTAGAAGCCCAAATATTTTTTCAGAGCTAGATGGCCAGATTCCACCTCCACATGCCTAAAAGGCCCAATTTTAAGTGCAAGCAAGCAGTATGGTATTGCAGCCTGGGGGTGGGTGAGTGGCAGACTGCATACTTGCGCTTGCATTGCAAGGAATGGGGGAGGTACAATTGAACACTGCCCTGGGACAAGGACTTGCACGGTGATAGTTGCAAGTCTGCATCTTCTAATGCGGCAAGGATCACTTCTGATGGGCACACTTTTAGGCAGTGACCTGGGTGTCAGAGATGCTTCAAGGGTTCTTCCCCATGCTGTTCCCATGTCTTTTCAGCACTGTATGCATATGCCACACAGCACATGGCCAGATAAGGTTGTAAAATGTTAAAATGACATTTCCCGGTGAATGCATTTGTCACGGTTGAAAGCAATACAAAAGTGCAAAAACGCATAAAAAATGCTACTTGTGAACATAGCCCAAGGTGTGGAGGAGTATTTTTGTTTTTGGTTATTTATTTTACCTTATACACAAGTCTTTACCCTGGAAAGGATGTTCCTTAACATATTTCACAGGAAAACAGTTTCAGTTTAGTTTTTGAACGTTTTATTGTGAGCCCGTAAAAGTGGCTTAATACCTCTGACCACGTTGTTGACAGCAGTGACCTGGGGGTCAGAAATGCTTCCTGGGGCGATCCACATGCTGTCGCCATGTCATTTGAGCACTGTCACTATCGTTTTGGGCACTTTTTAGGCTTTCTACAGACTGCCGGGGGTGCCGCCGCAAAAATGCTCGCGTCTCCCATAGACTAACATTGGGCTCGTTGCTCGGGTTGAGCACCCGAGTATCATTGTGAGATCGGCCCGAGTTTCGAGCACCCGAGCATTTTAGTGCTCGATCAACACAAGTTGGGAGGTCTAAAGCAGTAATACGTATTTTAGTTTTCCTTGTTTTTTATAATCTGGAATACAGACTGAATGTTTCATAATAAGGGCTGCCTTTTAACTTTTTTTGGTTTGTTTTTTCTTTGCATTTTATTAAAAAAGTTAATTCATAGTAAACAAAATTCTGGAGGCATTTTAATATTTTTTTTAACCAAGGAGTGCCTTATATAGGCAGTATATGTCTTGATCTTAAGAAGTCCTTAACTTTAAAAAAATAACTTTACGTTCTCTTAAATTTACTGAGAACAGCAAAAACAATGGCAATGACTATATCATAACTTTATAATTATATCATACGATTATAGTTAGTTTGTTGGGTTTTACCAAAATTTCTATGATTTTACCCAACAAAATAGTGCAGTATGCTGTGCCATTTTGACCATCAATTTTGTGAAAGTCTGTGTGACAAGCAGAAGTAGTACTGTTGCTTCAAAAGCATACAGCAACTATTAGAAGTAACACAAGCACAGGAGACAGGAAGTGTTGTGCTCCAGAAGCATCCAGCAACTAGAGGGGTTAACACAGTCACAGGAGACAGGGATTGTTTTAGCAGAGCCCCAAGGGGATTGTGGGGAAGTTGTTTACTGTCTGGCTGGAGCCGAAGAGAAAGGTGGTGTGTGATCTGTATCTCACAGAAGATAAAGGGAACAGAATTCAGGTCAGGAGGGAAGCTAAACATAGGTCAGATAGACTCCCTGAGCTAACAGTGTGGAGTATTATAGGGCAGAAAGATAAGGACCGGAAGTAATAGTGTCATAGGGATCTTCTCCCTCATCAAATCCTCTCCCCCTCCATCTCCATGCATGATAAAGAATGCTGTGTACTATTGAGTCCTTGTGAAGAAAAAGCCTGTGGTTATGTATGCATAGAAGTGTGCTGCTAAGAGGTCTAATATGTGCTGAATTATGCTACTGAAGAGACTAATGTTACTGTGCCTGCTTTATTAGACTGTACTGCAATGAAGATTGTTGCTATAATATTCCTGAATTGCACTGGCCATGCTTCAGATGAAATTCCACTGTTAAACTGTTGAAAAAGACTCTTGTCAAATGTGTCTGGTCAGCAACTGAATCTATCGTGTGCCTGAGAGAAGCTGCAGCCTATGGTCGCCCTGAGTAACGGTTCCCCCAGGATTCCAACGAATTCATGAAACCCGTCTCGACCTTTCTGAAGCTAGGGGCATGCGTGTAACATCTGCTATGGAAACTCCTACAGTGACAGGAAAAGAGCCTAAGGCTACATTCAGGCGTCAGTGATTTATCTGGTACGCAAAAAAAGGTCATCAGAGTTTTGGATCCAATTTTTATCCATGTTTGATCCGTATGTCCAATTTTACCATCAGTGTTTCATCAGGGATTTTTTGCCATGAAAAAAAAAATTGGAAATCTTCTCCTATACATTACAATGTTGAAAATGGACAGAACAAGGATTGCACGTATGTGGCATTTTGTGCTGTCAGTGATTATTACAGACCTATAGACTGGTATGGGTAATTTTAATCTGTGATTCAGATCAAAAACTGACATTTCTCCAATTATTTTTTTATGTGGTCACTGGGTCCCCAAGCAGGGAGTGCCTAATCCATTATGACTTAGGTCACCTTTCTATAACGCTTCTTTTCCAGAAAAAAATTCTATTGGACCAAACGCAATCTGTGTTTGATGAAGGACCAAGTATAGGACCTAAGCATTACAGTTTTTTGTTAGAATGCCTTACAATAAAATCTGAGAGAAATAGCATCTTCCTTTTGGAGTGCCAAGTATTTTTTATATTAGGTCCAAAAGAAAACACAGATGTGTGAACAGCCCCATAAACTATAATAGATATGCGTTATACAGTGGGGGAAATAGGTATTTGATCCCTTGCTATTTTTATAAATTTGCCCACTGACAAAGACATGAACAGTCTATAATTTTAAGGGTAGGTTAATTTTAACTTTGAGAGATAGAATATCCCCCAAAAAGATCAAGAAAATCACATTGTATAAATTAGATAAATTTATTTGCATTTTGCAGTGAGAAGTAAATATTTCATCCCCTACAAACCATTATGAATTCTGTCTCCTACAGACCAGTTAGACGCGCCTAATCAACTTGTTACCTGCATTAAAGACAGCTGTCTTACATAGTCACCTGTATAAAAGACTCCTGTCCACAGACTCAATTAATCAGTCAGACTCTAGCCTCTACAACATGGGCAAGACCAAAGAGTTTTCTAAGGATGTCAGGCACAAGATCATAGACCTGCACAAAGCTGGAATGGGCTACAAAACCATAAGTAAGACGCTGGGTGAGAAAGAGACAACTGTTGGTGCAATAGTAAGAAAATGGAAGAAATACAAAATGACTGTCAATCAACATCGATCTGGGGCACCATGCAAAATCTCACCTTGTGGGGTATCATTGATCATGAGGAAGGTGAGAGATTAGCCTAAAACTACACGGGGGGAACTTGTTAATGATCTCATGGCAGCTGGGACCACAGTCACCAAGAAAACCATTGGTAACACATTATGCCTTAAACGTTTAAAATCCTGCAGTGCCCGCAAGGTCCCCTGCTCAAGAAGGCACATGTGAAGGCCTGTCTGAAGTTTACCAATGAACACCTTGATGATTCTATGAGTTATTGGGAGAAGGTGCTGTGGTCAAATGAGACAAAAATTGAGCTCTTTGGCATTAACTCAACTCACCATGTTTGGAGGAAGAAGAAGGATGAGTAGAACCCTAAAAACATTGTCCCAACCGTGAAGCATGGAGGGGGAAACATTATTCTTTGGGGGTGCTTTTCAGCAAAGGGGACATGACAACTGCACCGAACTGAAGGGAAGATGGATGGGGTCATGTATCGTGAGATTTTGGCCAACAACCTCCTTCCCTCATTAAGAGCATTGAAGATGGGTTGTGGCTGGGTCTTCCAGCAATGACCCAAAGCATACAGCCAAGGCAACAAAGGAGTGGCTCAAAAAGAAGCACAGTATGGTCATGGAGTGGCCTAGCCAGTCTTCAGACCTTAATTCCATAGAAAACTTATGGAGGGAGTTGAGGCTCTGAGTTGCCAAGTGACAGCCTTAAAATCTGAATGATTTAGAGATGATCTGCAAAGAGCAGTGGACCAAAATTCCTCCTGACATGTGCACAATCCTCATCATCAACCACAAAAAACGTCTGACTTGCCAATAAGGGTTTTGCCACCAAGTATTAAGTGTTGTTTGCCAGAGGGATCAAATACTTATTTCTCACTGAAAAATGCAAAAAAAAAAATCTAATTTATACAGTGTGATTTTCTTGATTTTTTTTTGGATATTCTATCTCTCAATGTTAAAATTAACCTACCATTAAAATTATAGACTGTTCAGGTCTTTGTCAGTGGGCAAACTTACAAAAACAACAAGGGATCAAATACTTATTTCCCCCACTGTATCTGTGCAAACCAGAACAACTACGTGAAAAATAGACAACTGGATGAGGCCAAGTATGAGTGTATAAATCGGACGAGTGCAATGAGATAAAGAAAGGGATTGCTCTCAGACCAAACTTATTCAATGAGGCAGTGCAGATTTATGTATTTTTTCTTAGTTGTATTCGGCGTGAGGAAAAAAGTGTAGCAAAAAAAATTGCAATTTGAATGCGAAATCAGTACAGTGCGACAAAAAAATCGGATGCCATATGAACCATCAGTGTTGAAGCTGATTTTTACAGATACATTACAATTCTGTAGCATAGGAAATTTAAATGGTCCTGTAAATGAATAATAACTGCTGAGTAAATAAGGGATTGTACAGTACAGACCAAAAGTTTGGACACACCTTCTCATTTAAAGATTTTTCTGTATTTTCATGACAATGAAAATTGTACATTCTCACTGAAGGCATCAAAACTCTGAATTAACACATGTGGAATTATATACTTAACAAAAAAGTGTGAAACAACTGAAAATATGTCTTATATTCTAGGTTCTTCAAAGTAGACACCTTTTGCTTTGATGACTGCTTTGCACACTCTTGGCATTCTCTTGATGAGCTTCAAGAGGTAGTCACCGGAAATGGTCTTCCAACAATCTTGAAGGAGTTCCCAGAGATGCTTAACACTTGTTGGCCCTTTTGCCTTCACTCTGCGGTCCAGCTCACACCAAACCATCTCGATTGGGTTCAGGTCTGGTGACTGTGGAGGCCAGCTCATTAGTGTTGAGCCACCCCTGTAGTGTTCGAGTTCGGTTCGGTTCGTCGAACACCCGTGTGTTCGCCGAACTGTTCGTCGAACTGTTCGTCGAACACCTTCGAACACCGTTAAAACCAATGTCAGGCAAACAAAAACACATAGAAATACATAGAAAACACCTTCAAAGGTGTCCAAAAGCTGACAAACTGCTCAGAAGACATAACTAACACATGGAAAAGTGACAAGTACATATAGTCATGCGAAAAGAAAAGAGGTGGAGGAGTAAAAGGAGGGGGAGACACAGATATAGACATGTCATGCCCTTCTAAAATCCAAAAAGTGAGAAGCCGACACGGCCAGTCCGTTCCTGCCCGTGCCACCTCCGTGTCGCCGGGTTTGTGCCAGAGCCGCGGTGGACCCTGATGGCCCGCCCCCCTCTCCCAATACTGGTGCCTGTCCGCTGGTGGGTCGAGCGAGCCCCCCTGTGGTGGAGGCAGCTCTAAGCTTTTTAATTTAAATTGTCTCTCTAATTTGAATGAATACACTTTAAATCCTTTTACAAGGTTCTATTGGAGGGCAAGTCTCATGCCAGCAGCCGCGTAATTCCAGCTCCAGTAGCGTCCACTAAAGCTGCTGCAGTTAAAAAGCTTTTATAAGGATCGAGCTCGGCTGTACACCGCAAGGCATCCTACCGCCAGTCCCAGCCCCTATGCCTTGGGGTGCCTCCTGATGCTCTTCACTGAGTATCCCGGGGTCCCGAAGCATTTCCTTTGAAAAAATGAAGTGTCCAAACTACAGGTGGTGTAGCTTGCTTAACAGCCGGGATAATCCGCTGACTAGCAGACACTGCTACTAGGCACAAAGTATTTCCTGGGCAAGATGCAGTTAAAAATTTGTAATTAGATACTCTCGTTGGATGCTGAGAAAGCATTCCATAGAGTCTCCTGGCACGCCATATATTATTCTCTTAAAAAGCTTGGGGTAGGGGTCTAGGGGACCCTTTTATAGCCAAAATCACGGCCCTGTATCGCAACACGTCACCTAGGCTGAAGATAAATGGAACTGTAGCACCCTGAGGGCTCGGTTGCTACAGAGGTATTGCACCTCACCCAGAGGTGTGATATCTCACTCTCAGGTAAGGATGGAGTGTGGATCAGGACCCGACACCTGCATGCATTACACCACATTGTCGTGGGGCAGGGTGACCAATATGCCCCTGAGATGGGCACGACAGTCCCTGTCCCTGGCTGGAGTGGGGGGAGGGAACACTGAAGAAGGGGAACCCTGTAGTGCAGGAGCAGGGAGGAAGCAGTTCCTGGGTGCATTGAGAAGGGAGTATAAAAGGTGGGCACCATCTTAGTTCAGTGCAGAGAAGTATGAGCAGAAGTGACAGGGAGCAGGGGCTCTGCATAAGCTCTGCTCCGGAGGCGGGCCTAGTAACAGAGGCCCAGGCCTGGAAGAGGGAGAAGGAAGGAAGAGGAGCGGAGAAGGCTCCAGGAACGAGGAACGAAGGGATCCCGGGGGGTGCGGACGGGCGAGTCACCACCGCACTCCCGAATCCACCTGCGTGGAGGGGTCAGGCCAAAGGGGGGAGACCGGTCCCCGAAACTAGTGGAGGCGGGAAACGAACCTCAGCTAGAAACCGGAGGCTGTGACATTTTATGTGGCGCAGTCCCTCGCTACACCCACTAGGAAGGCACCACATAGGGTCAGGGAAACTGGCGCCAAGTTTACCAAGAGGAGGCCTGAGGCAGCCGGATAGAAGGGTTGGTAAGAAAGGCCAGACAAAGGACACACAAAGGGGGTCCTGTGAAGCGCTCCAAAGTTAACTGGGAGTTGTCTGAGCCCCTCACCTGGTGAGCACAGTACGACATGGGCCGCCGTTACCTGCAGAAGTGGTCTGGATAATAAGAACTGTGAGTAAAGGCCCTGGACTGCATCACTGACTCCGTGTCGTTACTGCTGCTTCCCTGCACCATCACCCCCATCCTCCGCATACACTACCCTGAGGCTATATTCCTCCCGTGGGGAGTTATACTATGCTCTGCTGCACCCACAACACCAGCCTCAGCGGTCTGTCCTGCAGCGGCGATTCACTCTGACCGCAATCCACGGGTGGCGTAGTCGGATATTTAAACATCAAAACCACATAAATAGTTCCGCCACTGGTTTGACCGCCCTGAGCCACGGAACCGGGTCGCCGCCACGGAGACTACAACCACCAGCATCCACCAAAAAGGGTCCGGCTCCGGGTGTCCCAAGGCCCAGGGGGCGCGTCAGAACATTTTCATCACCTTTCATAATCACCAATGGGACAAGGCAGGGATGTCCTCTGTCCCCTCTCTTACACATCCTAGTGACGGAGCACCTGCTCTCATCAATTCGCCATAACCCCAATATTAGGTGGATTGAGGTGGGAGGCACCGAGTACAAGTGCTCTCTATTTGCTGATGATATCCTAGTATATATCACTCAATCACATATATCCATCCCTGCTGTTATGGCTGAAATAGATCACTTTGTTACATGGTCAAATTTTAAAATCAATGCAGCGAAGTCTGAGGCCGTCGATGTCTCCCTCCCCAAATCCATACAGGATTCCATCCAGTCCAACTTTCCCTTTGCCTGGCCCTCACAGGGTATCAAATACTTAGGAATTCCTATTCATAGAGACCTCTCCTGTCTATGTTATCTTAATTTTGGGCCCTTTATTGAACAACTCCATACAGACCACGGTTGGCAAGTTAGAACTGTAAGATTCACTACGTGAACCACTGGTGTTTTGTGGAAAAGCACGTGTACACTGTGTTCCAAATTATTATGCAAAAAGTGTTTAGGAGTGATAAGGGAAGAATTTGTTTGTCAGTTAAACTCATTGATGGTGATGTATGTCAGGGCTCTTTATATCACTGTAAGCAATTGCAGACACCTGTGCTAATTAGTTTGGCAGGTGTGTCCAATGAAAGGCAAGACTTCTTAAGAAGGCTGTCCCACATTATTAAGTAGCCTACATTTTCTGCCAAAATGGGAAAGAAAAAGGATGTGTTGGCTGCTGAGAAGCAACAAATTGTGGAGTGTTTAGGTCAAGGCATGACTACAATCAACATTGTGCGATGATCAGGATGAAGTGTCTTGGCAATCAAGAAGTATGTAGCTGATTCACAGTACACACGTGTGCGTGCTGATAAGGGCAAATTGAGGACTCTTTCCTACAGGCAATTACGTCAGGTTAAAAGAGCAGCGGCAAAAAAGCCTTGTCATAGCAGCAGACAAGTTTTTGAAGCTGCTGGTGCCTCCAACGTCCCCCGAAAAACAAGATGCAGGGTCCTTCAGAGGTTTGCAGCTGTGCGTAAGCCATCCTGTCGACCTCCTCTATACACTGCACACAAGCAGAAATGGCTCCAGTGGGCAAAACAATGCATGAAGACTGACTTCAAAATTATTTTGTTCATGGATGAGTGCCGTACAACGCTCGATGGTCCAGATGGATGGAGTGGAGGATGGCTGGTTGATGGACACCCCACGCAAACACGGCTACAGCGCCAACAAGGAGGAGGTGGAGTAATGTTTTGGGCTGGAATCATGGGGAGAGAGATTGTCGGCCCCTTTAGGATCCCTGAAGGGGTAAAGATGAACTCCATAATGTATGTGGAGTTTCTCAAACAGCACTTCCTGCCATGGTTCAAGAAGAAGAACCGTGTATTCCACAGCAAGATCATTTTCATGCATGATAATGCACCGTCTCATGCTGCACATAACACATCTGCATCTCTAGCTGATATGGGCATAAAAGGGGACAAACTTATGGTGTGACCCCCATGCTCCCCTGACCTCTACCACATTCAGAACCTCTGGAGCATCATCAAAAGGAGTGTCTATGATGGCGGAAGGCAGTTCACATCTAAGCAACAGCTCTGGGAGGGTATTCTGTCCTCATGCAAAACAATTGAAGCAGAAACCATCCAAAACCTGACAAATTCAATGGACGAGAGAGTTCAGAAGCTCCTTTCGAACAAGGGGTCCTTTGTACAAATGTTACATCACCTAGAATAAAGTTTTGAGTTGAAAACTGTTTGATTTCAGTTTCTACTAACCTGCTAATGCTTATAATTTCAAAAATGACCATTTTTTTGTTCTTTATTAAAATGAAAAGGTTGATCGAAGAGTGTGGGGGATCTAAGAGTGTGGCAACCCAGTAGTCAGGATTACTTCGAATTCTGACAATCTGAGGGTCATGTTGCAGGTAGAGCGGCAAGAAGGCACTCATGTGTCTTGCGCATCTAGGAGCCTCAAAATTATTTTCCGGGCTAGATGCAGATAAAAATTATTATTAATTTTAAATCAGGTGGAGCTTAGTATAGATGGCCTAATAGAATCAGTACTGCACACTGCTACAAATCCCAAATTATTTTCCAGCCAAGATACAGATAAACATGATTAGTCATTTTAAATCTGGTGGATCTTAGTATAGATGGCCTAATAGAATCAGTACTGCACACTGCTACAAAGCCCAAATTATTTTCCAGCCAAGATACAGATAAACATGATTATTAATTTTAAATCTGGTGGAGCTTAGTATAGATGGCCTAATAGAATCAGTACTGCACACTGCTACAAAGCCCAAATAATTTTCCAGCCAAGACACAGATAAACATGATTAGTAATTTGAAAGCTTAAAACGGTTGGTGAGGTGATTTTAACCAATCATCAAGCTTTTACTCTCCCCAGGATGACACAGGGGTAGAAAAGTCGTTTCGGATCCATGATTTGTTCATCTTTATGAACGTGAGTCTGTCTACATTATCAGTGGAGAGCCGCGTGCGCTTATCTGTCAGCACACCACCAGCAGCGCTGAACACACGTTCAGACAGAACGCTGGCTGCGGGGCATGACAAGATCTCCAAGGTGTAAGTGGCGAGCTCCGGCCATTTATCCAGATTGGAAGCCCAAAAAGAGCAAGGGTCCAGTGACACAGTCATGGCTTCAATGTTTACTTGGAGATACTCCTGTACCATCGTCTCTAGGCGTTGACTATGTGTCAGACTCCTTGTCTCCTGTGGCCTTGCAAAGGATGGGCTAAAAAAGTGGTGAAATGATTCCGCAAAATTGATGCTACCAGCAGATACTGTGCTTCTGTTATGGTTTGAGTGCTGAACACTCGACGGTCCCACGGTTGGCTAGTTGGAAGTCAGAGATTCAGTACGTGCACCACTGGTGTTTTGTGGAAAAGCACATGTAAGATTCTGCAACAGTCTCTGCTGATACTCCTGCATGCGTGCATCCCTTTCTATGGCAGGAATAATTTCTGCAAATTTACTTTTCTACCGGGGATCTAACAGTGTGGCAACCCAGTAGTCAGGATTATTTCTAATTCTCACAATTCGAGGGTCATGTTGCAGGTAGTGCAGCAAGAAGGCACTCATGTGTGTTGCGCATCCAGGAGCACCAAGTCCCTGTTGTTTTGGTGGCGAGGTAACAATCATGCTTCCTTCCTCTGTCCTCTCCCCCCAACCTCGCACAACAGAAATGTGATCAAGTTCTCCCTCATCTGATGAGTCTTCCATCAGTTCGTCCTCCACTTCTTCCTGGGCTCCTGCACCTTCCTCACTAGTTTGGCTGCTACCATGCGCCCTGGTAAAACCATCTCCCCCACCCTCACATGCCTGCCGCCTTGGTGCTGCCGACCGTCTGGACCTTGCAGATGTTAGCCCTTCCGCATACAACTCCTCCTCCTCTACTTCCTCCACCTCCTCTTGTGCCACCACCTGACTCCGAATTCTGTTTAACATGTGCTCCAGCATGTAAATCACCGGAATAGTCATGCTGATAATGGCATCGTCAGCACTAAACATCTTCGTCGCCATTTCAAAACTGTGCAGAAGGGTGCATAGGTCCCTGATCTGAGACCACTCCTCCAGCGTGATTTGCCCCACCTCTGGATCTCGTTGGCCCAGGCTATACGTCAGAACGTATTGCACCAGGGCTTGTCGGTGCTGCCACAGTCGCTGCAACATGTGCAGAGTTGAATTCCACCGGGTAGGCACTTGGCATTTTAGCCTGTGAAGTGGCAGGCCCAACGACTTCTGTAGAGATGTAAGTCGCTGAGCTGCGGGATGCGAACGGCGGAAGTGAGCACACAGCGACCGTGCCCTCTGCAGAAGGCCATCTAGTCCGGGATAGTGGGCTAAAAATTGCTGGACAACCAGGTTCAAGACGTGAGCCATACAAGGCACGTGTATGACATTGCCCCGGCGAAGGGCAGCACCCAGGTTTGCAGCATTGTCGCACACGGCCTTCCCTGGTTTCAGGTCCAGTGGAGACAGCCATTCATGAAATTGGTTCTCCAGAGCTGACCACAACTCCTCAGCTGTGTGACTCTCATTTCCCAGACATTTCAAAGTAAAAACCGCCTGATGACGTTGAGCCCTACTGCCAGCATAGTAAGGAGGTGTGCAGGATCCCTTCTGCGTAGTTAGAAAGCTTGTGGCCTGACCAGACAGGCTTTGGGTGCAGGTGGAGGACCGAGAGGAGGTTGAGGAGGCTGAAGCAGTGGAGGAACTTTGAGATAAAGAGGATTGACGCACAACTCGTGGGGACGGCAAGACTTGGACAGCAGCCCCTTGTCCTGCTGTCACCATAGTTACCCAGTGCCCAGTCAGTGACATGTAACACCCCTGTCCATGCCTACTCGTCCAAGTGTCTGTGGTGAAATGCACCCTGTCACACACAGAGTTTCTCAAAGAAGTGGTGATGTTGTGTGCGACATGCTGGTGGAGCGCAGGCACACCTTTCTTTGAGAAGTAGTGCCGACTGGGCATCTGGTACTGGGGCACTGCGACGGACATAAGGTCTCGAAAATCCTCTGTGTCCACCAGGCGGAAAGGCAGCATTTCTGTAGCCAAGAGCTTGCAGATGGTGAAATTCAACCTCTTAGCTTTCTCATGGCTAGGAGGAAATGGTCTTTTACTTGTCCACATCTGAGGGACCGAGGGCTGGCTGTTGTGCTTAAACGGGCTTGATAAGGGTGTCCCCGGCAAACTGCCGGTCTGTGAGGAAGATGCAGGCGGACATGTAAGGTTGCCTTGATCCAAAGGTGGTGTTATCGATGTCGGACAGCGCTCAACACCAGCTGATGTTACCACCTCCAAAGAAAATGATGACCTGCCAATCACGCTGGCTGTTGCGGGTAAAGAGGTGGCAGGTCTGCGTCCCAAAACAGGTGTGACTGCTGTCCCCCCAGTCACAGAGGAAGAAGAGGCCGCGGATGCACAAGATGTGGCAGACGGTGGTTGGCCCGGCCAGCTAGGCCGCATTGTAGCACAGTGAGCTTCCCACTGCAACTTGTGCTTCATGTCCATGTGCCGGTTCATGCATGAAGTACTCAAACTATGTATTTTTTGGCCTCTACTTAGCTTTTGCTGACAAATGTTACAGATAACACGAGTTGGGTCATCTTTATCGATCTGAAAAAATGCCCTGAAGAGCCACCAGGACTTGGGGTGAGAGGCAGAGTTGTGTTTGAGGATGCAGTTGTTGACGTGCTTCCAGTACTACGTCTCTGTCCAGGAAGGCGCAACCTGACCTCGTCGTCACTAGCATTCTCCTCCACCTCCTCTGCTGACCTCATCTCTTGGCTGACTGTGAGTTGACAGTAAGTGGGATCTCCAACCTCATCATCATCACCCTGTGTGTTATCACACACGTCGTTCTCAGCGCCAACCTGTTCCTGCCCTGACAAAAAACTAAAGTTGTCGCTCCAATCAGGTATTTGAGTCTCATCATCGTCTTCCTCATTGTCTCCACCAACAGGAGTTACCGTTTGGGAATGACGGTCTACATTATGGTCAGAACCTTCTGCGTCTGGTCCTGGATCCGACTCAAAGATTCTGGGCATCAGTGCAGATCATTTCCTCATCTGGATTCACAGAAGCTCTGGAGCCGACCTCTGATTCCCAGGCTATAGTATGAGTAAACAGCTCTGCAGACTCAAGCATCTGTTCTACCTCATACTCAGACGGGCAGCTGGAGATTTGAGAGCTGTGAGGAAGCAAGTGCGATTGGGGTGACACCTCTGAGGACAGGAGTATTTGTGATGTTGAAGTTGATGTGGAGGAGAGCCCACTTAAAGGAGCACTTGATATCCGTTGAAGCACCTGCTGTTTTTGTGCCTCATCGGGAATTTGTAGCGATTGGCGTGGCCGTAAGAAAGGGATCTTATCACATTGTCTGCTAAAAGAAGTAGACATTTTAGTTTGGCTGGAAGATGGTCTTTCTTCTGTAGATGTTACTGTTGCTTTAACACCTACCCCACGGACACAACCTTTTTCCCCCTTCCCAACACGCCTATTCCCCTTTCCACCAGCAGCAGGCCTTTTTCCACTCATTTTGGTGGTTAACTAATTCACAACTCTGGAGTTGTTTGCACAAAAAAACAATGGATGGGAACCGAGCAGAGCTGAGTGGCCAAACTGTGGCATTAGGCCAAAACTATTGGCTGGGATAGATGCAGAAAAAAATTATATTCAATTTGCAACCTGATGGAGGTCAGTATAGATGGACTAATAGACCAAGTCCCACACACTGCTAGATGCCCAAATATTTTTTCAGAGCTAGATGCAGAAAAAAATTATATTCAATTTGCAACCTGATGGAGGTCAGTATAGATGGACTAATAGAACAAGACCCACACACAGCTAGAAGCCCAAATATTTTTTCAGAGCTAGATGCAGAAAAAAATTATATTCAATTTGCAACCTGATGGAGGTCAGTATAGATGGACTATAAGAACAAGTCCCTCAAACTGCTAGAAGCCCAAATATTTTTTCAGAGCTAGATGCAGAAAAAAATTATATTCAATTTGCAACCTGATGGAGGTCAGTATAGATGGACTAATAGAACAAGTCCCACACACTGCTAGAAGCCCAAATATTTTTTCAGAGCTAGATGCAGAAAAAAATTATATTCAATTTGCAACCTGATGGAGGTCAGTATAGATGGACTAATAGACCAAGTCCCACACACTGCTAGAAGCCCAAATATTTTTTCAGAGCTAGTTGCAGATAAAAATTATTTTTAATTTGCAACCTGATGGAGGTCAGTATAGATGGACTAATAGAACAAGTCCCACACACTGCTAGAAGCCCAAATATGTTTTCAGAGGTAGATGCAGAAAAAAATTATATTCAATTTGCAACCTGATGGAGGTCAGTATAGATGGACTATTAGAACAAGTCACACACACTGCTAGAAGCCCAAATATGTTTTCAGAGGTAGATGCAGAAAAAAATTATATTCAATTTGCAACCTGATGGAGGTCAGTATAGATGGACTATTAGAACAAGTCACACACACTGCTAGAAGCCCAAATATTTTTTCAGAGCTAGATGCAGATAAAAATTATTTTTAATTTGCAACCTGATGGAGGTCAGTATAGATGGACTAATAGAACAAGTCCCACACACTGCTAGAAGCCCAAATATTTTTTCAGAGCTAGATGCAGAAAAAAATTATATTCAATTTGCAACCTGATGGAGGTCAGTATAGATGGACTAATAGACCAAGTCCCACACACTGCTAGAAGCCCAAATATTTTTTCAGAGCTAGATGCAGAAAAAAATTATATTCAATTTGCAACCTGATGGAGGTCAGTATAGATGGACTAATAGAATGATGCTATGCCCAAAAGGTTTTACTTCACTAGGTGCAGTAAAAAAATTGGTATTCTATACACAGGTGGTGTAGCTTGCAACACAGATAGGCTACTCCACTGACTAACACACTCTGCAATAGGCCAAAAAGGATTAGCTTTGCTAGATTTAGCCAAATGCTGTGAAAAAAACTTGCACAGCACTGGCACAGACCTGCCTGGCAAAAACTGATAGGAACTGATGTAACCTAGTCCTGAAAAGGACTGCAATCACAACTATTCCCTACTCCCAAGCTATCTGTAGATTTGTGCGAAAATTGGCTTGAAATTAACAAGGTATAGCGCACACAGCAACAGCGGTGCCGTCTAACACGCAGCTGCAGCAGTGAGAAAATGGTGGCGACGGGGAAAATGGCTGGGTCTTATAGGGCAAGGACATGTGACATACACTGCCAATGACACATGCCCTTGCTTGTGTGAAAAAAAGCACTTCGCTCCGTGTGTGCGCTGCTGATAGGCTGACAGATTGCACCTCCCCACTGTAAATGCGGGAAAGAGAAAAAAAATGGAGATCTTCATTATTCCTGCAGAGATCCATCCCCTGCCCCTCCCCCCGTCCCGCTGTACACTCAAACTGCGTATTAACATTAATTTTCATCATTACTGAGAAAAAATCCAGTTATGATTTTGGTGCACGAACAGTTATCGAACATAACCTCGAACAGCCGAATTTTTTTCAAATCGTTCGTGTTCGCCGAACGGCTTGAACACCGCCCAAAACAGCTCGAATTTGAGATTGGCGAACAGTTCGAGTCGAACAACCTTCATCTCTACAGGTCATCTGGCGTAGCACACCATCACTCTCCTTCTTGGTCAAATAGCCCTTACATAGCCTGGAGGTGTGTTTGGGGTCACTGTCCTGTTGAAAAATAAATGATGGTCCAACTAAACGCAAACCGGATAGAATAGCATTCTGCTGCAAGATGCTGTGGTAGCCATGCTGGTTCAGTATGCCTTCAATTTTGAATAAATCCCCAACAGTGTCACCAGCAACGCACCCCGACACCATCACACCTCCTCCTCCATGCTTCACGGTGGGAACCAGGCATGTAGAGTCCATCCGTTCACCTTTTCTGCGTCGCACAAAGACACGGTGGTTGGAACCAAAGATCTCAAATTTGGATTCATCAGACCAAAGCACAGATTTCCACTGATCTAATGTCCATTCCTTGTGTTCTTTAGCCCAAACAAGTCTCTTCTGCTTGTTGCCTGTCCTTAGCAGTGGTTTCCTAGCAGCTATTTTACCATGAAGGCCTGCTGCACAAAGTCTCCTCTTAACAGTTGTTGAAGAGATGTGTCTGCTGCTAGAACTCTGTGTGGCATTGACCTGGTCTCTAATCTGAGCTGCTGTTAACCTGCGATTTCTGAGGCTGGTGACTCGGATAAACTTATCCTCAGAAGCAGAGGTGACTCTTGGTCTTCCTTTCCTGGGGCGGTCCTCATGTGAGCCAGTTTCTTTATAGCGCTTGATGGTTTTTGCAACTGCACTTGGGGACACTTTCAAAGTTTGCCCAATTTTTCAGACTGACTGACCTTCATTTCTTAAAGTAATGATGGCCACTCGTTTTTCTTTACTTAGCTTCTTTTTTCTTGCCATAATACAAATTCTAACAGTCTATTCAGTAGGACTATCAGCTGTGTATCCACCTGACTTCTGGAAAACACAACTGATGCTCCCAACCCCATTTATAAGGCAAGAAATCCCACTTATTAAACCTGACAGGGCACACCTGTGAAGTGAAAACCATTTCCAGTGACTAACTCTTGAAGCTCATCAAGAGAATGCCAAGAGTGTGCAAAGCAGTCATCAAAGCAAAAGGTGGCTACTTTGAAGAACCTAGAATATAAGACATATTTTCAGTTGTTTCACACTTTTGTGTTAAGTATATAATTCCACATGTGTTAATTCATAGTTTTGATGCTTTCAGTGTGAATGTACAATTTTCATAGTCATGAAAATACAGAAAAATCTTTAAGTGAGGTGTGTCCAAACTTTTGGTCTGCACTATATGGATGACAAGTGAGAAAAAATAGTTCCACTTTTCTGGATGCAAATCGGACCGATTTTTTATACTATGACCCCAGCTTAAGGCCACGTTCACACGTACAGTATTTGGTCAGTATTTTACATCAGTATTTGTAAACCAATTCAGGAGCAGGTGAAAAATGCGGAAGAGGTGCACATGTTTCTATTCTACTTTTGTTCCACTCCTGACTTTGGCTTACAAATACTGACGTCAAATACTGAGCATGTGAACATGGCCTTAGAGTGGGCTCAGAGGATGATTGAAACTTTTGGATCAGTCATATCCTTTAATCAGGACCATGATTGGGACACAGACAAATGCAGGAACTGCCTGTCATTACCTGCACTGTTGTTGACTAGAAAACACAAGAAAAGTGCATCCTGAGTTTTTGCGTATTGACTAACATTGGTTAGTGTGATATTCATTGGCAAAGCAAACCGCACACTGAGTAAAACCACAGTCGTGTGAACCAGTCCTTAGACAAAGCAGACGAGCATCTGTAGTCCATTTTTACACACCAAAGTTTTTTTGGGGGAGAATCTTTCACGAAATTTGACTCGAACTTGATCTATCTGCTCATCTCTAATACTAATGCTATATTTAATACTAAGGAAAAAAAAAAGAGGCAGTCATCGCCTTGTATCTTTATTTAGATTAAAACATGTGGCAGCACAACCACCATCAGATTTGTTGCAAGTTATGTTTGTTGCATGACGGACATAAAAACCATCAGATGTATCCCTTCTTTCTATAATGGGGTCTGTTTAGTTTTCATTAGGGTATCTTGGGACGAAACAAGTCCTCCCGACGCCAAGGATTACGAGCCCTAGGTCAATCAGGGTTGCCCCCATGGTCTACAGCTCCTGCACCTCATCCTCCTCAGCCTCCTCCTCCTTTTCAGCCTTCATCTCCGAAATGACCACATCAGTCACAAGATGGAAGCACTGCCTTGGCCAAGCGACATCAAGCTGTGCTGCAGCGAATATGCTTAGGTGACAAACCGCACAATGCTGAAGAGTTGTGGACAGCTCTGAAAGAGCAGGCAGATCTGTGGCTCACACCGCTGAACCTACAGCCAGGCGTGGTCATGTGTGACAATGGCCGGAACATGGTGGCAGCTCTGTGGCAAGGCGAGTTCACACACGTACCATGCCTGGCCCATGTGCTTAACCTCGTGGTTCAGCAGTTTCTCAAATCCTACCCGGAGATGCCGGATCTGCTTGTTAAAGTATGTCGCCTGTGTGCCCACTTTGGAAAGTCAGCTACAGCTTCCGCCACCCTTGCCGTGTTTCAGCAGTGTTTGCAGCTTCCAGCTCACAGACTGGTGTGTGATGTCCCCACGTGTTGGAACTCTACACTGCAGATGTTGGGAAGGATTTGTGAGCAGAAGAGGGCAGTTGTTGAGTACCAGCATCAACAAGGCCGTCGGTATTCAGTTCAGACTCCACACATAAGACCTCAGGAGTGGACATGGATGTCAGACATATGTACCATCCTCCAAAACTTTGAGGACTCCACCAAGATGGTGAGGGGCGATGACGCCATAATTAGCGTCACCATCCCACTTCTCTGTCTTCTGAAATGCTCTCTGCTCACAATCAAAGAGGATGCATTGCAGGTGGAGCACGATGAGATGGAGCAATCATACAGGGTGATTACACACAGCCAAGCCTCATCTCATCCCAACGTGGATTGGGTGACAATGAGGAAGAGGAGGAGGAGGAGGAAGGACAGGAGCTAGTTTCATGCAGTATAGAGGGTAGTACCTGCACAGCTGTCATACCGTCTGTTCAGCGTGGATGGCCAGAGGACAGAGAGGAGGAGGAGAGCATGGTCAGTCATCCTCTTGGTGAGGACACGGAAGTCTTTCCTGTTAGTAGTCTGGCACGCATGGCTGAGTTTATGTTACGCTGCCTTTCCCATGACCCTCACGTTCTCAAAATTTTGGGTGACAGTCATTACTGGTTGGTGACACTTCTAGAGCCACGCTACAAGGAGAACTTTATATCTCTTATTCCTGAGGCTGACAGGTGTACAAAAATGGGGCAGTACCAGAAGGCCCTTGTTGTGGAACTATTAAAAAAATTTCCATCTGAAAACGCTGGTGGCAGAGGGCACACTTCATTGGACAACCAAAGAGTACAGGCGAGAGAAACACAACTTCAATCCAGCAGAGGCAGTGGAACACTGTCAAAGTTCTGGGAGAGTTTTCTCAGACCCTCCCATCGCACAGGCCCTGAGGCGCGGTGTACTCTCACAAGGTGTGCAAAGTTTGGGAAGATGCTGAGGGAGTACCTTGCCGACCGTACCAACGTCCTCCGTGATTCCTCTGTGCCTTATAATTATTGGGTATCCAAGCTGGATACGTGGAATGAACTGGCTCTCTATGCATTGGAGGTCCTGGCCTGCCCTGCCGCCAGCGTTTTATCAGAGTGAGTTTTTAGTGCCGCTGGCGGAATTATAACTGATAAGCGCATCCGCCTGTCAACTGAAAATGCTGACAGGCTGACTTTTATAAAAATGAACAAGGGCTGGATTGGGCCAGAATTCTCAGCACCACCGAATGATAGCAGCGTAACATAATCTCAAATCCAGTGTCTTTTCTTTGGAGGTGTATTTCCATGCATCTGTTCACATCCACACATGGGAAAATGCTTCCTGATTTTGGCTATTTACTCTTGTCCTTCTCCTTCTCCTCATCCTCCACCACCATATCACCAGGGTGACAGTGGTCCGTGATGCAACACCCACATAATTTTTTTAAAGGGTGTTTAGGATGCCCGTAAAAAAAAAATTATACAGTATGTTCATGTATACCCCCAAGGGGTAAATGTTTGTCAGCCCATACACCCGTTCCTTTCTAATGGGAACATTTTTTTATGAGGCCCTCCTCCACGTCTCTTCCAAGGGTCATTGAAGTGCCTCCAAATTTTTGGCAGCCCTTGCATTCACTGCATAGGCCAACACTATGGGAGACACTCTCCTTTCTAATGGGAATTTGTCGTTACTGTGGCCCTGCTCTGTGTGTCTTTAAATTCTTAGTGGGATTTTTCCTAAAATTGGTCAGCCGTTGGACTCACTGCATACCCTATAACTGTATAGCAGACCCTCTCCTTTCTAATGGGAACATGTCGTACCTTGTTACTGTGGCCCTGCTCTATGTGTCTTTAAATTCTTAGTGGGGTTTTTCCCAAATTTTGGGAGCCCTTGCAGTCACAGCATGGGCATTACCACTGTAGGAGACCCGCTCCTTTATAATGGGAACATTTTTTTTGCTGAGATCCTCCTCTATGTCTCTTCAAAGGGGTATTGGGTTGCGTCCAAATTTTTGGAAGCCCTTGCAGTCACTGGATACGCAATAACAGTATAGGAGACCCACTTGTTAATAATGGGAACAACAAAGCATAGCCGGCTGATGGCTCTCTAACAATAGCTAGGGCCGACTGCTGGCCTTTTAAGAATAGTAAGGGCCGTCTGATGTCCCTATAAAAAAAGGCTTTATGACTTTTAGAGTCCCTCCATCATAAATAAAACAGGATGTCTCTGATGATGTGTCACACACCACATTGCCAGATAAGGTTGTAAAATGTTGAAATGACATTTCCCGGTGAATGCATTTGTCTTAAAAAATAACGTAAAAAAAACAAAACAATAGGATCTTTCTTTAGTATAAAAAACAGCATCACCAATTTAACCTCAATGTAATCACATTGTTCAGCTCATGCACCTCCTCTTCCATCTCCGAAATGACCACATCAGTCACAAGCGGACAGCACTGCAGCACTGCCTTGGCCAAGCGGCAACAGGCTGTGCTCAAGATAACATGCTTAATGCTTAATTGACAAACCGCCCAGTGCTGCAGAGTTGTTGAAAGCTGTATCACAGCAGCCTGATTTGTGGCTCTCAATGCTGAACATACAGCCAGGCATGGTCGTGTGTGACAATGGGCGGAACCCGGTTGACGGAGAAATGACAGCCGGGGGAGATACGGTTCCCCCTATGCCAGTCCTTTCACCGAGCTAAGGAATATGGCTGTGGTGAAATACAACTCCCACTGAGAAGCTGTTTCAGATTGAAAAACATTGTGCCCACCAGAGGATTTGATTCTGAGGGCTAGCCATTCTCACCCGCTCAAGAGCCCCATAGCAGCTGCAAAGTTAGCGCTATCATGAACTCTCCTGAAGTAGAAGCCAAGGCACACCAAAGGATTCTCTGGTGGGACCGTCCAACCCTGCCGAGAAGCAGTCCTGGCTAAGAAAAGTGTGTGGGAAGGTTCCCGGACATTCTATGGCTGCTTTTTTACTGAGGAGGAAGCACACGCAAACACGGAGAGAACATACAAAGTACTTGCAGATGTTGTCTTTGCTGGGATTTGAACCCAGGATCCCAGCGCTGCAAGGCATCAGTGCTAACCACTGATCCAATGTCCTACCATGCACCCTCTAATATCTAACAGGCTGGAGAAACTTGCACCTACTGCCACTCTATCTTCAGCTCCTTTGTGAGAAAATGTATTTGGGCAGCCACTTAGTCTACCAAATAAAATTCCTGAGAAGGAAATTGGGGATGGCTTCGCTACTGGTACTGGGGGCAGTGCTAATATCATGGCGTCGTACCATAGTTTGCTGGAAATATTCCAGGCTGGTAGGAGGCAAGCAAATTCCCACAGAAAAGTACCAGCAGTAATGTTCAGGCCACATTTCAAGTGCAAGCAGCTTTAGAGGACTTCCTGGGAGAAATGACAAGCAGGGTAGATATGGTTTCCCTCTATGCCAGTCCTTTCACCGAGCTAAATACAACTCTTAGCAAAAAAAGTTGTGGACTGGCTCCATACCGTCCCTGGCCACATTCACCTGTCCATGTTTTTGTGGTTAGGCGGTCCTTCCCAGTAAGTGCACTGGGGAGGGCACGGGTAATGTTGTGGGACCCGTGCTTGTGAAAAGCTTCCGCCTCCACGAGCTTAAAAGGCCATATTTCAAGTGCAAAGAGCTGACCAGAAATCTGGCAGTTTAGTGTTGCGGCCTGTGGGTGGGTGGCTGGCTGCATACTTGCACTAGCATTCCAAGTAACAGAAAACTAAGCAGATGGTGGCCTCTATCATCATCATGGCCTCACCTCAGCACTATGAACTCTCCTGAAGGAGAAGCCAGGGCCCACCGGAGGAGTCTCTGGTTCTCTGGTGGGCCCGTCCAACCCTGCCGAAAAGAAGCCCTGGCTAAGAAAAGTGTGTGGGAAGGTTCCCGGACACTCTATGGCTGCTTTTTTAATGTGGATCGGCCATGCTTATGCATGTTATTTCTCAAAACGCTTTACAGATCAGGCCATTGTCCAAGAAATTAAATGCGCAAAGAAAGATGTGTGTGTGTCAAAGCTCCAACGACAAGTGCGAGTTGATGTTGGACGGGCTGCCATTGCTTCTGCAACAAGCTCAATTACAGGACTTCCTGGGAGAAATGACACGCAGGGTAGATACGGTTTCCCTCTATGCCAGTCCTTTCACCGAGCTAAATACAACTTTCAGCAAAAAAAGTTGTGGACTGGCTCCGTACCGTCACTGGCCACATTCACCTGTCCACGTGTTTGTGGTTAGGCTGTCCTTCCCAGTAAGTGTACTGGGGAGGGCACAGGTAATGTTGTGGGACCCGTGCTTGTGGAAGGCGGAGGCGATACCGGGAAATATAGTGGCGGTTGGGGACCGAGTATGGACACCCGGCCACCACTGGCATGAAGTTATGAAAACCTTCCACCTCCACGAGCCTAAAAGGCCACATTTCAAGTGCAAGCAGCTGTCAAAAATTTGGAAGTATAGTATTGCTGCCTGTGGGTGGGTGGGTGCCTGCATACTTGTGCTTGCATTCCAAGGAATGGGATAGGGACAACTGAACGCTGCAGTGGGACAAGGATGTGGATGGTGATTGTTGGAAGTCTGCAATGACAGGTGCATGGCGGGAGGCATCTTTGAATGCGCCAAGGATCACTTATGATGGCACACTTTTAGGCAGTGACCTGGGAGTCAGAGATGCTTCCAGAGGTCTTCCCCATGCTGTTCCCATATCTTTTCAGCACTGTATGCATGTGTCTGATGATGTGTCACACACCACATGGCCAGATAAGGTTGTAAAATGTTAAAATGACGTTTCCAGGTGAATGCATTTGTCTTGGTTGAAAGCAATGCAAAAGTGCAAAAACGCATCAAAACCACTACGTGTGAACATAGCCCAAGGTGTGGAGGAGTATTTTTGTTTTTGGTTATTTATTTTGCCTTATATACAAGTCATTTCCCTGGAAAGGATGTTCCTTAACATATTTCCCAGGAAAATCCATTTTGGTTTCGTTTTTGTATGTTTTATTGTGAGTGGCGTAATACTCTGACCACGTTGTTGACAGCAGTGATCTGGGAGTTAGAGATGCTTCCAGGGGTCTTCTTCATGCTTTTCCCATGACATTTGAGCACTGTTCCCATCGATTTGGGCAATTTTTAGGCCCTCTGCAGACCGCCGGGGGGAGCCGTCTGAAAAATGCTCGAGTTTCCCATAGACTTACATTGGGCTCGTTGCTCGGGTCGAGCACCCGAGCATTCCAATTTGCTCGACCCGAGCAATGAGTACCCGAGCATTTTAGTGCTCGCTCATCACTAACAGTATTTCCTACATAGTAAAGTCCGTGACGCGCCCCCAGGGCCTTGGGGTACACGGCAGCCGGGCCTTCAGATGCTTGGGGGAAATCACGGTGGCTGGCCCGGTCCGTGGCCCAGGGTGGTCAACAAAATGGGGAATGATTATATTTATAGGGGTTTTAGAATAATTTGTGACGCCACCTGTGGATTCTGGTAAGAGGTTACCAGCGCTGCGGCAGTCCACTGAGGCTGATGTAAGGGGCAGCTATGATGGGACGGCTCCCCACAGGTGGAGCAGGCCTCAGGGCAGTGTAGAGGTGTATAAAGATGGTGGAAGCAGGAGAGAGACGGCAGGACGGTCCCAGAGGAAATACAGGCACACACACAGGGCAAACTTCAATAACTTTACTGGTGGTGATGCAGGTACGGTCCAGGGCACTCAGGGCGAAGGGTACATTTCTGGACTCTCCCCAGTGAGCGGGTGTAAGGCCTCCTGATCTGTGTCTTTTACTCTCTAAGCTTCGGGCCTGCCTGGAGCTAGGCCTGGCTTGCTTACTGCTTCCTTCTTGTACCTACTGACCTGGCGGTAGGGTTTTCTCCTGGTTCCCACTATTCCTGATCGCTGGAGCCTTAGTGGTACCTAACCCTGTTGCTGTGGTCAGCGGTTGGTTAACCTGGGACTTGTAGTTCTCCAGGGATTCCGGTTGTTTCTACGGGTCATAAAGATCTCTGTAGGTGCGGACCCGGTGTCCGGTATAGAAATCGGGGTGAGCTTACTATGCTCCTCTGCCCCCTTAGTTCCACTTGCCTTTGGCCGCTCGGGGCCCTCACTAGGCTTCAGGGCTGCTGGAGGCCTACCTTGCCTCACTCAGCAGCCTGCGTGCAGCTACATTCTGCCTCTCTGTAGACTGAACACTAACTGAGCTGCCTGGCTCCACCTTCCCTTTATATATCCCTATCAGGGCTCCCTCTGCTGGTATGAGTTGGAAGGTGGAGGTGTTTGCATGTAGTGAGGGCCTCTTGTGGAGAAATCCATCTATGCACCCATCTAGGTTCTGTGGCACCAATGCGCAGCAGGGGCGCCACATTCCCCCCTAGTAATACTCAGTACTCCTGGACTGAAGCAATTTTCATAACAGTTTAACATTAACATTTCTTCCCTTTATGGGAGGCACTCTTCTTGAACGTTGCAAAAACATAATCAATAATACACATATATACAATAAAGTTTTGAGCAAATGTCAGCGAGTACCCTAACAGGGTGTCCATTTCACTGCATAGGTAGCTTTAGAGGCACTCCAGGGAGTGCAATTATGTACAAGGAAACAGTTTGTGGGCTGCACACGCACATTAGCAGCAACACAACTTTACGTTCTGCAATGACCAGTTTTGATGAGATCCCTACTCGGGTATGTCCCTCTCATCCGGGTAAGCTGGCTTGTGGAGGACATGCTCCAAACCCCCAACGAAGGTCCTGGGCTGGCTGCAGGACTGGTGTAGGACCACTGGTTTGGCCACGCCAAGCAGGTTTTAGTGGTGGTGGTCTTGTGAAAACCACCAGGGGGCACCTCAGGAGGTGCAAACTACATACAATGGTGGGACCGCTCATAGTTCACGGACTCCAAGTTCAGGTTACATGAGAGCTACCGGGAAACTAGTAGCTCAAGGGCGCCCCCTCCTGGGCTGCGCCTGGTTATGGGAGGTGGGTGACCCGTCCTGGTCATCCTCCCATTAAGTCAGGGTGTCCTGTTCCAACAGTTCCCTCACCCTCTGAACATTTAGGGCATGCTGTAGAGCCATGGGCACCATCCGTGTCACAGCTCCTGCTGGTGCTGCGACTGCTCCTGCCTGAGTAGCACCGGATGAAGAGACTCCTGCGGGGGCATTGTCGAGGGCCGCGGCGTTCTGCTGGGCTTCGGACATCGCTCCGCCCCCCTAGTGAACGGTGGCCTAACTTCTTTACTTTTCTTCTGGTAGGCCGCAGCTCCGCAGGCGACGGTCTTCTTTCAGGACCTTGCTTCGCTTGCGTCTGACGTCAGGGCGCTCACTGGACTCCTTCCAGGACCTTGCGCTTCCTGGTTCATTGTCACGGCGTGTCCTGGGCTTCGCGCGCTTCAGCAGGTACGCCTCTCAGTTTCCCGCGGTTACGCCCTTCTTCCCGTGCGGCAACACAGTAATGGCGGCTATCTTCGCCACAGTTAATCACACAGTTCTTATTAAAGGAGCACAGTACCCGGTGGCAAAGGGGAACAATACTCCATCGTTGCAGCTGGCACAAAATCCTGTTTGTGACGCCAGAAGTTGACGCACCCCCAGGGCCGTGGGGTACTCGGCAGCCGGGCCTTCAGATGCTTGGGGGAAATCACGGTGGCTGGCCCGGTCCGTGGCCCAGGGCGGTCAACAAAATGGGGAATGATTATATTTATAGGGGTTTTAGAATAATTTGTGACGCCACCTGTGGATTCTGGTAAGAGGTTACCAGCGCTGCGGCAGTCCACTGAGGCTGATGTTAGGGGCAGCTATGATGGGACGGCTCCCCCAGGTGGAGCAGGCCTCAGGGCAGTGTAGAGGTGTATAAAGATGGTGGAAGCAGGAGAGAGACGGCAGGACGGTCCCAGAGGAAGTACAGGCACACACACAGGGCAAACTTCAATAACTTTACTGGTGGTGATGCAGGTACGGTCCAGGGCACTCAGGGCGAAGGGTACATTTCTGGACTCTCCCCATTGAGCGGGTGTAAGGCCTCCTGATCTGTGTCTTTTACTCTCTATGCTTTGGGCCTGCCTGGAGCTAGGCCTGGCTTGCTTACTGCTTCCTTCTTGTACCTACTGACCTGGCGGTAGGGTTTTCTCCTGGTTCCCACTATTCCTGGTCGCTGGAGCCTTAGTGGTACCTAACCCTGTTGCTGTGGTCAGCGGTTGGTTAACCTGAGACTTGTAGTTCTCCAGGGATTCCGGTTGTTCCTACGGGTCATAAAGATCCCTGTAGGCGCGGACCCGGTGTCCGGTATAGAAACTTGGGGTGAGCTTACTATGCTCCTCTACCCCCTTAGTTCCACTTGCCTTCGGCCGCTCGGGGCCCTCACTAGGCTTCAGGGCTGCTGGAGGCCTAGCTTGCCTCACACAGCAGCCTGCGTGTAGCTACATGCTGTCTCTATGCAGGCTGAACACTGACTGAGCCGCCTGGATCCACTTTCCTTTAATATATCCCTATCAGGGCTCCCTCTGCTGGTATGAGGTGGAAGGTGGAGGTGTTTGCATGTAGTGAGTGCCTCTTGTGGAGAAATCCATCTAAGCACCCTTCTAGGTTCTGTGGCCCCAATGTGGGGTTCAGCACTTCCCAGGTAGATCAGGAGCACCTGTCGAGACCCCTCTGGTGTGTGTTCCTCTCCTTGGTAAGTCCTCCCGCTAAGTCTTCTCCTGACTGCGTGTGGTATGAACGTGGTGTAAGGCCGGGTCCCACTGGATAAACGCAGTTTAAGAGATACAGGTGGCGTAGGCCGCTCCGTCCGTATCCCCCTGGGATCCACTAAGCCTCCGGGCTTTTCTGACTGAGACGTGAAGTAACAAAGTCAGATATCGGGGGCCGGTTACCCCTCTTGCAGCAGGAATCCCTCTGGCTAGGCCAGAGTAAAGAATACAGGTGGCGACTCCGCTCCGTCCGTATCCCCCTGGGATCCTTTTGCCTGTGGAGCCTATCTCCTTCACTTCCCTCCAATGCCTTCTTAGGTCAGGACCTTGACCGGGTAAAGACAGTGGTTAACTCTGACCCGCTCCTCATCTCAAGGCCAGAGTACGAGGACCGCGAACCTTCCGCCAGCGGCAGCCTCTTGCTGGACCCTGACAGAAGACCCTCAATCAAAGACCTTGAACTTAAGATGGCCATAGATTAAATATGAATGAATAAGTGTTTCCTAAAAGTGTGTCCTCCACCCTCACCCACTACATGGTTCCCCCTATCTTTGGTTCCCCCCATCTCCTCTATCCCGGGCCGGGGCAGCACCCTGGTGCATTTAGGCTCCCTTCAGGAAAGGAGTGGTGTAGTGTTGAATGGTGAAGTGGGGTCCTGTGAGATGCTCCATCCTTACCTGGAAGAGGAGATACCACACATCTATCTGAGGTGCAGTACCCCTGTGGCGACTGAACCCTCAGGGGCGCCACAACTACATGAACCAAATAGGTTGTTTAGCAAGATATAAATTATTTTACATGATGTGTTTTTCTTCCCATATTTATCAGATTGAATTTTGCATTAAACTGTTAATATTTACAGTTTCCACATTTAAAGTTACATTTTCGGGGACTGCTATTTAACCAATTGTTAGATTTCATAGATTATATATTTTATAAACTGATCCATAGAACTATGTCATAAAAAAATAATAATTTCCTTCAGTATTTTTTAAGTTCTTTTTCTTTTTTGGGTCTTTTACTGGATGAATAGTTTTTTAATTCCTTATTAAATGCCTCATCTATTTTTTTTTTATGGTAACCTCGCTGTAATAATATAATATTAATTCTTATATAATATAGCATTAATTTTTCTGATTGTGTGAGGAATCCTGTGTCGCTATTAATTATGCAATAAAGTCTGATGAATTGACTATAAGGAATATACTTTTTTTACACACAGCCTTCATATACCTGTAACATGGCGTGGGGCGGTAGCCATGGGCGAGGCACTCATCTGTGGTGTCTCAGCACATTGCTTGAAAGTGGAGGTCCTGGTTGGGTGTGTGGACTTTTGCTGTGAGGGCCTTATGCCCATGCAGGCCTCATTTAAACATTGTTGGGGGTTTGCCAGGATCAGATGTTACACAGTGTAGTGGTGCCTGAACGACAACGCCGGGCAGAACTCAAATATGGTAGAGTGGACATGGAGGCAGAAACAAAACAGCAACTTTATTGAAAGACAGAGGATTGTAAACCAGAAAATAAGACTGTTCTTGCAATGATAACAGCAATATAATAATAGATTCAAAGAAAGATAGTTGGAACGTGTCACACAAGCTGCGCTCCAGCTATGGCAAAGCAAAGTTCAATACAAACAGTATAAACAATTTCTACAAACTACTCTCTTCTAAATTATTACCTGGCTTCCAATAATCAGGCCACACTGCTACAGCACCCTAGCTAGAGAAACCTGCTCTACACCCTAACACAGTTGAACACCGGTGTACACTCATCACAGTTCTGTAGCACTTGAGAGAAAGTCTGGTAGCTTCTGCTTGGTTTCGATTTAGTGAAGCCGAGTTTGCTGTGTTGAGCTGTCCCTTCTTCAGGTTGATGGTCCTTTCTTCTTCCAGATTCGGGCAGGTCTCGTCCCACTCTCAATGCTGAGAGATCTCTGGTACCACATCATTGTTTTCTCTCTACAGATTACAGGCGCTTGGGAAAAACCACCTTGGCTGTGCTATGAGACTCTTTCCTTCTGACACAGTCCTGCTAATCGATCCTGTGGTAACCGGGCACTATCTTCTTCCTTGAAGCTGATAATTAATTTACCAGTCTCTCAGTGTTAGGGCACTCTTATTGTCTAGTCTCTCTCACACAGGCATGAATGAGTCACCTCTTTGTAACATACCTGGTGGCGGGCTTGCATAGTGCACCATCTCTCAATATGCAAGATCGCAAACTTGATCATTGGTCCAGTCTGCTAGCCTGGCTTCTTTCCATGCTGTCTGTTTGTCTCTGTTCTGACTGCTTAGGGCGGCGGCCCGGTTACTTCCTGATTCTTGTAGCTGCTTGGGCACACCCCTAATGTGTCCTCAGCCTATTGCTGTCAGTCACTGGATATTTAAACCAGCTTCACTTGGAAGCTGATGCCTGAGCAACTTTAACATTCTGTGTGCTTCTAGACTCTGAATGTGCCAGGTCTCGTTCTGTTTTTGCCTGCTTGTCTGCCTTCCTGGAGGCTGTATTTCCAGGCCTGTCTGAACACGCTCCTAGCCTGTTTGTTGCTGCCTCTGGGGGCCGTATACCCAGGCTTGTTCCTGTATTTCACTGCAGTAACAGTTCCTGTCTGAACTGTCTCCTAACCTGTTACTTGTTTTGTCTCTATGTCCGTTTCCTCCCTTTTTCTGCAGTGTCTGAACCAGCGCTTGGCTATACCTAGGCTCGTTCCTGTATTCTGTTGCAGTAACAGTTCCTGTCTGAACTGTCTCCTAACCTGTTACTTGTTTTGTCTCTATGTCCATTTCTTCCCTTTTGCTGCAGTGTCTGAACCAGCACTTGGCTTTACCTAGGCTCGTTCCTGTATTTCGTTGCAGTAACAGTTCCTGTCTGAACTGTCTCATAACCTATTACTTGTTTTGTCTCTATGTCCGTTTCCTCCTTTTTGCTGCAGTGTCTGAACCAGCACTTGGCTTTACCTAGGCTCTGTAACGGGGCCGGATGGTGGAACCTCTGTGCCTTGGAACAAGGAGGGACCCCGAGGGGCAGGTGTTAGTCTGGGGACGACCTTGTAATTGAGCAGGTGGCTCCCATGGGTCAGATAGCGGGGACTGACCGGTGTAGCGAGTGGACACAACTGGAGGGTAGCAGTCTCTGGGTGAGCAGGCGGGTGGTCACGGCAAGTGACGGCAAAATGGGTAAGAGTCTCTTGGCAGGCAGGCAGGTGGTCACGGCAAGTGACGGCAGAGCAGGTAAGAGTCTCTTGGCTGGCAGGCAGGTGGTCATGGGAAGTGACGGCAGAACGGGTAAGAGTCTCTTGGCAGGCAGGCAGGTGGTCACGGAAAGTGACGGCAGAGCAGGTAAGAGTCTCTTGGCTGACAGGCAGGTGGTCACGGCAAGTGACAGCAGAGCCTCCAGGTAGGCTAGCAGGCGGGTAGCAGGTGAGCGCTCCCAGGTGAACGGGCTAGCAAGTACGGCAGGTAGCAGGCAGGTAACTGGCAGGTGCTTCCTGGTCCGTAGGTGGACTTGCCCATAGACAGACTGGTGGATGCTTGAGACCGACTGTCGGGCTGAATAGCAGACAAGCAGGCAGACTGGACTGGTAGTCAGGCTGGCAACGGGACCTGAGGGCTGAAGCAGAGGTGAGTATGCTTTGCAACAACTTTGCTCGGGCACCTCCATTTTGGAGGAGGTGCCTTATATATGGGAGGTCCTCTGGCTATTGGCCGGGGACTCCTTAGAACGGCGCGCACGGTCCCTTTAAGAGAGGGGGAGCGCGCGTGCGCCCTAAGCACAGTGACCGGGAAGGAGCACGCGCCGGCAGCAGCGAGGGAAGGAGCGCTGGAGGATGCCGCGCCCGGAACAGGAAGGTGAGAGGTACGGCGTCTCTGCCTAGCAGGGGGCAGAGACGCCGATGCTACAGGCTCGTTCCTGTATTTCCTTGCAGTACAGTTCTTGTCTGAACTGTCTCCTGGCCTCTTACCTGTTTTGTCTCTGTGTACGTTTCCTCTCTTTTTCTGCAGAGTTTGAACCTGCACCTAACTCCTACTCGTTGTCGCTGTACTTCTGTTTGTGAGTTTGGAGTCCACTCGCTACTTCTTTGCAAGTACCTTGTGTGTATCTGGTTCTGCTTTTCCCTTCCAGTCTGTTCCGTGTGAACAGAGCCCTGTCCCCTCTGCTCTGTCTTTGCTCACCGCTTTGGCGGTTTATCTCTGTTCTGCCTTACTTACCGCTCTTGCGGTTTCAGCCCGCTCTGCTCAGCCTTGTCCACCGCTCTTGCGGTTTCTGCCCGCTCTGCTCAGCCCTGTCCACCGCACTTGCGGTTTCGCTCTGCTCAGCCCTGTCCACCACACTTGCGGTTTCGCTCTGCTCAGCCCTGTCCACCGCACTTGCGGTTTCGCTCTGCTCAGCCCTGTCCACCGCAATTGCGGTTTCGCTCTGCTCAGCCCTGTCCACCGCACTTGCGGTTTCGCTCTGCTCAGCCCTTTCCACCGCACTTGCGGTTTCGCTCTGCTCAGCCCTGTCCACCGCACTTGCGGTTTCGCTCTGCTCAGCCCTGTCCACCGCACTTGCGGTTTCGCTCTGCTCTGCCTTGTCCACCGCATCTGCGGTTTCGCTCTGCTCTGCCTTGTCCACCGCATCTGCAGTTTCGCTCTGCTCTGCCTTGTCCACCGCATCTGCGGTTTCGCTCTGCTCTGCTTTGTCCACCGCACTTGCGGTTTCGCTTTACTCTGCTTGATTACCGCATCTGCGGCTCTGAACCCGTCTCCTAGTCTGTACTGGACCCTACCCAGCCTGTGCTCTAACCTGCCTGTTCCTGTATTCCCCGGTGTGGGTCAACAGCCGTGTCTGGGGTCTGACCTGGAGTCGCACCTGGTCCCTCTGCTCGGTTCCTCCCTGGTGCACAGGCGTCGTATGCCGTCGTGCGACCTTGGTCGGATCATGTAGATACTTAGTTACGCCCCTCCAGGCACTCTCCGGTTCATGGTCCTGTGGGGTCACTAAACACGCACACGCCAGTCAGTCCGGGCGTGTGCATATCACTCTTTACATCCTGAACAGACACTTCCTGCTTCTTGAACCAACAAGACAGCAAGCTGCAGGGGGAAAAGGACTATTCAAACTGCATGCACATCAGAGGGGAGCATTGTTTCATAAAGTTACAGTGTAATTCAGTTCTTGGCAGGGGCTGACCCCTTACAACAATTCAATGAGGGAGACTACCATTCAAAAATAAACTCTTTACTGAACGGCTACTTGATGAGGATTATATACAAGGGATAGTGGGTACAAAGTCTTATGAACGTTTCCTTTACAACTTGAAGCATTTTCCACACAGTTTCCTTCATTAGTTGCATAATCCAGGGAGTTCTATGTCCACTGTAAGTCCGACTCCTTACTTCACCACAACCCAGATTTAACAATACAGTCCTGATCAACAAGTGTCCTTTACTTGTTCTGTGGTTCCGCGTCCTCTTTCTACTACTGACGCCCTACTTGGGACCCTTCACTAGTCCCATGTACGCAGTCCTGCTTTAGGCTGTTTACCTTACAGTGTTGAAAGATCAGGGTTTTGTGGCTAGGTAGGACCCATCTCCAGAAGGTCACTCTGTTTCTCTGTCACTTATGCTCAGGATCTCGCTATCCCTTATCTTCAATCTCCGCTCATTTAGGGTCACCCAGAATACGGCACTGTTCACCCTGGACCTTCTAGTCCACTCACTATGCACTCCAGGCCCTATTTGTCTTCCTAGGAGGATACAGTCACTTTCCCTTACACTAGCCTCTCTCACGGTGGGTTAGTCACAAGTATTAACTCTAACTGTTCCTCTAGTCAAATGACACATATCTAATGCACACCACAATTCACATTACACAACACAGTTCACATTACATATCATTAACACTAATCACATTGCACACACTTTAACAATAACACTTGTTTCTTCAAGGAGAAAACGTGGACAGCATGTCCATATCCTTAGATATCAATGTTATATTTAACATCAAGTTGAGTAAATGTATTATTCTAAAAGGTAATATTAGACCAGGATACAGAGATATTGATGACCTCTGGTTACAAATGGGTTAAGCAGTCCTGACTATAAAAATAGTTGAGATTTTAATGAGCTTTTAACCAGGCTCATCAAGCAGGGTAGACACTCATTTTACTTGATGATATGTAGAACATATAGAGCTGCCTCCTATGATAAAGAACGACATTAATAAAGTAATATTCTATGCATGCCAAAGATGGGAAATTGTGTGAGCCAGTTCAGTGCATTGCAAATTATAGATGCAGAAAACAAACAGAAAACACAAAGCAGATGCTATTTCTACTACGCTGTATTTTGAACTCATCCAACAAATTATATAGAAAAAATAATTGCCGATACAGAAAATGTTCACAGGGCTCATTAAACAGCGATGAACACTGCACTTTTGTCGTAACTACTTTTAAACTCTCTTTTCATTACTGCAGATCTATGTGTTTTATAGAGAAGATGTACACCGTGAATAAATTAATTGTTTTTTGCGCCTAATTTAGACATAAAATATGTAGACATAATTATTTTCGAGCATATAGATTCGTATAACATCAGGTGGGTAGAGGAAGGAAGAGATGCTTTGATTCAGAGCAGCCACATAATGACAGTATGGGTAGTTTGCATTGATTATTCCAAATTCAATGGGAAAGTTCACCTTTGATTTAGCTTTGATCGGACAAGACTGTACTGTTCATTTTGGTCATCCCTCAGGTTTTTTTGTGCCACTAATTTTGTCATATGTCTAAAAGGGATTCATAAAGATTGTATAGTAAGAATTCTGATTATATTAAGAATCAATTATAAATGTCACAGATTTCTTAGATATGCTCATGGATTTATGTAAAAGTCCACGTATTGCAGAGCGAATATGAGTCAGTGCTTGACACCGCAATTTCTCCATATTGTTATGAACAACCCCGAGGTCATGATCCCATGTAATGTAAATGCAGTGTTTTTATGCTACTTTTGTTGTACAGAAAATCCATTTAGTTTAATAGTCCAAAAAAAGTGAATGTGATTTCATGAAAACTCATGCCCACTGTGCATTTAACGATGCTGTAGGCTGGGATCAGATGATCGTATGCAAAATCGTCCATTTTACTGCAATAGTGAGGAAGGGTGTAACTTTCCCCTGGCACTGAAGTAGTTAAAATAACATGTTACCATAGTTAGATCTCTCTTATCTGCTGTTAGGTCAAGTTAAGGGGTTAGCTTCAGTGGTACAGTCAGTAGAGTAGCGGGGGGGAATGCAGTGTCTCGGTGAGGCGTGGACTATATCTGGGTTTTAGTTTGACCTATTTCCTTGTGGGGCTGTAGTACTTTTAATCTGCCACAAGATGCCACTGTTGGGCGCAGATGTTTGTGAGAGCCTGCTACCAGAATGACAGTGAGGAATTAACTGCCACAGGGGGCGGGGCATCCTAGGAAACGTCTGGAGAATTTTCCAGAAAGTGTCAGTTGGAGTCCTGTCAGAGTTGTGAAAGGAAGCCTTACGGGCGGACAGCCAGGGAAATTGGCTGCTAGGGTAGACGGGGGCTCCCTATCCTCAGACAGTGGATAAGCAGTTTAAATATCTCCTCACGCAGGAGTCCCATTAGCTGGCCGGAGAAACTCAACAGAGGTATTGAGGACTTACAACCCACAACCTCAGATCTTTACAAATGGTGGCAAGCAGGTGGGATCACCTATCTCTGGACAGCATACCAGGGAAAGTTACTGAGAGGTGACTTGGCAGAAGAGATGGCAGATTCCATCTACAAGAGGCTCAAAAAGGAGGAGCTGAGAGCCCTTTGCTCTGAGAGAGAACTAGAGTGGTTGCCGGAGGTTAATCAGGCAACCCTAATGCAACGCTTGGACGATTGGGACCAGGAACAAGCACATGAGGAGGTCAGTTCAGACGTGAATGAGGAACAACAGCCCAGGGCTGTCATCCAGATGGTGGAGGATCGACCGACTGAGTTGAGGCGGATGCTGGACGCGCTGGGAGATCGGAATTCAGAGATAGAGCGGGCGGCAGTGTTAAGCAAATATCTGGGGGTGCATGTAGCAGTACCCCAACCCACCCTATTGCAGAGGACAGTGGATAACAGGAGAGAGGGGCCCACATCTTTAAGGTACCTGGATATACCACAGTTCAATGAGGACACCTCGGATATTGATGAACCGGTTATTTGAGAACCTCTGTCTGCTGCATGAGGTATCAGTCAGTGACTGGCCCAGATTTTTGAGCGTTGGCCTGACTGGAAAAGCAAGAGAAGCTTTTAATAACTTGTCTTCTGGGGATCAGAGATGTTACTCTACCATTCGCAGCACATTACTAGAGAGGTATGCTGTCACGCCGGAAACCTACTGGAGGAAGTTTCGGGAGACTGACAAGCCCGCTGCACACACACATCGGGAGTTTGCCAACACACTACGTACGGCATGCACTCGGTGGATAGAAGGACTGAGGGCTCAGGAAGCAGAACATGTAATGGATATAATCGTGCTGGAACAATTTATGTCCAAACTCCCAGGTGATTTAAAAGAATGGGTGGCAGATAGAAAACCACTCAGCCTGGATGAGGCTGCAAGATTGGCTGATGATTTGTCTGCTAATCGACCAGGGCAACGTGGAAGTAGAGCCCCAGTGAGTCGGAAACAGGAGCTTACAGGGAGGCCATTGAAACCCATGGACTGGCCAGAAGAGGAACGGCAGGGAGTTTGGACTTCACAAAGAGGGGGAGGTTGCCCAAGCCTCCAAGTATGGCCGAGGAGGGCTTAACTGCCATAACTGTGGATGCATGGGACACTTTGCCAGGGAATGTCAGAAACGTTCTAGGCCACATCATCCGCATCCCCAACCTGTGAACACTGTGCTGCAATGGGGCTGGAATGCTGAGGGAGAGAGTATCCCACTACCCCGACCGGAAGAAGAAGAGGCATATGTGGTACAAGGAGAAGTGTCCCGGACTGGATGGGGCACCTCAGAGTCTATTAACCAGCATCTGCAGCCTGTCTGGGTAGAGGGCGTGGAGGCTGTGGAGCTCCGTGACTCTGGAGCCTCAGTCACATTGATAAAATATGTATTGTCCCCGGCAGCCGTATGCTAGTCAATATAGCCGGAGGAGAAACTTTGAACATTCGGAGGGCCCGACTACATTTAGACTGGGATCACAGTCATGGAATGGTGGATGTAGGAGTAGTGCGGCACCTACCAGTAGATGTGTTGGTGGGAAACAATCTGGGAGCAGGATTGGTGTGCTACTGGGCCAATGTCGTAACCGGAAGCCAAGGACCGGTTCACACTGCATCAGCTGATAGAGAAAGGAGCAATATCAACATGTCAACGGTGAGTGATACACAAAATGCAATGACTGTCACAATGAAGCAATGTAATCTGGGGGAGGTAAATTTCATCAGGGAGGAGGCCCAGGGACTTCGGTACACTGGATCTACCGTCACCCTGGGCAGCCCAGATACTGTCCCCCCAGAGCTCCCTTTACCAGGCCGCCAAGTGACCATCCCCCTAACTGGGTGTCAGCACTCTGGGGTTGGTCGCAATGGATACAAGTTTGGTTCTTATTGGGCACGTGGGGAGTTTCCCAGGACAAACTGGGGATCAGGGGGGGATATGGAGGACCCCGCGGAAAGGACAGACCCCTGATCCAGCGAACTAAATACATAGTCCTTGTCTCAGGGCTTCCCCCATCGGGAAGTTGGCAGGATCTGAAAGACAATATGAGAGAAGCTGGAGATGTCTATTACACTGACGTATACTAGGGTGGAATGGGGACTGTGGAGTATATTTGCAAGGACGACATGGAATATGCTTTGAGGAAACTGGATGATACAAAGTTTTGTTCTCATAAAGGCGAGACATCTTACATTCGTGTCTGTCCTGAAAGGTATGTGAGGAGCTGCCCACTTACTAAAGGCTATGATACTTTTCCAGCAATGGACCACCATTTTTGTCAATATTATTATTGTGTATTATTAGTGATTTACTTGTTATGTTTTATATAGTTCTGCTTACTTGTCAGTATGTAAGATTCACTTGTAAAATGTCCAGCATTCCACTAATCTCATCTTTATCTCAGGAGTCCATTGTTCCAACAGCCAATAATCTCATTATGTGTGTGTAGATTGTAGACACAGTGGAGCCATCACCACAGGGGGTCTTACATGCAGTCTCAGATGAAGTCTTCTAGAATATTCTTCATCGTTTTAGCGAACAGTGAATGTTTAAGGGGGAGGGTGTGATCACTCCTGACCCAGGAGGGGACTGATCCCAGTGGTAGAAAGGAGAGACATGTTTTAGAAAGAGTTGTGTGGAAGGATTGAAGGAAGAGGATGGAGACCGTGGACTTGGAAGCATGGATGGATAAACATGTTACCATTATGGATTATGTCGTTCTGATTTAAACTTTCTTAAAAGGACTGCTGCTACTGGATACATGTGCTTTTATCGTTTTATCTGCCATCTAGAGGATCATGGACTGTGGCTACTGACTATACTGGCTGGAGATATGAAATCTGTGGGACACCCAAAAGTTGGGAGACAGTGAGTATGTCCTTATACAAAGCCAGTGGAACTACTGAACCCAGATTGAGAACTTGAGGACTGAGAGAACTGTATTTTGGCCATTTACCTGGAATTTCTTTATTACCATGGCTGTGATCAATAAAATATTGTTGCATCGTTAACCTGCCTAGGTGATTATTTACAACCCACAACCTCAGATCTTTACAGTGTCCTCTGAATTTATTGCTGCCCTGGTCCCAGAAGAGAAATGCCTGGAGACAGCCGCGATCAGATGGTTTGAAGTAAGTGAAGAATGTCACATACCCAGCGACACATCAGAGGGAGGACACAAATTGTCTGTAGGGTGTCAAAGTGAGCAGAGGCTACAACTCGCCCACGACTACCTCGCTGATGATTTTTCATTCATATTGTCATCCGTATGCCATCCATGTGTCCATATTTTTTTAAAGCGCACCTGTCAGCAAGATTGTGCTTAGTAAAGTGGCGCTGTTACACTGAGTAAAAATTTCAATTTCCTCCAGCAAAATGGCTTGCGCAGTAGCATCTATCGACAAGCAGGCATCATTTTGCCTTTTGATGGAGGCAAAAGAAATTTGCCTGCAGCAATATGGAACCACCTGCCACGCTTGTGCAGTAGCGTCTCTCGGGAACAGAGAGATGCGACTGTGCATGCGTTGGTGGGGGGGGGGGGTGGCATTTTGGAGAATGTAGACTTTCAGGTTTGGAACACAATTACACAGGCAGTATTTAAAATAGTAGGCAGGTCACTGAAAGCACAGTGACCTGTCAGAAGGCAGACATATAAATACATAAGTAGAGCACCAGTTACAGCCCCTCCCCAAAGATCGAGCATCTCATTATCTCAGAAATGAAAATAAAGATTATAAAAGAACCACAGGACGGATTTCATCAACAAAGGTGTCATTTTACTCATTGTAACGGCATCCACCTGACAGTGTATGTAGTTTACTAAGCAAAATCCTGCTGACAGGTGCACTTTAATGTCCGTATGAAATCTGTATGTCTGTTTTGTACATCTGCATGGCATCTTTTCTTTACATAAACAATTTAGAAAATAATAAAAGGCCAAATACAGTTTCCTATTTTTATATTGTAATGTATCTGTGAAAAAGACATGACATATGGATGGTAACCTGTATGTGATCCATTTTTATGCACCCATTACCTTATAATGGGCATGTTTGATCCAGAATATGAATCAAAGTAGTGCATTCTACAATTTTTTACACACACACCAACAGAGTCCATGTGTGAAAACATTCATCAGAACTATTACATACAGGGCCGGCGTCAGCACCTGGCGTACCCGGGCAAGTGCCGGGGCCTTGGACCATCAGAGGGGACCACTCGCTGTTGGGGCCCGAACCACTTTCCCGGCACCTTTTCAGGACCGCCGATGCTGCTTGATTGCTGGCACTTCACCAGACATGGCCACCAGACATTCAATATTGATTTTATTGAAAAATCAGCAAGCAGGCCAGTAAGTCACACATCCCTGTAATCAGGGTCTCTGTCAAATCATCGTGCTGGTTTCACATTATATAGCACAAATCTGCTGACAGATTTTCTTTAACCCCTTTCTGGCCCAGGGTGTACTAATGCGTATCTGTGCCCTGGGCCTTATGGGCCAGATACGTATTAGTACGCCTTGGGTGTCAGCTGATTGTCACAGCTGACACATTAACCCCCGAAATGCTGTGATCAAAATCGATCGCAGCATTCCGGTGGCAAGAGGAGGTAAACGCTATACTTACCTTCTCTGCCAGCGTCCCGCGGCGTCTGAGTCCGGTCCCAGATGTTGTCATGGTGACCCGATGTCATCATGACAACATCCGGGTCACCAGGAGGCAGGAAGTTACTTTGGTCATGCGCAGTGCGCGACCAAAGTAACTTCTCCCTATTCAGCGCTGACAGGCTGCATAGCACAGGGATGGTGCTGCATTCCTGTGTTATACAGCCGATCAGGCTGCAAAAAGTGAAAGTCCCATAGTGGGACAATGTGTAAAAGTAATAAAAATGTCAGAATGTGGAAAAAAAAAATTGTAAAAATATAAAAGAAAAAAATATATATATACAGTATATATATTGTACCCGTAAATAAATAATCTTATGAAAAAAAAAACAATAAAAGTTCACATATTTGGTATCGCCACATCCGGAATGACCTGACTTATAAAACTGTCCAGCTAGCTAACCCCTTTAGTGAACACGGTGAAAAAAAAAAAAAAACGAAATATAAAACTATACTTTATCTTCATACCGCCAAACAAAAAATGGAATAAAACGCGATCAAAAAGATGAATGTAAATAAGAATGGTAACTCTGAAAATGTCATCTTGTCCCACAAAAAACAAGCCGCCATACAGCTCCAACGGCCGAAAAATAAAAAAGTTATAGCTCTCAGAATAAAGCGATGCAAAAACAATTATTTTTTCTATAAAATAGATTTTATTGTGTAAAGGCGCCAAAACATAAAAAAAAATATAAATGTGCTACCGCTGTAAATGTACTGACCCGAAGAATAAAGCTGCCTTATCAATTTTACCACACGCAGAACGGCATAAAAAAAAAAATAAAAAAAAAATTTCTGAATTGTTGGTTTTTGTTTATTCTGCCTCCCAAAAATTGTAATAGAAAGCGATCCAAAAATGTCACGTGCCTGAAAATGGTACCAATAAAAACTTCAACTTATCCCGCAAAAAACAAGCCATCACAAGACTCTGTCAGTTGAAATATGGAAAAATATAGCTCTCAAAATATGGCGATGCAAAAACTAGTCTTTGCATAAAAAAGGTTTTGCAGCTGTTATACAGCCAAAAAACCCTTGCAGGGATTACCTGCCATGCACAAGTGATCCCCGCATGTATTTTTTGGGTGTCTAATTGTGGCACCCCAGGGGTCTGGTTGCCACAGTAATAGAAATATTACATCTGAGAGCAAGTGGGAGGTTTCTCTGGTCAGGAGCCCTTAAGCATGCAACACTTCCTGCCCAGACCTGGGAGGGGAGGAATCTGCCCTTATAAACTGGGTTTGGGGCGGGATTAGTCAGACAGAGTCAGAGGAAGAACAAGGAGACACAGGGAAAGAAACAGCAGGAGCTCTGTAGGAGCAGTAGCTGAAGACCAGGGGCTGGAGCTGAGCAGAGCTCGCCCTGGCAGAAGAATCTAATAACCGGACACCGGAGTCCGAGGCTGTGGGGACATATATTCACCCAGCAGCAGAAACCAGCCGGCAGGGGATTCCAGGTCCTCTGGCCATAGAAGCCCGGAGGCTCAGTGACAAGGAAGGGACCAGCACCGCCATCGAGGAGCGGAGGCTATCAGAAGGCCCCAAGTCACCAGCCATACGGGTGAGCACCACACAGTATACTCAGGGACGTGGGCTACTTCCACTCGCTTACAGCAAGGTAGCCAGGAAGAGTGCAGAGAGACGGGGAGGCCTACAACTCCACCTGGCCAGGGGAGTTCCTGCTTGCTCACAGACTGACCAGGCCCCTTATGCTAGCCAGTACTCCCGGGAGCGTCTGCCTTAAAATCATCAGTAAAGATCCTGAACTGCACTGCAAAGACTCTGAGTCGTTCCTGCTTTCTCACCACATACAGCAGAACGCCCGTGCACCATCACTCCCATCATCCACATTCTCTGCCCTGAGGCTATACTCCTCCCGTGGGGAGTTATCCCATCCTTTGCTGCGCACACCACACCAGCCTCAGCGGTCTGCCTCGCAGCGGCTGTACACCCTGACCGCAATCCACGGGTGGCGTAGTCGGACAATTAACCTAAAACCCCTAAAAGACTGCCACTGGTTTGACCACCCTGAGCCACGGGACCGGGTCGCCGCCACGGAGACTACAACCCCCAGAGACCCGGCTCCGGGTATCCCACACACGTCCACACTAGGCCCAGGGGGCGCGTCATAATAACCGTGAAACATGCGAGCGAGGACTCGAGCATGTCAATTGAGCACCCATGATACTTGGTGCATACCCGAGAACCCAATGTAAACTCAAGTAGCGAGCACTTGCGCTCAAGACTAATGACAACTTATTCAATATGATGACCTAATGTTATCAAATTCTGTGTCATACCTCTTGGTTCAAAATGTTCACTATACCCCTTGATAAAATCCTTGAGGGGTATAGTTTCCAAAATGGATGCACTTGGGGGACAGGGGTTCCACTGTTTAGGCACATCAGGGGCTCCCCAAACGCAACATGGCGTCCTCTAATTATTCAAGCAAATTTTACATTCAAAAAGTCAAATGGCGCTCCTTCCCTTCTGAAAACAGCCGTGCGCCCAAACAGTGGTTTTCCCCCACATATGGTGTATTGGCTTACTCAGGAAAAATTGCACAACAAATTGCATGGTGCAATTTCTCCTGTTACCCTTATGAAAATGCAAAATTGGGGGCTGAAAACATTTTTGTTGGAAAAATGTGAAAATTTTATTTTTACAGCTCAATGTTATAAACTTCTGTGAAGCACCTGGGGGTTCAGGGTGCTCACCACACATCTAGATAAGTTCCCTGGGGGGTATAGTTTCCAAAATGGGGTCACTTGTGGGGGAAAACCACTGTTTAGGCACATCAGGGGCTCCCCAAACGCAACATGGCGTCCACTAACTATTCAAGCAAATTTTACATTCAAAAAGTCAAATGGCGCTCCTTCCCTTCCGAACCCTGCCGTGCACACAAACAGTGGTTTTCCCCCACATATGGGGTATCCGTGTGCTCAGGAGGAATTGAACAATAAATTTTGGGGTTCATTTTTTAATGATACCCTTGCAAAAATAAAAAAATTGGGATCTAAATTAACATTTTTGTGAAAAAAAATAAATGTTTATTTTTTTCTTCCACATTCCAAAAATTCCTGTGAATCACCTGAAGGGTTAATAAACTTCTTGAAAATAGTTTTGAGCACCTTGAGGGGTGCAGTTTTTAGAATGGTGTCATTTTAGGGTATTTTCTGTCATAAAGGCCCCTCAAAGTCAGTTCAAATGTGATGTAGTCCCTAAAATAATGGTTTTGTAAATTTTGCTGTAAAAATGAGAAATCGCTGGTCAATTTTTAACCGTTATAGCTCCCTAACAAAAAAAAATTTGGGTTCCAAAACTATGTTGATGTAAAGTAAACATGTGGGAAATGTTATTTATTACTATTTTGTGTGACATATCTCTTTGATTTAAGGGCATGGAAATTCAAAGTTTGAAAATTGCAAAATTTTCATAATTTTCGACAAATTTCCATTTTTTTCACAAATAAATACAAGTGATGTCGAAGAAATTTTACCACTACCATGAAGTACAATATGTTATGAAAAAACAATCTCAGAATCAGCAGGATCCGTTGAAGCGTTCCAGAGTAATTACCTCATAAATTGTCAGTAGTCAGAATTTAAAAAATTGGCCTGGTCATTAACGTGCAAACCACCCTCAGGGTTAAAGGGGTTAAACAATGCTTAAAGGTGTTATCTACTGCTGGACCAACCCAGCTTAATAAATTAATGACGTGAATTAAAATAAAAACAGTGGATACTCACATCCTGCAGCAATGCTGTTCCATCATTGTCGGTGCTGCCGTTTTCAGGAAGTGACATGACACTGTTGTGCCATATGTTGGCTACAACCAATCAGTAGCCTTCTATCAGCTGTAGCTCATCAATATTTCAGCAAAATGCCTGGGCTCCTGTTGCGTTGCTAGATTATATAAAAACGTATTCACCCAAACATAAAAATATAAATACAGATACATCTCACAGAAAATACAACAATAAAATAATTTTCTAAGAAATACTTCTAAATAATACAGTCATATAGTTACCAAATAACAAATATAAAATGGTCCACTATACCAAAACCAATATAGTAATATTCCAATAATACCACATAAAAGGGATAAATACCGCCACACCATGACCATATATTAGCACTACATGGTGTCTCAATATAACCACCATTCTGTTACTGAACAAATTCCTCTGTGCCAAGACCAAAATAACAATACAATATATAGGGATAAATACAAATACCCCAAGACCAGACCACATATTACCACCACATGGTGACCAAATATTTCTACCATACTGATCATTAACTAGATTGTGTATAGTGTAAGTGTACAGGTAAATCCAACGACTTACCTGTGATGTCTCCAATTAAAGTAATTAATTTTAGCTTTTCTTCTTCATCCGACGCAGACTGCTATGAATTCTTCTAGCTTCAACTAGTCTCTGAAGAAAGTAATACACAGACATCTATGGCTGATCGCTTCTAGAAAACCTTCCCCACTTTCCCCTCAATTTTAGAAAGCCCCAGACAAAGAATAAAAATGCCATTGTGCCACCCTGGTGTCCTACACAATAGAAGTTCCTTCATTTTGTTCCACCCCACAGTAAAAATATCCCCTCAAAAAAAATTATTACAACAGCTATGTTCCCCCTTTGTAAAACAATCATATTAGGAATATCCTCTCCTGTGACCCCCATACAGTATAAAGGCTTATTTTCCTTTTGTGGCCTCTGTACAATAGGACAAATTCCTATCTGTGTCCCATACAGTAGTAATGTCAGTCTTTATGCTCAAATATATCAGTAATGCCCCCAGTAGCACTCATACAAAAAATGTCCGCCTATTATGCCTCGATACAGTTGGGATGTCCAAAATTGTGGCCCTATAAATTGATAATGTACATGGCCACTTCCAGCTGAAAATAATGTTGCCATTTTTCTGGGGCACACATATGCTCCTCGCTTGGTCGCGGTCGCAGTAGGAGCAATCATTACGCCCCTGTCATCAGGTCTAAGATATCCATTTAATAATGTATTCAGTCTGTATTGTGAAATCTTAGGACAGATCCACTTTAAAAAAGCTTTCTACTTTTACAGCTATTTTAGTATATTATGAAAAGTTATGTTATGCTTTGCATTTTAATTCATCACCAGTTCAAGGTCTCCATTTACTGTGAATGTGAGTGAATGGGAATATTCTTGCTTATATGAATTAAGCTTACAGAGACGGTATAAAGAAATGAGAGAATTAGATATGCAACCAAGGCCACATTCACACGTTGAGTATTTGGACAGTATTTTAAATCAGTATTTGTAAGCCAAAATCAGGAGAGGAACAATCAGTGGAAAAGTACAAGGCTGAGTGCCCACGATGCGGATATAATGCATTTCCGCGGCTGCATTTCCGCCGTGGAAACACATTAAAATCGCTTGTTAAGAGGTCTGGGATGTATCCCAATGATAATCCGCATGTGCTGTGCACATGCTGCGGAAATTTCCCCAGCACAGCCAATTTGGGCGCGATTTTGCGGCGAAATCGCACCCATTGACTTGCATTGAATCGCATAATATCCCGGATGGTACCCGGGTCTGGAGAAGAGGAGACTCTCCTCCAACCCGGGTACCATCATACCTGCAAGTAAAAAGAGAATAATAAAGTAAAAAATAAAAAAAATTATTCATACACACCTCTCCGGCCGCCCCCGGTCTCCTCCCGGCCGCGTCTTCTCTCCTCGGCGTCCTGCGGTGTACTGGCAGGACCTGCGGAGACGTCATTTAGTCAGCTGATGGTCACGCGACCATCACCTGACCGCTGATGTCAGCGGTCGCGTGACCATCAGCTGACTAAATGACGTCACTGCAGGTCCTGCCAGTACACCGTGGGACGCTGAGGAGAGAGGACGCGGCTGGGAGGATACCGGGGGCCACTGGAGAGGTGACTATAAGGGTTTTTTTTATTTCTTTTTACTTTTTAATTATTTTATTTACTTTTTAGATGCAGCATTTGAAGTAGAAATTTCCTCTAAGTTGGTCACACAATATAAATCCTTGCCAGTTGCATGGATTTATATTGTGTGACCAACTTGTCAAGCCCTTTTCCAAGTGATGCTCAAAATCGCTTGAAAAAAACGCATGCATAAACACATGTAAAAACGCTGAAAAAACGCATGTAAAATCCGCATGTGTTTTTTCTGCCAAGGAGATGCAGAAATGCTCAGGAAATTTCTGCTTCAAATCTGCATCGTGGGTACATAGCCTAATAGAAACACGTCACCACTTCTGCATTTTTCACCAACTCCTGGTATTGGCTTACAAATACTGAGGTAAAATCCTGACCAAATACTCAACGTGTGAACGTGCCCTTATACTGCTTAAACTCACAGATCCTAAGCCCCCAATATATTACTCAGTTTTCCTAAGTCTTAATCATCACAAACATATTACTATAGATAAGCTAATAAATTCTGAGGATGCTAAGCTAATGGTCACATCGGTATTCCGTGGCTGCGTGGGATCCATGCTAACCGCCCCCTACCTGGTGGCATCATTGGGTCGTCTTTTAAGTTGCTGGCCTGGCGAGATGTCATAATTGCTGCATGACACACACACGATGGGATGCCGGCAGGTAGGAGTCAGTTCACATGGTTTATGTCTTGTAGCATCAGTATTCTGATATGGCTGCTAGACCAGGGTCCTACAAGTTGAGTCATCTCTTAATGTTACTGGTCCTCGTTCTATAGAGTTATGATGTGAACCTACAGGAGTGCATGGGTCTGTACTGTATTTTTCTCCATGCCTAAATATTCCAATGTAATTTTTTTCCTTTAAATTGTGTATTACTGTAATGTGTAACGGGTCCGGGAGGCGGAACCTCTGAGCTACTATACAAGGGGGCGGCCCTTGTAAGGGAGCGGGTGGCAGTCTCTGGGTGAACGGACAGGGAGTTACGGCAAGTGATCAGGGCAGTCTCTGGGTAAGGGGTAGGTACGACCTGTGATGGCAGAGCCTCCGGGTAGGCTAGCAGGCAGATGGTAGATGTGTGCTCCCAGGTGAGCAAGCGAGAGTCTCTGGAATAGCAGGTGGTCACGGCACGTGACGGCGGAACCTCCGGGCTGGCAGGCAGGTAGGTAACGGAGAAGCGCTCCCAGGTGAGCGGGCAAGAGTCTCTGGAATAGCTGGTGGTCACCGCACGTGACAACGGGACCTCCGGGCTGACAAGCAGGCAGGTAACGGAGATGCGCTCCCAGGTGAGCGGGCAAGAGTCTCTGAGATAGCTGGTGGTCACAGCACGTGACAACGGAGCCTCCGGGCTGGCAAGCAGGCAGGTAGCGGAGAAGCGCTCCCAGGTGAGCGGGCAAGCTGGTCCATAGACAGACTGACCGGAGTTGTAAGGCAGACCGTCGGACCTCAGGCAAGCAGGCAGGTAGCTGATGTGCGCTCCCAGGTGAGCGGACAAGTTGGTCCTTAGACAGACTGACCGGAGTTGAAAGGCAGACCGTCGGACCTCAGGCAGGCAGGCAGGTAACAAGTATTCAGGCAGGAATCAGGCAGGTAACTAGCAGGAAACTGGCAGGAAACTGGCAGGTAACTGGCAACGGGACCTGAGGGCTGAAGCACAGGTGAGACACAGGTGCAAACAACATTGCTCGGGCCCCTCCATTTTGGAGGAGGTGCCTTATATATGATGAAGTCCTCCGGCCATTGGCCGGGGACTCTTTAGGGCGGCGCGCGCGGCCCCTTTAAGAGGAGGGAAGCGCGCGCGCGCCCTAAGCACAGGGGCCAGGAAGGAGCGCGCGCTGAGAGCAGAGCAGGAGGAGGACGCCGGGACGGAGCGCGCGCTGACAGCAGAGCGGGGAGAGGACGCCGGGACGGAGCGCGCGCTGACAGCAGAGCGGTGAGGGGAGCAGCGTCCCTGCCTAGCAGAGGGCAGGGACGCCAGCGCTACAGTACCCCCCCCTTTAGGCCCCCCCCTTTTTAGGCCAGACAGAAATTTAGCTAGGATGAGAGGGGCATGGATATTCTCCCGGAGCTCCCACGTTCTCTCCTCAGGACCAAACCCCCTCCAATCTACCAAGAAAAAGGTCTTTCCTCTTACCCTTTTGGTGGCAAGAATGTTCTCTACCTCAAACTCGTCCTCAGCAGAAACCGGAGCAAGAGGCGTACCTGTAGACTTAGAAAAAGAGTTAAGTACCACAGGTTTGAGGAGAGATACATGGAAGGAGTTAGGGATCCGTAAGTTGGCCGGGAGTTTCAATTTATAGGTCACCGGGTTGATCTGACTGATAACCTCCAGTGGGCCGATGAACCGAGGCCCCAACTTATAGGAAGGGATCTTGAGCCGGACATATTTGGACGAGAGCCAGACTTTATCCCCAGGACGGAATTGAGGAGGATCCAGACGTCCTTTGTCAGCGTGCCTTTTCATACGCTCGGATGACAGAAGGAGTGCGGACCGGGTACTCTCCCATATGGAGGAAGACTCGCTCTCGTGATTGTTGTACGAGAATTCGGCCCATGGCAGGAGATCCACCCAGTCAGAATGGTGAGCATTAACGAAGTGCCGGAGGTAACTGGTCAGGTTCTGATTGATCCGCTCCACTTGACCATTAGACTGTGGGTGGTAAGCGGAGGAGAAGTCCAGAGTGACGTCTAGCAATTTACAAGTGGCTCTCCAGAAACGAGAAGTGAACTGTACTCCTCGATCCGACACGATGTGACGGGGCAGGCCATGAAGACGGAAGATGTGGCGGATAAAGATTCTAGCCAGCTCGGGTGCAGACGGAAGACCTGGCAGGGGAATGAAGTGAGCCATCTTGGAAAAGCGGTCAGCGACCACCCAAATGACCGTACAACCGGCAGAGACGGGCAGATCAGTTACGAAGTCCATCGCTATATGCTGCCAGGGGGCAGCAGGTGCTGGCAGAGGAAGAAGGCGGCCGGCCGACAGGTGTCTCGGAACCTTGTTGCGGGCGCAGGACACACAGGCAGAAACAAAGTCCATAACATCCTTGTGCAGGTTAGGCCACCAGTAGTGCCGGGTAATAAGCTGGAGGGTCTTTTTCTGACCGGCGTGGCCAGCTAGTTTAGACGAATGACCCCAGTGTAGGATCCTCTCCCGATCGGGTACCGATACGAACGTCTTACCAGAAGGGAGACAATTTAGACTCACGGGGGCCACCTGCATTACTCTGGCGGGATCGATGGGGCAGTCACATGGTCTATGAGGTGGTAATGTCTCTGCCTCCTCCATATCAAAGACATCAGCACAAGACCAATAAGGAATCGGAAGTCCAGGTAGATTAGCTGGGATAGGAGAGGGACGGACGGAATGGACGGGAACCAGACAGGTTTTATGACAGTCTTGTCCCCAGCGAAGGACCTCTCCGGTTTGCCAGTCAAGCACGGGTGCATGTCTCTGGAGCCAAGGCAGACCTAGCAAGAGGGCGTGAGAGAGTCCAGGCAGAACGTGAAGGGAGATACTCTCTGAATGCAGCATACCCACTTGCAGAGTAATGGATTCGGTGATGAATTGGATGGGGCGAGATAAGAGGCCCCCATCCACGGCAACAACAGACAAGGGTACAGCCAGAGGTTTGGTGGGGATGCGGTATTTCTCCACCAGGGACAGTGAAATAAGATTTCCGGCTGCTCCAGAGTCAAGTTGGGCTAGTTCGGAATAACGATTCTCCCCGCAGATGATTGAGACAGACAGCAGCAGGGATGGAGAGGATTTATTTTTGTCTAGATCAAGTCCTCTGAGCGAACCTAGACACAGGCGTTCTCCCGACCTCTCCGGACAGGCACGGATCCGATGCTCCTTACTGCCACAGTAGAAGCAGCTCCCCTCGGCACGGCGAAAGTCCTGACGGGATTTGACCATCTTGGTCTGGTCGACCTGCATAGGCTCAGGAGAGTGTACCTGGGGAGAAACGGAAGGAGTGACGGGTTTCAGAAAAGTAGGAACCAGACGTGGAAGCCCCTTTTCACGGGTGACCTCTTTGGCACGTTCCTGGAACCGTAGGTCAATCCGGGTGGCAAGAGTTATTAGGTCATCGAGAGTGGTAGGAATGTCCCGACCAGCAAGTTCATCTTTAATACGGCCGGACAGACCCTCCCAGAAGACGGATACCAGAGCTTCGTTATCCCAGGCCAGCTCCGAGGCAAGGGTACGGAACCGTATGGCATATTGACCCACGGTGAGGCTTCCCTGACGGAGGCGTAGCAGAGATGATGCGGATGAGGTCCTCCGTCCGGGTTCGTCGAAGGCTTTCCGGAAAGCCGTGAGAAAGGCAGGCAAGTCGGACACCAGGGGGTCTCCTCTCTACCATAGAGGATTTAGCCAGGCCAGAGCCTCCCCGGTGAGATGGGACATGATGAATGCAATTTTGGCTCGGTCGGAGTTAAACTGGTGGGACAATAGTTCAAAATGCAGGGTGCACTGATTTATGAAGCCCCGAGCCAGGACGGCGTCGCCTCCGAAGCGAGGAGGTGCAGAGAGCCGGGGTCCGGAAAAGGATACCATGGTACTGGCCGTAGTTGCAGGTGGTGTTGTCAGAGTATCCAGGCGAGTATTGACATTCCGCAGGTGACCCAGGATGGACTCCTGTTGGGACCTTTGACGGGACAGTTCATGACACAGGTCCGTGAGCGAGGGAGCTTGGGTGCCACCGGGTTCCATGGCCCGAGCAAACTGTAACGGGTCCGGGAGGCGGAACCTCTGAGCTACTATACAAGGGGGCGGCCCTTGTAAGGGAGCGGGTGGCAGTCTCTGGGTGAACGGACAGGGAGTTACGGCAAGTGATCAGGGCAGTCTCTGGGTAAGGGGTAGGTACGACCTGTGATGGCAGAGCCTCCGGGTAGGCTAGCAGGCAGATGGTAGATGTGTGCTCCCAGGTGAGCAAGCGAGAGTCTCTGGAATAGCAGGTGGTCACGGCACGTGACGGCGGAACCTCCGGGCTGGCAGGCAGGTAGGTAACGGAGAAGCGCTCCCAGGTGAGCGGGCAAGAGTCTCTGGAATAGCTGGTGGTCACCGCACGTGACAACGGGACCTCCGGGCTGACAAGCAGGCAGGTAACGGAGATGCGCTCCCAGGTGAGCGGGCAAGAGTCTCTGAGATAGCTGGTGGTCACAGCACGTGACAACGGAGCCTCCGGGCTGGCAAGCAGGCAGGTAGCGGAGAAGCGCTCCCAGGTGAGCGGGCAAGCTGGTCCATAGAAAGACTGACCGGAGTTGTAAGGCAGACCGTCGGACCTCAGGCAAGCAGGCAGGTAGCTGATGTGCGCTCCCAGGTGAGCGGACAAGTTGGTCCTTAGACAGACTGACCGGAGTTGAAAGGCAGACCGTCGGACCTCAGGCAGGCAGGCAGGTAACAAGTATTCAGGCAGGAATCAGGCAGGTAACTAGCAGGAAACTGGCAGGAAACTGGCAGGTAACTGGCAACGGGACCTGAGGGCTGAAGCACAGGTGAGACACAGGTGCAAACAACATTGCTCGGGCCCCTCCATTTTGGAGGAGGTGCCTTATATATGATGAAGTCCTCCGGCCATTGGCCGGGGACTCTTTAGGGCGGCGCGCGCGGCCCCTTTAAGAGGAGGGAAGCGCGCGCGCGCGCGCCCTAAGCACAGGGGCCGGGAAGGAGCGCGCGCTGAGAGCAGAGCAGGAGGAGGACGCCGGGACGGAGCGCGCGCTGACAGCAGAGCGGGGAGAGGACGCCGGGACGGAGCGCGCGCTGACAGCAGAGCGGTGAGGGGAGCAGCGTCCCTGCCTAGCAGAGGGCAGGGACGCCAGCGCTACATAATGTGGCAGAAAAAATATTTGGTATGCCACATCAGATGCGATATTCTAGAAGTATCCTCACTGTTTTCTGGTGAGATTATCTTCAACATACGGCACTTGATTCCTGATTAAGCACCATATGGTGGCACAAAGAACCGCTATAGCTACTTAGCACAAACACCTACAAACAGTTCTGCACTGTCCCAACTGTGACAGCCTCTCTACTTTGCATGAACACATGTAAATAATGTCCATTGGTGGTCTCTGTGTCTTTAAGAAGCAAAATGGTGGTCTACTAAGGTGAGCATTTCCCAGGCTTTCTTTGCTCCATTCTGCGCAGATGTTAAACTGGACCAGCACATGCGCAAGATGCAGGAAATTTCACTGCATGATTGTCACATGCAATGCATCTGTTCAGCACCTGGAAAGAACTAGATGTAGCAAAGAAAAGCCAAGTATATGGTCTTGTGAGTAAATTACATGATTGCCAAAATTTTACATCTTATAGATGCATGAAACACCACTGTCAACTGTTAAATGTCACATCCACGTTCAGCAGAGGACTTGCCAGGGAAGTTTTAGGGTGAGGAAGGCACAGTAATGCCATATTCACACGTTGAGTATTTGGTCAGTATTTTACATCAGTATTTGTAAGCCAAAACCAGGATTGGGTGATAAATACAGAAATGGTGACGTGTTTCTACTATACTTATCCTTCTACTATACTTATCCTCTGATTGTTCCACTCCTGGTTTTGGCTTACAAATACTGATGTATAATATTGACCAAATACTGACCATGTGAACATGGCCTGAGTCTAAGTTCCCACAATGAGTATTCGGAGCATTTTTGATTCTGTACATTTTATGCTCCAATTAATTAAATTAGTTTACTTGCATCTATTTTCATTGCGTTTTTGAGTCCATTTTTTAACATGTTTTTTTCACTGTGGGATTTTTTTTTGGTATGTCATGTTTTAAATAAAACTGCTTTGTTCTGGAAACTTCCTGTTACCAGTACTTAAATTTGATACTTTATTGATTAATTAAACCGAAAAAGAAATGTGCAAGGACTAAATGTAAAAGAGTAATAAAAAAATCTTTATTGAATAATTTGATAATAATTTGATAAAAAGGGAATAAGTATCCGACATAACAAATATAGGCAAAATTAGTGGGTGAGCCAAAGAGAGAAAGAGTCAATACAAAAGGACACCTAGGCAAAAAATAAATGCAGAACAAAATCCTTGGTGTTTGTCAAAAAGTCAGTTAATTCTAGATAATGGATTGTTCAAAAAAATATAAAAATTTATAAGGTGCAGTCAGAGGATATTCATGATTAACCCAATGGAGTAGGGTAGAGAAGATAATAAAGGTGCCAACAATGTTAACATGGACAAATGTGGACAAATTAACGGTCACCCGCCAACACCCTGACATGAGATCAATATGACATCTGAGTGCGGTCCGATTTTCACGGACTAACAAAATGGAGCTAGTTCCAATGCCTAGGCCTAGGCATTGGAACTAGCGGTGGACACCGTGTTCCCCCACTACATATCCACAGGCACTGCAAGCTATAGATCCCACGGAATCGTTTCTATTGTGACACTGCGTCCTCTATCCCTCCTCCAAACCTATTCTTCCATAGCAGTCAGAATGCACTGATGAAGGTCATTTGACCGAAACGATTGCGTTGACTGCATTAAATTTTCTCAATTCACAATACTATTGAGTGCCGAGGTTTTTCTCAACAATGTATTTAAAGGCATACATTATGCATGGTGGATGTATGCTAGATTGTCCAGACCACTGCTAGGGAACTAGGGTGGCTATTCTGTATCATGCACTGTACTCCCCTGATGAACCCAGAGGGGGAAACGCGTCGTAAGATGCACGAATACTTGCATTAGGGACATCTATTAAGAGGGTCAGCTCTGGTCTGTCCTTGTGAGGACATGAGTCTGGGGCATTGAGGGACAGAATAACCCTGACAGAGTATAAAAGGGTCGCTACTCGTCTCCTGCCTCATGACTTCAGAAATTGTCATTCCAAGTACAGATGTCAGAGTGGAACACAGTCCATCCTACAGTGCTGGCCAAAAGTATTGGCACCCCTGCAATTCTGTCAGATAATACTCAGTTTCTTCCTGAAAATCATTGCAATCACAAATTCTTTGGTATTATTCTCTTCATTTAATTTGTCTTCAATGAAAAAAACACAAAAAGAATTGTCCTAAAGCCAAATTGGATATAATTCCACACCAAACCTAAAAAAGGGGGTGGACAAAAGTATTGGCACCCTTTGAAAAATCATGTGATGCTTCTCTAATTCGTGTAATTAACAGCGCCTGTAACTTACCTGTGGCACCTAACAGGTGTTGGCAATAACTAAATCACACTTGCAGCCAGTTAACATGGATTAAAGTTGACTCAACCTTTGCCCTGTGTCCTTGTGTGTACCACATTGAGCATGGAGAAAAGAAAGAAGACCAAAGAACTCTCTGAGGACTTGAGAAACCAAATTGTGAGGAAGCATGAGCAATCTCAAGGCTACAAGTCCATCTCCAAAGACCTGAATGTTCCTGTGTGTCTTCCGTGCGCAGTGTCATCAAGAAGTTTAAAGCCCATGGCACTGTGGCTAACCTCCCTAGATGTGGACGGAAAAGAAAAATTGACGAGAGATTTCAACGCAAGATTGTGCGGATGGTGGATAAAGAACCTCGACTAACATCCAAACAAGTTCAAGCTGCCCTGCAGTCCGAGGGTACAACAGTGTCAACCCGTACTATCCGTCGACGTCTGAATGAAAAGGGACTGTATGGTAGGATACCCAGGAAGACCCCACTTCTTACCCCGAGACATAAAAAAGCCAGGCTGGAGTTTGCCAAAACTTACCTGAGAAAGCCTAAAACGTTTTGGAAGAATGTTCTCTGGTCAGATGAGATAAAAGTAGAGATTTTTGGGAAAAAGCATCAACATAGAGTGTACAGGAAAAAAAAAGAGACATTCAAAGAAAAGAACACGGTCCCTACAGTCAAACATGGCGGAGGTTCCCTGATGTTATGGGGTTGCTTTGCTGCCTCTGGCACTGGACTGCTTGACCGTGTGCATGGCATTATGAAGTCTGAAGACTACCAACAAATTTTGCAGCATAATGTAGGGCCCAGTGTGAGAAAGCTGGGTCTCCCTCAGAGGTCATGGGTCTTCCAGCAGGACAATGACCCAAAACACACTTCCAAAAGCACTATAAAATGGTTTTAGAGAAAGCACTGGAGACTTCTAAGGTGGCCAGCAATGAGTCCAGACCTAAATCCCATAGAACACCTGTGGAGAGATCTCAAAATGGCAGTTTGGAGAAGTTTGGAGAAGGCACCCTTCAAATATCAGGGACCTGGAGCAGTTTGCCAAAGAAGAATGGTCTACAATTCCAGCAGAGCATTGTAAGAAACTCATTGATGGTTACCGGAAGCGGTTGTTCGCAGTTATTTTGGCTAAAGGTTGTGCAACCAAGTATTAGGCTGAGGGTGCCAATACTTTTGTCCGGCCCATTTTTGGAGTTTTGTGTGAAATGATCAATGATTTGATTTTTGCTTCATTCTCTTTTGTGTTTTTTCCTTGCAAGCAAATTAAATGAAGAGAATAATACCAAAGAATTTGTGATTGCAATCATTTTCAGGAAGAAACTGAGTATTATCTGACAGAATTGCAGGGGTGCCAATACTTTTGGCCAGCACTGTATATAAAAATGATGAGGATGGGTGAGATGGTTCCATTTTTTCTATTTTTGTAATGTTTTGTTCTAACATCTGTTTATGAACATCCAGGTAACCACTGAGCATGGGCCAATGCTGTAGGCATATACATGAACAATTTATCATCTGAATACAGTACAGACCAAAAGTTTGGACACACCTTCTCATTTAAAGATTTTTCTGTATTTTCATGACTTTGAAAATTGTGCATTCACACTGAAGGCATCAAAACTATGAATTAACACATGTGGAATTATACGCTTAAGAAAAAAGTGTGAAACAACTGAAAATATGTCTTATATTCTAGGCTCTTCAAAGTAGCTACCTTTTGCTTTGATGACTGCTTTGCACACTCTTGGCATTCTCTTGATGAGCTTCAAGAGGTAGTCACCGGAAATGGTTTTCACTTCACAGGTGTGCCCTGTCAGGTTTAATAAGTGGGATTTCTTGCCTTATAAATGGGGTTGGGACCATCAGTTGTGTTGTGCAGAAGTCTGGTGGATACACAGCTGATAGTCCTACTGAATAGACTGTTAGAATTTGTATTATGGCAAGAAAAAAGCAGCTAAGTAAAGAAAAACGAGTGGCCATCATTACTTTAAGAAATGAAGGTCAGTCAGTGTGAAAAATTGGGCAAGCTTTGAAAGTGTCCCCAAGTGCAGTTGCAAAAACCATCAAGCGCTACAAAGAAACTGGCTCACATGAGGATCGCCCCAGGAAAGGAAGACCGAGAGTCACCTCTGCTTCTGAGGATAAGTTTATCCGAGTCACCAACCTCAGAAATCGCAGGTTAACAGCAGCTCAGATTAGAGACCAGGTCAATGCCACACAGAGTTCTAGCAGCAGACACATCTTTACAACAACTGTTAAGAGGAGACTTTGTGCAGCAGGCCTTCATGGTAAAATAGCTGCTAGGAAACCACTGCTAAGGACAGGCAGCAAGCAGAAGAGACTTGTTTGGGCTAAAGAACACAAGGAATGGACATTAGACCAGTGGAAATTTGTGCTTTGGTCTGAAGAGTCCAAATTTGAGATCTTTGGTTCCAACCACCGTGTCTTTGTGCGACGCAGAAAAGGTGAATGGATGGACTCTACATGCCTGGTTCCCACCGTGAAGCATGGAGGAGGAGGTGTGATGGTGTGGGGGTGGTTTGCTGGTGACACTGTTGGGGATTTATTCAAAATTGAAGGCATACTGAACCAGCATGGCTGCCACAGCATCTTGCAGCGGTATGCAATTCAATCCGGCTTGCGTTTAGTTGGACCATCATTTATTTTTCAACAGGACAATGACCCCAAACACACCTCCAGGCTGTGTAAGGGCTATTTGACCAAGACGGAGAGTGATGGGGTGCTACGCCAGATGACCTTGCCTCCAAAGTCACCATACCTGAACCCAATCGAGATGGTTTGGGGTGAGCTGGACCGCAGAGTGAAGGCAAAAGTTCAAAAAGTGCTAAGCATCTGGGAACTCCTTCAAGATTGTTGGAAGACCATTTCCAGTGACTACCTCTTGTAGCTCATCAAGAGAATGCCAAGCGTGTGCAAAGCAGTCATCAAAGCAAAAGGTGGCTACTTTGAAGAACCTAGAATATAAGACATATTTTCAGTTGTTTCACACTTTTTTGTTAACTATATAATTCCACATGTGTTAATTCATAGTTTTGATGCCTTCAGTGTGAATGTACAATTTTCATAGTCATGAAAATACAGAAAAATCTTTAAATGAGAAGGTGTGTCCAAACTTTTGGTCTGTACTGTATATCTCGGCTATAATGGTGCTGTGATAATTCAGTGGCCTGGCTGTCATCCATGTACTCATCATTGGTGTATTTTAAATATTAGTTCAGGACACTTTATGTCTTGTTATTGTTGGTGATCACTTGTAAACAGTCTGTTAATAAAAATTAAGTTTTAATGAAATCTCAATTTTTGCTGCTTATCGAGATTGTACTGAAATTATTGACAGGATATGGGGCACTTCCCGTATATTTCTATTTTTGCTTGCTCTAAGCTTCTATAAGGACTAAACGGCTGGCAATTGGCTCCTATCGTTTCCACTTCATAATATAGTCAATTACAAAAGCTGAGCATGTCCATATTTAGCTATTACTTTGATGCTGGGTCTAAGCAATCCCTGGCTGCCTCATGTCAGCCACCGTGGTATTAACTTCTGTCACACATTCATTTTTGTGTTTGATATATACTTACTTACATGTAAACGGCATTTACATAGTCTAGTCATATACCATCAGTCTGTTTATTTAGGCAGACAGGTGAATGAGGCCAGCTGCTTGTGTAATTTTATGTGAAAAGATGTAAATAATAAAATATTGCATGACACAAATGGGTGATGGGGTTTAAAGGCCCAAATAGACTTGTAACCTACCGAGGAAATAGCACGCTGTCTGCCCTAAAAACTACTGAAGAATTCGAAAATCATTGTAATGGTCTGCTTCCTTGGCTCGTGGCACTAACAGTGGATTCAATCTTTTTTGCTTATCAGACTCCTATTTTGCTTTCGATTTCTTTTACGGCAACTGGTACTATGCTGGCTCCAGAATTTAGGTATGAAATATTTTTTCCTGAATAGTTTTGGTTATGGGATCTGAGCGAGAGTTGCAAGTAAAGCTGTTACGGGTGTGTCAGAGGTGACAGATAGTCGCCTTGCAGTTGGTTGCAGGAGAGCTCTACATTTGGCATTACAGACATCTTCTTAGAGGCTGTCTCTAGGACCCAGCGGCTACCTCCCTCTGGCTAATTAACACCCTGCCTAGGTGTATAAATACCTGCTGTGTTTCAGTGGGAGGTGCCGGCGATATTCATTACTACCTGTGAAAGCTTTAGCAAGAGCAGTACTTCGTCCTCTCTGGGGCTTGAGGACGTGTGCGCATTTGTCTGGAGTTCGTCTAAAGCTAAGCAACTTCCCCCTGTTTGTCCACCCCTGTTGTCTATATTATTTAGTGGAGATTGACTAGTGCTCATCTCCTCCCTTCCCTAGCCTTAGTCATATGCCAGGGAAAGACAGGGCGAGGCACGCGTGCGGCGATTGGTGAAGAACCAATACAGGGATGTTAGAGGAGACAGGGTGACGCTAGATCAACTTAGGAGGTCTCCACTCCCCCCCCCTTTCCCTAGAGTCTGGGCTCCCTTTCCCTCTTCCCTTTGTATTGCACTAAGTCTTTCCCACACCTTGCTGGCCTAGCACATTTTGAAAAGAAAAAAAAAAAAACTGACAATTTTTTTTTTTCCTCTGTGTGTTTTTGGGCGTGGACTTTTTTTTTTTTTCCTTTTTCCCTTGGTATGGGTACTGTTGCAGATCTCGCAGAGCACTTCCGCTGTCTGTCCCTGGAGGTGAATGACCTCCGCTGTGAGGTTCAGCAGCAACATCAGCGGCTACTGGTCGCTAATGTGGGGGTCTCTGCAGGTAGGCCTGCCCAGCCTGAACCCAAGGTTGCCCTCCCGGATAGGTTTTCAGGAGGTAGGGACAAGTTATTTGTTTTCAAGGAGGATTTCAAACTGTATTTTAAACATCTTCCTTACCCCTCCGGAAATGAGGAGCAATGGGTTGGTATTGTGATCTCTCTACTGCAGGGAGATCCTCAGTCGTGGGCGTTTTCTTTATCGCAGGACTCGGTTTGTCTCTAGTCTGTGGAGGGGTTTTTCGAGGTTCTGGCCCTCATCTATGATGACTCTCACAGAGTCGCCTTGGCTATGTCTAGGCTACGTCACCTGCAGCAGGGGAATCGGTCAGTGGAGACGTACAGTGTCCTGTCAGCAGAGGTGGTGCTAGAGAGCAAAACCGAGAAAATGTCTGTGTTTGTTGACAGTGGAGCTGGAGTCAGCATGGTTGATGCTAAGTTTGTGAAAACTCATGGTCTTGCTTGCTGTGCTTTAGCTGAACCTATTTCCATCTTTGCCATTGACTAGGCGCCACTTGCACAGAAAGCATTTACTCAGATTGTACATAATTTAAAACTGAGGGTGGGGTCAGTTCATTGTGAAATAATCCCTTCATATGTCCTGGACAATCTTCCCACACCGATTGCTTTGGGTATTCCTTGACTTGTTAAACATAATCCGTTGGTGGATTGGCAAACCGGGGAGATTATTGAATGGGGAGATTACTGCCATGAGAACTGTTTAGATATTTCCCTTGCTACTGTCTCTATGGAAATATTACTGGCTTTTCTGTCTGGTTTTAAGGACGTTTTTTCTGAGAGTAGGTTTCAGGATTTGCCTCCTCATTGTGCTTATGACTGTCCTATCAACCTGACCCCTGGAGCTAAACTACCGAAATCCAGACTGTATAATCTTTCTGGCCCTGAGAGACAAGCCATGAAGGATTTCATTGCTGAAAGTCTGGAGAAGGGACATATCAGACCCTCATCTTCGCCCGTGGCGGCAGGGTTATTCTTTGTGAAGAAAAAATATGGCAGTCTACGTCCCTGTTTATATTTCCGGGAATTAAATCAAATTACCATCCGTGATCCATACCCTCTTCCACTGATTCCTCATTTTTTCAGCCTGGTTGTAGGAGCTAAGGCATTCTCCAAGTTGGATTTAAGGGGAGCCTACAATCTGGTTAGAATCAGAGAAGGGGACGAATGTAAAACAACATTCAATACCCCGGAAGGACATTTCGAAAGTCTGGAAATGCCTTTTAGTTTGACCAATGCACCTGCGATATTCCAGCATTTCATAAATGATATTTTCCATCATTTGGTGAGAGGTTTGTGGTGGTCTATCTGGACAATATTTTGGTTTACTCACCTGATTTTGAGACTCATCGGGGGGCATGTTAAGCAGGGGCTCCAGATATTAAGGGATAACAAACTTTATTCCAAACTGGAAAAATGTGTTTTCGCTGTTCAGGAGGTGCAGTTTTTGGGGTACTTGTTGTCATCTTCGGGTTTTCGGATGGATCCGGAGAAGATTCATGCAATCCTTCATTGGGAACGTCCCGAGAACCTGAAGGCTCTACAACGTTTTCTGGGCTTTACTAATTTTTTACTGGAAATTCATCCAAAATTACTCTATTGTGAAACCCCTTACTGACAAGACTAAGAAGGGGTCTGATTTTTCCAAATGGTCGGATGCTTCCCTCCAGGCTTTTTCTTCCTTAAAGGGGTTGTCCACTACTTTATATCCCCCCCATGTATGCCCCCAGGGCCCCTAAGACTTCTTGTAAATACCTTCTATTGCTGATAATGCCTGTGAGCTGCGCTATCACTGGCCACTCACAGGCATCACGTGACCCCCGGGTGCAGCTGGCTCTGACATCCGCTGATGTCACAACAAGTGCTGGCAGCAGCCGGGGGTCACGATCTTCCTGGTTCCACGGTGGATGCCAGGCTGTGGGCGGGGTTACCCCGCACGTCACACCCATCATCCACCTCTGCCTCTCCCCATTATTGGGAAAGCATGCGGTGGGGGGAAATAAAGTAGTGGACACCTTCTTTAAGGAATCGTTTTGCCACTGCACCTATACTCATTCAACCCAATGTTTCCCAACCCTTTACTTTATTGTGGAGGTTTATGCGTCTGATGTCAGGTTGGGGCTGTGTTGTCTCAGAGTCCATTCCCTGGTAAATGGCATCCATGCTCCTTATTTTCTAAAAAAATTGTTTTCAACTGAGAGAAATTATGATATGGATAATAGGGAACTTTTGGCGATCAAATTGGCATTCGAGGAATGGCGCCTTTAGGTTTGGAGGGGGCTGTCCATCCTATTACTGTTATTACTCACCAAAAGAACCTGTCATATCTCCAGCCAGCAAAACGTCTCAACCCTAGGGAAGCCAGATGGTCCCTGTTTTTTACTAGGTTTAATTTTATCACTTTTCGTCCAGGGGTCAAAAATGTCAAGGCTCATGCTTTGTCCCGGAGCTTCCCTGGTGGTGACCATGAGAACCCTTCCACGATATTACAGAAAGGGGTAGTCATTTCGGCACTGTATCCTGAACTGGAGGGTGAGGTGTTGGAGGCTCAGGGGGACGTCCCTGCCTCCTGCCCTTCAGGAAGGTTATTTGTACCATCCAATCTGAGCCGCAAAGTAATTAAGGAGCATCATAACTCTGTGCTTGCTGGGCATCCAGGTGGTAAGGCAACAGCGAACCTCCTCTCTCATCATTTTTCTTGGCCGGGGTTGCATCGGGATGTGATTGAACACGTAGCTGCTTGCAGTATTTGCGGGGATTCTAAGGTTTCGCATACCTGTCCGTCTGGTACCGCTACCTATCCATAGTAGGCCATGGACACACTTGTCCATTGATTTTATTACTGACCTACCGGTTTCTGCAGGCAAAATGGTGGTTTTGGTCGTAGTAGATAGGTTCAGTAAAATGGTTCACTTCGTCGAATTGCCTGCACTTCCAAATGCCAAGACACTTGTTCAGGTGTTCATAAATGAGATTGTGAAGCTTCACGGGGTTCCCTCCAATGTAGTGTCAGATCGGGGGACCCAGTTTGTTTCCAAGTTCTGGAAGGCATTCTGTTCTTGACTGGGGGTGCAGCTGTCCTTTATCTCTGCCTTCCACCCTCAGTTGAATGGTCAGACCAGGCGTGTCAATCAGAATTTGGAGACCTACCTCAGGTGTTTCATCTCCAAAAATCAGAAGGATTGGGCATCCTACTTACCGCTGGCAGAATTTGCCATTAATAATCATCGTCAAGAATCCACTGGCAGGTCACCGTTTTTCGGTGCATACGTCTATCACCCACAGTTTGGTACCTTTAGTGGGGGAGGAGCTTCAGGAGTTCCTGAGGAGGAACGCTTTGCTTCTTCGCTCTCCTCATTATGGCAGGGTGTTCTGAGTAATTTAAAGATCATGGGAGACAGGTATAAACGTATGGCTGACAGAAAACGCTTGTCAGGTCCGGACCTGAATGTGAATGACTTTGTGTGGTTGTCTACCAGAAATATAAGATTGAAAGTTCCTTCTTGGAAGCTGGGACCTAGGTTTATTGGTCCCTCCCTATAAATTAACCGCCGTCATGAACCCAGCAGCGTTTTGTCTTGAACTTCCTCAGGCACTTATGGTTCACAAAGTGTTCCACGGGTCCTTACTCAAAAAGTATGTGGAACCTCTTGAGCCCTCACCTCTACCACCGCCCCCAGTAACGGTTGATGGTAATCTGGAGTTCCAAATTTCAAGGATTGTAGATTCTCGTCTCCAACATCGTTCTCTACAATACTTGATGCCCTGGAAAGGCTATGGTCCAGAGGAGAGGATGTGGGTTTCAACATCAGAGGTGAACGCTCCCAGGTTGGTTCGCGTATTCCACACCTCTTATCCTGAGAAACCCAGTCCTGAGTGTCAGCGTCACAGATCGGCAAAGCAGAACATTCCTGTGTATGGGAGAGTTAGGAAAGCCAGCTGTCGGATGAAATTATAGTATATAATGTGTATGGCAAGCTTTAGTCATAAACGGATAAATATGGAAATGGTAATACGAGGTACTAGGGTTGAGGCTGAGGTGAGATACTGTTGGAATGTGCACACTACGCCGTTTAGACTCATGTGGACACGCTGAGTTTTTCTAGCAAAAGCGGCAATGTTTTTCCTAAATCATATTTTTGTGATGTTTTTTTTTCATAGCAGCTTTTACTTTTATGTATTAAATGGTGAGCAGGTTCCAAAACTAAGCCAACTTAGTCAGTCAGGTCAGTTCTTTAACCGCTTTGCGACTTTACAAGCGTGAAGTGTTTAAAAGAAGCTCAAAAGACAGAACACATGCAGAGCAAGTTATTTTTACATTGCAGTGCATAGGTTCATTATTTTTAATATTTATTCAGTGCTTTTCTAGATGGGTTGCAGAGCGTACTCACCTGAAAAAAATGTTGTGTGCACATACCCAAACACTTGCATCAGGTGCAACGCAAAGCAGAGGTCAAGGGTTAGATACAGGGGCATATGAATGAAATCAAGTAACAGCAGGATATCAATATGACGGAAACCACACTCATGCTAGAAGTTTTATATGTTAAAAAAATCCAATCTAAATTCCTACAGTGTTTATCCAGAGGAAGGCAAAAATCCCTATGAGGCACATGTCCATTACAGCATATTAGGGGAAAAATTCCTTATTATTTTTTCCAGTGTAAAGGGCACAGCATATACTTAAAGGGAACCTGTCATGTGAAAAAATGCTATTAATCTGCATGGAGTTAATCTGCAGGTTAACAGCATTCTGAACCTGCCCGGCGCCCGCACTTAGACCCCCAGTAGTGTTCTGGTTTCAGACACGGGAGAGTGGTGACTGTAACTGCGGCCCAGGCAATGACTGACAGCTGGCCCTTCTGTTGAGCTGCTGTCAGTTAGTGTGGGGGGTGCCGTTACAGCTGCCGCTCTCTATACAAAGAGCAGAGACTGAACCTTCGCAAGTGCCGCCCCTGTTATTGAAACCTGAACGCTACCAGGAGGAATGAAGTTCATTTCCCCCCGGCAGCAGAGGTAAAAGTGCTGGCGCCAGGCAGGTTCAGAATGCTATTATCCGGCAGATTAACCCCATATCTGCAGGTTAATAGCATTTTTCACATGATAGGTTTCTTTTGACATAGTATATATTTCAGGCTTATCATCTACTGTAACCATAGTGCTCACAATGAATAATAGATATGGATTTCCAAATCCTCATGATTCTTATGGCTGTTTTAAAAAGAGGCTATGTAACCATCTAATTCCTGATTTAGATCTTAAAATCTGAATATTTTGTAGTGGGTTTTCTTTTTTGGGTTTAACTTGACTCTTTGAAACCTCTGGGCACTCATATTGAGGTATCATAATTTAAATTTAGGTGCATGAGCATAGATATAGGGTTTGAGAGATAGCAGTCATACATGCCACAGATGAGTCAAAGGATCCTCTGCCAAATGAGACGACAACAGTGTTAGAGCTGAGCAGATCAATCTGAAAAGAATTGGTTTTGAGTTGATTTTCCTCAAATTCACACATTCCCATGAATTTAAACACTAAACACTTAGCAATCTGATGTGCTATGATCACAAAAAAATTGCCCCTCACCATTTCACATACTGCTGAAGAGCACAGGCCAATAACATCAGGCACGGCTGCCTAGACTTCACCAGAATGCCTTGCAGCTATGACATCACAAGGTCTATGCAGCCAATAAGGGGGTACTATCACAGCCACCATAAAGAATGAGCCAAGTGGTGCCATTTTAGTATTCTAGAGGGTAGGTGTAGGAAGTCATTGCTCATTCCTTACAGAGATAGAAAAAGGCTTAATCTGATTGTGATGTATTATTGCAGTGCTGAAGCAGACTGAAAATGGTAATCTCAGTCTAAGTCTGAATAATCCTCAGTCTAAGTCTGAAAGATTCAAGTGATAGGGAAGTGCTGGACCTGCATAGTCAGTGTGGCTGTGAATTGACTGATTTGTAATATACTGTAGGAACGACAACTTAATTTTTTAAATTATTCACACACCGCAAACAAGGATAGCTGTTTACTACCCCTCTGACCTAATTTTAATAACCCAAAACCAAAATATGGAAATTGGAGACCAATTAAATAATATAAAAACACTATGTTTTATTGCCACATGATCAATAAGAAAAAATGTAAGTACAAGATAATCAAAGAGAGAAAGCAAGCTGGACTGGAGGGATCTAAGCCTCCTTTTCACAAAAACACAAACCCCATATATGAGACCTTATAAAAAATAATGTATTACACAGTAGCACAGTCATTGATATGAAGCAAAATAAATATCAATGTAAAAAATGTCTTACATTATACCAACAATTACAGCCACTGTTGATGCATGACAATAACACAAGAGAAAGGTATCTAAAATAAATATTGGATATGTGCATACAAAGCAATTAAAACCATAATTTAGCAGTCATAATTAATAGCATAAGATGTAGCAAACAATGATACCTTTGGACATGTTGATCTGTGTGTGGGGTAAGAACTTCCTTGACTCACGTTTCACCGCTGCTCAACGACTTTGTCAGGTACAGTGTTTTTGTAGCAGGTCCAATAATTAAGGTCAAGCATGCTCATATGATTGTGGGTGCGTTCTCATAATAGTACCGCCGCAAAGAGGACAGCAACCTAAACACACATATAATGCAATCCTCTGTCCTAATTTGGCTACCAAAGAAAAAACCTGAAACCAAACTTTGTGTATCACAGAAAGTGTGCTTCCCTGATTTTGACACAATCCATAATTTTAAGAAAAAGGAAAAATCTCCAGATTAGAGAAATTTAAACAAAACAGTTTACATCTCAAAGAATGCATATTGTAAAATATATATATTTGTACACGCTTCCTTGTTTTATAATTGTCGAATATTAGACATGTATACTCCACCAGGTCATCATCCATTTTCACTTAGCAAGATAGGCTGACATCACTTGGACATTAATAAGGTTGTGTACCATAGAGTTTCAAAGGGGTTCAATACAGTCCAGGCAATTAAAGGCAATCTGTCACCCCCTGGGACATTTTACCTATTAATATGGGCATACAGATAATAGAATGGTTAAACTAGTCTTACCTGTATGCCCATATCTGCCGCCTTGATGTGCAGAAATCGTCTTTTATTCTGTTATGCTAATGATTTCTTCCAGGCTCCAAGGCATGAGGTGCCTGGAAGAAATCTCCACCTCCTGTCTTCATTTGAATAGCACACCCCTGAAATCGCGCGATTATACTTACCTATTCCTCCCTTCTATGGGCAGTGGCTTCATTGTTCCTTTGCGCTGGCGAGTCACTGCTACTGAAGTAACAGTGACTCCACAGCACCTGCGCAAAGGAACAATGAAGCCACTGCCCATTCAAGGGAGGAATAGGTAAGTATAATAGCGTGATTGCATGGCACAGGCGTGGGATTCCGGGGTCAGAAATGCACATCACAGGGCAGTGTGAAGCTGATGGGAGGGGGATGCTATTGTCTTCTTTTATACTAATGATTTCTTCCATGCTCCAGGGTGTGAGGTTCCTGGAAGAAATCTCTGCCTCCTTTCTTCATCTAGAAAGGAGGCAGAGATTTCTTCCAGGAACTTCACACCCCGGAGCATGGAAGAAATCATTAGCATAAAAAAATAAAAGACGATTTCTGCACATCAAGACCGCAGATATGGGCATACATGTAAGACTAGTTTAACCATTCTATTACCTGTGTGCTCATATTAATAGTTAAAAATATCCTAGGAGGTGACAGATTCCCTTTAAAAGCTTTGCAGTATAGAGATTTATGGCAATTATTTTTTACCAAAATTTTGGGGAAAATTTATAGAAGTTGGCGAATTTGATTTTCAAACAATCCACCAATTCTAACCAGTATTACACTGCCATGTCTACAAACATAACAGCATTCTACAATTAAAGGGGTTGTCCAGTACTTTATATTACCCCCTCAATGTATTCCCCCGGGGCCCCTAAGGATTTTTGTAATTACCTTACGTTGCAGATACTGCCTGTGAGCGGCGCTATACATGAATTCCACTATTACTATACGTGTTAAAAACATAAGGGAACTCATTTAATTTTTGATCAAAAGTGTGTAAGCAATCCACCAAGGGGACTTCATTGGATGGACCCTAGCTGTATTGACTCACCTCTCGATGTGACTAACCAGGGCTTAAGTCAACTGGATCCAGTGTTAGCCATGGCGCATGGCAAATCAGGGTCTCTCTCACATAATTTATTTGTGGGTATGAAAAACTTTAAACTGCACCACTTTCTATTCACTACAGAATACAAGATTCTTCTGACAGAGAACAGGTCTATATTATGGTACATTAGGGACTTGGTATATTGCTCAACGGCCTAAATGTCTGTCCCAACATTTCAGTTCCATTTTCCCAGCCCACTTTCACCGCCTTGTAAATAACTCCGTGACCAGTGGCAATTTGAAGCTTCTGGGCCCCATTGCAAAATTAGCATCAGGCCCCCAATATCACAGGACTTTAGTATTATTGGTTTTATCATATGGACCAATGGGACTTCTTGGGCCTCCCTAGGCTTCAGGGCTCTGGTGCCACTGTAACTTCTGCACCCACTATATTTACATCCTTTGCCCTGGCTTAGCTCACTAACACTTCGACCAAAGTGTTTGTTATTTATCCCAATTCATTTTCCTTGTAAAAAAATAATTCTGTAATGAAGCAAAATAAAATGTCATTAAAGCTTTTTCCAGTAGATCTAATGAAGTATTTCTGTTCCACTTTTCTATAAACTGACATTAGTATTTAATGTACTCTACTGTGTCTAGTATAGAAGTTGGTGATTCATTGTACATGCCACGTTAATTAAATATTAGTTGTATTTAAGACGTCTTAATTAGGGGCATCGACCAACCAAAGAGGTTATCTTGATGGGTGATCCAAATTAAATGGCAGTGTTAGTCTACAGTATATATATTAACTATTTAATTTCAGGGTCATGCTGACTTGTCATAGGCACATTATACAGAAAATTGTAGGTTTAATAAAAGTAAATATAGTCAATAATCACTAATCCAGTAGGGAGTAGTGCAGGTGCTATGCCAAGAATCCCTCTGTTTTTGGTGATTTTTACCCCAACAGTACTGTTTCTGTTATAAATTCCTGGGCTTAAAAAAGAAGTAACGCCATAACTTCACGAGAAAAAGGAAATGGAGCTTCAATGCTGCCTAGCCCTGTTAAAGGGGTTGTCCTAAAAAATAAGACAAAGATGATTGCCTAAAATAGCAAAGTAAGCATTATTTAGCTGTTGAAGCCCATAGTGCTCCAGCATTGCCTCTCAGTTTTTCTCCAGAATTCTTTGTTGAAAGGTGTTACACGCATGCCACTAGGTTCAGATAGGGGCGAGACAGGTTACATGAATTCTTTGGAATCCTGGGGGAACCGTTACTCAGGGCGACCATAGACCATGTGCTGCAGCTTCTCTCAGGCACACTGGGGTATTGACCCTCAAGGCACAGACATGTAGGTTGTTTCACTTGCTGACCAGACACACTTGACAAGAGTCCTCATAAACGGTAGAACAGTAGCATTGAATAAGAAGCTGCACAGCCAGGGCAAGTTAAGTCTTATGAGCAGCAGGCTCCAGTGACAAACAGAACAGTTTCCTTATCAGCACAGCAGTTCACAGTCTTCCCAGTAATACAGTACAGCACAGTTCTAATGCAAAGGCACATTAATGAACACAGCATTCTTTACAGCACAGTGAGATGGAGGAGGGGGGAGAGTTTGCAGAGGGATATGAGCCCTGTGACACCATTTCTTCCAGTCCTCATCTTTCTGCCTGACAATACTCTGCACTGCTAGTTCAGGAACTCTACCTGACCTGTGCTTAGCTTCACTCCTGACTTGAATCCTTTTCACTTGCAGGGGCGCTTCTGTGAGATACAGAACACACACACCACCTTTCTCTTCGGCTCCAGCCAGACAGTAAACAACTTCCCCACAATCCCCCTGGGGCTATGTTAAAACCCTTCCTGTCTCCTGTGACTGTGTTAACCCCTCTAGTTGCTGGATGCTTCTGGAGCACAACACTTCCTGTCTCCTATGCTTGTGTTACTTCTAATAGTTGCTGGATGCTTTTAAAGCAACAGCTCTACTTCTGCATGTCACAAAGGTTTGCAGTGGTGATTGCCCACCTACAAAATGTGAACGCTGCAGCCAATCACTGGCCTCAGTTGTCTCTCTAAATTCTATGTAGATAGAAATGAGGGGAGGAGGGAGGAACTCTTCCTCGAATTCCTCCTTCCTCCCATCTACATAGAATTGTATCAGTAGCAACTGCCATCTCCTATCTCAGTAATGGAAAAGTCGGTCTCCACTGAATACAGATTTTACCTCAGAATTGAGAATTTTAACAATGATTGATAATTTTTCGCAGAGAAAGAAGCAGATTTCTCTGATAAGATATATTACAAAGTTGCTTATTTTCATGGGTACTATTGATTTATAAAATAAAAATTAAAACGATGGTTACGCTTTAAGCCATAATGCGTTTTCATATGTGACCACTATCACAGACTGCAGCAAATACATGAAACAAGAGGTTATCTCTGAAGGCCGGGCTATACAGGGATCAGGCTGGGTACCAGAGACTCATAGCCATGGGTGCTCCATGGGAGGTGAGGATTATACTCAATAAGCTGTTTTATGTAGTTAATTGAGAAACAAGATTTGTAACAAACTCCATATGATATGGTGCAGTTTCCCATTGCAGATTTCTGTTGGATTCTCGTGGAATCGTTGCAGAAATTCTCAGAAGCAATTTGGTTTTGTCTCAATCTACTCTAACTATGCAGACAGCATGAGGGCTTAATGGTGTGGAGATGGAGAGCTATGCTCCTCCCAATTGTTATTCTATTCTCAAAGCATGAAAATGATGAAATATATCCCCTACTCCTCTCACTTATCTATTTGCTATATAGGCAATGAACCTGTGACTTATAGAGTTAGGCTAGGTGGGCACTCTATCTGTGCACTTAGATGACAGTATACGTCCAGAGCTGTACCCGACATATAATGTAGCATTCACCAAACTGGCCTATTTTGTGCCTGCATGTACAGTAATTTTTTTGCATGCAGGTGGGTACTGCAAAGAAACATGTACAGTGTGGTATATACTTTTATTTTACTCACTGGCACAAACTCATTGTGTACCTATCATAATTTGCTTTACTTATGTAATGAAGGTGTCTAGATGCAATGCACAGAGATCACTAGGCAACAACAGTCAGTGACCGATAAAATTCTATTTAAAGGGAACCTGTCATGTCCTGTGTACTACTGTATGTAAACTGCCCCTATTGCATTGTTAGTGATGAAATGTGCATCACTAACATGCTGTTTTCATTAAAATCGGTGCTAATATCATGAGTATAAAGCATTTTATATACTTATATACTACCTGCTTGTTTAAGTGTGATTCCTCGCATTCAGTAAGGCTGGCACCGCCCACGCATTTGAATTCTGCTCCCGGCTTGCGCTGAAGTAAGTATGGGGCGCTTGCGCAGTATGTCCTGGCCAGCACAGCTTATAGCGTTGGGAGCCGCACATGCGCTGTGACAAGTGCCTCCCCGCTCGTGCGCAGTAAAGCTGTGTAGTTCCCAGCTTCACTGCGCATGTGCTGTGACGAGCGGCTCCTCGCACATGCGCAGTGAGGCTGTGTAGATCCCAGCTTCATTGAGCATGCGCTGTGACAAGCGGCTCCCCCGCGTGCACCGTAAGGCTGTGTAGTTCCCAGCTTCACTGCGCATGCGCTGTGACGAGTGGCTCCCCGCACATGCGCAGTGAGGCTGTGTAGTTCCCAGCTTCATTGAGCATGTGCTGTGACAAGCGGCTCCCCCTGGCACCGTAAGGCTGTGTAGTTCCCTGCTTGACTGAGCATGCGCTGTGACAAGCGGATCCCCCCGCATGCGCAGTGAAGCTGTGCAGTTCCCAGCTTCACTGAGCATGTGCTGTGACGAGCGGCTCCCCATGCATGCGCAGTGAAGTTGTGTAGTTCCTAGCTTCACTGTGTGCGGCTGGAGCCGCTCGTCACAGCGCATGCACGGTTCCCAGCGCTATGAGCTTTGCTGGCAAGGACATACTACCCAAGTTCCCCATAATTTCTTCAGCGCAAGCCGGGAGCAGAAGTCAAATGCATGTGCGGCGCCAGCCCTGACTGAATGCGAGGAATCACACCCCTATGACTAAACGAGCAGGTATGATATACAGTACAGACCAAAAATTTGGACACACATTCTCATTTAAAGATTTTTCTGTATTTTCATGACTATGAAAATTGTAAATTCACACTGAAGGCATCAAAGCTATGAATTAACACATGTGGAATTATATACTTAACAAAAAAGTGTGAAGCACCTGAAAATATGTCTTATATTCTAGGTTCTTCAAAGTAGTCACCTTTTGCTTTGATGACTGCTTTGCACACTCTTGGCATTCTCTTGATGAGCTTCAAGAGGTAGTCACCGGAAATGGTTTTCACTTCACAGGTGTGCCTTGTCAGGTTTAATAAGTGGGATTTCTTGCCTTATAAATGGGGTTGGGACCATCAGTTGTGTTGTGCAGAAGTCAGGTGGATACACAGCTGATAGTCCTACTGAATAGACTGTTAGAATTTGTATTATGGCAAGAAAAAAGCAGCTAAGTAAAGAAAAAAGCGAGTGGCCATCATTACTTTAAGAAATGAAGGTCAGTCAGTCCGTAAAATTGGGCAAACTTTGAAAGTGTCCCCAAGTGCAGTTGCATAAACCATCAAGCGCTACAAAGAAACTGGCTCACATGGGGACCGCCCCAGGAAAGGAAGACCAAGAGTCACCTCTGCTTCTGAGGATAAGTTTATCCGAGTCACCAGCCTCAGAAATCGCAGGTTAACAGCAGCTCAGATTAGAGACCAGGTCAATGCCACACAGAGTTCTAGCAGCAGACACATCTCTTCAACAACTGTTAAGAGGAGACATTGTGCAGCAGGCCTTCATGGTAAAATAGCTGCTAGGAAACCACTAAGGACAGGCAACAAGCAGAAGAGACTTGTTTGGGCTAAAGAACACAAGGAATGGACATTAGATGAGTGGAAATCTGTGCTTTGGTCTGATGAGTCCAAATTTGAGATCTTTGGTTCCAACCACCGTGTCTTTGTATGACGCAGAAAAGGTGAACGGATGGACTCTACATGCCTGGTTCCCACCGTGAAGCATGGAGGAGGAGGTGTGATGGTGTGGGGGTGCTTTGCTTGTGACATTGTTCTGGATTTATTCAAAATTGAAGGCATACTGAACCAGCATGGCTACCACCACAGCATCTTGCAGCGGCATGCTATTCCATCCCGTTTGCGTTTAGTTGGACCATCATTTATTTTTAAACAGGACAATGACCCCAAACACACCTCCAGGCTGTGTAAGGGCTATTTGACCAAGAAGGAGAGTGATGGGGTGCTACGCCAGATGACCTGGCCTCCACAGTCACCAGACCTGAACCCAATCGAGATTGTTTGGGGTGAGCTGGACCACAGAGTGAAGGCAAAAGGGCAAAAAGTGCTAAGCATCTCTGGGAACTCCTTCAAGATTGTTGGAAGACCATTTCCGGTGACTACCTCTTGAAGCTCATCAAGAGAATGCCAAGAGTGTGCAAAGCAGTCATCAAAGCAAAAGGTGGCTACTTTGAAGAACCTAGAATATAAGACATATTTTCAGTTGTTTCACACTTTTTTGTCACGTATATAATTCCACATGTGTTAATTCATAGTTTTGATGCCTTCAGTGTGAATGTACAATTTTCATAGTCATGAAAATACAGAAAAATCTTTAAATGAGAAGGTGTGTCCAAATTTTTGGTCTGTACTGTAAGTATATAAAGTTGTTTATACTCTTGATATTAGCATCGATTTTAATTAAAAAAGCGTGTTAGTGATGTACATTGCATCACGAACAACGCAATGGGGGAAGTTTACATAGTACACAGGACATGACAGATTCCCTTTGAATGCAGTAGTAATTTTTCAATAATTTAAAGTAACTCTGAACAATTAGTGTTAGTAACTAGGCAAATAAACAATGAAACGAATAATGATAAGTTTGGAATATCAAATAAAGTCTTTCACTATATATAGTTAATGTTCCTTTAACAAGGGTGGTGCACCCATTTGTGGGAGTCATCACGTAAGCTCCTACTGCAGCTCTGGCCCTAGCGGGGGTCACCGGGTTTTCCTGCTAGGCCACAAGTCTCTCTCTGATGTAGTCTATTGAAGCATGTTGAGCCTCTCACGCACCAACCGGACCCCTCCCAACCTGCTGTCCTAATCCTGGCCGACCCCGGTACCGTAGATTATAGCTGGAAATGACAGCCCTGCTCACTCACATTGTCCCTCCATGATCGCAGGCGTGGCTTTCCTGGCACAGTCTCCTCGTGGAACTTCTCGCCTTGACCGTTGGCAGAAGTCTCTCGGGATTTGGGCAGAAACGACTAGGCCTCGGCTCCTGATAGGCAACGTCGGGTCTCCGAGGCTTGACCGGCGTAGGGTGCAGGTCCTGGTCTTGACCAGCTCAGTCTGAACTCGGAGTCTCACCTGGCATCATCTGGACCTTATCTGCAAGCAGCCAGCACCCTGTTGACAAGTGCTTCCTGCTGCAGCCTGTCACTCTGGCTGCATCGTCTTCTCCTGTGCACAATTGCACCTTGCTCTCTCTTGGCACCAAAGCCCCCTGGCTTTTGCGAGCAGGGCTTTTATATCCTGGAATTCTGTCATGCAAGGCACCTGACCAGGTCCGGCACAAGAACTCGCTCCACCTTGCAATTCTTCTGGTGCAATTTGGTTCCATTTGATTTCGCCTGGCCAGCAGATGGCGGTCTCTTCTCATTAATGGTACATCCTGCAAGGGCTCTTCAGGGATTTCATTACTTATTATTACATTCACTCCACTTTTTGGCTCTCCAGTCCTCGGGTGAGTGGAATCCTTGCAGGTTTGAAGTTTCCCCACAGGTAGCCTGAGTTCAGCCAACAGTTGAGTGCACTCCTTCGTTTTCTACTGTATCTGGGACCAGACAAATTCATCCTGAGCATACCGGTTTGGAGGAATCTTGGCATTGGCCCACTCAGTCCTGCAAAGCTCTTCCTGTAGAGGCGCTTCTGTGGTACTTGAAATCTTAGCCACTGGAGATGGTAAGTCGACTCCTGGTTCGTTCTCTGTCCCAGAGAGAGTGGCATTGGCCTCTCCGGTGAACTCAATGGCACTGCAAGCCATTTTTCCTCCTCCTTTAAGGCTCCCCTTTGTGGGACCTCTGCCACTTCTGTTGGGGGCCCGGTCTCGGTATGGTCTTCTCCTTCGGAAGAGCAGGGTCGTAGCATATTCCGGTTGAACACCCGAGGTACCGCGGCGTCATCTCCCTCAGGTCTAACCTAGTAGATCGAGTTATCCAGGTGGCTCTTCCTCACTACTCGGCAGGGTACCGCCTCCCAACGGTAATCCAGCTTGTTCCCAGGTCGCTTGGCCAGCACAAAGCACATGGTCCCCAGGCTGAAGTTGTCCACCTGACATCGGGGACAGACTTGAATGTTCCACTTCCCAAAACTTCTGTTCAACCAACTTCCTTGCTGTCTGAAGTCGGAGTCGGTGTTATCGGATCCAGGCACTTGGACTACTGCCCGGACAGGGGACACCAAATCTAACTCCAGTTCAGTGATCTCTTGTCCGCTTTGCCCAAATAAAAGCATGTAAGTAGTGTACCCGGTAGTCGCATGGACTTGATTGTTATAAACCCACACCAACTCAGACACAAATTCAGGTCACCTCATCTTCTTGTCCTCCTCCAGGGTCCGCAACATTTGTAACATTGTCTGGTTGAAGCGTTCACAGGCCCCGTTCCCTTCTGAATGATACGGCGTGGTTCAGGAATTATCGATTCCGTAGATACAATACAGCTCGTCCATCACTCGCCCTTGGAAGCAGGCTCCTCGGTCGGAGTGAATTAGCTTTTGGCACCCATATGTGCCACATGTGCAGATGAAGTCTCAATAGATGGCTCTGGCTGCAGCTTCAGCTGTCTGATCCCGGGTGGGGGTCACCACCACAAACTTGGTGAAGTGATTGGTAATCACCAAGCAATACCCATAGCTGTTGTGTGAAGTTCCGATCATCAGATAGTCGATCATCAGGACCTCCAAGGGTGTAGAGTTTCTGATGGCCTGAATAGGAGCTCTCTGTTCCGGGGGTTTCTTCAGCTCACACCGGCCACATCACTACCAGCGCTTCTATAGCTACTACCTGCCAGGTGACACCGAACTCTTGAGGAAGTTAAATTCTTAGACACAGCAGACCATCTTTCAGGAAGGGCCTTTCCCACTGGCCCAGGATCTGTAGGGTACTTGTGGGGCGAAGCAGTCCTAGTCTCCTGATCAGGCCTTTGCCCTAGAGCAACCATTTTTCTCAGCTTCACCAGCTCCGGATCGGACTGTTGCACGTGTATCCATTAATCTTTTGAACGGCCCAGTATCTGAGTGGGTCTGAACTCTTCTCTAGACTTATGGGCGGTTACTACAGCAGCGGCAAACTGCCTAAAATCTGGGATCTTGTCACCTTCAAGCTCTTCATCTATGTCTCTCTTCGGTCGAGCTTGGGTGACTCTGAACAGGGTATTTGCATAGGTGTTTTGGGCTTTAGACCGATAGGAGATCCTATACTGATATTTGGACATCCTCGTGACCCATTGCTATTCTAGCGCGCTGAGCTTCGCATTCTCTAGGTGGGCCAGGGGGTTGTCAAAGTGGCTTCGAAATTCAGATCTTCCAAGTATCTTTCCATCATACGCTGGAATGTCCCTGGTGCATTTTTCATTCTGAAAGGCATCTGGTTGAACTCAAACAGGCCCATAGGGAGGACAAAGGCTGTTTGGGCAATCTTCCAGAGCCACCGGTACTTGCCAGTAGCCACTGGCCAAATCGAGGGAGGAGAAATATTTAGCTTTTCCTAACGCAGATAGACTCCTCGATTATGGGCAAGGGATAGGAGTCCCGTACAGTGCACGTGACTTGCCCAGGGAGATATGGGGGATGACTCGGTACCCGGGCCTTAACCTTCTATGGGATGTCACGGCAGTCAGGTCCCGTGCCCGTACCCTGGGGTCACTCTTTAAAAAGGGGATTGTTAACAGTTTTGTCTCGTGACACCACCTGTGGTTCCCGGTAATGAGTACCGGCGCTACTGCAGACCTCCGGGGGTGATGGGATGGCAGCTGGGATGTTTCTGCTCCCCACAGGCGGAGCGGGCCCCCGGGGCAGAGTTGATGGACGGGATGCAGGTGAGAGGTGGCCCAGTCGGGTCAAGGGGAATGACGGACACGCACACAAGGGATTCGCTTCAGTACCTTTACTGGTGTAATGGCAGGTAGGGTCCAAGGTACTTAATAGGAAGGGTGCACTTCAGAACTCTCCCCAGTGAGCGGGTTGTAGGCCTCCTGGTCCGTTTCTTCCTCTCTCTAAGCTTCTGGCCAGCCTGGAACTTGGCTTAGCTTCTATGTTGTTTTGCTCTCTCACCTGACTCCTTGGTAGTAGGACTTTTCTCTGGCAACCACTATCCCTGGACGCTGGGGCCTTCGTGGTTCCTAGTCCTGTAATTGATGGTAGCTTCAGGTTAACCAGAGGTCTGGAATCCCCCTGGTATGCCGGTTGTCCCTACTGGGTGTAGTGGACCCTGTAGGCGCGGACCCGGTGTCCAGCTTGTGTCTTGGGGTGAGCTTCAGACGCTCCTCTGCCCCCTTAACTCCTCTCTCCTTGCCTCCGGCCACACTCGGGGCCCTCAACACACAGCAGCTCACGTGCTACTTCTTCACTGATCTAAAGTGTCAGCACACTCTGTCTCCCTAACTCCACCCTCCAGTATATATATTCCTAACAGGCTCCCTCTGGTGATATGAGGTGGAAGGGTGGAGGTGTCTGTTATGTAATGAAGGCCTCTTGTGGAGAAGTCCATCCATGTACCTGTAATAGCACTGTGCCACAATCCCCCCTAGTACAATTCAGTACTCCTGGACTGAAGCATTTCTGTAAAACAAGTAACAAAAACAATTACAATTATAATAACAATAACACATAGAAAGTTTTCAAAGTTACAGTGAGTCCAATAACCAGGTGTCCATCTCACTGGTGAAGGTGTGACATGAGTAGCATGAGGGACCCGTCTGAAAACCCTCAACGTAGGCCCTGGGCGTGGCTACAGGGCATAAGTGATCCAGGTGTTGGACCACGTCTTCGGCCACGCCAAACGGGTTTTTGTTCAGTGGTCTTTTAATACAAAACCAATAGGGGGCACTTTAATAAGTGCAACTATTTACAGGGACAGTTTTTGGCTGCTCACAGTCCTCAGCCTACAAGTCTTGATACCCTTTACGGGTAACTAAATGCACACATTATTTTCAGTTCTCACAAAAACAAATTTTTGTACCCTTACGGGTAACTATGTACAGTACTTTTCAGCAGTTCACTAATGGTGCTCCCTCCGGGGAAGCACCTGTCCACAATCAGCTTGCCCAGCCGGGTCATCAGCTCAAGTGGCGAGGGTTTGCTCTCCTCCACCACCCTGTGGACATACGGCAGGGCCATGGGTATCACTGGAGCCACGACCCCTGCTGGTGGGGCGGCCGCTCCGGCCTGAGCAGCGCCGGGCGCGAGTTGAGCATCGGAAGCGTTAACTGGTGCTCCGGCGTCTTGCTGGTCGTCGGCCATGGTAAACCGTAGCCTACCTTCTTTACTTTTATCAGGTAGGCAGCAGCTCCGCAGACGGCAGTCTCCTTCCAGGACCTGACGCTTCCTGGAGCTGCGTCAGAGCGCGAGGCGGGGCTGGAGCTTTGCGTGCTACCAACAGTCGCCCCTCTCAGGTTCCCGCGGTTACGCCCCTCTTCTTCCCGCGCGGCGACGCAGTAATGGCGGCGATGTTCACCACAGTTCAAACACAGTTCAAATACGGCACACAGTACCCTGTGGCAATGGGTTCGAATCCTGTTCATGACGCCAGGAAGAGCTGACTCGCCCAGGGGGATATGGGTGGTGACTCGGTATCCGGGCCTTGATGTTCTGTGGGATATCACGGCAGTCGGCTCCCGGGCCCATACCCTGGGGTCACTCTTTAAAAATGGGGTTTGTTAACAGTTTTGTCTCGTGACGCCAACTGTGGTTCCCGATAATGCGTACCGGCGCTGCTGCAGACCTCCGGGGGTGATGGGATGGCAGCTGAGATGTTTCTGCTCCCCACAGGTGGAGTGGGCCCCCGGGGCAGAGTTGATTGAAGGGATGCAGGTGAGAGGTGGCCCAGACGGGCCAGGGGAGAATAAAAGACACGCACACGGGGGTTCGCTTCAGTAACTTTAATGGTGTAGACGGCAGGTACGGTCCAGGGTACTTGATAGGAAGGGTGCACTTCTGGACTCTCCCCAGTGAGTGGGTATAAGGCCTCCTGATCTGTTTCTTCCTCTCTCTCTGAAGCTTCTGGCCAGCCTGGAACTTGGCCTAGCTTCTATGTTGTTTTGCTCTCTCACCTGACTACTTGGTAGTAGGACTTTTCTCTGGCAACCACTATCCCTGGACGCTGGGGCCTTCGTGGTTCCTAGTCCTGTAATCAATGGTAGCTTCAGATTAACCAGAGGTCTGGAATCCTCCTGGTATGCCGGTTGTCCCTACTGGGTGTAGAGGACCCTGTAGGCGCGGACCCGGTGTCCGGCTTGTGTCTTGGGGTGAGCTTCAGACGCTCCTCTGCCCCCTTAACTCCTCTCTCCTTGCCTCCGGCCACACTCGGGGCCCTCAACACACAGCAGCTCACGTGCTGCTTCTTCACTGATCTAAAGTGTCAGCACACTCTGACTCCCTAACTCCACCCTCCAGTATATATATCCCTAACAGGCTCCCTCTGGTGGTATGAGGTGGAAGGGTGGAGGTGTCTGTTATGTAATGAGGGCCTCTTGTGGAGAAGTCTGTCCATGCACCCTTTTGGGTCCTGCGGTACCTGTAATAGCACTGTGCCACACACGTGATCAGCCTTCGGTAGTCCACACAGAACCTCAGGGTGCTGTCCTTTTTCCAAACTAACATGATGGGGGCCACCCAGGGACTCTGGCTCTCGTGGATCATGACTTTGCGCAGCATCTGGACCAAAAGTTCTTTCACCTCCTGGTACATCTGAGGTGGGATCTGCAGATACCTCTCTCGAATGGGATCAATAGTTCCTGTTAGAATCTCGTGCTGAATAGCCTGGGTGCGCCCAAAGTCATCTTCATATTTTGCGAATACTCCCTGATATCGCTGCAATAATTGTTCAATCTGTCCAACTTGCCTCAAGGAGAACTCCGTGAGGTTGGCCTCCATTTGTTCCAAGAAGTGACATCCAGTCAGTGGTTCACTTCTGCCCTCCTGACTATCAAGCGACACTGCCAAGTTCCACGGGGTCTCCTCTCACAGGTGTCAGTCCTATAGCATCAGCTCTGGTGAGATCTTCCGGCATTCTGCAAACTTGGGCAACTTCTTGTCGGGGTGTTAACTGTACGCTTTCTCCACTCAAGTTTATACAATGCACAGGTACTCGTCCTTGTCGCACGGTGGCCAGGGTGGGCAATCAATAATCCGCAAATCATTTCTTCTCCCTGTATCGGTTCAATCTATACGTCCACACCCTCTAAGGATGCATGGGCCAGTACCGGCATAGTGAGTACAGTCTGTCCCACCGGCAGTATCACTGTGGCTTCGAGTGGTATCAACACTTTTAAAGAATGTTGGGAGGCAGCGGGTGACTTCTGAATTTGGCTGACTCGCACGAGTTGCTGAAACACCTTCTTACTGACAGGATCATGAGTGGCATGGGTCCAGTTGTTTTTATCTGGGCCCTCAGCCAAGAATTGTATCACTTCTTTTATCATGTTCATGCCCAGGGTTACAATGGGTACTCCTCCTCTGGACCCCTTTGTCAGCACTATTACCTTTCAGCCCAGGACTTTTCCACACACACGGGTGAACATCCATACTACTCCAGGAACTGGGATAGGCAGTTGATTAGCCGCCACCAGTCGGATGGTATGTTCTTTTCCAGAGTGAGCAGCCCCGAGAAAGTGACTCTGGAAATACACCTCCGGCATAGTGGTCACTTAGGACCCTGTGCCCATCAAACAGCAGAAGCCTGGCCCATTGAATTAAGCCCAGATAATGGGTCTCTCAGAAACAATATCCTCAGAGTTCTCTCTTCCTCTCTCTGAGGCTCGAGACCCCATAGTATGCTCCACTACCGAGGGGAGTGTTAGTTTAACGGGTGCCCTGTCTTCTCCTTTCTCAACTTGGGCAGTCTCTTGAAATATGCCCTCTTCCACCGCAGGGCTACCGCTCTGGCTCGCGTTCTGCTGATGGGCTATGGATGAGACATGGCCGGGCTCGGTAAAAACAACTTTCCGGCTCTGAGCTCCTTTCACGTGGGGCCGTTTGATCATCCAGAGGAATGGCAGCATGGGTCCCCTTGATACTGCATAGCTCACCTCGAATGTCCTGGATCTTTTGACATATCTCTCATATCAAGTTGAGCTCAGTGCGGGTTGACTCAAGGGTGACCACTTCATGACTCTGTACCACGACGGTCAGGACAGGGGCCTCTCTTTCCAGGACTCTAGCTTTGGCCCTGACCTCAAGGAAACTCAGATCGGGATTCAGGCATAGGCGCTCCTTTAAGACCAGGCTCAAGGAGGGATCCCTCAGTCTAGGAACTAGTTGGTCCCGCAGCACTTCATCTAATGAACACAGTCCTTGGTGGCTGTCTTGCATCTTCTTAGTGATATGGGACATCACTTCCTGCAATGCATTAACAAACTGGGCTATGGTCTCACGTCTACCTTGGACCCGCTGGAACGACCGCATGTGGAGGTGCCCTAGTTCTGTGGTGTCACAGTGCATGTCCTGCAAAATTTTTATCACCTTATCCACAGTGTCACAGTCCCTAGTTGGGCAGTATAAAACCATCTGCTGGGCCTCTCTGTCAAGGGACAGAAGGGCTAACTCAGCCTGAACAGAAGGGGTCAGGGGATACATGCGCAACATGATTTTCAGCCTCTCTATCCAGTCCCACAGCGACACACTGCTTCCCGTGATCTTGGGAAGATTGCTGAGCATGGCCCCCAAGCGTATATGTCCCCTGATAGGCTCTGTCACGGACTGGTTCGCCGTCTCTGTGTCTGAATGTTGCATCCTGCCGACTATGCCAAATGTAATACATGTGTCTGAATGCAACACACAGAGATCACTAGGCAATGACAGTCAGTGACCGATAAAATTATATTTAAAAGCAGTAGTAATTTCACAGTAATTTAAAGTAGCTTTGAACAATTATTGTTAGTAACTAGGCAAATAAACAATGAAACGAATGACAATAAGATTGGAATATCAAATAAAGTCTTTCACTATATAACGTTAATGTTCCTTTAACGAGGTTGGTGCACCCTTTCATGGTAGTCACCAGTCCTTCTGCAGCGCTGGCCCTAGCGGGGGTCACTGGGTTTTCCTGCTAGGCTGCAAGTCTCTCTCTGACGTAGTGTATTAAAGCATATAGAGCCTCCCATGCACCAACCGGCTCCTTCCAACCTACTGTCCTAATCCCGACCGACCCCGGTAGCGGAGGTTATAGCTGGAAGTGATGGCCCAGCTCACTAGCATTGTCCCTCCACGATAGCAGGCGTGCCTCTCCTGGCGCAGTCTCCTTATGGATCTTCTCAGCTTGACCATCAGAGGAAGTCTCTTGGGCTTTGGGCGTAAAGAACTGTGCCTCGACTCCTGATAGGTGACGTTTGGTCTCCAAGGCTTGACCGGTGTAGGGCGCAGGTCCTGGTCTTGACCACTTGACCAGCGCAATCTGAACTCTGAGTCTCACAGGGCGTTGTCTGGACCTTGTCTGCAAGCAGCCAGCACCCTGTTGGCACGTGCTTCCTGCTGCAGCCTGTCACTCTGGCTGCAGCGTCTTCTCCTGTGCACATCTGCACCTTGCGCTCTCTTGGCGCTAAAGCCCCCTGCGATCTGGTGCACAAGGCTTTTATATCCTGGAATTCTGTCATGCAAGGCACCTGACCAGGTCGACACAAGAAATCGCTTCCCCTGCAATTCTTCTGGTGCTACTTGGTTCCACTTGATTTCGCCTGGCCAGCAGATGGCAGTCTCTCCTCATTCAAGGTACATCTGCAAGAGCTCTCCAGGGATTTCATTGCTTCTTACTACACTTACATGTGTTTTATTTTAGTGCCTATGACATTATAGTAATTGTTTTTTATGCTTATCCGAAAGATTATGGTGTTGTTTTTTTCTGAGTACATGAAAAAGAGTAGAAAAGTGCAGCTAGTCTACAAACAGTGCTAATGAGACAGAGTTCATATTCACAATTTGACATTTTACATTCGCACCATCCCTTGTCACTTTGGATTGCTCTTGTTCTGCTGTAAACGTCTACCAATTCATCAAATGAAATGTATAAAAGACACCACAATAAAGTGTGAAATCTAACCTTTTTTGACAATAACTTCAACATTTATGATAATAAACTCCCCTCCCTATCACTGCATTTATTGATTTAAAGATAAATTTTATAAAAAAACTTTGACGGATTCAAAGCATATAAAAAAAATCATATTTCCAATAAGAAAGGCAGACTTCATATATTGTATCAGTGTAAAATGAAAAGCATGCCTGAAACATCTTCATATAACTAATAGTAATGCTAAAATGTATAGAACTAAGGCCACTTTCAAAGTATTTAGTATTTTACATGAGTACTAGTGTTGAGCATTCCGATACTGTAATATCGGGTATCGGCCGATATTCGCGGTATCGGAATTCCGATACTTAATTCCGATACTTTTACAATATCGGATACCGGAATCGGAAGTTCCCATAATGCCTGCGCTCTGTAGTGTCTGTGAAGGATGACAAGTTGGATGGCAGCGCGATCCAGCCTGTCATCAGAATGCCATCCCAGCGGGGGAGAATTCTCCTGATTGTTTAAACAATCACACAGCCCCATACTGCTTCCCCGCAGCCTCCCACCCCGATCCTCCGCTCCCCTCGCCACCTCCCATCCCGATCGTAAGTTAGGACCGGGCGGGGAGCGCAGCTCCAAGGAGCGGGGAGTGAAGGACCCGGGCGGGGAAGCCGGCAGTGAAAAGACTTCACCGCCGGCTTTCCCGTTCTGTGCTGCGCTTTCCCGCCGGTTATTTCAAATGAGCAGCTGAGGTATCAGGTGATGCCGATCAGCTGTTCATTTGAAGTCGCCGCGTTGCCCTCAGAGGGTTCATGTGAGTTCATGCTTGACTGCATGAACTCACATGAACTTTCCCACGGCCGCACAGGTCAGCCTCACCTCCCAGACCCGTCATGATTAGTGTGTGTGCGGGGTGTGTGTGCGGGGTGTGTGCGCGATGTTTGTGCGGGTGTGCGCGGTGTCTGTGCGATGTGTGCGGGGTGTGTGTGCGGGGTGTGTGTGCGGGGTGTCTGTGCGATGTGTGCGGGTGTGTGCGGTGTGTGTGCGTGCAGGCAGACATAGGCCGATGTGACACTACTACTCCCATCGGCCTATGTCTGTCCCCCGTCCACTCCTGCCAGCAGGATCAGCTCGATGGGAGCAGTAGTTCCCATCAGACTGATCCTGCTATTTAAATTGCCCTACTGTCTCCCCAAAAAATGTTAAATACATGTCATTGGTGGCCAGTGTTTACCTAAAAGAAATTAGTTCATACATTACCTGTCCCCGCCGATCGCCACCTAAAATAAAGTAAAAAATAAAAAACTACACCTATACTCACCAAGACACCTAATTCCCCGAAGCCATCGATCTCCTGTAATAAAATATAAAATAATAAACCACAACCTTATCCTTACCCCTCCGTAGTAGTCCACGAGTGTCCCACGAAGATCTCCAGTTCAGAGCAGCCACATAGAATGTGACCGCTCTGAACCGCTGCCGCCGCTAGAATGACAGCATAAGCGGGTTCACCGGAGTTCAGGCAGCGCTGCTCCGGTTAGCTGCTTTACAGCCCTGCTGTATAGTGAGAAATTCCCACGGTACAGCAGTGCCGTAAAGGAGGTCTCCGGAGCTGCGCTGACTGAATGCACTCCGGTGACCTCAGTCAGTGGCTCCCGCTGCCGGGAGCGAACGTGTTCCCGGCAGCGTGAGCTTACAGCAGCCATGCACAGCTGTCACCATCTCCAGATGTGACAGCTGTGCATGGGAGATCAGCGCAGGAACGTGGACAGGTAACTATTATTTTTAGTAAACTAAGAATTAAATAAAATTGTGTGTTTTATTTCAAATAAATTATTTTTTTCTGGGTGTAGTGTGTGTTTTTTCTTTTTAACACTTTGTAGGTTAGTAATGGGGGTGTCTTATAGACGCCCATCATTACTAACCTGGGCTTCATGGCAGCTGGCGCTGACATGAACCCCACCACTATTACCCCCTGCCACCGCACCAGGGCAGCGTGGAAGAGCGAGGCTAAGTGCCAGAGTTGGCGCATCCTATGGATGCGCCATTTCTGGGGCGGCTGACGACTGGTGTTTCTAGCCTGGGAGGGGGCCAATATTCATGGCACCCTTCCTGGGCTATTAATATCAGCCCCCAGCTGTCTGCCTAGCCTTTGCTAGCTATTAAAATAGGGGGGACCCCATGTCATTTTTTTTGGGGGGTCCCCCATTTTACTAGCTAGTAAAGGCTAGGTATTCAGCTGGGGGCTGATATTAGTAGCCTGGGAAGCTCCGTGGGTTTTACCCCCTTCCCAGGCTTCAAACATCTGCCCCAGCCGTCTGCTTAACCTCCGCTAGAGACTAAAATTATGGGGGATCCCACGCCATTTTTTTTTTAAATAAATCCATTATTTTAACACTAAATGACATTTGAGGAGTTAATAAAGATGCAGTCCCTAAATTATCATTTATTTTTTAATTAATTTTTCCCAAAACTTTTGACGTGGGCTTCGCCATATTTTTGTATGCCAGCCAGGTACAGCATCCAGCTTCTATGAACGCGCCATTTTCCGGGGCAGCTGCGGACTGCAATTTTCAGCGGGGGGCAGAAAGCTTGGGCCTCCCTGCGCTGCAGATTCCATCCCCCAGCTGCCTAGTTGTACCTGGCTGGACACAAAAATAGGGAGAAGCTCCACGTTTTTTTTTTTTAAATTATTTCATGAAATTCATGGAATAATTAAGAAAAAAAGGGCTTCCCTATATTGTTGTGTCCAACCAGGTACAAATAGGCAGCTGGTGGTTGGGGGCAGCCCGTTCCTGCCTGCTGTACCTGGCTGGACCCAAATATAGTGCAAAGCCCCACGTCAATTTTTTTTTAATTATTTCAGGAAATTCATGAAATAATTAAAAAAAAATTATGTGGGGCTTCGCCCTATATTTGTGTCCAGTCAGGTACAGCAGGCAGGAACGGGCTGCCCCCAACCACCAGCTGCCTATTTGTACCTAGCCGGACACAACAATATAGGAAAGCCCTTTTTTTCTTAATTATTCCATGAATTTCATGAAATAATTAAAAAAAAAAAATACGTGGGGCTTCGCCCTATTTTTGTGCCCAGCCAGATACAACTAGGCAGCTGGGGGCTGGAATCCGCAGCGCAGGGAGGCCCAAGCTTTCTGGGCCACCCCCGCTGCAAATTGCAGTCCGCAGCCGCCCCAGAAAATGGCGAGTTCATAGAAGCGCCATCTTCTGGCGCTGTACCCAACTCATCCAGGGCCCTGGTGCGGTGGCTCACTGGGTAATAAAGGGGTTAAGGCCAGCTTGGCATTATCAGCTGGCCCTAAGCCCGAAATTCATGGGGTCACGCCAATATTAGACATGACCACCATGAATTTCTAGTAAAGTATTTAAAAAAACACAACACCCAGAAAAAAGTCCTTTAATTGAAATAAACACACAATTCTTTATTGTTCTAAATTAAACCATACTTACCATCACGCCCATTCCAGCTGAAGCCAACGATCTCCTGCAATAAAAGTAAAATAATAAAGCAACATCATCCTTACCTTTCCATGGCTCCCACGACAGCTTCAGCTCTGCTACATCGAGATGACAGGCTGGACCGCAGCAGAACGCTGCCATCCATCCTGTCATCCCGCAGACACTGAGAAGCGCAGGCATACTTCCACTCCTCAGTGTCTGGCTGTGACGGCATCCAGATGAGCCGAGGTCATGTCCAATGAACTCAGCTCACCTCATGTACGTCACTGACAGCGTGGGAAAATTCTCCTGCACTCAGCACTTCAGCGTGAGAATTTTCCCACGCTGTCAGTGACGTGCATGAGGTGAGCTGAGTTCATTGGACATGAACTCGGCTCATCTGGATGACGTCACAGAGAGACACTGAGGAGCGCAAGCATGCCTGCGCTTCTCAGTGTCTGCGGGATGACAGGCTGGATGGCAGCGTTCTGCTGCGGTCCAGCCTGTCATCTCGATGTAGCAGAGCTGAAGCTGTCGTGGGAACCATGGAAAGGTAAGGATGAGGTTGCTTTATTATTTTACTTTTATTGCAGGAGATCGTTGGCTTCAGCTGGAATGGGCGTGATGGTAAGTATGGTTTAATTTAGAACAATAAAGGATTGTGTCTTTATTTCAATTAAAGGACTTTATTCTGGGTGTTTGTGTTTTTCTTTAACTTTGACTATGGGGTTAGTAATGGGGGTGTCTTATAGACGCCTCTCCATTACTAACCTGGGCTTGATGTCAGCTGGCATTATAAGCTGACATCAACCCCAACCCTATTACCCCCTGCCAGCGCACCAGGGCAGCGTGGAAGAGCGAGGCTAAGTGCCAGAATTGGCGCATCCTATGGATGCGCCATTTCTGGGGCGGCTGACGGCTGGTGTTTCTAGCCTGGGAGGGGGCCAATATTCATGGCACCCTTCCTGGGCTATTAATATCAGCCCCCAGCTGTCTGCCTAGCCTGTGCTAGCTATTAAATTAGGGGGGACCCCACGTTATTTTTTTTGGGGGGTTCCCCCATTTTAATAGCTAGTAAAGGCTAGGTATTCAGCTGGGGGCTGATATTAGTAGCCTGGGAAGCTCCGTGGGTATTACCCCCTTCCCAGGCTTCAAACATTTGCCCCAGCTGTCTGCTTAACCTCCGCTAGAGCCTAAAATTAAGGGGAACCCCACGCCAATTTTTTTTTAAATAAATCCTTTATTTTAACACTAAATGACAAGTACAGTAATCAACACTATCACTGTACTTCATATATATGTGACTGACATGTTTCTATCTATCTAATCTATGTGTGATTCTCTATTCTTTCTATTCTAAATTGTCGGGTACAGATGCTGAATTGCCGGCCGGCTTTCTTAAAGAGACGGTGCATGAAAACACTATTATTTTTTTAAATAAATCCTTTACACTAAATGACAAGTACAGTAAGCAACACTGTTACTGTACTTCTTATATATGTGGCTGACATGTTTCTATCTATCTAATCTATGTGTGAAGCTCTATTCTGTCTGTTATAAATTGTCGGGTACCGCTGCTGAATTGCCGGCCGGCTTTTTTAAAGAGACGGTGCACGAAAACACTAATATTTTTTTTAATAAATCCTTTACACTAAATGACAAGTACAGTAAGCAACACTGTCACTGTACTTCATATATATGTGACTGACATGTTTCTATCTATCTAATCTATGTGTGATGCTCTATTCTTTCTGTTGTAAATTGTCGGGTAGCGGTGAATGCCGCTGCTGAATTGCCGGCTTTTCATGTCATTCTACATTATTCTTAGTTGTTTTACTTCATGTAGAATTAACCTACAAGGAAAGAAAGGGTTTATTTTCATTCCGATATTTGTGTCCCATTGACTTGCATTGGTTTCCGGTATCGGAATCGGCGATATCCGATACTTTTTGGGTATCGGCCCGATCCAATCCGATACGATATTTCCTGATATCGGAAGGTATCGCTCAACACTAATGAGTACGCAAAAGCCTAAAGTAGTAGGATCTACTGAGAAAAGGTATAAAAGAAGTGTTGTATACCTCTCTTGAATTCTGGACACAGTACTGGTTTTGGCTTACAAATGCTGCAATAAAATTCTTACCAAAATACTTTTGCATGAGGGTTGCATCTACTGCTTAGCGGGAGACTAAGATACTAGAGATGAGTAAATCGATGGCAGGACCCCAGTCCAGCTTCCACGTCAATAGTCTATAGTTGCCAAACAAGAGTCCTGCGAATTACCTCGTACCTAACAAAATCCGCAGCACCTCATATGATCTGTGGGCTCACAGTGACATCATCATTGTGGTGTGATGCAAGCATGACATTGCATCTGACCTGCTAATCAGGCAGCCACAGACTACTGATGTAGCCATTATACCAAAGTCCTGTGAATGGATTTGCTCATCACTATAAAATACCTATAAAAGTATTATTAAAAGACTTTGGGAAAGAAAGTCTTTAAAAAATCATTGAAGTGGTTTGTGCAAAATTTTATAAAAGGTGCATATGTTCTAGTAAATTTAGTGGAACTTAGTGGAACTGCTTAATCAGTAAATCAAATCTATGCCTAGGGAGGTCGAGGGTAGATTTGAATTACCATTTTCTCTCTCTCAGCTTTTTGAAACTTGTCAATTTGTCTAAGAAAATGTTCATTCTAATATAACTATGCTCCATGTACCTGAAGAAACCAAATTCACACCTGAAAGCACTGGAGAACATTTTCTATAATATGACAAGCACTGAACCATGACACAAAGTTTTTCCATGGATTACATGATCCCAAAACCAAAGTTTTCCTTTGCATAAAAATCTGCAGTCTATGATAAGCCTTTACATAAAGGTTATGATAAAGAGCAAGGAGGTCTCGATTAACGTAGCTAACATGCACAGACCTCTACCAATTTAAAACATATACTTTTATTAGATATTCTTAAAAACTGGATCAACAAAATAGATGTAAACACACCGACATACAACAACTTAACACAATCAAAGTCTTGTCGATAGTAAGATGAAATGATAATGCTGAAATATTATTAGATAAGCCACCTCACCCAACTCAGTACCTATACTGATACTACCTAACCGCGGAGGTTGGCACCCTAAGATACGACAATGGCACCCCCGCTCACCAGTAGCGGTCCCTAGGACGCCCTAGTAAACCTTAATTAAAGCATTCTAACAAAATATGTATATAGACCCAGATGTGCCCCCCAATGCATACAATTATATACTTAATATCATATCAGTCTTAGATATGGTATGGTACTTACCGGAAAATGTCTTCATAAAACCGTGAGGTGGTTTTATGAAAACATTTCATTTCATCTTAATATCGACAAGACTTTGATTGTGTTAAACTGTTGTATGTCGGTGTGTTTACATGCATTTTGTTGTTCCGGTTTTTAAGCAAATCTAATAAAATTATAAGATTTAAATTAGTAGAAGTCAGTACATTTTAGCCACAGGTCCATTATGAGCCACAATATTACTTTGGATCCCAAATATCTTTCTATTCCAAGGGTTTAATGACGGAATATAATTTCTCTGCTTCTGCTCTACTTTGCTATCATAAAGGGTGAAAGATATGTGTCTATGCAATTCTCCGATATATACTGTTGGTATAGGATTACTTAAGGTTCATCAAACATGAACCCACACTTTAATGGTAATTGTAACGAAGGATCCCATGAAGTAAGACAAGCATAGAATTGTGGGGGAAAAAAGCATTACATGTATATTATTGCTGACTCACCCTATAATTTTGTACGTGTGGTGGAGGAAAGCTTTAGTCATTATAATTAAATAAGCCTTTACAATTAGTTGGTGTTTACAATTACGTTTGTTTGTGTTCTTATTTACCAGCGTATACATTGGATTTATGATATATATTCAATTATAGTTAAGGTGTAGTGTTCCAAAAAACCATTTCATCAGGATGATAGCCATATAAAATGTAACAGAATGCCTTGATCATATAAAAGCTTTTATTTTTATGATTAAAAAAGCTACCCTATTGCTGTAGATGCTTATTACATATAGTGTAGCAAGAAACTTCATGCATGTGTATTTTGGCCTTTTCTTTTCCTCTGCTATTTTGTACAAGTGTTCTCTTCATGGTTTAAAGCAATGGGCCCCAACCTTTCTTACCTTAAGAGCCACATTCAGATTTGAGAGATGGCCATGAGTCACATCTAGGCCCAACTCCCACCCATTAGTGACATCCAGAGCTTGCCATTATTGATGCAATGGCAGCCAATGCTTCTCCATTGAAAGTTCACCAAGATCTTGTAGGCACTATACTTACATGTGAGGTTTCCCACTTCGGTACACTGACCACACAATTGCTTCTAGCTTCCAGGACTTCCTCTGACTGGCAGTCTCATCGTATCCCCAGCTTTCCATATCTATCTTCCACTTGTCCCCCGCCAGTATATATGCATTCAGATCTGCTCTGCTCTGCAGGACTACTAAGAAAAGTCACCATCGGGAGATCTGATCTTCATAGTGTCACATATCCTCCAAGACCTGCTCCTGTGACATTTTATTCTGTCACCAGGCGCCACCATATTCATTCTGTGAGCAATGCTGGTAATTGAAGAGTTGTTGGAACTAGAAGCTCTGGACGGCGCATGCTCTGTCCAGCCATTTAGATTAGGGTGACTAGGACCTGCAGTGTTGCCCAGTCTGACAGTATGGGTGTATGATATGCAGCTGAAGTTATCAGCTCCCTTCTTCTACCAATTGGAGAGCACCACACCCTTCTTAAGCTTCCAGCTTACTGCTGCAAACTGCCAGATATAGTCTTGTACTCCTCAGGTTTAGTTCTATCTGTTTAGATCCTTGTAGTATTATTGTTCCTTGTTTTTACTTTGGCTTGTGTTTCTGACTATTCTTATGTATTATGATTTTGTACTTTTCCTGCCCTCTTGGTTCTGACTCAGCTACATGACCACTCAGCTTATTCAGTGGCTCCAGGCCAGGGACTCCTGTTAAAGTTCATATCCCTGTACTGGGGTTAAATGGTGAAGGCCAGGCAAACCCTTGGGATCTGGTAAGCAGAGTGGCTTGGCCTAAACCTATCCATGGTAGCAATTTTAGAGCTGCCAAGTGACCACTGACAGAATGTCATTAGATATAGCTGCTTGCTAGGACTGGTGCTAATGCACTCAGCTGGCACACATCATTGGCCCATGAACCCCATATGGCTCCCGAGACAGAGGTTGGGGACTAAAATAATCCAAGCAAATGGCATTATAAACAAATTCTTGAAAACGTTTTATTAGCAACAGATGCTAGTTTTGTCTAGGGGGCATGTACTGAGCTTGTTATAAAACTTATCCTAGAATGCAAATAAAACTGGTTGCATATCCCAATCAAGAGCTGCGGTTATGGTTTAATACATTGTTCCAGATCAGCCTGCCTTGTTGCAAACCTGTTCAATGTCACCAGTCATCTCCAAATCTTCTGCATACACATAAGGTAAATGTTGAAATTCCAGCTTCCTCCAGACACCACTAGGGGGAGCTTTGAATGCTACTTCATACTGTGTTAGTATTAAAGGGGTTGACCAGGATAGGTCATCAACAGCAGATTGATTGGGGTCTGTCCCAGTGGTGGGCAAATATAAATACTGTCAGCATTTACACCCGAATCCTATTTTTACAGGGCTTCAGATATTAGCCCTGATGGAGCCACTAATATGAGGGAAGACGCAATATGAACATAGGGATAAAATGCTAGGGTATCACCCATTTTCCCAAAACAGATATAGCATAAAAGTGTTAAATGGTGTTTTGGAATATCCCTGTATTTTAGAAAGGTCCACTACCATTTACTTATCCCAAATGTTATTGTCATTGTGACCCCAGAAGTCAGTTAGCGGTGATGGAACCTACTGCTGAGGGTTCTATTCTGTGGCAGCTTCACTTCAGGAAAATGAAGTATTACAAAGTCCCTACTGAAATCAATGGCTTTTCATGTAATCTACAAATGTGCATACCTGCCTTAGTCTCTGCCTAATAGGCCAAGATCCTGGGTGAAGGACCCCTTTAGATTATTTCAGATGGAATGCTTGAAAATTCGTTTTCTAAACCAAATAAGTCAAAAGCGAACATCTGAAATTGAAATTTTACTGTTGCTTTTGGGGGGTATAGTGAATGTGCTCCTGAGGTTGAAGTAGCAAATCCATATTAGAATGTAGATGAGATCTAAAACAACAACACTTTGACAGTATTCCAATATTATGGCAGAGAGAAATCTTAAAATATTTGAGTCACATATTATGCTTCACAAAGTCTAGAAAAACTTCCAGTGGAAAAGAGATTATGTACATGTCTGACCCTAACAAATCTGACCCGTTTGCACTGATGTCAGATTTGGCAGAACTCCACATATCTGTTAGATGCTTAGGAATTGCATAGGCGATAGTTAATAACACAGTCAAATATATGTTGACTTAACTGTAAGCTGCACATATACACAATCCATGATAAAATCCAAGGTCAGGGACAGCTGTGCTACTTACCAGATCCTTGTCTGTGTTTATACACTGGATCATAGAGTGATGAACGCCGTGGAAGTCATTATTTATGAGTATTACAGGTAGATTCAATGTTGTTTAAAGAGGTTGTTATTAAGGTGAACAGTATAGAACAGTTTATAGACGTTAATACTTTTATTGAAGGACATTTTAGAGACTTATGAAAGAAGTTGTACAGAATAGCAGCGAAATGTGCCTATTGGTTGTGTCTTTATTGCTGCTCAGTTCTATTGAAGTGAACGGGCTAAACTGCAAAACCATCTGTGGACATTGCATTTACAAGAAAGCAGGCACTGGGACTATTTTTGGGTCTAATCAGGTCCAGCAGCTTCCTTCTGCAACCAGAATCCAGAAACACTTAGTTTAAAAATTTGTTGGATAGCTGTAAAGAAAATATTCTTTATGTTGATATGCAAGTGAAGTGTTTGGCGCAGTGTAGACAGGGTCGAACAGTATGGAGTCGCCTTCCTCTGACAGTTCCACTGCATTTATTGACAGGGCTGAACTAACAAGCAAAATTTTGGGAGGTAGGGTAAAACATACAACCCCACCTTTGGTGCTCCAAGCACCTCACTTGCATATGACCATAAATAATTTTTTCGGGCATATTCCCTTTAAGGAAGACCTATCGCCAGGTAGAAGTGGCCAGTTTTAGCTCTTATTTTATTCCCACTGTTCCCTTTAGTATACTGTTTTTTTGTTTGTATTTTTAAATCCGCCATACATTTCCAGAGATTACCTTGTGAGCACTACTCCATTGTTAAAGATCATAACAATTAGCACAAAATAAAAAGCCCCATATCTCTGGAACCGTATAGAAAATTTTGAAAAAGCAAAAAACAGAATACTCATGGGAGCAAAGGGAATAAAAATTGGCCACTTTTGACCTGTTGACTGTTTGAGACAGATCTGCCAAAGTAGGCAGAACTTGGGAGGAGCCATGGTGAGACACGGGGCGTGACAACTGCCACCCATTAAATTCAACAAAAGTGTGACTGACTGGAGTAGCATTTCTGTCATGGCACATGAAGTCACATGCCACTGAGAAGATGCACAGAGCTTGATAAGTGGCATGCTCCTCTTAAATAATTTAGTGTATTGTACTCCAGTGAGCCCTTCACTAAGACCGGCAAAAAAAATTACGAGGTCTGGAGAATTATGATGACAGCTTAAAGGGGTTGTTCCCTTTCATTAAAAGTTAATTCCCGACTGTGGGTTATTATAAAGAAACAAACCGCGCTATACTCACCTTTCCCGGGCCCTCTGGATAGTCTTGCCGCTACTCCCAGTGTCTGGCTTTAGCTGTGGAGCTGACATTATATCAACAATGCGGCAGCCAGTTAGTGAGCTCAGGAGCTCTTAGTGGGGTATTTCCTTGTAGAAAGTGAGTACAATGCAGTTTGTTTCTTTATAATAGCCTGCAGTCAAGGTTTAACTTTCAAAACAAGGAAACAACCCTTCTAATTTAGGAAAAGATGGTGCCAGGATTTTCTTTTTAATAGCCTTTTGCTCAATCACAAGCAGTGACGACTTGATGGATGAATGATCTGAAGGAAGATTGATCTTGTGCAAGTCTATATAAGTTTGCCAGGGTCTTCTCCACCGTTATTTTGATTGTATTAAGCCATTGAGTTGCTGTTTTTTCTCTTCGCCTTGTTCCTTCTATTCTTCCGACCAGGATGTCCTTCTCCAGTGATTGCTCTCTTCTTATGATGTGTCTAAAGTAGGCAAGTCGTAGCTTGATGATCCTTGCTTCAAGTAATATGTCCGGCTTGATTTGTTCCAAGATTGATTTGTTTGTTCTTTTTGCCATCCATGGTATTGATAACATCCTTTTCCACCACCTCATTTGGAAGGTATTGATTCTTCTTCTGTCTTGTTTCTTTATTGTTCAGTTTCGCATCCGAATATTACCACAGAAAAGACCAAACTATGTACAAGCTGTATCTTCGTCGCAAGTGAAATGTTCCTCGATTAGAAGACCTTGTCCAGTGACCTCATTGTTGATTTGCCCATGGCTAGTCTCTTTTTGACTTCCGATGTCGTCGCTGCATCTTGAGTGATCATCAATCCGAGTAGGTTAAAATCCTTTACAACTTCCAACTCGTTGCCGTCCATCTCAAATGTGTTCTGGTCGTACCTGGCAGTAGTCAATATCTTTGTCTTTTTTTATATTGAGTAGTAGTTCCATGTTCGAGCTTTCCTGCTTGACACTTCGTAATAAAAGTCCTTCATTCCATCTCCGCTTGTTGCTATCAATGTTGTATCGTCTGCATATTTAAAATTGTTAATGATTCGTCCAGCAATTTTGATTCCTTCTTTTTTGATAACTTAATCTTTTTAGCACTGTTTTTACATTATGCAAAGTAGGCAAAATGGCTCAGGCAGTGTTATGTTCTGAAAAGCATATGTAGGCAGTAAAGGGTCCTTGTGCAGGAACAGTGTATATGGGCCCTTTGAAATCTAATAGCTCATCATAATGCATCCTACTTTGTGTCTGTGACAGAAGTTGCTTGCTGCTTTGGAGATTGCACCAATGGTATGTCCGCGCCTTGTTCTGAGCATGTTCAGCTCGAAAGCCTTGCTTTCTGGCATTCATATACATGTTATTTTGACATGTACCACCTTCCAAAACATTGCTTTACGCCTAGAAACCCTTTAGGGTAACTGCGTTCTCAAATGGCAGTGGTCTTAGGGAGTTCATGACTGATGGGCAGGTTATTTTGTTTTATGACATGGTGCACACTAATTTTGGAAGATTGAGCTGATATCACAACTATGGTAGTGGACACCGACTGCTGTGATGGTCAGAAAGCTCTCTGCCTGGAAGGACATCTATACAGCCATGTAAGGAGCGATCTCTGAGATCTTCTCTTGGGGACCACTTGAAAGCACAAAGCTTATTACAAAAGTAGATGCATCAAGGATTGTTTCAATTAAACCATATAACCCCTTTAATGGAGTTAATTGATTGGAAAAGTAAAATGCTAAGCAAAGAAGTTTTACTAAATGTATCAGGAAATCATCTAAATAGTAACAGAACTCATTGCAACCCTAAATTGTGCACGAATGCTTTTCTGAAATAAAGAATATATAATAATAATAATACTAATAATAATTTTATAGCCAATTAACATTTGGAGTAGGCAGTGCAAAACGCTATACAGAAGAGTGGCAGCCAGTATATAAGCATTTAATGACATTCCCCCAAAAATATAGTTACATACACATAAAGGCTGCGCATCCAATAAAATTAACACTTTATAAACATATAAACTGTTATACAGTGGATATAAAAAGTCAACACACCCGTTAAAATGCCAGTTTTTTGTCATGTTAAAACTCATATTAAGAAGAATCATTTCAGGGCTTTTTCCACCTTTAATGTCACCCATAATCAGTGCAATTCAGTTGAAGAACAAACTGAAATCATTTTGAGAGGAAAAATAAATATAACAAAGGTAAAATAATGTGTTAACACCATCTCATAAATAAGAATGTGGTTGTGTTCAGAATTAGCTAATCACATTTAAACTCATGTTAAAAAGTAGTCAGTACATGGCTGCCCTCACTTACAGTGATTCTGATTAACTTCATATAAAAGTTTGCTGTTCTAATAGGATTTTACTGATATTTTCTTAGTTGCATTTTATAGCAAAAGCCATGGTCTGTAAACAGCTTACAACACAGCAAAAGCTTCTCATTGTTGCAAGTTATCAGTCAGGAGAAAGGTACAAGCCAATTTCCAATGCGTTAAATATATCATGGAACACTATGAAGGCGATCATCAAGAAGTGGCTTAAATTTTGCACAACAGAGACATTACCTAGAACTGGACATCCCTCAAAAGTTGATGAGAAAACAAAAGAAAATTGGGAGGCTATCAAGAGGTCTACAGCAACATTAAAGGAGCTGCTGGAAGTTCTGGAAAATACTGGCTGCGTTCATATATCTGGCCTGTGGGATGGGGTAGCAAGACGGAAGTCTTTTCTTACACCGAAAAACATCCAAACCTGGCTATGTTTTGCCAAAACCTATATAAAACCTTCCAAAACCATGTGGTGAAACATGGGTTGAACTTTTTGGCCATAATTCCAAAAGGTACAGTATGTTTCGCATAATGTCAACACTGTGCATCACCAGCAGAACACAATCACAGTGAAACATGGTGGAAGCAGCATTATGCTACAGTCAAAGTGGAGGGAATTATGAACAGATCTTGCATCAAAACCTTCAGGCCTTTGCTAAAAATCTGAGATGAAGATTAATTTAACCTTTCAGTATGACAATGACCTTAAGCATACCTCCAAATCAGAAAAAGAATGGCTTTGCAAGAGGAATATTAACTTTTTGAATGGCCCAGCTGGAGCCCAGACCTGAATCCAATTGTAAATCTGTAGGTTAACCTGAAGAGGGCACTGTACACAGGACATGCCTTTGCAATCTGACAGACTGCAAGGAAGAGTGAGCAAAGATTACCAATGTGTCATGCTGATAGACTCCTACACAAAAAGACTGAGTGCTGTCATTTATTCAAAGGGTACATCAAAAAAGTATTAGTTTAAGGGTGTGAATATTTATGCAACCACATTATTTTATTTCTCATTTTTTCTTTTTCTATCCAAAAAGATTTCAGTTAGTTTCTAAATGGATTTGCTCAGATTATTGGCAACGCTAAAGGTGGGAAACGTTGTGAAATCATTCTTCTTGGTATGAATTTTTCATGACAAAAACCTAGCGTTTTAACAGGGGTGTGTAGACTTTTTATACCCACTGTATGTGAATACCACTTCATATATCTTATAGTCTTTCTACTATATGTTTTTTTCTCTGTATTTCCACATGTTCTATTGAAGTAGCTGTTTCCATCGACTTGTCTGTTTTTCTCCTTTGTGTCTTTATTTTGTTGATTTACATATATGCACTTTTTTACAATATGGTAATGCCTTTCAATTTTTATTTAGATGTGTTTGGCATACGGGAATATAGATGTTGACGTTTTACTAATCGTACAAGTTCAAGGTCAAGGATGCCATCGGGGTTGTATTGGCCGCACTATCGTCAGGGGGACAGACAAAAATGAAAGGGAAGGTGCACTGCCGACATTGGAATGGGGCTGGAGCTTACTGGTGCAATGGGGGTGAGGTTTTGCCAACAAGTAGGAAAGGCTTATGTGTGCTGCCGGCCTGCTGCCTAAGAAGTGAAGATTTATGCAGACAAATATTACAGTGTGATTGTCATGTTTATGATGTACTCAGCTGATATGTACATATTACGTGGGTTATATTTGTCTAATATGTAGGTGTTGTTGGTGGGCTGTATGCATCTCATATATTAGCATTGTTTGATGTGTGCGTTTAATATGTAAGCTATGTGTGTGATGTACTGTATATGCCCGATACATCATCGCGTTTATTTTTAAGTCACTTTTCTTTTTTGAGCGAATTCTAGTCATAAATTTTACACAAAGTCCAAATAGTCTTTTTTTGCGTTTAACCGTTTTTTTTCACATTTACAGAGCAAAAAATTGCACTTTTTGCAATATGTCTCAAAAAATGTGAGTTTTTAACTGGTGTACATGAAATCAGAGTAGAGTTGTACTAAATTTTCTGACTTTTTAAAAAGTCACATTTCATGAATCAGTCTAAAACATCTGGAAAAGCTACACTGATGGATTAAAGTCACTAATTGAGAGGTATTCACACAAAAAAATGGTGGAAATGCAATGAGGTATCGGGCTCTATGTGTCTAATGTGTTCTCAGTGTTTGCTGTACACGTAATGTCCGCTCATTTGTCCATTTGGAACCATTGAATAACGATCTGGGTTCTATTTTGTATCAGTTTTAGAATAGAACAAACAGTTCTGAATGATGCGCTTTTTCTTCCATTGTGAAAACTGACACATAACATGCAGATTTTTTTTTAACATGATAGTTATCCATTAGCTGTGATTTTTATCATGTGAATAAAATCCATTAAATAATATGGGAATTTCCACAGCCCCTTGCTCCATATTTCTGTCTCATTCTGCCACTGGTGCACTAAGTTCTATGTGGGTGCACAAAATGTTCTAATGTTGTTTCAGTGCTGGAAGTGAAGAGAAATCTAGAGCAAAAAGCAGTGTATATACTGTACTTTGTAGCCTGGTCTGGGATCTCAATATATTTTGGAGGGGTTACGGTCTGTAATTTTAATTAACTACGGGGTCTGAATTAATTTTGCATGTCTTATTCTGCCTGTTACCACCATTTTCTTTTGCCCCAATACCTAGAAAACTTTTCTTTATACAATGTTTATTATGGATGTGGGTCCCTCCCTTGGCAATTTCTGACCAATGACGTCTCAAATTGTCTGACCAATGACGTCTCACATATGCTTGATGGGAGTCAAGTCTGCAGATGTTGTAGGCCATGGAAGTGTAAAGGAGTAGAAAAGCTGTTTACACCCCTCTGAAGATCGTGCATTGTTATTATGCATTTACCTGTGTTGTATGTATGTTTCATCGATTTTGTGGCCTCAACAGTTAGTCAGCCTTCAGACAGGGTTAACTACTGGGCCAGCCCATGGTAGGAGGAGTTAGATGGGCATAGTAACTTGGTTCCTTTTTGTTAGGCAGTTAGTGAGAAGTTATTGAAAGAGAAGGAACCTATATTTTCAGACCAACATTACTTAAGGGTGTTGAGTGTGGAGAAGAAGACTATACTCAGGTAGCAAGTTCTGAAGTAACCAAGTACCAAGTGGCAGAAGTAATCTATGATGGCAGGCAAGTGAGGTGCTTATAGGAAGCGTTATCTATATTAGATAAGGAGGTCAAGTCTTAGCCAGACCTGGGAACTCTACTGAAGGAAGACTTGACTAGCCAGGCAGGGACACATTGTCTCCTAAAAAGTCTCAGTGACACACCTGGACCCATTTGTCCCTTATGAATTGGAAGTTAAATCCTTTCCGACGAGGTCAGTAATAGTACGTAGCTGCGCCCTGGGACTTATGGACCAGCTACGTACTATTACGCGTGCGCCCCCACACAAGCGGTGCGGGGCGATCGCAGCCGGGTGTCAGCTGATTGTCACAGCTGACACCCGGTGCTATGTGAAGGGAGCGGTCCCGCACCACTCCCTGCACATTAACCCCCGCAATGCTGCGATCGAAGCCGATCGCAGCATTGAAGTGGCGAAGGGGGTGGTGATCGCTATACTCACCTCTCCTGCCGGTGTCCAGCGATGTCTGCGGCGGCTTCCGGATGTTGTCATGATGACCCGATGTCGTCATGACAACATCCGGGTCACCAGGAGGCAGGACGTTACTTTGGTCATGCGCAGTGCATGATGTTTCCCCTGTGTGCAGCGCTAACAGGCTGCATGGCATAGGGAGCTGCTGCTCTCTATACCATGCAGCCGATCAGGCTGCAAAAAGTGAAAGTCCCATAGTGGGACAATGTGTAAAAGGAAAAAAAAAAGTAGAAAAGTGAAAAAAAAAACTAAAAAAAAAAAAATTGTAAAAATATAAAAAAGAAATGAAAAAAATAATCCCCAAAAAATAAAAATATATTGAACCCATAATATTTATTTATTATGAAAAAATAAAAATAAACCAATAAAAGTACACATATTTGGTATCGAACTGACCTATAAAACAGTCCTACTAGTTAGCCCCTTTAGTGAACACGGTAAAAAAAAGAAAATAAAAAATGAAGCAAAAAACAATGCTTTTTCATAATACCGCCAAACAAAAAATGAAATAACACGTGATCAAAAAGACAAATGTAAATAAAAGTGGTACCACTGAAAACGTCATGTTGTCCCGCAAAAAACAAGCCACCATACAGCTCCATCATCTGAAAAATAAAAAAGTTATAGCTCTCAGAATAAAGCGATACAAAAAAATTATTTTTTCTAGAGAATAGTTTTTATTGTGTAAAAGCGCCAAAACATAAATGAACTATATAAATGCAGTACCACTGTAAAAGTACTGACCCGAAGAATAAAGTTGCCTTATCAATTTGACCACATGCGGAAGGGCATAAAAAAAACCCCATGAAAACAATTCCGGAATTGCTGTTTTTTGTTTATTCTGCCTCCCAAAAATCGGAATAGAAAGCGATCAAAAAATGTCACATGGCCGAAAATGGTACCAATAAAAACGTCAACTTGTCCCGCAAAAAAAAAAAGCCATCACATGACTTTGTCGGGCAAAATATGGAAAAATGATAGCTCTCAAAATATGGTGATGCAAAAACTAGTCTTTGCAAAAAAAGCGTCTTTTAGTGTGTGACAGCTGTCAATCATAATAACCCAATATGAATCTAGTATCACTGTAATTGCACCGATCTGAAGAATAAAGTCGTAAATAAATAAACTCTATGGTTAGCGTTTTGCTAGGGTTAGGGTTGTATTAGGGTTGGGGTTAGGGTTGGGCTAGGGTTAGGTTGGGCTAGGGTTAGGGTAGCGTTAGGGTTGGGCTAGGGTTAGGGTTGGGGTTAGGGTTGGGGTTGGGGTTGGGCTAGGGTTAGGGTTGGGGTTGGGCTAGGGTTAGCTGAGGGTTAGGTTTGGGCTAGTGTTAGGGTCGAGCTAAGGTTAGGGTTGGGGTTCGGGTTAGGTTTAGGGTTGGGGTTGTATTAGGGTTGGGGTTAGGGTTGAGAATTTTTCAGAAGTAAAGAAAAAAAATGATGACGATATGGCGACCAGTGTTGAGCGCAAGTGCTCGCTACTTAAGTTTGCATCGGGTGCTCATGTATGCACTGAGTATCGTGGGTGTTCGAGTGACATGCTCGAGTCTGCCCCATATGGTTCGCGGACAAAAAAAAAGTTGCTGGGATCGCCTGCCATGCACGAGCAATCCCCGCATGTTCTTTTTTGGGTGTCTAACAACCATGAAACATGCAGGGCAGGGACTTGAGCATGTCACTCAAGCACATACATGGTGCATACCGGAGTACCCAATGCAAACTGAAGTAGAGAACACTTGCGCTCAAGACTAATGACAACTTATTCAATATGATGACCTAATGTTATCAAATTCTGTGTCGTACCTCTGAGTTCAAAATGTACACTATTCCCCTTGATAAAATCCTTGAGGGGTCTAGTTTCCAAAATGGAGTCAATTGTGGGGGGTTTCCACTATTTAGACACATCAGGGACTTCCGAAATGCGACATTGCGTCAGCTCTTGATTCCAGCCAATTTTGCGTTCAAAAAGTCACACAGTGCTACTTCCCTTCTGATCCCTGACTTGTGCCCAAACAGTGTATTTTCCGCACATATAGGGTATTGGTGTACTCAGGAGAAATTGCACAACAGTTTTCGGGGTCCATTTTCTCCTCTTATCCTTGTGAGACTAAAAAGTTTGGGGCTGAAAGATCATTTTTGTGGAAAAAGTTAGATTTTTTTTATTTTCACGGCTTCATGTTCTAAACTTCTGTGAAGCACCTGGGGGTTAAGGGTGCTCAGCACACATCTAGATAAGTTCCCTGAGGGGTCTAGTTTCCAAAATATCACTTGTGGGGTTTTCCACTGTTTAGGCACATCAGGGGCACATCCGCTAATTATTCAAGTAAATTTTACATTCAAAAAGTCAAATGGTGCTCCTTCCCTTCCGAACCCTGCCATACGCCAAAGCAGTTGTTTTCCCCCACAAATGGGGTATCAGCTTACTCAGGAGAGATTGCACAACAAGTTGCATGGTGCAAGTTCTCCTGTTACCCTTATGAAAATGCAAAACTGGGGGCTGAAAAACATTTTTGTGGGAAAAATGTGAAAATTTTATTTTCACGGCTCCATGTTATAAACTTCTGTGAAGCACCTGGGGGTTCAGGGTGCTCACCATACATCTAGATAAGTTCTTTGAGGGGTCTAGTTTCCAAAATGTTGTCACTTGTGGGGGGTTTCCACTGTTTAAGCACATCAGGGGCTCTATAAACGCAACATGGCGTCCTCTAATTATTCAAGCAAATTTTACATTCAAAAAGTCAAATGGCGCTCCTTCCCTTCTGAGTCCTGCCGTGCGCCCAAATAGTGTTTTTCCCCACGTATGGGGTATCTGCATCCTCAGGGGAAATTGCACAACAAATTTTGGGGTCCATTTTTTCCTGTTAACGTGCAAACCACCCTTGGGGGTAAAGGGGTTAATAGTCGTTGTGAGGTGCTACAGTTACACACCTCGACCCTTTCGACACTCATAAGGGAAGATGCAGGGCCTGATACAAACCTGCTCTTTCAGTGCTACAAGTACCATCATATATTTGCCACCACATGTAACCGTCAAGTCTATATCTCTGAATTGTGCAGAAAATATTTTGCTTAAGTACCATTCCTGAAACCAGCTGTACATATGTTTTACCAGTCCGTTCAGTAATGAAAAGTTTATTGTCTTACTCCTGTCTGTCTCATTCATCTCTACTTTGTCGGATCCTGGCCTGCCATGTCAAGCAGCAGTATACACTGTGAAGTTGCATTTACAAGAGGTACTACCACACACACCCAGCCAGGTACCTTTTGCTGTAGTGTATAGGGACACTGAAACAACCCTTGGCAAGAGTGTTCCCTTGGTTACAGTAGCATAAATGAAGACTAGAAGGGTCTGACTACTGTACATTAAGCCGCTCTACACCATAGTAACATAGTAACATAGTTTTTAAGGTTGAAGGAAGACTAAGTCCATCTAGTTCAACCCATAGCCTAACATGTTGATCCAGATGTAGGCAAAAAAAACACATGTGGAAAACACTAAGCTCCACATTGGGGAAAAAAATTCCTTCCTGACTCCATACGACAATCAGACTAGTTCCCTGGATCAACGCCCTATCAAGGAATCTATATAACCTGTAATATTATACTTTTCAAGAAAGGCATCCATGCCCTTCTTAAATTTTAGTAGTGAATCACTCATTACAACATCATGCGGCAAAGAGTTCCATAGTCTCACTGCTCTTACAGTAAAGAATCCGCGTCTGTGATGATGATTAAACCTTCTTTCCTCCAGACGTAGAAGTTGCCCCCTTGTCCCCGTCTCAGGCCTCAGAGTAAAAAGATCAGTAGAAAGGTCTTTGTACTGTCCCCTCATATACTTGTACATAGTAATAAGATCACCCTTAAGCCTTCGTTTTTCCAAGCTAAATAACCCCAAGTGTAATAACCTGTCTTGGTATTTCAGACCCCCCAGTCCTCTAATAACCTTGGTCACTCTTCTCTGCACCCGCTCTAGTTCAGCTATGTCTTTCTTATACACCAGAGACCAGAACTGTACACAGTATTCTAAGTGTGGTCGCACTAGTAACTTGTATAGAGGTAAAATTATGTTCTCCTCATGAGCATCTATGCCTCTTTTAATGGATCCATAATTCAAGGAGTAGGTCTGGTGTGACGTTTCCGCATGAAGGCCTCTTCATAGTATTGTCCACGTGTTCTCCAGAAAAATCTCCAGCTATCATTGTGTTCAAGACAAAAGCTGGACGCATCACTAAAGAGGATATACCTCCATTCTAGCCTCCATTGCTCCAGTCCAGACTCCAGTCTCCATCTGAAGACTATGTGCGCAACCCCATAAAAAGAGGCCTTCACGAGAGAACATCACACTAGTCCTACTCAAAAGTGAGGTGGCATAATGTGGGATGGCATAATGTACGATAGTCAATCCCCAATTTTCATCATTCAATGTACAGTACCAGATCAGTGTTACATTGATTTGGTATCCTAGAAGCTGTTTCTCAACACGACAATGCTAAGCCACATATTGCTCATACTACTGTGATCAGCCTGAATAAGATCTCAATATTATAGTTATGACACCACTATCCTCTTGCCTGCTCCACCTTGCACAATGTTGTAATTTCCAGTGTGCTGTATGTGGCTAAGATAAGCAATAGTGACTGTATGTTATACTGAAGTGATGATCTGGATATGTATATGCATGGAGATGAATTGAGCTGGTGCCATGTAATAGAAACGCTTTTCACATATTCTCAATCAGTTTTTTTCCATTGTTTTGATATAGGGAGGGACCAGGTCATGGGTTTTTGTATAAAAAGAACATTTAGGCTATGTGCCCACGTTGCGGACCTGAAGCATATTTTTTACGCTTCTCCCTGGCGGGAAAATCGCATGCGGATATTACATGCGGTTTTCCCGCCAGGTAGAAGCGTTTGTGAGGCGTCTTTGCATGCATTTCCGCATGCGGGTTATCAAGCACTTCTCCAAGCATCACTTTGAAAAGTGCTTGACAACTTGTTCAGAATGGTAAAAAATAAAAAAATAAACTTTATACTCACCTTCTGATGCATTCTCTGCCCCGTCCGGAGGCTTGAGCGGCTCACGCTGTTGTGTGCAGGACCTGCGGTGACGTCATTGAGTCATGTGGTGGGTCACATGACTCAATGACGTGGCAGGTCCTTCAGACAACAGCGCGACGGAGGGAAAACATCAGAAGATAAGTATAAACTTTGTTTTATTTTTTTTTTTACAGGTTCTTTGGTACCCAGGTCTGGATGAGAGTCTCCTCTCATCCAGACTTGGGTACCATCCGCACATTGATTCCGCTGCGCTTCTGCAAAATTAATGAACATGCTGCGGATTTTTGACCGCAGCATATACGCTGCGGAAAAATCCGCAGCATGGGCATTGACATTGCGGAATGCCATTGGGGACCATGGGGTGCGGATATACATGCGTTTTTCAAGCGTTTACGCTGCGGAAATTCCGCAGCATATACGCTTGAAAAACGCTACGTGGGCACACAGCCTTAGGGTATGTGCCCACGATGCAGAAATGCTGCATATTTTTTCCGCTTCTCCCTGGCAGGAAAAACGCATGCGGATTTTACATGCATTTTTCCCACCAGGTAGAAGTGTTTGTCAAGCGTTTTTTCATGCATTTCTGCATGCACTTTATCAAGCGCTTTTCCAAGCGATTTTAGCATCACTTGGAAAAGTGCTTGACAACTTGTTCACACTATATAAATCCATGCAACCGGCATGGATTTATATAGTGTGACCAAGTAATAGTTAAAAAAAAAAAGAATAAGAATGGTGAAAAATAAAAAATAAAGATTATACCTTCTGATGGCCCCCAGTCTCCTTCTCCGATGCGTCTGGTCTCCCCGGTGTCTCGCGGTGGTATGAAGGACCTGCGATGACGTCATTGAGTCATGTGACAGGTCACGCGACCGCCGACGTCAGTATAATCTTTATTTTTTATTTTCAATTATATTTTTTACAAGTACCATGGTACCCAGGTCTGGATGAGAGTCTCCTCTTCTCCAGGCCTGGGTACCATCCGCACATTGAATCGCTTCATATCTGCGTGTGCACATGTAGTGATGCGGATATCAAGCGTTTCAATGCAACTCAATGGCGGCAATTACGCTGCGTGTCCGCAAAATTAATGGACATGCTGCGTATTTTTCCGCAATGATAATCCGCAGCGGAAATTTCCGCAGCATGTGCACAGCACATGCGGATTATCATTGGGGATCATGGGTCACGTATTACCAAGCGTTTTTTAAGCGTTTTTGCTGCGGAAATTCCGTGGCAAAAATACTTGAAAAACGCATAGTGGGCACGCAGCCTTAAACATCAAATTACCCCTGAGGAAGCCATCTTGGTCTGGCGATACGTGTGGAGTAGTGGTCCCACCACAGTATTTTATGGATGAAAGGCATATCCCTTTCATCTATTGTTATTTGGACTGCTCACTATATTTAAAACAATGTTTGGACATTCATCACAATTCTCTCCTTATGCACTTTTTCTTTTTAATACTGCATTGTTGCAAATGTGCTTAGTGTTGATACTTAACATGATGAAAAAAAAATATATATATATTTTCTTATTTTGAGTTTTCAACCTCCATGCAATTTATAATCCGTGTAGGATGGTTTCCAACCTAATTCAGGGCTAGAACCTTTTAATTGTTCTTAGATGTCTGTGTATCTGGTCTGAAACTTATATGGGAATAAAATGTTATCTCTTTTATTCGATTTGTGGCCTTTATGTACCGTAACTACTTTTATTTTTCTATGGGGAAAATAATATATATATATATATATATATATATGTATACAGTTATATACAGTCATGGCCGAAAGTGTTGGCACCCTTGAAATTGTTACAGAAAATTAAGTATTTATTTGTTATACACATTATTTCCTTTGTGTGTTGGAACAACACCACAAAAAATAGAGAAAAAAAGCTAATTGGACATCATTTCACACAAAACCCCAAAAATGGACAGGACAAAATTGTTGGCACCCTCAACTTAATATTTGGTTGCACACCCTTTGGATAAATAACTGCAATCAATCGCTTCCTATAACCATTAACAAGCTTCTTACAACTCTCAAATGGAATTTTACACCTCTCTTCTTTTGCAAACTGTTTCAGGTCTCTCATATATGAAGGGTTCCTTTTCCCAACAGCAATTTTAAGATGTCTCCACATGTGTTCAATGGGATTTAGATCTGGACTCATTGCTGGCCACTTCAGAACTCTCCAGCGCTTTATGTCTATCCATTTCCATCCATTTCTGGGTGCTTCTTGAAGTATGTTTAGGGTCATTTTCCTGCTGGAAGACCCAAGACCCATGACCTAGGATGCAAACCCAGCCTTCTGACACTGGGCACTACATTACGACCCAAAACCCTTGGATAATATTCAGATTTCATGATGCTTTGCACACAGTCAGGGCACCCAGTGCCAGAGGGAGCAAAGCAACCCCAAAACATCTTTGAACTGGCACCATATTTGACTTTAGGTACTGTTTTCTTTTCTCTGTAGGCCTCATTCTGTTTTTGGCAAAAGTAGAATTATGTGCTTTACCAAAAAGCTCTATCTTGGTCTCATCTGTCCACAAGATGCTTTCCTAGAAGGATTTTGGTTTACTCACGTACATTTTAGCAAACTGCAGTTTAGCTTTTTTATGTCTCTGTGTCAGCAGTGGGGTCCTCCTGGGTCTCCTACCATAGCATTTAATTTCATTCAAATGTTGATGGATAGTTCGCGCTTACACTGATGCACCCTGAGCCTGCAGGACAGCTTGAATTTCTTTGGAACTTGATTGGAGCTGCTTATCCACCATCTGGACTATCCTGCATTGCAACCTTTCATCAATTCTTCTCTGCCGTCCACGTCCAGGGAGATTAGCTACAATGCCATGAGTTGTAAACTTCTTGATTATGTTGTGCACCGTGGACAAAGTAACATCAAGATCTCTGGAGATGGACTTGTAACCTTGAGATTGTTGATATTTTTCAACAATTTTGGTTCTCAAGTCCTCAGACAGTTCTCTTCTCCTCATTCTGTTCTGCATGCTTAGTGTGGCACACAGACAAACAATGCAACATAATGCAAAGATTGAGTCAACTTTTCCCCTTTTTATCTGCTTTCAGGTGTGATTTTTATATTGTTCACACCTGTTACTTGCCACAGGTGAGTTTGAACAAGCATCACATGCTTGAAAGAAAGTTGTCTACCCACGATTTTGGAAAGGTGACAACAATTTTGTCTGACCCATTTTAGGGGTTTTGTGTGAACTGATTTGCAATTTGACTTTTTTTCTCTTTTTTTGTGTTGATTCAGTGCACACAAAGGAAATAAACATGTGTATAACAAAACGTGTAATAGCAATAATTTTCTGGGAGAAGTACTTAATTTTCATGTACATACAGTATATGTACAGTACAGACCAAAAGTTTGGACACACCTTCTCTTTTAAAGATCTTTCTTTATTTTCTTGACTATGAAAATTGTACATTAGCACTGAAGGCATCAAAACTATGAATTAACAAGTGGAATTATATACTTAACAAAAAAGTGTGAAACAACTGAAAATATGTCTTATATTCTAGGTTCTTCAAAGTAGCCACCTTTAGCTTTGATGACTGCTTTGCACACTCTTGGCATTCTCTTGATGAGCTTCAAGAGGTAGTCACCGGAAATGGTCTTCCAACAATCTTGAAGGAGTTCCCAGAGATGCTTAGCACTTGTTGGCCCTTTTGCCTTTATTCTGCGGTCCAGCTCACCCCAAACCATCTCGATTGGGTTCAGATCTGGTGACTGTGGAGGCCAGGTCATCTGGCGTAGCACCCCATCACTCTCCTTCTTGGTCAAATAGCCCTTACACAGCCTGGAGGTGTGTTTGGGGTCATTGTCCTGTTGAAAAATAAATGATGGTCCAACTAAACGCAAACCGGATGGAATAGCATGCCGCTGCAAGATGCTGTGGTAGCCATGCTGGTTCAGTATGCCTTCAATTTTGAATAAATCCCCAACAGTGTCACCAGCAAAGCACCCCCACACCATCACATCTCCTCCTCCATGCTTCACAGTGGGAACCAGTCATGTAGAGTCCATCCGTTCACCTTTTCTGCGTCGCACAAAGACACGGTGGTTGGAACCAAAGATCTCAAATTTGGACTCATCAGACCAAAGCACAGATTTCCACTCGTCTAATATCCATTCCTTGTGTTCTTTAGCCCAAACAAGTCTCTTCTGCTTGTTGCATGTCGTTAGCAGTGGTTTCCTAGCAGCTATTTTACCATGAAGGCCTGCTGCACAAAGTCTCCTCTTAACAGTTGTTGTAGAGATGTGTCTGCTGCTAGAACTCTGTGTGGCATTGAACTGGTCTCTAATCTGAGCTGCTGCGATTTCTGAGGCTGGTGACTCGGATAAACTTATCCTCAGAAGCAGAGGAGGCTCTTGGTCTTCCTTTTCTGGGGCGGTCCTCATGTGAGCCAGTTTCTTTGTAGTGCTTGTTGGTTTTTGCAACTGCACTTGGGGACACTTTCAAAGTTTTCCCAATTTTTCGCACTGACTAACCTTCATTTCTTAAAGTAATGATGGCCACTTGCTTTTTTCTTTACATAGCTGATTTTTTCTTGCCCTAATACAAATTCTAACAGTCTATTCAGTAGGACTATCAGCTGTGTATCCACCAGACTTCTGCAAAACACAACTGATGGTCCCAACCCCATTTATAAGGCAAGAAATCCCACTTATTAAACCTGACAGGGCACACCTGTGAAGTGAAAACCATTTCCGGTGACTACCTCTTGAAGCTCATCAAGAGAATGCCAAGAGTGTGCAAAGCAGTCATCAAAGCAAAAGGTGGCTACTTTGAAGAACCTAGAATATAAGGCATATTTTCAGTAGTTTCACACTTTTTTGTTAAGTATATAATTCCACATGTGTTAATTCATAGATTTGATACCTTCAGTGTGAATGTACAATTTTCATAGTCATGAAAATACAGAAAAATCTTTAAATGAGAAGGTGTGTCCAAACTTTTGGTCTGTACTGTACATGTACAAAACAATAATAGTCACTTCAGAGTAGAAATTCAAGAATTCACAGAAGAGGAGGGAGGGTCCTGATCAAAAGAGCTTACAATCTATAAAGGAATGGGGAGCACAAAAGTTAAAAAGTTGAGATGAGGCAAATTGATTCAATTGGAAATTGCCAGATTCTGGTGAACTTGAACAGTTTGAGATTGGGTTTGCGCAAATCTCCAAAAAATGCCTGTTGACATTTTATGCAAAGGAACTGATTGCATTACCCAGAGAATGCTGACATAAACTAAGTTGCGGCCTTCCTCGTAATGTTTTGCAGCTATCATATCACATGGTATGGCTGAGTTAATCAGGAGGGACTATCATAGCCTGTATAAAAGCAGAAGCAGGTAATGTAGCAACCATTTTGGGTAAATCTGGATACCTGTCACCATGAGAATGCAGACTAACCTGCCAGCACCATGTTATACAGCAGGGGGAACTGTGTGCACTGATATATAGTTTTGTTGGAAAAGATTCAGTATAATCTGTGTTTTAATCATTCAATCCTCTGCTCTTTCTGTGATTCTTGGTCCAGTAGGGAGTTCCATCAGTGACTGGCAGATTTCTTTGTGTAAGTGTGCATACAGAGATAGCTGTCAGTCACTGATAGGACCATCAATAGATAGAAAATCCCAGAAAGAGCAGAGGATAAAATGAATAAATTACAGATTTTGCTGAATCTTTTCTCACAAACCTATATATACAAAGCTACTCAACTTCCCCTGTTCTAGAACATGGTGTCTGCAGATTGAACTGCATTTTCATGGTGAAAGAGATTATATCAATATTTTTATTCCAAAAAAGACATATATTTGACATAACAGTATCTACGTACGTTTTTATGGCTAACATGGTACTGTGGCGCCCCTGCTGCGTATGAGTGCCACAGATCCTAAAGGGGTGCATAAATGGATTCCTCCACAAGAGGCCCCCACAGCACACACACATCTCCACCTTCCACCTCAGACCACCAGAGGGAGCTCGGATAGGGATATAAAAAGGGAAGGTGGAGCTAGGCAGTCAGTTCCTGCAGCAGAGAAGCCTGAGAGAACTCAGTCTGCAGTGGAGCTCAGTCTAGTCTAGAAGTTCCTCTGAAGAGTTCAGCAAGTCTAGATCTGAATACAGAGTCAAGCTCAGTCAGTTTAGTCAGACTCAGTTGTAGCTCAGGTTAGTGAGCTAGGAGCGTGCCTACGCTCAGAGAGCGGCAGAAGAAGCAGCCAGCTAACTGCTAGTGTGTACAGCCGAGTGAGGGCCTCGAGCGAAGCCGAAGACTAGAGGAGTGAGTAGCATCGGGGGCAGAGGAGCTGTACAAGCTCACCCCAGAAAACAAATACCGGACAGCGGGTCCGCATCTACAGGGTCGTATACCCCCCTGTAGAGACAACCGGAGACCCCTGGAAGACTTCAGGTCCCAGGATCACCCAAGAGCTGATACGTACCAGAGCCAGGAGTCACGGAGGCCCCGCCAGCTGGGAGCGCGTACTCCAAGAGAAGGTCCTACCACAAAGTCAGCCGGTGCAGGACAGAGACAAAGTTAGGCCTAGCTCCAGGCAAGTCAGAAACTTACCACACAAAGGCAAGAAACAGGAGGCCCTATACCCGCTCACTGGGGAGGATCCTGATATGAACCCTTCACCCTACAGTGCTCCGGATTGTGCCTTGAATAACATCAGTGAAAGGTACTGAAGTGACTATCGTGTCTCTCCCTGTTCTTGCTCTGACCCGGCTGGGTCCCATCCGTCCTGCATCCTTTCTTCTCCGCTGCCCTGAGGCCTAGCTCCACCTGTGGGGAGCTATACCATGCAAGCTGCCTTAACACCGACCTCAGTGGGCTGCTGCAGCACTGGTGATCCTCACCAGACACCACAGGTGGTGTCACAAACTTATATATATAAACAACCCTCCTTTTAAAGAGAGGCCCAGGGTACAGGCCCGGGAGCCGACTACCGCGACATCCCCCAAGATCAGGCAACAAGGCCCGGGAGCCGAGTCATCCCCATCTCCTGGGCTACACATCTCTCTTTCCTGGCATCACAAACAGGATTGCGTGCCCGCTGCAACGACGGAGTGTTATGCCCGTTGCCACTGGGTACTGTATGCCTTTAATCCAAAACTGTTTATTAAACTGTGGCGAAGATTGCCGCCATTGTTGGGCCGCCAAGCGGGAAGAAAGGCGTAACCGCGGGAAACTGAGGGGCGTACCTGCAAAAGCGCGCAAAGCCCCGGACACGCCCCACGCCTCGACGTAAAACCAGGAAGCGCCAGGTCCTGGAAGGAGCGTCGCTGAACGCTCTGACGTAGGACGCAAGCAACGCAAGGTCCTGAAGAAGACCGTCACCTGCGGAGCTGCGGCCTACCGGAAGAAAAGAAAAGAAGGTAGGCCACGGTTCATTAGGGGGGCGTCAGAATGTCCGAAGAGCAGCACAACGCCGGAATACTGGTTAACGGCCCTAATGTTCAACCCGAGCTCGACGCCGAGCAGGCTGAAGCAGCCGCTCCACCAGCAGGGCCTGTAACCCATGTCATACCCATGGCCCTACCGTACATCCCTGGAGCGAAGTGGCTCCCCAAGTACAGTGGCAAACCAGATACCCTGTCTGGATTTAAGCGGAAAATATACAGTATACTGGACATGTACTCTATGACAGGCAAGCAGAGAGCCGCTGTGGTATTAGGACAATTGACTGGTGCTGCGGAACGAGAAGTGGAAACCTGGTCGGCCGCAGACCAAGAGTCAGTGTCCGCAATCTTTAAAAAGTTACAGACTGTCTTTGAAAATTGTACTGAGACAGACCTCCGGATGAGGTTCTACAACTGCTCTCAGCAACCGGAGGACAGTGTTCGGGACTATGCCTGGCATTTACAAGGGGCCCTGCGGGCTCTGAAACAGGTTAGTCCAACCAGCATCAATGATGAAAATAAAATGCTGAAAGAAGAGTTTATCCGGGGACTGAGGTCCCAAGAGGAGAGCAGGACTGTGCGTTGGTGGTCCCTGGATCATCCAGATGCCACCTTTGACACCATTAAGGACATGGCTATAAAAGGACTGCAGCCCCTGGAAACAACAGATATCCAATGTTACCAGGGTGGGGCCACCCCAGTGAATGCAGCGTCCACCTTTTCCCCGGTGGCTGCTGAAGCCAAGGTGCAAGCAACGTCCCCTAGTGAGCTGGACAGCCTGCGCTCTGAAGTGCGCCAGTTGAGCAAAACACTGACCACTGTGCTAAGTGCCCTGCAGCTGCGGACGGAGCCCGAGGAAGAAGGAAGGATCCTGCTAGCCGACAGCCCTGAGGATGTCCCCTGGATGAGAAGGAGAAAGAGGACAACGCCACCCCCTGGGAGGATCAGCGACTAATGCTGTCCACCGAGGGACCCTGTCTGCCACTGCTGCCACAAGTCCGGTCACACCATCCAGAGCTGTTCTTTAAATGAGAAAACCCTGGGGCCGAGGGCCGACACCCAGGAGTAAGTTCCCCAGGCCCATCAGACTAGTACAGCAGGTTCGTGGGAGGAAGACCTTTCCTGTCCATTGTGCTGGACGGCATTCCGACACATGCTCTGCTAGACACAGGATCCCAGGTAACCATCATGCCTGACGTCCTCTACAGAAGGTTCTGGCCATTGGACGATCTACGCCCGCCAGCTCCAAATCTTTCTGTTTATGCCTCAAGCGGCCTCCCCCTTAACCTAGTCGGGGTTAAGGATGTGGCAGTGAAGGTGGGGAGAGTGGAACTAAAAGACCAGGGACTAATCCTGATGATACCAATTTGTATATGGTACTTGGCACTAATATTGTTTGTAACTGTTTGGGAGAAGTTGTGTTCTTGCTCCAACAGATAGCTGACACCGCCAGACCAAGGCAGAGGAGGGAGCTGCAGAAGGAGATCCGAGTCCTGATGTACCAGCAGCAAGTAAAGCTATCCGGTGGTGAGATTGGTAATGTGCGGGTAACAGACCCCATACCCATTGTGATTCCCCCAATGAGTGAAATGCTTATCTGGTGTAGAGCAGCAAAGCAGTCATCAAAGCAAAAGGTGGCTACTTTGAAGAACCTAGAATATAAGGCATATTTTCAGTAGTTTCACACTTTTTTGTTAAGTATATAATTCCACATGTGTTAATTCATAGATTTGATACCTTCAGTGTGAATGTACAATTTTCATAGTCATGAAAATACAGAAAAATCTTTAAATGAGAAGGTGTGTCCAAACTTTTGGTCTGTACTGTACATGTACAAAACAATAATAGTCACTTCAGAGTAGAAATTCAAGAATTCACAGAAGAGGAGGGAGGGTCCTGATCAAAAGAGCTTACAATCTATAAAGGAATGGGGAGCACAAAAGTTAAAAAGTTGAGATGAGGCAAATTGATTCAATTGGAAATTGCCAGATTCTGGTGAACTTGAACAGTTTGAGATTGGGTTTGCGCAAATCTCCAAAAAATGCCTGTTGACATTTTATGCAAAGGAACTGATTGCATTACCCAGAGAATGCTGACATAAACTAAGTTGCGGCCTTCCTCGTAATGTTTTGCAGCTATCATATCACATGGTATGGCTGAGTTAATCAGGAGGGACTATCATAGCCTGTATAAAAGCAGAAGCAGGTAATGTAGCAACCATTTTGGGTAAATCTGGATACCTGTCACCATGAGAATGCAGACTAACCTGCCAGCACCATGTTATACAGCAGGGGGAACTGTGTGCACTGATATATAGTTTTGTTGGAAAAGATTCAGTATAATCTGTGTTTTAATCATTCAATCCTCTGCTCTTTCTGTGATTCTTGGTCCAGTAGGGAGTTCCATCAGTGACTGGCAGATTTCTTTGTGTAAGTGTGCATACAGAGATAGCTGTCAGTCACTGATAGGACCATCAATAGATAGAAAATCCCAGAAAGAGCAGAGGATAAAATGAATAAATTACAGATTTTGCTGAATCTTTTCTCACAAACCTATATATACAAAGCTACTCAACTTCCCCTGTTCTAGAACATGGTGTCTGCAGATTGAACTGCATTTTCATGGTGAAAGAGATTATATCAATATTTTTATTCCAAAAAAGACATATATTTGACATAACAGTATCTACGTACGTTTTTATGGCTAACATGGTACTGTGGCGCCCCTGCTGCGTATGAGTGCCACAGATCCTAAAGGGGTGCATAAATGGATTCCTCCACAAGAGGCCCCCACAGCACACACACATCTCCACCTTCCACCTCAGACCACCAGAGGGAGCTCGGATAGGGATATAAAAAGGGAAGGTGGAGCTAGGCAGTCAGTTCCTGCAGCAGAGAAGCCTGAGAGAACTCAGTCTGCAGTGGAGCTCAGTCTAGTCTAGAAGTTCCTCTGAAGAGTTCAGCAAGTCTAGATCTGAATACAGAGTCAAGCTCAGTCAGTTTAGTCAGACTCAGTTGTAGCTCAGGTTAGTGAGCTAGGAGCGTGCCTACGCTCAGAGAGCGGCAGAAGAAGCAGCCAGCTAACTGCTAGTGTGTACAGCCGAGTGAGGGCCTCGAGCGAAGCCGAAGACTAGAGGAGTGAGTAGCATCGGGGGCAGAGGAGCTGTACAAGCTCACCCCAGAAAACAAATACCGGACAGCGGGTCCGCATCTACAGGGTCGTATACCCCCCTGTAGAGACAACCGGAGACCCCTGGAAGACTTCAGGTCCCAGGATCACCCAAGAGCTGATACGTACCAGAGCCAGGAGTCACGGAGGCCCCGCAAGCTGGGAGCGCGTACTCCAAGAGAAGGTCCTACCACAAAGTCAGCCGGTGCAGGACAGAGACAAAGTTAGGCCTAGCTCCAGGCAAGTCAGAAACTTACCACACAAAGGCAAGAAACAGGAGGCCCTATACCCGCTCACTGGGGAGGATCCTGATATGAACCCTTCACCCTACAGTGCTCCGGATTGTGCCTTGAATAACATCAGTGAAAGGTACTGAAGTGACACAGGTGGTGTCACAAACTTATATATATAAACAACCCTCCTTTTAAAGAGAGGCCCAGGGTACAGGCCCGGGAGCCGACTACCGCGACATCCCCCAAGATCAGGCAACAAGGCCCGGGAGCCGAGTCATCCCCATCTCCTGGGCTACACATCTCTCTTTCCTGGCATCACAAACAGGATTGCGTGCCCGCTGCAACGACGGAGTGTTATGCCCGTTGCCACTGGGTACTGTATGCCTTTAATCCAAAACTGTTTATTAAACTGTGGCGAAGATTGCCGCCATTGTTGGGCCGCCAAGCGGGAAGAAAGGCGTAACCGCGGGAAACTGAGGGGCGTACCTGCAAAAGCGCGCGAAGCCCCGGACACGCCCCACGCCTCGACGTAAAACCAGGAAGCGCCAGGTCCTGGAAGGAGCGTCGCTGAACGCTATCCGGTGGTGAGATTGGTAATGTGCGGGTAACAGACCCCATACCCATTGTGATTCCCCCAATGAGTGAAATGCTTATCTGGTGTAGAGCAGCAATAGGTCTTAAAGGACAGAACTACCAGGCGGTAGTAGAACCCCTTAGCTCAGAGCACAGACCTACACTCGTAACTGCCAGAGAGGTAGTGGATGTACGCAATGGGAGGGTGCCCATCTGTCTTCTCAACTATGGGGAAGATGAGGTCAGATTACCACGCTATGCCACTGTTGCCAAGTTACATGCTGTAAATAACAACTCCATTCACACGGCGGAGTCCTTAACCTCACCAGACGAAGTGGAGGATAATGACCCGGCAACCCAGGTAGAGTATTGGTGTCAACAGCTCCATGTTGGGACAGACACCATTCCTACCCACCAGAAGCAGGGTGTACACCGGGTGGTTCAGGAATATGCGCAGGTATTCAGTAAGCACCCACTTGACTTTGGGAGGATTAAGGGGGTACAACATCACATCCCCACAGGTGATCATCCACCCATCAAAGAACGTTACAGGCCTATACCACCAGCACACTACCAGAAGGCGAAGGAGATGTTGCACGACATGAAGAAGGCAGGGGTAGTAAGGGATAGTTGTAGTCCCTGGGCAGCTCCCCTAGTTCTAGTCAGGAAAAAGGATGGAAGCATGAGAATGTGTGTAGATTACAGAAAAGTAAATCGCATTACACATAAAGATGCATACCCTTTACCACGTATTGAGGAATCCCTGGCTGCCTTAAAGTCTGCAAATTACTTTTCCACCCTTGACCTCACTAGTGGGTACTGGCAAGTAGCTGTAGCTAAGGAGGATCGGGAGAAGACGGCCTTCACCACCTCGATGGGACTCTGCGAGTTCAACAGTATGCCGTTTGGACTCTGCAATGCCCCCGGAACATTCCAGAGATTGATGGAGTGCTGCCTGGGACACCGCAACTTCGAGACTGTGTTACTATACCTGGATGACGTGATAGTGTACTCCAAGACATATGAGGATCACTTGAAGCACCTGGCAGAGGTATTTGAGTCACTGTCTCGATATAAGATGAAGCTGAAGCCCTCAAAGTGCCACCTGCTCAAGAGAAAGGTACAGTACCTGCGGCACATTGTCAGCCCAGAAGGGGTAGCACCAGACCCGGAGAAGGTCACTGCCATCCAGAAGTGGCAGGAGCCGAAGAACCTTAAGGAGGTGCATCAGGTCCTGGGACTAGTAGGATACTACCGGAGGTTTGTAAAAGACTACACTAAGAAAGCAGCCCCTCTGCAGGACCTCCTGGTAGGACAGTCCCCGAAAGGCAGAAATCCCCCGTTCCACTGGGGTAAAGAACAAGCTGAATCTTTTGAAGAGATGAAGGAGGTCCTGACAGGCGACGAGATCCTAGCCTACCCTGACTACAGCCAACCGTTCCTGCTGTATACTGATGCCAGCAACGAAGGACTGGGAGCTGTCCTAAGTCAGAAGCAGAATGGCCAAGAGAAAGTGATCGCATGCGCAAGCAGGAAGCTCCGCCCGACTGAGAGGAACCCAGAGAACTATAGCATCTTTAAGTTAAGAGTTCCTGGCCTTGGTCCGGGCCATCACTGAAAGGTTCAAGCACTATCTAGCCTCCAGTAAGTTCACTGCCTTCACTGATAACAACCCCTTGACCCATCTTGAGCCAGCCAAGTTAGGAGCCTTGGAGCAACAATGGATGGCTTGGCTGTCAAACTATCAATTCACAATTAAATACCGGGCGGGCCGCAAGAACGCCAACGCCGATGCCCTGTCCAGGATGCCTCACCAGTCAGACACAGAAGAAGTGGATGACCTGGAAGAGATTGAGCTACCTGCCTTTCACCGGAATGGGATGATGCACGAGCAACGAGCCTCCAGGAGACAGCGTGGGAAGACGTTAAATCCTTTGCTTCACCACAGCTGGAAAGAGACCCAAGACAGTGACCCGGTTGTCAGCCGTATCAAGGAGCTGATAACCCAAGAAGGTTCCTCCCTGGAGAAGGAAGCATCTCTGCAAGCAAAGCAGCTGTGGAATGAGAGAAGCCGGCTGTTTATCTAACGTGAGAAGCTGTGCCGGAGGTACGTCAATCCAAAAACCCATGAGATGGTATAGCAGATAGTGGTCCCCAAGACAGACATCCAAATGGTGTTGGAGGCCTACCACGATCAGGCAGGGCACTTTGGCTGGAAGAAGCTAGAGACCCTGCTGAAGTGTCGATTCTACTGGGTAGGAATGCGCAGCTCCATTGAGCGGTGGTGCCGAAACTGTGGACCCTGTAGCCTCAGAAGAAAAGACTACAGCAGCCAGAAGGCACCCCTGCAACCCATCAAGACGACTCGACCCCTAGAGATCGTGGCCCTGGACCATGTCAAGCTGTCACCCAGCAGGTCAGGATACTCCTATGCCTTGGTGGATCACTACTCCAGGTTCCTGGTGGTCGCCCCCGTTAAAGACCTGACGGCAGAGACAGCAGCAAAAACGTTCCAGGCGTATTTCTGCAGACCCCATGGATACCCTGAGCAGGTGCTGACGGACCAAGGCCCGCCTTTGAGGCTGAGTTGTTCAAGGAGTTCTGCCATCTCTTCGGATGCAAGAAGATAAGAACTACACCGTACCACCCACAAACCAATGGTCTCTGTGAGAAGATGAACAACATCATCATCGACCTGCTGAAGAACACACCACTAGAGGAGAGAAACCAGTGGCCAGACCTACTACCTGACCTAGTAGATCTGTACAATCACATACCAGTAAGTTCCACCAACTGCACTCCGGCATATCTCATGCGGGCAAGGCCAGGAAAGCGGTCCATGGACCTGGAGCTTGGTGTTGTAGAACCAGAAGCGGATGTGACCACTGAGGACTGGGACACGACCAGACAGGAGCAGTACAGAAGAGTACAAGCCTGTGTCGAAGACAGTCTCACTCGGGTGAGAGACAAGCAGGAGGCCCACTACAACAAAAGTGCGCCAGCAGAACCCTTCACACCTGGTGAAGTAGTGTTAAAAAGGAAGAGAAGAAACCACAAACTTGATGACCAGTGGGAGAGAGAACCCTACACTGTGTTAAACTCAAGGTTTGATAATAGGAAGACCTGTCTAATTAGTAGAGACGGAGGAAGAATGACTGCAACAGTATCCAGGGACCATCTGAAGTTGTGTCCAGGTCTGCTAAAGCTCCAAGAAGAAGTGCCTCTTACCGTACAAGAGGAGCCTAAAGAAGCAGTAATACACACTGACTTAGGAGATTTCCCGGCAGATTGGCCTCAACTAGGAGGAGCAGTAATCATACCTGTAATCACCTTCTACCCACAGCAAGAAGAACCTGTAGGTGCCCCAGAAGAGCCTGCTCAAGAAGAATTCCCGGACGAAGGATCCCCGGCTGGAGCAGAGCAAGAAGGCCCAGCTAATGGTATACTTGCCATTCCCGCAGAGAGGCCAAGGCAGTCTAGCAGCCCCTGCACACCTAGTACTGACAGAATGGGAGGTAGTCCAAGTACTAGTGCCTCACGCATCCCAGTACCACGTAGGTCTATACGTAGTACTAAAGGTCAACCCCCTGTCAGATACACTGAGTAAAGTAGTTAAATTCTGACAGTGTAAATAGTTACCCCTGGGGTATTATATAGCATTGTGTTGTATTGTACTGTATTATATGGTGTATTTTTATGAATATGTATTAACTGGTGTTTTGACGTGCAATGGACAATCTAAGTGATACGGACACTTCCCTTGACACATTCAGAACTTTGAGGCTGAGGACTACGTGCAGCCCAAAAACTATTCCTTGTAAATAATTGCACTCCCTGGAGGGCCCCTTTAGGTGACCTCAGAAGAAAAACCTGTCTGGAGTGGCTCTACTGGAGGTCCGGCTCGGGATCTTCATGCCCTGCAGCCACCCCAGGGCCTACGTTGAGGGTTTAGGACAGGTCCCTCAAGCTACCAAGTACTCTGCCCGGTGAGATGGACATCCTTTCCGGGAACTTCACCAAAGGAGATTTAAATTCTGAAGTTGCTTATGGTCTATATGTATATATCTGTTATTTATAATGTTATATGCAACGTTTAAGAGTGTGCCTCCCACAAAGGGAAGATTGTTATTGTTCATGTTTATTCAAAATGTACTTCAGCCCGGGAGTGCTGAGCTTTGCTAGGGGGGAATGTGGCGCCCCTGCTGCGCATGAGTGCCACAGATCCTAGAGGGGTGCATAAATGGATTCCTCCACAAGAGGCCCCCACAGCACACACACACCTCCACCTTCCACCTCAGACCACCAGAGGGAGCCCGGATAGGGATATAAAAAGGGAAGGTAGAGCTAGGCAGTAAGTTCCTGCAGCAGAGAAGCCTGAGGGAAGTCAGTCTGCAGTGGAGCTCAGTCTAGTCTAGAAGTTCCTCTGAAGAGTTCAGCAAGTCTAGATCTGAATACAGAGTCAAGCTCAGTCAGTTTAGTCAGACTCAGTTGTAGCTCAGGTTAGTGAGCTAGGAGTGTGCCGACGCTCAGAGAGCGGCAGAAGAAGCAGCCAGCTAACTGCTAGTGTGTATAGCCGAGTGAGGGCCTCGAGCGAGGCCGAAGGCTAGAGGAGTGAGTAGCATCGGGGGCAGAGGAGCTGTACAAGCTCACGCCAGAAAACAAATACCGGACAGCGGGTCCGCATCTACAGGGTCGTATACCCCCCTGTAGAGACAACCGGAAACCCCTGGAAGACTTCAGGTCCCAGGATCACCCAAGAGCTGATACGTACCAGAGCCAGGAGTCACGGAGGCCCCGCAAGCTGGGAGCGCGTACTCCAAGAGAAAGACCTACCACAAAGTCAGCCGGTGCAGGACAGAGACAAAGTTAGGCCTAGCTCCAGGCAGGTCAGAAACTAACCACACAAAGGCAAGAAACAGGAGGCCCTATACCCGCTCACTGGGGAGGATCCTGATATGCACCCTTCACCCTACAGTGCTCCGGATTGTGCCTTGAATAACATCAGTAAAAGGTACTGAAGTGACTATCGTGTCTGTCCCTGTTCTTGCTCTGACCCGGCTGGGTCCCATCTGTCCTGCATCCTTTCTTCTCCGCTGCCCTGAGGCCTAGCTCCACCTGTGGGGAGCTATACCACGCAAGCTGCCTTAACACCGGCCTCAGTGGGCTGCTGCAGCACTGGTGATCCTCACCAGACACCACAGCTGGCGTCACAAACTTATATATAGTGGTGGCCAAAAGTATTGGCACCCCTGCAAGGTCATACTCAGTTTCTTCCTGAAAATGATTGCAATCACAAATTCTTTGGTCTTATTATCTTCATTTAATTTGCTTGCAAGGAAAAAACACAAAAGAGAATGAAGCTAAAATCAAATCATGGATCATTTCACAAAAAACTCCAAAAATGGGCCAGACAAAAGTATTGGCACCCTCAGCCTAATACCTGGTTGCACAACCTTTAGCCAAAATAATTGCGAACAACCGCTTCCGGTAACCATCAATGAGTTTCTTACAATGCTCTGCTGGAATTGTAGACCATTCTTCTTTGGCAAACTGCTCCAGGTCCCTGATATTTGAAGGGTGCCTTCTCCAAACTGCCATTTTGAGATCTCTCCACAGGTGTTCTATGGGATTCAGGTCTGGACTCATTGCTGGCCACCTTAGAAGTCTCCAGTGCTTTCTCTCAAACCATTTTATAGTGCTTTTGGAAGTGTGTTTTGGGTCATTGTCCTGCTGGAAGACCCATGACCTCTGAGGGAGACCCAGCTTTCTCACACTGGGCCCTACATTTTGCTGCAAAATTTGTTGGTAGTCTTCAGACTTCATAATGCCATGCACACGGTCAAGCAGGTCACATTAGGGAACCTCCGCCATGTTTGACTGTAGGGACCGTGTTCTTTTCTTTGAATGCCTCTTTTTTTTTCCTGTACACTCTATGTGGATGCTTTTTCCCAAAAAGCTCTACTTTTGTCTCATCTGACCAGAGAACATTCTTCCAAAACGTTTTAGGCTTTCTCAGGTGAGTTTTGGCAAACTCCAGCCTGGCTTTTTTATGTCTCGGGGTAAGAAGTGGGGTCTTCCTGGGTATCCTACCATACAGTCCCTTTTCATTCAGACGGATAGTACGGGTTGACATTGTTGTACCCACGGACTGCAGGGCACCTTGAACTTGTTTGGATGTTAGTCGAAGTTCTTTATCCACCATCCGCACAATCTTGCGTTGAAATCTCTCGTCAATTTTTCTTTTCTATCCACATCTAGGGAGGTTAGCCACAGTGCCATGGGCTTTAACTTCTTGATGACACAGCGCACGGAAGACACAGGAACATTCAGGTCTTTGGAGATGGACTTGTAGCCTTGAGATTGCTCATGCTTCCTCACAATTTGGTTTCTCAAGTCCTCAGACAGTTCTTTGGTCTTCTTTCTTTTCTCCATGCTCAATGTGGTACACACAAGGACACAGGACAGAGATTGAGTCAACTTTAATCCATGTTAACTCGCTGCAAGTGTGATTTAGTTATTGCCAACACCTGTTAGGTGCCACAGGTAAGTTACAGGTGCTGTTAATTACACGAATTAGAGAAGCATCACATGATTTTTCAAACAGTGCCAATACTTTTGTCCACCCCCTTTTTTAGGTTTGGTGTGGAATTATATCCAATTTGGCTTTAGGACAATTATTTTTGTGTTTTTTCATTGAAGACAAATTAAATGAAGATAATAATACCAAAGAATTTGTGATTGCAATTATTTTCAGGAAGAAACTGAGTATTATCTGACAGAATTGCAGGGGTGCCAATACTTTTGGCCACCACTGTATATAAACAACCCTCCTTTTAAAGAGAGGCCCAGGGTACGGGCCCGGGAGCCGACTACCGCGACATCCCCCAAGATCAGGCAACAAGGCCCGGGCGCCGAGTCATCCCCATCCCCTGGGCTACACAGTACCAAAATATAATTTTTATCATCATGATAAAGATATTCAAAGGGGTTGTATACAGTTCTAGGAAGCCTCGGAATGTAACACCTATTTTCCTGGGAAGGCTTTGTAGTATTTGAGATTTGCAGTGAATTGATTTGCTGCTGATCAAATTTTTTGGTAAAAAAGAGTTGAAGCTAGCGAATTTGAATTTTAACTCCTTTCCTGCCCAAGGCGTACTAATACGTATCTGGGCCCTGGGACTTAAGAGCCAGATATGTATTAGTACGCTCTGGCGATTTCGCACGCACACAGGCTGTGCGGACGCGATCGCCGCCGGGTGTCAGCTAATTGTCACAGCTGACACCCCGTGCTATGTGCAGGGAGTGGTCCCACACCGCTACCTGCACATTAACACCCGAAATGCTGTGATCAAAATGCCTGCTGCATTCCTGCGCTATACAGCCGATCAGAATATAAAAAGTGAAAGTCCCATACAAAGTGTAAAAGATCAAAAAGTGTCAGAAAGTGAAAAAAAAACTAAAATAAAATTTGTAAAAATATGCAAAAAAATAAAATAAAAATATACTGTACCCATAAATAAATAATCTTATGAAAAAAATAATAATAAACCAATAAAAGTACACATATTTGGTATCGCCGTGTCCAGAACAACCTGACCTATAAAACTGTCCCACTAGTTAACTCCTTTAGTGAACACGGTAAAAAAAAAAAAAAACTAAGCAAAAAACGATGCTTTATCATCATACCGCCAAACAAAAAATGGAATAAAACGCGATCAAAATGACGAATGTAAATAAAAATGGTACCGCTGAAAATGTCATCGTGTCCCGCAAAAAACAAGCTGCCAAACAGCTCCATCGGCCAAAAAACAAAAAAGTTATAGCTCTCAGAATAAAGCGATACAAAAAACAATTATTTTTTCTATAAAATAGTTTTTATTGTGTAAAAGCGCCAAAACATAAAAAAAAATACATGTGGTACTGCTGTAAACGTTCTGACCCGAAGAATAAAGCTGTGTCAACAATTTTACCACACGCGGAACGGCATAAAAAGAAACCCCCCAAAAAATTCCTGAATTGTTTTTTTTTTGTTTATTCTTCCTCCCAAAAATCAGAATAGAAAGCGATCAAAAAATGTTACGTGCCCGAAAATGGTACCAATAAAAACGTCAAGTTGTCGCGCAAAAAACAAGCCATCACATGACTCGGTCAGTCGAAATATGGAAAAATGATAGCTCTCAAAATATGGCGATGCAAAAACTAGTCTTTGCAAAAGAAAGATTTTTTTAGTGTGTGACAGCTGTCAATCATAAAAACCCGATTTGAATCTGGTATCGCTGTAATACCACCGACCTGAAGAATAAACCACTTATACCGCACAAGGAACGGCGTAAAAAATAAACTCTAGGGTTAGGGTTGTGCTAGGGTTAGGGTTGTGCTAGTGTTAGGGTTGGGCTAGGATTAGGGTTGGGCTAAGGTTAGGGTTAGGGTTGGGCTAAAGTTAGGGTTGGGCTAGGGTTAGGGTAGGGTTAGGGTTGGGCTAAAGTTAGGGTTGGGCTAGGGTTAGCATTGGGCTAGGGTTGGGGTTGTATTAGGGTTGGGGTTGTATTAGGGTTGGGGTTGTATTAGGGTTGGGGTTAGGGTTGTGTTGGGGTTGGGATTTTTTCAGAAGTAAAGAAAAAAAATTACGACGATATGGCGACTAGTGTTGAGCGCAAGTGCTCGCTACTTGAGTTTGCATCAGGTGCTCGGGTATGCACTAAGTATAGCGGGTGCTCGAGTGACATGCTCAAGTCTCCGCCCCATATGTTTTGCAACTGTTATACAGCCAAAACACCACGCAGGGATTGCCTGTCATGAACGAGCGATCCCCGCATGCCTTTTCGGGGGTTTCTAATAACCGTGAAACATACGGGCGGGAACTCGAGCAGGTCACTTGAGTACCCGCGATACTTGGTGTATACCTGAGTACCCAATGAAAAAACAAGTAGCGAGCACTTGCAATCAAGACTAATGACAACTTATTCAATATGATGACCTAATGTTATCAAATTCTGTGTTGTACCTCTGGGTTCAAAATGTTCACTATACCCCTTGATAATATCCTTGAGGGGTGTGGTTTCCAAAATGGGGTCACATTTCCACTGTTTAGGCACATCAGGGGCTCTCCAAACGCAACATTGGTTGTAAAAATGAGAAATCGCTGGTCAACTTTTAACCCTTATAGCTCCCTAACAAAAAAAAAATTTTGTTCCAAAATTGTGCTGATGTAAAGTAGACATGTGGGAAATGCTATTTAGTAACTATTTTGTGTGACATCTCTCTCTGATTTACTGTCATGGAAATTCAAAATTTGAAAATTGCAAAATTTTCAAAATTTTCGTCAAATTTCCGTTTTTTGCACAAATAAATGCAAGTGATATCGAAGAAATTTTACCACTATCATGAAGTACAATATGTAGTGTTGAGCGAGCACTAAAATGCTCGGGTGCTCTAAGCTCGGGCCAAGCTCACCGTGATACTCGGGTGCTCGACCCGAGCAACGAGCCCAATGGGTCTATGGGAGACCCGAGCATTTTTGCGGCGGCACCCCCGGCAGTCTGTAGAAAGCCTAAAAAGTGCCCAAAATGATAATGACAGTGCTCAAAAGACATGGGGACAGCATGGGCATCGCCCCAGGAAACATTTCTGACCCCCAGGTCACTGCTGTCAACAACATGGTCAGAGGTATTAAGCCACTTTTACGGGCTTCAAAAACTAATCTGAAATGGTTTTCCTGTGAAATATGTTAAGGAACTTCCTTTCCAGGGTAAAGACTTGTGTATAAGGTAAAATAAATAACCAAAAACAAAAATACTCCTCCACACCTTGGGCTATGTTCACAAGTAGCATTTTTTATGCGTCTTTGCACTTTTGTATTGCTTTCAACCATGACAAATGCATTCACAGGGAAATGTCATTTTAACATTTTACAATCTTATCTGGCCATGTGCTGTGTGACACATGCATACAGTGCTGAAAAGACATGGGAAAAGCATGGGGAAGACCCCTGGAAGCATCTCTGACACCCAGGTCACTGCCTAAAAGTGTGCCCATCAGAAGTGATCCTTGCCGCAACAGAAGATGCAGACTTGCAACTATCCCCGTGCAAGTGCTTGTCCCAGGGCAGTGTTCAATTGTACCTCCCCCATTCCTTGCAATGCAAGCGCAAGTATGCAGCCTGCCACCCACCCACCCCCAGGCTGCAATACCATACTGCTAGCTTGCTTGCACTTGAAATTGGGCCTTTTAGGCATGTAGAGGCAGACGCCGGCCACCATGTCATGGCTGCGTCGGAGGCCTGGTATCCATACTCAGTCCCCAGCCGCTAGGGGGCAGCCGGGTGTCCATAAACGGTCCCCAGCCGCCCCTATTTCTCCTGGGAACTTCCCCCACACTTTTCTTAGCCTGGCCTGCTTTAGGGCAGCATTGGACGAGCCCACCAGAGAACCAGACTCCTCCGGTGGGCCCTGGCTTCTCCATCAGGGGAGTTAAGAGTGCCAAGGTGAGGAGCATGATGATGATGATGATAGAAGTTAGCATATGCTTTGTTTTCTTGGAATGCAAGCGTAAGTGTGCAACCTGCCACCCACCCACCCCCAGGCTGCAATACCATACTGCTAGCTTGCTTGCACTTGAAATTGGGCCTTTTAGGCATGTGGAGGCAGACACCGGCCACCATGTCATGGCTGTGTCGGCGGCCTGGTATCCATACTCAGTCCCCAGCCGTCCGGCGACCGGGTGTCCACGCTCGGTCCCCAGCTGCCAGTGGACGGCCGGGTGTCCATACTCGGTCCCTAACCACCCCGCGGCCGGTTGCCCACACACGGTCCCCAGCCGCCTGTGGGCGGCCAGGCGTCCATAAACGGTCCCCAGCCGCCCCTATTTGAGGGACAGCCTAACCACAAACACGTGGACAAGTGAATGTGGCCAGGGATGGTCCATCTGACTGACACCTTCATACTGGGTTAATATTGTGGAAGCCGGGACACAGTTGGACACTGGGATGCAACACATCCTCCAGACATAGAGGATTGCGGGTCCTGGGTCAATCAGGCTTCAACACAAAGTTCAGAGGGTGGACAGCAGCAGTGGTCGGCCTCCTACACAACGAGTAAATTATTCATGATCATGAGGTCATCCATCTCCTTAGCTTTCTGTTCTTTGGAATGCAAGCGCATGTATGTAGTAGCGGCTAGGCCTGAGGTGGTCAGCGTTTTGGCGCATATCCTACCTCCTCCGAGGATTGCTGGATGTTTTCCTGCTACTATCCCAGCTCTATGACTCCCATTAAAACAAAGCTTCAGGTGATGAATGATGGATGAGGTGATGGCGAAGGAGAAAGAGCAGGAGGAACAGGGACCATTCACATCAATATCAGGCCAGTCAACCACACATGTCTTGTAGGATATGTTTCTGTACCAAAAGGAGGGTTTCGGCTACACAGTTATAGGGCATACAGTGAGTGCAATGCCTACCCAAAATTTCGAGGCACTCCAATGCCCCTTAGACGTGACATGGAGGTCAGAGGGCCTTAACTAAACCGTTTTTTTCCATTTATAGCAACTGGGTCTCCTGTACACTGTTGGCCTAAGCAGTGAATGGAAGGCTTTCCAAAAATTATGAGGAACTGCAATGCCCCTTGAAACAGACGTGGATTACAGCATACTAAAAACCTTCTACCCATTATTGGGGAGTGGGTCTCCCTTAGTGTTCGCCTATGCATTGAAAAGCAAAAGCTGACTAAAATTCAGAGGAAATGCAATGCCCGTTGGAAGAGTCGTGGAGGTTAGAGGTAATTAAGAACAACATTTCAATGCCCCTTGGAAGAGCTGTGGAGTTCAGAGTGGTTTAACAAGACGGTTTTAATGCCCCTTGGAAGAGACATGGAGGTCACAGTAGCATAACAAGACGGTTTTAATGCCCCTTAGAAAAGTGGTGGAGGTCACAGTAGCTTAGCAAGACAGTTTTAATGCCCCTTGGAAGAGTGGTGGAGGTCACAGTAGCTTAACAAGACAGTTTTAATTCCCCTTGGAAGAGTGGTGGAGGTCACAGTAGCTTAACAAGACAGTTTTAATGCCCCTTGGAAGAGACGTGGAGGTCAGAGTGGTTTAACAAGATGGTTTTAATGCCCCTTGGAAGAGTGGTGGAGGTCACAGTAGATTAACACTACGGTTTTAATGCCCCTTGGAAGAGACGTGGAGGTCAGAGTGGTTTAACAAGATGGTTTTAATGCCCCTTGGAAGAGTGGTGGAGGTCACAGTAGCTTAACAAGACGGTTTTAATGCCCCTTGGAAGAGACGTGGAGGTCAGAGTGGTTTAACAAGATGGTTTTAATGCCCCTTGGAAGAGTGGTGGAGGTCACAGTAGCTTAACAAGACGGTTTAAATGCCCCTTGGAAGAGACGTGGAGGTCACAGTGGAATAAAAAGACAATATCAATGCCCTTTGGAAGAGTGGTGGAGGTCGCAGTGGAATAAAAAGACAATATCAATGCCCCTTGGAAGAGTGGTTGAGGTCGCAGTAGCTTAACAAGATGGTTTTAATGCCCCTTGGAATATAGCGGTGGAGGTCACAGTAGCTTAACAAGATGGTTTTAATGCCCCTTGGAAGAGTGGTGGAGGTCGCAGTTGCTTAACGAGACAGTTTTAATGCCCCTTAAAAAAGTGATGGAGGTCGCAGTATCTTAACAAGACGGTTTTAATGCCCCTTGGAAAAGTGATGGAGGTCGCAGTAGCTTAACAAGACGGTTTTAATGCCCCTTGGAAAAGAGGTGGAGGACGCAGTTGCTTAACAAGACGGTTTGAATGCCCCTTGGAAGAGACGTGGAGGTCTCAGTAGATTAACAAGACGGTTTTAATGCCCCTTGGAAGAGACGTGGAGGTCGCAGTAGCTTAACGAGACGGTTTTAATGCCCCTTGGAAGAGTGGTGGAGGTCACAGTAGCTTAACAAGATGGTTTAAATGCCCCTTGGAAGAGACGTGGAGGTCACAGTGGAATAAAAAGACAATATCAATGCCCCTTGGAAGAGTGGTGGAGGTCGCAGTAGCTTAAAAAGACGGTTTTAATGCCCTTTGGAAAAGTGGTGGAGGTGGCAGTAGCTTAACAAGATGGTTTTAATGCCCCTTGGAAGAGACGTGGAGGTCAGAGTGGTTTAACAAGATGGGTTTAATGCCCCTTGGAAAAGTGGTGGAGGTTGCAGTAGCTTAACAAGACGGTTTTAATGCCCCTTGGAAGAGACGTGGAGGTCAGACTGGTTTAACAAGACGGTTTTAATGCCCCTTGGAAGAGTGGTGGAGGTCACAGTAGCTTAACAAGATGGTGTTAATGCCCCTTGGAAGAGTAGTGGAGGTCACAGTAGCTTAACAAGACAGTTTTAATGTCCCTATGAAGAGTGGTGGAGGTCACCGCAGCTTAACAAGACAGTTTTAATGCCCTTTGGAAGAGACGTGGAGGTCAGAGTGGTTTAGCAAGATGGTTTTAATGCCCCTTGGAAGAGTGGTGGAGGTCACAGTAGCTTAACAAGATGGTTTTAATGCCCCTTACAGGAGCCATGCAGTACAACATATTAAAAGCATTATTCCCATTATTGGGGAGTGGGTCTCCCATAGTCTTTGCCTATGCCTTCCAAGCAAAAGCTGCCAAAAAATAGGACGGAGGAACTTGCATTGCTGGCAACACGGACCACGGTCACCCTGGTGGTATAGTGGCGGTGGAGGCTGAGGATAAGGAGAAGAGCAAAAAACAGACGAAATGATGAAGCGTTTACCCATGTGTGGGTGTGAAGCGGTGCATGGGAATACACTTCCCGAAATAACACAGTGGATTTGACTTTATGTTACACTGCTGCATTTGGTTGTGATGAGAAGTCTGGCCCAATCCAGCCCTTGTTCATTTTGATAAGGGTCAGCTTGTCAGCATTGTCAGTTGACAGGCGAGTGCGCTTATCAGTTATAATTCCCCCAGCGGCACTAAAAACACGCTCCGATAACACGCTAGTGGCAGGGCAGGCCAGGACCTCCAAGTCGTACAGAGCGAGTTAATTCCAAGTGTCCAGCTTGGATACCCAATAATTAAAAGGCACAGAGGAATCATGGAGGACGCTGGTACGGTCGGCAAGGTACTCCCTCACCATCCTTTGAAACTTTCCACTCCTTGTGAGAGTACCCCGCGCCTCAGGGCCTGTAAGATGGGCGGGTCTCAGGAAACTGTCCCAGAATGTTGGCAGTGTTCCCCTGCCTCTGCTGGATTGGAGTTGCGTCTCTCTCGCCTGTACGCCTTGGTTGGTCAACAAACTGTGACCTCTGCCGCTAGCGTGTTCAGATGGGAATTTTTTTAACAGATCTGCAGCAAGGGCCTTCTGGTACTGCCCCATTTTTGTAAACCTCTCCACCTCAGGAATAAGAGAGTGAAAGTTCTCCTTGTAGCGGAGGACTAAAAGTGTCACCAACCAGTAATGACTGTCACCCAACATTTTGACAATGCGAGGGTCATGGCTAAGGCAGCGTAACATAAAGTCAGCCATGCGTGCCAGACTGGTAACGGGCAAGACTTCCGTGTCCTCACTAAGGTGACGACTGACCATGCTCTCCTCCTCCTTCTCCCCCCTGTCCTCAGGCCACCCACGCTGAACCGACGGTATGACAGTTGTACAGGTACTACCATCTACTGTGCATGATACCAGCTCCTGTTCTTCCTCCTCCTCCTCCTCTTCCTCATTGTCCCCCAATGCATGTTGGGATGAGATGAGGCTGGGCTGTGTGTAATCGCCCGCTATGGCTTCTTGATCCATCTCATCATACTCTGGCTGCAATGCCTCCTCTTTAATTCTCTGCAGAGAGCGTTGCAAAAGACAGAAAAGTGGGATGCTGATGCTAATGATGGTGTCATCGCCACTCACCATCTTGCTGGACTCCTCAAAGTTTGTCAGGATGGTACATATGTCAGACATCCAGGTCCACTCCTGAGGTCTTATGCGTGGAGTCTGACCTGAATTTCAACGACCTTGTTGCAGCTGGTACTCCACAACTGCTCTCTTCTGCTCACAAATCCTTTGCAACATGTGGAGGGTAAAGTTCCAACGTGTGGGGACATCACACACCAGTCGGTGTGCCGGAAACTGCAAACGCTGCTACAACACAGCAAGGCCGGCGGAAGCTGTAGCCGACTTGCGAAAATGAGCTGACAGGCGGCGTACTTTGACGAGCAGATCTGGCAACTCGGGGTACGATTTAAGAAACCGCTGAACCACGAGGTTAAGCACATGAGCCAGACATGGTACGTGTGTGATCTCCCTCGCCTCAGAGCCGCCACCAGGTTATGGCCATTGTCACACACGACCATGCCTGGATGTAGGTTCAGCGGTCTCAGCCACAGATCTGCCTGCTCTTTCACAGCTGTCCACAACTCACAAGCAGTGTGAGGTTTATCACCTAAGCTTATGAGTTTCAGCACAGCCTGTTGCCGCTTGGCTGAGGCAGTACTGCAGTGCTTCCAGCTTGTAACTGATGTGGTGATATCTGAGATGGAGGCTGAACATGAGGAGGAGGAGGAGGATGATGCGCAGGAGCTGTACACTGTGGGGGCAACTCTGACTGACATAGGGCCCGCAATCCTCGGTGTGGGGAGGATGTGTTCCGTCCCAAGGTCCGACAGGGTCCCGGCTTCCACTATGTTTACCCAGTGTGCCGTCAGGGAGATGTACGGTCCCTGGCCACAAACACTTGTCTACGTGTCCGTTGTCAGGTGGACTCTCCCAGTAACTGCGCTGTTGAGGGCACGGCAGATGTTTTTGGACACGTGCTTGTGTAGTGAGGGGATGGCACACCGGGCAAAATAGTGTCGGCTGGGGACCGAGTACCGAGGGACGGCCACCGCCATAAGGTTGCAGAAGGATTCCGTCTCCAACAGCCTAAAAGGCAGCATTTCCAACGCAAGCAGTCGTGAAATGTGCGAATTTAGGACTGTGGCCTGTGGGGCATTGGCTGTGAATTTGCGCTTTCGTCCAAAGGTCTGGGATATGGACAATTGAACGCTGCGGTGGGACATGGACGTTTATGCCGTTTCTTGAGAAACTGCCATAACAAGTGAAGACTGAGAGGAGGGGGCATCCTTGAATGCAGTATGGACAGGGGATTGCCTTGCACGCACAACAGGGGGTTCTCTTACACGCACAACAGCGGAAGAAGCGGTGGTGACACCCGCTGACACTGGTTGTGGACCCTGGGGTTCGCCCCACAAAGTCGGGTGCTTTGCTGACATGTGCCTGATCATGCTGGTGGTGGTCAGGCTGGTAGTTTTGTCACCCCTGCTGATGCTGGCATGGCAGGTGGTACAAATGGCCTTTTTGGGGTTATCAGCAGAGTATTTAAAAAAATTCCAGACTCTGGAAGACCTACCGGTTGTACTGGCAACGTCCCTTGTGTTGGTGTTACGGGGAACTGTTGCCCGCCTTCTGTGTGCGGCCACCACACTGCTTCTTCCTGCCTGTTGGGGTACTCTGCCTCCCTCCCCCTGTGTGCTGCTTGCCTCGCTCTGCGTGTCCTCCTGCCATGTTGGGTCAGTTACTAGATCATCCACCACCTCCTCCTCTTCCACTTCCGCACCACAATCCTCCTCCTCACTTCGAGGCAATTGTGTCTCGTCATCGTCCACCTCTTGTGACAAATTGCCAGCATCGACTTCCTCTGGCCGTGGCTGTTCAAATATTTGGCCATCACTACATGGGATCTCCTCTTCCACCACTTCAAGCGGAGCAGGCAAGGGGCACAAATATGGAAATGGACCAGTGAACAGCTCTTCAGAGTGTCCCAGTGTGGGATCAGTTGCTGTCTGACGACACTCGGCATGGTGGGAGGAAGGAGCATCAGGGTGAGGAGGAGTATGCGGTCGAGACTCATGGCTACTAAAACTTGACCGTGTGGAAGACAGACTGGAGGTGGTGGTGCCCAGGTAACAGGAAGTATTATCTGCTATCCAATTAATAACCTGTTCACACTAATCAGTTCACAATACTGGTGTTGTAGTGTGCTTCCCTATTAATTTGGTCAAGAAGTGGGAGCGAGAAGATGTGGCTGTTGGTTGTGGCACATTTTCACCTTGGCCACGGCCCCGTCCTCTACACGCACCATCACCAGAACGTCCAGTTCCACGTCCCTTGCCACACGCCTTGCCCATTGTAAATGAAGTAAAATAGCTTACACTTGCACTATCAACGGAAAAAGGGTAACAAAAAGGAGATTAGAACCGTGGAAGAGGAAAACCACAGTTCTATTTGTCTGGCCTACACCAGAATCTTTTAAACAGATATATTTGTGTCTGAACACTGAGCGAGACACTCAATTTTTTTATTTTTTATGTAAAACAGGCAAAAAGGTGGATAATACAGAGATTTGAACTGTGGAACTGCAAAACCACAGTTCTAGTTATCTGGCCTACACCAGACTCTTTTAAACAGATATATTTGTGTCTGAACAGTCAGGGAGACACTATTACTGCTTTTTTTTACGGAAAAAATGCCAAAAGCAGGATAATACAGAGATTTGACCCGTGGAACTGCAAAACCACAGTTCTAGTTATCTGGCCTACACCAGACTCTTTTAAACAGATATATTTGTGTCTGAAAAGTCAGGGAGACACTATTATTGTTTTTTTTACGGAAAAAATGCCAAAAGCAGAATAATACAGAGATTTGAACCGTGGAACTGCAAAACCACAGTTCTAGTTATCTGGCCGAAACCAGACTCTTTTAAACAGATATATTGGTGTCTGAACAGTCACAGACACACTCAATTTTTTTTTTTTGTTTTGGGGGGGGGGATACCAAAGGGTTAATAAGACGCGTATTTGTACATTCTGACTGAGGAAAAAAAAATACAGGATTTAGATGAAAAAAAAAGGATTTTTCCTGGCCCCTGAAACCAGGGGATAAGTCTAGCAATTTGACCAACAGGAGCACACAGGACTGTAATGCAGCGTTTGCTGGTATAACCACTGCGTCTCTTATACAGCCTGCCTGCCTGCCTGATATCTGGGATGGATATTAGTCCTGAGAAGGACTGTTTGTTTGATTTGGCAGGCTTTAGAGACCCTACACTAACTATTTCGCAGTATAATTCTCTCCCTAGCTCTGCAGCACTGACCCTACACTGTCTGATCCGGAGCGACTGTGTCCAAGATGGCGACGCCCGGTTTTAAATACTCGAGGTGATGCTGTGCGGCCAGCCAATCACTGTAATGCCCACAAACAACATGGCTGCGGCATTACAGTGACTGGCTGGCAATCCCTGCATGTTCACTGGCTCTGTAAAGCGCGCCAAGCCTGCAGGGCGGAGACCCGAGCTCCCGCCCGAGTAACCCGGAAATGCTCGGTGCTCGCCGAACATCCCGAGTAGCGTGATGCTCGGGCAAGTACCGAGCAGTGTCGAGCATGCTCGCTCAACACAAACAATATGTCATGAAAAAACATTCTCAGAAGCAGTGAGATCCGTTGAAGCGTTCCAGAGTTATTATCTCATAAAGTGACACTGGTCAGAGTTGTAAAAATTGGCCTGGTCATTAACGTGCAAACCACCCTTTGGGGTAAAGGGGTAAAAAGATTTGCTCATCTCAAATAAAAAGTGCTAGCTGTGTATGTTTCAGCCATCTTTTATAGTAAACAAGGGTATTCTTGTAAATCTGCATGATCCGGTCACCAGCATTCTGAGGAGAAATGTAGAAAGAAACTGCGTGAAGTTAGATTAGTAAGGTGAAATAATAGACTGTGGATACTGGGAATAAACCTGGTTGACTGAGGTAGTGCATTCCAGAGAATTGGTGCAGCACAATATTGGGAGGTGTGCATTATGGAGTGTCAATATTAATTGTAAGGCAGCGCTAGTCATCATAATGGGGGATACTCGCTGCACCGGGTAAATTAAGCACACGTGCAATGTCCTTCCGGTATTTTCTCAATACAGCAGTTTATTGCACTTCATAAACCGCATATCACACAGTCCTTCTTAGTTTATCACCGACATGTTTACACACTTAACATCCGGGAGTCTCTCAAGTAGCAGACAGGTCCAATTGGCCCAAGTTACAGCCTTCAGCAAGGTAATACTGTAGCAATGTCTATATAAGTGTCCATATAACAAAGTGTATTACCTTTGCCGGGTTTAGTTGCTGCAGTCCATTTAATCCGCCACCACTGTGGCTTTAAGGCTTTCCCAGGTGGGGGTCTCTAGCCGTTGTCCCGTCTAAGGCTACTGGAATGTTTCATTCACACACATCCAGTCTGCGCCTTTCCAGACTCTTCACCAAGCCGCTGCCTTCCAAGGCCACTGGCATCTACACAAGATCCAACCTCGACCTTTCAGGCTGCCAGGCTTCACGGTATCATGGTGTCCCACACACACGGGGAACAGGCCTCACGCCCAACACACCGAACACCTGTCTCCCATCAAGCAGGGTTTATATATCCATCCCGTGCACACACACACACACACACACACACAGACAGGACCTTGCTGATGTCACAGTCATGTGATCAGACAGACATTCTGTGCACGCAGGACCTGTGCTATGTCACAGTCATGTGACCAGTCACCTGAGGGGGAAGGTACATGGTCAGGTAAAACACATCCTGGACCATTACCGTAATGTCAGCAAGACGCTGCATTACATAATATTCATTAAAGGTGGTCAATTACTTGACAACCACAATTTGACTGTAGCCTTTACCATTTTGTCAGAGAGGATGACTGCCCTGACAGAATACTGTCCAGTAGTGGATAACCCCTTTAAGAATATTACACTATTTTCTTGATTCCAGGTTATTTAAAATGAACCTGTCAGCAAAAAAAAGCAGTATCTACCTGCAGCCATAGTTGTAATTTGCACTAAATACTGTTTTAACCATGTGCAACAATCCAATTGGAATCGCAGATATGGTGAAAAAATGAAGTTATATCCCCCTGCAGCAGCTTGCTTCTAGTCATCATGGCGATGATGTGGCAATAAAAAGTCAGTTCTCCATGCACTGTGAACACTCTGTAATCACTCTATATTCTTCTTGCCTGAATTCCTGCTATGCAGAATATGTGGAGGACACAATGTCTGTTAAGGAGCACAGAGAGTGATTACAGTGTGCACACAGTTTAGTGAGTACTGACTTTTACTACACTAGACACCTCCCTGATGACTGGAAGTGAGCAGCTGCAGGGGGAATATAACTTTATTTTCTTTCTGCAGCCGCTCATCCAATTGGACTGTTTCACATGTTTCATACAGTATTTACCTTCAGATTAGCACAATGGCTACAGGTAACTAATACATTTTTTTGCTGACAGATTCCCTGTAATACAGTGGAAATTATGAAAATGGTACATTTTTTTCTGTGAAAATTCTTTGGCTTCTGCTAGTACGACTACAGCCAAGCCCGTAGGGCTGCATGGGAAATGTACAGTAACCATAATAAATGTATTATGAGGGAGAATAAGAAGATTCGAATATTTTATTCAGACATATAGTAAATGTGATGATTTTATCACACCCAGAACAAGAATGTAAAATGTCTTGATCAGTCAAGAACAACCATATTGTATTGATGAGAAAGCAAGCAAAGATGTCTCCAGCAGGACCAGGGTTGTATATATCTTGTTAAAACTTCACTTTTAATTTCAAATTGTAAAAGCCAAGGATGAGTTACAAAATGAGCAATATAGCGGCTCTTAGGTACAGCACATTCCATTCCATTTCTCCAAGATTCCTTCCATATGCATTCTAGGCTCCAAGAAGTATATATCTAATCCAGGAAAAACTGAATGAGTTATAGTCCAGGTTAGATATCCCTAGCAAATTGCTAAAGTTTCTGTAATTCCTGTTTTGGTCCTAGATTTTGATGAACTGATACTTAGGTTTGGGAAGCCGGCCTGTCATTTCCTTCCTGCCGTAGTTTTATTTGTAGCACTTGGTCAATCTAGATGTTGGGATTAGTCATTACTAGGTATAGAAAGGTATGCATTTCATGTGGTTGAAAACTGAAGATACAGAAGGTTTCTGTTCAAGCGACTCCGTTATCGGGAACTGCTACTCTCCAGCTAGTTCTATTGGTGACAACCTTCTCAAGAGGTTGATTGTAGGTTACCTGTATAGTTGGGGAAGCCAGTGTCTAGTTAGTGCAAAGCCTAACGGGATAATCTTTGTTTTGTGCCTCAATGTCTTTCATTTATTTTATTATGTCTTTTATTATTATTTTATTATATCTTTTACTATTGCTTTGCATTTATTTGAATATTAACAAACGAAAGAAGCTTTGCTTATAGAAGCACTTCATACAACGTTTTTATCTTCTTAATATAATGCAATCATCATATTATATAGCATTGTGTGCTTACAATTGCTCATTTTGCCTTTCTACCCAGTAAATTCTTCTCTTTTTTCTGCACAGGAAGTCTCTTTTCCCTACATAAATAATTCTCTTCTTCAACTTGTGACCCAGGTGCTCTCTCCTCCCCCAGCCAGGGACTTTTGCAGTGACTCATTACTCATACCGGAAAAATAGACTTCCTTTTTCAAAATAGAGCTTAGAAGGATTCAGCTAGTCAGTTTTTAATCACGAGATGTCATAGACCTAATAGGAAAAAGAAGAATTATCTGGGTAGAGGGGCAAAATGAGCAATTGTATGTATATAGTGCTATATAATATGGTTATTACAATATATTAAGAGTATAAAAACTTTGATGACAGGAGTGCTTCTTTAAACCACACCTCTGTATCACTGTCTCAGACTGCATTGATCTCATTTTGCCTGCTGCTACACAGCAAAATCTTCCATAATGTTTATGGAGTATTGCATGACACTACTGTAACACTTCTTGGCTACAATTGGTAACATTCCTTGGCGATAACCATCAGTTCCCCACTGAGGAAACTACTAGGGGGTAGGTTGTTCTTAGGTAGGCATGCATTGTAACATACCTAGCTTCCTCCTCTATATCTTAACCCCTTCACCCCAAAGCCTATTTCCACTTTCCTGACCACATCAAATATTTCAATTTTGACCAGTTTCACTTTATGAGGTAATGACTCTGAAATGGTTCAATGTATTCCAGTGATTCTGAGACTGTTTGTTCGTGACACATTGTACTTTATAGTAGTGATTAATTTAGGTAGATATTTTTGGGGTTAATTGGTCTCAATTTTTAAACGTTTAATTTTTTTGCCCTAAAACCAGAGAATTACAGTATATCAAATGAAATTGTTAATAAATAACATTTCCCACATGTCTACTTTACATCACAATCATTTTTGAAAAAATATTTTTTTTTGTTAAGAAGTTAGAAGGGTTAAAAGTTTATCAGCAATTTCTCATTTTTGCAACAAAATTTACAAAACCATTTTTTAGGGAATACATCCCATTTGAAGTGACTTTGAGGGGACTATGTGATAGAAAATACCCATGAGTGGCACCATTTTAAAAACTGCACCCCTCAAAGTGCTAAAAACCAAATTCAACAAGTTTATTAACCCTTCAGATGCCATACAGGAATGAAAGCAATGTGGAAGGAAAAAATGAAAATAATACATTTTCCCACAAAAATGTTGCTTTAGCCCCAAATTTTTACGATACCCCACATGTGGTGGTGGAAAACTACTGTTTGAGCACACGACAAGGATTGGAAGGGAAGGAGCGACATTTGACTTTTAGAATGGAAAATAGGCCGGAATAGATTAAATATCGGATGCCATGTCGCGTTTGTAGAGTCCCTGATGTACCTAAACAGTGGAAATCCCCCACAAATTACCCCATTTTGGAAACTACACCTCGCAAGGAATTTATGTAGAGGTGTGGTGAGCACCTTGGACCCAAAGGTGCTTCACAGAAATTGATAACGTTATGTTGTGAAAATAAAAAAATCTAACTTTTCTCACAAAAATGCCGCTTTAGCCCCAAATTTTTCATTTTCACAAGGTTCGCAAGAGAAAATGGACCCCAAATTTTTTTGTGCAATTTCTTCTGTGTATGTCAATACCCTATGTGTGGTGGGAAACTACTGTTTGGGCACACTGCCAACCTCCAAAAGAAAGGAACAACGTTTTTGAGCGCAGAATGGGGTGCCATGTTGCGTTTGGAGAGCCCCTGACGTGCCTAAACAGTGAAAAAAAAAACATAAGTGATACCATTCTGGAAACTACACCCCTCAAGGAATTTATCTAGAGGTGTGGTGAGCACCTTTAACCCACAAGTGCTTCACAGAATTTTATAACGTTGAGCTGTGAAAATAAAAAAATATTTTTTTTCCCAGAAAAATATTGCTTTAGTCCCAATTTTTCATTTTCACAAGGGTAAACAGGAGAAAATGAATGGTACAGTTTGATATGCAATTTTATGTACGCCAATACCCCATATTTGGTCAAAAACTACTTTTGAGGCACAGAACAAAGCTCAGAAGTGAAGGAGCCTTATATTATAGTGCAGATTTTCCTGTTATGGTTTGCGGGTGCCATGTTACATTGGCATAGCCCCTGAGGTGCCAGAACAGCAGAACCCTCACAAAAGTGACCCCTTTTTGCAAACTACATTCCTCAATGAATTCATGTAAGAGTGCAATGATCATACTGACAACACAGGTATATCACAGAACCTTATACCATAGGGTGGTGAAGAAAACATTGTTTTAGCTACAGATTTTACATGTTCACACTGGTAAATTGGTATAAATGTCACCAAAATTTGTTACACAATTTCTGCTGAATGTGGCAATACCCCATATGTGTATGTCCAGTACTGCTTAGCCACATGGTGAGACTCGGGAGGGACGGTGCACTATTTGACTCTTGGAGAATAGCTTATGGACTCCATATACATAGCCCCTAAGTGCCAGAAGAGCAGAATCGCCCCTCAAATGACACCATTTTGAAAATTATACCCCTCTGGGAATTCATTTACAGGTGTAGTGACGATTTTGACTCCATAGGTGTTTCCCAGGAACAAACAGCAGTGGACGCTGCTACCATGTTTGACGGAAGATATGGTGTTTTCAGGGTTAGTTTTCTGCCACACATAACTTTTTGCAATAAGCCCAAAAAGTTCTACTTTTGTCTCAACTGACCAGAGCACCCTCTTCCATATGCTAGCTGTGTCCCCTAAATGTCTTTTTGCAAACTGCAAATGGGACTTCTTATGACTTGCTTTCGAAAATGGCTTTCTTCTTGCCACTCTTCCATAAAGGCCAGAGTTGTAGAGTAAACAACTAATAGTTGTTCTATGGACAGATTCTCCTAACTGAGTTGTGGATCTCTTCAGCTCTTCGAGAGTGACCTTGGGCCTCTAGGCTGCTTTCTCTAATTAGTGCTCTCCTTGCTTGGGATGTCAGTTTAGTTGGACAGCCATGTCTTGGGAGGTTTGCAGTTGTGCCATACTTCTACCGTTTTTGGATGATGGATTGAACAGTGCTCTGTGAGATGTTCAGAGCTTGGGCTATTCTTTTATGACCTAACTGTGCTTTACTTTTTTGCACAACTTTATACCTGACTTGTCTGGTGTGTTCATTGGTTTTCATCATGCTGTTTGATCCCAAATGTTCTCTAACAAACTTCTGAGGCCTTCACAGAACAGCTGTACCTATAATGAGAATAAATTATACACAGGAGGGCTCAATTTACTAATTATGTGACTTCTGGAGGCATTTGGTCACTCAGGATTTTATTTAGGGGTATCAAACTACAGGGGGCTGAATACAAATGCATGTTGCAATTTTCAGATTCACATTTTTTAAATAATTTAGAAAATCATGAATAATTTCCTTTACACGTCACAAACTCTTGCTACTACTTGCTAATTTACATTTGTGGATGGAACGTGAACAAATGTGGAAAAGTACACAGGGTGTGAATACTTTTTCAAACCACTGTACTTTATGAAATACCCGTAATGCATTTACTGCATCCTTTGCTTTTAATATTTTGAGAAATGTTCTAACCTCTAAACACACGTAGTGTAATACTAGCTCCTTAAAATAGATTGCAGTTTACCACTATAGCGAAGATAAATGTAATGCCCTTTCTAAAAGTCTCTAAAATGTTTATACTTATTACATAAAATTGGATCCTGAACCATGTACGATCATTAACTTTTATTTATAATGAATAGGTTGCAGAGCACTCTTTTCATTTTTTTGTGATTTTTATCTCCGGCAAATGCACTTGATCCAGTTTTTATTTCAGAAACAATGAGTGCCTTAACAGCATAAAATCCCAAGGACATGTACATACGAGAACACGCAGGATTTACAAGGTTTCAAGGTTTGCAGTTAAAAGAGAGAACAGATGGTAAAAGCTTAGCTTCAAAAGATATGTCCGTTTAAAATTCCTGGTGCCAGTGTGAGATTTCCACATTATAAAGAGTTGTAGTTTTCCCTGAGATGGTGTATTTTGCGTGTGGCTCAGACGCTGAGCTGTCACACAATGCCAACATGCTTGCGGGCTTGTTAGTGTAGAGAGACTGGAGAACTGTGCCACCTGTTTCTATTCTCACATTACTGCCATAGCTACTATTGGCTTGCCTATTTGCTGGCCAGTGCAGTTCTCAAGTACATTTACTGTACCAATACCACCCCTCAAATGAGGTGACCATGTTCTCGCTGGAGAACGAGAAGCCCATTATTGAGAAGTGGAAGCCTGAATCAGTCTTAGATATTGATCCTGCAAAGGTAAGATGATTGGAGGAGCACTTACTTTTTGCAGTAATACTTGCTTCATGTCTATGGTGTTTTTTTCTTTACTATTTATTTTTTTTGTGTATTATTATGGATGTACTATGGCATTATCATGTATTTTATAGGTATTATTGTGGCATGTATTATCAAACTATTATCATATATTCAATAATATTGTACATTATCATATATCAGTCATCATGCTCATTGTATGTTCCATTCTTGCGATATATTACTTTATATAAATAATGCGCTGTAGTATCCTGATCCGAATTGTACATTTTATTTTCTAATCTAAGCTAAATCAACTGATAATAAGTATAAAAGTATATACTCTATGTAATATTAAGCATTTGATATAGAGAAGAAATGGTAGCAGAATGTCTGGTAATAAAGACTGGGATTATATTGTAGGATACATGTGTGTTTTTTATATGTTTCTGCATGAAGCACATATACATGCTATAGAATATACATAACACAGTGTACACATTTACTGTGTATGTGTCTAAGAGAAATATCATTGTCTATTTAAAAGATTTTAGTCAAATATAAATGCAAATAATGAAATTAACTATTCATATAATTATCATATTTTTCTTAATATTTTACAAATTTATTACTAGATAAGTGAAAAATAAACTCATGTAATAAGAACCCAATAGGAGAAGCATTATTAGGGCTTATTAACAAAATTACAAGCAGGATGTTGTTTGCAGTTTCTGACCCGACCGCAGTTCACCTGAGCCAAAGTAAGAGTCCAGGAGGCTGTTAGTTCAGTTCAGGAGACCTGCGATTTGAGTTTGGAAGTGCAGTCATAACACACAGTGTAAAATATTACCGCTATATGATGTGTTTGAATAAGCCCTTTGTCACTTTTGTTAAATACGCAATTTTAATTTCACTCTATTTGCGTGAATTCCTGCAGCATATGTAGAGGGCACGATGTCTGCCAATAATGATCACAGAGAGTGATTACAGCGCTCTCACAGTTTAGTGAGTACTGACTTTTTACTCCCCCGACACTCCCCTGATGACTGTAAGTGAGCAGCTGCAGAAGGGATATAACTTCATTTTCTCCCTGCAGCCGCTCATCCAATTACATTGTTGCACATGTTTCATCCAGTATTTTCCTGCAGATTAGCACAATGGCTACAGGTAAATACTACATTTTTTGCTGACAGGTTTCCAGTATGTTACATTCTAATACTTGGGATAAATTGCTTTGCATAGACAATGAGCAGTAATATTCTGCTCCGAATTGTAAATTTTATATTCTAATCTTAGCTAAATCAACTGATAACAACTATAAAAGTATACACTCTATGTAATATTAAGTATTTATATGTACAGAAGAAGTGTTAGCAGAGCATCTGGTACTACAGACTGGGATTGTGTTGTAGGAAGCACGTTTTCATATGTTTTTGCATGAGGCACATATACATGCTAGGCAATATAGAATATACATAACACAGTGTACACATTTATTGTGTATGTGTCTAAGAGAAATATTATTGTTTATTTAATGGATCTTGGTAAAATATAAGTGCAAATAATAAACTTAACTTAACCAAAATTAGAATCTATTATCATGGACATTTCAACTGTTCTTTTCATTGGAAAAGAATGTAATAACCAGAAAAACACTGTATGTGAGCACATCATGATTTTTTCATTTCATATCATGTACACAATTTCATCAGAAACAATTGAAGTCATATTAATAAGTAAATAGCCTTGTTTATTTCAGTTTTTGCCAAATACTTTTGTCAACCACATAACTATTTCCTCTGTTCACTTGTGTGAATGAGGTCAACAGTCCCATGCTGCTCATAACAGTATTAGAATATGTTTGCTTACATGAGTCATACAGACAAGATAAATGCTTTATTCTGCGAGTCTTCCCGACCACCAAATCCATATGTTAATTTCTATGTAAACAAAGGAATAGAAACCAGTTTTGTTCATGTTGAAATTGCTCTCTTCCTTGCCATGTACTATAGGTTTGTCAACTTTTCTCTTACATTTATGGTCAGCATGACAGGTCGCTGATGGACTCCCACATCGCTTAAAGAGAATGTGTTACGTCCAGGTTTATGCTGCCCCATCTCAGAGCAGAATAAAGTAGGGGTAGAGACTCTGATTCTAACTCTTGGTCAATCCCAAGGCTTCTTGCTTTAGTTTTGTTAAAACATTGTTTTCTCTGCTCAAGCTCTGCTAGTCCTCTCAGTGATGAGCTCCTACTATGTAGTCCTCGATATTCGTGAGCTCTTTCTGTCCCCACCTCCCTGCTGATTGTCGGCTGTCTATTGGTCAAGACACTGAAATTATCAAAATTGCTGCAAGGAGCTCAATAAGTGACACACAACTGGAATCAGTTTCTCTGACCCCAATTTATGCTGCCCTCAGATTAAGAAGCATAAAGCTGGTGCCAGATTTCCATTAAGTTACATTACTGGGGCATGTACCCACAACAAGTCCCAAGTGTCTTAGACAAGGATTCTTGGGTAAGTTATATTACTGGGGCATGTACCCACAGCAGGTCCAAAGTGTCTCAGACAAGGATTCTCTGGTGGACCAAGGTTAGGATATAACAATAGAGGCCTAGCAGTGACTGAGCTCAGGAGGTCCAACAGAAGTCAACCCAAGCTGACATCTTGCGTCTGAAATTTTCCACTTTATCAGTCCCTATAGATGACATGGCCTGTGCATGTAATGATATGAACATATTTAATATGCCATTAAACGTGTACATGCATTTCCTCTGGATAATTTTCATATGTGGATCTCAGTTTATCTTGTGTGGCACATAGGGTTAGCTTCAAGATATATTCACATTTATGTGGATTTTCCTGGCTGAAATATTCACCTCAAAAAGGGTTTGAAAAAATATTTGGGCATGTTATTTTGGCCTATAGTCATTTAATAGTCAAATTTTAAGATTTTTTTGAAGCAGGAATGCAATTATTGACATGTTGCTTTTTTTGAAATATGGAAAATAAAAGTGGAAAAATAAAAGTGGAAAACAACACCATGTATACTACAAGCCTGTTTTCCAATTGAAATGAATAAGAAGCTTGATTAAAGACAAACATTTAAAGACATTTTCACGTAGATTTTGGAGCAGAGTCTTTTCCAAAATCCACATTAAAAATCTTCAGTCAAAGATAGCTCAAATCTATTTCTTAAAGCGTTATTCTCAAGTTGTCTTTTGAGCAACTCAGAGTTAGGCTCTGTGCCCACGATGCGTATTTTAAGCATTTCCGCAGCGGCAAAAACGCTGCAGAAACGCTTAAAAAACGCATGGTAAAAGGCCTGCCATGTTCCCCAATGATAATCCGCTTGTGCTGTGCACATGCTGCGGAAATTTCCGATGCGGATTATCATTGCGGAAAAAAAAGCAGCACTACCAATTATTTTGCGGAAGTGCTGCGTTTTCGCCGCCATTGACTTGCATTAGATCGCATGGATTATGCATCACTGCATCTGTACTTGCGGAATCCATGCGTTTCAATGTGCGGATGGTACCCGGGTGTGGAGGACAGGAGACTCTCCTCTGGACCCGGGTACCATAGAAAACTGTAAAAAAAAGAATAAAATAAAAAATAAATATATACTTACCTTCTGGCGGCCCGCGGTGCGCTCCTCCTCGCATGCCCGCAGTTCGCGATGGACTGAAGAACCTGCGCTGATGTCATAGTCATGTGACGGGTCACGCGACGCTGACGTTGGCAGGTCCTTCAGTGTACCACTGCCGGCAAGGGAGAACGGAGGGAAGCAGGACACCGGGGGCCATCAGAGGGTAAGTATATATTTATTTTTTTATTTTTTACCATTCTTTCGGTCACACTATATAAATCCATGCCGGTTGCATGGATTTATATAGTGTGACCAAGTTGACAAGCACTTTCCAAGTGATGCTAAAATCGCTTGGAAAGCATTTGTCAACCCACATGCGGAAATGCAAGTGAAGAACCCTTCACTTCCGCATGTACCTGGCAGGAAAACACATGTACTACAGATGAATTAATCTATTTGTGTGACTCCATTCCAGCATCCAGGCTCGTGGTACCTGGCGGCTAGTTGAGAGGCCAATAAATCTCTTACCTTCCAGTGTCCCTGGCACAGCATTTGATTTATTAAAGCTGGTACAACATCATATGTATGACATGATGCATAGATGATGTCACGCCAGCCCTGGCTAATCAAAAGTCACTCCAGGGACACCAAACGGTATGAGAATCACTGAACTCCATTCTAACCACCTGGCACCACTGACCTGGATGCTGGACTGGAGTCACAAGAATCGATCCGCTCATCTCTAGCTATACCACATTCAACTATCATTCATTTATTTTGGAGTATACACAGTTATCCATATATTTTCACATAGAAGGCATTTGAACTAGCACAGAGCTCAGCACAGTGAGAGCCAAGAGCTGAGATTAGGAGATCTGCTCTTAAAGCTTCGGGCTGGTGATCTTGCACAATTTACAATAGCAGCTCCTCAGAAGCTCAGTGCAAAGGGAAAGGAGCTTAAGGGAAGTGAGCAGCTAACTGCTGTATAGAAATCAATGGGCTGAAGAGAGGTGGCTGGTATGGTAGGAGTTAAACCCTCTCCTGAAATGTACCTACTGCACTCACTTGGCCAGGGTCTGGGCAGGCACTAGTGGCTGAGTTCTATGTAAAAGAACTGTACACTATGTAAGATAAAAGTTCTCATTGCAAGAGACCTGCAACCTGCTAATTTACATGCTGCCTAACTAAGCAATTCAATAACTTGAGAATATCCCTTTAAAGCGCATTTGTCAGCAGGATTGTGCTCAGTAAACTACATACACTGTCAGGTGGGCAACATTACACTGATTAATATGATACTTTAGTTGATGAAATCTGTCCTGTGGTTCTTGTGTAATCTTTATTTTCAGTTTGGAGATAATGAGATGCTCGTGCTTTGGAGCGGCCTGTGGGGGGCGCTCTTTCTGGTGCTCTGCTCACATATCCATCTGTATGCTCTTATGACAGCTCACTGATCATTCACTGACCTGCCTCCTATTTTACATAATGCATCCAGTAGTGCTGGGCTAGGTAAAATAGGAGGCAGGTCAGTGAAGGCACAGTGAGCTGTCATAAGAGCATACAGATGAATATGTAAGCAGAGCACCAGATAGAGCCCACCCCACAGGCCGCCTCGGATCGCGAGCATATTACTATCTCCAAACTGGAAGTAAAGATTACACAAAAACCACAGGACAGATTTTATCAACCAAGGTTTCATATTAATTAGTGTGATGTTGCCCACTTGGCAGCAGGGCCGGCGTCAGCACCCGGCGCACCCAGGCAAGTGCCAGGGCCCTGAGCAGGCGGGGGGGCTCACTCACCATCGGGCACCCCGGCGCGCTATGGGACCCGTGAACAGTGTGCTGCCGCTGTCAGCGCCCGCTCACCCCCCGCTTGCTCAGGACCCCGGCAGCCGTCACAATATTTACCTCTCCCCGAGCCTCCGCAGCAGCTCTGGTCTCTTCCGCGGCTGCTGAACTGTGACGTCTCAGGTCAGAGGGCACGGTGACGTCTTTACATCGCGCTTTCTCCCATCTTTACACTGTGCTCTCTCACAGGCAGCACAGAGCGGGAAGATGTAGGGGTCCGGAGCAGCGGCAGCAGGTGAGAAGTGAGGTGAGTATTTGATTTCTTTTTTATATGTATGGAGGCATGGGGCATTATATGGTGGGGGGGGAACAAGTGACATCCTGCATGGGGCATTATATGGGGGGGAACAAGAGACATCCTGAATGGAGCATTATATTGGGGGGGAAGAGTGACATCCTGCATGGGGCATTATATGGGAGGGAGAGGTGACATCTTGCATGGGGCATTATATGGGGGGGAGAGGTGACATCCTGCATGGGGCATTATATGGGGGGAGAGGTGACATCCTGCATGGGACATTATATGGGGGGGTGACATCCTGCATGGGGCATTATATGGGGGGAAGAGGTGACATCCTGCATGGGGCATTATAAGGGGGTGACATCCTGCATGGGGCATTATGTGAGGGCCAGCATTCTGTATGGAGCATTATAAGGGGGACAGTATCCTCTATGAAGCATTATATGGGGGCCAGTATCCTGTATGGAGCATTATATGGGGACCAGTATCCTGTATGGAGCGTTATATGGGGACCAGTATCCTGTATGGAGAGTTATAAGGGGACCAGTATCCTGTATGGAGCTTTATATGGGGACCAGTATCCTCTATGGAGCGTTATATGGGGACCAGTATTCTGCATGGAGCAATCTTTGGTGCCCATAATACTATATGGAGGCCTATACTGTCCGGTCTGCACTGTGCGTTGAGAGAATTCGCCGGTTTCTGAGCTTTTGTAGAATTTACAATAGATATCGCTCATGTAATGTAAGAAGTGATATTTTTGTCCTTGTACTATATATATATTTCTATGCGGTATCTGTGCATCATGAATCATGGTATGTGTTAAAGGGGCCCACTGAGACTCTTTCGCCCAGGGCCCACAAAAACTTGGAGCCGACCCTGCTTGACACTGTATATAGTTTACTGAGCACAATCTTGCGGACAGGTGAGCTTTAAATAGAGCTCCTGTACACGTTGATTTGAGTTGCATTGCTCTGTATTGACCATTTGCAGCAGCCTGCCAGTAATAGTTGTGGACAAACTTTGAGTTACAGCGTTCAGTCACTTTCAGATCCTTTAATGTCTTTCTTCTATAGCTAGTATGAGGATACAATATTTGATGTATGTTGTGTATGTTTTGCTTGAAAATGAATGGGTTACTTTGCAATTTTGATGTTTTGTGTATATAAAACTGCTGTTCCTTAGCTAGTTGCTGAGTAAGCTGGATTCTGTGCGGCTCCCTTCACACTATGTGGCTTCAGTATTCATAGACATTTGATTACAGCACAGTAGGTGCTGACAAAAGTGGTGCACAGAGCTTCTTTCTGGGAGATTGAAACATATAAACTGTTTTAACAAAAAATGAGAAAAGAAAAACTTGATTACTTCCTTTTCCCCACCCTTATAATAGACTGTAGTTTTCACTTACTCTGCAAAGTTTAGGAATGCATAATAGCAAAGTACAAAGGTATTTAATGTGATACTTCTTATAATGAGGTCTTATTCTACAATAAATAAGCCTGTGCGGACTGGAGCAGTAGACAGCCACTGTCCTAAGGCTGTTTTCAGAGTAAAACGGCCCTAATCTCCAGCTAGCCAGGAATAAGGTACAGAGGATAAGAATTGCTCTGTAAATACACACAGCCTTCAACAAGAAAAAGGAAAGGAAACGGGGTCTTCCCTTAATTGTTAAAATACTATGAGCTCCAAGGGAAAACAATAGCAAATGGAGCCATAAAGGGGCTCTAAAATTTGTATGAACACTGGCTAGCTAATAGAGTCTCTTATTTTCTGTTATCCTGACGGCTATTCTTGGCAATCATTACGTGAAGGAAAGAGCTATACTTATATACACGCTTCCTTCCTGTCTATACAGTCTGCTCTGTATGAATTTTGATTCAAATTATGATAAATAACGAGAGATATTATCTATAATTAATGCAAATTATCACATCAAGTGTACACCACTAAAGAATAACAAAGGTATATGAAATAAGGTTCAGGGAATAGACGTCACGCACAAATAATGGGACGCTGGCCATGTCCCTACTACAGTCTGTATCATATGCATCTGGAGTCGATTTTATTTAATTAATTCATTTATAGAAATACACTACCGTTCAAAAGTTTGGTGTCACCCAGACAATTTTGTGTTTTCCATGAAAACTCAAACTTTTATTTATCAAATGAGTTGCAAAATGATTAGAAAATATAGTCCAGACATTGACAAGGTTAGAAATAATGATTTTTATTAGAAAGAATAATTTTCTCCTTCAAACTTTGCTTTCATCAATTACAGCATTGCAGACCTTTGGCATTCTAGCTGTTAATTTGCTGAGGTAATCTTGAGAAATTTCCCCCCATGCTTCCCGAAGCACCATCCACAAGTTGGATTGGCTTGATGGGCACTTTTTGCGTACCATACAGTCAAGCTGCACCCACAACAGCTCAATGGGGTTGAGATCTGGTGACTGCGCTGGCCACTCCATTACAGATAGAATACCAGCTGCCTGCTTCTTCCCTAAATAGTTCATGCATAATTTGGAGGTGTGCTTTGGGTCATTGTCCTTCTGTAGGATGAAATTGGCTCCAATCAAGCGCTGTCCACAGGGTATGGCATGGCGTTGCAAAATGGAGTGATAGCCTTCCTTATTCAAAATCCCATTTACCTTGTACAAATCTCCCACTTTACCAGCACCAAAGCAAGCAACCCCAGATCATCACATTACCTCCACCATGCTTGACAGATGGCGTCAGGCACTCTTCCAGCATCTTTTCAGTTGTTCTGCATCTCACAAATGTTCTTCTGTGTGATCCAAACACCTCAAACTCTGATTCGTCTGTCCATAAAACTTTTTTCCAATCTTCCTCTGTCCAATGTCTGTGTTCTTTTGCCCATATTAATCTTTTCCTTTTATTAGCCAGTCTCAGATATGGCTTTTTCTTTGCCACTTTGCCCTGAAGGCCAGCATCCCGGAGTCGCCTCTTCACTGTAGACGTTGACACTGGCGTTTTGCGTGCACTATTTAATGATGCTGCCAGTTGAGGAGATGTGAGGCGTCGATTTCTCAAACTAGAGACTCTAATGTACTTGTCTTGTTGCTCAGTTGTGCAGCGGGGCCTCCCACTTATTCTACTCTGGTTAGAGCCTGTTTGTGCTCTCCCCTGAAGGGAGTAGTACACACCGTTGTAGGAAATCTTCAGTTTCTTGGCAACTTCTCGCATAGAATAGCCTTCATTTCTAAGAACAAGAATAGACTGTTGAGTTTCACATGAAATTTCTCTTTTTCAGGACATTTTGAGAGTTTCATAGAACAAACAAATGTAATGCTCCAGATTCTCAACTAGCTCAAAGGAAGGGGAGGAGTCCTGAGGAGATAATTTGCATATTCCCACTGCATTTTGGGGTAAGTGAAGAGTCTCCGTGAGCTCAAAGAACACTGGATTTTGGCTGTTGGAGCTGAAAAGAGGACATCGGTAAACCGCGCGCCTGCCGGCGCGCGCATTTTGAAGCTTTTTTTTTTAAGCTTTTTTCACTGTTTTCAGAACATTAACAGTAAGAACATGGAAGAGTCCAGGAGCCATTTGGTGAGCTGCATATCCTGCTACATGTTCACAGACTTGCCAGTGGAAAAGCCAAACTTCACATGCCAGAAATGCAAGCTTGTGTCCCTGTTGGAGGAAAAGTTGCGAAATCTAGAAGAGAGGTTAACTACCTTGAAAATCATTAAGGAAGGTGAAGAGTTCTTAGACAGAGCAGAATTATCTCTTCATGATTCAGAAAGAGAAGAAATTCGAACTGCACCTGAGGAAACAGAGGAATGGAAGCATGTGACCCAGAGAAGCAGGAGGATAGAGAGGCAGTCAGCACCTATACTGCTCAGGAACCAGTACCAGGCTCTCTCGCAGGAGAACCATGAAGAAATACAGCAAGATAAGACTTTGCCAGCAATGAATAACCTTGTAAGCCCTCAGAATCCTCCTGGATTTAGAAAGAAGAATGTTGTGAAGAAAAAACGGAGAGTGGTGGTCATGGGGGATTCCCTGTTAAGAGGAACAGAGGCTGCTATCTGCAGACCAGACATAACCTCAAGAGAAATGTGCTGTCTTCCAGGAACAAAAATTAAAGATGTGTCTGACAGGATATCAAGACTCTTCAGACCTACAGATCACTACCCATTCATGCTAATACATGTGGGGACAAATGACACCGCAAGAAAGGACCTGGAAACCATCTGCAGTGACTTTGAAGACTTGGGCAAGAAAGTGAAAGAATTGGGAGCGCAGGTGGTCTTCTCATCCATCCTCCCAGTGGATGGCCATGGAACAATGAGGGGGAATAAGATTCTACAGGTGAACAACTGGCTATGTCGATGGTGCCGTCAACAAGGATTTGGATTTCTGGATCACGGAATGAATTACCTATACGATGGACTACTTGCTAGAGATGGGGTGCACCTTACGAAGACTGGAAAACATGTATTTGGAAATTGCCTTGCTGCACTCATCAGGAGAGCTTTAAACTAGAACAATGTGGGAAGGGAAGCAAAAGGCCAGAAAAAGCCATACAGCTGACAAATACTATTGAGATCTCTGCTACTGGAAGTGGAAAGGAAGAACAAAGACAAAACAATTTAAATAATAAAAATATGGGAGGAAGAGAAACCAATCACAAACTAAAATGTTTTTATACAAATGCACAAAGCATGGGCAACAAACAAGGAGAATTAGAACTACTAACGCAGGAAAAGAAATATGATGTCATTGGAATCACTGAAACTTGGTGGGACGATACACATGATTGGAATAAAAGGCTAAAAGGATACAACTTATTTGCAAGAAACAGACTTGATAAATGAGGAGGAGGTGTCGCATTGTATGTTAGAAAAGCGTATATCTGCACAGAGATTGAAGCTTCAGAGACTGGGAGTTCTGTGGAAACTGTTTGGGTAAGAATACAAGGAGAGAACAACGGAAAGGACACCATTGTAGGCATTTACTACAGGCCACCTGGGCAAGCTGAAGATATGGATGAACTCTTTATGTATCAAATGACCAAGTTCTCAAAAAAATATGACGTAGTGGTCATGGGAGATTTCAACTATCCAGACATTTGTTGGGAATCTCTCTCAAGTAAAACTAACAGGTCAAGCAAATTCTTATCCTCTCTTGCTGACAACTTTATCTTCCAAAAGGTAGGGGAGAAAACAAGGGGATCTGCTACTTTGGATCTAATCCTTATAAACAAGGAGGAAATGGTTGAGAAGGTAAAAGTGGCTGGGACCCTAGGAGGCAGCGATCATGCTATTATAGAATTTTGGATAACTAGAGGAGGAAGACATGTGAAGACTCAAACTTCAAGGTTAGATTTTAGAAAGGCAGATTTTAAGAGACTCAGAAAGAGAATAGGAGGGATCCAATGGCTGGATGTCCTTAAGGACAAAAATGTCCAGAAAGGATGGGAAATTTTTAAAAATGAGATTCTCAAAGCACAATCGTTAACAATCCCGAAAAGTAGGAAGAATGGGAAGCATTTAAGGAAACCAGGATGGATGAACACAGAACTTAAACACATGCTAAAAAGAAAGAAAGAAATGTTTATTAAATGGAAAGAGGGAGGCATATCTAAAGAAGATTATAATGCAGTCTGCAGATCCTGCAGGGCATGTATCAGGTTAGCTAAAGCGGACAATGAATTAAGGCTTGCAAGAGATGTCAAAAGCAATAAAAAAGGATTTTGGGGGTATGTCAAAAGTAAAAGAAAAGTCAAAGATGCTATAGGATTTTTACAGGATGAAAATGGAGAAATGGTAAGAGAGGATGTTGAGAAGGCCAAACTTTTTAATTCCTATTTTGCATCTGTTTTCTCTCAGAAAGAAAATGTAACATCAACTGATCTTCACTGTCCTTTTAAAGGAATAGAAGAATCCAAGTTATCTGTAAACAGAAAGATTGTGAGGGAATATTTAGCTAACATAAATGAGTTCAAGTCTCCAGGTCCAGATGAATTACACCCCAGAGTACTGAAGGAGATCGTAGAAGAAATTTTAGAACCACTCTCCATAATCTTTGAAAATTCTTGGAGAACAGGAGAAGTCCCAGAAGACTGGAGAAGAGCAAATGTTGTTCCTATCTTCAAAAAGGGGAAGAAGGTGGACCCAGGGAACTATAGGCCGGTGAGTCTGACTTCTATACCAGGAAAGATCTTTGAACAAATTATTAAACAACATGTATGTAAGTACCTGGATAAGAATGAAGTGATTAACCAGAGTCAGCATGGGTTTATAACTAACAAGTCATGTCAGACTAACTTAATTTCCTTCTATGACAGAATCACTGACTGGGTGGATCAGGGAAATGCTGTAGATATAGTATATCTTGACTTCAGCAAAGCATTTGACAAAGTATCTCACACCATCCTTATTGAAAAAATGACCAAGTATGCAATGGACCAGGCAACTGTTAGGTGGATTCATAACTGGCTTAGTGATCGGACTCAAAGGGTGATTGTAAATGGCTTCACATCCATCTGGATGAATGTCTCAAGTGGGGTACCACAGGGCTCCGTCCTGGGACCTGTATTGTTCAACATCTTTATCAATGATTTAGATGAAGGAATTGAGGGTAAACTGATTAAATTTGCTGATGACACAAAGCTAGGAGGGATAGCTAATACTAGAGAAGAGAGAGAGAGGATTCAAAAAGACCTAAATAAACTGGAGCAGTGGGCAGCAACCAACAGAATGGTTTTTAACAGGGAAAAATGCAAAGTACTACATCTGGGCAATAAAAATGAAAAAAGCATATACAGAATGGGAGGAATAGAGCTAAGCAACAGTACATGTGAAAAAGACTTAGGTATACTAATAGATCATAGACTGAACATGAGTCAACAGTGTGATGCAGCAGCAAAAAAGGCAAATACAATTCTGGGATGTATTAACAGAAGCATACAGTCTAGATCACGTGAAGTCATTATTGGTCTTTACTCCTCTTTGGTCAGACCTCATCTAGAATACTGTGTACAGTTTTGGGCACCACATTTTAAAAAAGACATAGACAAACTGGAGCAAGTTCAGAGAAGAGCGACCAGAATGGTGACTGGTCTGCAAACCATGTCCTATGAGGAACGGTTGCAGGATTTGGGAATGTTTAGCTTGCAAAAAAGAAGACTGAGAGGAGACTTAATAGCTGTCTACAAATATGTCAAGGGCTGTCACATTGTAGAAGGATCATCTTTATTCTCATTTGCACAAGGAAAGACTAGAAGCAATGGGATGAAACTAAATGGGAGGAGACACAGATTAGATATTAGAAAAAACTTTTTGACAGTTAGGGTGATTAATGAGTAGAACAGGCTGCCACGAGAGGTGGTGAGTTCCCCTTCAATGGACGTCTTCAAACAGAGGCTGGACAGACATCTGTCTGAGATGATTTAGTGAATCCTGCTTTGAGCAGGGGGTTGGACCAGATGACCCAGGAGGTCCCTTCCAACTCTACCATTCTATGATTCTATGAAGGTCAATTTTATAGCTTCTCAAATCAGCCAAACCGTTTTCAGCTGGGCTAACATACTTGTGCAAGGGTTTTCTATTAGCCTTCTTACACAGTTAACAAACACAATGTACCATTAAAACACTGGAGTGGTGGTTTTTGGAAAAGGGCCTCTATACACCTATGTAGATATTGCTATAAAAACAAGACGTTTGCAGCTAGAATAGTCATTTACCACATTAACAATGTATAGAGTGTATTTCTGATTCATTTAATATTAGCTTCATTGAAAAAAATGTGTTTTTCTTTCAAAAATAATGACATTTCTAAATTACCCCAAACTTTTGAACGGTAGTGTATATTTTGAACCATGTATAGGTAATTTTTAACAGATTTATTATTAAAAGTTTTATTTTATCAAATCACATTGATCTCCATTACTCTACTCTTATTTCACATATATCTGTATGGATTGTGCCAACAGTTTTTGCAATGCTGTATAGAGATATAGTCATCACTAATCCCACATCAGTCCCTGTGACCATTGAGGGTCGTAATCTAAATTCCAAATTGAGTGTACTTTGAGAAAATGCTCAATCATGCAGCACTCACCAACTTTATAATATTCTTTACTCAATTCCATGATTGTACTTGTCATAAGAACAAAGTGAACTAATAGTCCAAATTAAACGAACCTCGTGTTCTGTCATTGATGTTATCGTTTGCTGCAAGGTCTTGGTGCCAATGACCTGCAGTTTGTCTCCGTGACTACATTCCGGACCAGGACAGTCTAAAGTTGTTATCTAAGGGTCTTAATTTTGGCTTAAAGAGAGAATTTTGATATTGTATTTTTATTTTGATATTGTATTTTTCAAAGTTGAAATGTGTAACACTATATGGAGTATAACTGTATATAAACCCTATTTGTCCCATATGTGATATATACCTAGAATGTATAGGTACATATGAACGACAAATCCATACCACCTGTGGGGCTGTAGTGGAACAAACCTCCAAGGTAAACAAGCAAAAACTTATATGGAGCAAGAACCAACCTGAAGTTCCTCCAACCTGAAGTTGTCCTCCAATCAGGTTGGATATCCAAGGTTCAGTAATAGTTACCCATCTGCTTGTTATTAGGAAACAGGTAAAATAGATAACAAAGATGAGTCTCTGGCAAGTAGTAGTCCCATGTGAGGAGCACTCCAGCCGGCTGTGCTCACTCCGATGAAAACTGTCTTTGAGCTCCACACAAGTGTTCCTTGATGCGGTGTTACGTGACATTACAATGGTGCTATGGTAGTGGCATTGACCAAAGAGCAGTGCCTCGTGTTTTGGAAGATATACTTTTCTTCCTCAGAGATGGTCTTGGTCCTTCTATCAACAAGTTATATGGCACATGTCACCTCAAACTGGTGACTTCTATGTATATTCATTAATTGTCGCTCAAATAATTACATTTCATAGTTCAGACTTTTAGGTGCCAGAGTGTCCAACACAAATATCCAGTGGTTCTCAATGCGTGACATTTATTTAATAAAATCTCTGCCTCATCACCTTTTTTCACACTTTATATAACCCCAACTTCCGAATCCCTCAGTAGTCCTCTGTTTTACTAGCATAATGTCTGGATAAAGGATGTCCTTTAAATGTATTGGATTTGTTTTGCATAGTTTCACTATTCATTTATTTTAAAACTCGTATTTTGTCACTATATTTTTTGCTTGTAACTTGCAACATACAATTATGGTAAAAAGTATGGAGACTGACACAAATTTTGGTTTTCTCAGTTTGCTGCTTCAGTACTTTTACATCTTTTAGTCAGTTTCTGTGCTACACTGAAGTACAATTCTAAGCATTTCATAAATAACTTTTATTGAAAAATACATCAGGTTTATGCAAAAGCTCATTATTTACAGTTTTGATCCATATTTCTTCATGACTTCTGCAATTCGCCCTGGCAGATGGATATCAACTCCTGGGCCAAATCCTGACTGATGACAGCCCATTCTTATCTAGTCAGTTCTTGGAGTTTATAACAATTTCTTGTTTTATGTTTGTCCACCATCTTTTAGAGGATTGACCACAGGTTCTGAATGGAACTGAGACATTTGAGTTTTCTACCCCAAGAAATTAGGACGAACCACAACAGTTTTAGGCACTCCCTAAAAACACACCTGTTTATGGCGGCCTATCACGTTCCCTAATCTAAGTCCTTTTATCTTCTTATAGCCCATCCCTTATTTCTCCAAACATAAGTCTCCACCGAACCCAAAAGCACTACGGATACTGGCTGGTGATGAGCTCATGCAGCCTTTATCTATCCCTCATCCCCTCAAGATGGCTGGACCATCCTTATAAATAAGCCACTGTACTTTGTGTCACTCCCACCTCATTGTAGATTGTAAGCTCTTACGAGCAGGGTTGTCACTATTTTTGCTTTAATTATTGTGTTATCTTTAGCTATGTTACTTATGACTGTTGAATATGAACCTCTGAATTGTAAAGCGCTGCGGAATATGTTGGAGCTATTTAAATAAAGATTATTATTATTATATTCTAGCTATGGAATCAATATTTCAATGTTTTGTTCCCCTAGCCACTTAGTTATTATTTTTACCCCAGGACATGGTGCTCCATCATGCTGGAAAAAACATTTTTCATCACCTAAAATTGCTCCTGCATTATTGGAAGAAGTCACTCTTGGTGACTTGCTGAAAACCCCTATATATGGAGGAGTTGAGGGAGATAGTTGTCGTTAGCATCGGGGACTTAATACCTACACCCGTTTAACCTAAAAACAATACAATCAAGTACCAAGGACAATTAGTCCCTTGTCTGAAGCATAGAGACAGGAGTACTTCATAAAAAAACAACAGAGGAATTGTTTCCTACAGTATTTGCCCTGAAAGATCCAATTGGTATTTTGCCCCCAAAATCCACAAATCTGTTAGATTTTTTTGCCCTGGTAGCTATTGTAGCAGTGGTGGCCTCACTTACTGAGCCAGTCTACCAATATGTGGATCATCTATTAAAGCCCTTGTTACGTGGTATACCATCATATCTAAAAAATACCAATGAGTTCTTGAGGGTATTACAGAAGATTCAATGGCAAGAGGATTTTAAACTAGTATTGATCAATGTTGCGAGCTTCTATTCTCACAAATCCCACGAGGAAGTGGCCATATCCTGTATATTTACTGTATCAAAGCCATATGATGTATACTTTCTAATACTGATAAAAGTGTCCTATACTAGATTTCATCAGTGACACTAAGATTTTTAGTAACACACAACATTCAAATTTGCAAGAAAGTGCTTTTTTGTCTTCAAAAAACAGGGACAGCCAAGTGAATGCTGGTAGCATGTACTTTCATTTGTATCTAGCGGTATTTGAAGATTGCTAACCCTATACGGCTGATAATCTAGATATACAATACATCAGATTATTTCTTTGTTACATGGATGATGTTTTGATAGTTTGAGAAGGTTCGTTTGGGAAAATGCAGCAGAACAGTTTCACAACTTTGTATCCTCCTATGTAATTGAGATTAGCTCCATGAATATACATACACTTTTGGGGATCCGCAATTGGAGTTCTAATAAGTCATGGTCCAAACTATATAATGTAATATTCAAACAAGAGCATTTAGGAAGCCTACAGCTACTAATTAACTGTTACATTTTGTGAGTTAACATCCTCATAAAATTGCATAAAATTAACAGCAATAATGAAACAATGATATAGAAATCTGAGGAATTGAAAGACAGATTTATACAAAAATCTATCTAGAGAAGCTTCTTGATGAAAATGTAAGTGACCTAGAAAGTAATAGTGCTCCTATTTTCCCCTCCCTAAAAAGTAATAATGCCTCTTTTGTGCCACTTTGATGGCTACATTACCGTAAGTGCCTCTATAATATAATAATGCCTCTTAAGTGCCCACTTAACATTTAATATTGTCCCAGTATGATGGCCTCCACAGCTCCTGACACACAGTGTGATGCTACCCACAGTTCCTGACACATAGTATGATGGCCCCCACAGCCCCCCACACAGTATTATGGCTCCCATAATTCCCCATACAGTATGGTGGCCCCCATAGCCCCTGACACACAGTGAGACGGTCTCAACACTATCTCACAAAATATAATTGCCCCCTTTACCCACTCACACAGTATGGTGACCCCTACAGGACTCATACGACAGGTCCCACAGCCCCCAACACAGTGTGATGGCCCTAGAGCCTTTCCACACAGCATGAGGTTCCCCACAGTCCACAACTCAGTATGATAGCCTCAACAGTCCCCCACAAAGTACAGTATAATACCCCCACAGTTACCCACATATCATGATGGCACCCACATCTCCCCACACACAGTATGATTTCCCACATAGTAAGGTTCACCCATAGACACCCACTCAGTTGTTCCCGACACACAGCATAGTGCCTTCACAATTCCCTACAGGTACTGACTCATAAAAGTAATCAAACACTATATACTCACATAACCCCGGGTCCTGGTGCATTTGCTGGAACAGTTAGCATTTATGCGCAGGTAGAACAATGTGGTGATGTAATTGTGCCACTTTCACCGGGAACCTGACGTCCTGTGCATGCTCCAGCTATTCTGTAGGCCACACTTCTCAACGACCATGGCTCCCAGCTGAGCCGCAGAGTTTAACTGTATTGGCATACTGTGCATGATGATACAGTTAAGAGTAGTGGCTGCTCCAAGTGGGCCTTTCTTCCAGCAGAGAATAAGCAGAGTCCATTTGAACATGGCTTGTCTTATTGTACTCTATGGCGTCATTGGATGTTCCATCTGAATCTCATTTTCAGGGATTTACACAGAATACCTGACAAAAGGGGCAAAATGCCATTTGAATGATAACCACGAAGGGAAGTTGCATGCTCCTGGCTATACCCAATTCATCAGTTACAAATAATTAATGTAAAATGTATTCATTCAATAAATATCAAATATTATTATCAAATATTAATTATCAAATAAATATTCAATACAATAAGGTAGATACACATCACTCCTAGAAATATTTGCTGCATGAGTACAATTCCACTCCTTTATCTTCGATATGTAAGAAAACTCAGCTTTGAAGCAGATGTAAAGTATTAATTTACAAGCAATCCAAATGTGGATATACAGTACCCTGGTAGTTCGTTCCAGATTCTGAACCTTCTTCAGACACATGTTTCTGACACATGATGAAGGGCACAATTTCCTTAGCACACATCCCTGGATCAGATGATTATGTAACTTATTAATTCATTTTCTTAATGTGTTAATAAACTTACCAACTTCTGCTTAGAACTGAGAATAAACAGTTTTATTTACATTCTTCATATTATATTAATAAATTACAGTATTAGGGATTTCTGTCAATATCTAGTACCTGGTAGGCAGGAAACAGAGAATCGGGTGTGAGAGACCATACAGGTGCTATTTTAATAGTCATTTGTTAAATATTAGCTAAAATCCCTCAAATTATAAGTGACCAAGTTTTGAATTAATTTAAGTCTGTATACAGTTTCCTTGTATAGGGTGAACCTGTACATTTGGAGTCACTTTAAAGACAAAGTTTTTATCCTCTTAGTATATTGCAATCATCACATTATATTGCACTGTGTACTTACAATTGCTCATTTTGCCTTTCTACCCAGTTAAAAGAAACCTGTCATCAGTATTTTGATAAGTAAACTACAGACATTGCCAGGTTGGAGCTGTTACACTGATTTAAATGATAGCTGGGTTGAAGAAATTCATCCTGTGGTTGTTTAATCAGTGCTTGTAGTTTTGAGTTAATGAGATGCTTGTGCTTTGGGGCGGCCTGTGGGTAGGTCTTTTTTTGATGCTCTGGCCTCATCGTCATCATTCTGGGCTTAAATGACAGGTCACTGAACCTTCAGTGACCTGCCTCCTGCTTTAAATACTGCGCTTGCGCAGTTAATATTGTGGTCTTTAAAAAAAAAATTATTCCAGTAAGATGGCGCATGCTCAGTAGCATCTATCTGCAAGCGATGCTCTTAACCTGCAAGAGCGCCACCCATAGATAGTACTGCACATGCGCCACCGCCATTTTGATGGAGTCATATTTTTTCTTGCACTCCATCAAATGGCACTGGTGGCAGGGGAAGCGCAGTGGCATCTATCGGCACAAGTGCCGCCCACTGGGGCTTGCACAGATTAAGAGCATCACTTGCCAATAGATGCTACTGCGCATGCGCCGCCGGCGCCATTTTATTAGACAAAACTAAATTTGATGACTATGAGGCCAGAGCACCAAAAAAGACCCACCCACAGGTCCGCCCCGGAGCATGAGAATCTGATTAACTCCCAACTGCAAATACAGATTAAGCAACAACCACAAGACGGATTTCTTCAACTCATGTATCATTTTAATCAGTGCAACAGTGCCAACCTGACACTGCCTGTAGTTTACTTAGCAAAATTTGATGACAGGTTCCCTTTAATTTTTCTCTTTTCTCTGCTCTTTGTAGAAACAGGAAGTCTCTTGTCCCTGCATGACTCATTCCCCTCTTTAACTCCAGACCCAGCTACTCCCTCCTCCCCCTTGCCAGGGACTTTTTCAGTGACTCATGACTTGTGCAGAGGAAATTGACCTCCTGTTTCTACATAGAGCTTAAAGGATTCAGCTAGTCAGTTTTTAATCATGTGATGTCATAGACCTAATGGAAAACAGAAAAATTAACTGGGTTGAAGGGAAAAATGAGCAATTGTAAGTACACAGTGCTATATAGTATGATGATTGCAATATAGTGAGAGGATAAGAACTTTGATGGGAGGAGTGCTTCTTTAATACTTCTGTTTTATCATTAAACCACATACAAAGATACATACAATCAATCATGGAACAATACCATCTACGTAAACAATATCTATAGAAGACTCTGGTAGCATAAACAGTGCACAAGCTAATTCCCGCTTCCAATTGCTTAAAGGAAATGTATTATTACAAAATGACCTTTTATTAAAATCAGATTTTTATGTTAAATGTGTTTTTTTTTCTGAAAATTTAATAGTTTATTATGTCCCTACATTCAATAACATATAAAATCTTGTCACTTTCAAATAGGGTTCCAGACCTAATATTGATCTCCTATTTCCTGTACTCCCCATAGACATAAACAATCAACTTACTCAAACCCTATTTTGGTGTATTGAAGTATGAAGTTAGCATGCTGTAAGCTTGGCAAATATTGTTGTGAAGGAAGGAGGAGGAAAACAATAAATTCTTTATTGTGGATTCTCTCTTATCAACAATTTAAAAAAAAAAGAAAAAAAAAAGACATTTAACATAAAAATCAGAGCCTCTTAACCAGTTGCGAGTGGAAAAACATGCTGATTCCAGCAATGTATCACTTAGTTTACTGGTGCAGCAGTTGTGACACAATCAGAATTTTTTATTATTATTATTTATTATTATAGTGCCATTTATTCCAAAGCGCTTTACATGTGAAAAGGGGTATACATAATAAAAAATAAGTACAGTAGTCTTGAACAAAATGAGTCAGCGACTGGTACAGGAGAAGAGAGGACCCTGCCCGCTAGGGCTCACAATCTACAAGGGATGGGTGAGGATACAGTAGGTGTGGGTAGAGCTGGTCGAGCAGCGGTGTGGTGGAGCGATGGTTACTGAAGGTTGTAGGCTTGTCAGAAGAGGTAGGTCTTCAGGTTCCTTTTGAAGGTTTCCACGGTAGGCGAGAGTCTGATATGTTGGGGTAGAGAGTTCCAGAGTAGGGGGGAAGCATGGGACAAATCTTGTATGCGATTGTGGGAAGAGGAGATAAGAGGGGAGTAGAGCAGGAGAGCTTGTGAGATTGGAGGCTGTGTGCAGATAAGTAAAGGGAGACTAGGTCACAGAAGTATGGAGGAGACAGGTTGTTTGCCATGGTTAGGGTTTTGTACTGGAGTCTCTGGGTAATGGGGAGCCAGTGAAGGGATTGACAGAGAGGAGAGGCCTGGGAATAGCAGGGGGACAGGTGGATTAGTTGGGCAGTAGAGTCTAGGATAGATTGGAGGGGTGTGAGAGTGTTGGAAGGGAGGCCACAAAACAGGAGGTTGCAGTAGTCGAGGCGGAAGATGATGAGGGCGTGCACTAGTGAGTTGGAGTCGGCCGGAAGTGGAAAGGGCTTGAATATGTGGTTTGAAGGAGAGATCAGAGTCCAGGGTTACTCCGAGGTAGTGAGCTTGCGGGACTGGAGAGAGTGGGCAGCCATTGACTTTGATGGATAGGTCTGTTGCGGGGGTTGAGTGAGATGGGGGAAAGATAATGAATTCAGTTTTATCCATGTTAAGTTTTAGAAATCTAGCAGAGAAGAAAGATGAAATAGCGGACAGACATTGTGGGATTCTGGTTAGTATCTGGTTATTATTATTATTTATTATGCTTTGCTTATATAGCACCATCATATTCCACAGTGCTTTACAGACATCATTGCTGTCCACATTGGGGCTCACAATTTAAATTCCCTATCAGTATGTCTGGAATGTGGAGGTAACCGAAGATCCCAGAGGAAACCCACGCAAACACGAGGAGAACATACAAACTCCTTGCATATATTGCCCTTGGTGGGATTTGAACCCAGAACCCCAGAGCCAAAAAAAAGCAACAGTGCTAACATTGAGCCACCGTGCTGCCCATCTACCACGAAGCAAAGCTTCGGAAGCTGCCCACACCACAGCTTTCTGGGTACATTGTGTATTGTCAGTAAGCTGCTAATCAGTGGTGGCGGCGGAGTTGGACCGGGATGCACACGTGCTGTACTCCCGACTGTGATAATCGCCTGATATCGAAACAACAGCACACAGACTAATAAGGGACACATCCCTGGAATCAGTGTTCTAAGTCTGCTTCATGCTGCCATCAGATTACATAGCAAAAATCTGCTGACAGATTTCGCTTACTACTGGAATTGTCTGCTCTTGTTCTGGATCAGAAATAAAGAGATGGTTCTTAGTAGTTTTATATCTGAATACCTAGTGAATTACGATATAATTATCTATTGTTTAAATCAAGTTTTTGTGTTACAGGTACAGAATGTTAAAAAAAATGGCCATGTGTATTGAAACACTATTTTGCAAACAATAACGAGATGACTCTTTCTGATAGATTTGGAAATGCACACCTCCATTGATGTAATTACAGTGTTAAATGCGATTGATTTTTGCAGAGTTATCATAATCGAATACCCAGGCTAGTATGGGAAGTTGCGTTTCATCTTTTTTTTTTTTTTTTTTTTTAAATTGTATCATTACAATTATAATGTATATTGAAGGACTTTGCCTAGGTGGAGAGGTTCACTTGGAAATGAGGCATGAAGAATAGCATGCACTCTTCCAAGATTTGTATCACCCATTCCCCATGAATAATGTGACTACCTGACTCCACTGGAATGAAATATATAAACTTAAACAGGCTTATCTGTCACCACATGGCCAGGAGCTGTCCGTCATTATTATTTTATTCTGAAATAGCTCTGTCAGTACCCATTCAGTTATAAAGTGAAGCACGGTGCAGATACTCAATGCATTCAATCATCCCTGTTCCCAGCCAAGGGGAGGAGGAAAGGTTATATGCATAAAGCACCCACATCTTGTGGTTTAAAGGTCAGCGTCGGGAACAGCATTATGCCACTTTATCAAATCTGTACCATGCCGAGTCAAAATATATAAATGGAAAATTCTTCATTCCTTTGTATTTTTTAGACACACTAAACTACTCCAATGTTCAGTTTTTTCTTACCAGCAGGAAAACTACAGTAGTTTAGAAGGGATGCGCAATTGTGAATAACAGGCACGTAAGGAGCCTTTGCCATCAACTCATCATAAAAAAGAACATATTATATATTTATATGATACATTTATTGTTATTCTCTTATCCCTTCTAGTGATGGGGTCACATTAGTGCAGCACTCTGAGTCAGTGACTTTAACACTAGGCTTGGGAGATGGAAGCAGATGGTATAAGCTGGGCACTAACGCATTTTACCATTATTTATGTCACTTGATTGGGCAGCGGCAGATATTTTTAGCATCAATCTTCTGTCAGATACAAAGCCTGCTTTATGTTCATGGTTTTGCTGGCCTCTTAACCCTTATATGTTGACCTAGAGGATAAGCAGTTTCGGTAGATTGGGAGGAATAACCTAAAAAGTGAAATCAGCTACATTATGTTATCACTGGTGAAAGCAGCAAAGCTGAGGAGATTACATCAGTCTCATATAAAGGGGAAATATCACCATCATTAAAATCAGCACAATGAGGCATATTTATCAAAGCAGTCAGTGCAGTTAGTGCAAACTTAGACTAGACAGTGTAAAATCGCACCAGACATAGAGTGGATCGGGCTGTTTGATAAATCTGTCCTATTCTGTCCTGTTTAGTCTAAGTTCGAACAAATTATTAGTTGGGTTACTTTATGTGAGAAATGTGCACCACAATTGTAGAGCGTTTCGTTGGCGCTTTATGTTGCATGATAAGTCATGTCTATTTTCCAATAAGTCATGGTCTTTTCAGCAAGGCTATGGCGCTAGTTGGACATAAAAAGTGGTTAAAAACACTTGGGGCTGATTCATCAAAGTGGCGTAAAAGCTTTGAAAAGTCGCAAATTTTTTGTGCAACGGGTAGTTGGGCAAAAGCGTTGCGACTTTTGGTGTTTTCACTCCAGTTGAATCAGCTCTGCCAAAATGAGTGAAGCTGGGGTGGGATAGGGTATGGCCATGCCCACCCTTCAAATTAATAAAAAATGCTAGCACCTCTGATTGGAGTGGCACACAGAGGCGCACATCATAGAGGAGATGCACCAAATTTATGGCGTGGACCTCTTAATGAATTTAGCATCATTTACTCCAGCATCATTTACTCCAGCAAGCATGCTCTACACCAATTTTCATAAACCAGCCTCCATATATTTACAACCCAGACCGGTTGACATTCCTTTGATGTCTGTGCTATGTCCTCTGGCCGTGATTTGACAGAAAAAGTCAAATGATTGCTACAGACAATCATCAGCCACTGATAGGCTGCAGCCTTCACTATTCTGAGTTGATTTTTACACATGCTGTGCTTTGAAGGATTAGTGATCTCTGTCTACATGATCTCTGACTGCTGCTCTTAACTTACATGTTCAAGAAATAAAATATTGAAATAAAGTTGAAATAAAGTGGGAATTCACTAACATAAATTTTTGTAAGTATGCAGATTGTCCTTATTTAATCTGAAGACATCAGTGACTGCCACTGCTCCACAGATATTACTGTGAAAATAGATTGAGCAGAACGTTTAGGAGTCGTAGCCGTAGCTGCTTCTTTTTATCTCCGGCAGATTTATGTTGCCTAGTGTTCGCTTTAGAACTACAATTTTTGTACAAGCCCAGGGGCATGACTATAGTGGGTGCAGATGTAGTAGTCTTATCTAGGTCCATATGTGATAGTTATTGGCCAGTTGCTAACTACATCTATTCCTTCCAATCCCCCACATTCACAAACATGCACATACTGCTTAGCCAGTCATGCAAGTGTTCTAAATAAGTAGAGGGAGATAAACCGCTGCCAGACACCAACAATGGCTTGTCTCCCCAGAATAAAATGATTTGGAATGTTTAGACCCATCTTTACCCTGTGAACTGCCATTGAGAAGAAAGTTAAGATGCCAACATGTGTAGGGGAAGAGGCCCCGATTCCAGAGATGGGTCACTTACTGTGCTTCTTATTGCAGTTTTGTTAAAGCATTATTTTCTCTGCTGCAGATCTAGCAGTTCTCTGAATGCAGAGCTCTGTATAACCCTGCCCACACCACTGATTGGCAGCTTTCTCTGTACACTGTGCATAGGCACAAATCTGCCAATCAGTGGTGGGGGCGGAGTTATACAGAACTCATGAATATAGAGGACTACATGGCAGCAGGTTACTAGTCCTCTAGTGATAATTTCCTTCTGAAAAAACAGTGATTTTGCAAAAGCTGCATCCTGCAGATTAGTAAACACATCACTGGGATAATGGACTCTATCTCTACATCATGCTGCTCTCAGATTAGGTGACAAAAACCTAGCGACAGATTCTCTTTAACACTTCCACAATGTCTCATTTTATTTCTCACTTAAACGGTTGTCCACAACCCCATTTTTAAATGAAGTAGTCCCACTTGTAAAATAAAAATAACATATACTTCTTCCCCTTCTGACGCTATTCCAGAAATGTTGGCACTAGCTCTTGCAGGGCTCACATCACATTGGCTGCAGGACTAGCATGGCATAACAATCACTGGGCTGCTGCGCACTGACTTCTTCTGCTTTTCTGAGGCTCATTCAAACATGAGAGTGGCACAAGAGTGACCGGTGATTGACTGCAGGGTTTATATGGCATAACAATGTTATGGGAGGCTCAATGCCGACATCGCTGGAACTCCACCGATGCTGGAGGTGAGTATCTGTTATTTTTATTTCACAAATAAGACTATTTAATTTAAAAATGATTCTCTAGGTAGTGAATAACCTCTTTAATCCATGCAGAACAAAATGACAGTCAATGCAGAACCAGAAATCAGTGCTAATAGAGGTCAACATTCATTGTAACCATTCTGTTTCTTGTCTTGTTATTTTTAGTTGATTTTCTGAGAGTTTACTAGATACAGTATATTGCTGTGATATTTACAGCTTGCCAGTAGGGATGAGTGGACCCATGGAAGTTCAGGTTCTGGTACCCAATTTCGGTTCGGGTACCAGAACTGTAACCAAACTTGAACCAGAACCCGAACCATATTGAAAACACTGGGGATCCAAACTTCTCAGCTGGGAAATATTCTCTCTCTCACGGATTTCCCCCAGAACTCATTACAACAGACTTCCGGGAGAAGTCTGTGTTCAGCACCGGAGACTAACTATCCGTTATGAACCCAGAACTTTTAAGTTCGGTTTCGTTCATCTCTACTTGCCACAGACAGTTCTCATACTGCATGTACGTTACCTACAACTGTTCCTCTCCCTATCTCTATGCACAGTAGATAGAAGAAGCCATTGCTACTAAAGTAACACTAAGGAGAATCTGTGCCAGCCTTGTAAATCACCAGAGGGAGAGCTGTGCCCCAGGCAGGGCTACGCTGTAGATAGTGAGTGCATGCACAGTAATGCATTTCCATTTACTGTTCTAAGCAATCACTTTTACAACCGCATTTAGGAGTTTAGCTGTGTGAAACCAATAGCTATTGCTAGGCGGCTGTTCTCTCCCAGGATAAAAGATACTTTACAGGTCATAGATTACTGCAAATTCTATTTTTATAGCATTTAGTCCCTAGAGGACAAGTGGCATTACTTGTTTCAAATACGCTTTTTAGCAGCTTTTCCTGCTAAATTGTCGTGATAAGGCTATGTAATATATGGCCAATATTATATAAATTGTATACAGTTTATAGTATGAGAGTAATCACTGATCAGTGTGATAGAGATCAGATTATATACTTATCTTTCGCCATGTATACATGTGTCATTGTACTGGGTTACACTTAATACTTTTTTGAGCCAAAAAGAAAAAACAGTGGTCAAAATGACAACTTTTTTTTAAGTATAGCTCCAGTTAATAAATAGGGGCAGTGGATGTCAGGAGCATTTCATACATTTCTTCCTTAAAATTTTCAAGCGAATCAGACAGCTGATAAATGCTGCCCTATCCACGGGCATCATGTGTCAGGCACTGGCTGCATATTTTCAGCCATATATATTTGACTTTCAAAAGCAGCAGCATTGTGGAGAAAAACATACTTTAAAATGGGACCTGGGACCAAGCCAAACATGAGAGTAATCGGACAGGCAGGTCATTGGTGGCTTCTACCCACTAATTCCCAATAACTCACATGTCTCTCCCTGCATGTATATGTAAGGGGGAAGACCGGGGTGTAAGTACTTTCAGAGCAAGGGATCCGGAACTGCCAGGGCCGTGCCTCTAGTTGCAGGGGGAAGACAGACTGTGAGCACAGGAGTCAGGTGACTGGGAAGCTGGGGGCATGTTCAGAGTGAGAGCTGGGAGGTCAGGTGACCGGGGAACTGGTGGCATGGCTAGAGAGAGGAAGAGACGAGGACGTTTGCGCGGAAATTCGGAGCTGGGTCCTGCTCAGCAGAGCAGTGTGAGAGGGTCCAGGCTCCTGGCTACAGTACTTGGAGCAAGATCCGAGTGCAGTGGACTGGAGGAGTTAAGCCGACTAGAGGGAGAAGAGACGCAGGGTCCGTGGAGCCGAGCACGTGAGGTGCCGTGTTATGGACTAAGTGCTCAGCGGGTAAAACCGGAGACCGCCCGCTGCCGCCAGAAGACGGAGCGTTGTTTGGGCGGGGACGCCTGAAAAAATCAACACCGGAATCAGCTGGCAACTGTCTTGTGAGGAGCAAGAGTCAGCTAAGTGAAAAAACTGTCGATTATAAATGGTTCGACTCTGCTACATCTAGTTAAACTGTGAACTGTCAGTAATAGACTTTTAGCTGCTACTTCCCTTGTTTTTGCCCCATATTTTCCCCTGTTACTCTCTGCATGGAGGTTGACCCTGTTATCATAAACCTCCCCTGTTTATTAACCCCGTATTGGTTGCTCTGTGTTTCTGTGTCACTGCATCTAAAGTACCCGTGTTACATTTGGCGTAGTCGGCAGGATGCAGTCATTAGACACAGACACTGCAGAGCAGTCCATCCTGTGAGCCCCTAAATCTAGCTTGCCGCTGGGGGCCATGCTCAGTAATCTCCCAAAGTTCACCGGGGACAATATGATGCTGTGGGACTGGATTGAGAGAGTTAGGAGTATGTTACGTATGCATCCGATGACCCCAGCTATGCAAGCCGAAATAGCCTTACTGGCCCTGGACAGCGAGGCCCGACAATCCGTGACGTACCGCCCTCCCCATGACTGGAATACTGTAGAAAAAGTGGTGCGGATACTGGAGGAGATGCATGGGGATCCCACCAATGTAGGAGAGCTGAGGATACGGCTGTTTCACCAAGTGCAGCAGGAGGGGGAGACTGTGACGCAGTATGTTAATGCCTTACAGAGGGTGCATACCTATATCACTAGAAAAGACGACATGGGGAATGTGGGAATGGGCCCCCCTGACGTGATCTTAAGGGACCAGTTTGTGGCAGGCCTTAGGGATGTGCAGCTGAAGCAGGCCTTGCGGGAGCACCTGCGTGCCAACCCACGTATGACTTTTCTAGAGGTGGGGGCAGAGGCACATGTGAGAGAGCAGGAGATGGGGGTGATAGCCCTGGCAGGGATGGTCCGGAGTAATGAGGTACCCACCCCGCCTGCAGCTGAACTGGAATGGGCTCGAGAGATGCAAAAGGAGATACAGGAGATGTGGGGTGAACGGTCCAGTCTCAAGAAGACCCCTGTCCCGACACCAGAGATACCCAGATCGATTGCCCCAGTTATGGAAAGAATTGAATTCAGGCCCCGCCCTGCAGAAGAGTTCCGTAGAGAAGTGAGGCTGCCCTACACAGACAGAGACACAACCTGCTGGAAGTATGGAGGCACAGGACATTACACCAGGGGCTGTGCTAGCCGAGGGCAGCCCCTGTCGCAGCAGCCGTTAAACTAGCGGGCTCCGTGTTTGGGGGGACACAACCCAGAGCCTGAGGAAGGGGAAAGAAAAAGAGGTTTCCACCAGCCCGACTGTCTGGGCCGAAATAAGTGGTCGGGCTGTTCACTGCCTGATTGACACGGGATGCCAGGTGACTACGATGACAGAAGCCTACTTTCAACAGCGATTTCCAGAGATAGCGCAGCCTGAATGGGGACCAGTAATTAGACTCACGGCAGCTAATCAATTACCCATACCGGTCGCAGGGGTGGTGTGGATGAAGATCCGAGTGTGTGGAAAAGATGTGGGAAAAAAAGGAGTCGTCCTGGTCGCAGGGGGAACCGGAAGTGGACCCCCGGTGACCCTCGGAATGAATGTGCTGAAAGAGATCGGTCAAATCCTGCTTAGTGAGCCGAAGGAGACTCCTCTAGACCAGTGGGACCCGCGAACTCCCCAAATGAGGGTCTTTCAACAACTAATCCGAGCTGCCCAGGCTCAGGAGACGTCGAATGAAGGGAAGATCCTGGGGAAAATAATAGTGCCAGCAGCTACGGCGCTCACCTTACCGCCCGGACAAACTGTACTCACGTTACCCGCACGGGCCTGCACACCTCTTGAGGGGGTCGAAGTTCAGATAGAACCAACATCGATGGACAAAGTACCCCCCGGACTCTTGGTGGCTCGGACACTGGCCACCGTCCAGGGTGGCAATGTTATAGTGCGGTGTGTTAATCTGGGCGAAGATGATCTCACACTCCCTCCCAGGGCGGAAATAGCCCAGATTCTGGGAATGCCAGAGAAGTTGGTGCCACCTGATGTGGTACAGCTGTCCGCTGTACGAGGAGACTCCTGGACTCTGGCAGTCACCATGCCGCCGGAATCCCACCGGGGTAGTGCGAAGGGGGGACAAGAATCCTAGAACGAATGCGGGCTGAATTGACAGGACTTACACCTCGACAGGTGCAGCAGGTTGAGGAGGTGCTGGAGCGGTACCAGGAAGTCTTTGCTTGCCATGAGGATGATTTTGGTTGCACTGAAGCCATTACCCACGAGATTCCCATGGGGAGCACTGCCCCAGTGCGGGAGAGATACCGGCAGATACCTCCCCAGATATATAAAGAGGTTAAGGAGACGCTAGCCCATATGTTACAGAATGGTGTGATACAGGAGACTCAGAGTCCATGGGCTGCCCTGATTGTCCTGGTCCGGAAGAAAGATGGGACCCTGCGATTCTGTGTGGACTATAGACGACTGAATGCCTGTACAGTACGGGACTCTTACCCAGTACCCCGAATCGAAGAGTCCCTGTAGGCCTTAGGGAAGGCAAGATTCTTCTCCTCCTTGGATCTGGCCAGTGGGTACTGGCAGGTGCCCGTGGCCGAACATGACTGTGCGAAGACGGCGTTCATATTACCCATGGGACTGTTCGAGTTCAATCGGATACCCTTCGGCCTGACTAACGCCCCCGGGACGTTCCAGCATCTGATGGAGAGGTGCCTGGGCGATTTAAACTTCGAGGCAACACTGATTTACCTTGACAACAGAATTGTCTATGCCGCCACCTTCGAGGAGCACCTCCAGTGATTGGAGCAAGTACTGAGTCACCTACAGAGTCATGGCCTAAAGGTGAAGCCCCAGAAGTGCCACCTGTTCCGCAAACAGATCGAATATCTCGGTCATACTGTGTCCGGTAAAGGAGTCAGGCCCACCCAGGAAAAGGTGGCCGCCATACAGGAATGGCCTACACCGAAGACAGTGAAGGACGTTCGGGCCTTCCTGGGACTTGACGGGTACTATCGAAGATTCGTGAAGATCTTCACCCGCATAGCCAACCCATTGCTGGAGCTACTTAAAGGAGTGCCGACGGGCTCCAAGAATCAGGCGATTCGGTGAGGAAGCAGCCAGGAAGAGGCCTTCCGTGCCCTAAAAATGGCCCTGACTGAGGCCCCAATACTTGCCTATGCAGATTTCTCCCAACCCTTCATACACCACACTGATGGGAGCCTACATGGTCTGGGAGCCGTGTTATCCCAAGTACAGGAGGGGAAAGAGCGTGTGATTGCATACGCCAGCTGCTCCCTTCACGACTCCGAGAGGAACCCGGATAATTATAGCTCTTTCAAATTAGAGTTGCTGGCTCTGGTTTAGGCAATGACTGAGAAGTTTGCAGAGTATTTGTCCGGGTCCGAAGTACAGGTGAGAACAGATAACAACCCGCTGGCCCACCTGGAGAATGCAAAATTGGGGGCCCTGGAGCAGCGGTGCACGGCCCTCATGGCCAGGTACCGGTATAAGATCACCTACCGGCCTAAGGCAGAGAATACTCACGCCGACGCCCTCTCCAGAGTGACATATGAATGGCCTGATCGTGACCGCAATGAAGATTTGGAGGCGGATGTGACCCCTAGCTTCTGAAGTTTCGTGGGACCGCTGGCCGCGGCGCAGGGACAGATCGGAGAGATGTCGGAAGAACAAGTGCTAGGGCGGCCAAGAGATGACTGGATCTGACTTCAACAGACTGACAGAGAAGTTGCTCAATTACGTCAATGGGTGGCTTTGCGGCAAGTCCCCAGTCGAGAAGAGAGGAGTACCCTGTCCCCGGGAGCACTGAAGATGCTGGGACAATGGGAGAGACTGTGCTTGCGAGACGGGCTGCTGCACCGATGGGTGCAGCTACTGCGAGAGTTCGGGTCCACCTGGCAAGTGGTGATCCTAGAGAAGTTGGTCGGAGTAGTGGCTAAGGAGGCTCATGAACGAGGGGCTCACTTCGGACCAGAGAAGACGTTTCAGTGGTTGCAGAGGCTGGTGTATCATCCCCGACTGCGAGCAACAATAGAAGACACTTGTCGAAGATGTCGGAGCTGTGAGCTGGTTAAGCCCGCGGAGCAGCGAGTCCCCATACAAACTATTGTGACTTCAGCCCCCTTGGAGGTGCTGATGATGGACTATTTGACTGTTGGACCGGCGCATCTCGGGTATGAACATTGCCTGATAATGACAGACCACTTCACAAAGTTTGCGGTGGTGACACCGACCAGAGACCGGACCGCCGAGTCAGCTGCGCAGGCCATCTGCCTAGACTTCATTCGGGTGTACAGCTGCCCAAAGAGGATTCATTCCGATCAAGGCGCTTGCTTCCAAGGCCGGGTGATGGAAGAGCTGCACCGGTTGTACAAGATTGAGAAGTCACGGACTACTCCTTACCACCCTCAAGGAAATGGGGCCTGTGAACGCTTTAATCGGACACTGATCCAAATGCTCCGCACGTTGGAGGAAGATCGGAAGGTACGGTGGCCTGAGTTTGTGGCCGAGCTGGTGTGGGTCTACAACAACCGAGTGAATAGTACGACGGGGTTCACTCCTTATACTTTGCTGTTCGGGCGAAAGGGGCGAGAGATTACCGAGTTAGAGCTGGACCCTGAGGAGAACTACCCACGGACCGGGGTGTCTTCCTGGAAAAAATCAACACCGGCATCAGCTGGCAACTGCCTTGTGAGGAGCAAGAGTCAGCTAAGTGAAAAAACTGTCGATTATAAATGGTTCGACTCTGCTACATCTAGTTAAACTGTGAACTGTCAGTAATAGACTTTTACCTGCTACTTCCCTTGTTTTTCCCCCATATTTTCCCCTGTTACTCTCTGCATGGAGGTTGACCCTGCTATCATAAACCTCCCCTGTTTATTAACCCTGTATTGGCTGCTCTGTGTTTCTGTGTCACTGCATCTAAAGTACCTGTGTTACATATATACTGTATAGGGAGATACCTGCCAGTCACTGGCATTGGGTGGGTATCCTCCTATCCGACTAGTCTCCCATGCAGCTTGGCCCTCAGCGACTTTTAAAGTTTTTCCCTGAAACGCAGCAGCATTTCAGAGTCAAACGTGCCTGGCTGGAATCATGCATCCAGTGTCTGTCAGGTTCACTTTAATCGTCTCATCTAATTCTTCTTTCAAAAATGGAGTGTGATTTGGTACTTATTGTGTGGAAGAAATACTAACATTTTTTCCTTGATTTATTTAACAGTTTGCACCAGAAAACTCATCTGAAAATGTCAAAAGTTGCAAAATTTTTGTGCAATTGTATTTTCCAAACATTTTGCAACTTTTGACATTTTTGCGCCAGCAACTTACTTAAAAGTATGCAGAGCATATCAGGAGGAGCCTGGTATGTCACGGCCCGACAAATTCATTATTACTTACACGTTTTTGCAGAAATGTACTCCAGTTGATTACTGGAGTACATTTCTGACTCTTGTGCAGGACAGTTGAAAGATCAATCAGGTTTATTAAGAAGTGCACAAGAACAAATCAATTGGAACTATTCCCCTGAAACTGCATTGCTGCCATGGAAAAATAGGAAAGCGCTATAGTATAGCATATAGATTGACCAATATATGTGTGCCCAATAGCCAGAGTCAAGGCGTCCTTCATTGTTAGGTCTCTGTCCTGCTTTGTCACCTCTTCTGGGCTAGAAGCCTACAATTTATGGGGCAGGAGTGAACCAGCTAACTACGTAAAATGACCTGAGGCTGATGGGAGTGGGCGTGCACATGCCAAAAAAGGATTAGATACAAATAGCAGAAAATGACCAGCACATCCAAGCTAGTGTAAACAGGAGCCAACTTAAAAAAAAATTAAACTATTTTTAGTTGGACCTGTTCACACTAGCTTGGATGTGCTGGTCATTTTCTGCTATTTGGAACTATTCCCAAACAACAAAGAATTATCCGGTCATACTCACAACAGGTGTAAGGGAACCATTCATGGTGGTGCTATACTTTACAAAACTTTTATGCATACACATAGGGAGAGATCTGTTAATCAGGAATGCGGGGCAGGGAGAAGCCACTATTAACCTGTCTCCAACTAATCAGCGTTTCATAGTAAACCATTGTCTGATTCATGCTGCCCGTGGTTGAGGTCTCATGAATCTCAGGACATGTTCCTTTATCCTCCATGCTGCACCTAACTGTGCACATTTAGTGGGAACCAAAGGAGGCCTATAATACTTCATCTGACCCACTAATTGAGAAATAAATACCAATAATTATATTTTTATGCAGCCTGTGAAGCCTGTATCATATATTTGTTGGGTTTGTAGAAAGCTGAATACCAAGTGGTGTTCCTAACGCTAGGGTCATACAACCATTTTTCTCTCATCCAAGAAAATCGGTCCAATTATGCTAATCACACTGATGAAAGTGTGATCCAAAAAAAAAAAAAGTTTATACATCTGCTTCATTCAATCTGTCCATGAAAATCGGACCACACTCAGATGACATCCGAGTGCAGTCTGATTTTTTCAACTGATTCAGACCCATAGATTTGAATGGCCAAGGGCTTTCTGATTATTGGAGGAACTCGTGCATGTTGCAATATTCGATTCGGTCCAAGGAAAAATTTGTACATGTGCACTGGATCAATGAATAAAATGGAGATGAGTTCTATCCGTCAAAACAATTGATAGCACTTGTCCAATTATTACAGTCGCGTGCATGAGCCCTATGAAATGATATTTTTTGTAGAACTTTTCAACTTTCATTCAGTGATTGGTGCATGGCAGCCAACAGGTGAATTTGGCCTTTGCCAGTAGTACTACTGCACTGATGGTAGCCCTGGCTGCTCATACGTAAAGAACAGCTGTAACCCTTGCACACCTGAACAGTACGTAGTAGTAATATATTTCCAATCTAGAGCTGTCAGGCTGTAACTTCCTATATTGATATCAGCTGATTGTCTCCTGTTATCCTAGTGTGACAACCCCATTTAACCATCATACAATCTGTACCTCCAGCACAGGTCAGGGTCCCTTTATTCTGTTTATGTGCCTAGAATATACTGTATTGTACAGTAAGCCTTGGCAGCGTACTGTTGCAGTTTTGATCACTGTGAGTGCAGCGAAGCAAATGAAAAAAATATTATTGAAAAGCATTGGCAGTAAGTTTCTATACAGCCTATTTGCAATACGCTACTGAATCATTTTGCTCTTTCCTAATCCGAAAAGTGCATCTCTGGCTGTAGAGCAGTATTACATAGATAAAGGTTGTTCTGAGCTTGTTGCTAGAGAACTTGTCAGGGTAATATGTATATCCTCACATAGCCGGAATAGATTGGGACTTGGCCTTTCATTAGACTGAGCTGTTGTCCATTTCTTATAACAAATACCAGCAGATTTGTTTGCACATTTGATTGTATACGTAATCCTACTAGATACCTGTCTGCCTAATGAAACAAATCATATTCATTGCAGGTTAAGCTGTGATGGCTAAGGCTAACCTGGCACTGTGCAGCTAAATTACAGTCTGTCCAATTCTGTACAATGTGGACAACACAAGTCGAAGTTATTAAAGGGAATCTGTTAGCTCACATATCAGCGAGGCATCACTCAGATAATATAATGTCATGTCCTAAAATACCATGTATTAACAATAGGAAACAAAACAAAAATAAAATCAAATAAATATTTATTGATATATTTATGTAGTAATATATAAGGAATGCCTTATTATCCTGCTTGCCTATTGTCCTGTAGCCCAGAGGTCCCCAACCGCCGGTCCGCGGACCAGGACCGGGCCGTTGGGGTTTTTCAGCCGGTCCGCGGGGAGAGGGGGCCCCTCCAGCCTCCAGCAGGGCCGCCATCAGGGCATGACTGCCCTGACTCCAGTATGGGGCCCGGCCGGTAGGAGCCCCCTCGGAGCCCCCCTCTTGTGCGTCTCTCTCCTCATGGGGCCCCCGGCCGCATGCTAAGCGCCGGGTCCGGGACATCTTAGCGCTGCGCTGCTGCGGCAGCACCTTCATGATTCCCCTGACTTCCGGTCATGTGACGGCGCCGTCACATGGCCGGAAGTCAGGAGAACCTGGTGTCAGCGATTTGGACGAGCGCCAGGATTCTGCAGGGATCGCATGGGGGTAAGTATAACAAGTTTTATTTTTTTTTAAATACAATTAACAAGGAGTGGGGGGAATGGGAGATGCACATGGGGGGAGGGGAGAGATGAGAGATGCACATGGGGGAGGGGAGAGATGAGAGATCCACATGGGGGGGAGGGGAGAGATGAGAGATGCACATGGGGGAGGGGAGAGATGAGAGATCCACATGGGGGGGAGGGGAGAGATGAGAGATGCACATGGGAGGGAGGGGAGAGATGAGAGATGCACATGGGGGGAGGGGAGAGATGAGAGATGCACATGGGAGGGAGGGGAGAGATGAGAGATGCACGGGGGGGTGAGAGATGCACGGGGGGGTGAGAGATGCACGGGGGGGATGAGAGATGCACGGGGGGTGGATGAGAGATGCACGGGGGGGTGAGAGATGCACGGAGGGGATGAGAGATGCACGGGGGGTGGATGAGAGATGCACGGGGGGTGGATGAGAGATGCACGGGGGTGAGCTGCACATGGGGGGGTGAGAGATGCACGGAGGGGGATGAGAGATGCACGGAGGGGGATGAGAGATGCACGGAGGGGGATGAGAGATGCACAGGGGTGAGCTGCACATGGGGGGGTGAGAGATGCACATGGGGGGGTTATGTTTACATAACTTTGTTGCCTTATGAAGGGCGGGGGGGGCCCCCAAAAATTTCTTGCACAGGGGCCCACTACAGTCTGTGTCCGCCCCTGGGATGAAGTAAATGCAGCTGAACAGCAGCTGTCAGGACAGCTGCCCTGTCCTGCTGCAGGGCGTGATGGGGCCTCAGTGATGCGGCTCCTGGCACAGCACATTATGTGGGGCTCCTGGCATAGCTCCTGGCGGGGACCTGGTCTACACTATATGATAAGTATGCACTAAACTCCAAATCCCTCCATTACCCCGCCCCCATATGACCAAAGCCCCGCCCACCCCACCCCCTCCTTGCTGGGCCATGGAAAAATGATCTTGCTTCAAGCCGGTCCCTGGTGCAAAAAAGGTTGGGGACCACTGCTGTAGCCCATCCCAGTCTTGTGCAGGTCTACAATTTTGTCCCTGGAGTCCTTAGACAGTGTTTTGGTCTTGGCCATTATGGAGAGTTTGAGTATGATTGACTGAGTGTGTGGACAGGTGTCTTTTATATAGGGAACGAGTTCAAACTCGTGCAGAATAGGAAAGCTTCTTAAAGAAAAACTAACAGGTCTGTGAGAGCCAGAATTCTTGCTGGTTAGTAGTTGATCAAATACTTATTTCATGCAATAAAATGCAATTTAATTATGTAAAAATTATACAATGTGATTTTCTTGTTTTTCTTTCTAGATTGTCTCTCACAGTTGAGGTGTACCGACGATAAAAATTACAGACCTCTCCATTCTTTGTAGGTGGGATAACTTGCAAAATCACCAGTGTATCAAATACTTACTTTCCCCAATGTCTATATCTATATATATATATATATATATATATATATATATATATATATATATATATATATACATACATACATACATATATATATATATATATATATACTGCTCAAAAAAATAAAGGGAACACTCAAATAACACATCCTAGATCTGAATGAATGAAATACTCTCATTGAATACTTTGTTCTGTACAAAGTTGAATGTGCTGACAACAGAATTACACATCAATGGAAATCAAATTTATTAACCAATGGAGGCCTGGATTTGGAGTCACCCTCAAAATTAAAGTGGAAAAACACACTACAGGCTGATCCAACTTTCATGTAATGTCCTTAAAACAAGTCAAAATGAGGCTCAGTATTGTGTGTGGCCTCCACGTGCCTGTATGACCTCCCTACAACACCTGGGCATGCTCCTGATGAGGTTGCGGTTGGTCTCCTGTGGGATCTCCTCCCAGACCTGGACTAAAGCATCAGCGAACTCCTGGATAGTCTGTGGTGCAACGTGACGTTGGTGGATGGAGCGAGACATGATATCACAGATGTGCTCAATTGGATTCAATTCTGGGGAACGGGAGGGCCAGTCCATAGCTTCAATGCCGTCATCTTGCAGGAACTGCTGACACACTCCAGCCACATGAGGTCTGGCATCGTCCTGCATTAGGAGGAACCCAGGGCCAACTGCACCAGCATATGGTCTTACAAGGGGTTTGAGGATCTCATCTCGGTACCTAATGGCAGTCAGGCTACCTCTGGCGAGCACATGGAGGACTGTGCGGCCCTCCAAAGAAATGCCACCCCACACCATTACTGACCCACTGTCAAACCAGTCATGCTGAAGGATGTTGCAGGCAGCACATCGCTCTCCACGGCGTCTCCAGACTCTGTCACGTCTGTCACATGTGCTCAGTATGAACCTGCTTTCATCTGTGAAGAACACAGGGCGCCAGTGGCGACTTTGCCAATCCTGGTGTTCTGTGGCAAATGCCAAGCGTCCTGCACGGTGTTGGGCTGTGATCACAACCCCCATCTGTGGACGTCGGGCCCTCATACCACCCTCATGGAGTGTTCCTCCTGTTCCTCCTTGCACAAAGGTGGAGGTAGCGGTCCTGCTGCTGGGTTGTTGCCCTCCTACAGCCACCTCCACATCTCCTTGTGTACTGGCCTGTCCCCTGGTAGCGCCTCCAGCCTCTGGACGCTACGCTGACAGATGTTATGATAGGCTACAAGCACTAAGGAAAGACAGGAGATCTGTCCCTACAATAGAACTAAGCTAGATCCCTACGATGTAATGGGGAACCTGATCCTGCGATCAGACCCGCTAAAGTCCTCAGCTAGTCTGAACGAAGACCTATAGATGTGAGGGAGGGATCCCTACAAGAACTAGGGACTGGGAGAAAGATGGACACCTCCTAGCAGAAATTGTAGCAGTAAAAAGACAAACACACAACATAGAACATAAAGGTCAAAAGACCTAGCTAAACTGACTGAGAAAGGTTACAAAGCACCTGGCTAGCTTAAGAGTAGAAATTACAATGAAGTCCAGCATGGCCAGAAGGGCGGAGCAGGATTAAATAGGCAAAAAGGTCATGTGACCAGCAAAATAGAAAAAACCTAACAGGAGAGTTCTAACAGTACCCCCTCTTCTAAGAGGATCCTCCGGATCCCCTAGGCCCAGGCTTATCCGGAAACCTCTTGTGCAATGCTCTGACAAGTCTGGAAGCAGAAACATCATCCGCCCTCACCCATGAGTTATCCTCGGGACCGAAACCCTTCCAAGCGACGAGATACTGCAAACTCCCCCTATACCGTCTAGAATTAAGGATGCGGGAAATTTCATATTCCCCGTCCTCCACCACCAGAGGAACAGTGGCAGTGGTGTCTCTATCTGATACATCAGCTTTTTTCAATAGAGAAACATGAAACACCGGATTAATCTTCCAGGAGGTAGGAACCTCCAACCTAACAGCAGATTGGTTAACTACCTGAAGCACATTAAAGGGCCCTACAAACTTGGGACCCAATTTTTTAGAAGGAATCCTCAACCGCAGATTCTTAGAGGACAACCAAACCATGTCACCAACAGTAAACAAAACCTCTTGACGTTTCCTGTCAAAGTACCTCTTAGATTTTTTGTTAGCCTTCTGAAGATTACCAGGCACATCCGTCCAAACTCTCTCCAAATCACCGGAAAAACTCTCCTCCTCAGGCACAGCCAATACCAATTTGGAGAATGACCCAAAAGACGGATGTCTCCCAGAACAGCAAAAAAAAGGCGAACACCCAGCAGAAGAGGATGTATGGTTGTTAAGAGCAAATTCAGCAAGCGGCAGAAACTCAGACCACCCCTCTTGATTGTCTGCCACAAAGCAACGCAAGAACTGCTCAACATCCTGGTTCTTTCTTTCTGTCTGGCCATTAGACTCAGGATGATATCCAGATGAAAACGACAAATGAACTACCAACCTGTCACAAAAGGCACACCAAAAACGAGCCACAAACTGAGGTCCCCTATCAGAAACAATGTCAGTAGGAACACCATGGAGTCTGACAATTTCCTTGACAAAGGCCTTAGCGAGTGTCTTAGCGCAGGGCAGTTTGATGAAGGGAACCAAGTGACACATCTTGCTAAAACGGTCCACGACCACCCAGATGACCGTGAAACCCTCAGAGGAGGGAAGGTCAGTAATAAAGTCCATAGCCAAATGTGTCCAAGGTGCACTAGGAACCTCCAGAGGGCAAAGCAACCCCGCAGCAGGAGTATGAGAAGACTTAGATCTAGCACACACAGTACATTGACGCACCCACTTAATGACTTCCTTCTGCCATCCAGGCCACCAAAAACTGCGACCCACAAGTCTCTTGATCTCAGAAATTCCTGGATGACCTGCCAACAGAGACTCATGACACTCAACAAACAAATCTCTCCTAAAGGTCCTAGGCACAAACAACCTCCCATGGGGAGTGTTAGATGGGGCATTCTCCTGTGCTTTAAGAATCTCATCTTCCAAAACGGAGTCCAATGCAGCAATCACAACACCTTCTTGTAAAATGCTCTCCTCCTCCTCAGCACCGACCATGGGAGAAAAGCTGCGAGACAACGCATCAGCTTTAACATTCTTGGTACCCGGGATGTAAGTAGCGGAAAAATTAAACCGCGAAAAAAAAAGTGCCCACCTAGCCTGACGGGCATTCAAGCGCTTGGCAGCATCAAGATAGATCAGATTTTTATGATCAGTGAAAACCTGAATGGGAAATTCAGCACCTTCCAAGAGATGACGCCAGTGTTCAAATGCGAGTTTAATAGCCAGCAATTCCCGATTACCAATATCGTAATTAAGTTCAGTCTCAGAAATTTTTTTTTTAAAAAAAGGCACAGGGATGTACTCCATCCTTGTTTTCCTGAGGCAACACCGCACCGACCCCCACAGAAGAAGCATCAACCTCAACCAAAAACGGCTTAGTCACATCAGGCTGCATAAGGATGGGGGCAGAGCTGAACCTCTCCTTTAGAAACACAAACGCTTCAATGGCCTCTGTAGTCCACTGAACCGTATTAGCACCTTTCCTGGTGAGATCGGTCAGTGGTTTAACAATAATAGAAAAATTTTAATGAATTTTCTGCAATAATTGGCGAAACCCAAAAACCTCTGTATCGATTTCAAACCAATAGGCCTAGGCCATTCCTGCACAGCTTGAACTTTCACCGGGTCCATCTCAAAGCCCTCGCTGGAGATAATGTAGCCCAGAAAACTAATTCTCTGTACAGCGAACTCACATTTCTCTAGCTTAGCAAAAAGCGAATTGTCAATTAATAACTGTAATACCTCACGTACGCTCCGCCAATGAGACTCCAGATCAGGCGAATAAATCAAAATGTCATCCGAATACACAACCATATTTTTGCCGATCAAAGGTCTAAGGATGTCCTTAATAAGATTCTGAAAAAATGCTGGTGCATTGGTAAGACCAAAAGGCATAACCAGATTCTCAAAATGACCCACAGGAGTGTTAAAAGCAGTCTTCCATTCATCACCCTCCTTCATGCGCAACAAATTGTATGCCCCCTGGAGATCAATTTTAGAGAACCACTTGGCCCCCACTAACTGGTTAAACAAATCAGGAATCAATGGCAGTGGGTAGGGATTACGTACAGTAATTTTATTAATCTCGCGAAAGTCCAGACAAGGACGTAAACCGCCGTCCTTTTTTTTAACAAAAAAAAATCCAACAGCCACAGGTGACTTAGAGGGTCTGATATGACCGGCGGCCAAGCTCGTCTGTATGTATTCCTCCAAAGCCTTTCTCTCGGGAATAGTAAGATTAAATAAACGACTTTTAGGAAGAGTCGCTCCAGGGACAAATTCAGTGGTACAATCATAGTCTCTATGGGGAGGCAAAATTTGCGACTCCTCCTCAGAAAAAACTTTCCAAAAATCCTGAATAGGTACAGGTAATTCCCCTTTATCCACAGCAGCAATGCGCCCGTTACAACACTTGTCATAACACTTCGGGCTCCAGGACTTAATTTCATTAGTAGACCAATCCAGTACAGGATTGTGCAATTTTAACCAGGGCAACCCCAAAATTACTGGAGAAGGCAAATTATTTAATACTACCAAATCCAAATTTTCTTGGTGAATACCATTAATAGTGAGGGGAAATTCATAAACCTTGTGAGTAACACGTTTCAAGGGAGAGCCATCGACAGAAACCACTGCAATAGGGGATGACAAAGGTTTGGGTTTTAATTTAAGTTTTTCCAAGAATCCCCCATCAATCACATTCAGAGTAGAACCACAATCCACAAATACCCGAAATTCAATTAATTCTTCCTGAGCTGCAGTAGTAGCAGAAAGAAATACCCCCTTAGTGTTTAAACAGGTTATACGGGCGTAACTGACCTTTTTTTTTTTTTTTTTCATTGTTCATACGAAGCACACAGTTCTTAATGCAATGGTCAGATTTTCCGCAATAAAAGCACAAACCTTCAGAAAACCTGCGGTCTTTTTCCTGAGAGCGGGGTGACATCGCCCCAATCTCCATCGGCTCTCCAATGTCAGTACAGACCCTCTCAAGACTAGGAGCTGACATGGCAAAGGATTTACTCTCATTAACCCTTGCACGCAGTCTCCTGTCCACCCGTATAGCTAATTGCATTGCCTCCTGCAAGTTTCCAGGTGTAGGATAAGCAATAAGCAGATCCTTAACTCTTTCACCTAGCCCAGTAAGAAACAAACTTTTCAGAGCTGAATCGTTCCACCCCACCTGAGCAGACCACCGACGGAAGTGAGTACAATAATTTTCCACATTACCTGATCCCTGTCTCAAAAGTCTCAATTCCGTCTCAGCTGATGAGACACGATCAGGATCATCATACAACAACCCCAAAAAAACAATCCACTGATCTAAAGCACGGATCACTAGGTTGGAGAGAAAAGGCCCATCCCTGAGGCTCTTTGCGCAAAAGTGACATTATGAACCGTATGCGCTGTGATTCATCACCAGAGGATCTGGGTCTCAAATGAAAATACAATAAACAAGCATTTTTAAAGGAAAAAAAATCTTGTTGCTCACCAAAAAATAAATCAGGCAATCGTACCTTTGGCTCCACAAAATGCGCTCCAGAACAGCTACTCACGTGTTGTTGGAGCTCGGCCACCTCCAGAGAGAGTCCCTGCAGGCGTTGAGCCAAATCCTGAACCGACACCATGATGGAAACTGGAGGTTTTTCCTTAGAGATATTTTTGGGCTGGACTTACTGTTATGATAGGCTACTAGCACTAAGGAAAGACAGGAGATCTGTCCCTACAATAGAACTAAGCTAGATCCCTACGATGTAACGGGGAACCTGATCCTGCGATCAGACCCGCTAAAGTCCTCAGCTAGTCTGAACGAAGACCTATAGATGTGAGGGAGGGATCCCTACAAGAACTAGGGACTGGGAGAAAGATGGACACCTCCTAGCAGAAATTGTAGCAGTAAAAAGACAAACACACAACATAGAACATAAAGGTCAAAAGACCTAGCTAAACTGACTGAGAAAGGTTACAAAGCACCTGGCTAGCTTAAGAGTAGAAATTACAATGAAGTCCAGCATGGCCAGAAGGGCGGAGCAGGATTAAATAGGCAAAAAGGTCATGTGACCAGCAAAATAGAAAAAACCTAACAGGAGAGTTCTAACAACAGACACAGCAAACCTTCTTGCCACAGCTCGCATTGATGTGCCATCCTGGATGAGCTGCACTACCTGAGCAGCTTCTGTGGGTTATAGAGTCCGTCTCATGCTACCACGAGTGTGAAAGCACAACCAACATTCAAAAGTGACCAAAACATCAGCCAGAAAGCATTGGTACCAAGATGTGGTCTGTGGTTCCCACCTGCAGAACCACTCCTTTATTGAGTGTGTCTTGATAATTAGATCAAAGCAAAATAGTGGTATAAGAGTTAAAATATAACCTTTAATAAATTATGTGAATAAAATCCTATATAGGAATAGTGATAGTGTCTTGATAATTGCCAATAATTTCCATATATTGTCTATTCCATTTGCACAACAGCATGTGAAATTGATTGTCAATCAGTGTTGCTTCCTAAGTGGACAGTTTGATTTCACAGAAGTTTGATTTACTTGGAGTTATTGTTATGATCTGCAACAAGTACTAAGGAAAGAAAGGGGAAAGCTGTGCCTACAGTCAGACTAAGCTGAATCCCTTTGATGTAGCGGGCTGCTTGTTCCTAGCGAACAGACCCGCCTTAGTCCTCGGCTAGTCTGAACGAAGACCTATAGCATAAGGGGAGGGGTCCCTAAAAGAACTAAGGACTGGAACAAAAATGGGACACCTCCTAAACAGAGAAGTTGTTGCAGAACACAAAAAGACTAACTGACAAAAAGGTACTAGAGGTCCCAGAAGGACCAAGCAAATTGACAGAGAAAGGCAACGAAGCACCTGGCTAGCAAAACAGTCAAACAACACTGAAGTCCAGCACAGCCAAAAGGACAGAGCTGGAATATAAAGGCAGATGGTCACGTGACCGCAAAACACAAGATGGAAAAAACAAACAGGAGGGTTCTAACAGTACACCCTCTTTTATGAGGATCCTCCGGATCCTCCAGGCCCAAGCCTTTCCGGAAACCTCTTGTGGAAAGCTTTAACAAGCCTAGGAGCAAAGACATCATCCGTCCTTATCCAGGAGTTATCTTCGGAACCGAAACCCTGCCAGGAGACAAGATACTGTAATCTCCCTCTATGCCATCTAGAATTCAACATACGAGAAATTTCATATTCACCGTCTTCCACCACAGGAGGAACTGTGACAGTGGCATCCCTGTCTGATACATCAGCCTTTTTCAACAAGGAAACATGAAACACAGGATTAATCTTCCAGGAAGTAGGGACATCCAACCTAACAGCAGACGGGTTAACAACCTGAAGCATTTTAAATGGACTCACAAACTTTGGATCCAGTTTTTTAGAGGGAATCCTCCACCGCAGGTTCTTCGAAGACAACCAAACCATGTCACCCACAGTAAACAAAACCTCCTTACGTTTCCTGTCAAAATACTTCTTGGACTTCTTGTTAGCCTCTTGAAGGTTGCAACGTACATTAGTCCAAACTCTCTCCAAATCACCGGAAACATTCTCCTCCTCCGGCACCGCCGACCCCAATTTGGAGAACAAACCAAAAGACGGATGTCTCCCAGTACAACAAAAAAAAGGAGAACACCCAGCAGAGGAGGATGTATGATTGTTAAGAGCAAATTCCGCGAGAGGCAGAAACTCAGACGACACCTCTTGATTGTCCACCAAAAAACAACGCAAAAACTGTTCTACATCCAGGGTCTTTCTTTCAGTCTGTTCATTAGACTCAGGATGATACCGAGACGAAAATGACAAATGGACTCCCAACCGGTCACAAAAAGCACGCCAAAAGCGAGCCACAAACTGAGGTCCTCTATCAGAAACAATATCCGTGGGAACGCCATGCAGCTTGACAATCTCCTTAACAAACGCCTTAGCGAGTGTCTTGGCGCAGGGCAACTTAATGAATGGAACTAAATGACACATCTTACTAAAACGGTCCATGACCACCCAGATGACAGTAAAACTCTTGGACACAGGAAGATCAGTAATAAAATCCATTGTGAGATGCGTCCAAGGCGCACTAGGAACCTCCAGAGGGCAAAGCAACCCCGCAGCAGGAGTATGTGAAGCCTTTGACCTAGCACACACAGTACATTGACGCACCCACTTGATGACTTCTTTCTGCCATCCAGGCCACCAAAAACTGCGACTGATAAGTCTCTTAGTCTCCGAAATTCCTGGATGACCTGCTAACCGAGACTCACGACACTCCACAAACAAATCTCTCCTAAAGGTTCTAGGAACGAACAACCTCCAATGGGGAGTGTTAGATGGGGCATCATCTTGATCTTTCAGAATCCCATTCTCCAAAACGGAGTCCAATGCCGCCACCACAACTCCTTTCTGTAAAATGCTCTCCTCCTCCTCGGCACCCACCGTAGGAGAGAAGCTGTGAGATAAAGCATCGGCTTTAACATTCTTAGTACCAGAGATATAGGTAACAGAAAAATTTAACCGAGAAAAAAAAAGTGCCCACCTAGCTTTGACGGGCATTCAAGCGCTTGGCAGCATCCAGATAGATCAAATTCTTATGATCTGTGAAAACCTGAGTAGGAAATCTAGCGCCTTCCAAAAAATGACGCCAACGTTCAAACGCGAGTTTAATAGCCAGCAACTCCCAATTTCCAACATCATAATTCAGTTTGGTTTCCGAATTTTTTTTCGAAAATAAGGCACAAGGATGTACTCCATCCTTGTTCTCCTGAGACAAAACTGCTCCGACCCCCACCGATGAAGCATCGACCTCGACCAAAAAAGGCTTGGTCTCATCAGGCTGCATAAGGATAGGGGTAGAACTGAACCTCTCTTTGAGATACTTAAACGCTTCAATGGCCTCAGTAGTCCACTGAATCGTATTCGCACCTTTTCTGGTGAGAACAGCTAGAGGCTTAACAATTACAGAAAAATTCTTAATGAATTTTCTGTAATAATTGGCAAAACCCAAAAATCTCTGTATAGATTTCAAACCAATAGGCCTAGGCCATTCCTGCACAGCCTGAACCTTCACAGGGTCCATCTCAAAGCCCTCGCTGGAGACAATGTAGCCCAAAAAAATAATTTTCTGCATAGCGAACTCACATTTCTCCAGCTTCTCAAAGAGTGAATTATCACTCAATAACTGCAAAACTTCACGTACACTCTGCCAATGGGACTCTAGATCTGGTGAATTAAACAAAATGTCATCCAAATACACAACCACATTCTTACCAATCAAAGGTCTCAGGATGTCATTAATAAGGTTCTGAAAAAATGTAGGTGCATTGGTAAGACCAAAAAGCATCACCAGATTCTCAAAATGACCTACCGGAGTGTTAAAAGCAGTTTTCCATTCATCACCCTCCTTCACTCGTAACAAATTGTATGCCCCCCGGAGATCAAGTTTAGAGAACCACTTGACCCCCACTAACTGGTTAGACAAGTCAGGAATTAACGGCAATGGGTAGGAATTGAGTACGGTAATCTTATTAATTTCACGTAAATCAAGACATGGACGTAAACCCCCGTCCTTTTTTTTAGCAAAGAAAAATCCAACTGCCACAGGCGACTTAGAAGGTCTAATGTGACCAGCAGCCAGGCTAGTCTGTATGTACTCCTCCAAGGCCTTTCTTTCAGGGATAGTCAGATTAAACAAGCGACTCTTGGGAAGAGTAGCTCCCGGAAAAAACTCAATGGCGCAATCATAATCCATATGAGGAGGTAAAACTTGCGACTCCTCCTCCAAAAAAACCCTCCAAAAATCTTGAACAGGTACAGGTAATTCCCCTTTTTCCACAGCCACAATGCGACCATTACAACATTTATCATAGCACTTTGGACTCCAAGACTTAATCATATTAGTAGACCAGTCCAGTAAAGGATTGTGCAGTTTTAACCAAGGCAAACCTAAAACGACCGGAGAGGGTAAATTATTCAATACAACCAAATCCAAAATTTCTTGGTGAACTCCATTGATAGTGAGGGGAAATGCAGCAACCTTGTGAGTAATACATTTCAAGGGAGTGTTATCAATTGCAATCACAGAAATAGGTGATGACAAAGGTTTGGATTTCAATTTAAGTTTTTCCAAAAACCCTTTATCAATCACATTAAGTGTTGAACCACAATCCACAAATACCTGAAATTCAATCAAATCGTCCTGCAAAATAGCACTCCCAGAAAGAAATACTCCTGCAGAGCGTAAACAAGCAATACGGGCGTACCTGACCTCTTTTTTTTTTTTTACTTAAACGAAGCTCACAATACTTAATCAAATGGTCTGCTTTACCACAATAAAGATACAATCCCTCAGAATTATTTACTTCTTGTGGACGAGCATTTGCCCTGCTTGTGTGGTGGATACACGCTACAGCAAATTTCCCAGACCGCTGTTTTGAAATGAGCTGTGCACTTATACTGTATATTCCCACAGCAATGGTGATAACATCCTTCTTGCATATGCGATCATCATAGATGATTATTAGCTTCAGGAAATAAATAAAAAAAAGGTTGCTATTGAAAGACTGCAAGTAAAGATCTTCAAAAGAATAAATACAGAAAATACATTTAGGCTGTGTGCCCACAAAAACGCTGCAGAAACGCTTAAAAAACGCATGGTAGAAGGTCTGCCATGTTCCCCAATGATAATCCGCATGTGTTGTGCACATGCTGCGGAAATTTCCGCTGCGGATTATCATTGCGGAAAAAAACGCAGCACTACCAATTATTTTGCGGAAGCTCTGCGTTTTCGCCGCCATTGACTTGCATTAGAACGTGCCAATTCCGCAAGACTGCATCTGTACATGCGTAATTGGCGCGTTCTAATGTGCGGATGGTACCCAGGTGTGGAGGACAGGAAACTCTCCTCCACACCCAGGTACCATTAAAAGCTGTAAAAAAAGAATAAAATAAAAAATAAAGATTATATTCACCTTCCGACGCCCCCCGGACTCCTTCCCTGTGCTTGCCTACAGATCGCGCAGGACTGAAGGACCTGCGGTGACGTCACAGTCATGTGATGGCAGGTCTTTCAGTACTGCGTACCGCGATCTGCCGGCAGCCAGCACAGGAGCGCAGCCAGACTGCAGGAGCCATCAGAAGGTAAGTATAGGTTTATTTATTTATTTTTAACTATTCTCTCGGGTCACACTATATAAATCCATGCCGTTTACATGGATTTATATAGTGTGACCTAGTTGTCAAGCACTTTCCAAGTGATGCTAAAATCGCTTGGAAAGCGCTTGACACCCGCATGCGGAAATGCCAGTGAAGAACGCTTCATTTCCGCATGTCCCTGGTAGGAAAAACGCATGTACAATCCGCATGCGTTTTTTTCTGCCAGGGAGATGCAGAAACGCTCTGGAAAAAATCCTGATCATTTCTGCATCGTGGGCATATAGCCTTAAAACATTTCATTATGCAAATATTTGCAAAATATTGGAAATTTTACAATGTGCTGTTCTTCATAGTGTTGATCGAGCACTAAAATGCTCGGGTGCTCGAAGCTCGGGCCGAGTTCACCGTGATACTCGGGTGCTCGACCCGAGCGCCGAGCCAAATGTTAGTCTATGGGAGACCCGAGCATTTTTGCGGCGGCACCCCCGGCGGTCTGTAGAAAGCCTAAAAAGTGCCCAAAACAATAGTGACAGTGCTCAAATGACATGGGGACAGCATGGGGATCACCTCAGAAAGCATTTCTGACCCCCAGGTCACTGCTGTCAACAACGTGGTCAGAGATAGTAAGCCACTTTTACTGGCTCACAATAAAACGTTCAAAAACTAAACTGAAACTGTTTTCCTGTGAAATATGTTAAGGAACATACTTTCCAGGGTAAAGACTTCTGTATAAGGTAAAATAAATAACCAAAAACAAAAATACTTCTCCACACCTTGGGCTATGTTCACAAGTAGCATTTTTTATGCGTTTTTGCACTTTTGTATTGCTTTCAACCATGACAAATGCATTCACCGGGAAATGTCATTTTAACATTTTACAACCTTATCTGGCCATGTGCTGTGTGACACATGCATACAGTGCTGAAAAGACATGGGAACAGCATGGGGAAGACCCCTGGAAGCATCTCTGACACCCAGGTCACTGCATAAAAGTGTGCCCATCAGAAGTGATCCTTGCCGCATCAGAAAATGAAGACTTGCAACTATCCCCGTGCAAGTCCTTGTCCCATGGCAGTGTTCAACTGTACCTTCCCCATTCCTTGCAATGCAAGCACAAGTATGCAGCCTGCCACCCACCCACCTCCAGGCTGCAATACCATACTGCTTGCACTTGAAATTGGGCCTTTTAGGCATGTGGAGGCGGAATCTGGCCATCACGTCATGGCTGCGGCGGCGGCCTGGTATCCATACTCAGTCCCCAGCCGCCCGGCGGCTGGGTGTCCATGCTTGGTCCCCAGCCGCCTGGGGGCGTCCGGGTGTCCATAAACGGTCCACAGCCGCCCCTATTTGTCCCGGTGCGCCTTATACACAAGCGCACATACGAAAACATTACCTGTGCCCTCCCCAGTGCATTTAGTGGGAAGGACAGCCTAACCACAGACACGTGGACAAGTGAATGTGGCCAGGGATGGTCCATCTCACTGACGCCTTCACACTGGGTTAATATTGTGGAATCCGGGACACAGTTGGACAATGGGATGCAACACATCCTCCAGACATAGAGGATTGCGGGTCCTGGGTCAATCAGGCTTCAACACAAAGTTCAGAAGGTAGACAGCAGCAGTGGTCGGCCTCCTACACAACGAGTAAATTATTCATGATCATGAGGCCATCCATCTCCTTAGCTTTCTGTTCCTTGGAATGCAAGCGCATGTATGTAGTAGCGGCTAGGCCTGAGGTGGTCAGCGTTTTGGCGCATATCCTACCTCCTCCGAGGATTGCTAGATGTTTTTCTGCTACTATCCCAGTTCTATGACTCCCGTTAAAACAAAGCTTCAGGTGATGAATGATGGATGAGGTGGTGGCAAAGGAGAAAGAGCAGGAGGAACAGGGACCATTCACATCAATATCAGGCCAGTCAACCACACATGTCTTGTAGGATATGTTTCTGTACCAAAAGGAGCGGTTCGGCTACACAGTTATAGGGCATACAGTGAGTGCAATGCCTACCAAAAATTTCGAGGCACTCCAATGCCCCTTGGAAGTGACATGGAGGTCAGAGGGCCTTAGCTAAACCTTTTTTTCCATTTATAGCAACTGGGTCTCCTGTACACTATTGGCCTAAGCAGTGAATGGAAGGCTTTCCAAAAATTATGAGGAACTGCAATGCCCCTTGAAACAGACGTGGATTACAGCGTACTAAAAACCTTCTACCCATTATTGGGGAGTGGGTCTCCCTTAGTGTTCGCCTATGCATTGAAAAGCAAAAGCTGACTAAAATTAGGAGGAAATGCAATGCCCGTTGGAAGAGTCGTGGAGGTTAGAGGTAATTAAAAACAACATTTCAATGCCCCTTGGAAGAGCTGTGGAGTTCAGAGTGGTTTAACAAGACAGTTTTAATGCCCCTTGGAAGAGATGTGGAGGTCACAGTAGCTTAACAAGATGGTTTTAGTGCCCCTTGGAAGAGACGTGGAGTTCAGAGTGGTTTAACAAGATGGTTTTAATGCCCCTTGGAAGAGATGTGTAGGTCACAGTAGCTTAACAAGATGGTTTTAATGCCCCTTGGAAGAGACGTGGAGGTCCCAGTGGAATAAAAAGACAAATCAATGCCCCTTGGAAGAGTGGTGGAGTTCAGAGTGGTTTAACAAGATGGTTTTAATGCCCCTTGGAAGAGACGTGGAGGTCACAGTAGCTTAACAAGATGGTTTTAATGCCCCTTGGAAGAGACGTGGAGGTCACAGTGGAATAAAAAGACAATATCAATGCCTCTTGGAAGAGTGGTGGAGTTCAGAGTGGTTTAACAAGACAGTTTAATGCCCCTTGGAAGAGACGTGGAGGTCACAGTAGCTTAACAAGACGGTTTTAATTCCCCTTGGAAGAGACGTGGAGGTCACAGTGGAATAAAAAGACAATATCAATGCCCCTTGGAAGAGACGTGAGGTCCCAGTGGAATAAAAAGACAATATTAATGACCCTTGGAAGAGACGTGGATGTCACAATAGCTTAACAAGACGATTTTAATGCCCCTTACAAGAGCCATGCAGTACAGCATATTAAAAACATTATTCCCCTTATTGGGTAGTGGGTCTCCCATAGTCTTTGCCTATGCCTTCCAAGCAAAAGCTGCCAAAAATTAGGACGGAGGAACTTGCAATGCTGGCAACACGGACCATGGTCACCCTGGTGATATAGTGGTGGTGGAGGCTGAGGATAAGGAGAACAGCAAAAAACAGCCGATATGGGGAAGCATATACCCATGTGTCGGTGTGAAGCGGTGCATGGGAATACACCTCCCGAAATTACACAGTGGATTTGACTTTATGCTACTCTGCTGTCATTTGGTGGTGATGAGAAGTCTGGCCCAATCCAGCCCTTGTTCATTTTGATAAGGGTCAGCTTGTCAGCATTGTCAGTTGACAGGCGAGTGCGCTTATCAGTTATAATTCCCCAGCGGCACTAAAAACACGCTTCGATAACACGCTAGCGGCAGGGCAGGCCAGGACCTCCAAGGCGTACAGAGTGAGTTCATCCCAAGTGTCCAGCTTGGATACCCAATAATTAAAAGGCACAGAGGAATCACGGAGGACGCTGGTACAGTCGGCAAGGTACTCCCTCACCATCTTTTGAAACTTTCCACTCCTTGTGAGAGTACCCCGCGCCTCAGTGCCTGTAAGCTGGGCGGGTCTCAGAAAACTGTCCCAGAACATTGACAGTGTTCACCTGCCACTGCTGGATTGGAGTTGCGTCTCTCTCACCTGTACGCCTTGGCTGGTCAACGAACTGTGACCTCTGCCGCTAGCATGTTCAGATGGGAATTTTTTTTAACAGTTCTGCAGCAAGGGCCTTCTGGTACTGCCCCATTTTTGTAGACCTCTCCACCTCAGGAATAAGAGAGTGAAAGTTCTCCTTGTAGCGGGGGTCTAAAAGTGTCACCAACCAGTAATGACTGTCACCCAACATTTTGACAACGCGAGGGTCACGGTTAAGGCAGCGTAACATAAAGTCAGCCATGCGTGCCAGACTGGTAATGGGCAAGACTTCCGTGTCCTCACCAAGATGATGACTGACCATGCTCTCCTCCTCCTCCTCCTCCTTCCTGTCCCCCCTGGCCACCCACGCTGAACCGACGATATGACAGTTGTACAGGTACTACCGTCCACAGTGAATGATACCAGCTCCTGTTCTTCCTCCTCCTCCTCCTCTCCCTCATTGTCCCCCAATGCACGTTGGGATGAGATGAGGCTGGGCTGTGTGTAATCGCCTGCTACGGCTTCTTGATCCATCTCATCATACTCTGGCTGCAATGCCTCCTCTTTAATTCTCTGCAGAGAGCGTTGCAAAAGACAGACAAGTGGGATGCTGACGCTAATGATGGCGCCACTCACCTTCTTGGTGGACTCCTCAAAGTTTGTCAGGATGGTACATATGTCAGACATCCAGGTCCACTCCTGAGGTCTTATGTGTGGAGTCTGACCTGAATATCGACGGCCTTGTTGCAGCTGGTACTCCACAACTGCTCTCTTCTGCTCACAAATCCTTTGCAACATGTGGAGGGTAGAGTTCCAACGTGTGGGGACATCACACACCAGTCAGAGTGCCGGAAGCTGCAAACGCTGCTGCAACACAGCAAGGGCGGCGGAAGCTGTAGCCGATTTCCGAAAATGAGCTGACAGGCGGCGTCCTTTGACGAGCAGATCTGGCAACTCGGGGTATGATTTAAGAAACCGCTGAACCACGAGGTTAAGCACATGAGCCAGGCATGGTACGTGTGTGATCTCGGCTCTCCTCAGAGCCGCCACCAGGTTACGGCCATTGTCACACACGACCATGCCTGGATGTAGGTTCAGCGGTGTCAGCCACAGATCTGCCTGCTCTTTCACAGCTGTCCACAACTCACAAGCAGTGTGAGGTTTATCACCTAAGCTTATCACCTAAGCTTATGAGTTTCAGCACAGCCTGTTGCCGCTTGGCTGAGGCAGTACTGCAGTGCTTCCAGCTTGTAACTGATGTGGTGATATCTGAGATGGAGGCTGAACATGAGGAGGAGGAGGATGATGCGCAGGAGCTGTACATTGTGGGGGCAACTCTGACTGACATAGGGCCTGCAATCCTCGGTGTGTGGAGGATGTGTTCCGTCCCAAGGTCCGACTGGGTCCAGGCTTCCACTATGTTTACCCAGTGTGCCGTCAGGGAGATGTACCGTCCCTGGCCACAAGCACTTGTCAACGTGTCCGTTGTCAGGTGGACTCTCCCAGTAGCTGCGTTGTTGAGGGCACGGCAGATGTTTTGGAACACGTGCTTGTATAGTGCGGGGATGGCACACCGGGCAAAATAGTGTAGGCTGGGGACCGAGTACCGAGGGACGGCCTCCCCCATAAGGTTGCAGAAGGATTCTGTCTCCACCAGCCTAAAAGGCAGCATTTCCAATGCAAGCAGTCGTGAAAGAATTTAGGACTGTGGCTTGTGGGGTGTTGGCTGCGAATGGACAATTGAATGCTGCGGTGGGACGTGGACGTTGATGCTGTTTCTTGAGAAACTGCCATAACAAGTGTAGACTGAGAGGAGGGGGCATCTTTGCATGCAGTATGGACAGGGGATTGCCTTGCATGCACAACAGGGGGTTCTCTTACATGTACAACAGCGGAAGAAGCAGTGGTGACACCCGCTGACACTGGTCGTGGACCCTGGGGTTCGCCCCACAAAGTCGGGTGCTTTGCTGACATGTGCCTGATCATGCTGGTGGTGGTCAGGCTGGTAGTTTTGTCACCCCTGCTGATGCTGACCTGGCAGGTGGTATAAATGGCCTTTTTGGGGTTATCAGCAGAGTCTTTAAAAAAATTCCAGACTCTGGAAGACCTACCGGTTGTACTGGCAACATCCATAGTCTTGGTGTTACGGGAACGGTTGCCTGCCTTCTGTCTGTGGCCACCACCCTGCTTCATCCTGCCTGTTGGGGTACTCTGCCTCCCTCCCCCTGTGTGCTGCTGGCCTCGCTCTGTGTGTCCTCCTGCCACGTTGGGTCAGTTACTAGATCATCCACCACCTCCTCCTCTTCCACTTCCGCACCACGGTCCTCCTCCTCACTTCGTGGCAATTGTGTCTCGTCATCATCCACCTCTTGTGACAAATTGCCAGTGTTGCCTTCTTGTGGCCATGGCAGTTCAAATATTTGGCCATCGCTACATGGGATCTCCTCTTCCACCACTTCAAGCGGAGCAGGCGAGGGGCCCAAATATGGAAATTGACCAGTGAACAGCTCTTCAGAGTGTCCAATTGTGTGATCAGTTGCTGTCTGACGACACTCGGCATGGTGGGAGGAAGGAGCATCAGGGTGAGGAGGAGTATGCGGTCGAGACTCACGGCTATTAAGACTTGACCGTGTGGAAGACAGACCAGAGGTGGTGGTGCCCAGGTGACTGGAAGTATTATCTGCTATCCAATTAATAACCTGTTCACACTGATCAGTTCGCAATAGTGGTGTTGTTGTGTGCTTCCCTAGTAATTCGGTCAAGAACTGGGAGCGAGAAGATGTGGCTGTTGGTTGTGGCACATTTTCACCTTGGCCACCGCCCCGTCCTCTGCACGCACCATCACCAGAACGTCCAGTTCCACGTCCCTTGCCACGCGCCTTGCCCATTGTAAATGATGTAAAATAGCTTACACTCACACTATCAATGGCAAAAGGGTAATAAAAAGGAGAACACCTATTAAAGTTATCTCTTAGTCAAAATATCAAACCAAAGGGAAGAGATTTGTAGCCAAAGTATCAATAATATTTATAGTTGGCACAAATTTCAAAAAAATTAGCCAGAGAAAAAAGCTCTTAATCAATTTGTACGTTTATTATTCTATAAATAGAAAAGATAAAACAATGTAAAGATTACAATATATTCATGGTGGCTAATGTGAGAAGCATGACCAGGTTAGGCAGATGAAAAAAAGCCAGATGAAGGAGACCATATCCCCTATGGAAAGAACCTAGCACCAACCGCAAGTAAATATGTATAACAATATAAATGTGTGTATTAAGAAGAGATTACAGGGAAAAAAATATTCGAATAATCAGGTATCATCTCATTCAACTAGATTTAGTCATACATTATAATATAAGCAGGCTATAATATCTTCTATAAGGGATAAACTTAGATTTGCAACAAAGCCCACAAGTCAGTAGGCACATGTATTCTGCTGATCCATTATCTGCAAATAAGTCCCTATTTCATGTGGTGGATGTCGATAGCCACGCAGGCAAAACGCGCGTTGAGGACGCTATCAGCTCCCTCCTAGTAGAGCCTACACACCGCATACAAACATGTCTCAAGGTAACATGTCATTGCCATATTTATGAATTGTACCATAGTCATGTGGTTCTAGCATGTGCATATTATTTTCCCTGTTATCTCTTCTTAATACACACATTTGTATTGTTATACATATTTACTTGCGGTTGGTGCTAGGTTCTTTCCATAGGGGATATGGTCTCCTTCATCTGGCCTTTTTTTCATCTGCCTAACCTGGTCGTGCTTCTCACATTAGCCACCATGAATATATTGTAATCTTTACATTGTTTTATCTTTTCTATTTATAGAATAATAAACGTACAAATAGATTAAGAGCTTTTTTCTCTGGCTAATCTTTTTGAAATTTGTGCCAACTATAAATATTATTGATACTTTGGCTACAAATCTCTTCCCTTTGGTTTGATAATAAAAATGAGATTTGAACCATGGAAGAGGAAAACCATAGTTCTATTTCTCTGGCCTACGCCAGAATCTTTTAAACAGATATATTGGTGTCTGAACAGTCAGCGAGACACTCAAACAGTTTTTCTTAATGTAAAAAAGGCAAAAAGGTGGATTACACCCATATTTGAACTGTGGAAGAGGAAAACCACAGTTATATTTCTTTGGCCTACACCAGAATCTTTTAAACAAATATATTTGTGTCTGAACAGTCAGCGAGACACTCAAACTGTTTTTTTTTATGGAAAAAAGGCAAAAAAGTGGATAATACAGAGATTTGAACCGAGGAACTGCAAAACCACAGTTCTAGTTATCTGGCCGAAACCAGACTCTTTTAAACAGATATATTTGTGTCTGAACACTCAATTTTTTTTTTTTGGAGGGGGGGGGGGGGGGGGAGACCAAAAGGTTAATAAGACGGGTATTTGTACAGTCTGACTGAGGGAAAAAAAAAAGAGGAATTAGATGAAAAAAAAGGATTTTTCCTGGCCACTGAGACGTGGGGCTAAGTCTAGTAATTTGAACAGCAGCAGCACACAGGACTGTAATGCAGTGTTTGTTGGTATAATTGGTATTGATTTTGCAGGCTTTAGAGACCCTACACTACCTATTTCGCAGTATAAATCTCTCCGTAGCTCAGCAGCCCTCTCCCTACACTGTCTGATTCGGAGCAACTGTGTCCAAGATGGCGGCGCCCGGTTTTAAATACTCGAGGTGACGCTGTGCGGCCAGCCAATCACTGTAATGCCCACAACCAACATGGCTGCGGCATTACAGTGACTGGCTGGCAATCCCTGCATGTTCATTGGCTCTCTAAAGAGCGCCAATCATGCAGGGCGGAGACCCGAGCTCCCGCCCGAGTAACCCGAAAATGCTCGGTGCTCACCGAACATCCTGAGTAGTGAGATGCTCGAGCGAGTACCGAGCAGTGTCGAGCATGCTCGCTCAACACTATTTCTTCACCTTTAAAAGTGAATCATTATCATTAACATGACAATAGCTAATGCAAACTAAACAAATGCTGCTTGAAAAATAAATTACTATTTTACTTTCTGGTCTAGTTTGCCAGCAGAGACCAATTCACAGTGCCTGAGATCATTGATGCCTGAGCCAATATCAGTCTTATCCAGTCATAAAACATCCCATGTTGTCTTCTGAACTTGCTAGAAGATTCTCAGAAGATTCCAAGTTAAAGAGTTTTCCAGTCTGAGAATAAAAGTCTGCAGTTACTATATGTGACAGCAGACTGCCAAGTCATTACAGTGCGATGGGCACAAGGTCACGATTCCCCTTTAGTCTTCGTGTGAGTGGTCGGTCATTTGACCATAGGAATGCCATTTGCATACTTGCTGTCACGTGCTAACTAGACTCATCTGGCTTCTCTTCATTTTCTTCAATTGACAGAAGTGCAGAAGACTAGTGTTACGCTCGCGCCCGGACTGACTGGCGTGAGCATGATTAGTGATCCCACTGTACCATGAACCGAGGAGTGCCTGGAGGCGCGTAACTAAGTATCAACCCGATCCGACCAAGGTCGCACGGCAGCTTAGTCGACTCCGTGGACCAAGGAGGAACCGAGCAGAGGGACCAGGTGCGACTCCAGGTCAGACCCCGGTCACAGTTGTTGACCCACACCGGGGAATGCAGGAACAGGCAGGTCAGACTGGCATACAGGCAGGTGGGTATTGGCAAGTACGGCTGGTATGCAGACAGGTGGGCACTGGCAAGCACGGCTGGTATGCAGACAGGTGGGCACTGGCAAACACGGCTGGTATGCAGACAGGGAGATACTGGCAAGCACGGCTGGAGTGCAGACAGGGAGGTACTAGCAGGTTGGAGCGCAGGCTGGATAGGGTCCAGTACAGACTGGGAGACAGGTACCTCTGTACCTGTCTTCCAGTCTGTACTGGACCCTATCCAGCCTGCGCTCCAACCTGCTAGTACCTCCCTGATGCGGTAGACAAGCAGAGTAAAGCGAAACCGCCAGAGCGGAAGACAAGGCAGAGCAGAGAGGAACTGCTGGTGCGGTGGGTAAGTCAGGGCAGAGAGAAACCGCCGGAGCGGTGGGCAAGTCAGAGCAGAGAGAAACCGCCGGAGCGGTGGGCAAGTCAGAGCAGAGAGAAACCGCCGGAGTGGTGGGCAAGACAGAGCAGAGCTGAACCGCCGGAACGGTGGGTAAGTCAGAGCAGAGAGAAACGACCGGAGCGGTGGGCAAGACAGAGCGGAGCGAAACCGCAGGTGCGGTGGACAAGGCAGAGCATAGTGGAACCGCCGGAGCGGTGGGTAAGTCAGAGCTGAGAGAAACCGCCGGAGCGGTGGGCAAGACAGAGCGGAGCGAAACCGCAGGTGCGGTGGACAAGGCAGAGCAGAACAGGGCTGAAGGTGCAGGCAGAGAGGACAGGGCTCTGTTCACATGGAACAGACTGGAAAATGCAGGAAGATGGCTAGAACACAGGAGGTGGATACGGAGGAAGGGAAAATGGACAAGCAGAACCAGATACACACAAGGTACTTACTATGAAGTAGCGAGTGGACACAAAACTCACAAACAGAAGTACAGAGACAACGAGTTGGAGTTAGGTGCAGATTCAGATACTGCAGGAAAAGGGAAGGTAAAGACATAGAGAAAAACAGGTAACAGGCTAGGATACAGTTCAGACAGGAACTGCTACTGCAATGAGATACAAGAACGAGCCTGGGTATACAGCCCCCAGAGAAGCGAAACAGACTAGAAGACAGAGATAACAGGCCTGGGTATACAGCCCCCAGAGATGGCGGAAACAGACAAGAAGTCACAGATAACAGGTCTGGATATGCAGTCCCCAGAGATGGCGGAAACAGACAAGAAGCAGAGCTGGACCTGGAGCACACTGAATGTTAGTGTTGCTCAGGCACCTCCTACTGGGTGGAGGGGGTTTAAATATCCAGTGACTCACAGCAATAGGCTGGAGACGCATTAGGGGTGCGCCCACAGCAGCTATAAGAATCAGGAAGTAACCGGGCCGCCGCCCTAAGCAGTCAGTCAAGGGACATGCACACAGCATGAACTGGAGCAAGGTTTGTAGGCTGGACTGACAGGTAAGATTGCGGTCTTGCATAGTGAGAGGTGGTGCACTATGCAAGCACGCCGCCAGGGATGTTACAACTAGTCAGCATGTGACTGTAAGTATGCAAATAGCATACATATGTTCATTTGACCGCTCACTCACACAAAGAATATAGGGGAAGCATAGCGTACCGCATAACTGCCCACTCAAATTGGGGATAAAGTGGAATTATAGCAGTGTGCACAGCACACACTGTTATACTGTTCGGCAATCTGAAGTCACATACAGTGACTGTAGACTTTTCTTCTGAAACCAGGCAACCCCTTTTAGCTTTTCCTTTATCTGATATTAGTAATTGGATCAGTGAGGGGAGGAGTCCTGAGGAGATAATTTGCATATTCCCACTGCATTTTGGGGTAAGTGAAGAGTCTCCGCGAGCTCAAAGAACACTGGATTTTGGCTGTTGGAGCTGAAAAGAGGACATCGGTAAACCAGGGGAGGAGTCCTGAGGAGATAATTTGCATATTCCCACTGCATTTTGGGGTAAGTGAAGAGTATCCGCGAGCTCAAAGAACACTGGATTTTGGCTGTTGGAGCTGAAAAGAGGACATCGGTAAACCAGGGGAGGAGTCCTGAGGAGATAATTTGCATATTCCCACTGCATTTTGGGGTAAGTGAAGAGTCTCCGCGAGCTCAAAGAACACTGGATTTTGGCTGTTGGAGCTGAAAAGAGGACATCGGTAAACCACGCGCCTACCGGCGTGCGCATTTTGAAGCTTTTTTTTTAAGCTTTTTTCACTGTTTTCAGAACATTAACAATAAGAACATGGAAGAGTCCAGGAGCCATTTGGTGAGCTGCATATCCTGCTACATGTTCACAGACTTGCCAGTGGAAAAGCCAGACTTCACATGCCAGAAATGCAAGCTTGTGTCCCTGTTGGAGGAAAAGTTGCGAAATCTAGAAGAGAGGTTAACTACCTTGAAAATCATTAAGGAAGGTGAAGAGTTCTTAGACAGAGCAGAATTATCTCTTCATGATTCAGAAAGAGAAGAAATTCGAACTGCACCTGACGAAACAGAGGAATGGAAGCATGTGACCCACAGAAGCAGGAGGATCGAGAGGCAGTCAGCACCCATACTGCTCAGGAACCAGTACAGGCTCTCACGCAGGAGAACCATGAAGAAATACAGCAAGATAAGACTTTGCCAGCAATGAATAACCTTGTAAGCCCTCAGAATCCTCCTGGATGGAGAAAGAAGAATGTTGTGAAGAAAAAACGGAGAGTGGTGGTCATGGGGGATTCCCTGTTAAGAGGAACAGAGGCCGCTATCTGCAGACCAGACATAACCTCAAGAGAAATGTGCTGTCTTCCAGGAGCAAAAATTAAAGATGTGTCTGACAGGATATCAAGACTCTTCAGACCTACAGATCACTACCCATTCCTGCTAATACATGTGGGGACAAATGACACCGCAAGAAAGGACCTGGAAACCATCTGCAGTGACTTTGAAGACTTGGGCAAGAAAGTGAAAGAATTGGGAGCGCAGGTGGTCTTCTCATCCATCCTCCCAGTGGATGGCCATGGAACAATGAGGTGGAATAAGATTCTACAGGTGAACAACAGGCTACGTCGATGGTGCCGTCAACAAGGATTTGGATTTCTGGATCACGGAATGAATTACCTATACGATGGACTACTTGCTAGAGATGGGGTGCACCTTACGAAGACTGGAAAACATGTATTTGGAAGTCGCCTTGCTACACTCATCAGAAGAGCTTTAAACTAGAACAATGTGGGAAGGGAAGCAAAAGGCTAGAAAAAGCCATACAGCTGACAAATACTATTGAGATCTCTGCTACTGGAAGTGGAAAAGAAGAACAAAGACAAAAAAATCTAAATAATAAAAATATGGGAGGAAGAGAAACCAATCACAAACTAAAATGTTTTTATACAAATGCACAAAGCATGGGCAACAAACAAGGAGAATTGGAACTACTAATGCAGGAAAAGGAATATGATGTCATTGGAATCACTGAAACTTGGTGGGACGATACACATGATTGGAATAAAAGGCTAAAAGGATACAACTTATTTGCAAGAAACAGACTTGATAAACGAGGAGGAGGTGTTGCATTGTATGTTAGAAAAGCGTATATCTGCACAGAGATTGAAGCTTCAGAGACTGGGAGTTCTGTGGAAACTGTTTGGGTAAGAATACAAGGAGAGAACAACGGAAAGGACACCATTGTAGGCATTTACTACAGGCCACCTGGGCAAGCTGAAGATATGGATGAACTCTTTATGTATCAAATGACCAAGTTCTCCAAAAAATATGACGTAGTGGTCATGGGAGATTTCAACTATCCAGACATTTGTTGGGAATCTCTCTCAAGTAAAACTAACAGGTCAAGCAAATTCTTATCCTCTCTTGCTGACAACTTTATCTTCCAAAAGGTAGGGGAGAAAACAAGGGGATCTGCTACTTTGGATCTAATCCTTATAAACAGGGAGGAAATGGTTGAGGAGGTAAAGGTGGCTGGGACCCTAGGAGGCAGCGATCATGCTTTTATAGAATTTTGGATAACTAGAGGAGGAAGACATGTGAAGACTCAAACTTCAAGGTTAGATTTTAGAAAGGCAGATTTTAAGAGACTCAGAAAGAGAATAGGAGGGATCCAATGGCTGGATGTCCTTAAGGACAAAAATGTCCAGGAAGGATGGGAAATTTTTAAAAATGAGATTCTCAAAGCACAATCGTTAACAATCCCGAAAAGTAGGAAGAATGGGAAGCATTTAAGGAAACCAGGATGGATGAACACAGAACTTAAACACATGCTAAAAAGAAAGAAAGAAATGTTTATTAAATGGAAAGAGGGAGGCATATCTAAAGAAGATTATAATGCAGTCTGCAGATCCTGCAGGGCACGTATCAGGTTAGCTAAAGCTGACAATGAATTAAGGCTTGCAAGAGATGTCAAAAGCAATAAAAAAGGATTTTGGGGGTATGTCAAAAGTAAAAGAAAAGTCAAAGATGGTATAGGATTTTTACAGGATGAAAATGGAGAAATGGTAAGAGAGGATGTTGAGAAGGCCGAACTTTTTAATTCCTATTTTGCATCTGTTTTCTCTCAGAAAGAAAATGTAACATCAACTGATCTTCACTGTCCTTTTAAAGGAATAGAGGAATCCAAGTTATCAGTAAACAGAAAGATTGTGAGGGAATATTTAGCTAACATAAATGAGTTCAAGTCTCCAGGTCCAGATGAATTACACCCCAGAGTACTGAAGGAGATTGTAGAAGAAATTTTAGAACCACTCTCCATAATCTTTGAAAATTCTTGGAGAACAGGAGAAGTCCCAGAAGACTGGAGAAGAGCAAATGTTGTTCCTATCTTCAAAAAGGGGAAGAAGGTGGACCCAGGGAACTATAGGCCGGTGAGTCTGACTTCTATACCAGGAAAGATCTTTGAACAAATTATTAAACAACATGTATGTAAGTACATGGATAAGAATGAAGTGATTAACCAGAGTCAGCATGGGTTTGTAACTAACAAGTCATGTCAGACTAACTTAATTTCCTTCTATGACAGAATCACTGACTGGGTGGATCAGGGAAATGCTGTAGATATAGTATATCTTGACTTCAGCAAAGCATTTGACAAAGTATCTCACATCATCCTTATTGAAAAAATGACCAAGTATGCAATGGACCAGGCAACTGTTAGGTGGATTCATAACTGGCTTAGTGATCGGACTCAAAGGGTGGTTGTAAATGGCTTCACATCCAGCTGGATGAATGTCTCAAGTGGGGTACCACAGGGCTCCGTCCTGGGACCTGTATTGTTCAACATCTTTATCAATGATTTAGATGAAGGAATTGAGGGTAAACTGATTAAATTTGCTGATGACACAAAGCTAGGAGGGATAGCTAATACTAGAGAAGAGAGAGAGAGGATTCAAAAAGACCTAAATAAACTGGAGCAGTGGGCAGCAACCAACAGAATGGTTTTTAACAGGGAAAAATGCAAAGTACTACATCTGGGCAATAAAAATGAAAAAAGCATATACAGAATGGGAGGAATAGAGCTAAGCAACAGTACATGTGAAAAAGACTTAGGTATACTAATAGATCATAGACTGAACATGAGTCAACAGTGTGATGCAGCAGCAAAAAAGGCAAATACAATTCTGGGATGTATTAACAGAAGCATACAGTCTAGATCACGTGAAGTCATTATCGGTCTTTACTCCTCTTTGGTCAGACCTCATCTGGAATACTGTGTACAGTTTTGGGCACCACATTTTAAAAAAGACATCGACAAACTGGAGCAAGTTCAGAGAAGAGCAACCAGAATGGTGACTGGTCTGCAAACCATGTCCTATGAGGAACGGTTGCAGGATTTGGGAATGTTTAGCTTGCAAAAAAGAAGACTGAGAGGAGACTTAATAGCTGTCTACAAATATGTCAAGGGCTGTCACATTGTAGAAGGATCATCTTTATTCTCATTTGCACAAGGAAAGACTAGAAGCAATGGGATGAAACTAAATGGGAGGAGACACAGATTAGATATTAGAAAAAACTTTTTGACAGTTAGGGTGATTAATGAGTGGAACAGGCTGCCACGAGAGGTGGTGAGTTCCCCTTCAATGGACGTCTTCAAACAGAGGCTGGACAGACATCTGTCTGAGATGATTTAGTGAATCCTGCTTTGAGCAGGGGGTTGGACCAGATGACCCAGGAGGTCCCTTCCAACTCTACCATTCTATGATTCTAGGTCCCTGTCATCTTTCAACAAACCTCAGTGATATGGTCTGAGATATTGACATAGTAGAAAAAATATATTAGTAAAAAGCAAAGAATAAAACAGCAGTGCATTATGTGCGCCAAGATATGTGTAACCATTAAATATATGAATTTTAAATGGAATTAAATGGAACCTGTCTTTAGATGTATGCTGCCTGAACCACAAGCAGTATTAATCTGAGCCTGATTGCAGACAGGAATGTTTTACTCTGAAATGTTGCAATGTTTCAGAGAAAACATGGTTTGAAAAGCCATACTCAAATGTAACATAGGGAGAGGAGGAAAGGAAAGGTCAGATCACCAATTGGTATATGCACCTTGCTTCTAAGTAGCCATCGCACGGAGCCGCCCTGGTCCGGGTGGGAAATGATGAAGAGAATAGGAAAAAATCTCCAGCGATCAGGAAATTTTATTTCCTAATCACTGGAGATTTTTTTCTATTTTCTGAAGAGCCATACGGTGACTATTCGGTGAAACCTGACTAGTCCAATGATGTTTCTGGCTGGGTTGTCCCTGCATGCTCCAGTAGATTGTTAGGTCTCTCCCTATCTACATACTTGGAAGAGACCTGTCAATCAATTGAAGTGGGGTGGAGAGAAAACTTCCAAGGATGTCTTTGGACTAGTTGCGTCTCTCCATACAGTCCCTGGGTGGGTATTCAAACCAATCTGTGAGTCAGGTTTTCATTTATGCTGTCCGTGGATCAAGTAGCATGAATCTAATGACATGTTTCCTTTAGAGGTTAGAATCTCATCAAAGAAAGGTCACTTTGTCTGCCAAATTTCTGCGCCTTTTACTACAATATTATAAGTATCGTTTACTTGGCATTAATGCCAGTTAAAACTCATATATTCAGCATTTGCATATATCTTAGCAAATACAGTTAGTTGCTGCACTCTTTGCTTTGTATATAATGCAGCCACAGCAGCTTGTACCTGTTCACATTTGCTTCATTTTGTCAGGAGGTGCTGGTCAGTCTTTGTTTGTTTTTTAACTACACTATAGTAGTAACTATTTATATATGAGATGCTCTTTGAAAAATTAGTGACCTGATGATACAATTTCTTATTCGACCAACTTCACGTGGCACTGTGGCCCTTTTACATACTATAAACAATAGAAATATCTTCTCAGTATGTGCACATTAGAAAGACAGTTACTAAACTAGCAATATTCACATATATTGTACATGGAAATTACATGGAACCTCTTAGCCAGAATGGACTTGGCACTGGGTAACCTTAAGGTGGTCTATATCTCTCCCGACCTTTCAATAAACATTAGGACAGATTTGCTAAAACAGTTTGATTTAGACAATGTAACCTTAAAAAGTACCAAATTTAGGACACTAGAGAGATGGGTCAGACAACAAGCGCAATAGGGTCTTATCCGTTGGCCAAAGGGTAGAACAGAGTAAGGTAATTGCTCACCTTTGAGGGTTGTGTGACCCACAACTAAGGTATAACACAAAAGGGATACAGCTGCTGCAGCACCATCAGGTTGGAGAGGCAAACATGGTAATCAAATGTTACAGGAAAAAAAATTGTGATCTGGTGATCTGCACTGCTGAGGTTGTAATTCCAATGAAATCCAAAAGATGAAATAGAAGATAATCAATGTGTTTAATCTCAACGCGTTTCAAAGTTGGACAAATTTCTTCCTCAGGAGAACCACATTTGTACTAATGTGGTTCTGAGGAAGAAGATTGTTCAACTTCAAAACGCATTGAGATTAAACAGCACTAATTTTCTTCTACATCATCTTTTGGATTTCATTGGAATTACAACCTCAGCAGCACAGATCACCATTGTTTTCCTCTGACATGAGAAATTTAGGACACTAGATTATGTTGGATATGTGGGCAGCATGGTAAAGAGAAGGAAACACTGAGCAGAATGATAAATAAGTTTGTGAGAAAAGTTTGAGTACTGTAATTTATTAATTTAAATCCCTGTTGTTTGTAAGTATATGCGTCCAGTGGGTAGTCTTATCGATGATAGAAAAGTATCTCTGCATGCACAGTCATAGAGGGAAGACTGTCAATCTCTTAGCAGGCCCACCTACTGGACTCATGCACACAAAAACTACAAAAAACAGGTATTTCAATGAATAAAATTTGACTGCAAATTTTCCTACAAAACTGTACATCAATCAGCTTGTCCTGCTCTATAACATCTTATCTGCAGATCAGGTACCGCATTCAACATGACAGGTTCCCTAGCCTTACACTTCCCTAGCCCTACATTTATTATAGTAAATCCTCATTCTCTGCCAAGCAAAAATATTTCAGTCAATGGAAGGAGGAGACAAGCTGCTACCAGAAGTGTTATCTCACAGCTATGATACAGTGGGATAATGATCTGCTGACATACATTTTTTTTAATACTAGCTGCTTAACTACTCCCGAACTATCCATAGACGATAAACATCTGGGCGGTCTGTGTCCTAGTCTGCAGTGACATTCTGAAATGCGGGTGCAGGGATCCAGCTATCAGATACACCAAGACTCCCCATAAAGAAGGCACAAATGGTTTATTACCATCTCTGCCTTCTTGATCGCTGTATACACAGCACTGAAGTAGCGATGTGTATACAGTAATAGTAACTCGCGAACTCGCTAGTAAAGCACTAACTTTAATTCCTCCCCCAGGCCCAGTGGTCATTTGATAACTTGTTGTAGAGAGAGAACAGGAGTAAGCTTTGCTATTCAACCAGGAGGCTGCATTTCCACTGTAACTGGAGCTAATATACCATCTCAGTTACAGGGGAAATTAGGTAAAAAAAAAAAAAAAAAAAAAGCATTTTAATGTTGAAATTAACCCCAAATGTTTTTTATGACCTGATGGGAAACACAATATGTGAAATAAATTAAAAATAAAAAGCAAATAAAAAAATGAATTAATTAATTAAAAAAAGACACTACCAATCCAAATCGTCATTATTAGCCATGCCCAGTAAAAAAAAATGTCCAATATATAAAAATAATTGGTGCAGAAAAGGTAACAAAGTTTTAAATGTATTTTAGTGCTCAATTGTGGTCATAACAAAAATTGAAAAACAGACACATATTTCCTTTATTTTCCCACTGTTTTAGTGGGAGAGTTATCAGTGTGAAACATGTTGATCGGGAGAGCAGACTGTCAGACAATACATGTCTCACACTAGTAAAACCCCCTTTTATTTAAAATGAGCTCCAGAGGTAGATTCCCAGCGAGATCAGTGTCCGGCCCATAGATCCTTACAGCTCATTTAATAGAAGAAAAATATGGATTTCTCTGGAATAAGTCATCAGATTGCAAATGTCAAGGTATCATTTTATTCAGCTTCCTATGACCAACATGCCCATATAGATGGCTTATTAGGGTTGATCCTGCTAATAGATTCCCTTTAACATGTATTTTTTAACTTATATATTTAGTATAATTGAATAATATTTATTAGTTTTATATTTTTTGGCTTTTTGTGCATTTTTTGCATATAAGATTTTTAGGACTGTAGAATGATTTACTTGAGAACTCATCAGTCAGCCCGCTATGCTGGTCTGACACTGACTTTGCAACTCTTATTTTGTCTTTCTACCTGAGCTTCTCTCAGCTGATTTATGACCACAGATCACATCAAAATTGAATGTGCAGGAAAACAAAGAGCCTGTAAAAGCCAAACGGTGCAAAAGTTTTTATGAAGCCCAATTGCAAAAAAATATTTTCAGCCCCAAATACATGCATTAAAGTAAAAAAAAATTGTTCCCAATGTGGACAACCCCTTTAAGCTTCTCCAGCCATATTTAACTGTTACAACTAATTTCTTTGACATTCAGACACAAGATGTTGAATATTTCAACTTCCAGTGTCGCAAATCCGTCATGTTTGTATCCACCTCCTACACTGTCTACAAACATTTTATCCTATTAAGTGGCTACAATTCCACTAGATTTTTTTCTAGAACATATTAGATGGATATCAGGGGGCGCAAACAGTCACAATTACCGCCTTATCTGGGTGCTTCCCTTGATTCATCACATATAGTGAGCGTTTACTTTGTTATATATATTTTTATATATTTTTATTATATAATTTCCACAGATGATTTGTTGTCATAACGGAGATTTTCTTTAGATTACACTACATACGCCTCTCGTTACTATTTTGTGCACATTCATTAAAGCTTTCTAAACTCCCAAAGGATGTTCTGCCAAAGATCGATTGAAGTCTTTATTTCCATGGTGATTTGTATCACACACTTATAATGCATCAACATAAAGCATCAGAAAATTCTTCTCCACGCACGGAGACATAACCACTGATTTTACTATTACAGTAAAATATAAAACATCAGAAGAGTGAAGATGCTCTGGAGAATAAAGGTACAATATATCTGCGAGGTGGACAGTTCTGGATCGTTCTTCTACATGGATGGTCTGAACCACCAGTAGATATCCTGGTGGGCTGAAGAATTCATTATTAAATTAACAGGGGCATGTACTTGTTCTGTATGGTTGGAGGATCGACCTTCAGATATATTGACCAATACTTGCCTTCCTTTTCTGTTAAGAGGCAATTGCCAAATCCTGTGACGTGTATTTTGCTGACAATCTGGATCAAACATGTAAGCCTACGTCCTGGTAACCATATTATTTTTGTTGGTATTTCTGTTGGATAGACCATATTTTGTTCTACCTATCTATCATCTATGTGTTTATCTATCTATAAAAAAAATGGAGGCAGCATTCCAAAAAAATAAAGTATTATGTTTTATTAGCCCATGTGGTGACGCTTTGTTTCATAGTGTGAACCTTTCTCAAGCAATTTAGTAAGTGCATATACCATATATGTAATGGTTCATCAATCAGAAATATAAACGTACATATCTGGCATAAAATAGTAATACAGATAGATGACTCACCCCATCTATCATAGTTATAATGCCCTAAACATCTCTAGGTTTTACTGTCTGTATAGCAGCACTGATAGATGTATAGGGGAGGAGAGGTCTCGTGCACATGTCCACGAATGCGCCAAAACATATTGAAGTCATGGTGGCCTTGTTAGTAAAGGTAGATTGATATACATTGAAATGCAAAAGTTTGCATTTGTGCACTAAACAAAAATAGTTGCAGGCGCCATATTGATAAATGGAAAGCGCATCTATATACACAAATTAGCGCACATCGCATATTATGTGAGCAGATAGTCTTGGCCACAAAGAAGGGGCTATAAACTACACGATTGTTCCATTAAGGAACCAGTGGGAAATATTAAAGAAATATATTGCATAAAGGGGTATATGAGAGAACTCATAGCGTATATCCAATTACTGTATTACATAGCCAGAATGGTGGGTCTTGGAAAAGTCCCCCATGTACTAGGTAATTCTAGACACCTACAGTAGATACCCAAGGTGGGCCATATCAAATGAAAGACTTTTAGAATCTAAAATGGAACTAATGACTAGACAGAGATTCCTGGAACAGATTAAGGGGTGTGAGCCTGAACCCAATATATACACACGTGGTCAAAATTGTTGGTACCTCTCATTTAATGAAAGAAAAGCTCAAAATGGTCACAGAAATAACTTGAATCTGACAAAAGTAATAATAAATTAAAAAGCTTTGAAAATGAACAAATGAAAGTCAGACATTGCTTTTCAACCCTGCTTCCACAGAATTTAAAGAAATAAATAAACTCCTGAAACAGGCCTGGACAGAAATGATGGTACTCTTAACTTAATATTTTGTTGAACAACCTTTTGAGGCAATCACTGCAATCAAACGATTCCTGTAACTGTCAATGAGACTTCTACACCTCTTGACAGGTATTTTTGCCCACTCCTCATGAGCAAACTGCTCCAGTTGTCTCGTGTTTGAAGGTTGCCTTTTCCAGACGGCATGTTTCAGTTCTTTCCAAAGATGCTCAATAGGATTTAGGTCACGGTTCATAGAAGGCCACTTCAGAATAGTCCAATGTTTTCCTCTTAGGTTCTTGGATGTTTTTAGCTGTGTGCTTTGAGTCATTATCCTGTTGCAAGACCCATGACCTGCAACTGAGACCAAGCTTTCTGATACTGGGCAGCACAATTCTCTCTAGAATCCCTTGATAGTCTTGAGATTTCATTGTACACTGCGCAGATTCAAGACACCCTGTGCCAGATGCAGCAAAACAGCCCCAGAACATAACAAAGCCTCCTCCATGTTTCACAGTAGGGACAGTGTTCTTTTCTTGATATGCTTCATTTTTCCATCTGTGAACATAGAGCTGGTGTGCCTTGCCAAAAACGTCCATTTTTGTCTCATCTTTCCATAGGAAATTCTCCCAGAAACTTTGTGGCTTGTCAACATGTAGTTTGGCAAATTCCAGTCTTGCTTTTTTATGATTTTGTTTCAACAATGGTGTTCTCCTTGGTCATCTCCCATGAAGTCCACTTTGGATCAAACAAAGATGGATGGTGCGATCTGACACTGATGTTCCTTGAGCTTTAATTTCACCTTTAATCTCTTTAGAAGTTTTCCTGGGCTCTTTTGTTACCATTCGCATTATCCGTATCTTTGATTTGTCATCAATTTTCCTCCTGCGGCCACATCCAGGGAGGTTGGCTACAGTCCCATGGATCTTACATTTCTGAATAATATGTGCAACTGTAGTCACAGGAATATGAAGCTGCTTGGAAATGGTCTTATAACCTTTACCTTTAACATGCTTGTCTATAATTTTCTTTCTAATCTCCTGAGACAACTCTTTCCTTTGCTTCCTCTGGTCCATGTTGAGTGTGGTACACACCATGTCACCAAACAGCACAGTGAGTATCTGTAGCCCTATATACAGGCCCACTGACTGATTACAAGATTGTAGACACCTGTGATGCTAATTAGTGGACACAACTTGATTTAACATGTCCCTTTTGTCACATTATTTTCAGGGGTACCATCATTTCTGTCCAGGCCTATTTCATGAGTTTAATTTTTTTTTTAATTCTGTGGAAGCAGGGTTGAAAAGCAATGTCTGACTTTCATTTGTTCATTTTCATAGTTTTTTAATTTATTATTACTTTTGTCAGATTCAAGTTATTTCTGTGACCATTGTGGGTTTTTCTTTCATTAAACGAGGGGTACCAACAATTTTGACCACGTGTGTAACTAAATTATTCCTATATTCATATTTAAATCCAAACTGTAGAATAATATATACATGCTCTTAAAGGGAACCTGTCACCAGAAAAAAACGCTATTAGCCTACAGATATGGATGGGGTAATGCTGCGGGGAGAAAATTAACTTTTTTCTCCCAGTTTCAGTCACTGCTCTGAGTATAGAAAGCGGCAGATGTAATCGCGCCCCCGAACCTGAGTGACACTGGCTCTGCATTGGGGCTGGCAGTCAAACAGGGCCAGGGGCACAATTTCAGCTGCCACTCTCTATACTCAGAGCGATGACTGAACCCACACCAGCGCCACCCCCCGTGACTGAAACCAGAATGCTGCCAGGGGCGAATGAACTTCATTTCCTCCCGGCAGCAGGTGTCTAAGTGCAGGCAATATATAACGCTATTAACCTGCAGATTAGCCCCATATATGCCGGTTAAGAGCGTTTTAAAGATGCACATTGGACCAAGCAGTTCTTGCTACGCTGAACTGTGCTGAGCTGCTCCTGCTGCACTCACATCAAAGTGTTATCCAGGAATGTACAGCGTGATATTACAATATCAAAACCATCAAAGTGATGCTCCTGCTACAATGACTGTATTGCAAAGGGACCCATAATATTGAATGGAGTCCCGCTGCTTCCATTTGCATCAGTTATGTAATGGAACCGTTTTGACCATAAATTCCATTTGTCCTTCTAAATGGAATAGTCAAACATGTGCATTCGGCAGTGTGACTGTAGCCTAAAGGTATTATCAACATACTGTTAATGAACAAAATCTAGTATAGCAAGACCAATGTTAACAATAATTCCGCTTTATAATGTGTATAAAACCTCCATGCTATGGTCATATAATATCACCAGGTAGTGACTGAATATTGCCACCATACTGATTATTATCAAAGAAGCCTATGCCAAGATCAAAATTACTATCAATACTAACTGAATAATATCACTTTACTGTTTATTAACAAAAACACTGTTCTAAGAATATCTCTGTGCCTCCATACAGTACTAATGCCCCCAATGTGCCTGCACAGAGTAATAGTCCCCCCCTTGTGCATCCACATAGTAATAGTCCTCCTGTTGTGCCTCCACATAGTAATAGAGACCCCTCTGTGCCTTCAATAATCTCCCCTATGCATCCTCATAGTAATCAAACCCCCCTATGTTCCTCCTTATAGTAATAATGGTCGTTGTCTCTTCTTCTAGTAATAATGCCTCTTGTGCCAACAAGGAATAGGAATACAGGCTCCTTATAGGAATTATAGGCTCCTTATAGTAATAAAGCTCTCAATATGCCTTCTTATAGTAATACAGTATCCAATAATAGTAGTGCCCCCTGGTGCCGCCATACAGTAATACGCCCCAGTGCCTCCCTATAGTAATAATCCCCCTCTATGTCTCCTCATAGCAATACAGAGAGAGAGAGACAGAAGAGCAAAGGATGGATAGAGATAGAGGGAGTAGGAAGGAAAGGATAGAGAGGAGAGAGAAGAGAGATCCTATTGCAAAGTTCCAAATCATTTAAAGTATTTGAAAGACTTTCCTAAAGTTTGATTTACAGCTACACAATCTGTTTAAGAACAGATTCCTCTTCATATTTCCCACAAACTCCATTTATCTAACATTACTAAAGATACATTTATCACCTTATAATGACTTTTCCCAAAAGCCTCTTTCTATAATGTCATATTCATTAATCATCATGAGAAGATGTTAAGTTAATGGTCAATATGGACACAGGGATGTTCTGGATGGATCTAGGGAGGTGACAGTAACCTTTATAGAAATGTGTTTCTCTTTTTCTTTATAGCTTGCAATCATTACATCATTAACCCCTTTAGATTGTATCATTTCATAATAGGATATTAATGGCAAGGATAATTTGTATACTTAAAGTTCAGCATTGAATTTCCCAAGTATAAAGATATAAGACTGGGAATTTTTATGCAAATCTTAAAATATTAAGGATTTAAAAAAATGAATGTAAAGTATGTTCCAAAAAATAATGAAAATATATAAGGAGGGGCCATTAGCAGAAATCAGTATAGGGCCAATTCCTGGTTGTGCCATCACACATATCAATCTCTGTACCCAGAGGAGCTTACAATCTAATGTAGTATGGCAAACATACACAAGACTGGAGAACCTAGAGGAAATTACTCCGTATACTCCATGGAAATGTTACCAATAGGCCACGGCCCCACTATCAGTATTTGATCAGTATTTTTTTCTCAGGAGTGGAAGACAAAACCAGGTGAGGAACAATCAGAGAAAAGCTATAATAGAAACAAGTCACCAATTCTGCATTTATCACCCACTCCTGGTTTTGGCTCCCACTCCTGAGAAAAAATACTGACCGAATACTGACCAAATAATGATAGTGGGGCCTTGGCCTTAATCAGATTAGAATCCAGGTATCTAGTACTGCAAGATGACAATTCTAAGAACTGAGCCACTGTCAATAATTTTTTGACAATTAAAAAATAATGCTTTGATTTTAGTATGGTCAAGCAAGAATTTTCTACATGCACAAGAAAATAAAATATATGGATCCACAATGAAATCTGATTGGAACAAATACTTTACATATAATAATTAAACAATTGAAGAAAAGGAAAATCAGAATTTGGTGAGTGAGGAAGGAAAGAAGGAGGGAAGTACTCGTAAGTACTAGGAATATTAATATGATCTCTTCATCTTCAACCAAAGTGAAAAAAAATTAGAGTTCCTAAATCCAATCCGAAGGAGTCATGGTGCATAAAAAGTGGAATATATATTAAAGTCATTTGGCATGAGATCTTCAGATCGTCTGATATCATGGAAGGAGACATCCCACTGAGACCAGGTAAGGAGGCTTGGAGGGAAGTGGATTTCAGTCTAGGTACAAGCAACCTGATGGCCAATAATGAAGTAGCATAACAATTACAAACCATACTTAAGACTGGTGGTGGATTGTGGTCTCTTGGACAGCAGTTCCATTTTATGGAAGAATTGAACAGATTGCTACAGAAATTATTGAAAAATCAAGTTGGTTTCATCCCACCCAATTTTAGATCTGAGCAACTCCACAAATATGGAGTAAAGAGTCCATTGATGCAGCAAAGCTCAGAAGCAGAGATCTGTTACCTCTGGACAAAAACAGTGTAACCATTAACCCCTTCACCCCTGGGCGATTTTCCATTTTTCTTTTTCGTTTTTTCCTCCCTTGGAAACAAAATTCCAAGTGCTGTGAAATTGCAATAAATGGCAATTCCACAATGTTGTTTGGGGTTTTTTATCACACTCAATATGTGGTAAAACTGACCTGGTAATATGATTTCCCAGATCACTATAAGTACGCAGATACCAAAAGTTTAGTTTTTTTATTTTTATTTAAGTGGTGAAAACAAATTAAGAAATTTGTAAAAAAAAATAAATATTGCTTTTGTCACCATATTCCGAGACCTGTACTGTTTTCACTTTTTGGGAATCTGGGGCCGCGTGAGGGCTTATTTTTTGGGCACCGAGCTGATGTTTTTACTGATACCATTTTGGGGTAGATATGATGTTTAGATTGCCTGTTATTGCATTGTTGGGGAGACAAAAAAAATTCTGCCATTTTGATTTTTTTCTCTTTACACCATTTACCAATCAGATTAATTTATTTCATATTTTGATAGATTGGACATTTCGGAACTTGTGATACCAAATATTGTATTTTTTTATTATTATTTTTGGGGGCAAAAGGGGGCTGTTTGAACCTTTGTTTTTTTATTTTTTTTCATATTTTTCAAAACTTTTTTTTAAACTTTTTACTGACTTCAATAGTCTCCTTAGGAGATTTGAAGCTGTGATCGTCAGATCGCCTGTGCTGTACATAGCAGTGCATCAGCATTCACAGGAGGATCATAATAACAGGCACAGGGGTCTTCAACAGACCCTTGGCTGTGATGACAACCTATTGGTGCCTCGCAATCATGTGATGGACGCTAATGGGCGGGATCATTGTCTGTGCATGTTAAATGCTACTGTCAGTGATTGACATTGGCATTTAACTAGTTAACAGCCAGAGGTGGATCCCAGATCCATCCGTGGGTGTTAGAGGCACTTGATGGCTGATTAAATCAGCCATCAAGTGTGAGGAAAAAGCGAGCACAGCATGTGAGACCGCATCAAAGGCAGGGACACAGCCGATGACGTTAATATATGTCTTCCGTCGTGATGAGGTTAAGGATGTCAATACACAAAAACACAATTTTAAAGTTTGTCTTCTGAAGTTTGCTGGTAATTGAGAGTGATAAGAAAGCCTTTGTCCTTATGCATAAGTGTCCTCTCCACCAATAGCCTTTCTATCTAATATGTATGAGGAAGGATCAGCAGATGATTTATTCTTTTGTAACAGTCAGTATAACAGAGAGATTATGTGAGTAGGATACACTTTTTGAAGATGTTTTTATTATATGTGTTGCAACACATCTATTATGTGTTTTAGAAACTTTTGGCGGCTTGGTTGACAATGGATTGGGTTTATATATTGTGGCTTAATGAGATATATAATTTAAGATGTGGCAAAAAACTTTGGTGCAAATTTCGGGCACAAAGTAAGTCAAGTAATAGCTTGTTTAAACTTAAACTATGAAGTTGAAAGATTCAGCAAATTTATCATTCAATTTGCGCTGTCAAAATATTAGACTCTAGGTATATGCTAACTTAAGAGGTTAGCTTTTAATATAATATGAAATCTGGCAATCATTTTTCTTCATGTTTTTTAAAGATTTGGAAATTCGGTCTTGGAGGAATTACTTTTCCAATTGGTGATGGATCGATCATTCGTGACTAATCTGACATAAGATCTGGCTTCCTTCTGTGAACAATGGGAGTTGCCACCCCAGTCATTTGCAGTTTCTGAATGGCTCTCACTGGGTTAAAATGATGGTGTTTGGCTGCCGGTGGTACTGAAACACTGCCCGCCCAGCCAGAAAAATGCTCGGTCATTGGCTGGCTGCAGGTGGGTGTGATATGTGAACACATATTTAATAGGGATCCAATTGTGATTCAATAAAGATGGATCTTTTTTGTGTGCAGAGTAAAATGATCCAGCTCACCAAAAAAAGCCATACTGCCCATCACTATTCTAGATGAATTTCTTTGGTAATGCAAGTGAGAGGTGGACGTGCTCAATCTCCCAAACAAGAAGATGTACAGAGAGCTCGAATGCTGAGAAATCCTGGGCTGAACATATACAGTATACTAAGCGGGCTGGAAGTGCATTGGAGGTGAACTAATGCACGGTGAATGTATCAGTCTGTTTCATTACTCCTACCCAGCGCTATTCTTATCTTATTGATTGACAGCTTGGTTCTCTGCTGCAATGTCTGGCCAGTAAATATCAAATCTGTCAATCAAGGAGAGGAATGTGGTGCTGAGTGAGTAGCAATAAAAAAGACTGATGCACTCACTGTTCATTGGTCTGCCCCCAATGCACTTCCAGCCTCATTAGCATATAAGTGTGGAATGGGATTTGGGATCCAGTACCATGCATTTTCAGGACTGTCATGGCCATGCATTCTGTTTGGGAGTATAAAGTTGATAACAGATTCACCTAAAATGGAACTGATGTTCTACCTAGGATGGGGCTCTTTCTTTTTATACCGTCCCCTTGGCCCCTTGGGACTTGCCAAAGCCTAACACAGTGTATTAGTGTTCCTTTAAATATATTTAAAAAAATGTAAAAGTTACTTTTCCTAAAGTTTTATTGGAGTGTGTTAAACCAGCAGCATGATAAGAATATTCGTGCTCCTTCCCCCTCTTGAACAGTATAGCTGCCAAACACCTGCACTCTTTCTACAACCTAGGCCTTTATGTCTGTATGCAGAGCTGTGTGACTTTTCTCTTGGCTCCTGATGGCTTTGTTATCAAGTGCCCTCAGGAAAGTTCCTTTCAGCTCTTCATATCCCTGGTTGCCTGAGACGTATGTTAGAACATTGTGTGCATTCGCTGGGTAAGCAGCCTCTTCAGTCTCTCATGGCTTGCAGGTGCTCCCTACATACTCTAAGACCCGTCACAAAATCCACTACTGCAAACTTGACACCTCTCTGTTTTCCACTTCTTTGTATTGTATGCACAGTAAGACTAGAATGAACAAGTCATAATGCAAAACATCAATTAAACTTATTTTTACCTCTCTAGGATTTTTTTGCCTCCAGTATTTTAACTCAATCATTGCTACCCACATTTGAATAACTTTTCTTTCACAAAGTTCTCAAGATTTGCTTGACTGTTTGCTTGAAAATAAATAATTTACATTCATAGTTTTACATTCAATATATAATAAAAACAGTTTTTTCTTCCTTTATTTCTGTCTGTTTGACATAAGGACATCATGTTCTATAAGGATAAAACAACAAAACAGCTTGAAGAAAATTAGAAAGCTGCATTCTACAGGGTGTCATTCAAGGTTTTCAGCTATTTTAACATATAAAACATTAGTTATGTAACTGTCATTATTGTCAAAAGTCACCGCAGAACCAGGTACGTCTGGAAATTGTCGGGGCCTTGCTTGACAACCATTCTGCAGTCAAGTTTTAAAGAATAAATGGGCGAATAGGGCACTTACTTTTTGGGACTTTTGTTTGGATTTGCAAATGCAATTGCTGCTGAATGACATGGGTTTAAAATGCAGGAAGGTCGGCGAGGTTGCAAAAAAAATGAATATTTGATTAAAGCCATAGTACAGTTTTTCACCCTTGCCAGGATTACATTGTTGTCCTTGGCCAGTATTTATACACTCTGGACATGCCAGAGTACCTCCTCGGATTCGACACCCTGGCCACTCACTTTTGAAATTTATTTCTCTTGCTACTGTGGAAAACACCTTTTCTAAACTTCTACTGTTACATGAATGATTTTCTTGGCATTCAGAACTGGGAACCATCCCCAAGCATTAGACATTATTCTCATAATACCAGACAGTGCTTTTCAATTTACTGTACATGTCATTGACATTATTGTAATGTCCCACTGCACTACCCTACCAAATCTACATTGTCTAATCACACAATGATCATTACTAATAAGGCTTACATGTCATGAAAATAAAGCTTAAAGTTAATCTGTCACCACATTTCAGCTATCTAATCTATGTCTATATGGACATACAGGTAGGACTCTCCTCAGCAGTCTATAATCTGTATGTCTCATGGATGCCTTGTTGTGGAAAAATCTGCTTTTATCGCTTTCTGTAAATGACCTCCTCCAGGCTCTGGAGCGAATGTTGCCCAGAAGATAACGCTGCCTTCTCGCTTCATTATCCTATTATTCTCCTCCCACATTGTCACTCTCTCCCTGTGACATCAGGTGGGCAGCCAGAAATCCCGCTCCTGTGCATTCTGACTGCTGTCGTTCCTCTTCAGTGTTCTGCGCTTCTATGGCCATTGGCTTAACGTAGCTTCTGCGCAGGCAAGTTACTGGTACGTCAGCTACCAGTGATCTTCCAGTGAGTTATTAAACTGGGGCATCAGAAATGACATTCGTACTCTACAGGGCGGGAGGAAGGAAATTGTGAGTGCACCTTTTCCGCGCATCGGAGATCACTGGGAGCGGACGTACCAGTGACTCACCGGTGCTTGCGCAGAAGCTACGTAAAGCCAATGGCCATTGAAGAGCGGAACATTGAAGATGAGCGATGGTATTCAGAATGCAGAGGAGTGGGATTTTTGGCCACTCATATGACGTCACAGGGTGAGAGTGACAATGTGGGAGGAGAACGATAGTACAGTATAATGCAGCGATGAGGCAGTATTATCTGCTGGGCAGCGTCCACCCCGTAGCCTGGGTGAAGACTGTGAGCTGTGAAGATAAGTAAATATTTCAATACCCTTTATATATGCCTACTAGTAGGTGACTTATATACAGAGGTCGTTCTTGAAGAATGGGAAAAGATAGATGTAATATATTGCCAACTTGTTAATTCCATGACTAGAAAACTTGGTGCTGTCCTTAAAAATCATTGAGGTCAATCAACAAACTAGATGTAGTACTTTTAGATGTGAGGTGTATTCATTTTTGCCTCAACAAATTTGAGTAAAACTAAAGATTTTGTCATGAAAGTTAATGTTATATTATTAACCTTACTTTAATGCGATGTGTTTAAACAAAATGTTCTATGAAACTTAGTCTTGTCAAAATTTTGGAAATTGTTTTTGTATTTAGTGAGATATTGATTAAAATCTTACTTTTCAAAGGGGTGTGCTCATTTATGCTGAGCACTGTAAGCATTTTTTAAGTTTTTGGTGTACATGTGTAATAAACTCATTCTCTATGGATGACTGAGGCTTGTGATTAGTTACAGTACAGTGACTACAGTGGTCCACCCTGTGTTCACTTTAGGCCACGGCTTCCAGATGTGAGCAGGCCCTGGCGCTCACTACACATCTGCAGTGACTCCGGGGCCTTCGTCCAGAATCCCCAGCCTAGAGTAAATACCGGACCGACCAGGCAACACGCAAGGAGCAGCTGAAGTAGCCAGAGAGGTAACCGGCCAGATAAAGGTGAACAAAAATAAAAAAAAACATACCTCACCACTGCTCCATTCCCATGTCCGGTCCTTTGCGTCTCCGTCACATCACATCTCTGACCCAATGTTTATTGTAGGACACGAATATACCTCCGAAGCATGCACAGTGAACTTTGGGGGCTGCTCACAGCCAGAACCCCCAGCCTAGAATGAACACCGGGCCAGAGATGCCAGAGATGGAGGCCCAAAGGGCCTGACAGTGGGCACGGAGCTGAATGGGGTGGCCAGATAGGTGAGCTGTGAGGTGATTATGTTTTTTTTCTTTTGTCGGCTCTCTACTGTTCAGCAAGATGGTGGCTTCAGCTGGTTGTCATTTTGCTGAATTTGTGTGAAGTGAATTACAAAAAAATCTGATTTTTGTAACATTCAAGTTGAATTTAATTCCACTCAAATAAATTTACCCATTTCTAATATAGAGATAACATGGCATTTGAACACACACACACAGCTTGGGACAGTGAGAGCCATGATTATGAAAACTGCTCTAGGAGAAGCAAATGCTAGGGCTGGTGATTTTGCAAGACTTATAACAGAAGCTTGTCATGAGCTAAGTGGGATGGGAGCAGATAACTGTGGTCTAGAAATCTATGGGCTTTAGTGAGCTAATTAGGATATTAGGAGTTAACCCCTCTCCAAGAATGTAACTACTGCGCCAGGGTCTGTGCAGGTACTAGTGGCTGAGCTCTATGGAAACCAGCTGTATATGAAAGATAAAAGCTTTTATTGCATGAGAATGACAGCAGATAGTAAAACCAAGTCAACTGCATTTATTTTTCTTATTTTCATGCTGTCTAACTAACTAAAGCTATTTAATAACTTAAGAACACCTCTTTAAGATATTAATATTGTATAACATAATGCAAAATACATTACGATCCCACATAGCTTGACATAATGGTGCTGTAAATGACAAAAAACACATTCATATCAAGGTGTTAAAATAATGCACAAAAAGGTGTATCTTCAAATATCTTATCATGCATTGATATTATATATACATATACATTCAAGTAGAATAAAAAAAAGTATGGTATACTGCTGACATTCAAAAATTATAATTTAGCGAAAGGGGGAAGATAATGATATATAAAGATAGTAACCTTTAACCCTTGTGGAGGGCTGTGAAGTAATTAGTACATAATTATATTAGTAATTATTATAACGTACATTGTCTTTAAAAATAAGAATACTTGTTTATTATATTGTATATATAGATACCCCTACTAACTATCCTATGACTGGATTCAGTGAAAGATTACTGCCACCTATAGTGTAGACTTGGAATTTCTTCAAGTGAGCAAATCCAATGTAAGGACATCAGATATGTTTTGCGATCACACTTTTATTTGTGCAGTCGGAAAACATTGTTAATAATATTAATTTGCAATTAAAACTGTGCTTACAATGTGTCTGGTTATGAACAGCACCATTGATTTTGAGAATCGCTGTGGGTTATTATCTATATTTATTTACACTCTATAAGGTGGTTGGAAAATGAATTGTTTTCAAACTGCACTGTGAAAAATATATTGTTTAGTTTCAATACATGTTTTGAAAAAAATTCAATTAAGCCAGAAAAAACCTTGGCAAACTGCAATTCATATCATAACTACTAGAAGACCAGACTAGAGACATAAAGCAGAAGCCTCCCCCAACAGAATATCACAAAACCATGTTTTTTTTTTACTTGTTATCTTACAGCAAATATCTCTGGATATGGTTAGTCAAGAGCAAACGTAAACAGGGGCACATCTGTACATCTCTCCAGGGTAACATACCACAAAACAACATTGTGTATTGTCTGATCCTACAATTTTGTTTTATTTTCCATCATCTACAACTTTAGGTAGGTAAGACTGAGCAATACAAATATGTGTTTCTATATATGTTGCACTTATAGCTGCCCTATAATATTATGGATATGTCCTCAAAAATTATCAGCACGTTCCATAGTAATTCTATATGAAAAGCTGCATATGAAATTTTCTACATGGAAATATCTGCTGTACATACAAGAGCACTGATAAAACTACTAACTACACTAATATCACTAATAACTAGTGCCTTATCCTTTATGGATTTATATATTTCAATAATGATAACACATTTTAAATGGTTGCTACTGGCGACTAGCTCTTTCATAGAATCATAGAATCATAGAATGGTAGAGTTGGAAGGGACCTCCTGGGTCATCTGGTCCAACCCCCTGCTCAAAGCAGGATTCACTAAATCATCTCAGACAGATGTCTGTCCAGCCTCTGTTTGAAGACGTCCATTGAAGGGGAACTCACCACCTCTCGTGGCAGCCTGTTCCACTCATTAATCACCCTAACTGTCAAAAAGTTTTTTCTAATATCTAATCTGTGTCTCCTCCCATTTAGCTTCATCCCATTGCTTCTAGTCTTTCCTTGTGCAAATGAGAATAAAGATGATCCTTCTACAATGTGACAGCCCTTGACATATTTGTAGACAGCTATTAAGTCTCCTCTCAGTCTTCTTTTTTGCAAGCTAAACATTCCCAAATCCTGCAACCGTTCCTCATAGGACATGGTTTGCAGACCAGTCACCATTCTGGTCGCTCTTCTCTGAACTTGCTCCAGTTTGTCTATGTCTTTTTTAAAATGTGGTGCCCAAAACTGTACACAGTATTCCAGATGAGGTCTGACCAAAGAGGAGTAAAGACCAATAATGACTTCACGTGATCTAGACTGTATGCTTCTGTTAATACATCCCAGAATTGTATTTGCCTTTTTTGCTGCTGCATCACACTGTTGACTCATGTTCAGTCTATGATCTATTAGTATACCTAAGTCTTTTTCACATGTACTGTTGCTTAGCTCTATTCCTCCCATTCTGTATATGCTTTTTTCATTTTTATTGCCCAGATGTAGTACTTTGCATTTTTCCCTGTTAAAAACCATTCTGTTGGTTGCTGCCCACTGCTCCAGTTTATTTAGGTCTTTTTGAATCCTCTCTCTCTCTTCTCTAGTATTAGCTATCCCTCCTAGCTTTGTGTCATCAGCAAATTTAATCAGTTTACCCTCAATTCCTTCATCTAAATCATTGATAAAGATGTTGAACAATACAGGTCCCAGGACGGAGCCCTGTGGTACCCCACTTGAGACATTCATCCAGCTGGATGTGAAGCCATTTACAATCACCCTTTGAGTCCGATCACTAAGCCAGTTATGAATCCACCTAACAGTTGCCTGGTCCATTGCATACTTGGTCATTTTTTCAATAAGGATGGTGTGAGATACTTTGTCAAATGCTTTGCTGAAGTCAAGATATACTATATCTACAGCATTTCCCTGATCCACCCAGTCAGTGATTCTGTCATAGAAGGAAATTAAGCTAGTCTGACATGACTTGTTAATTATAAACCCATGCTGACTCTGGTTAATCACTTCATTCTTATCCAGGTACTTACATACATGTTGTTTAATAATTTGTTCAAAGATCTTTCCTGGTATAGAAGTCAGACTCACCGGCCTATAGTTCCCTGGGTCCACCTTCTTCCCCTTTTTGAAGATAGGAACAACATTTGCTCTTCTCCAGTCTTCTGGGACTTCTCCTGTTCTCCAAGAATTTTCAAAGATTATGGAGAGTGGTTCTAAAATTTCTTCTACGATCTCCTTCAGTACTCTGGGGTGTAATTCATCTGGACCTGGAGACTTGAACTCATTTATGTTAGCTAAATATTCCCTCACATTCTTTCTGTTTACAGATAACTTGGATTCTTCTATTCCTTTAAAAGGACAGTGAAGATCAGTTGATGTTACATTTTCTTTCTGAGAGACAACAGATGCAAAATAGGAATTAAAAAGTTTGGCCTTCTCAACATCCTCTCTTACCATTTCTCCATTTTCATCCTGTAAAAATCCTATAGCATCTTTGACTTTTCTTTTACTTTTGACATACCCCCAAAATCCTTTTTTATTGCTTTTGACATCTCTTGCAAGCCTTAATTCATTGTCAGCTTTAGCTAACCTGATACATGCCCTACAGGATCTGCAGACTGCATTATAATCTTCTTTAGATATGCCTCCCTCTTTCCATTTAATAAACATTTCTTTCTTTCTTTTTAGCATGTGTTTAAGTTCTGTGTTCATCCATCCTGGTTTCCTTAAATGCTTCCCATTCTTCCTACTTTTCGGGATTGTTAACGATTGTGCTTTGAGAATCTCATTTTTAAAAATTTCCCATCCTTCCTGGACATTTTTGTCCTTAAGGACATCCAGCCATTGGATCCCTCCTATTCTCTTTCTGAGTCTCTTAAAATCTGCCTTTCTAAAATCTAACCTTGAAGTTTGAGTCTTCACATGTCTTCCTCCTCTAGTTATCCAAAATTCTATAATAGCATGATCGCTGCCTCCTAGGGTCCCAGCCACTTTTACCTCCTCAACCATTTCCTCCTTGTTTATAAGGATTAGATCCAAAGTAGCAGATCCCCTTGTTTTCTCCCCTACCTTTTGGAAGATAAAGTTGTCAGCAAGAGAGGATAAGAATTTGCTTGACCTGTTAGTTTTACTTGAGAGAGATTCCCAACAAATGTCTGGATAGTTGAAATCTCCCATGACCACTACGTCATATTTTTTTGAGAACTTGGTCATTTGATACATAAAGAGTTCATCCATATCTTCAGCTTGCCCAGGTGGCCTGTAGTAAATGCCTACAATGGTGTCCTTTCCGTTGTTCTCTCCTTGTATTCTTACCCAAAAAGTTTCCACAGAACTCCCAGTCTCTGAAGCTTCAATCTCTGTGCAGATATACGCTTTTCTAACATACAATGCGACACCTCCTCCTCGTTTATCAAGTCTGTTTCTTGCAAATAAGTTGTATCCTTTTAGCCTTTTATTCCAATCATGTGTATCGTCCCACCAAGTTTCAGTGATTCCAATGACATCATATTTCTTTTCCTGCGTTAGTAGTTCTAATTCTCCTTGTTTGTTGCCCATGCTTTGTGCATTTGTATAAAAACATTTTAGTTTGTGATTGGTTTCTCTTCCTCCCATATTTTTATTATTTAAATTGTTTTGTCTTTGTTCTTCCTTTCCACTTCCAGTAGCAGAGATCTCAATAGTATTTGTCAGCTGTATGGCTTTTTCTGGCCTTTTGCTTCCCTTCCCACATTGTTCTAGTTTAAAGCTCTCCTGATGAGTGCAGCAAGGCAATTTCCAAATACATGTTTTCCAGTCTTCGTAAGGTGCACCCCATCTCTAGCAAGTAGTCCATCATATAGGTAATTCATTCCGTGATCCAGAAATCCAAATCCTTGTTGACGGCACCATCGACGTAGCCAGTTGTTCACCTGTAGAATCTTATTCCACCTCATTGTTCCATGGCCATCCACTGGGAGGATGGATGAGAAGACCACCTGTGCTCCCAATTCTTTCACTTTCTTGCCCAAGTCTTCAAAGTCACTGCAGATGGTTTCCAGGTCCTTTCTTGCGGTGTCATTTGTCCCCACATGTATTAGCAGGAATGGGTAGTGATCTGTAGGTCTGAAGAGTCTTGATATCCTGTCAGACACATCTTTAATTTTTGCTCCTGGAAGACAGCACATTTCTCTTGAGGTTATGTCTGGTCTGCAGATAGCAGCCTCTGTTCCTCTTAAGAGGGAATCCCCCATGACCACCACTCTCCGTTTTTTCTTCACAACATTCTTCTTTCTCCATCCAGGAGGATTCTGAGGGCTTACAAGGTTATTCATTGCTGGCAAAGTCTTATCTTGCTGTATTTCTTCATGGTTCTCCTGCGAGAGAGCCTGGTACTGGTTCCTGAGCAGTATAGGTGCTGACTGCCTCTCTATCCTCCTGCTTCTCTGGGTCACATGCTTCCATTCCTCTGTTTCCTCAGGTGCAGTTCGAATTTCTTCTCTTTCTGAATCATGAAGAGATAATTCTGCTCTGTCTAAGAACTCTTCACCTTCCTTAATGATTTTCAAGGTAGTTAACCTCTCTTCTAGATTTCGCAACTTTTCCTCCAACAGGGACACAAGCTTGCATTTCTGGCATGTGAAGTTTGGCTTTTCCACTGGCAAGTCTGTGAACATGTAGCAGGATATGCAGCTCACCAAATGGCTCCTGGACTCTTCCATGTTCTTACTGTTAATGTTCTGAAAACAGTGAAAAAAGCTTAAAAAAAAAGCTGGCGCGCGGTTTACCGATGTCCTCTTTTCAGCTCCAACAGCCAAAATCCAGTGTTCTTTGAGCTCACGGAGACTCTTCACTTACCCCAAAATGCAGTGGGAATATGCAAATTATCTCCTCAGGACTCCTCCCCTGGTTTACCGATGTCCTCTTTTCAGCTCCAACAGCCAAAATCCAGTGTTCTTTGAGCTCACGGAGACTCTTCACTTACCCCAAAATGCAGTGGGAATATGCAAATTATCTCCTCAGGACTCCTCCCCTGGTTTACCGATGTCCTCTTTTCAGCTCCAACAGCCAAAATCCAGTGTTCTTTGAGCTCACGGAGACTCTTCACTTACCCCAAAATGCAGTGGGAATATGCAAATTATTTCCTCAGGACTCCTCCCCTGGTTTACCGATGTCCTCTTTTCAGCTCCAACAGCCAAAATCCAGTGTTCTTTGAGCTCACGGAGACTCTTCACTTACCCCAAAATGCAGTGGGAATATGCAAATTATCTCCTCAGGACTCCTCCCCTGGTCCTCCCTTACATCAATCCCTTCTTTCAGCAACATGAAGGATATTCACAGTGGTCTACCTATGGAGTTTAGCAATGGAACTAAATAAATACAGGTGCATCTCACTAAATTAGAATATCATCAAAAAGTTAATTTATTTCAGTTCTTCAATACAAAAAGTTAAACTCATATATTATATAGAGTCATTACAAACAGAGTGATCTATTTCAAGTGTTTATTTCTGTTAATGTTGATGATTTTGGCTTACAGCCAATGAAAACACAAAAGGCATTATCTCAGTAAATTAAAATAATTAACAAAAAACACCTGCAAAGGCTTCCTAAGCATCTAAAAAGGTCCCTTAGTCTGTTTCAGTAGGCTCCACAATCATGTGGAAGACTGCTGACTTGACAGATGTCCAGAAGGCAGTCATTGACACACTCCACAAGGTCCCAAAGTTCAAATTTTCATTTGTAAATCAAGGTCCCAGAGTCTGGAGGAAGAGTGGAGAGGCCAAAATCCAAGCTGCTTGAGGTCTAGTGTGAAGTTTCCACAATCAGGGATGGTTTGGGGAGCCATGTCATCTGCTGGTGTAGGTCCACTGTGTTTTATCAAGACCAAAGTCAGCGCAGCCGTCTACCAGGAAATTTTAGAGCCCTTCATGCTTCCCTCTGCCGACAAGCTTTTTGGAGATGGAAATTTCATTCTCCAGCAGGACTTGGCACCTGTCCACACTGCCGAAAGTACCAATACCTGGTTTAAAAACAACAGTATCACTGTGCTTGATTGGCCAGCAAACTCGCCTGACCTTAATCCCATAGAGAATCTATGGGGTATTGTCAAGAGGACGATGAGAGACACCAGACCCAACAATGCAGACGAGCTGAAGGCTGCTATCAAAGCAACCTGGGCTTCCATAACACCTCAGCAGTGCCACAGGCTGATCGCCCCCATGCCACGCCACATTGATGCAGTAATTGATGCAAAAGGAGCCCCGACCAAGTATTGAGTGCATTTACTGAACATACATTTCAGTAGGCCAACATTTTGGATTTTAAAAACATTTTTCTAGCTGGTGTTATAAAGTATTCTAATTTACTGAGATAATGACTTTTCTGTTTTCATTGGCTGTAAGCCATAATCATAAACATTAACAGAAATAAACACTTGAAATAGATCACTCTGTTTCTAATGACTCTATATAATGTACGAGTTTCACTTTTTGTATTGAAGAACTGAAAGAAATTAACTATCCGTTCATAGTAAAAACAAACACTGGCACTGTTGCACCTGCACAATCTCTGATTCAGCAGAACAAACACCTTTCCCTTGTGAACCGGGTGCTTCACTTGAAAACAGAGTCCAGGCACATCATATAAAAGAATATAGCATGCACACACCGGTAAATAAAAATTTCTTCTTTAAAACATCAAGGCAGAGAGTCAGTGGAGCACTTAATAGACGATGGCCGTTTCACGCGTATAAGCGCTTCAACAGGTCACGGCAGAAACCAACCATCATAAGATGCATTATATTTGTTCCTCAAATGGTGTAATCGTATATACTTTACCAATCGGATTAATTCCACATTTTAATAAATCCGAATTTTACAAAAGCTGTTCATTTTTTTCCTTTATTGCTAATGTGGAAGAGGGTTGTGATTTGAATTTATGTATTTTTTACATTATTTTTTAGTCCTCTTAGGGGACTTCAACCTGTGATTGTTTCATCACTTATACTATATACAGCATTACCAAAGTGTTACCGTATATAGTGAAAATGATGGTTCCCTATAAACTTCACAGGAGTACAGAGATAACTGTAAATGGTCTTCAGCAGACCCCAGCTGTCATAGTAACAAGTCAGCCTCCTGCAATCACGTTGCGGGGTGTCAATGGGATCCTCTGTGCGTATCCACTTAAAAGTTGCGGATAGAGATTGAGAGCTGTGTTTAAATTGTTAACCACTGTGGTTGGCAATCAGCTCCAGCCTGTTAAAAACTGATGCCAACTATGTCGCTCCTGAACCCTTCCACAAATGCGAACCCCTTACCAGGACATTAATTCACTTTCTAATGTGACAAGGGGTTAAAAAAGACATTTCTCAGTGATACATGACGAGAGAAATGGAAATATATTTGGGACTTGGATGATACATGATTTTTGAAGAGATTATTGATTCCACATTAGGGAATATGGCTTCAAAGTAAGCAGGAGACTTTTTTTATCTAGAGGATTCAAAGTTGTCAGGAAATGCTCAGTGTTCATTTATTCCCATGGTAATTGTGTTTAATATGATAAAGCTGATTTATCTATTTCCCAGCCATTGATCCTCATCATAGATATTTCCTTCCTCCATGAAAAGACTAGGTATGCTGCTCTCACAAATCTATGAACTAGATGTGCAACTATGTGCAAGTTTCATGACATGACATGATAGAATACATTAAATAGGTTGAGCTTTTTTGTATATCATCTCTGCAGGGATCAAACTAAATTATAACATTGCTTAAAAGCAATCATCAGAAAATCACCTCTTGTTTAAAGAAGTTGTCCGGTACTTTGTTTAAATTGCCCAATGTATTCAGCATGGGGGAATAAGTATATTTGTAAATACCTTGTGTTGCAGATAATGCCTGTGAGCGGCGCTATCACTGGCCGCTAACACAGGCATCACGTAACCCCGCGCTGACATCACGACAAGTGAGGCGTCACTCAGCGCTGGGGTCCCCGCGGTGGCTGCTGGGTTGTGGGCAGGGTTACCCCCCGCGTCGCACCCAGCATCCACCGAGCCCTTTCCCAATGAATGAGGAGAGGGAGAGCGTGCGGTAGATGCCGGGTGTGACGCAGGGGAATAACCCCACCCACAACCCAGCAGCCACCGGTGGAACACGGAAGAGGGACCCTCGGCTGCAGCCGCAACTTGTCATGACATCAGCGCATGTCAGCGCCGACTGCAGCTGGGGGTCACATGATGCCTGTGAGCGGCCAGTGATAGCGCCACTCACAGGCAGTAACTGCAACACAAGGTATTTACAGAGATACTTATGCCCACATGCTGAATACATTGGGCAACTTAAAAAAAGTACCGGACAACTCCTTTAAATCTGTTTTTTATGTTAAATGTATATATTTTATTTTTCATTTTTGGTAATAAAAATTAGAAATCTTGCAAGTTTGAAACTGCTCACTAGGGTTTTTTTAGATTTTAACTTCCTATTGTTTTAGGAAATAAACATGTACATTAGCAGCAATGAGCATACTCCGACCCCATCTTTTGTAGTGAATCATCTAATGATCTTGTGAAAAGGTCATTGTGAAGAGAGGATGAGCAGGGTCAGTTGTGGCATTGCCAATTGTGAATTATGGGTCTTGTGTTATCAATTGTGTATCAGTTGCCATTGTAATTACGCCTCCGCTGATAAAGAGCCTGCTGAAAACAGTTCCTGAAAACACTGGTAGTATGAGTTTAAAATAGCCCCCATTTCCACTGTGAAAATTGCAAGATTACTAATTTGGTTTTTAAATAAATATCATAATATGATAAAAAAAAAAATGTTTGAAAAATACATGTAATACAGAAACATTATTAAAACAATTGGTCATTTTATGTTTATAAAAAGATGGTACACAATTTTCCTTGTCTGGTCTGACTAGTGTTTTCTATAGGCTGGTGCCACACGAGTGTAGATTCTCTCATGCGAGATAATCAAATCGATTTGACTCTCGGATCAAACTCTGATTAGAGTTTTCTCAGAGTGTCCGCTTAGTGTGATCTGATTATCTCGGATAATGGAATCATAGCACAGGAGAGGAGAAGATGGAGAACAAGATTTCTACATCTTCTCCATTTTCTGAGTACGCAGAAATTCTCAGATGTCATCCAAGTGAAGACCGATGTTTTCCACGCACCCATAGACTTCAATGGGTGAGTGCGATCTGATCTGCGCAGCTGCAATTTTTTTTCATGCTGAATCAGCATGAGAAAAAAAATCGCTGATCAGCACTGCCCCATAAAAATATCGTATCACACTCATCCGATGTATACAATTGTATGGGCGAGCTCATAGAGGCAAAACTGTTTGGTGCGTAAAATATGCAATATTTACCAGCCTAATCAAAGATATTTCTGAAATCTCATGCGCATGCTGTGGTTTTTATTTCGCTCATATTTTCAGCCCTGCTGCATTTTTGCCAGAATGTCAATTATTTCAAGGTTTTTGCAGCATCTTTCACCCATTAAAATGAATATATGAGAAACACAAATAAAAACGCTGCAAAAAACGCACATAAAAATGCATCAAAAACACGAGTATTGTAAGTAGCATTTTTCTTGCTAGCACTGTGGTTTTTGGTGCAGAAAAAAATGCTACAAAAATACAACTTGTGAAAATACCCTAATCATCTATAATTTCATTTGTCTTGACAGCTACTGGCTTTCAGTGTCTTATTATTTAATATATAATTGTAAAATTAGTTTACTTATCCAGAATGTAAACCCTTAAAGGGAATTTGTCAGTAGGATCAACCTTAAGCAGCCTATATGGGCATGTAGGTCATAGATATCTGCGATCTGATGATTCCAGAGAAATACACATTTTTCTTAATATGTAAATGAACTGTTAAATGTATGGGCCGGATATAGATCTCACTGAGAATCTGCCTCCAGAGCTTACTTTACATGAAAGGAGGAGTTACCAGTGTGAGACATGTAGATCAGGAGAGCAGACTGTCCGTCATTTCATGTCTCACACTGGTAACGCCACCTTTCATTTATAATAAGTTCTGGAGGCAGATTCTCATGGAGATTTGTGTCCGGCTCATAGATCTTAACAGCTCATTTACATATTAAAAAAATTTGGATTTCTCTGGAATAAGACATCAGATCACAGATATCAAGGTATCATGTTATTCAGCTTTCTATGGCCTACATGCCCGTATAGATGGCGTAGGAGGGTCGATCCTACTGACAGATTCCCTTTAAGTTTATTTATATAGAACTCTATTTCTCTTTCTTAGCATCTATATTATCTAAATCTTCAGTGTTCATTACATTACATAACTTAGAATAGTTTTCAAATGTTGCAGTGCACATGACCGTATTTTCGGTCCGAGTGTGACCCGACAAAACATCGGATCGAACTCAGACCAATATTATTCGATAAGGATGTGCAAGGCAGAGTTTGATATTCAGATTGCACTCGATCATGCAAGTCAATGAGTCTGCAGAAACCATCGGACTGCACTCGAATGACATCTGATTGCAGTCTGGAATCGGATCACACTATGCTCACACTCTACAAACCCTAATCAGAGTTTGATCGGAGTGTAATTTGCATAATCGACCTGATTCACTCTGATGAGAGAATCTGCCAAGGCCATGGTCCCACTATCAGTATATTCGGTCAGTATTTTTTCTCAGGAGTGGGAGCCAAAACCAGGGGTGGGTGATAAATGCAGAATTGGACTTGTTTCTATTACACCTTTTCTCTGATTGTTCCTCACCTGGTTTTGGCTCCCACTCCTGAGAAAAATTACAGACCGCATACTGACCGAATACTGATAGTGGGGCCGTGGCCTAAGACAAATATCAGGTCAGTGGGCCGACGACTGACCCCTGAGCAACAGCATACAATGTACTGTAAGCTTATTATATAACACAGTGTGCAGAACAAAAAATACAATTCTTGTGCAAAGATTTACATTTAGAGTTACAACTGCAAAAAACCCATAAATTAGAGGACAGACTGTGCAATGCTTGATGAATATGATCTGACAAATCTATTAGTCAAAATATTCATTAGAGTGAAATACATTCAACAGGTCTATATGTAATTGTACACATGGCATATTCTGTCACAGAAATGACTTCTCCAATAGCGTACACGGAAATCAACAGATTGATGATTCATAATAAATCAACTGGTTTCTTATGAAGGAAAACCATTTTTGTCAGGGTCAATATCAAGTACAACATTTTTCCTGAGATAGGTTATTAGTGTCACAGAATGAGAAATCGTACAAAAAAAATCAGGTGAAATATTTTTAATCTCTGCGCAGTTGAACCTATTCTTCATTCAGAAATTGTTATTGATTACTGCTGGGGAATTGTATTAAATCTGACTATTGCTATGGAATTCATTTCATTTAGACTTGAATTCAGATATTGTGATGTAATTCTTGTCAGCTCCCCATGTAATACCAGACCTTGCCTAGTGCGCAGGTAACGCAGGTAATGTCCTCCTGGAGATACAGTACCTGCCTAAATGTCGTCAAAATATGCTGTACATAACCAGACTCTTTATAAAAGCTGCTCACCTTGCGACACTAGTCCTAATTACTAGTACCTTACTATTACAAATAATTACTACACATCCATTTCTATGGAAACTAGTCTATTCACAGAGAAGGAGCACAGTCACGTAAAATATGCATGGAAACCAGTGTGTAGCTAATCTGCAGCACGTTCTGAAGTGGTTACATAAGAAATTATAACATCGATAAAAGCAGGGCTACTGAAGAGCTTGTGCACAGCTAATAAATGGTTAATCTAGCCCATAATTATCACCTATATATAGCAGCTAAACATTAGACTGGTGGGGTTTGGTAACCAGATCGATCACTGCACACTGATGTTTTGTATAACTCAGAATTTGTCCACTTTCACACATCCTTGTGAGTTTGGGTCAGTATCAGTAGACCTGCGGAAAGTCCATACATCACAGTTTTTCAGGATCCCAAAGTTCAGCTTTGTTTCCACCACAGAAGCATGAACACAGGTCACCAATGCAAGACATATGTGAAACCAAATTAACTAGAATTTCAAATGTAACAGTAGGGCGAGGTGAATTGTTCAGGAATAGTTAAACTAAGACACTGGCAGTGCATTGAGTTTGTAGGACACTATTTATTTTCACACTATTTCTCAGGAATTGTTCAATTTCACAAGTCACTGGGACACAGGTATTTTTCAATCTCACACCTAGCTCAGCCAGTGTTTACTGTGTACTCATCACTAATTTAATTAAACTGTACTATCCAAACTGCCATCTCAGGTGACCAAGACAAGATGGTAAAATCACAAAAATAAATTTGTTTCACATACTGCTGTACTTGCTTTTTTTCACTAAAAACGCAGCAAAACCTGATAGCTATGTTCACACTAGGCTTTTTTTCAGCGTTTTTTCACAACCCATTACTTTCAATGGGTGAAAAACGCTGAAAAAACGCTGAAAGAAGTGACATGCTCTATTCTGTAAAAAAACATGCAAAGCACAAAATATTGATCAAACAAAAACCAATGTGTGTGCATGAGATTTTTGGAATCTCATAGACTTTGCTGGTACTGTAAAAAGCAGCAGAAAATTTGCATAAAAAATGCATAAAAAAACGCTGAAAAAACGCAATGTGTGAACATAACCTAAAAGACAATATCAATCCTTTAATGACCCTTGCCATATGACTTAGGATAAAAGCCAAACTAGAATCACGATATGCAGACATGTATTTTGGGGTGTTGCTCCTCCTCAGTGCAAAGCACCCCTTACACTCCAGAGGCCTCACGTAAACTCAAATCAGATCTCATGCTTTGTACTGAGGAGGGGCAACACCCCGAAACACGTGTATGCAAATTGAGATTCTGGTTCGGCTTTTATCCAAAGTCGTGTAGCAAGGCTCGTTAAATGCTTTCTAGACCTCATTCCCACAACTATCTTACAGTAACACTGTCTTTGTTGTCTATAGCAACCAGACAGAGATCAGTTTTCATTTTACCAGAGCAATTTAGCCAAATCAAGACCTGGCCATTTACCCCTGTTCCTGACTAAGCACAATTTAGCATTTTTTCGCATATGTGGTCCAAAGAGCAGTAAAAAAAAATTCCATTGGACATTTTAAATGATTTTTGCATCTTGATATATGGGGCATATTTTTTTTTTATTTTTATGCTTTCTTCTTTTATTTTTTTGCTGATATCGGGCGATATTTGTGGGAAAATAAAGGAAATATGTGTCGGTTTTTCACATTCTTAAAACCACAAAGGACCACTGAAATACAATTCAAAATTTTTTACCCTTTCTATAACAATTACTTTTATATATCGGACACATTTTTTTCTGATGGGGGTGGAGCTAGTAACAGCAACTGGGATTGGAAGTGGCTTTTTTCCCCTTTTCATGTGTTTATTTATGCATTTATTAATTTATTTATCTATTTAATTTTCATTTATTTCACATATTTCCCCCCTCCCCACAACGTCATAGAAGTCCTTTTTAGGGACATTTGAACATTCTCTGAAAATTTACCAATAGAGATAAAACACTTTAAAAATAGGCTGAATGGCTGAAAAAAACACTTCTTTCTGCTGTGGCTAGGGAACAGGTTTTTTATTAAACAACGAATTTCAACGCCGAACTGGCATCTTTTTCAACTTAGAAAAAAACAAGAAACACCTCTCTGTGAGTTTAATGTAAAAAATAAAAAAAAATCTTATACTCACCACACCACTCACCTCTCTGGGTCACGCCGCTCCTCACCTTACTCATCTGGTCCTCATTACATCTTCTGATAGTTGCCACAAGCACTGAATCCCTGGGTCTCCTCATGTGAGGCTGGGGCTTCCAGCTCTGATGAGGCCCGGGACGGTTCGCGCAAGTGCATGAAACCTTGTGACATGAGCCATGACCTTGTGTGCATGCGCATAACTGACACATGCATCCTCAGAGCCAGAAGTCCCGGTCTAACATGAGGATTCGAGGGGATTCAGCACTCACCGATGATCAGAAGATGTGACAAGGACTGCTGGATGGGTGACAGTGAGGACTGCAGGGACCGCAGAGATGAGGAGTGAGGTGAATATAAGAATGTAACATTTTTTTCTTATTTGACATCATTTTGATGGCCCCTTACAGTTCAGAGAAATGGCAATGGGGGAGGGGGCAATATATGGCTGGATATGTGCAGAAGCAGATTACAAAAAGTCATGGAAAATTGACCTGAAAATGATATTAGCAGGTGTATGACAGAAGAACAACATGTCACCATGTACTGAAATCGCCTCAACTGAAGCCGTATGAGTGTTAGTTGTGCAAGAGTTAAAGGAAACGGATAACAATAACAGTGTGACATATTGCTATTGGCTAGTGGATATAGTCTATGGAGATGAAAGCCAAAGATGAGCACTGTTTTTGGCTATCTTCATCAGTCCCATAGACTTTCTATGGCTTGGCTGTACTCATGCCCGACCACTGCATCTTTCAAACAATGGACACAGGACCCTCATTCTATCAATCGAGGGGGTTCCTTGTACAACGACAGAGATTTAGGTTGTAAGTTTTCAGTGGAGGTGCGGGTGCTGTAACCCCCCACTGTTCTTTAGAACAAATAGTTACACTCACTCTACTTTAGAAAATACATAACGTGGTCAGAAATAAAGTGATCTTACATAGCTCTCTGAATGGAGTCAACAAATGCAGACACAAGCCAAAGGGTGCAGTGGTCATCTAAGTGATTTTATCCTTTCTTTCTAGCAATCCATGAGGGTCTTCTATACATCTAGTTAGCAAAATCTGTGGAAATATTGTGCAACGTCTTAGATTTCAGACTACATAGGATGCCTGTTCATGCATATAAAATATATCAATCTGCGTCCCAGGACTGTGTCCATTCTGTTGTCTCATGTATTATAGCTTAGAATTCGGAAGGATAAATGCCTTAGAAGGTCATGATATGAGAAATATCTTCTCCAGCATATTGAGTACTGTAACTTTTAGTCATATTTTGTAGGTAATCTACAAACAATAAAATAAAGGTTCATCCACTACTCTTCACATAAATGGACTAAACACAGATGATTTAATAATACTGCTGAGGCTATTTTTACCTAGCACACAGATTGTGATCACTAGGTAAGTAGCAATAGATTGAGCATAACCTCGTACTTGGCTCTACCTGGAGATTTACTTCTCAATCTGGAAATTATGTTTAACTCTGAGGAATATAAGTACAATCAGTTAGAATTATTTCTTGGTTGTTGCTATGGGGATGTGGAGTCTTTCCCAAGCCTAATTGGCAATGTCACAAGTTGGTGTTGACAGTGTATGATACAGTCATTCATCAGATTGATAGGTAAGCTATTGTGGCAGTAAAATGAATTGGTTCCACCCCCTCCTTCCTAGCACTCATAGAAAACCTTGATTGTTCAGGTAAATGTAAAAACCAATAACTCTTTCAATGTCGTGCTTGTTTGGTGTGTTGTATCAATCTCTTTTATAGGTAGCGCAAACTGTATGACTGTAGGTTTTAAGACCAATAATATCTGCACTACTTAGTATATGTACCTATAGTGCAAGACATGATAAACAGCAACAATGAACTGTATACATACATTATATAAATATAGCCCTTTTAAATATTACAAATATGAAAGAAAATAAAATGTTTGATCTCATACACAGAATTCATATACATGATTTATTCACATGCAGCTTGTACACAGCAGGAGCATGTTAATCAGGCTTGGTGGGCGGGGATTACGTGGCAGGGAGGAGGGACAGTGAGGAACTGTCAAGCTTGCAAGATGGGAGGAGTTTAAGCAGCAGAGAGGAGGTACAATGAGGAGCTGTCAATCCTGCTAGATGGGTGGAGATTAGGCAGTAGGAAGGAAGGACACTGAAAAGCTGTTTTTCATGCAAGATGGGTAGAGTTTAAGCAGCACAGAGGAGGGACAATAAGATGCTTTCTTGCAAGATGGGGTGGAGATTAAGCAGCAGGGAGGAAGGATATCCTAGATGGGTGGATATTAAGCAGAAGAGAGGAGGGTCACTGTACAGCTGTCCATCATGTAAGATGGGTGGAGATTAAGCAGTAGGGAGGATGGACACTGACGAGCTGTACATGATGATAGATGGGTGGACGTTAAGCAGCAGGGAGGAAGGACACTGAGGAGATGTTTATCATGCTAAATGGGTGGATATTAAGCAGCTGGAAGGGTCCTCCTTCCACTACTATGCCACTTGCAGGTCTTATAATAACTGATCTATCACTACTATGAGGCCAACAGCCCTCTTACCCTTTTTCTTGATTATGCTATAGGGTGTTTTTGCTTGCTAATGCCATACTGTGCATTAGGTTGTTGGTTATATCTATTGCTATTTCTGACCTCACATTGATGCTACATCTAATTTGGCTGACTCAACATGTTTATCTTCCTTTATCCATGTATTCTTGTGGGATTATATATTTTTTTGATACTCATTCTCATGGATGCACCATCTAGTTGTAACTATTACTGTTTCTAGTTGACCCTTTGTCATCTCATTTTGGAGGTTTTAGGATTATACCTTTTGTATTTTACTTGTCTATTTTTGCACAAATTTGCACACTTTTGCCTTACAACTAGAGATGAGCGGTGTTCGACTTGAACTGTTCGCCAATCTCAAATTCGAGCTGTTTTGGGCGGTGTTTGAGTCGTTCGACGAACTCGAACGATTTGCAAAAAATTCGGCTGTTCGAGGTTATGTTCGATAACTGTTCGTGATAACTGGATTTTTTCACAGTAATACTGTTAATCAATGTTAATAGACAGTTTCAGTGTAGAGTGGGCGGGGGAGGGGCAGGGGATGGATCTCTGCAGAAATAATGCCGATCTCCATTTTTTTTTTCTTTCCCGCATTTACAGTGGGGAGGTGCAGTCTGTCAGCCTATCAGCAGCGCACACACGCAGCGAAGTGCTTTTTTTCACACGAGCAAGGGCATGTTTCATTGGCTGTGTATGTCACATGTCCTTGCCCTATAAGACCCAGCCATTTTCCCCGTCGACACCATTTTCTCACTGCTGCAGCTGAGTGTTAGACAGCACCGCTGCTGCTGTGGGCGCTATACAGTATAACTGTGTGAATTGCGAGCGAATTTCCAGTTACATAGAGAGATAGGTTTAGGCAGTAGGGACTAGTTGTAATTGCAGCCCTTTTGAGGGCTAGGTTACAGCAGTTCATAGCACTTTTTGCCAGGCAGGTCTGTGCCAGTGCTGTGCAAGTGTTTTTCACAGCATTTGGCGAAATGTAGCTTAGCCAATCCTTTTGGGCCTGTAGCAGTGTCTGTTAGTCATTGGAGTAGCCTATCTGTGTTGCAAGCTACACCACCTGTGTATCTAATACCAATTTTTTACTGCATCTAAGCCAGCCAATCCTTTTGGGCCTGTAGCAGTGTCTCGTAGTCAGTGGAGTAGCCCATCTGAAGCAAGCTACACCACCTGTGTATCTAATAACAATTTTTTACTGCATCTAACCCAGTAAATCCTTTTGGGCATAGTAACAGTGTCTCGTAGTCAGTGGAGTAGCCCACCTGTGAAGGAAGCTACACCGCCTGTGTATCTAATTCTAATTTTTTACTGCATCTAACCCAGGAAATCTTTTTGGGCCCAGTAGCAGTGTCTGGTAGTCAGCGGAGTAGCCCACCTGTGAAGGAAGCTACACCGCCTATGTATCTAATTCTAATTTTTTACTGCATCTAACCCAGGAAATCTTTTTGGACCTAGTAGCAGTGTCTCGTAGTCAGCGGAGTAACCCACCTGTGAAGGAAGCTACACCGCCTGTGTATCTAATTTTTTACTGCATCTAGCCCAGGAAATCTTTTTGGGCCTAGTAGCAGTGTCTGGTAGTCAGCGGAGTAGCCCACCTCTGAAGGAAGCTACACCGCCTGTGTATCTAATTCTAATTTTTCACTGCATCTAACCCAGGAAATCTTTTTGGGCCTAGTAGCAGTGTCTGGTAGTCAGCGGCGTAGCCCACCTGTGAAGGAAGCTACATCGCCTGTGTATCTAATTCTAATTTTTTACTGCATCTAACCCAGGAAATCCTTTTGGGCCTAGTAGCAGTGTCTCGTAGTCATTGGAGTAGCCCAGCTGTGAAGCAAGCTACACCGCCTGTGTATCTAAAAAATTGTTTTACTGCATCTAACCCAGCCAATCCTTTTGGGCTAGTACCACAGTTTGGCCACTCAGCTCTGCTCGATTTCCATCCATCGTTTTTTGTGCAAACAACTACAGAGTTGCCAATTAGTTAACCACCAAAATGAGTGGCAAAAGGCCTGCTGCTGGTGGAAAGGGGAATAGGCGTGTTGGAAAGGGAAAAAAAGGTTGTGTCCATGGGGTAGGTGATAAAGCAACAGTAACATCGGCAGAAGAAAGACCATCTTCCAGCCAAACTAAAATGTCTACTTCTTTTCGTGGACAATGTGATATTCCTTTCTTACGGACACGCCCATCGCTACAAATTCCAGATGAGGCACAAAAACAGCAGGTGCTTCAATGGATATCAAGTGCTCCTTCAAGAGGGCTCTCCTCCACCTCAACTTCAACATCACAAATACTCCAGTCCTCAGAGGTGTCACCCCAATCGCACTTACTTCCTCACAGCTCCCAAGTCTCCAGCTGCCTGTCTGAGTATGGGGTAACACAGATGGTTGAGTCTGCAGAGCTGTTTACTCATACTATAGCCTGGAAATCAGAGGTCTGCTCCAGAGCTTCTGTGAATCCAGATGAGGAAATGATCTGCACTGATGCCCAGAATGTTTATGAGTCGGATCCAGGCCCAGATGAAGAAGGTTCTGAGCATAATGTAGACCCTCGTTCCTAAACTGTAACTCCTGTTGGTGCAGACAATGAGGAAGACGATGATGAGACTCAGATACCTGATTGGAGCGACAACTTGACTTTTCGGTCAGGGCAGGAAGAGGTTGGCTCTGAGGACGACAGGTGTGAAAACACACAGGTGATGATGACAAGGTTGGAGATTCCACTTACTGTCAACCCACAGTCAGCCAGTCGATGAGGTAAGCAGAGGAGGTGGAGGAGGATGCTAGTGACGACGAGGTTAGGTTGCGCCTTCCTGGACAGAGACGGAGTACTGGAAGCACGTCAACAACTGCATCCACAACCACAACTCTGCCTCTGACCACAAGTCATGGTGGCTCTTCAGGTCGCATGGGCTCTAATCCTTGCATAGCCTGGGCATTTTTTGAGATCGCAAAGGATGACCCAACTCATGTTATCTGTAACATTTGTCACCAAAAGCTAAGTAGAGGCCAAAAAATCCATAGTTTGAGTACTTCATGCATGAACCATAACATGGATATGAAGCATAAGTTGCAGTGGGAAGCTCACTGTGCTACAATGCGGCCTAGCAGGCCGGGCCAACCACCGTCTGCCCCATCTTGTGCATCTGCGGCCTCTTCATCCTCTGTGACTGGGGGGACAGGAGTCACACATGTTTTTGGACGCAGACCTGCCACCTCTTTACCCGCAACAGCCAGTGTGATAGGCAGGTCGTCAGTTCATTTGGAAGTGGAAACACCTGCTGGTGTTGAGCGCTCTCCGACATCGAGAGCACCACCTTTGGATCAAGGCAACATAACATGTCCGCCTGCATCTTCCTCACAGACCGGCCGTTTGCCGGGGACACCCTACTCAACTCCGTCAAAGCACAACAGCCAGCCCTCGGTTCCTCAGATGTGGACTAGTAAAAGACCATTTCCTCCTAGCCATGACAAAGCTAAGAGGTTGAATTTCACCATCTGCAAGCTGTTGGCTACAGAAATGCTGCCTTTCCGCCTGGTGGACACAGAGGATTTTCGAGACCTTATGTCTGTCGCAGTGCCCCAGTACCAGATGCCCAGTCGCCACTACTTCTCAAAGAAAGCTGTGCCTGCGCTACACCAGCATGTCGCACACAACATCACCGCTTTCTTGAGAAACTCTGTGTGTGACAGGGTGCATTTCACCACAGACACTTGGACGAGTAGGCATGGACAGGGGCGTTACATGTCGCTAACTGGGCACTGGGTAACTATGGTGACAGCAGGACATGGGGCTGCTGTCCAAGTCTTGCCGTCCCCACGAGTTGTGCGTCAATCCTCTTTATCTAGAAGTTCCTCCACTGCTTCTGCCTCCTCAACCTCCTCTCGGTCCTCCACCTGCACCCAAAGCCTGTCTGGTAATGCCACCTGCGTTCTAACTGCGCAGAAGGAATCCTGCACACCTCCTTACTATGCTGGCAGCAGGGCTCAATGGCATCAGGCGGTGTTTACTTTGAAATGTCTGGGAAATGTGAGTCACACAGCTTAGAAGTTGTGGTCAGCTCTGGAGACCGAGTTTCATGAATGGTTGTCTCCACTGAACCTACAGCCAGGGAAGGCTGTGTGCGACAATGCTGAAAACCTGGGTGCGGCCCTTCGCCAGGGCAATGTCACACACGTGCCTTGTATGGCTCACATGTTGATGTTTAGCCCACTATCCCAGACTAGATGGCCTTCTGCAGAGGGCACGGTCGCTGTGTGCTCACTTCTGCCGTTTGCATCCCGCAGCTCAACGACTTACATCTCTACAGAAGTCGTTGGGCCTGCCAGTTCACCGGCTGAAATGCGATGTGCCGACACGATGGAATTCAACTCTGCACATGTTGCAGCGACTGTGGCAGCACCGACGAGCCCTGGTGCAATACATTATGACGTATAGCCTGGGCCAACGTGATCCAGAGGTAGGGCAAATCACGCTGCAGGAGTGGTCTCAGATCAGGGACCTATGCACCCTTCAGCACAGTTTTGAAATGGCGACGAAGATGTTTAGTGCTGACGATGCCATTATCAGCATGACTATTCCGGTCATTTACATGCTGGAGCACACTTTAAACAGTATTCGGAGTCAGGTGGTGGGACAAGAGGAGGGGGAGGAAGTACAGGAGGAGTCGTATGTGGAAGGGATAACATCTCCAAGGTCCAGACGGTCGGCAGCACCAAGGCGGCAGGCATGGGAGGGTGGGGGAGAGGGATTAATGAGGGCGCATGGTAGCAGCCAAACTGTTGAGGAAGGTGCAGGAGCCGAGGAAGAAGTGGAGGACGAACTGGCGATGGGCATGGAAGACTCATCAGATGAGGGAGACCTTGATCACATTTCTGTTGTGCGAGGTTGGGGGGAGAGGGCAGAGGAAGGAAGCATGATTCTTACCTCGCCACCAACACAACAAGGACTTGGTCCTCCTGGATGTGCAAGACACATGAGTGCCTTCTTGCTGCACTACCTGCAACATGACCCTCGGATTGTCAGAATTCGAAGTAATCCCGACTACTGGGTTGCCACACTCTTAGATCCCCGGTACAAAAGTAAATTTGCCGAAATAATTCCTGCCATAGAAAGGGATTCACGCATGCAGGAGTATCAGCAGAGGCGGTTACAGAATCTTACATCTGCTTTTCCACAAAACACCAGTGGCGCACGTAGTGAACCTCACAGTTCTAACTTGCCAACCGTGGGACTGTCAAGGCTTTATCACTCAAACCGTAACAGTAACACCGTATCTGCTGGTAACAGCAATTTTGTGGAATCGTTTCACCAATTTTTTAGACCATCCTTTGCAAGGCCACAGGAGACAAGAAGTCTGACACATAGTCAACGCCTAGAGAGGATGGTACAGGAGTATGTCCAAGTTAACATCAAAGCCATGACTGTGTCACTGGACCCTTTCTCATTTTGGGCTTCCAATCTGGAAAAATGGCCTGAGCTCGCCACTCACGCCTTGGAGATCTTGTCGTGCCCCACAGCCAGCGTTCTCTCTGAACGTGTGTTCAGTGCTGAAGCGGTGTGCTGACAGATAAGCGCACGCGGCTGTCCACTGAGAATGTAGACAGACTCACGTTCATAAAGATGAACAAATCATGGATCCGCAAGGACTTTTCTACCCCTGTGTCATCCTGGGGAGACTAAAAGCTTTAGGATTTTGGAAAATCACCTCACCAACCATTTTAAGCAACTCTGGGGCAATTGATGCCACTTAAGTGGTGTCTGTGCCACAATTTTTGGAAAAAATATAGACAGTCTCTTTGGAGTCCCCTTGCTGTGTTTTACATGACGTTGGCATCGTCAATTCCAGGTGGGTCGGGTCGCTCCCCCCCCCTTTTATCCGTAAGAAACTACATACACTATGGCTTGGGGTAACACAGATGGTTGAGTTTGCAGAGCTGTTTACTCATACTATAGCCTGGGAATCAGAGGTCTGCTCCAAAGCTTCAGTGTCTGCTAGTCAGCGTAGTAGCCCAGCTGTGAAGCAAGCTACACCGCTTGTGTATCTAATAACAATTTTTTACTGCATCTAACCCAGCCAATCATTTTGGGCTAGTAGCAGTGTCTCTTAGTCATTGGAGTAGCCCATCTGAAGCAAGCTACACCACCTGTGTATCTAATAACAATTTTTTACTGCGTCTAATACAGGAAATCCTTTTGGGCTAGTAGCAGTGTCTCGTAGTCAGCGGAGTAGCCCATCTGAAGCAAGCTACACCGCCATTGTATCTAATAACAATTTTTAACTGCATCTAGCCCAGGCAATACTTTGGGCCTAGTAGCAGTGTCTGCTAGTCAGCGGAGTAGCCCAGCTGTTAAGCAAGCTATACCGCCTGTAGATCTAATTACAAATTTTTAACTGCATCTAGCCCAGGCAATACTTTGGGCCTAGTAGCAGTGTCTGCTAGTCAGCAGAGTAGCCCAGCTGTTAAGCAAGCTACACCGCCTGTAGATCTAATTACAAATTTTTAACTGCATATAGCCCAGGCAATACTTTGGGCCTAGTAGTAGGGTCTGCTAGTCAGTGGAGTAGCCCAGCTGTTAAGTAAGCTACACCGCCTGTAGATCTAATTACAAATTTTTAACTGCATCTAGCCGAGGCAATACTTTGGGCCTAGTAGCAGTGTCTGCTAGTCAGCGGAGTAGCCCAGCTGTTAAGCAAGCTACACCACCTGTGCTTTGGACACTTAATTTTTTCAAAGGAAACACTTCGGGCCCCCGGGACACTCAGTCAAGAGCATCGGGAAGGCGCCCCAAGGCAAAGGGGCTGGGACTGGCGGTAGCACGCCTTGTGGCATACCGCCAAGCTCGATCCTTATAAAAGCTTTTTAACTGTAGCAGCTTTAGTGGACGCTACTGGAGCTGGAACTCTTTCTTATTATAAAAGTACAAAAACACATATGCAAAACACAAACCATAAATACAAACATTATACAACAAACAAAAACCCAGCGAGACACAACCAAAAGTCTGAAATTATGTTGAGTCCAACTGAATAACATATGACATAAGACACAAAAAAGTTCACATCCTCCAGGAGACTCTCTAGGAGACCCCCCAGCAAGAAAAGACCTTACCGTACCTCCAGAGTGCACTCTAAAGCGCACCCGACCCCTGACATACACAACATTCATACCTGCACATTCACACCTAACCCCCTAACAAAAGGAAAACTAAATAACTGGCCCATCGCCCAAAATAATAGATAGGCCACCTGGCCAAAAACTTACCCCATAACACACAGAAAAACTGTGGCCTTAACACACCAAGGTCCCATGAAAGTTTATGGCCTTTAATTCACTTCACACAAAAAGGTCCTTCACGCCTTTCCCCGCATCCTGCAGGATGTCCTTCATTTTACAAAAAAACCCTCCCCCCTCCCTCCCTGAAAACCCCCACCCAACCTAGACTAAACCGCTCACGCACAATATACCTACAATACATACAATACACAACATAACAATATGACAATTAAAACGATATAACTACTAACCATAAACTTACAAGACAACATAACAACTAAAGATTTTTTCTTTTTTTTTTCCAAACCATGACCCAAAAATCAGACCCAAGTTCAGTGCTTGGAAGCCCTATATTTAGGTTACCAATACCGTAAAACAAAAACCTTCAATGTGAGGGGAGCAGCCCACCACCAGGGAACTGGAGACTACAGAGGCTCTCACCCTAATCTAACACACAACACCCTGTCCCTCCCTATGAAAGAAAAGAAAACCCTGTCCCTGCCACCCAACCAATCTTTCCCTACCTATCCCTACCTGTCCCTCACTGACCCTTACTACCAACCTAATACTAACTACCTATCCCTAAAGACTGTCCCTATCTGTCCCTCCCTGACCCTACACAACAATCTGACCCTACAAATAAATAAAATATAGAAAGAGACTAAACTAACCCTATCACAGACACACGCAACCTAACTCTCCCTAGGGCACATTAAATGAGAACCCCCTCCATAGAAGGGAAGCCCTCCCTGCACCCAGCCTCTCATACTCCAGCGAGCGCACTTTTGCCAGGTCACCCAGGATGTGCCTAATCACCTCTTCCCGGGGGAGGGCTTTCTGCTGGGTGGACACTAAGCACCGTGCGTTCCACGTGTAAAACCTAGTCACTAAGCTAACTAAGAAAACAGTGCCCCGATCTCAGCCACCAAGGGACCTGAATGCCCCATAGGCCCACTCCGCATAGGAAAGACCTGCCAGCCTGAGCCAGCCAATGGAAGCACCCACCCTACTGTAGACCTCTGAATTAAAGGGACACCGAAGCAGGAAGTGCTCCATGCTCTCGAGCATGCCGCCACACTCCTCGCGGGGACAATCCCGGTCATCAGAGTTCCTGTACTTCAGGTTGTCCCTCACATACAGTCTCCCATGGAAGCAGCGCCAAGCCAAGTCCCAAAACTTCAAGGGGATCCGCTTAGAGTTCAATAACCCAAGCCCTACCTCCAGATCCCGGCTCGGGCAATCCTTGAGCACCAGGGGCTTCGGAAAGTGGGTCAACAGGACCCTATTGTCAAGTAACCTCCTTGACAAGGTCCTGATCTCCCACACTCCCAGACCCCACCGGCGGATCACCTTCAGAACCGGGGTAGCATAAGCCGGAAGATGCCCATGAGGCGTTCGAAGGTCCTTCACCTGCCCTCCTGTCTCCCATTCCTGGAAGAAAGGCCGAAACCACCCCCTACAGGAGAATACCCATGGAGGAGCCCTCTCTAACCCGAGGTTGGCAATGTTTGCCTTAATAAAGGTGTTTAATAGGAACACCACTGGGTTGACCATACCCAACCCTCCTAGTCTCCTCGTGCGGTACGTGACCTCCCTCTTGATTAGGTTCAGCCTATTCCCCCATAATAGTTGGAAGAACAGGCTGTAGACCCGTGTCCAAAGAGGCTCTGGAAAGATGCAGACGCTGCCCAGTTATATTAATAAAGGGAGCAAATAACCTTTGGCCAGGCTAACCCTTTCCCTTAGGGTCAAGGACCAACCCTTCCACTGATCCACCTTCTGGGCAGCGATCTTAAGTCTGCCCTCCCAGTTTTGCTGGGGATAGTCCCCCGGGCCGAAACTGATGCCTAAAATTTTTGCTGTGGCCTGAGGCCCTGGAAGGGTGTCCGGGAGATCAAAACTAGGGTCTCCCCCTCCCAGCCAGAGACTCTCACACTTATCCCGGTTGATCATGGACCCGGATGCCACCGAGTAGCGCTCAACCTCAGACATGACCCAATCTGCCTCCCCTCTCAAGGATACAAAAAGGGAAACATCATCGGCGTATGCCACTACCCTCAAGGTGGCCTCTGGCTCCGCCTGGTCCATCCTGACTCCCACCAACGGTCCACGCTCCACCCTCCTTAGAAGGGGGTAGACCGCGAACACGTATAACAGTGGGCTCAGAGGACAGCCCTGGCGGACACCAGAATTCACTTCAAAAGGGTGTCCGATACAACCGTTCACAAGCGTAAAAGTCTCTGCCCCATTCTATAACACTCAACCAATCAACAAAACTCCCGGGCAGACCGTACCTCAGAAGGACGGACCAGAGGTACTCATGGTTAACCCGGTCAATGGCTTTCGCCTGGTCTAAGGACAGCAAGTACCCCTTCCAGTGACCTGCCCTGCTCTGCTCCACTGCCTCCCGGACACCGAGCACAGCACTAAATGTACTGCGGCGTGGAACAGAGCAGTGCTGGGCCCCCGAAAGGAGCCGGGGTGCAAATTTCACCAACCGATTAAAAAGCACCTTTGCCAGAACCTTTCGGTCCGTATTGAGAAGCGCAATGGGACACCAATTCTCAATACGGGACGAGTCTTTACCCTTTGACAGAATAATCAAGGCTGACTTCCTTATTGAACTGGGCAGAGTGTCCGAGGAGAGACACTCATTAAACACCTCAGTCAAGAGGGGGACCAAAGAGTCCCTAAAGGTCTTGCAAAACTCGGATGTTAAGCCATCCGGACCAGGCGACTTTTTGGGCCGAAGCCCATCAATCGCCCGTCTCACTCCCGCTTCCCTGATTGCTTCTGTCAAAACATGAAGAGAGGGGTCATCCCCTGGCTCAGGGATGGTTTCAGCCTGGAAAGCCGACATCTCATCCCGATCAGGTTCCCTCCTCCCCAAGAGGTGCAAGTAGAAGGATCTGACCACCTCCAGGATACCTGATTTGGATCTGTTCAGGGACCCCATACTGTCGATCAGTCCTATTACCACCTTACAACTCACTGACATCCTGCAGTTCCTGTAAGGGTCGGGCGAGTGGTACTTCCCAAAATCCCTCTCAAAAACCAAGGATGTGTGCCTATCATACTGGCACCCCTTGAGCAAGGTCTTCACCCTGGAGATTTCCTCGCGGTCCCCTCCAGTCAAGACGAGCTGCTCGAGTTTCCTCCCCAAATCCCGATACAGGCGGTACCTGTTCAGGCCCCTGAGGCTCAAGAGCTGATGGAAGAACCTTGCAACCCTTCTTTTGAAGATCTCCCACCACTTAGACTTAGTACTACAGAGACCCAAGAGAGGTACCTGGCTCTGAAGAAATTCCTCAAAGGATTGTCTTACATCCGCTTCTTCCAACAGGGACGAATTCAGCTTCCATAGGCCTCTCCCCATCCGGGGGGTCTCTGTAACATTCAAGGAAAAGAAAATTAAACAGTGGTCGGAGAATTCCACCTCAACAGTGGACACTGCAGAAGAGACAGCCTCCTCCTTTAAAAAAAAACTATCTATCCTAGACCTACTGCTATCCCTATGAAAGGTGAAACCCCCATGACCTGGGGTGTGCCGGATGTGGACATCCACCAGGCGAGCTTCACTTGCTATGCTATTCAGGGCTATGCTATCATAAGCCAGCCAGTCTCCGGGGCCTCCCCTATCACGGGATCTAATTATAGTGATAAAATCCCCACCGAAGACCACCTGCTGGCTCGTAAAAAGATAGGGCTTGATCTTCATGAAGAGACTTTTACGGTCCCACTTAGACTGCGGGCCGTAGATATTAATGAGCCGTAGCTCCTGTCCAGTCATGAAGACGTCAAGAACCAAGCACCTCCCCATTTCTACCTCAATCACCCGTCTGCATTCCACCAAAACGGCCTTAAAAAGGACCGCTACCCCGCTATACGGCTCAGCTGCAAGAGACCAGTATGAGGGCCCACACCTCCACTCCCTCTTTGCTTTATAAATGGCCCCCATGCCCGTTAGTCTGGTCTCCTGCAAAAATAAAATATCAGCCTCAACTCGGGTGAAAAAATCAAAGGCCGTAAATCTGGCCGCATCAGCATCAACGGGGTAAGTTCCGCCATCATGGGTGATTGAGTTAGATGGCCTTCTTTTTCACCGTACCCCCCGTCTTCCTCTCGCTGTCTGAGGAGGAGCCCGAGTCACCCATCCTCTTTAGAGATACCGAGGTGTCCATGCCCGCCCCTCTAGCATGGGACACCTCCTTCCCAGCACAGGTTTCCTCGCCTCTGGACCCCGGGGCAGTCCCCCCCCGCAGGGGCAACCAAGTCCCCGCCGCCCTCTGAAGGCACCTCAGATGTTGTCTCCGGCTCCTTACCCCCGACCTCCGACACAGCAGAGTCATCGAGGGCTTGGAACCTATTGGAGAGGGGGATCAGAGGGGAGCCAGTAAGCCCTTCCGTAGGCACCGTAGCGGTCAGGGGGGGGGCTTTAGATTTTTTTTACCCTTTTCCTGTTCTTTTTCCTTCGACTACTGGTACTTTTGTCACCCAATTTTTTTGGCTGCTCCACCACCTCCTCATCCAGACTTTCATACTGGGAGGAGTTATCGGAAGCAGCCGCCTCCTCCCTCTCCATCCTCCTGATCTCCTCGTTCACCGCCTCCTCCCCCAGGACCTCAGAGGCTCCGGCTGCAACCTCCGGGGAGGGGACAGCCATCACCCCAGTTGCCTGAGGCTTATCCTGCCCCCTACCCCTTTGGCGCCCCACCTGTTGCCACTGGTGGGCAGATGTATTCGCCTCGCCCTTCTTCACTGACCCCTCAGCTCCCCTCCCGCCACCACCTCCAGTTCCAGCAGAAGATGCACCGCCGGGGACCCCCCCACGGCTCTCCCCCACCAGGTCAGAGATGGTGTTGGAAAAGGAATGGGGCAGCGGCTATACGGGTGACCTAGATCACCACACAGGTGACACCTAATGTCACCACAGGCCGCGGCCAGATGACCTACCCCGCCACACAAGGCACATTTCTGCACCTTGCAGCCCGCGCTGAAGTGGCGGGGGTCACCGCACCTGTGGCAGACCTTTGGTTGCCCCTTGTAGAAGATCAGGATCCTGTCCCTCCCCGGAAAAGCTGAGGAGGGGATGTGGGTGACAGTACCACCTGAAACCTTCAACCTCATCATGAAGGTCCAGCCCCCTGACCAAATGCCGAACTCATCCCTGTTCTTCTTTGGGACCTCCGTGACTTCCCCATAGCGAGAAAGCCACGTCATTATATCGATCCCAGAGAGTGACTCGTTACTTGTTAGAATGGTCACCCTCTTTACGCCATTTTGGCGAGACACTGCCTGCACAGCAAAGTCTCGCCAGCCGGGCTCCCCCTTCAGCCGTTCAAAATTCAACCAGAAGAGCTCTAAGCCCTCCGGCCGAACAAAACTGATGTCAAAGATGGGGGTACCAAAAGGATGTATCAGGGCAAAGATGTCAGTCGCCCTGAAGTCCATCTTCAGAAGGAGCTCCACGACCCTCGCTTTTGGCGGGCACGCTTCACTGCCCCTCCACCGAAGACGGACCACATTCCTCCTGGCCACCCCCTGCCCGGCTGTCGGGAGGGACCATACCGTTTCACCCTCCCTTTTATCTTGGAAGGCAGCCTGGACATGCCTATCCAGCCAAAAGGCCAGGTCCACCTCTCTTCCCTCTACCATGATCGTCCGTTCTCCCTTTTTGAGAGCCTCCAGGAAACGGCGTCGCAAGTCACCATCCCTGAGGTCCAGAGGCGAGGAAACCCCCCGAGAAGACCCCAAGGCCCTGGCCACTACCCCCGCAAAACTCCGGGGACTCGCGGCCGGGGGGGGCAGATGGACCAGCCCCCTCCCTGTGCTCCCCGCTACCAGCAGACTCATTCACGTACCCAACCACAGACACCTCCATTTGCATCCTCAGCCACTGCCACTTCCATACCCACACCATCCCTATTTGTATCTACGGTCACCCCACTCGCCCCGCTCCCACTCCCATGCGCACTGGGGTCAAGGTTTTTCTTTTTCTGGGTGCACTTTCTGGGTACAGTTTCCCCACCACCGTCCATATTACTAGTGACGGTACTGCCACCTACTGGTGGCGCCTTCCCTGCCGGGGGGTTCTGCACACTTAGTGCTGCTGGCCTTTCAAGCACCACACTGCATGATTTAAGTTGTGCAGCACTACTGCTCCCAGTGTGCCTGGAGCTTCCTGTCTTACAGGCGTAGCTCCTCCCCCTGCACAAACCAGCCCTGCTGCAGTGCTTTTGGAGACCTGCACTGCCGGAGCCCCTGTCCCAGGTAAGCCCCCAGACACAGGGGACCCCGACACGCAGGCACCTGTATTCGCCACAGCTGCAGCCCCCCCACTGGCACTGGCCACAGCTGCGGTCACTGCTGCTCCAGGAGCAGCCCCCGGCGATAAGCCCCGCCCCAGCCGTGGCCACGCCCACATGGGCAGACCCGGCCCGGGAAGCCACGCCCCCAGCGCCCGGCAGCACAGTACTGCTCACTGTGGTCACTCCTACATGGGCGGGCCCTGTCTGGGAAGCCACGCCCCCTGCACCGGGCAGCACAGTGCGGCCCTCCGTGGCCACTCCCACATGGGCGGGGACGCCAGGGAGGCCACGCCCCCCCAAAGCGGCCGTGACGGGACCCCCAAAGCTGACCCGGAGCCGGGTCTACTCTCGGGGGTCCCCGGTCCAGCGGCACCAATTCTCGGAGGCAAAGCACCCCCCACCGTCACTCCCTTGGCCACAAAGAGCTTGGCCACAGCAACTCCGGCGGCCGGCTCCAGGCTGGGCCACTGCCCCTCGGCAACCACCGGCAGCAGAGCCCCCAGCGCCGACCCATTACTGGGCCCCTGCCTCGGGGGCCCCGACTTCGCCACGGACCCCGCCGGGGGAGCAGGCCCCACCACCTTCCTTTTATGAACCTGCTCTGCCGGAGTCGCCAGCCCTGCACCTTTTACCCTGCCAGATGCCTTACCGGGTGCCTGGGTCCCCAAAAGCGATCCAGACTTTTTAACAGATCCGTGAGTGAGGGACCCAGACACTTTCCCAGCACACGCCGCCGGAGATGCGGCCCCAGCTGCCGGTGTGCCACTAGCAGTGCTGACAGCAGCGGCAGTTAGGCTCGCCGCCCCCTGCATGCCAGCAGTCACACCAGGTGCCAGGCCAGCCCCCTCTCTCACAGGGGACCCAGCCTGAGCATCACCATGGTTTTTGCCCGCCGCCGGGCCGCCCTCCGTGCCATGCTCCATGTCAGACACATCCGACACACCACCTTCATTACTGCAAACAGAGGTGGCGCTCTGCGTGCCAAGGCCTATAGTCTCCCCGCTCCCTTGCTGCGGACCCACAACAGGGCCTGAGCCGGGGTGGGTAGCGGGTGCCGCACAACAGGACCGGGGGGCCCCAGAGAGGGGGACAAACACAAATTTATCTGCAACAGATGTTTTTTTTTTCTTTGCCTTCTTTGCTTTCCTCTTCATCCCCCTCCCGGTTGCCTCGTCCTCGCAGATCTCATCCCCGAACATCAGCTGATTAAATCGTACCAGGGACTCGATCTGCCGGATCTGCTTCATGACGAGGCAGCCCCCCTCACTGCTGCTACTACCACCCTCCACATCCTCCCCCTCGCTCCCGCTGCCCTCTGAAGGGCTAGAATCAGACGGGAGAGCCATCTGCTCGGGGGCTATCCCGCTATGCGATGGCTGGAGATCACTTACCAGGCCACCAGATGGCGGGTAGGGCGCGACCTCCTCCTCACAGTCATCTTCCTCCTCCTCATCCTCCACCACCACCACCTGGCTGGATCTCCGTGACCCCTCCAGAGATCCACCGGCCATGGCTCTGAACCGGTCATCATTCTTGAGTTTTTCTCGGAATGGCCCGCTGCCGGCCAGGATGGTACACCGCCGATTCTCCACCTACTGAATGGTTTTCTTGATCTTCCGGACCTCGGCGGATAGCTCAGGCTTTTTGCTGCTAGAGGCCCTTTCGGACCTCTCCTGAGTTACCCTCAACTCCCCCCAGAGGGATTTTAGCTTCCTAGAGGCGTCCTCATACTCACAGAGGTGCGCATGGATGCGGGAGCCATAGCTGACCATGGACTCCTTCGCTGCCTTGGTGCCCCAATCAAGGGGCACCACTGCAGCACCCCTGCTCGTACTCGGCCTACCTCCGGGGGGAGGAGCCGCTGCGGCCGTGGCCTCGGGGGTCCCTCTGGTTTTCATGCCGGACTCCTTGCCTTTTCCGGACCTGGTCATCCCAGCCGGGATGATTCCTCCTGCCCCCCGCCGGCTTGGACCAGGGGGCCGGAGCCGGGGGCCCAGCCCCGGAGGCCAATCCCAGGACAAGCCTGATTTCCTGGGAAGGGGGCAGACAGAAGTCCCAGATGGAAAAACAAACCTCCCTTCCCAGGAGCTCTCTCAGCAAACGCCACACACAGCAGCACACGGCAGGTAGGCTCCTCGCTCCTCCTCTTCCACTTCCCTGTTACCGCGGCTGCTGGCACCAGACTTGCCCTCCAATAGATCCTTGTAAAAGGATTTAAAGCGTACTCATTCAAATTACAGAGCCAATTTAAATTACAGAGCTTAGACCTGCCTCCACCACGGGGGGTCTCGACCCACCAGCGGACAGGCACCAGTATTGGGAAAGGGGGGCTGGCCTTGAGGGTCCACCGCGGCTCTGGCACAAATCCGGCGACACGGAGGTCGCACGGGCAGGAACAGCCTGGCTGTGTCGGCTTCGCGCTCCAGCGTAGTCCCTCTGCCCGCTCGCGCCCGTAACCTCAAAGGGATGTGCAAGCGGCTTTTCTTCCCAGTGCTGTTCCCCGCCCAGCAGGAACGTGAGGGAGCTCAGGTCGGCCTTCCACCGTACTCCCTTACCTCCCTCGCCCTCTTTCCTTCTTCCGTTCTTCATCTAACCCCTCAGCTCTGTGGTGTCCGCTCTCCCTCCTGCTCTCTCCTTCTCACAGGTGGACTACCGCGTGTATTCACACTGTGGCGAATCTTTCGGGCCCAGGCATAAGAAGTCGTCAAGGTAATGGATAATATGTGGCCCCTTAGAAACGCCAATGACGACCCATTCGAGGAAGCAACTAAACGCCTCAAATAGTGAGCAGGATATGGAGCACCCCATGGGCAAACAGCGATCTATATAGTATGCTCCTTCCCAGAAGCAGCCCAATAGGCGGACACTATTCAGAGGCACAGGTAGTAAGTAACCGGAACGCCCCCTCAATGTCTGTTTTGGCCATTAGGGTGCCCCTTCCCAACTTCTTGACCCTCCTGATTGCCTTGTCAAAGGAGGTACAGTATATACTACTGTACTTGGTTCCGCATCGATGTTGTCGTTTACTGACCTGCCCGTTGGATATGACAAATGGTGGATTAGTCCGAATGTATTGGGTTCCGTTTTTGGCACGACTCCCAACGGGGATACCACTACGTCTTGTAAGGAAAGTGTTCTGAATGGAACCGCTATTCTACCTAAAGATATTTCTTTTTTTAATTTTCTTGTCACGACGTCTGGGTGTTGGTAGGCTGATTTTAGATTTTTACTCCAGCCTTTCTTGATTTTAGAAGGGCATGACATGCCTATATCTGTGTCTCCTCCTCCTTTTACTCCTCCACCTCTATTCTTTTCGCATGACTATATGTACTTGTCACTTTTCCATGTGTTGGTTGTGTCTTCTGAGCAGTTTGTCAGCTTTTGGACACCTTTGAAGGTGTTTTCTATGTGTTTTTGTTTGTCTGCCATTGGTTTTAACGGTGTTCGACAGTGTTCGACGAACCATTCGACGAACATGCCAGTGTTCGACGAACCGAACCCACTCAACACTACTCAACACTACTTACAACAAGCATCAAATTATATAAGGGGTTCTTGTACCTGGGGGTATTTATATTGTGACTCCCTCATTTTTTGAATATTGCGAAATAATTCCTGTGCAAGCTAATTGGAGGAGGATTGTCAGTCCCTATACGGACTCTGTGTGGCTACTGTTTAGTCTTTCTTGGCTTTTTAAATTGTTTTTATAATCATGTGGTCTGTTTTTTCATCAATAAATATATATTAGATTTTATTACTGATGATTCTGACTATTTTCTATACATACTTTCTGATCTTTTGTGTTTGATCGTATTTGCTTCAAGTGTGTGGTCAGTGATCTCACAATTTATAGGTTGTGCCCTCAGCTTTTCTCCTATGCAAGCAGCTGGAAGGAGAGACACCAAAGAGCTGTCAATCATGCAAGATGGGTGTAGATTAAGCAACAGGGAGGAAGGCACTGGACAGCTGTTAATTATGCTAGATGGGTGGCAAATAAGCAGCAGGAAGGAGAGACATTGAGGAGCTGCCAATCATGTTGGGATGATATTGTGTAAACTTTTAAAAATAATTATACAGTCATTCTGACATGTATTTACAAGTAAGTACACCAGCTTCATCAAGTCTAAGAAATCTATGTAATAATGTATAGAGTTAGTATTGTGAAACGTGGTAACAGATCTGCTTTAAGATCCCATAGGTACAGTATACTATCTGCTGCATGGTATAGCATATGTGCCATGTATGGAATCCATTAGCGGTACAGTAGATGCCAGAGATGCAATATGAAACAGTAGCAGGTTATGGTCTCCATACAATACTGTGCAATGTCCTTCTGTAAAATGGTTCCATGCATAAACCATAACTCAACTTTCTCACTCTATGTGGTTATTAAGGTGGTTAATATTTTCCCATAAGTTTCATATTTCCTAAAATAAAAAATAAAGCAGATCAGTTTTTGTTGTCTTAAATCAAAAGATAATATATGTATTGTTGAAACTATGAAATAATACATTATATAATTGCTTGTTTTATTATGCCCAGAGCCCTTCAGTTAATTATTCAGATACTACATTATACCAGCTAACAAACACGTTACCAGCTGCACAAATCACGGGATTGTTTGGTTTGAGGTATAATTTCACTGACTTGTACCCCACTATTATCTTTCAAAAGCAAGTAGAATTTTTCTCAACACCAAAGATTCCCTCAGAAACATTGCCAAGGACTCTAGAAGTAAAAGTGCAATGATTATAACATTAAACGCTGTGCTTGGATTGTGGATGTAATGAGCCATCTTATGTGTGAGATTAGTAGGGAAATTGTTTTATGTCCTGTGATCACTTTGAAGCAAGGTTATGTATAAACAATGAAGAATATTAAAATCCAATTAATTAGTTTTATCAAATCTTGTCGCAGAAGACATTTCCATTTATTTGGTCACACTACTGTACATGAAGCAGATCAGATGTGCTGATCATTCTCTAGTAGAGTGATCATGGCCAAAACTGGTCACAAATGTTCAGACAAGGACAATTTTTTCATTATTTTAAAATTCATGACTGAAGTTTTTTCAAATATCAAAGTGTTCAAATTTTAAATCTGATCTGTTTGCTTTATGGCTATGTGCCCACGATGCAGAAATGCTGCATATTTTTTCCGCTTTCCCCTGGCTGGAAAAACGCATGCGGATTTTACATGCGTTTTTCCCGCCAGGTAGAAGCGTTTGTCAAGCGTTTTTGCATGTATTTCTGCATGCGGTTATCAAGCGCTTTTCCAAGCGATTTTAGCATCACTAAGTCAGTGCTTGACAACTTGGTCACACTATATAAATCCATGCAACCGGCATGGATTTATATAGTGTGACCAAGTAATAGTTTAAAAAAAAGAATAAGAATGGTAAAAAATAAAAAATAAAGATTATACTTACCTTCCGATGGCCCCCGGTGTTTTCTCCGCTGCGTCTGGTCTCCCAGGTGGCTCGCGGTGGTGTGAAAGGACCTGCCATGATGTCATTTAGTCATGAGACAGGTCACGCGACTGCCGACATCACCGGTCGCGTGACTTGTCACAAGACTAAATGACATCATGGCAGGTCCTTTCACACCACCGCGACCCATACAACAGACCGGACGCAGCAGAGAAAACACTGGGGGCCATTGGAAGGTAAGTATAATCTTTATTTTTTTTTTTAAATTCTTTTTTTAGCAGGTTCTATGGTACCCGAGTCTAGATGAGAGTCTCCTCTTCTCCAGACCCGGGTACCATCTGCACATTGAATCGCATAATATCCGCTTGTGCACATGTGCTCATACGGATATTATGCGATTCAATGCAAGTCAATGGCGGAAATTACGCTGCGTGTCCGCAAAATTAATGGACATGCTGAGTATTTTTCCGCAATGATAATCCGCAGAAATTTCCGCAGCATGTGCATAGCACATGCGGATTATCATTGGGGACCATGGGGCACGTATTACCAAGCGTTTTTTAAGCATTTTCGCTGCAGAAATTCCGAGGCAAAAACGCTTGAAAAACGCACAGTGGGCAGCCTAACGCTTTCCCTGCCACCTAATTCAGAAGCTGAAAGTGTTTGTCAAATTTTTCATGGCATCAAAGTAGACAGGACATTTGGTTTTTCAGTGCCCAGAACTGGATTTTGCTGACCCTGTCTATACCTCTGTCTGCCAGATATACCTCAAAGCCAACACTGCTAGTTGTGGCATATCCTAATTAGGAAGACAGATTTAATGTTGGATCTTGTGGTAAATACTTTTTTTTAAGATATATATATATATATATATATATATATATATATATATATATATATATATATATATATATATATATATGAAAAAAATTGTAGAAACAACACTCCAAAAATAGATGATTTATTAGCTCAGCAAGAGCTGTGGCAACGTTTCGGCTGAATACAGCCTTTTTCAAGCAAAGTGAAGAGTATACAGGTGAGGTATATATTAGGTCATCCATTTAAAGGACAATTACATTATAAAGTGCAAAAAGTGCAATGTGCAAAGTGCTTAAAAACATACAGTACATATACCTAGATAGATCACATTATATAAAGCTTTTTTTGATTCATGAAAATACATACACATTGTTTGTTTACATGATATAGCTCAATCCATGATAAATTACTTAATAGATACAGGTGTATGGAATCAAAAGAATCAGGATTGACTCACCGCATCAACATGTGAACAACGGCGAAAAGCGGCGTCTCCAGTGTTAAAAAACGCATGTCAGAATTGCTGCTAGAAAGGGGGAGGAGACCAAACTGTGGCATACAGAGAATCGACACTGAGCATGCTCCAATGACATCACTGGCGGATATAACATTGTACTAAGGGCGGAAGTGCTATAGACGCCATCTTTGATGTGGTACATATACCCACTATCCATTGTGCAAGTAACTATATAAATGTGTTGCATCAGCGCCATCTTTGTTAAGGTATGCCCACAAGAGTCATATATGTTTTGGCTGTTATCAAGTATTATACAATAATTAAAGTCTGAAACCTAAAAATACTTAGTACATAGCAACAATAACGGCCAAAAAGGGCCAAAAACAGGTAATAGTGCGATATTATATATTTTCTCTTTTTTTATAATAGGGCCATATAAGGATACTATTGGGTAACACCCCCCATTAGCTGGGGTTGGTAAACCCAATATCAGAGCAATAGGGGGAGCCACTCACACGGTTAGGGGCAAGTTACTCAACCCACCATGCCCCATGCATGCATTGGGACCTGAGGATGGGCACCCACCCATTTACAAGTTGTTTGCTTGTGCTGCTCTTTTTCTTTTTTTTCTATATATATATATATATATATATATATATATATATATATATATATATATATATATATAATGTTGTGAGGCAGTGACCGGGCTCGTATACGAGGGACGGTATATATCCCCCAGAATGTATCCAGAGACCTATTAAATCCATTGGAGTGCATTGCAGTCACAAACTCACCTGCGGCCTCCTCCCTCCAACCCGGGTTTTCCAGCGGCTCTTGCCACAGGTCCTTTAAAAACCCTGCACTAAGGATTAGTGTTGTTCAGTTTTGGGACCTGCTAGGAGGATAGCAGAAAAACTCTGCAGGACTGTGTATAGCTGAACCCATGCCTGGGAAGGCTCTGCACCTGTCAGGCTCTGAGCGGCCCGGCGCGGCCGTTGCCCATGGCAGCCATTGTGTATGGACTTCTGGTAACCCGGCTACGAACCGGAGGACTTTCTGTTAACCCATGAGTTGCTGAAATAAAAGCTGTTTATGTTGAACTTGCTTGGGTCACTGCCTCAGTTGCTGCTCGGTGTGAACACCACCACTTTACAGCTTGGTGGAGAATGCGGGCATAGTGACTGAGGCATACCCCACCGGCAGCTGCATGACCACAATCCGGCCGGCCACCTTTCAGCTTAACCCCGTGGACAAAATTGAGGAGCTGTTAAGTAGAGATGAGCGGTGTTCGACTAGAACTGTTCGCCAATCTCAAATTCGAGCTGTTTTGGGCGGTGTTCGAGTTGTTCGACGAACCCGAACGATTTGCAAAAAATTCGGCTGTTCGAGGTTATGTTCGATAACTGTTCGTGCACCAAAAGCGTGTCCTGCATGTCTGGCGCTATTTAGAGCACCAATCATGCAGGGATTGTCTGCCACTCACTGTAATGCCACAGCCATGGTGGTTGTGGCATTACAGTGATTGCCCAAATCGATGGGAACAGTGCCAACAGTGAAACATGAAAAGCCGGCAATTCAGCAGCGGCATACACCGGTACCCGACAATTTAGAACCGAAAGAATAGAGCTTCACACATAGATTAGATAGATATAAACATGTCAGCCACATATATACGAAGTACAGTGAAAGTGCTGCTTACTGTACTTGTCATTTAGCGTAAAGGATTTATCAAAAAAAATAATAGTGTTTTCATGCACCGTCTCTTTAAAAAAGCCGGCCGGCAATTCAGCAGCGGTACCCGACAATTTATAACAGACAGAATAGAGCTTCACACATAGATTAGATAGATAGAAACATGTCAGCCACATATATACGAAGTACAGTGACAGTGTTGCTTACTGTACTTGTCATTTAGCGTAAAGGATTTATCAAAAAAAATAATAGTGTTTTCATGCACCGTCTCTTTAAAAAAGCCGGCCGGCAATTCAGCAGCGGTACCCGACAATTTATAACAGACAGAATAGAGCTTCACACATAGATTAGATAGATAGAAACATGTCAGTCACATATATATGAAGTACAGTGATAGTGTTGGTTACTGTACTTGTCATTTAGTATTAAAATAAAGGATTTATTATTAAAAAAATTGGCGTGGGGTTCCCCTTAATTTTAGGCTCTAGCGGAGGTTAAGCAGATGGCTGGGGCAGATGTTTGAAGCCTGGGAAGGGGGTAATACCCACGGAGCTTCCCAGGCTACTAATATCAGCCCCCAGCTGAATACATAGCCTTTACTAGCTATTAAAATGGGGGACCCCCCAAAAAAATGATGTGGGGTCCCCCCTAATTTAATAGCTAGCAAAGGCTAGGCAGACAGCTGGGGGCTGATATTAATAGCCCAGGAAGGGAGCCATGAATATTGGCCCCCTCCCAGGCTAGAAACACCAGCCGTCAGCCGCCCCAGAAATGGCGCATTCATAGGATGCGCCAATTCTGGCACTTAGCCTCGCTCTTCCACGCTGCCCTGGTGCGGTGGCAGGGGGTAATAGGGCTGGGGTTGATGTCAGCTTATAATGCCAGCTGACATCAAGCCCAGGTTAGTAATGGAGAGGCGTCTATAAGACACCCCCATTACTAACCCCATAGTCAAAGTTAAAAAAAAACACAAACACCCAGAATAAAGTCCTTTAATTGAAATAAAGACACAATCCTTTATTGTTCTAAATTAAACCATACTTACCGTCACGCCCATTCCAGCTGAAGCCAACGATCTCCTGCAATAAAAGAAAAATAATAAAGCAACCTCATCCTTACCTTTCCATGGTTCCCACGACAGCTTCAGCTCTGCTACATCGAGATGACAGGCTGGACCGCAGCAGAACGCTGCCATCCAGCCTGTCATCCCGCAGACACTGAGAAGCGCAGGCTTGCTTGCGCTGCTCAGCGTCTCTCTGTGACGACATCCAGATGAGCCGAGTTCATGTCCAATGAACTCGGCTCACCTCATGCACGTCACTGACAGTGTGGGAAAATTCTCACGCTGAAGCGGTGAGTGCAGGAGAATTCTCCCACGCTGTCAGTGACGTGCATAAGGTGAGCTCATGTCCAATGAACTCAGCTCACCTCCTGCACGTCACTGACAGCGTGGGAGAATTCTCCTGCACTCAGCGCTTCAGCGTGAGAATTCTCCCAGCTGAAGCGCTGAGTGCAGGAGAATTTTCCCACGCTGTCAGTGACGTGCATAAGGTGAGCTCATGTCCAATGAACTCAGCTCACCTCCTGCACGTCACTGACAGCGTGGGAGAATTCTCCTGCACTCAGCGCTTCAGTGTGAGAATTCTCCCACGCTGAAGCGCTGAGTGCAGGAGAATTTTCCCACGCTGTCAGTGACGTGCATGAGGTGAGCCGAGTTCATTGGACATTAACTCGGCTCATCTGGATGCCCTCACAGAGAGACACTGTGGAGCGCAAGCAAGCCTGCGCTTCTCAGTGTCTGCGGGATGACAGACTGGATGGCAGCGTTCTGCTGCGGTCCAGCCTGTCATCTCGATGTAGCAGAGCTGAAGCTGTCATGGGAACCATGGAAAGGTAAGGATGATGTTGCTTTATTATTTTTCTTTTATTTCAGGAGATCGTTGGCTTCAGCTGGAATGGGCGTGATGGTAAGTATGGTTTAATTTAGAACAATAAAGAATTGTGTGTTTATTTCAATTAAAGGACTTTTTTCTGGGTGTTGTGTTTTTTTTAAATACTTTACTAGAAATTCATGGTGGTCATGTCTAATATTGGCGTGACCCCATGAATTTCGGGCTTAGGGCCAGCTGATGCCAAGCTGGCCCTAACCCCTTTATTACCCAGTGAGCCACCGCACCAGGGCCCTGGATGAGTTGGGTACAGCGCCATCGCTTCTATGAACGCGCCATTTTCCGGGGTGGCTGCGGACTGCAATTTGCAGCGGGGGTGGCCCAGAAAGCTTGGGCCTCCCTGCGCTGCGGATTCCAGCCCCCAGCTGCCTAGTTGTACCTGGCTGGACACAAAAACAGGGCGAAGCCCCACGTCAATTTTCTTTAAATTATTTCATGAAATGATTAAGAAAAAAAGGGCTTCCCTATATTGTTGTGTCCGGCCAGGTACAAATAGGCAGCTGGTGGTTGGGGGCAGCCCGTTCCTGCCTGCTGTACCTGGCTGGACACAAATATAGTGCGAAGCCCCACGTCAATTTTTTTTAAATTATTTCATGAATTTCCTGAAATAATTTAAAAAAATTGAAGTGGGGCTTCGCACTATATTTGTGTCCAGCCAGGTACAGCAGGCAGGAACGGGCTGCCCCCATCCACCAGCTGCCTATTTGTACCTGGCCGGACACAACAATATAGGGAAGCCCTTTTTTTCTTAATTATTTCATGAATTTCATGAAATAATTAAAAAAAATTGAAGTGGGGCTTCGCACTATATTTGTGTCCAGCCAGGTACAGCAGGCAGGAACGGGCTGCCCCCAACCACCAGCTGCCTATTTGTACCTGGCCGGACACAACAATATAGGGAAGGCCTTTTTTTCTTAATTATTTCATGAATTTCATGAAATAATTTAAAAAAAAATACGTGGGGCTTCGCCCTATTTTTGTGTCCAGCCAGGTACAACTAGGCAGCTGGGGGCTGGAATCTGCAGCGCAGGGAGGCCCAAGCTTTCTGGGCCCCCCCCGCTACAAATTGCAGTCCGCAGCCACCCCGGAAAATGGCGCGTTCATAGAAGCGCCATCTTCTGGCGCTGTACCCAACTCATCCAGGGCCCTGGTGCGGTGGCTCACTGGGTAATAAAGGGGTTAGGGCCAGCTTGGTATTATCAGCTGGCCCCAAGCCCAAAATTCATGGGGTCACGCCAGTATTAGACATGACCGCCATGAATTTCTAGTAAAGTATTTAAAAAAAACACAACACCCAGAATAAAGTCCTTTAATTGAAATAAAGACACAATTCTTTATTGTTCTAAATTAAACCATACTTACCATCACACCCATTCCAGCTGAAGCCAACGATCTCCTGCAATAAAAGAAAAATAATAAACCAACCTCATCCTTACCTTTCCATGGTTCCCACGACAGCTTCAGCTCTGCTACATCGAGATGACTGGCTGGACCGCAGCAGAACTCTGCCATCCAGTCTGTCATCCCGCAGACACTGAGAAGCGCAGGCATGCTTGCGCTCCTCACTGTCTCGCTGTGACGGCATCCAGATGAGCCGAGGTCATGTCCAATGAACTCGGCTCACCTCATGCACGTCACTGACAGCCTGGGAAAATTCTCACGCTGAAGTGCAGAGTGCAGGAGAATTCTCCCACGCTGTCAGTGATGTGCATGAGGTGAGCTCATGTCCAATGAACTCAGCTCACCTCCTGCACGTCACTGACAGCGTGGGAAAATTCTCCTGCAATCAGCGCTTCAGCGTGAGAATTTTCCCACGCTGTCAGTGACGTGCATGAGGTGAGCCGAGTTCATTGGACATGAACTCGGCTCATCTGGATGTCGTCACAGAAAGACGCTGAGCAGCGCAAGCAAGCCTGCGCTTCTCAGTGTCTGCGGGATGACAGGCTGGATGGCAGCGTTCTGCTGCGGTCCAGCCTGTCATCTCGATGTAGCAGAGCTGAAGCTGTCGTGGGAACCATGGAAAGGTAAGGATGTGGTTGCTTTATTATTTTTCTTTTATTGCAGGAGATCGTTGGCTTCAGCTGGAATGGGCGTGATGGTAAGTATGGTTTAATTTAGAACAATAAAGAATTGTGTCTTTATTTCAATTAAAGGACTTTATTCTGGGTGTTTGTGTTTTTTTTAACTTTGACTATGGGGTTAGTAATGGGGGTGTCTTATAGACGCCTCTCCATTACTAACCTGGGCTTGATGTCAGCTGGCATTATAAGCTGACATCAACCCCAACCCTATTACCCCCTGCCACCGCACCAGGGCAGCGTGGAAGAGCGAGGCTAAGTGCCAGAATTGGCGCATCCTATGAATGCGCCATTTCTGGGGCGGCTGACGGCTGGTGTTTCTAGCCTGGGAGGGGGCCAATATTCATGGCTCCCTTCCTGGGCTATTAATATCAGCCCCCAGCTGTCTGCCTAGCCTTTGCTAGCTATTAAATTAGGGGGGACCCCACGTCATTTTTTTTGGGGGGTCCCCCATTTTAATAGCTAGTAAAGGCTATGTATTCAGCTGGGGGCTGATATTAGTAGCCTGGGAAGCTCCGTGGGTATTACCCCCTTCCCAGGCTTCAAACATCTGCCCCAGCCGTCTGCTTAACCTCCGCTAGAGCCTAAAATTAAGGGGAACCCCACGCCAATTTTTTTAATAATAAATCCTTTATTTTAATACTAAATGACAAGTACAGTAACCAACACTATCACTGTACTTCATATATATGTGACTGACATGTTTCTATCTATCTAATCTATGTGTGATGCTCTATCTTTCTGTTCTAAATTGTCGGGTACCGCTGCTGAATTGCCGGCCGGCTTTTTTAAAGAGACAGTGCATGAAAACACTATTATTTTTTTAAATAAATCCTTTACACTAAATGACAAGTACAGTAAGCAACACTATCACTGTATTTATTATATATGTGACTGACATGTTTCTATCTATCTAATCTATGTGTGAAGCTCTATTCTTTCTGTTCTAAATTGTCGGGTACAGATGCTGAATTGCCGGCCGGCTTTTTTAAAGAGACGGTGCATGAAAACACTAATATTTTTTTTAATAAATCCTTTACACTAAATGACAAGTACAGTAAGCAACACTGTCACAGTACTTCATATATATGTGACTGACATGTTTCTATCTATCTAATCTATGTGTGATGCTCTATTCCTTCTTGTCTAAATTGTCGGGTACCGATGTATGCCGCTGCTGAATTTGCCGGCCGGCTTTTTTAAAGAGAGTGTCTTCTGAGCAGTTTCTCAGCTTTTGGACACCTTTGCAGGTGTTTTCTATGTGTTTCTATGTGTTTTTGTTTGCCTGCCATTGGTTTTAACGGTGTTCGACGGTGTTCTAAGGTGTTCGACGAACAGTTCGACGAACAGTTCCTCTAACATCCCGGTGTTCGACGAACCGAACCGAACCCGAACACTACGGGGGTGGCTCAACACTACTGTTAAGGCAATTGATCCTCACGCAGCGATAGCAGCAGGAGCTGTTCAAGCAGCAGCACACCAATGGGCTGATCATGCAGCAACTTACAGACCTGCGGGAGACGCCGACGGCACCAGCCCCGGAACGTCGAGAGGCCCGGGACAAGGTTTGCTCAGCATTGAGGAAAATGGGACCGAAAGACGACGTGGAAGCCTTCCTGACCATTTATGAGCACACAGCAGAGCTGGAAAACCTACCAGCCGGCCAGTGGGCAGAAGTAGTGGCTCCATTTTTGGTTGGCGATGCCCAAAAGGCCTACTTCGACCTCAGTCGGGAGGATGCTCAGGACTACCAGAGGCTCAAAGGTGAGATCCTTGCCCGACTGGGGGTCAATACATACATGATGGCTCAGCGCGTATTTTCATGGGCCTATGTGGAGACCCGACCCGCCCGGTCTCAGGCTTATGACCTTTTGCAGCTGGTAAAGAGGTGGCTCCAGCCTGAGTCTTTGACTCCAGCCCAGATGGTGGAGAGGGTGGTGGTCGACCGGCTGGTGAGGACTCTGCCGGCCGCTATCCAACATTGGGTGGGGCAAAGGGACCCTGGCACCCTCGACCAGGTGGTCATTCTGAACTAGCGCTACTCGGCCACTCAGGACTTTATCCGAGACTCTGCCCCCTCGCGGCTGTCACGCCGATCCCTGCTAACCCAGGAACTGGACAGTCAGCACCGTACCTGTGCTGAAGGGGTACCCCGGAGTTAGAGTGACAGGAGACCAGTTCCCTCCCAAACGGTCATAAGACCTAACAGTACCTCCACCATGAGGTGCTGACGGTGTCAGGGGCCGGACTATGGAACCCATGGACTGCCGACCCCTCAGACAGTGATCCTCAACTGTGCCAGGTACTGGTTAATGGGTACCCCACGGAGGCCCTCCTAGACTCTGGGAGCCTAGTGACTTTGGTACATGGGTCGCTGGTGGCAGGAGACAACCCCAGTGGACGGACAGTCGGGGTTGTGTGTATCCATGGGGACCTCCGAGAGTACCCAACCGCGGAGGTAGTTTTGTCCACGCCATGTGGAGACATAAAACATGTGGTGGGGGTGGTAAAAACTATTCCCTATGGGACTTTGTTGGGAAGAGACTTGCCCCTGTTCTGGACTCTGTGGAAAAACAAAATCCACTCTCCCCCGGTAAAATTTGTTACAGGTGCTGTACCCGACGAACCCGAGTCAGGGGTACCTGCAGTAGGGGTGTCCAACCTAGGGACAGAGTGTGACCCCGATAGGTCTCCCCTAGAGGTGCTGGCAGGAGAGGTCGAGGAGACCCCATCGATCCCCAAGCTGGAAGTGTCCCGGGGCACATTTGGGACAGCTCAGCTACAGGATCCCACTCTGACTGGGGCACAGGAAAGGGTGTTAGAGGTAAATGGCGTAGCTCAACAGCCCAGTGCAGACACTGTATTTCCACGCATGGTAGTCAACGGTGAGTTGCTCTATAGGGTGAACAAAATCAGGGACGAGGTCGCGGAACAGTTAGTGGTATCTCAGTCGTACCGTCGGGCGGTTCTGGAGTTGGCACACACACACCTGCTGGGTTGACACTTAGGGGTTAAAAAGACGCAAGAGCGTATCTTGCAGCAGTTCTTTTGACCGGGGATTTACGCGGAGGTCCAAAAGTACAGCGATTCCTGCCCCGAATGTCAGTTGACCACACCCACCACAAGTTTCTGTAGCCCATTGGTACCCCTGACAGTGATAGAAGTACCTTTTGAACGGATTGCAATGGACTTGGTAGGGCCCATTGTAAAATCCGCTCGTGGCCACCAACATATACTGGTGGCCGTTGACTATGCCACCCGGTACCCGGAGTCTATACCTCTGATTGCACGGGAGCTGTTTGCCATGTTCTGTCGCCTTGGACTACCTAAGGAGATCCTGAAGGATCAAGGGACCCCTTTTATGTCCAAGGTGACAAGGGAACTGCGCAAACTGCTAAAAATTAAACAATTGCGCACCTCGGTGTACCACCCTCAAACTGACGGGCTAGTCGAACGGTTCAATAAAACCCTCAAGTCCATGTTAAAAAAGGTGGTTTCTAAGGACGGAAGGGATTGAGACATGTTGCTACCCTATTTGATGTTCGCCCTCCGTGAGGTTCCCCAGGCTTCCACAGGGTTCTCTCCCTTTGAGTTATTGTACGGCAGACACCCTAGGGGGTCTGTTGGACGTAGCCAAAGAGACGTGGGAACAAGAGCCGACTCCACATAGGAGTATAATTGAACACGTGGCTAGTATGCAGGATCGGATTGCGGCGGTCATGCCCATCGTGAAAGAACATCTGTTAGATGCCCAGGCAGCCCAGAGGCGCACATATAATAAAAGAGCCACGGTCAGGTCTTTTAACAAGGGCGATCGGGTGTTAGTACTGGTACCCACAGCCGAGAGTAAGCTCATGGCCAAGTGGCAAGGGCCATATGAGGTTCAGGAAAAGGTGGGGGAGGTAAATTACCGGATTTAACAGCCCGGAAGGAGAAAACCTGAGCTGCTTTACCATGTAAACCTGCTAAAACCTTGGAAAGATCGAGAGTGTTTAGTTACAGACGTCACTTCGGGCATGCCGTCAGAGAGTTCTCTACCTTCAGCCAGGGAAGCGTCCGGGGGAGAGGCCAGGATAAGTGATGCTTTCTCTAAACAGCAGCGAGGCTCACTCGCTGGTGCAGCAGAATACCGATGTGTTCTCAGAGCTACCGGGTAGGACTACAGTTCTCCAACATGACATTGTCACCGAACCTGGGGTAAGGGTGCGAATGAGACCGTACCGGGTACCCGAAGCCCGGAGGCAAGCCGTTACGGCTGAGGTAAAACAAATGCTCCAGTTAGGCTTCATCGAGGAATCATGGAGTGAGTGGGCTAGCCCCATCGTACTGATTCCGAAACCAGACGGATCGTTACGCTTCTGTAACGATTTCCGGAAATTAAATGAAGTGTCGAAGTTTGACCTTTATCCAATGCCCAGGGTGGATGAGCTGATTGAGAGACTGGGGCAGGCCCAGTACTTTACCACACTCAATCTCACCAAGGGTTACTGGCAGGTACCTCTCACGAAAACGGCGAAGGAAAAGACCGCCTTCATAACTCCGGAGGGTCTATATCACTATGTGGTCTTACCTTTTGGGTTACATGGGGCCCCGGCTACATTCCAGAGGTTGATGGACATAGTGCTCAAGCCTCATCAGGAGTGCGCGTCCGCGTATCTAGATGACAATATCATCTTTAGCACTGACTGGCATACGCATATATCCCAGGTACAAGCGATGCTGGATTCTCTCAGAACCATGGGGTTAATGGCAAACCCCAAAAAATGTGTGATAGGGCTAGAGGAAGCCCGATATTTGGGGTATGTTATTGGCCGAGGAGTTATCAAGCCCCAAATCAATAAAGTTGAGGCCATAAAAAACTGGCCTAAACTGTCAAGTACAAAGCAGGTGAGGGAGTTCCTTGGCATCCTTGGTATTACCGCCGGTTTATATCTGTTACGGTTCTGGGTGGTGGAACCTCTGTGCTTCGGTGCAAGGAGGGGCCAGAGGGGCGTGACTGAGTATCAACTCGGTCCGACCAAGGTCGCACGGCAGCTCTGTCGACTCCGTGAACCAGGGAGGAACCGAGCAGAGGGACCAGGTGCCACTCTGGGACCGACCTTGTGTGAGAGCAGGTGACACCCACGGGTCAGAAGGCAGGAACTGACCGGTACAGCGGATGAGCTTCGGCTGGCAGGCTGACGGGTGGTCCGGGTAGACAAGCAGGCTGATTAGGCAGATAGTCAAGCGAGTATTCCGGGTAGGCAAGCTGGCGGCACAACAGATAGCTGGCTGGTGCTTCCAGGTAAGTGGGCTGGCAGGCACGGCAGGTAACAGGCGGGTTCTTCCAGGTAAGCCGGCAGGCAGGCATGGCAGGTAACAGGCAGGTGCTTCCAGGTAAGCAGGCGGGCAGACATGGCAGGTAACAGGCGGGTGCTTCCAGGTAAGCGGACAGGCAGGCACGGCAGGTAACAGGCAGGTGCTTCCAGGTAAGCAGACGGGCAGAGCCCATAGACAGACTGGCGGACTAGACTGTAGACAGACTGTCGGGCTGAAGAGAAGACAGGCTAGCGGACTGAGCAGAAGATCAGACTGGCAAACAGGACTGACTCGCAGAGGACCTGGGGGCTGAAGCAAAGTAAGAATCACAAAGCAACAGCCTTGCACGGGCACCTCCATATTGGAGGAGGTGCCTCTTATAGGGAAAGCCCTCTGGTGATTGGCTGGGGACTTTTTAGGACGGCGCGCGCGGCCCCTTTAAGAGGGAGGCAGCGTGCGCGCCCTAGGCACAGAGCCAGGGACGCTGCGTGCACCACCAGCAGCTGCAGGGAGGCCGGAAGACGCTGGAGCAGGACCGTGGCGGTAAGGGGGACGGCGTCTCTGCCTGGCAGGGGGCAGAGACGCCGATGCTACATTACCCCCCCCTTTTACCCCCACTCTTTTTCAGGCCAGCAAGAAATTTTTTAAGAAGAAGAGGGGCATGGATGTTCTCCCTGGGTTCCCAAGACCTCTCCTCCGTGCCAAACCCCTTCCAATCCACCAGAAAAAAGGTTTTTCCTCTTACCCTTTTGGTGGCCAAAATGTTCTCTACCTCATAGACGTCCTCAGCGGAAACTGGAGCTGGAGTGGTACCTGGATCGTCAGAAAAAGAATTAAGAACAACTGGTTTGAGGAGAAGGAGTTGGGAATCCGTAAGGTGGCCAGGAGTTTTAGCTTGTAAGCCACGGGATTGATTTGCTTGAGAACCTCAAATGGACCGATGAACCGCGGACCAACTTATACGATGGTATTTTGGGCCGAACATGCTTGGAGGAGAGCCAGGCCCTGTCTCCCGGACGAAAAAGAGGCGGATCCAGACGTCTCTTATCGGCATGTCTTTTCATCCGTTCATCTGGATCTAGTGTTTTCCCAAATAGTAGAAAATTCGCTGACCAGAGACTCCGCGGCAGGATTGTCCACTGAAGTGGAGACGTGAAACGGGATCCGGGGGTGTTGACTGTAGACCACAAAGAACGGGGATTTGGAAGAAGACTCACTCTCATGGTTGTTATAGGAGAACTCGGCCCAAGGTAGGAGCTCAACCCAATCATTATGGTGAGCATTGACGAAATGCCGGAGAAAGCTGGTAAGGACCTGGTTGATACGTTCCACTTGACCATTGGACTGAGGATGATAAGCAGAGGAGAAGTCCAGGGTGACATCCAACAGCTTACACGTAGCTCTCCAGAAGCGTGAAGTGAACTGGACCCCGCGATCAGACACAATGTGGAGGGGTAAGCAGTGGAGACGAAAGATGTGAAGGATGAAGTCCTTAGCCAGCACAGATGCGGATGGGAGACCAGGCAGAGGGATGAAGTGGGCCATTTTAGAAAAGCAGTCAGCGACCACCCAAATGACAGTACAACCGGCAGAAACAGGGAGATCCATAATAAAGTCCATAACAATGTGTTGCCATGGGGCGGAATGTACGGGTAGAGGCAGGAGACGGCCGGCGGGCAGATTCCTGGGAACTTTGTTACGGGTACAGGAGGAACAAGCCGAGACAAAATCCACAACTTACTTGCATAGCGAAGACCACCAGTAATGCCGAGCGATGAGCAGAAAGGTCTTCCTCTGGCCAGCATGGCCGGCAAGTTTGGATGAATGACCCCAGAGAAGAACATTCTTAAGATCCGGAACCGCTGCAAAAGTCTTACCGGGTGGAAGACGAGACAGGTCAAACGGGGCCATGGTCATTACTCTGGAGGGGTCGATGATATGCAGAGGCTCCTCCTCTTGGTCGGAGGAAAGGAATGAGCGGGATAGAGCGTCGGCTTTAACGTTCTTGTCAGCAGGGCAGTAATGTAGAGAAAAGCAGAATCGGGAAAAGAACAGAGACCACCGGACCTGACGTGGATTGAGTCTCTGGGCGTTTTGTAGATAGGCCAGGTTTTTGTGATCTGTGTAGATGATCACCGGGTGCTGAGCCACTTCCAGTAGGTAGCGCCACTCCTCCAGCGCCAATTTGATGGCAAGCAGCTCACGATCTCCTATGGAGTAGCTGCGCTCAGATGAGGAGAAGAGCTTGGAGAAAAAGCCGCAGGTTACCATTCTCCCGGACGGGGATTTCTGGGTGAGCACCGCTCCGGCTCTGTAGGAAGAAGCATCAACCTCCAGGAAGAACTGCTAGTTGCAATCCGGGCGGTTCAGCACAGGGGCGGAGGAGAAAGCTTGTTTTAGGGAGACGAAGGCCTCCTACGCTTCGGAAGTCCATTCCATGCGATTTGCTCCCTTATGGGTGAGCGCGGAGATGGTAGCGGTCCGGGAGGAGAAATGAGGAATGAAGAGGCGGTAATAATTTGCGAAGCCCAGAAATCGCTGAATTGCCTTCAACCCCTCCGTTTGGGGCCATTTTAAGATGGCAGAAACCTTCTCGGGATCCATCCGAACACTAGTCTCAGAGATAATATATCCCAGTAACGGAAGGGAAGTCTGCTCGAAGAGACATTTTTCAAATTTTGCGTAGAGACGATTCTTCTGGAGCCTAAGCAGAACCTGACGAACATTCCTCCAGTGTGAGGGCAGATCCGGAGAGAATACCAAGATATCGTCCAGGTACACCACTACGCAAGAATACAATAAGTCACGGAAAATGTTGTTAACTAGCTCCTGGAAGATGGCTGGGGCATTACAGAGACCAAAGGGCATCACGCGGTATTCATAGTGACCGTCCCGAGTGTTGAATGCCATCTTCCACTCGTCTCCCTGGTGGATCCAGACCAAATTGTACGCCCCACGTAGATCGAGCTTGGTGAAGACCCTCGCGCCTTTAAGGCGGTCGAACAGCTCCGAGATGAGAGGCAGGGGGTACTTATTTTTGATGGTGTTTCCAGGTAAGCAGGCGGGCAGAGCCCATAGACAGACTGTCAGGCTGAAGAGAAGACAGGCTAGCGGACTGAGCAGAAGATCAGACTGGTGAACAGGACTGACTTGCAGAGGACCTGGGGGCTGAAGCAAAGTAAGAATCACAAAGCAACAACCTTGCACGGGCACCTCCATATTGGAGGAGGTGCCTCTTATAGGGAAAGCCCTCCGGTGATTGGCCGGGGTTTTTTTAGGACGGCGCGCGCGGCCCCTTTAAGAGGGAGGGAGCGCGCACGCGCGTCCTAAGCACAGAGCCAGGGAAGCTGCGTGCACCAGCAGCAGCAGCAGGGAGGCCGGAAGATGCTGGAGCAGGACCGTGGCGGTAAGGGGGACAGCGTCTCTGCCTGCAGGGGGCAGAGATGCCGATGCTACAATACCTAATTTTGCTGGGAGAACGGCTGCCCTGACCAATCTTTTGAAAGGAAAAAAATCGGTAATGGATCGGTGGAACCCTCAGGCAGAAGAAGCCTTTCAGTCCATGAAGTTGGCCCTGTGTGGACAGCCAGTCCTCATCAGCCCCAACTTCAAGGAAACTTCATTGTATAGACAGATGCCTCGGAGGTTGGCCTAGGGGCGGTATTGTCACAAAAAGTGAATGGTGAAGAGCACCCGGTCACCAACTTGCGTAGAAAACTTGTCCTGGCAGAGAAAAACTATAGCGTGGTAGAAAAGGAGTGTTAGGCTATTAAGTGGGCCTTGGAATCACTACATTATTATTTACTCGGGCGTCAGTTCCGCTTGGTGACGGACCACTCACCCTTGGTATGGATGAGGAATGCCAAGGAGAGGAATGCGCGAGTCACCAGGTGGTTCCTGTCACTGCAAAATTTCAGTTTTTCTGTAGAACATTGCCCTGGAAAGTCGAATGCAAATGCGGATGCCCTGTCCCGGGCATCCTGTATGGTGTCAAATGTTCAACCCCACAAGTTTGAACATAGAGGGGGGATATGTGAGGCAGTGACCAGGATCGTATACGAGGGACGTTATATATCCCCCAGAATGTGTACAGAGACTTATTAAATCCATTGTAGTGCATTGCAGTCACAAACTCACCTGCGACTGCAAGGCAGATTAGTAGTGATGAGCGAGCACTAAAATGCTCGTCGAGCAAATTAGAATACTTGGGTGCTTGACCCGAGCAACGAGCCCAATGTAAGTCTATGGGAAAGTCGAGCATTTTTCAGGCGGCTCCCCCCGGCGGTCTGCAGAGAGCCTAAAAATTGCCCAAATCGATGGGAACAGTGCTCAAATGACATGGGAACAGCACGGGGAAGATCCCTGTAAGCATCTCTGACTCCAAGATCACTGCTGTCAACAACGTTGTCAGAGTATTCCGCCACTTTTACGGACTCACAATAAAACATACTAAAACAAAACCAAAATGGATTTTCCTGGGAAATATGTTAAGGAACATCCTTTCCAGGGTAATGACTTGTATATAAGGTAAAATAAATAACCAAAAACAAAAATACTCCTCCACACCTTGGGCTATGTTCACACGTAGCGTTTTTGATGTGTTTTCGCACTTTTGCATTGCTTTCAACCAAGACAAATGCATTCACCATGAAATGTCATTTTAATATTTTACAACCTTATCTGGCCATGTGGTGTGTGACACATCATCAGACACATGCATACAGTGCTGAAAAGACATGGGAACAGCATGGGGAAGACCTCTGGAAGCATCTCTGACTCCCAGGTCACTGCCTAAAAGTGTGCCCATCATAAGTGATCCTTGGTGCATGCGAAGATGCCTCCCGCCATGCACCTGTTGTTGCAGACTTGCAACAATCACCGTCCACGTCCTTGTCCCAGTGCAGCGTTCAGTTGTCCCTACCCTATTCCTTGGAATGCAAGCGCAAGTATGCAGACAGCCACCCACCAACCCACAGGCTGGAATACTATACTGCCAAATTTTTGAAAGCTGCTTGCACTTGAAATGTGGCCTTTTGGCTCGTGGAGGCGGAAGCTGTCCACAATCTTATGGCGGCGGTGACCGGGTATCCATACTCGGTCACCAGCCGCCACTATTTGTCCCGGTATCGTCTCCGCCTTCCACAAGCACGGGTCCCACAACATTACCCGTGCCCTCCCCAGTGAACTTACTGGGAAGGACCGCCTAACCTCAAACATGTGGACAGGTGAATGTGACCAGGGACGGTACGGAGCCAGTCCACAACTTTTTTTACTGAATTGTATTTCACCACAGCCATATTCTTTAGCTTGGTGAAAGGACTTGGGAAACCATATCTACCCAGCTGTCATTTCTCCCAGGAAGTCCTCTAAAGCTGCTTTCACTTGAAATGTGGCCTTTTAGGCTCGTGGAGGCGAAGGCTTTTCATAACCTCATGCCAGCGGCCGGGTGTCCATACTCGGTCCCCAGCCGCCACTGTTTCTCCGGGTTCCGTCCCCGCCTTCCACAAGCACGGATCCCACAACATTACCCGTGCCCTCCCCAGTGAACTTACTTGGAAGGACCGCCTAACCTCAAACACGTGGACAGGTGAATGTGACCAGGGACGGTACGGAGCCAGTCCACAACTTTTTTTGCTGAGTTGTATTTCACCACAGCCATATTCTTTAGCTTGGTCAAAGGACTTGGGAAACCATATCTACCCAGCTGTCATTTCTCCCAGGAAGTCCTCTAACACTGCTTTCACTTGAAATGTGGCCTTTTAGGCTCGTGGAGGCAAAGGCTTTTCATAACCTCATGCCAGTGGCCGGGTGTCCATACTCGGTCCCCAGCCGCCACTGTTTCTCCGGGTGCCGTCTCCGCCTTCCACAAGCACGGGTCCCACAACATTACCCATGCCCTCGCCAGCGCACTTACTGGGAAGGACCGCCTAACCACAAACACGTGGACATGTGAATGTGGCCATGGACAGTACGGAGCCAGTCCACAGCTTTTTTTGCTGAGTTGTATTTAGCTCGGTGAAAGGACTGGCATAGAGGGAAATCGTATCTACTCTGGGTGTAATTTCTCCCAGGAAGTCCTGTAATGCAGCTTGTTGCAGAAGCAATGGCAGCCCGTCCAACATCAACTCGCACTTGTCGGTGGTTCTTTGACACACAAACATCTTTCTTTGCGCATTTAATTTCATGACTACAGAGTTGGGCAATGGACTGAACTGAAATCAGGTTTGAGAAATAACATGCATAAGCACGTCAGATCCACATTAAGAAAACAGCCATAGAGTGTCCGGGAACCTTCCCCCACACTTTTCTTAGCCAGGGCTGCTTCTCGGCAGGGTTGGACGGACCCACCAGAAAACCGGAGACTCTTCCGGTGGGCCCTGGCTTCTCCTTCAGGAGAGTTCATATTACTGAGGTGAGGCCATGATGATGATAGAGGCCACCATCTGCTTAGTTTTCTGTTACTTGGAATGCAAGCGCAAGTATGCAGCCAGCCACCCACCCACAGGCTGCAATACTAAACTGCCAGATTTCTGGGCAGCTGTTTGCACTTGAAATGTGGCCTTTTAGGCTCGTGGAGGCGGAAGCTTTTCAGAACCTCATGCCTTATGCCTCGCGTCAATACTCGGTCCCCAGCAGTCACTATTTCTCCCGGTGTTGTCTCCGCCTTCTACAAGCGCGGGTCCCTGAACATTACTGCTGGTACTTTTCTGTGGGAATTAGCTTGCCTCCTACCAGTCTGGAATATTTCCAGTAAACTATGGTACGACGCCATGGTATTAGCACTGCCCCCAGTAACAGTAGCGAAGCCATCCCCAATTTCCTTCTCAGGAATTTTATTTGGTAGACTGTGTGGCTGCCCAAATACATTGTCTCACAAAAGAGCTGAAGATAGAGTGGCAGTAGGTGCAAGTTTCTCCAGCCTGTTAGATATTAGAGGGTGAATGGTAGAACATTGGATCAGTGGTTAGCACTGCAGCCTTGCAGTGCTGGGATCCTGGGTTCAAATCCCAGCAAGGACAACATCTGCAAGTACTTTGTATGTTCTCCCCATGTTTGCGTGGGTTTCCACCACAGTTAAAAAACAGCCATAGAGAATCTTTCCACACACTTTTCTTAGCCAGGACTGCTTCTTGGCAGGGTTGGACGGTCCCAACAGAGAATCCTCTGGGGTGCCCTGGCTTCTACATCAGGAGAGTTCATGATAGCGCTAGCTTTGCAGCTGCTATGGGGCTCTTGAACGGGGGAGAAAGGTGAGCCCTCAGAATCAAATCCTCTGGTGGGCTCAATGTTTTTCAATCTGAAACAGCTTCTCAGTGGGAGTTGTATTTCACCACAGCCATATTCTTTAGCTTGGTGAAAGGACTGGCATAGAGGGAAACCGTCATTTCTCCGTCACTAGGTTCCGCCCATTGTCACACATGACCATGCCTGGCTGTATGTTCAGCGGTGAGAGCCACAGATCAAGCTGCTGTGTTACAGCTTTCAACAACTCTGCAGCGCTGGGCGGTTTGTCACCTAAGCATTAAGCAAGTTATCTTCAGCACAGCCTGTTGACGCGCGGGCCAAGGCACTGCTGCAGTGCTTTCAGCTAGTGATTGATGTGGTCATTTCGGAGATGGACGAGGAGGTGCAGGAGCTGAACAATGTGATTACATTGAGGTTACATTGGCGACTCTGTTTTTAAACTAAAGAAAGATCCATTTACGTTATTTTTTTTAAGGCAAATGCATTCACCGGGAAATGTCATTTTAACATTTTACAACCTTATCTGGCAATGTGGTGTGTGACACATCATCAGACACATCCTGTTTCATTGATGATGGAAAGGAGAGTCTTCTATACAGTTATAGGGTATGCAGTGAGTCCAACGGCTGACCAAATTTAGGAAACACCCCACTAAGAAATTAAAGACACATAGAGCAGGGCCACAGTAACGACAAATTCCCATTAGAAAGGAGACAGTCTGCTATACAGTTATACTGTATGCAGTGAGTCCAACGGCTGACCAAATTTAGGAAAAACCCCACTAAGAAATTAAAGACACATAGAGCAGGGCCACAGTAATTACAAATTCCCATTAGAAAGGAGAGAGTCTGCTATACAGTTATAGGGTATGCAGTGAGTCCAACGGCTGACCAAATTTAGGAAAATCCCCACTAAGAAATTAAAGACACATAGAGCAGGGCCACAATAACGACAAATTCCCATTAGAAAGGAGAGAGTCTGCTATACAGTTATAGGGTATGCAGTGAGTCTAACGGCTAACCAAACTTAGGAAAAAACCCACTAACAATTTAAACACACATAGAGCAGGGCCACAGTAACAAGTACGACATATTCCCATTAGAAAGGAGAGGGTCTGCTATACACATAGAGCAGGGCCACAGTAATTACAAATTCCCATTAGAAAGGAGAGAGTCTGCTATACAGTTATAGGGTATGCAGTGAGTCCAACGGCTGACCAAATTTAGGATAAAGCCCACTAACAATTTAAAGAGACATAGAGCAGGGCCACAGTAACGACAAATTCCCATTAGAAAGAAGAGAGTCTCCCATAGTGTTGGCCTATGCAGTGAATGCAAGGGCTGCCAAAAATTTGGAGGCACTTCAATGCCTCTTGGAAGAGACGTGGAGGAGGGCCTCATAAAATAATGTTCCCATTAGAAAGGAGCGGGCCTCCTATACTTGTAATGCCCATGTACTAAGTGTATAGGCTGACAAACATTTACCCCTGGTGGGTATACATGAACATACTGTATAATTAATTTTTTTTTTACGCGCATCATAAACACCCTTTAAAAAAATTATGTGGGTATTGCATCACGGACCACGGTCACCCTGGTGATATGGTGGTGGAGGATGAGGTGAAGGAGGAGAAGAGCAAATAGCCAAAATCAGGAAGCATATACCCATGTCTGGGTGTGAAAAGGTGCATGGGAATACACCTCCTAAGAAAAGACACTGGATTTGAGTTTATGTTACTCTGCTATCATTCGGTGGTGTTGAGGAGTCTGGCCCAATCCAGCCCTTGTTCATTTTAATAAGAGTCAGCCTGTCAGCATTTTCAGTTGACAGGCGGATGGGCTTATCAGTTATAATTCCACCAGTGGCACTAAAAACCCGCTCTGATAAAACGCTGGCGGCAGGGCAGGCCAGGACCTCCAAGGCATAGAGAGCCAGTTCATTCCACGTATCCAGCATGGATACCCAATAATTATAAGGCACAGTGGAATCACGGAGGACGTTGGTACGGTCGGCAAGATACTCCCTCAGCATCTTCCCAAACTTTGCACTCCTTGTGAGAGTACCCCACGCCTTAGGACCTGTGCGATGGGAGGGGCTGAGAAAACTCTCCCAGAACTTTGACAGTGTTCCCCTGCCTTTGCTGGATTGAAATTGTGTCTCTCTCACCTGTAGTGCTTGGTTGTCCAACGAAGTGTGCCCTCTGCCGCCAGCGTTTTCAGATGGGAATTTTTTTAATAGTTCCGCAACAAGGGCCATCTGGTACTGCCCCATTTTTGTAGACCTGTCCGCCTCAGGAATAAGAGATATAAAGTTCTCCTTGTAGTGTGGGTCTAGAAGTGTCACCAACCAGTAATGACTGTCACCCAAAATTTTGAGAACGCGAGGGTCATGGGAAAGGCAGCGTAACATAAACTCAGCCATGTGTGCCAGACTACTAATAGGCAAGACTTCCGTGTCCTCACCAAGAGGATGACTGACCATATTCTCCTCCTCCTCCTCTCTGTCCTCTGGCCATCCACGCCGAAAAGATGGTATGACAGCTTTGCTGGTATTACCGTCTATAGTGCATGAAACCAGCTCCTGTCCTTCCTCCTCCTCCTCTTCCTCATTGTCACCCAATCCACGTTGGGATGAGATGAGGCTGGGCTGTGTGTAATCACCCTGTATGGTTCCTAGCTCCATCTCATCGTGCTCCGCCTGCAATGCATCCTCTTTGATTGTGAGCAGAGAGCATTTCAGAAGACAGAGAAGCGGGATGGTGATGCTAATTATGGCGTCATCGCCGCTCACCATCTTGGTGGAGTCCTCAAAGTTTTGGAGGATGGTACATATCTCTGACATCCATGTCCACTCCTGAGATCTTATGTGTGGAGTCTGAACTGAATACCGACGGCCTTGTTGATGCTAGTACTCAACAACTGCCCTCTTCTGCTCACAAATCCTTCCCAACATCTGCAGTGTAGAGTTCCAATGCGTGGGGACATCACACACCAGTCTGTGATCCGGAAGCTGCAAACGCTGCTGAAACATGGCAAGGGTGGCGGAAGCTGTAGCTGACTTTCTAAAATGAGCACACAGGCGGCGTACTTTAACAAGCAGATCCGGCAGCACCAGGTAGGATTTGGGAAACTGCTGAACCACAAGGTTAAGCACATGGGCCAGGCATGGTACATGTGTGAGCTCGCCTCGCCTCAGAGCCGCCACCAGGTTCCGGCCATTGTCACACACGACCATGCCTTGCTTTAGGTTCAGCGGTGTGAGCCACAGATCTGCCTGCTCTTTCAGAGCTGTCCACAACTCTTCAGCATTGTGCGGTTTGTCACCTAAGCATATTAGCTTCAGCACAGCCTGTTGCCGCTTGGCCGAGGCAGTGCTGCAGTGCTTCCAGCATCTCCGATGTGGTCATTTCGGAGATGGAGGCTGAAGAGGAGGAGGAGACTGAGGAGGATGAGGTGCAGGAGCTGTAGACCGAGGGGGCAACCATGATTGAACTAGGGCCCGCAATCCTTGGCGTCGGGAGGACGTGTTCCGTCCCAAGGTCCGACTGCGTTGTTGAGGGCACGACTAATGTTTTGGGAGACGTGCTTGTGTAATGCGGGGACAGCACACCGGGAGAAATAGTGGCGGCTCGGGACCGAGTACTGAGGGATGGCCGCCGCCATCAGGTTGCGGAATGCTTCCGTCTCCATGAGCCTAAAAGGCAACATTTCGAGCGCAAGCAGTCGTGAAATGTGAGAATTTAGTAGTGTGGCCTGTGGGGCGTTGGCTGCATATTTGCGCTTGCGTTCCAAGGACTGGGATATGGACAACTGAACGCTGTGCTGGGACAAGGACATGGACGTGCTTCCTGATGCTGCTACTTGAGAGTGAGCAACGACAGGTGCAGGGCAGGAGGCGTCTTCGCATGCACCATGGACAGGGGATTGGCTTGCATGCACAACAGCGGAAGAAGGAATGGTGCCACCTGCAGACACTGTTCCTGGGCCCTGGGGTTTGGCCCACAAAGTCGGATGCTTTGCTGCCATGTGCCTGATCATGCTGGTGGTGGTCAGGCTGGTCGTTTTGCCACCCCTGCTGATGCTGGCCTGGCAGGTGGTGCAAATGGCCTTTTTGGGGTTATCGGCAGAGTCTTTAAAAAACAACCAGACTTGGGAAGACATAACAGTTGTACTGGCAACTTCCTTCGTGTTGGTGTTACGGGGAACGGTTGCCTGCCTTCTGTCTGCGGCCACCTCACTGCTTCTTCCTGCCTGTTTGGGTGCTCTGCCTCCCTCCCCCTGTGTGCTGCTGTCCTCGCTCTGCATGTCATCCTGCCAGGTTGGGTCAGTTACTATATCATCCACCACCTCGTCTTCCACTTCCGGACCCTGGTCCTCCTCCTGACTTTCTGGCAATTGTGTCTCATCATCGTCCACCTCTTGTGACACTTTCCCACCGTCGCCTTCGTGTGACCGTGGCTGCTCAAATATTTGGGCATCGCTACACGCGATCTCCTCTTGCCCCACTTCAAGTGGACCGGGCGAGAGGCACGAATCTACAAATGGAAAAGTGAACAGCTCTTCAGAGTGTCCAAGTGTGAGATCAGTTGTCTCCGGGCACTCTTCATGGTGGGAGAAAGGAGGATCAGGGTGAGGAATATGCGGTCCAGACTCACGGCTACTGAGACTTGACCGTGTGGAAGACAGGGTGGTGGTGGCTAAGTGACTGGAAGCATTATCTGCTATCCAACCAACAACCTTTTGACACTGCTCTGGGTTCAATAGTGGCGTGCTGCGGTCCCCTAGGAAGTGGGATAGGAAGGTCGGGCGAGAAGATGTGGGTGTTTGTTGTGGCACAATTTCAGCTTGCCCACGGCCTTGTCCTCGGGCTCTGCATGCACCATCACCATCATGTCCAGTTCCCCGTCCCTTGCCACGTGCCTTGCCCATTTTAAATTCAAGTTGATTATTCACATAGGACACACAGTGGAGGCATAAATACTCAATACACTTTAGAAATATCTTTAGACAATAACATCAGTATTGTAATATTAAAAAAGATAAAACTGATTACCATCAATAAGAGATCAGTAGGAGTCTGATTCACAGAACCCCACAAATCAGCAGTTTGAAGGGACCACAACACTTGGGTGGCATGCAATATTCTGCTGTACAGAGCAGAGTGAACAATGAACAGGATGCAGTACTCGCCCCATTCAAACAGATGATTGGTAGATGTGCTAACTGCCTGTGGTACCCAGCCCAGAGTGGTCACCAACTGCTCCTGTCGGCAACTCAGCTGCTCTATGTCAACAGAGCAGCTCTTCCTCTTCCGGTCTGCTCTATTGATGAAGCATGACTGCTGACATCATGATGATTGACAGCTGGCTTGCCGGAGTTAGAGAGCAGGGAGCAAGTTGTCAATCAGCATGATATCGGCAGTCAGGCCCATCAATAGAACAGAGTGAAAAAGAAGATGCTGCTCTGTCGACGTGACGCCAGCGGAAACCACAGAAGCGCTGGCAGGAGTGGTCTGTGACTGCACTGTACTGGCAGAGATGAGCGCCGGGCACAACAGGCAGGTAGTTAGCAACTACCTGCTGGTTAGTGTTTAGGCAAATTGGAAAAAAAGAAAAAAGTCCCGAATAACCCCTTTAAATATATTAATGTTAGTAATCTAATGATATTCGCCCTCAGATACTCCACTCGGGTCCCCTCCCTGCATGTTTGGTGCTCTTTAGAGCGCCAATCAGCATGCAGGGATTGCCTGCCACTCATTGTAATGCCGCAGCCATGGTGATTGTGGCACTACAGTTATTGGATGGCCGACCAGCGTCATCAGGTCTATATCAGACCTGGCGCCGCTGTGCTCGTCACAGTCACTCTGGAATCAGGCAGAGTAGGGAGAGGTGCTGCTGCGTCAGGGGGAGATTTGCTTGTGTATTAGGTAGTGTAGGGAGAAAAACCGTACATTACACATATCCATCTTAACAAACAGTCCTTCTGAGGACTAATCCATTTGCAGAGATATCATGCAGGCAGGGTGTATAGGCAGGCAGTGTATATAGCAGACGGCAGTGCATATAGCACAAGAGGCTCCATTCCAATTCTGCCTTCTGCTGCTGTTAGATATTTCTATACAAAGGCTCAGGTCTCAGGGGCCAGGAATACTTTTTTTTGGATCTTTATCCTCATTATTTGCTTAAAAAGCAATCCAAAGAACACCATTTGCTTGTTGGCACTGCAGAATACAGCCAGGTCCTTTCCATATTAGAGCGCTAGAAATCCAGCTACTTAGAACTAGAGATGAGCGTTGTTCGACTCGAACTGTTCGCCAATCTCAAATTCGAGCTGTTTTGGGCGGTGTTCGAGCCGTTCGGCGAACACGAACAATTTGAGAAAAATTCGGCTGTTCGAGGTTATGTTCGATAACTGTTCGTGCACAAAATCATAACTGGATTTTTTATCAGTAATGATGAAAATTAATGTTAATACGCAGTTTGAGTGTACAGGATGGATCTCTGCAGGAATAATGAAGATCTCCATTTTTTTTTCTCTTTCCCGCATTTACAGTGGGGAGGTGCAATCTGTCAGCCTATCAGCAGCGCACACACGGAGCAAAGTGCTTTTTTTCACACAAGCAAGGGCATGTGTCATTGGCAGTGTATGTCACATGTTCTTGCCCTATAAGACCAAGCCATTTTCCCCGTCGCCACCATTTTCTCACTGCTGCAGCTGCGTGTTAGACGGCACCGCTGTTGCTGTGTGCGCTATACCTTGTTAATTTCAAGCCAATTTTCGCACAAATCTACAGATAGCTTGGGAGTAGGGAATAGTTGTGATTGCAGTCCTTTTAAGGACTAGGTTACAGCATTTCCTATGACTTTTATCAGGCAGGTCTGTGCTCTTAAATAGATAGATTGTGGGAGTAAAGACTAATTGTAATTGCAGTCCTTTTCAGGACTAGGTTACATCAGTTCCTATCAGTTTTTGCCAGGCAGGTCTGTGCCAGTGCTGTGCAAGTTTTTTTCACAGCATTTGGCTGAATCTAGCAAAGCTAATCCTTTTTGGCCTATTGCAGAGTGTGTTAGTCAGTGGAGTAGCCTATCTGTGTTGCAAGATATACCACCTGTGTATAGAATACCAATTTTTTTACTGCACCTAGTGAAGTAAAATCTTTTGGGCATAGCATCATTCTATTAGTCCATCTATACTGACCTCCATCAGGTTGCAAATTGAATATAATTTTTTTCTGCATCTAGCTCTGAAAAAATATTTGGCCTTCTAGCAGTGTGTGGGACTTGTTCTATTAGTCCATCTATACTGACCTCCATCACGCTGTAAATTCAAAATAATTTTTTGTCTGCATCTAGCTCTGAAAAAATATTTGGCCTTCTAGCAGTGTGTGGGACTTTCTCTATTAGTCCATCTATACTGACCTCCATCAGGTTGCAAATTAAAAATATTTTTTATCTGCATCTACCTCTGAAAAAATATTTGGGCTTCTAGCTGTGTGTGGGACTTGTTCTATTAGTCCATCTATACTGACCTCCATCAGGTTGCAAACTGAATATAATTTTTTTCTCCATCTAGCTCTGAAAAAATATTTGGCCTTCTAGCAGTGTGTGGGACTTTCTCTATTAGTCCATCTATACTGACCTCCATCAGGTTGCAAATTAAAAATAATTTTTATCTGCATCTAGCTCTGAAAAAATATTTGGCCTTCTAGCAGTGTGTGGGACTTTCTCTATTAGTCCATCTATACTGACCTCCATCAGGTTGCAAATTAAAAATAATTTTTTGTCTGCATCTAGCTCTGAAAAAATATTTGACCTTCTAGCAGTGTGTGGGACTTTCTCTATTAGTCCATCTATACTGACCTCCATCAGGTTGCAAATTAAAAATAATTTTTTGTCTGCATCTAGCTCTGAAAAAATATTTGGGCTTCTAGCTGTGTGTGGGACTTGTTCTATTAGTCCATCTATGCTGACCTCCATTAGGTTGCAAACTGAATATAATTTTTTTCTGCATCTAGCTCTGAAAAAATATTTGGCCTTCTAGCAGTGTGTGGGACTTTCTCTATTAGTCCATCTATACTGACCTCCATCAGGTTGCAAATTAAAAATAATTTATATCTGCATCTAGCTCTGAAAAAATATTTGGCCTTCTAGCAGTGTGTGGGACTTTCTCTATTAGTCCATCTATACTGACCTCCATCAGGTTGCAAATTAAAAATAATTTTTTGTCTGCATCTAGCTCTGAAAAAATATTTGGCCTTCTAGCAGTGTGTGGGACTTTCTCTATTAGTCCATCTATACTGACCTCCATCAGGTTGCAAACTGAATATATTTTTTTTCTGCATCTACCTCTGAAAAAATATTGGGCTTCTAGCTGTGTGTGGGACTTGTTCTATTAATCCATCTATACAGACCTCCATCAGGTTGCAAACTGAATATAATTTTTTTCTGCATCTACCTCTGAAAAAATATTTGGGCTTCTAACTGTGTGTGGGACTTGTTCTATTAGTCCATCTATACTGACCTCCATCAGGTTGCAAACTGAATATAATTTTTTTCTGCATCTAGCCCTGAAAAAATATTTGGCCTTCTAGCAGTGTGTGAGACTTTCTCTATTAGTCCATCTATACTGACCTCCATCAGGTTGCAAATTAAAAATAATTTATATCTGCATCTAGCTCTGAAAAAATATTTGGCCTTCTAGCAGTGTGTGGGACTTTCTCTATTAGTCCATCTATACTGACCTCCATCAGGTTGCAAATTAAAAATAATTTTTTGTCTGCATCTAGCTCTGAAAAAATATTTGGCCTTCTAGCAGTGTGTGGGACTTTCTCTATTAGTCCATCTATACTGACCTTCATCAGGTTGCAAACTGAATATATTTTTTTTCTGCATCTACCTCTGAAAAAATATTGGGCTTCTAGCTGTGTGTGGGACTTGTTCTATTAATCCATCTATACAGACCTCCATCAGGTTGCAAACTGAATATAATTTTTTTCTGCATCTACCTCTGAAAAAATATTTGGGCTTCTAGCTGTGTGTGGGACTTGTTCTATTAATCCATCTATACAGACCTCCATCAGGTTGCAAACTGAATATAATTTTTTCTGCATCTACCTCTGAAAAAATATTTGGCCTTCTAGCTGTGTGTGGGACTTGTTCTATTAGTCCATCTATACTGACCTCCATCAGGTTGCAAACTGAATATAATTTTTTTCTGCATCTAGCTCTGAAAAAATATTTGGCCTTCTAGCAGTGTGTGGGACTTTCTCTATTAGTCCATCTATACTGACCTCCATCAGGTTGCAAATTAAAAATAATTTTTTGTCTGCATCTAGCTCTGAAAAAATATTTGGCCTTCTAGCAGTGTGTGGGACTTTCTCTATTAGTCCATCTATACTGACCTCCATCAGGTTGCAAATTGAATATAATTTTTTTCTGCATCTAACCCAGCCAATAGTTTTGGCCTAATACCACAGTTTGGCCACTCAGCTCTGCTCGGTTCCCATCCATTGTTTTTTTGTGCAAACAACTCCAGAGTTGTGAATTAGTTAACCACCAAAATGAGTGGAAAAAGGCCTGCTACTGGTGGAAAGGGGAATAGGCGTGTTGGGAAGGGGAAAAAAGGTTGTGTCCGTGGGGTAGGTGTTAAAGCAACAGTAACATCTGCAGAAGAAAGACCATCTTCCAGCCAATCTAAAATGTCTACTTCTTTTAGCGGACAATGTGATAAGATCCCTTTCTTACGGCCACGCCAATCGCTACATATTCCAGATGAGGCACAAAAACAGCAGGTGCTTCAACGGATATCAAGTGCTCCTTTAAGTGGGCTCTCCTCCACATCAACTTCAACATCACAAATACTCCAGTCCTCAAAGGTGTCACCCCAATCGCACTTGCTTCCTCACAGCTCCCAAATCTCCAGCTGCCCGTCTGAGTATGAGGTAGAACAGATGGTTGAGTCTGCAAAGCTGTTTACTCATACTATAGCCTGGGAATCAGAGGTCGACTCCAGCGCTTCTGTGATTCCAGACGAGGAAATGATCTGCACTGATGCCCAGAATCTTTATGAGTCGGATCCAGGACCAGACGCAGAAGGTTCTGACCATAATGTAGACCCTCATTCCCAAACTGTAACTCCTGTTGGTGGAGACAATGAGGAAGACGATGATGAGACTCAAATACCTGATTGGAGCGACAACTTTAGTTTTTTGTCAGGGCAGGAACAGGTTGGCTCTGAGGACGACGGGTGTGATAACGCACAGGGTGATGATGATGAGGTTGGAGATCCCACTTACTGTCAACCCACAGTCAGCCAAGAGATGAGGTCAGCAGAGGAGGTGGAGGAAGATGCTAGTGACGACGAGGTCAGGTTGCGCCTTCCTGGACAGAGACGTAGTACTGGAAGCATGTCAACAACTGCATCCTCAAACACAACTCTGGCTCTCACCACAAGTCGTGGTGGCTCTTCAGGTCGCATGGGTGCTAAGCCTTGCATAGCCTGGGCATTTTTTCAGATCGATAAAGATGACTCAACTCGTGTTATCTGTAACATTTGTCAGCAAAAGCTAAGTAGAGGCCAAAAAATACATAGTTTGAGTACTTCATGCATGAACCGGCACATGGACATGAAGCATAAGTTGCAGTGGGAAGCTCAGTGTGCTACAATGCGGCCTAGCCGGCCGGGCCAACCACCGTCTGCCCCATCTTGTGCATCCGTGGCCTCTTCATCCTCTGTGACTGGGGGGACAGCAGTCACACCTGTTTTGGGGCGCAGACCTGCCACCTCTTTACCCGCAACAGCCAGCGTGATTGGCAGGTCATCATTTTCTTTGGAGGTGGTAACACCAGCTGGTGTTGAGCGCTGTCCGACATCGATAGCACCACCTTTGGATCAAGGCAACATAACATGTCCGCCTGCATCTTCCTCACAGACCGGCAGTTTGCCGGGGACACCCTTATCAACCCCGTCTAAGCACAATAGCCAGCCCTCGGTCCCTCAGATGTGGACAAGTAAAAGACCATTTCCTCCTAGCCATGAGAAAGCTAAGAGGTTGAATTTCACCATCTGCAAGCTCTTGGCTACAGAAATGCTGCCTTTCCGCCTGGTGGACACAGAGGATTTTCGAGACCTTATGTCCGTCGCAGTGCCCCAGTACCAGATGCCCAGTCGGCACTACTTCTCAAAGAAAGGTGTGCCTGCGCTCCACCAGCATGTCGCACACAACATCACCGCTTCTTTGAGAAACTCTGTGTGTGACAGGGTGCATTTCACCACAGACACTTGGACGAGTAGGCATGGACAGGGGCGTTACATGTCGCTGACTGGGCACTGGGTAACTATGGTGACAGCAGGACAAGGGGCTGCTGTCCAAGTCTTGCCGTCCCCACGAGTTGTGCGTCAATCCTCTTTATGTCAAAGTTCCTCCACTGCTTCTGCCTCCTCAACCTCCTCTCGGTCTTCCACCTGCACCCAAAGCCTGTCTGGTCATGCCACAAGCTTTCTAACTGCGCAGAAGGGATCCTGCACACCTCCTTACTATGCTGGCAGTAGGGCTCAACGTCATCAGGCGGTTTTTACTTTGAAATGTCTGGGAAATGTGAGTCACACAGCTGAGGAGTTGTGGTCAGCTCTGGAGAACCAATTTCATGAATGGTTGTCTCCACTGGACCTGAAACCAGGGAAGGCCGTGTGCGACAATGCTGCAAACCTGGGTGCGGCCCTTCGCCGGGGCAATGTCACACACGTGCCTTGTATGGCTCACGTGTTGAACCTGGTTGTCCAGCAATTTTTAGCCCACTATCCCAGACTAGATGGCCTTCTGCAGAGGGCACGGTCGCTGTGTGCTCACTTCCGCCGTTCGCATCCCGCAGCTCAGCGACTTACATCTCTACAGAAGTCGTTGGGCCTGCCACTTCACCGGCTAAAATGCGATGTGCCTACCCGGTGGAATTCAACTCTGCACATGTTGCAGCGACTGTGGCAGCACCGACAAGCCCTGGTGCAATACGTTCTGACGTATAGCCTGGGCCAACAAGATCCAGAGGTGGGGCAAATCACGCTGGAGGAGTGGTCTCAGATCAGGGACCTATGCACCCTTCTGCACAGTTTTGAAATGGCGACGAAGATGTTTAGTGCTGACGATGCCATTATCAGCATGACTATTCCGGTGATTTACATGCTGGAGCACATGTTAAACAGAATTCGGAGTCAGGTGGTGGCACAAGAGGAGGTGGAGGAAGTAGAGGAGGAGGAGTTGTATGCGGAAGGGCTAACATCTGCAAGGTCCAGACGGTCGGCAGCACCAAGGCGGCAGGCATGTGAGGGTGGGGGAGATGGTTTTACCAGGGCGCATGGTAGCAGCCAAACTAGTGAGGAAGGTGCAGGAGCCCAGGAAGAAGTGGAGGACGAACTGATGGAAGACTCATCAGATGAGGGAGACCTTGATCACATTTCTGTTGTGCGAGGTTGGGGGGAGAGGACAGAGGAAGGAAGCATGATTGTTACCTCGCCACCAACACAACAGGGACTTGGTGCTCCTGGATGCGCAACACACATGAGTGCCTTCTTGCTGCACTACCTGCAACATGACCCTCGAATTGTGAGAATTAGAAATAATCCTGACTACTGGGTTGCCACACTGTTAGATCCCCGGTACAAAAGTAAATTTGCAGAAATTATTCCTGCCATAGAAAGGGATGCACGCATGCAGGAGTATCAGCAGAGACTGTTGCAGAATCTTACATGTGCTTTTCCACAAAACACCAGTGGTGCACGTAGTGAATCTCACAGTTCCAACTTGCCAACCGTGGGACCGTCAAGTGTTCAGCACTCAAACCGTAACAGAACCACAGTATCTGCTGGTAACATCAATTTTGCGGAATCATTTCACCACTTTTTTAGCCCATCCTTTGCAAGGCCACAGGAGACAAGAAGTCTGACACATAGTCAACGCCTAGAGACGATGGTACAGGAGTATCTCCAAGTAAACATTGAAGCCATGACTGTGTCACTGGACCCTTGCTCTTTTTGGGCTTCCAATCTGGATAAATGGCCGGAGCTAGCCACTTACGCCTTGGAGATCTTGTCATGCCCCGCAGCCAGCGTTCTGTCTGAACATGTGTTCAGCGCTGCTGGTGGTGTGCTGACAGATAAGCGCACGCGGCTCTCCACTGATAATGTAGACAGACTCACGTTCATAAAGATGAACAAATCATGGATCCGAAACGACTTTTCTACTCCTGTGTCATCCTGGGGAGAGTAAAAGCTTGATGATTCGTTAAAATCACCCTACCAACCGTTTTAAGCTTTCAAATTACTAATCATGTTTATCTGTATCTTGGCTGGAAAATAATTTGGGCTTTGTAGCAGTGTGCAGCACTGATTCTATTAGGCCATCTATAATAAGCTCCACCAGATTTAAAATTGCTAATCATGTTTATCTGTATCTTGACTGGAAAATAATTTGGGCTTTGTAGCAGTGTGCAGCACTGATCCTATTAGGCCATCTATACTAAGCTCCACCAGATTTAAAATTAATAATAATTTTTAGCTGCATCTAGCCCGGAAAATAATTTTGGGGCTCCGAGATGCGCAAGACACATAAGTGCCTTCTTGCTGCACTACCTGCAACATGACCCTCATATTGTCAGAATTCGAAGTATTCATAACTACTGGGTTGCCACACTCTTAGATCCCCCAAACTTTTCGATCAACCTTTTCATTTTAATAAAGACCAAAAAAATGGTCATTTTTGAAATTATAAGCATTAGCAGGTTATTAGAAACTGAAATCAAACAGTTTTCAACTCAAAACTTTATTCTAGGTGATGTTACATTTTCACATAGGACCCCTTGTTCAAAAGGAGCTTCTGAACTCTCTCGTCCATTGAATTTGTCAGGTTTTGGATGGTTTCTGCTTCAATTGTTTTGCATGAGGACAGAATACCCTCCCAGAGCTGTTGCTTAGATGTGAACTGCCTCCCACCATCATAGACACTCCTTTTGATGATGCTCCAGAGGTTCTGAATGGGGTAGAGGTCAGGGGAGCATGGGGGTCACACCATAAGTTTGTCCCCTTTTATGCCCATATCAGCCAGAGATGCAGATGTTTTATGTGCAGCATGAGATGGTGCATTATCATGCAAAAAAATGATCTTGCTGTGAAATACACGGTTCTTCTTCTTGAACCATGGCAGGAAGTGCTGTTTGAGAAAATCCACATACATTATGGAGTTCATCTTTAGCGCCTTCAGGGATCCTAAAGGGGCCGACAATCTCTCTCCCCATGATTCCAGCCCAAAACATTACTCCACCTCCTCCTTGTTGGCGCTGTAGCCGTGTTTGCGTGGGGTGTCCATCAACCAGCCATCCTCCACTCCATCCATCTGGACCATCGAGCGCTGCACGGCACTCATCCATGAACAAAACAGTTTTGAAATCAGTCTTCATGTAATGTTTGGCCCACTGGAGCCGTTTCTGCTTGTGTGAAGTGGATAGAGGAGGTCGACAGGCTGGCGTATGCACAGCTGCAAACCTCTGAAGGACCCTGCATCTTGTTGTTCCGGGGACGTTGGAGGCACCAGCAGCTTCAAAAACTTGTCTGCTGCTATGACAAGGCTTTTTTGCCGCTGCTCTTTTAACCTGACGTAATTGCCTGTAGGAAAGAGTCTTCAATTTGCCCTTATCAGCACGCACACGTGTGTACTGTGAATCAGCTACATACTTCTTGATTGCCAAGACACTTCATCCTGATCATCGCACAATGTTGATTGTAGTCATGCCTTGACCTAAACACTCCACAATTTGTTGCTTCTCAGCAGCCGACACATCCTTTTTCTTTCCCATTTTGGCAGAAAATGTAGGCTGCTTAATAATGTGAGACAGCCTTCTTAAGTAGTCTTGCCTTTCATTGGACACACCTGCCAAACTAATTAGCACAGGTGTCTGCAATTGCTTACAGTGATATAAAGAGCCCTGACACACATCACCATCAATGAGTTTAACTGACAAACAAACAAATTCTTCCCTTATCACTCCTAAACACTTTTTGCATAATAATTTGGAACACAGTGTACATGTGCTTTTCCACAAAACACCAGTGGTTCACGTAGTCAATCTTACAGTTCTAACTTGCCAACCGTGGTCTGTATGGAGTTGTTCAATAAAGGGCCCAAAATTAAGATAACATAGATGGGAGAGGTCTCTATGAATAGGAATTCCTAAGTATTTGATACCCTGTGAGGGCCAGGCAAAGGGAAAGTTGGACTGGATGGAATCCTATATGGATTTGGGGAGGGAGACATCGAGGGCCTCAGACTTCGCTGCATTGATTTTAAAATTTGACCATGTAACAAAGTGATCTATTTCAGCCATAACAGCATGGATGGATAAATGTGATTGAGTGATATATACTAGGACATCATCAGCAAATAGAGAGCACTTGTACTCGGTGCCTCCCACCTCAATCCACCTAATATTGGGGTTATGGCGAATTGATGAGAGCAGGTGCTCCGTCACTAGGATGTATAAGAGAGGGGACAGAGGACATCCCTGCCTTGTCCCATTGGTGATTGTGAAAGGTGATGAAAATGTTCTGATGCACCCCCTGGGCCTTGGGACATCCAGAGCCGGACCCTTTTTGGTGGATGCTGGTGGTTGTAGTCTTCGTGGCGGCGACCCGGTTCCGTGGCTCAGGGTGGTCAAACCAGTGGCGGAACTATTTATGTGATTTTGATGTTTAAATGTCCGACTACGCCACCCGTGGATTGCGGTCAGAGTGAACCGCCGCTGCAGGGCAGACCGCTGAGGCTGGTGTTGTGGGTGCAGCAGAGCGTAGCATAACTCCCCACGGGAGGAGTATAGCCTCAGGGCAGTGTATGCGGAGGATGGGGGTGATGGTGCAGGGCAGCAGCAGTAACGACACGGAGTCAGTGATGCAGTCCAGGGCCTTTACTCACAGTTCTTATTATCCAGACCACGTCTGCAGGTAACGGCTGCCCACGTCGTACTGTGCTCACCAGGTGAGGGGCTCAGACAACTCCCAGATAACTTTGGAGCGCTTCACAGGACCCTCTTTGTGTGTCCTTTGTCTGGCCTTTCTTACCAACCCTTCTGTCCGGCTGCCTCGGGCCTCCTCTTGGTAAACTTGGCGCCAGTTTCCCTGACCCTATGTGGTGCCTTCCTAGATGGTGTAGCGAGGGGCTGCGCCACATAAAATGTCACAGCCTCCGGTTTCTAGCTGAGGGTCGTTTCCTGCCTCCACTAGTTTCGGGGACCGGTCTCCCCCTTTGGCCTGACCCCTCCACGCAGGTGGATTCGGGCGTGCGGTGGCGACTCGCCCGTCCGCACCCCTGGGATCCCTTCATTCCTCGTTCCTGGAGCCTTCTCCGCTCCTCTTCCTTCCTTCTCCCTCTTCCAGGCCTGGGCCTCTGTTACTAGGCCCGCCTCCGGAGCAGAGCTCATGCAGAGCCCCTGCTCCCTGCCACTTCTGCTCAGACTTCTCTGCACTGAACTAAGATGGTGCCCACCTTTTATACTCCCTTCTCAATGCACCCAGGAACTGCTTCCTCCCTGCTCCTGCACTACAGGGTTCCCCTTCCTCAGTGTTCCCTCCCCCCACTCCAGCCAGGGACAGGGACTGTCGTGCCCATCTCAGAGGCATATTGGTCGCCCTGCCCCACGGCAATGTGGTGTAATGCATGCAGGTGTCGGGTCCTGATCCACACTCCATCCTTACCTGAGAGTGAGATATCACACCTCTGGGTGAGGTGCAATACATCTGTAGCAACCGAGCCCTCAGGGTGCTACAGTTCCATTTATCTTCAGCCTAGGTGACGTATTGTGATACAGGGCCGTGATTTTGGCTATAAAAGGGTCCCCTAGACCCCCACCCCAAGCTTTTTAAGAGAATCATATATGGCGTGCCAGGAGACTCTATGGAATGCTTTCTCAGCATCCAACGAGAGTATCTAATTACAAATTTTTAACTGCATCTAGCCCAGGAAATACTTTGTGCCTAGTAGCAGTGTCTGCTAGTCAGCGGATTATCCCGGCTGTTAAGCAAGCTACACCACCTGTAGTTTGGACACTTAATTTTTTCAAAGGAAATGCTTCGGGACCACGGGATACTCAGTGAAGAGCATCAGGAGGCACCCCAAGGCATAGGGGCTGGGACTGGCAGTAGGATGCCTTGCGGTGGACAGCCGAGCTCGATCCTTATAAAAGCTTTTTAACTGCAGCAGCTTTAGTGGACGCTACTGGAGCTGGAATTACGCGGCTGCTGGCATGAGACTTGCCCTCCAATAGATCCTTGTAAATGGATTTAAAGTGTATTCATTCAAATTAGAGAGACAATTTAAATTAAAAAGCTTAGAGCTGCCTCCACCACAGGGGGGCTCGCTCGACCCACCAGCGGACAGGCACCAGTATTGGGAGAGGGGGGCTGGCCGTCAGGGTTCACCGCGGCTCTGGCACAAACCCGGCGACACGGAGGTGGCACGGGCAGGAGCGGACTGAACGTGTCGGCTTCTCACTTTTTGGATTTTAGAAGGGCATGACATGCCTATATCTGTGTCTCCCCCTCCTTTTACTCCTCCACCTCTTTTCTTTTCGCATGACTATATGTACTTGTCACTTTTCCATGTGTTAGTTGTGTCTTCTGAGCAGTTTGTCAGCTTTTGGACACCTTTGAAGGTGTTTTCTATGTGTTTCTATGTGTTTTTGTTTGCCTGCCATTGGTTTTAACGGTGTTCGATGGTGTTCGACGAACAGTTCGACGAACAGTTCGGCGAACACACGGGTGTTCGACGAACCAAACCGAACTCGAACACTACGGGGGTGGCTCAACACTACTTAGAACTGTGTTTTCTCCTTCAAACGGATCACATATACATTGTCAGAAAATACTGCCATTTCTGGCCTCCATTAAAAATTTCCTTTAGTGTGTCATTGAAGCAATTCACCGCAGTTTGCTGTTCTAACTACTTACCTACAGGCCAGGTATTTAAAACTCTGTTTTCTACGTCAAACGGATCACATATACGTTGTCAGAAAATACTGCCATTTCTGGCCTCCATTAAAAATTTCCTTTAGTGTGTCATTGAAGCAATTCACCGCAGTTTGCTGTTCAAACTACTTACCTACAGGCAAGGTATTTAAAACTCTGTTTTCTCCGTCACACGGATCACATATACGTTGTCAGAAAATACTGCCATTTCTGGCCTCCATTAAAAATTTCTTTTAGTGTGTCATTGAAGCAATTCACCGCAGTTTGCTGTTCAAACTACTTACCTACAGGCCAGGTATTTAAAACTCTGTTTTCTCCATCACACGGATCACATATAAGTTCTCTCCAAACTCAGTCATTTGTAGTGAGCGTGGAAGATACTGTCCTCCATTTAAAATAGGCAAGGCAAGTGGCAAGGGATGGGGAACTGGACGTGATGGTAATAGTGCATGCAGAGGCCGACGACAAGCCAAAATTGTGCCACAACAAACACCCACATCTTCTCGCCTGACCTTTCTGTCCCAATTTCTAGGGGACCGCAGCACACCACTATTGCACCCAGAGCGATGTCAAAAGGTTGTTGGTTGGATAGCGGATAATGCTTCCAGTCACTTAGCCACCACCACCACCACCCTGTCTTCCACACGGTCAAGTCTCAGAAGCCGTGAGTCTGGACCGCATATTCCTCACCCTGATCCTCCTTCCTCCCACCATGCCGAGTACCCAGAGACAACTGATCCCTCACTTGGACACTCTGAAGAGCTGTTCACTTTTCCATTTATAGATTCGGGCCTCTCGCCCGGTCCACTTGAAGCGGGGCAAGAGGAGATCGCGTGTAGCAATGCCCAAATATTTGAGCAGCCACGGTCACACGAAGGCGACGGTGGGAAAGTGTCACAAGAGGTGGACAATGATGAGACACAGTTACCAAAAAGTCAGGAAGAGGACCAGGGTGCGGAAGTGGAAGACGAGGTGGTGGATGATATAGTAACTGACCCAACCTGGCAGAATGACATGCAGAGCGAGGACAGCAGCACACAGGGGGAGGGAGGCAGAGCACCCCAACAGGCAGGAAGAAGCAGTGTGGTGGCCGCCGACAGAAGGCAGGCAACCGTTCCCCGTAACACCAACACGAAGGAAGTTGCCAGTACAACTGTTATGTCTTCCCAAGTCTGGTTGTTTTTTAAAGACTCTGCCGATAACCCCAAAAAGGCCATTTGCACCACCTGCCAGGCCAGCATCAGCAGGGGTGGCAAAACGACCAGCCTGACCACCACCAGCAGGATCAGGCACATGGCAGCAAAGCACCCAACTTTGTGGGCCGATTCCCGGGGTCCAGGAACAGTGTCTGCGGGTGGCACCATTGCTTCTTCTGCTGTTGTGCATGCAAGCCAATCCCCTATCCATGGTGCATGCGAAGACGCCTCCTGCCCTGCACCTGTCATTGCACACTCTCAAGTAGAAGCATCAGGAAGCACGTCCATGTCCTGGCCCCAGCACAGTGTTCAGTTGTCCATACCCCAGTCCTTGGAACACAAGCGCAAATATGCAGCCAACGCCCCACAGGCCACACTACTAAATTCTCACATTTCACGACTGCTTGCGCTCGAAATGTTGCCTTTTAGGCTCGTGGAGACGGAAGCATTCCGCAACCTGATGGCGGCGGCCTTCCCTCGGTACTCGGTCCCCAGCCACCACTATTTCCCCCGGTGTGCCGTCCCCGCATTACACAAGCACGTGTCCCAAAACATTAGCCGTGTTCTCAACAACGCAGTTACCGGTAAAGTCCACCTATCCACGGACATGTGGACAAGTGCTTGTGGGCAGGGACGGTACATCTCGCTGACGGCACACTGGGTTAGCATAGTGGAAGCCGGGACCCAGTCGGACCTTGGGATGGAACACGTCCTCCCGACGCCAAGGATTGTGGGCCCTAGGTCAATCAGGGTTACCCCCACGGTCTACAGCTCCTGCACCTCATCCTCCTCAGCCTCCTCCTCCTCTTCAGCTTCCATCTCCGAAATGACCACATCAGTCACAAGCTGGAAGCACTGCAGCACTGCCTCGGCCAAGCGGCAACAGGCTGTGCTGAAGCTAATATGCTTAGCTGAAAAATCGCACAATGCTGAAGAGTTGTGGACACCTCTGAAAGAGCAGGCAGATCTGTGGCTCACACCGCTGAACCTACAGCCAGGCATGGTCGTGTGTGACAATGGCCAGAACTTGGTGGCGGCTCTGAGGCAAGGCGAGCTCACACACGTACCATGCCTGGCCCATGTGCTTACCCTCGTGGTTCAGCGGTTTCTCAAATCCTACCCGGAGCTGCTGGATCTGCTTGTTAAAGTACGCCGCCTGTGTGCCTATTTTAGAAAGTCAGCTACAGCTTCCGCCGCCCTTGCAGTGTTTCAGCAGCGTTTGCAGCTTCCGGCTCACTGACTGGTATGTGATGTCCCCATGCGTTGGAACGCTACACTGCAGATGTTGGGAAGGATTTGTGAGCAGAAGAGGGCAGTTGCTGAGCACCAGCATCAACAAGGCCGTCAGTATTCAGTTCAGACTCCACACATAAGACCTCAAGTTGGACATGGATGTCAGACGCCATGACGCCATAATTAGCGTCACCATCCCGCTTCTCTGTCTTCTGAAACGCTCTCTGCTTACAATCAAAGAGGATGCATTGCAGGTGGAGCACGATGAGATGGAGCAAGGAACCATACAGGGTGATTACACACAGCCAAGCCTCATCTTATCCCAACGTGGATTGGGTGACAATGAAGAAGAGGAGGAGGAAGGACAGGAGCTAGTTTCATGCACTATAGACGGTACTACCTGCACGCTGCCTTTCCCATGACCCTCGCGTTCTCAAAATTTTGGGTGACAGTCATTACTAGTTGGTGGCACTTCTAGACCCACGCTACAAGGAGAACTTTATATCTCTTATTCCTGAGGCGGACAGGTCTACAAAAATGGGGCTGTACCAGAAGGCCCTTGTTGCGGAACTATTAAAGAAATTCCCATCTGAAAATGCTGGCAGCAGAGGGCACACTTCGTTGGACAACCAAGCACTACAGGCGAGAGAGACACTTCAATCCAGCAGAGGCGGTGGAACACTGTCAAAGTCCTGGGAGAGTTTTCTCACACCCTCCCATCGCACAGGCCCTGAGGCGCGGGGTACTCTCACAAGGAGTGCAAAGTTTGGGAAGAAGCTGAGGGAGCACCTTGCCGACTGTACCAATGTCCTCCGTGATTCCGCTATGCCTTATAATTATTGGGTATCCAAGCTGGATACGTGGAATGAACTCGCTCTCTATGCCTTGGAGGTCCTGGCCTGCCCTGCCGCCAGCGTTTTATCAGAGCGGGTTTTTAGTGCCGCTGGTGGAATTATAACTGATCCGCCTGTCAACTAAAAATGCTGACAGGCTGACTCTTATAAAAATGAACAAGGGCTGGATTGGGCCAGACTTCTCAACACCAGCGAATGATAGCAGCGTAACATAAACTCAAATCCAGTGTCTTTTCTTGGGAGGTGTATTCCCATGCACCTTTTCACACCCACACATGGGTATACGCCTCCTGATTTTGGCTATTTGCTCTTCTCCTCATCCTCCACCACCATATCACCCGGGTGACCGTGGTCCGTGATGCAACACCCACATCATTTTTTTAAAGGGTGTTTATGATGCCCGTAAAAAAATTTTTTATACAGCATGTTCATGTATACCCCCACTTAGTGCATGGGCATTACTAGTATAGGAGGCCCGCTCATTTCTAATGGGAACATTTCTTTATGAGGTCCTCCTCCACGTCTTTTCCAAGGGTCATTGAAGTGCCTCCAAATTTTTGACAGCCCTTGCATTCACTGCAGAGGCCAACACTATGAGACTCTCTCCTTTCTAATGGGAATTTGTCGTTACTGTGGCCCTGCTCTATGTGTCTTTAAATTCTTAGTGGGGTTTTTTCTAAAATTGGTCAGCCGTTGGACTCACTGCATACCCTATAACTGTATAGCAGACCCTCTGCTTTCTAATGGAAATTTGTCGTTACTGTGGCCCTGCTCTATGTGTTTTTAATTTCTTAGTGTGGTTTTTCCTAAATTTGGTCAGCCGTTGGACTCACTGCATACCCTATAACTGCATAGCAGACCCTCTCCTTTCTAATGGGAACATGTCGTACCTTGTTACTGTGGCCCTGCTCCGTGTGACTTTAAATTCTTAGTGGGGTTTTTCCTAAAATTGGTCAGCCGTTGGACTCACTGCATACCCCATAACTGTATAGCAGACTCTCTCCTTTCTAAATGGAATTTGTCATTACTGTGGCCCTGCTCTATGTGTTTTTAAATTCTTAGTGGGGTTATTCCCAAATTTTGGCAGCCCTTGCAGTCACAGCATGGGCATTACCACCCGCTTCTTTATAATGGGAACATTTTTTTTAATGAGACCCTCCTCTATGTCTCTTCAAAGGGGTATTGGGTTGCGTCCACATTTTTGGCAGCCATTGCAGTCACTGGATACGCAATAACAGTATAGGTGACCCACTTGTTAATAATGGGAACAACAAAGCATAGCCGGCTGATGGCTCTCTAACAATAGCGAGGGCCGACTGCTGGCCTTTTAAGAATAGTAAGGGCCGTCTGATGGCCCTATAAAAATAGGCTTTATGACTTTCAGAGTCCCTCCATCATAAATAAAACAGGATGTGTCTGATGATGTGTCACACACCACATTGCCAGATAAGGCTGTAAAATGTTAAAATGACATTTCCCGGTGAATGCGTTTGTCTTAAAAAATAACGTAAAAAAAACAAAAATAGGATCTTTCTTTAGTATAAAAAACAGCGTCACCAATTTAACCTCAATGTAATCACATTGTTCAGCTCATGCACCTCCTCCTCCATCTCTGAAATGACTACATCAATCACAAGCTGACAGCACTGCAGCACTGCCTTGGCCAAGCGGCAACAGGCTGTGCTGAAGATAACATGCTTAATGCTTAATTGACAAACCGCCCAGCACTGCGGAGTTGTTGAAAGCTGTAACACAGCAGCCTGATCTGTGGCTCTCACCGCTGAACATACAGCCAGGCATGGTCGTGTGTGACAATGGGTGGAACCTGGTGACGGAGAAATGACAGCCTGGGTAGATACGGTTTCCCTCTATGCCAGTTCTTTCACCGAGCTAAAAAATATGGCTGTGGTGAAATACAACTCCCACTGAGAAGCTGTTTCAGATTGAAAAACATTGTGCCCACCAGAGGATTTGTTTCTGAGAGATAACCTTTCTCACCCGCTCAAGAGCCCCATAGCAGCTACAAAGTTTGCGCTATCATGAGCTCTCCTGAGGTAGAAGCCAAGGCACACCAGAGGATTCTCTGGTGGGACCGTTCAACCCTGCCGAGAAGCAGTCCTTGCTAAGAAAAGTGTGTGGGAAGGTTCCCGGACACTCTATCTTTACTGAGGAGGAAACACACGCAAACACGGGGAGAACATACAAAGTTCTTTAAGATGTTGTCCTTGCTGGGATTTGAACCCAGGATCCCAGCGCTGCAAGGTTTCAGTGCTAACCACTGATCCAATGTGCTGCCGTTCACCCTCTAATATCTAACAGGCTGGAGAAACTTGCACCTACTGCCACTCTATCTTCAGCTCCTTTGTGAGAAAATGTATTTGGGCAGCCACTCAGTCTACCAAATAAAATTCCTGAGAAGGAAATTGGGGATGGCTTCGCTACTGGTACTGGGGGCAGTGCTAATACCATGGCGTTGTACTATAGTTTGCTGGAAATTTTCCAGGCTGTTAGGAGGCAAGCAAATTCCCACAGAAAAGTACCAGCAGTAATGTTCAGGACACATTTCAAGTGCAAGCAGCTTTAGAGGACTTCCTGGGAGAAATGACACGCAGGCTAGATACGGTTTTCCTCTATGCCAGTCCTTTCCCCGAGCTAAATACAACTCTCATAAAAAAAAAGTTGTGGACTGGCTCCGTACTGTCCCTGGCCACATTCATCTGTCCACGTGTTTGTGGTTAGGCGTTCCTTCCCAGTAAGTGCACTGGAGAGGGCATGGGTAATGTTGTGGGACCCGTGCTTGTGGAAGGCAGAGGCAATACCGGGAAATATAGTGGTGGCTAGAGACCGAGTATGGACACCCGGCCGCCGCCGGCATGAGGTTGTGAAAAGCTTCCGCCTCCGCGAGCTTATAAGGCCATATTTCAAGTGCAAAGAGCTGCCCAGAAATCTGGCAGTTTAGTGTTGCGGCCTGTGGGTGGGTGGCTGGCTGCATACTTGCACTTGCATTCCAAGTAACAGAAAACTAAGCAGATGGTGGCCTCTATCATCATCATGGCCTCACCTCGGCACTATTAACTCTCCTGAAGGAGAAGCCAGGGCCTGCGGGAGGAGTCTCCGGTTCTCTGGTGGGCCCATCCAACCCTGCCGAAAAGCAGTCCTGGCTAAGAAAGTGTGGGGGAAGGTTCCCGGACACTCTATGGCTGCTTTTTTAATGTGGATCAGACATGCTTATGCATGTTATTTCTCAAAACGCATTACAGATCAGGCCATTGTCCAACTCTGTATTCAAGACATTAAATGCGCAAAGAAAGATGTGTGTGTGTCAAGTGTCAAAGCACCACCGACAAATGCGAGTTGATGCTGGACGGGCTGCCATTGCTTCTGCAACAAGCTCAATTACAGGACTTCCTGGGAGAAATGACACACAGGGTAGATACGGTTTCCCTCTATGCCAGTCCTTTCACCGAGCTAAATGCAACTCTCAGCAAAAAAAGTTGTGGACTGGCTCCGTACCGTCCCTGGCCAAATTCACATTTCCACGTGTTTGTGGTTAGGCGGTCCTTCCCGGTAAGTGCACTGGGGAGGGCACGGGTAATGTTGTGGGACCCGTGCTTGAGGAAGGCGGAGGCGATACCGGGAAATATAGTGGCGGCTGGAGAGCTAGTATGGACACCCAGCCGCCGCCGGCATGAGGTTATGTAAATCTTCCGCCTCCACCAGCCTAAAAGGCCACATTTCAAGTGCAAGCGGCTGTCAAAAATTTGGCAGTATAGTATTGCAGCCTGTGGGTGGGTGGGTGGCTGGCTGCACACTTGCGTTTGCATTCCAAGGAATGGGGTAGGGACAACTGAACGCTGCCCTGGGACAAGGACGTGGATGGTGATTGTTACAAGTCTGCAACGACAGGTGCATGGCGGGAGGCATCTTCGCATGTGCCAAGGATCACTTATGATGGGCACACTTTTAGGCAGTGACCTGGGAGTCAGAGATGCTTCCAGAGGTCTTCCCCATGCTGTTCCCATGTCTTTTCAGCACTTTATGCATGTGTCTGATGATGTGTCACACACCACATGGCCAGATAAGGTTGTAAAATGTTAAAATGACATTTCCTGATGAATGCATTTGTCTTGGTTGAAAGCAATGCAAAAGTGCAAAAATGCATCAAAAACGCTATGTGTGAACATAGCCCAAGTTGTGGAGGAGTATTTTTGTTCTTGGTTATTTATTTTGCCTTATATGCAAGTCATTACCCTGGAAAGGATGTTTCTTAACTTATTTCCCAGGAAAATCCATTTTGGTTTTGTTTTTGTATGTTTTATTGTGAGTCCGTAAAAGTGGCGTAATACTCTGACCACGTTGCTGACAGCAGTTATCTGGGAGTTAGAGATGCTTCCAGGGGTCTTCCCCATGCTGTTCCCATGTCATTTGAGCCCTGTTCCCATCAATTTGGGCAATTTTTAGGCCCTCTGCAGACCGCCGGGGGGAGCCGCCTGAAAAATGCTTGAGTTTCCCATAGACTTACATTGCTCTCGTTGCTCGGGTCGAGCACCCGAGTATTCCAATTTGCTCGACCCGAGCAACGACTACTCGAGCATTTTAGTGCTCGCTCATCACTAGTAATAAATTGTTCTGTCTGCATAGCCTGTCATTGGTCTTCGTAGCACATGTCCCATATCCACAGGACAATGTGCTGCAGAGAACGATGATTGTAAGCAAGCTTAAAAACCATTTGAGACGAAGAAGCAGTGTTTTGTGATCGTCAGCCTATTTACACTGGCTGATTAACGGGAAACGAGTGTTCATATCAATAATCGGCCGGTATAAATACACCCTAAGTTGGGTACGAAGCAAATTTACAAGTATATTATACATTTTCTTATAATCACCTATACTTATGATTTATGCAACGTTTATTGAAAGTATAGTTCTAATTTAACTATTATAGTAATTTGTGGTATAGTAGTGCTTCTGTGGCACTGGACCAGATGAGCAGACTTTCACTATCTACATGCATTAATCAACTTTTGCTACCCGTGATCTTAGAAAACCATTGGTAAATATTAACCACTGGATACTGGGAACACACTTACAAGATCTGCAGTTTTGACAAAGTTATCTATCGATTACATTTTCTTCCTTTTCAAAGTCATTCAGATTCTTACGCTTGCCCATATTTTATGCTTCTAACACATCAACTTCAAGAACTGTTCACTTTCTGCCTATTATACTCCAGATCTCGACAGGTGCCAATATGATGAGACAATCAATGTATTCACTTTACTTGTTAGCTTTGGCATGAAAAATCAATGTATGCCCAATGAAGGCTGATGGTGCTTCCTATAAATTATTTTCTGTTGAAATTATATGGGATACAAAAGAAAAGAAAAACTTCATATAAAATTTGATGTAAATTGAGGTATAGTAGAGGGTTCATGTATTTTTGTACAAAACTATTATTGCTCCATGCAAAATAGAGCTGATATACAGCCATCTGTGAGATCACACAAAAAAGTTCAATATGGTCAATAGCACTTTTTACCTTTCACTTGCCAATATAAGCTTCTTCTTAAATATTACTAACTTTCATGAACATATATTAAATCTTTGAATCCCATGATTTGTCTACAGCCATTTTTAACTGTTGCCAAAGCGTTTCAGATTGTGCATAGATTCATTTTGATTTCCCTTGATACTGGGTGGAAATAAAAGGAAATTTTTTGACACATGAAATTTGAGATACAGCTGTAGTTCCTCAGAAAACAATAAGTAATTTTCAACTCATCGCATCCCTACTGCACATATCATTCTAATAGAAAAAAGTCAGCCAAGCAGCTGTTTTATACATGTCGCAACAGCTTTCCGGTGTAACATTAGATATTTGAAAATTGCTTGCTTTTTGTTAATGGCTGAATGTTTTTGCAAAAATAATATGTCCATTAACAACATGCAAACTATTTGTAATGAACTTGTCATAATACAGCAGAAAGCCACTATGACTTTTATGAAGTGGCTGCTTAGCTGACTTAAACGCTCATCGCACACTGACCACTATGTGGGACTCCAGCCTGAAAGTAACCTAAATTACACATGACGCGCCCCCTGGGCCGCGCGTGTGTGGGGATACCCGGAACCGGACCCGTTGCGGATGCTGGGGGTTGTAGTCCTCGTGTGGCGGGGACCCGGTCCCGTGGTTCAGGGTGGTCAACTCAAATGGCAGTCTATTTATGTGGTTTTTATGATATTAAATGTCTGACTACGCCACCCGTGGATTGCGGTCAGAGTGAACCGCCGCTGCAGGGCAGACCGCTGAGGCTGGTGTTGTGAGTGCAGCAGGAAATAGTATAACTCCCCACGGGAGGAGTATAGCCTCAGGGCAGCAAGTGGAAATGTTGGGGGGTGATGGTGCGCGGGAGCAGCAGTAACGACACAGAGTCCTGTAATGCAGTCCAGGGTATTTACTCACAGTTCTTTATCCACGTTACTACAGCTGGTCATAACGTCCCTCGTCGCACTGTGTTCACCAGGTGAGGGGCTCGGCCTACTCCCAGATAACTTTGGAGCATTTCACAGGACCCCCTTTGTGTGTCCTTTCTCTGGCCTGTCATACCCCGCCAGTGACCTCGCTTCTGTCCGGCTGCCTCGGGCCTTCTCTTGGTAAACTTGGCGCCAGTTTCCCTGACCCTATGTGGTGCCTTCCTAGCAGGTGTAGCGAAGGGCTGCGCCACGTGAAATGTCACAGCCTCCGGTTTCTAGGTGAGGGTAGTTCCCCGCCTCCACTAGTTTCGGGGACCGGTCTCCCCCTTTGGCCTGACCCTTCTACGCAGGTAGATTCGGGCGTGCGGTGGCGACTTGCCGGTCCGCACCCCTGGGGGTCCCTTCGTTCCTTGTTCCTGGAGCCTCCTCCGCTCCTCTTTCTTCCTTCTTCCTCCTCCAGGCCCCGGCCTCTCTCTTAGGCCTGCCTGCGGAGCAGAGCCCATGCAGAGCCTCTGCTCCCACCTCCTGCTCCCTCTTCTTCTCTCACTGAACTGACCTTGATCTAAGATGGTGCCCACCTTTTATACCTCCCTCTAGGTGCACCCAGGAACTGCCCTCTCCCTCCTATGCACTACAGGGTTCCCCCTTCCTCGCTGTTCCCTCCCCCCACTCCAGCCAGGGACAGGGACTGTCGTGCTCTACTTGGAGCATATCGGTCGCCCTGCCCCCAGGAAATGTGGTGTAATGCATGCAGGTGTCGGGGTCCTGATCCACACTCCATCCTTATCTGGAAGTGAGATATCGCACATCTGGTTGAGATGCAATACTTCTGTAGCAACCGAGCCCTCGGGGTGCTACACACATGGACAAAAGTTTTGGTGCCCTTTTGGTGAAGTAAGAAAAAGCCACCGTTCGTCACTGAAATTACTTGAAATTGGAAAAAGTTGTTTTCAATTTAAATTTACCGAATATCTGATAATAAAAATCAGACATTGCTTTTGAATTGTGCTTCACCAGAAAAAAATACTGAAAATGGCCAGGACAAAAATGATGGGTACACCAAGAAAATATTAAAAATAATTTGACCATGGGAACATGTTAAACTAAGCTGTGTCCTGTAATTAGCAGGTATCTACATGTACTCCCCCCGAAGAAGCTTATGTGAAACATGCGTTGGGGAATCCTTCCCCCACCTTACCCACGTTGTATAGACAAAAATGCATTGATTTTCTGTGTGGCGTTCTCCTATGTGGATTTATCACTCTGTGGGCACATTCTAACAGTGGAATATCTCTCATCCATATGATATTATGTGGAGTCTACCTAATTAACACTGGTTATTATTTATGGCTCTCTATGTACCGTATTTTTTGGCCTATAAGATGACTTTTTAACCTCTGAAAATCTTCTCAAAAGTCAGGAGTCGTCTTATACGCCGGGTGTCATCTTATAGGGCGCATAATTATGGTAATTTATAAGCCCTCCCTGTCTCCAAGACTATCAGAGCGGTAGCACATCCCTCTGGCCTGCCCTTGTATCCTATTACCGATACCTCCTTCTCTGCCTCTCTGATCTCACTCCTGAGGACTGTAGTGATGAGGTGAGGGGGCGCCTCACCGGGAAAGTGTAAGTGAAGCAAGCTGCAGGCGTCCGGGACGTCCGGGGTATGGAAAAAAGAGAAAGAGCGGTGCTGTGCCCAGAAAAAGACACCTCTTTCACTCATCTGGCCCGCCCTTGTATTACCTCCTTCTCTGCCTCTCAGATCTCGCTCCTGAGGACTGCAGTGAAGCGGCGCAGGCGCGCATGTGCGAGATCTGAGAGGCAGAGAAGGAGGTAATACAAGGGCGGGCCAGACGAGTGAAAGAGGCGTGTTTTTCTGTGCACAGCACCGCTCTTTCTCTTTTTTCCATACCCCGGGCATCCCGGACGCCTGCAGCTTGCTTCACTTACACCTTCCCGGTGAGGCGCCCCCTCGCCTCATCACTGCAGTCCTCAGGAGCGAGATCAGAGAGTCAGAGAAGGAGGTACCAGTAATAGGATACAAGGGCGGACCAGAGGGATGGGCTACAGCTCGGATAGTCTTGGAGACAGGGAGGGCTGGGCAGGCAGGGAGAGCTGACCAATCCAAGCAGGATTTGTATACAACAACCAGCCAATCGCTGGTAAGGTTCATCACTTTAAAATTACCATATTGAAATCAAATCAGATTTTTTTTAAATTTTTACCATATGTGCATTAGAAGAGGGGTAGTCTTATACAGCAAGTATATCCCAAACTCTATGTTTTAACTGGAAAAGTTGGGGGTCGTCTTATACACCCAGTCGTCTTATACTCCGGAAAATACGGTACATTTTGTATATTTGATATCCCTTCTCTTGTCTACCCCTATTCACAATTTTATATTTAATTCTCATGTGTTAACCTGAATGTGTGGGATTTCTTTGTTACTTCTCCCTATTTTTAACATTTTGCATGCATATGAATTAAAGACGTTATGATTTTGAATTTGAAGCAGCTGTACTTCTTTTCTTTTTCGGATTTATCAGGAATCAACAAACTTGCAGTCAGTTAGTCTGCCTATTTATAGGATAAAAAGTAGTCACTGTGCTGTTTGGTATCATGGTGTGCATTACACTGAACATGGACCAAAGAAAGCTAAGGATAGAGTTGTCTCAGGAGATTAGAAAGAAAATTATAGACAAACCAGATAAAGGTAAAAGCTATAAGATCATCTCCAAACAGCTTGATGTTTTTTGTACTATAGTTGCAAATATTATTCAAATGTTTAAGGTATATGGGACTGTAGCCAACCTCCCATGATGTGGCTGCATGTCTTGGCTAGAGTGGACTTGATGCAAGATGAATCAGGAGGAAACCACTGTTATTATTATTATTATTATTATTATTTATTTACACTGTTGAAAGCAAATCATAAAAAAGCGAGAATGGAATTTGCCAAAATGCATATTGACAAGCCACACAGCTTCTGGGAGAATATCCTTTGGACAGATGAGAAAAAACTGTCCCTTTTTGGTAAGTCCCATAAGCTCTATGCTCACAGGCGCTAAATTGAAGCATACAAAGAAAAAAACATTGTACCCATTGTGAAACATGGAGAAGGTTTGGTTATGTTTTGAGGCTGCTTTGCTGTATTTGGTACAAGATGTCTTAAATCTGTGTAGGGTACAATGAAATTTCAAGACTAGCAAAGCATTCTGGAGCCAAATGTGCTGCCCAGTGTCAAAAAGCTTGGTCTGAGTCGCAAGTCATGGGTTCTCTCACAGAATAATGGCCCAAATACAGCTAAAATCTTCAAAGAATGGCTAATATCAAAGCATTGGATTATTCTGAAGTGGCATCTCTGAGTCTTGATCTAAGGCCTATTACACATCTATGGAAGAAGCTGAAACATGCCGTCTGGAGAAGACACCTTCACACCTGTGACAGCTGGAGCAGTTTGCTCATGACGAGAGGACCAAAATATCCGTGGATAGTTGCAGAAGTCACATTGAGTTACAGAAATTGCTTGCAGTTGTGTGCAACAGAACATTGAGCAACAAACTATTAAGTTAAGAGTACCATCATTTTTGTCCAAGCCATTTTCAATAGTTTTTTTTTCTGTTGAACCACAATTCAAAAGCAATGTCTGATTTTCATTAGTTGATATTCAGTAAATTGAAATTGAAATTGAAAATACCTTTCTCAGCTTTACGTTATTTCAGTGACCATTGTGTTTTTTTTTATCTTTAAAGGGGTTGTCCACTTTTTATCCCCTTCCCAATGTATCCCCCCGGGGCCCATAAGTGTCTTTGTAATTACCTTCTGTTGCAGGTTCTGCCTGTGAGCGGCTCTATCGCTGGCCGCTCACAAGCATCAGGTGACCCCGGCTGCAGCCGGCTCTGACATCTGCTGACGTCACGACAAGTCCAGGCTGCAGCCGAGGGTCCCTCTTCTGCGTTCCACAGGTGGATGCTGGGTTGTGGGCGGGGTTACCCCGCACGTCACACCCAGCATCCACCGCGCGCTCTCCCTCTCACCCGGGGCCGGCGTCAGCACCCGGTGCACCCGGGCAAGTGCCGGGGCCCTGAGCAGGCGGGGGGGCCCACTCACCGTCGGGCACCCCGCCGCGCTATGGGCCCCTTGAGCAGAGGAGAGCAGTGTCAGCTCCCTCCCCCCGCTTGCTCAGGGCCCCGGCAGCCGGCGGCACAATACTTACCTCTCCCCGTGCCTCCACAGCAGATCTGGTGTCTTCCGCGGCTGCTGAACTGTGACGTCTCAGGTCAGAGGGCGCGGTGACGTCTTTACAACATGCTCTCTCCTGAGCCGTCATAGCGCAGAGCGGGAAGACGCCGGCACGCGTGAGGAGTCCGGAACAGCGGCAGCAGGTGAGAAGTGAGGTGAGTATTTGATTTTTTTTTTATTGTATGGAGGCATGGGGTATTATATGGTGGGGTGGGGTGGGGGTGTGTGATATCCTGCATGGGGCATTATAAGGGAGGGGGGGTGACATCCTGCATGGGGTATTATAAGGGGGGGTGACATCCTGCATGGGGCATTATAAGGGGGGGGTGACATCCTGCATGGGGCATTATAAGGGAGGGGGGATGTGACATCCTGCATGGGGCATTATAAGGGGGGGGTAACATCCTGCATGGGGCATTAAAAGGGGGGGTGACATCCTGCATAGGACATTATAAGGGAGGGGGTGTGACATCCTGAAGGGGGCATTATAAGGGAGGGGGATGTGACATCCTGCATGGGGCATTATAAGGGAGGGGGTGTGTGTGACATCCTGCATGGGGCATTATAAGTAAAGGGGGGGGGTGTGACATCCTGCATGGGGCATTATAAGGGAGGAGGGGTGTGACATCCTGCATGGGGCATTATAAGGGAGGGGGGTGTGTGACATCCTGCATGGGGCATTATAAGGGAGGGGGGGTGTGACATCCTGCATGGGGCATTATAAGGGAGGGGGGGTGTGATATCCTGCATGGGGCATTATAAGGCAGGGGGAGTGACATCCTGCATAGGGCATTATAAGGGAGGGGTGTGACATCCTGCATGGGGCATTATAAGGGAGGGGGGGTGCCATCGTGCATGGGGCATTATAAGGGAGGGGGTGTGTGACATCCTGCATGGGGCATTATAAGGGAGGGGGGGAGTGACATCCTGCATAGGGCATTATGAAGGGGGTGACATCCTGCATGGAGCATTATAAGGGAGGGGGGTGTGACATCCTGCATGGGGTATTATAAGGGAGGGGGAGTGTGATATCCTGCATGGGGCATTATAAGGAAGGGGGGTGTGACATCCTGCATGGGGCATTATAATGGAGGGGGGTGGGTGACATCCTGCATGGGGCATTATAAGGGAGGGGGGGTGACATCCTGCCTGGTGCATTATAAGGGAGGGGGGTGTGTGACATCCTGCATGGGGCATTATAAGGGAGGGGGGGTGTAACATCCTGCATGGGGCATTATAAGGGAGGGGGGAGTGACATCCTGTATAGGGCATTATAATGGGGGTTACATACTGCATGGGGCATTACAAGGGAGGGGGGTGTGACATCCTGCATGGGGCATTATAAGGGAGGGAGGGTGACATCCTGCATGGGGCATTATAAGGGGGGGTGACATCCTGCATGGGGCATTATAAGGGGGGTGTGTGACATCCTGCATGGGGCATTATAAGGGAGGGGGGCTGACATCCTGCATGGGGCATTATAAGGGGGGGTGACATCCTGCATGGGGCATTATAAGGAGGGGTGACATCCTGCATGGGGCATTATAAGGGGGGGTGACATCCTGCATGGGGCATTATATGGGGGGTGACATCCTGAATGTGGCATTATAAGGGAGGGGGGTGTGATATCCTGCATGGGGCATTATAATGGGGGTGACATCCTGCATGGGGCATTATTAGGGGGGGTGACATAATGCATGGGGCATTATAAGGGGAAGGTGACATCTTGCATGGGCATTATAAGGGGGTGACATCCTGCATGGGGCATTATATGGGGGGAACAGCCTGCATGGGGCATTATGTGGGGGGAACAGCCTGTGTGGGGCATTATGTGGGGGGAACAGCCTGCATGGAGCATTATGTGGGGGCACAGCCTGCATGGAGCGTTATATGGGGGCCAGTATTCTGTATGGAGCGTTATATGGGGGGCAGTATTCTGTATGGAGCATTATATGGGGGCCAGTATCCTGTATGGAGCATTATATGGGGGCCAGTAGCCTGTATGGAGCATTTTATGGGGGCCAGTATTCTGTACGGAGCATTTTATGGGGCCAGTATTCTGTATGGAGTGATTCGTCGGTTTCTGAGCTATTGTAGAATTTACAATAGATATCACTCATGTAATGTAAGAAGTGAAATCTTTGGCCTTGTACTATATATATATTTCTCTGCGGTATCTGTGCATCATGAATCGTGGTATGTGTTAAAGGGGCCTTCTGAGACTCTTTCACCCAGGGCCCACAAAAACCTGGAGCCGGCCCTGCTCTCACCATTCATTGGGAAAGTGCGCGGTGGATGCTGGGTGTGACGTGGGGAATAACCCCGCCCACAACCCAGCAGCCACCGTGGGGACCACAGTGCTGAGTCATGCCTCACTTGTCGTGACATCAGCGCGGGGTCACGTGATGCCTGTGAGCGGTCACCGATAGCGCCACTCACAGGCAGAACCTGCAACAGAAGGTATTTACAAAGACACTTATGGGCCCCGGGGGGATACATTGGAGGCATAATAAAAAGTTATGGCCAACTTCTTTAAGGCTGAGCTCAGCTGATATGTTCCCTCCTGGGAGAGAATGGGCTCGATTATGTTAATGACACTCGGCTCAAAAACTGCTCCAAGTTTCATCGGAATGTCAGCAAAGTGTGATCTGATTCTCTCTCATGAAAAAATCAGAGCACAGATGAGGAGAAGATGGAGACGTTAATTTCTCCATCTTCTTCATTGTCTGAGTCCGCAGACGTCGGACTGCACTCAGATGACATCTTGGCCTTCTTGAATACTGTTGACTTCTTGTACTGCTGTTTGCAGAGTTTCTATGCTTTTCAGTATTTTTATTGTAATGGCAGCTATTTTAGAGAAATTATTTTTAGTGCTTAAGAGTCTAAAAAGCTACAATTAGCTGATGATTATTGATACACTTACCATGAGCTCTCATTCACATTAACGGTACCTTACACAAAAACTAACTTGTGTCTATTAGTGATCCTAATATGGACTCACCCAAATAGTCGGTCAAGGTGTTTTTGATGATTTCACACAGTTAGTCATTGTGACAAGGGTTTTCTCTGCTGAACTGAAGGATTATTGATCCCCTATTACAATTGAATTGATCCTTTTCCAGCTTTCTTTTCTGCCTACTCTGTAAAAGTGAATGTAAAGGTAAAATCTACCAGGTTGGGATTTGTTTTTCACCCTTATCCCAAAGCCTTATGTGCTTGTTTCCTAAAACCTAACCTGACATTTCATCTTTTCTACAATCATCTTTACATTGTTTCCAATTTTCTCTCATTCATGAAAATTTGCTCTCAGTAAAATCCTGTAATTACCACACTTTCTGCTACTTTGTAACTTTCTATAGTTTGCAGAAACATAACAAGTGTTAAGACTTGACTAATTAAAACTAGCTAGCCTACCCCCTGACTTTCGGATGAACATGACACGAATTTCTAAGACAGTGGCCTTTGAGAGTAAGGATATCTGTGATAACACTTCTTTTTTTAATTAAAATACCTTGCACAGCCCCCCGTACCTTTCTATGTACTTTAATATTCACAGAGTCAAGCAACAAGCTCATGTCTAGGTTTTCTAAGATCCATAAATTGACCTGGCTAGAGACCTTTTAGATGCTACCTCTATGTATTTTACACTGATATATCTATGTATTGTGTCCCTGCTGTAAGGTGGCTAATGGTCGCATAGTCGATGGGAGGTATGTGTCACAGAGATGTCTGGTCTCTGTGATGTAACCCGGAGTGTTTTTCTAGTGCACACAAGCACTAAGAGGTTCGTTTGGTACATCTGGGACCGGGTTATGGGTAGCTGAGAGAGTTGGGTGGGTATAGCTAAACACATACCTCACCTCTGGGTGTGGTTAACAGCCTATAAAATGGAGGCTGTTGTTTGGCACATGGTCTGTGTGTCTGGAGGGAGAAAGTCTCCTGTAGGTGGCAGTCTCCAGACTGAGCCGTGTCCTGGATGCCTACCAGCCTGTGTGACCACAGAGCTGGCTAACCAGAGTCTTTGCTCAAAGGACTGTTTTCTGTTTTCTTTGCTTTTGCCTGCACTAAAGGCCTTTTGTTTGCATTTTGCTTTTTGACCGGTTTATGAAGCCAATAAACCTTTATGGACATTTAAAGGCATATGCCAATCCCTACAATTGGTGTTAAATGTGCGGGCAGCGTTCCTAACAGACACGTGTGACTGCTATAGGAAGGACTGCATGTCCTGGGTGAAGTCTGCCATAAGCCAGCAAGTGACATCGGACAAAATGGAGGACCTCCTCAAACATCTGTTACAGGCACAGCAGACGCAACAAGCGCAACACCAGCAGCAGCAAGCGCAGCACCAGCAGATGCTACAGCAACAACAGATGGCACAACAAGAGACCACTAAACTGCTGATGCAGCAGATACAGCTCCAGAAACAGCAGTAACAGGATCAGCATTGTCAACAGCAGCAGCAGATCAAGTTGCTTGCAGAGGCGGTTCGTGGCACGGCAACAGCTCCGACAAGGTCAGTGGGCGACTTTTCCACCCGGAAGGTGGTAAGGGGAGCCCTGCAGGAAATGACATAGAGGCCTTTCTGATGGTGTTTGAATGGGTCGCCGGGAGAGAGAGACTTCCCCCAGAACAGTTGGCAGAGGTGCAGGCGCCATACCTGACGGGGGAGCCCCAGAAAGCGTACTATTACCTAGCTTTGTAGAATGCTAAGGAGTATGGCAAGCTAAAGACTGAGATTCTGGCACACTTGGGGTGACGATGTTTGTCAGGGCCCAGCGGGTCAACCGCTGGGCGTATCACCAGGAAAAACCACCTCGCTCCCAAATGTTTGACCTGTTGCACCTGGTCCAGAAGTGGCTGCAGCCAGAGTCCTCTACGCCTGCGCAGATGGTAGAGCGAGTGGTGATGGACTGGTTTGTGCACTCCCTGCCGAGACCAATACAGACTGGGGGTTGCCCAGGGTGATCCCCGGAATGCCGATGAACTGATTGGACTGGTCGAGAGATACCAGAGGGTTGAGGGTTCCTTGGGAAGGCAACCCACTCCATACTGGGGGTCCCAACATGGGGTGGAGGCCCAATGAGGTGTCCAAAGGGGTGGGGGAGCTGGTGCCCAAGGTCCCTACGGGTGATGTTATTTGCTGGAGGTGCCACGGCCCAGGCCATATTGCCGCCCGTTGACCCCTGACCCCCGAGCAGAAGGACTGCAGCATAGGATGCCACTGTTCGCATTATGCGTATCCTGCCTGCAGTGTGAACTGTCCACCCAGCAAGGGGCCACAAGCATGTTCGTAAAGGTGAATGGTTGGCAAGTAACAGCACTGGTGACCCTGGTGTGGGCCACACTTCGTCTCCAACTGATCCCGGGAAAAAGAGTCGGCGTACAGTGCACTCATGGTGATGTTAAGGACTATCCCATGGCCAGAGTAGACATTGAAATGGCCCACGGTACTGTGTCCCACAAGGTCAGCGTCATTCAGGACTTGTTGAACTCCATCATTATAGGCCGGAACTTTTGTTTATTTTGGGATCTGTGGGGGAAGGATTCAGGGTTCGCTGGCGCGGTTAAGAAACCAGGTAACCCTAAAGAGGTATCACCACACCCAGGGTCCGACGAGTTTCCCTTTTGTGTTCTTGTGGGGGATGAGGAGGTAGGATCCCCTTAGTCTGATATTCCTGAGTTAGGCTGTGTGCCCACTATGCATTTTTTAAGCTTTTCCGCAGCGGCAATTCCGCTGCAGAAATGCTTAAAAAACGCTTGGTAGAAGGTCTGCCATGTTCCCCAATGATAATCCGCATGTGCTGTGCACAAGCTGCTGAAATTTCCGCTGCGGATTATCATTGCGGAAAAATCCACAGCACTACCAATTATTTTGCGTAAACGCGGCGTTTTCGCCGCCATTGACTTGCATTGGAACGCATGTAATCTGCATCACTGGATCTGTACATGCGGATTACATGCGTTTCAATGTGTGGATGATACCCGGGTTTGAAGAAGAGGAGACTTTCCTCCAGACCTGGGTACCATAGTACCTGTAAAAAAAAGAATAAAATAAAAAATAAATATTATACTTACCTTCTGATGGCCCCTGGAGTCCTTGTATCGGCTTGCTGGCAGCTCGTGGTAGATTAAAGGACCTGCGGTGACATCATTTAGTGATGTGACGGTTCACGCGACCGCTGACGTCGGCAGGTCCTTAAAAATCTACCACGAGCTGCCGGCAAGCCAAGACAAGGACTCCAGGAGCCATCAGAAGGTAAGTACACTGCTCAAAAAAATAAAGGGAACACTCAAATAACACATCCTAGATCTGAATGAATGAAATATTCTCATTGAGTACTTTGTTCTGTACAAAGTTGAATGTGCTGACAACAAAATCACACAAAAATCATCAATGGAAATTAAATTTATTAACCAATGGAGGCCTGGATTTGGAGTCACCCCCAAAATTAAAGTGGAAAAACACACTACAGGCTGATCCAACTTTGATGGAATGTCCTTAAAACAAGTCAAAATGGGGCTCAGTATTGTGTGTGGCCTCCACATGCCTGTATGACCTCCTTACAACGCCTAGGCATGCTTCTGATGAGGTTGCGGATGGTCTCCTGTGGGATCTCCTCCCAGACCTGGACTAAAGTATCTGCCAACTCCTGGACAGTCTGTGGTGCAACGTGACGTTGGTGGATGGAGCGAGACATGATGTCCCAGATGTGATCAATCAGATTCAGGTCTGGAGAACGGGTGGGCCAGTCCATAGCTTCAATGACTTCATCTTGCAGGAACTGCTGACACACTCCAGCCACATGAGGTCTGGCATTGTCCTGCATTAGGAGGAACCCAGGGCCAACAGCACCAGCATATGGTCTTACAAGGGGTCTGAGGATCTCATCTCGGTACCTAATGGCAGTCAGTCTACCTCTGGCGAGCATATGGAGGGCTGTGCGGCCCTCCAAAGAAATGTCACCCCACACCATTACTGACCCACTGCCAAACCAGTCATGCTGAAGGATGTTGCAGGCAGCAGATCGCTCTCCATGGCGTCTCCAGACTCTGTAACGTCTGTCACATGTGCTCAGTGTGAACCTGCTTTCATCTGTGAAGAGCACACTTTTCCAATCCTGGTGTTCTGTGGCAATTGGCAAGCGTCCTGCACGGTGTTCGGCTGTGAGCACAACCCCCATCTGTGGACGTCGGGCCTTCATACCACCCTCATGGAGTCGGTTTCTAACCATTTCTGCAGACACATGCACATTTGTGGCCTGCTGGAGGTCATTTTGCAGGGCTCTGGCAGTGCTCCTCCTGTTCCTCCTTGCACAAAGGCGGAAGTAGCGGTCCTGCTGCTGGGTTGTTGCCCTCCTATGGCCCCCTCCACATCTCCTGGCGTACTGGCCTGTCTCCTGGTAGCGCCTCCAGCCTCTGGACACTACGCTGACAGACACAGCAAACCTTCTTGCCACAGCTCGCATTGATGTGCCATCCTGGATGAGCTGCACTACCTGAGCAACTTCTGTGAGTTGTAGAGTCCGTCTCATGCTACCACGAGTGTGAAAGCACAACCAACATTCAAAAGTTACCAAAACATCAGCCACAAAGCATTGGTACTGAGATGTGGTCTGTGGTCCCCACCTGCAGAACCAATCCTTTATTGAGGGTGTCTTGATAATTGCCAATAATTTCCATCTATTGTCTATTCCATTTGCACAACAGCATGTGAAATTGATTGTCAATCAGTGTTGCTTCCTAAGTGGACAGTCTGATTTCACAGAAGTTTGATTTACTTGGAGTTATATTCTGTTGTTTAAGTGTTCCCTTTATTTTTTTGAGCAGTGTATATATTTATTTTTTATTTTTTAACATTCTTTCGGTCACACTATATAAATCCATGCCGTTTGCATAGATTTACATAGTGTGACCAAGTAGTCAAGCACTTTCCAAGTGATGCTAAAATCGCTTGGAAAGCGCTTGACAACCCGCATGCGGAAATGCATGTAAAGAACGCTTCACTTCCGCTTGTCCTTGGCATGAGAAACGCATGTACAATCCGCATGCGTTTTTTTCTGCCAGGGAGATGCAGAAACGCTCAGGAAAAAATCCGGAGCATTTCTGCATCATGGGCACATAGCCTTAGGGGTGACCAGCGAGGATTTTGGGTCTGCCCAACATAAAGACCTAACTCTGAAGGAAGCCTTCAATAATGTCACGGTCCTAAATGGGGTTGCACAGGAACACAAGGTTTCCCTATTTTATGATAAGTGGGGAATTGTGAGAGAGGAGCGGTTAATAATGCCGAGTCCCTATCGACGGAAGGTGTTGGACATGGCTTATGCACATATCTTGGGGGGACATCTAGGGGTGGAAAAAATGCAGAATCAGATCATGAAGAGGTTCTATTGGCCCGGGTGTCACCGGGAAATATTAAAATATTGCAGGTCCTGCCCTACATGTCAGTTAACTGCCCCCAGCTCTCACTTTCAAAGTCCCCTCGTGCCATTGCCCATTACTGAAGTGCCGTTCAACAGAATTGCCATGGACTTGGTCGGTCCCCTGGTTAAATCTGCTCGTGGGCATCAATATATTTTGGTCATCCTGGACTATGCCACATTCTAACCTGAAGCAATTCCACTGAGAAACTCCTCTGCAAAGAGTATAGCCCGCGAGTTGGTCCACGTTTTTTTCCGGACAAGTTTACCAAAGGAGATCCTGGCCCACCAGGGAACACCTTTCATGAGTAAGGTGATGAGGGAGTTATGCAAGGTCCTGCAAATCTCCCAGTTGAGGACTTCAGTGTACCATTCTCAGACAGATGGCCTTATGGAAAGGTTTAATAAAACGCTGAAGAGTATGCTGAGGAAAGCCATAGAAAAGGACGGTAGAGACTGGGACTGCCTCCTACCGTATCTGTTGTTCTCCATCTGTGAGGTTCCACAGGCCTCTATGGGGTTATCGCTATTCAAACTTCAGTATGACTAACATCTGCGGGGTCTCCTTGATATAGGCAAGGGTACCTGGGAAGCCGAAGTCACGCCCCACAGAAGCGTCATCGAGCACACGGCACTGATGCAGCAGAGGATTGCAAAGGTAATGCCCTTCATAAAAAGACATCTCCTCCAGGCACCAGAAACTGAGGCCAGGGTCTACAACCGGTCAGCCAGAGTGAGGCAGTTCAATCCGGGAGACCGAGTCCTTGTGCTAATTCCTACTGTGGAGAGCAAATTCTTGGCCAAATGGCAAGGGCCATATGAGGTGGTGGAGAAGCTTGGTGATGTGAACTATAAGATTCATCAACCAAGAAGACGGAAACCATATCAGATCTACCATGTCAAACTCATCAAGCCATGGCAAGACAGAGAGCCAGCTGAAACTGCGTGCTTACTAGGCAAGCCAGAAGGCGAGGTTGGAGGTGTCGCCATAGCAGAGACGCTGTTGAAGGCCCAAAAACAGCAGTGCCGGGAGTTACTCCAGAAGAATAGGGACCTGTTCTCGGAATTGCCGGTGTGCCCATAGTCATAGAACACGAAGTTCTGACGGAGCCACATGTGCGGGTAAGTGTGAAGCCTTATCGAATTCCGGAGGCACGACGAGAAGTAATCTCCAAGGAGGTGGAGCATATGTTGAAACTCGGGGTCATTGAGAAATCCAAGAGCGGTTGGTCGAGCCCGATTGTCCTGGTCCCAAAAGCCCGATGGTGAATGGAGGTTCTGCAACGACTATTGGAAGCTGAATGAGGTCTCCAAGTTCGATGCATATGCCATGTCACGCGTCGATGAGCTGATCGAGAGACTTGGGCCAGCAAGGTACATAACCACCTTGGATTTGACAAAGGGATATTGGCAGATCCAAATGGCACAGGGAGCCAAGGAGGAGACTGCATTTTCTACGCTGGACGGATGCTTCCAGTATGTCAGGATGCCATTTGGACTGCAAGGGGCCCCTGCAACCTTCCAGAGAGCTATGGATCGAATCCTTGCACCCCATAAGAAATATGCCGCAGTATACCTGGACAATATTGTTATCTTCAGCCCGGACTGGGAGAGTCATCTGGAAAAGGTCCAGGCTGTATTTGATGTTCTAAGGAAGGCGGGGTTTTCAATAAACCCGAAGAAATGTGCCATGGGGAAAGAAGAAGCTAAATACCTGGGTTATGTAGTGGGTAGAGGCGAGATCAAAGCCCAAATCATTAAAGTGGAGGCAATCCAAACCTGGCCGAGACCGCTGTCAAAAAAGCAGGTTAGAGCCTTCCTGGGGATCGTGGGATACTACAGGAGGTTCATTCCAAACTTCGCCATGATGTTGGATTCAAATCTTCTTACTAGTAATAAATTTTCAGTAAAGGTAATCTGCACTGTAGACCCAACTGAAAAGAAATTGCTATGTGTCTTGAATCAATCATATGAGGCAAGTGACTAGACAAGGGGATCCCTTGAATTATTCCTCCAGACCAGACCTGTCAAAGAGCTTCCAAAAAGTTCTTAGATTTTAAAACCATTTAAGATCTGTCCCTGCTGTCAGTGAATGGAAATCCTTGTCAGATTCAGAAGCTGAAAATGTACCCCGATTGTTACAAGAAAAACTCTGATGCTTATTGTGGTTACCGCTAATACACTTTACACTAAATATTATTATATTGTGTATCTGGCTGTCCATTGTCTATTCGTGCAAAGCGAGGTGGAGGAGCTGTTTCCTGCAATTTTCTAAATAAAGCAGTTGCTGACTGATCAGTTGGTCTGTTATTTCAGAAAATGAAATTTAAGTGTAATGTTGTGCATTAACTTAAGCACCCAAATATACAGATGCCTATGCTGTAAAGCCACGATACAGACATATTGAATCTTCAGAACATATTAAGAGTCGTAATTCTATTAGTATAATTATTAGAACAAATAGAATTTTCATATATAAATATATACATATATATGAGAATACATCTGTATATATGTGTGTGTGTGTGTATATATCTATATATATATATGTGTATAAATATGTGTATATACAGTTGCAACTCACTAAATTAGAATATCATCAAAAAGTTAATTTATTTCAGTTCTTCAATACAAAAAGTGAAACTCGTACATTATATAGAGTCATTACAAACAGAGTGATCTATTTCAAGTGTTTATTTCTGTTAATGTTGATGATTATGGCTTACAGTCAATGAAAACACAAAAGTCGTTATCTCAGTAAATTAGAATACTTTATAACAACAGCTTGAAAAATTATTTTAAAATCCGACATGTTGGCCTACTGAAATGTATGTTCAGTAAATGCACTCAATACTTGATCGGGGCTCCTTTTGCATCAATTACTGCATCAATGCGGCTTGGCATGGAGGCAATCAGCCTGTAGCACTGCTGAGGTGTTATGGAAGCCCAGGTTGCTTTGATAGCAGCCTTCAGCTCGTCTGCATTGTTGGGTCTGGTGTCTCTCATCTTCCTCTTGACAATACCCCATAGATTCTCTATGGGGTTAAGGTCAGGCGAGTTTGCTGGCCAATCAACCACAGTGATATTGTTGTTTTTAAACCTGGTATTAGTACTTTTGGCAGTGTAGACAGGTGCCAAGTCCTGCTGGACAATGAAATTTCCATCTCTAAAAAGCTTGTCGGCAGAGGGAAGCATGAAATGCTCTAAAATTTCCTGGTAGACGGCTGCGCTGACTTTGGTCTTGATAAAACACAGTGGACCTACACCAGCAGATGACATGGCTCCCAAACCATCACTGATTGTGGAAACTTCACACTAGACCTCAAGCAGCTTGGATTGTGGCCTCTCCACTCTTCCTCCAGATTCTGGGACCTTGATTTACAAATCAAAATTGGAACTCTGGGACCTTGTGGAGTGTGTCAATGACTGCCTTCTGGACATCTGTCAAGTCAGCAGTCTTCCACATGATTGTGGAGCCTACTAAAACAGACTAAGGGACCTTTTCAAATGCTTAGGAAGCCTTTGCAGGTGTTTTTTTGTTAATTATTTTAATTTACTGAGATAATGACTGTTGTGTTTTCATTGGCTGTAAGCCATAATCATCAACATTAACAGAAATAAACACTTGAAATAGATCACTCTGTTTGTAATGACTCTATATAATATATAAATTTCACTTTTTGTATTGAATAACTGAAATAAATTAACTTTTTGATGATATTCTAATTTAATGAGATGCACCTGTGTGTGTGTATATATAAGATAGATAGATAGATAGATAGATAGATAGGTAGAGATAGATAGATTTATGTGTATATAAATGTGTGTGTATATATATATATCTATATAGATAGATGCTTACAGCTTCTCTTTCTTGGTATTGCAGTGTTGCAATTTCAATGTTGAGGAGTACAGGGTGGGCCATTTACATGGATACACCTAAATTAAATGGGAATGGTTGGTGATATCAACTTCCTGTTTGTGGAACATTAGTATATAGGAGGGGGAAAACTTTTCCAGATGGGTGGTGACCATGGTGGCCATTTTGAAGTCGGCCATTTTGGATGCACCTTTATTTTTTCAATGGGAAGAGGGTCATGTGACACATCAAACTTATTGAGAATTTCATAAGAAAAATAATGGTGTGCTTGGTTTTAACGTAACTTTATTCTTTCATGAGTTTTTTACAAGTTTATGACCACTTATAAAATGTGTTCCAAGTGCTGCCCATTGTGTTGGATTGTCAATTCAACCCTCTTCTCCCACTCTTGACACACTGATAGCAACACTGCAGAAGAAATGCTAGCACAGGCTTCCAGTATCCGTTGTTTCAGATGCTGCACAAATAAGCAAGCGGGAGGGGTTAATTTAAATGTGAAATTGTCCCTAAACACTATTGTACGTAATAATATATGTGAGGCTAATGTAAATGGAAAGTCACTGTAGGTGGAGATAATGTGAGAAAGAAAGAATAATAAAATATTGATAGGGGTTTACAAATATAATGGAAGCGGAAGAAAATATCTTCATAAAGCAAATAGATGAAGCAGCGAATGAGGCAGAAGTCATTATTATGGGGAACCTCAACTACCCTGATATAAATTGGAGATTTTTGACAATAATGAAGACAATTATCTTTCACAACTAGTTTAGGACCCAACAAGAAGGAGGCACTGCTAGACTTAATATTAACCAATAGCCCGGACCGCATTTCAAATGTCATGTATTAATAAGGTGTATAGTAGTAAGGTGTATAGTAGAGGGGATACAAGGACACTAAACTTCAGGAAGGCGAATTTCCAACAGCTGAGAGATGATCTTAGTGCAATAAACTGAGACTATAAAATAAAACAACACAAACGTAATATGACGCGTTTATAAAAGTCCTGAATAGGACCTGTGCACAATATATACCTTATGGGAGCCAACAAGCAAGAAATAGGAGGAAACCACTATTGCTAAAGAGAACTGTAAGGGGCGCCATAAATTACAAAAAAAAAGTGTTTAGAGAATTACAGCAAAAGGGTAGTGATGAGGCACTAAATAAATAATTGCAGAAAAAAAAAATTGTGTAAAAAACAAATCAAGGCAGCAAAGATTGAGACACAGAGACTCATTGCCAAAGAAAGTAAAAATAATCTAAAAATATTTTTCAACTACATAAATAGTAATAAACTCAAGAATTATAGTGTTCAATTACTAAAAAATAATTTGTATGAATTGGTGGAAGAGGATAAGAGAAAGGGCAATCTACTAAATGCCTTTTTCTCTACAGTATTTACACAAGAAAATCCAATGACAGACGACATGATCAGGGATACCAGAAATTCTACGTTAAATGTCATCTGTTATTATTATTATTATTATTATCTCTTTAACCCAGTAGAAAGTACAGCGTCATCTGAAGGACACTAAAATAGGCAAATCACTTGGCCCGGAAGACATACATGCCCGAGTACTGCAGGAATTAAGTCAGGTGATAGACAGAACATTATTTTTAATATTCAAAGATTCCATAATAACAGAACCACAGGACTGGCGCATAGCAAATGTGGTGGTAATATTCAAAAAAGGGACAAAATCTGAACCTGGATTTTAAAGGCTAGTAACTTTAACTTCTATTGTGGGTAAAATCCTTGAGTGTTTTCTAAGAGATGCCCTTCCTGGAGTATCTCAATAAGAACAGCCTCATGACCCATCGTCAACTTGAGTTTGTGAGAAATTTGTCCTGTGAAACTAATCTGATCAGCTTCTTTGAGGAGGAAAATTCCAGACTGGACGAGGGTAGAGCCATGGATATTGTCTATCTGGATTTTTCAAAGGTGTTTGATACAGTGCAACATAAAAGGTTGGCACATAAAATGAGAGAAATAGGACTAGGGGAAAATATGTATAACTGGGTTAACAACTGGCTCAGTGATAGGAAACAGAGGGTAGTTATTAATGGAACACACTCGGATTGGGTCACAGTTATCAGTAGGTACCACAGGGGTCAGTATTGGGCCCTCTTCTTTATAACATATTTATCAGTGACCTTGTAGAGGACATACAGAAATGAATATCAATATTTGCAGATAATTCTAAACTCTGCAGGCTAATCAACACAGAGGAGGAAGAGCATTTTGTAAGCTGGAGATGGGCTAAAAAATGGCAATTGAAGTTTAATATGAATGTTTGCCCCCCCCCCCCCTGTTAAAATTCATAGATAAGGAATGTGAAAGTTCTATCTATAAACTCCTCCAATATTTACTGTGACAACTATTTTCTTCCATCCCATGTTGTTAGTTCTGCTTTGTGTCACTTGTCTTATGTGACTCTTCAGATTTTGGGTTATACTAGCATGATAAAAAGACCTTACTAGTCTCGAAAGCTTGCTATTTGTTACCATCTTTTCAGTTAGCCATTAAAACGTATCAACCATTGAAGACTCTCAAATTTTATTATTTTTCTATCCACTGGCTAACACGGTATAGGGAATGGGTGAACCATCTGCAATACCATAACAAGTTATCAAACTTCGTTTGGAAAACCGAAGGCTAATGGCGATCTTATTACAATGTACAAATACAGTTAGGTCCATATATATTTGGACAGAGACAACATTTTTCTAATTTTGGTTCTAGACATTACCACAATGAATTTTAAACAAAACAATTCAGATGCAGTTGAAGTTCAGACTTTCAGCTTTCATTTGAGGGTATCCACATTAAAATTGGATGAAAAGTTTAGGAGTTTCAGCTCCTTAACATGTGCCACCCTGTTTTTAAAGGGACCAAAAGTAATTGGACAGATTAAATAATTGTAAATAAAATGTTCATTTCTAGTACTTGGTTGAAAACCCTTTATTGGCAATGACTGCCTGAAGTCTTGAAGACATGGACATCTCCAGACGCTGTGTTTCCTCCTTTTTGATGCTCTGCCAGGCCTTCACTGCGGTGGTTTTCAGTTGCTGTTTGTTTGTGGGCCTTTCTGTCTGAAGTTTAGTCTTTAACAAGTGAAATGCATGCTCAATTAGGTTGAGATCAGGTGACTGACTTGACCATTCAAGAATATTCCACTTCTTTGCTTTAATAAACTCCTGGGTGGCTTTGGCTTTATGTTTTGGGTCATTGTCCATCTGTAGTATGAAACAACGACCAATCAGTTTGGCTGCATTTGGCTGGATCTGAGCACACAGTATGGCTCTGAATACATCAGAATTCATTCGGCTGCTTCTGTCCTGTGTCACATCATCAATAAACACTAGTGACCCAGTGCCACTGGCAGCCATGCATGCCCAAGCCATCACACTGCCTCCGCCGTGTTTTACAGATGATGTGGTATGCTTTGGATCGTAAGCTGTACCACGCCTTCGCCATACTTTTCTCTTTCCATCATTCTGGTAGAGGTTGATCTTGGTTTCATCTGTCCAAAGAATGTTCTTCCAGAACTGTGCTGTCTTTTTTAGATGTTTTTTAGCAAAGTCCAGTCTAGCCTTTTTATTCTTGATGCTTATGAGTGGATTGCACCGTGCAGTGAACCCTCTGTATTTACTTTCATGCAGTCTTCTCTTTATGGTAGATTTGGACATTGATACGCCTACCTCCTGGAGAGTGTTGTTCACTTGGTTGGCTGTTGTGAAGGGGTTCTGGTCCGGGGGGTGGAACCTCTGTGCTACGGTGCAAGGAGGGACCCAGGGGGGCGTAACTAAGTATCAACCCGGACCGACCCTGGTCGTACGGCGGCTAACGACTCCGTGACCAGGGAGGGACCGAGCCGACGGACCAGGTGCTACTCTGGGGACAACCTTGTAAGGGAGCAGGTGACTTCCATGGTATAGATGGCAGGGACTGACCGGAATAGCAGGTAGGCACAGCAGGCAGGCTGGCGAGCAGAAGCCTCCAGGTAGGCTATCAGGTAGACACGGCAAGTGACGGCAGGAGTCTCTAGGTGGACTGGCAGGTGGTCACGGCAAGTGACGGCAGGAGTCTCTAGGTGGTCACGGCAAGTGACGGCAGGAGTCTCTAGGTGGGCTGGCAGGTGGTCACGGCAAGTGACGGCAGGAGCCTCCGGGAAGGCATGGCAGGTAACAAGCAGGTCACAGGCAAGTGCTCCCAGGTGAGCGGGCTGGCAGGCACGGCAGGTAACAGGCAGGCAACAGGCAAGTGCTCTCCGGTGAGTGAACTGGCAGGCACGGCAGGTAACAGGCAGGCAACAGGCAAGTGCTCCCAGGTGAGCGGACTGGCAGGCACGGCAGGTAACAGGCAGGAAACAGGCAAGTGCTCCCAGGTGAGCGGACTGGCAGGCACGGCAGGTAACAGGCAGGTAACAGGCAGGTAACAGGCTGGTGGGCAAGACTGGTAGTCAGGCTAGCGGCGGGACCTGAGGGCTGAAGCAGAGGTCAGAAACACTGTGCAACAACTTTTGCTCGGGCACCTCCATTTTGGAGGAGGTGCCTTATATATGGGAGGACCCTCGGCTATTGGCCGGGGACTCCTTAGGATGGCGCGTGCGGCCCCTTTAAGAGGGAGGGAGCGCGCGCCCTAAGCACAGTGCCCGGGGAGCTGCGCGCGCCGGCAGCAGGAAGAGGAGCGCTGGTGAACGGGGAGCGCGGGGAGCGAGGAGGTGAGTGGGACGGCGTCTCTGCCTGGCAGGGGCAGAGATGCCGATGCTACAGTACCCCCCCTTTGCGCCCCCTCTTTTTTAGGTCAGAATGGAATTTTTCAAGGAGAAGCGGGGCATGAATGTTCTCCCTGGGTTCCCAAGTTCTCTCCTCTAGGCCAAACCCCTTCCAATCCACTAGAAAAAGGGTCTTTCCTCTTACCCTCTTAGTGCCCAGAATGTTCTCTACCTCAAAAACGTCCTCAGCGGAAACTGGAGCAGGGGGAGTACCTAGATTGGAAAAAGAGTTAAACACAACTGGTTTGAGGAGAGATACATGGAAGGAGTTGGGAATCCGTAAGGTGGCCGGGAGTTTTAACTTGTAGGCCACTGGGTTGATTTGTTTGAGAACTTCAAATGGACCGATGAGCTGAGGACCCAACTTATAGGAGGGTATTTTGAGTCGGACATGTTTGGAAGAGAGACAGACTTTATCTCCCGGGCGGAATTGAGGCGGATCCAGACGTCTCTTGTCAGCATGTTTCTTCATCCGCTCGGAGGACTGAATAAGTGCGGACCTAGTATTTTCCCAAATGGTGGAGAATTCGATGACAAGAGCCTCCGCAGCAGGGTTGTCCACCGAGGCAGAGATGGGAAACGGAATCCGGGGATGTTGACCGTGGACCACGAAGAATGGGGATTTAGAAGTAGATTCACTCTCATGGTTGTTGTAGGAGAATTCGGCCCATGGTAGGAGCTCCACCCAATCGGTATGGTGAGTGTTAGCAAAGTGCCGGAGGTAGCTGGTAAGGATTTAGTTGATACACTCCACTTGGCCATTGGACTGTGGATGGTAGGCGGAGGAGAAATCCAGGGTGACATCCAGTAGCTTACAGGTAGCTCTCCAGAAACGTGAGGTGAACTGAACCCCTCGATCCGATACAATGTGGAGGGGTAGGCCATGGAGACGGAAAATATGATGGAAAAAATACTTGGCCAGCTCCGATGCAGACGGGAGACCAGGCAGAGGAATGAAGTGGGCCATCTTAGGGAAGCGGTCTGCGACCACCCAAATGACTGTACAATCGGCAGAAACAGGGAGATCAGTAATAAAGTCCATGGCAATGTGCTGCCACGGGGCAGCAGGTACGGGAAGAGGCAGGAGGCAACCGGCTGGAAGATGTCTGGGAACTTTGCTGCGGGCACAGGACGAACAGGCCGAGACGAAGTCTACCACATCCTTGCGCAGGGTAGGCCACCAGTAATGCTGGGTAATGAGTAGGAAGGTCTTTTTTTGGCCAGCATGGCCGGCTAGTTTAGATGAATGACCCCAGTGAAGAATCTTCTCACGAAGACCGCTACAAACGTCTTACCGGGTGGAAGATGAGTCAGATCCAAGGGGGCCACATTCATCACTTTGGAGGGGTCGATGATGTGCATAGGCTCCTCCTCTTGATCGGAGGACAGGAAGGATCGGGACAAGGCATCGGCTTTGACATTCTTGTCCGCCGGCCGGAAATGTAGGACAAAGTCAAAGCGGGCGAAGAACAAAGAGCACCGGGCCTGATGCGGATTGAGTCTTTGGGCATTCTGGAGATATGCCAGGTTTTTGTGATCCGTATAGATGATCACCGGGTATAGAGCCCCTTCAAGCAGGTAACGCCACTCCTCCAGCGCCAATTTAACGGCTAAGAGTTCTCGGTCTCCTATGGAGTAGTTGATCTCAGATGAGGAGAAGAGTTTGGAGAAGAAGCCGCAGGTTACCATTCTCCCGGATGAAGACTTTTGGGTGAGCACCGCTCCAGCTCCGGAGGAGGAAGCATCAACCTCCAGGTAGAACTGTTTGTTGCTATCCGGACGGTGCAGCACTGGGGCAGAGGAGGAGGCTTGCTTTAAGGAAAGGAAGGCCTCCTCAGCTTCGGGCGACCATTCCTTGGGATTTGCTCCCATACGGGTGAGCGCAGATATGGGAGCAGTCCGGGAAGAGAAGTGCGGGATGAAGAGACGATAGTAGTTGGCGAAGCCCAGGAATCACTGAATCGCCTTCAACCCCTCCGGACGGGGCCACTTTAGCACAGCAGAGAGCTTCTCGGGATCCATTCATAGGCCTGTCTGGGAGATAACATAGCCCAGGAAAGGAAGAGAGGTCTGCTCGAAGAGGCACTTCTCGAACTTTGCATAGAGGTGATTCTGCCTGAGCCTAAGCAGGACCTGACGAACATCCCTCCGGTGTGTGGGAAGATCTGGAGAGAAGACCAAGATATCATCCAGGTACACCACCACGCAAGAGTAAAGAAGATCACGGAAGATGTCGTTGACCAATTCTTGGAAGACGGCAGGAGCATTGCAGAGACCGAAAGGCATCACACGGTATTCATAGTGACCGCCCCGGGTATTGAATGCCGTCTTCCACTCGTCTCCTTGACGGATTCGGACCAGGTTATACACCCCACGTAGATCACTAGCTCCCTTAAGATGGTCAAACAACTCGGAGATGAGCGGCAGGGGGTATTTGTTCTTTACCATGATTTGGGTGAGTCCTCTATAGTCAATACAGGGGTGTAATGAACCATCTTTCTTCTTAACGAAGAAGAATCCGGCTCCAGCCGGGGAGGTAGATTTCCGGATGAATCCCCTGGCCAGATTCTCCTCGATGTACTCCGACATGGCCCGGGTTTCGGCCGATGACAACGGGTAAATACGCCCACGGGGTGGAGTGGCGCCGGGTACCAGGTCTATCGGGCAATCATATGGCCTATGAGGTGGCAGTGTCTCTGCTTCCTTTTTACCGAAGACATCTGCATAGGGCCAGTAAGGTGCCGGTAGACTGGGTAAATTAGCCGGGGTAGGTGGAGGACGAGCCGGGTGAACCGGAACCAGGCAGGTCCAATGGCAGTCCTGCCCCCACCGGAGTACTTCACCGGATTGCCAGTTCAGCACAGGTTCATGTGTCTGGAGACAGGGTAGACCTAGCAATAGGGAGTAAGAGAGTCCGGACAGCACATGGAAGGAGATCTTCTCAGAGTGCAGCATTCCCACCTGCAGAGTTATGGGTTCAGTGACGAGCAGGATGGTCACTGGAAGGAGTCTTCCATCAACGGAGGCAACTGACAATGGTTCAGCCAGAGGTTTGGTGGGAATCCGGTATCTCTCTACCAGGGACTGGGAAATGAGGTTTCCAGCAGCTCCAGAATCCAGGTGAGCAATTTCAAAGTGACGGTTCTCTCCCCAGGAGATAGAGACAGACAAAGTCAGGCACGGAGAGGGCTTACTTTTGCCTAGGACGACCTCTCCGAGTGGTCCTAGACACTGGAGTTTCCCGGCTTCTCCGGGCAGGAACGGATGAAGTGCTCCTTACTGCCGCAATAGAAACAGCTCCCCTCGGCTCGGCATGACTCTTGGCGAGATTTGACCATCTTGGTCTGGTCGATCTGCATAGGTTCGGGCGAGTGCGCCCGGGGAGTGACTGGTTGAGAGGCAGGTCTCTGGAAAGTAGGAGCAAGGTGAGGAAACTTTCTCTCCCGGGTAGTCTCTTTGGTACGTTCTTGGAAACGGATGTCAATCCAAGTAGCTAGTGACACTAGGTCATCCAGGGTGGTAGGAATGTCCCGACCGGCTAACTCGTCCTTAATCCGACCGGAAAGACCCTCCCAGAAGACGGACACCAGAGCCTTGTTGTCCCAGGCAAGCTCAGAAGCGAGGGTACGGAACCGTATGGCATATTGTCCCACGGTGAGACTCTCTTGGCGGAGACGTAGCAGAGAGGAGGCTGAAGAGGATTTTCGTCCTGTTTCATCGAAGACTTTCCAGAAAGCAGCGAAGAAAGACAATAGGTCGGACACCAGGGGATCCCCTCTCTCCCACAGGGGATTTAGCCATGCCAGTGCTTCCCCAGTGAGGTGGGACATGATGAATGCCACCTTGGCCCGGTCGGAGATGAACTGATGTGCCAAGAGTTCAAAGTGCAGGGTGCACTGGTTTATGAAACCCCGAGCTAAGGCGGGGTTGCCAGCAAAACGTGGAGGTGCCGAGAGCCGGGGTCCATAGCCGGACACCATAATAGGACTAGGTTGTGGTGCCATGGAAGCAGGCGCTGCCTGACCAGAGATGGACACAGACGGATCGGACAATGCACCTAGGCGAGAGTTAACAGACCACAGGAAGGACAGGACCGAATCCTGTTAAGCCCTCTGACGTAAGACCTTCTGGTGCAGGTCGGAGATTGCGGGGGTCTGGGGCCCACCGGGTTCCATGGCCCGAGCAAACTGTTACGGGTCCGGTGGGTGGAACCTCTGTGCTACGGTGCAAGGAGGGACCCAGAGGGGCGTAACAAAGTATAAACCCGGACCGACCCTGGTCATACGGTGGCTAACGACTCCGTGGCCAGGGAGGAACCGAGCCGAGGGACCAGGTGCTACTCTGGGGATGACCTTGTAAGGGAGCAGGTGACTCCCACGGTATAGATGGCAGGGACTGACCGGAATAGCAGGTAGGCACAGCAGGCAGGCTGGCGAGCAGAAGCCTCCAGGTAGGCTATCAGGTAGACACGGCAAGTGACGGCAGGAGTCTCTAGGTGGGCTGGCAGGTGGTCACGGCAAGTGACGGCAGGAGTCTCTAGGTGGTCACGGCAAGTGACGGCAGGAGTCTCTAGGTGGGCTGGCAGGTGGTCACGGCAAGTGACGGCAGGAGCCTCCGGGAAGGCACGGCAGGTAACAAGCAGGTAACAGGCAGGTCACAGGCAAGTGCTCCCAGGTGAGCGGGCTGGCAGGCACGGCAGGTAACAGGCAGGAAACAGGCAAGTGCTCCCAGGTGAGCGGACTGGCAGGCACGGCAGGTAACAGGCAGGCAACAGGCAAGTGCTCCCAGGTGAGCGAACTGGCAGGCACGGCAGGTAACAGGCAGGCAACAGGCAAGTGCTCCCAGGTGAGCGGACTGGCAGTCACGGCAGGTAACAGACTGGCGGGCAAGACTGGTAGTCAGGCTAGCAGCGGGACCTGAGGGCTGAAGCAGAGGTCAGAAACACTGTGCAACAACTTTTGCTCGGGAACCTCCATTTTGGAAGAGGTGCCTTATATATGGGAGGACCCTTGGCTATTGGCCGAGGACTCCTTAGGACGGCGCGCGCGGCCCCTTTAAGAGGGAGGGAGCGCGCCGGCAGCAGGAAGAGGAGCGCTGGTGAACGGGGAGCGAGGAGATGAGTGGGACGGCGTCTCTGCCTGGCAGGGGGCAGAGACGCCGATGCTACAGGGTTTCTCTTCACCATGGAGATGATTCTGCGATCATCCACCACTATTGTCTTCCATGGGCACCCAGGTCTTTTTGCATTGATGAGTTCACCAGTGCTTTATTTCTTTCTCAGGATGTACCAAACTGTACATTTTGGCACTCCTAATATTGTAACAATTTCTCGTATGGGTTTTTTCTGTTTTTGCAGCTTAAGGATGGCTTGTTTCACCTGCATGGAGAGCTCCTTTGACCGCATGTTTACTTCACACCAAAACCTTCCAAATGCAGGCACCACAGCTCAAATCAACTCCAGGCCTTTTATCTGCTTAATTGAGAATGACATAACGAAGGGATTGCCCACACCTTTCCATGAAATAGCCTTGGAGTCAATTGTCCAATTACTTTTGGTCCCTTTAAAAACAGGGTGGCACATGTTAAGGAGCTGAAACTCCTAAACCCTTCATCCAATTTTAATGTGAAGACCCTCAAATGAAAGCTGAAAGTCTGAACTTCAACTGCATCTGAATTGTTTTGTTTAAAATTCATTGTGGTAATGTCTAGAAATAAAATTAGAAAAATGTTGTCTCTGTCCAAATATATATGGACCTAACTGTATATGAGGGGACAGTACAGAGATTATTCCAACGACAAAGGGCATGCTCTATGTATAGAGGAAAGAATGTTTATTCATAATGACAGACAGTAATTCTTTACTGTAAGAGCAGTGAGACAATGGACCAAAATTTTATGTTTGATTGTACTTACATTCTATTTTAAGTGGTCACCAAATTAATTTATACAATATATTTTTACAATGTTTCCTGAATATCTCTCTTGCGCCACATTGTTGCTGATTTTTCAAGGACACTTTTTTAGTTTGTGACTTAAAGAAATTAAAATGAAGAGAATTTTGTTTCGATAAAATTATTATTTTTTTTTATCATTATTTCTAATTGTCCTTTTGTCAACAATTGTCGGTGAGTCCTCGTTGTCCTTCTTGCTCTTCATTTTGTGTTTTGTTAGCTTTCATATTGACGGGAGGACTTGGCCACTGCATACTAAATAATTTGTTCTTGGTTCATATATTTAATTAATTGACTATTTCTTTTGTGTCGGCCATATTTATATTTTTATAATTTTCTCTCACTGAGCAAATCTGGGACGTCATTGGTTGGCAATTGCAAAGGGAGGTTGCATACCCAAAAGCATTCAGCATGGCAGAACATTTCTAAGACAGCCATTCATTTTCTTTCAATTTTTCATCATTTGCATATCATTAACATGTCAATAGATCTTGTGATTTCCATACTTCCATCATTTTTCCTTCTTCGTATTGCAATGCCAATGTGGAAGAGCGTATATACAGCAGGTGAAATAAGTATTGAGACACCATCAGCATGACACCTGCTGAAATCTAATTACCAAGATGCCACACAAGGAACACATAATGATGGGTTAAACCAGTGAGCTGTCCCAAGACCTTCGCAATTTTATTTTGGAAAACATACTGATGGCATTGTCAAACAAATTAAAGCTGCACTCTGTAATGCTATAATATGTAAACATTAAATATATGAAATTGAAACTGCATTACTGCTGTTGAAAACATGTTAAACAAATGAAGGTAATTAGCATACAAATTGGTCAATTCCTGTGAGCCCAACAGCCAGCGATAAAGCGTACCACTTTGTTGGGACCCTAAACCTAACATGATGCCCCTCCCGAGCTAAAAGCCTTCAATTTTATGGGCAGTTAGGATCAAGCTCTATTTAAAAATGCCTTAGGCTGATGGGAGGAATGTACTACAATTATCAAAAAACTGACTGCCGACACTTCCAAACAAAAAAAGACAAATGTGAACAGGTGCAAACTAAGAGAGACACTCTATATAACTAACAAATTAAAGCTGCATGCACTCTACAATGCAATAATATGTAAACATTGAATATATGAAATTGGAATTGCGTTACTGCTGTAGAAAACATGTTAAAAATGAAGGTACTTAGCTCACAAATTAGCCAATTAGTGTGAGCGCAACAGCCAGCATCAAGGTGTACCCCTTTGTTGGAACCCTAAACCTAACATGATGCCTCTCCCAGGCTAAAAGGCTACAATTATATGGGCAGATAGGATCAAGCTGTATTTAAAAATGCATTAGGCTGATGGGAGGAGTGATCAGTGAGAAGGCATGTACTACAATTATCAAAAAAAGTTTTAAATAGAGCTTGGTCCTACCTGTCCATATAATTGAAACCTTTAAGAATACTCGAATACTGATGGAATTTGTTACAGAAAAAATTATAAACTACTGAAGGTTTCAGTGAGCACTGTTGGGGCCATAATCCGGAAGTGGAATGAACATCATTTCATGGTAAACTGGCCACGACCAGGTGCTCCCCGCAAAATTTCAGAAAGAGGAGTGAAAAGAACTATCAGAAAGGTTGTCCAAGAGCCAAAGACCACCTATAGAGAGCTACAGAAAGACCTGGAATCAGCATGCACAAATGTTTCAAAGAAAATAAGTAATGCACTCAACCTCCATGGCCTGTATGCTTGCTCAACACACAAGACTCCATTGCTGAACAAAAGTCATGTTCAAGGGCATTTCAAGTTTGCTCAACAACATTTACATAAGCTGTGAAATATAGTCTGGTCTAATGAGATCAAAATTTAACTCTTTGGACTCCATAACATACACCATGTTTGGAGGCCAAAAGACAATGCATATCATCCCAAAAACACCATACGAACTGTGAAGTTTGGAGATGGAAACATCATGGTGTGAGGCTGCTTTTCAGCATGCGGCACTGACAAACTTAATATGACTAAAGAAAGGATGAATGGACAAATATAACAAGACATTCTTGATAAAATCTGCTGCCATCTACCAGGATGATGAAGATAAATGAGGATGGATATTTCAGCAAGACAATGATCCCGAATACATAGCCAAGGAAACTCTCAATTGGTTTTAAAGAAAGGAACAAAAGCTGCTAGACTGGACCAGCCCATCACCTGACCTGAATCCAATAGAAAATGTATAGAAGAAACTTAAACTCAGAGTTCATAGAATTAGTCCAAGGATCCTTCAGAATTTGAAAAGTGTTTGCGTGTAACAATGGGCCCAGATCACATCTTAGCAATGCATGTGACTAGTTTCTCCATACAGGAAGCATCTTGAAGCTGTCATCACCAACAAAGGCTTTTGAACGAAGTACTAAATAAATTTCAGTAAGCGTGTTCAATACATTTTCCCTCTGTAATTTCTCATTATTACTCATAACATAAATTTATTGACATCTACGATGTAATTTCTGGATTGGATGGGTTGTTACCGACATCTGGTGAATTGAGAATTTCATGTTAATAGCACTTTTAGAAATATATTTACTTAGAAAATTGGTGACGTGTTCAATACTTATTTCACCCGCTGTATCTACAGTTGTGCTCAAAAGTTTACATACCCCGGCAGAATTTATCCTTTCTTGGTCTTGTTTCACAGAATATGAATGATAACAAAAAACCTTTTTCTCCACTCATGGTTATTGGTTGGGTTAGGCCATTTATTGTCAAACTACTGTGTTTGCTCTTTTTCATATTCTCTGAAACAAGGCCAAGAAAGGAAAAATTCTGCCAGGGTATGTAAACTTTTGAGCACAATTGTATATCTATATACTGTGCCTTGAAAAAGTATTCTTACTCTGTGAACTTTTCCACATTTTTTCATGTTACACCCACAAACTTAAATGTTTTTTTGGGGGATTTTATGTGATATACCAACACACAGCAACAAATATTTGTGAAGTGTAATGAACGCGATACATGGTTTTCTAAATATTTAAAAAATATGAATCTGAAAATTGTGATGTACATTTGTATTTAACCCCCCTGAGTCAATACTTTGTAGTTCCACCTTTCGCTACAATTGCTGCTGTAAGTTTTTGCAGGTATCTCTCTGCCAGCTTTGCATATCTATAGGCAGAAATTTTTACCCATTCTTCTTAGCAAACTAGCTGTAGCTCAGTGAGATTGGATGAAGAGCTTCTGTGAACAGAAGTTTTCAAGTCTTGACACAGATTCTCAATGGGATTTAGGTCTGGACTGTGCTGGGCCATTCACACACATGAATATGCTTTGATCTAAACCATTCCATTGTAGCTCTCGTAGTATGTTTAGGGTCATTGTCCTGATGGAAGGTGAAGATGGAAGGTGAACCTATATCCCAAGTCTTTTGCAGCTTGTAACAGGTTTTCCTCCAGGATTGCCCGGTATTTAGCTCCATTAATATTCCCATCAACTTAGACCACCTTCCCTGTCCCTGCTGAAGAAAAGCATCCACCCCCAGCATGATGCTGCCACCTCCATGATAGCGGGGATGGTGTTTTTAGGGTGATGTGCAGTGTTAATTTTACACCACACATAGTGTTTTGCATTTAGCCCAAAAAGTTCTACCTTGGTCTCATCTGACCAGAGCACCTTCTTACACATGCTAGCTAGGTTTGCTACATGACCTTTAGAAAACTGCAAATGGTGCTTCTTATGGCTTGCTTTAAAAAATGGCTTACTTCGTGACACTCTTCCATATTCGCCAGATTTGTGGAGTATACAACTAATAGTTGTCCTGTAGACAGAGTCTCCCACCTGAGTTGTGGATCTCTTCAGCTCCTCCAGATTGACCTGTTGGTTGCTTCTCTAATTAGTACTCTCCTTGCCTGGGATGTCAGTTTAGGTGGACAGCCATGTTTTGGCAGGTTTGCAGTTGTGCCATTCTCCTTCCATTTTTGGCTGATGAATTGAATAGTGCTCCATGAGATATTCAGAGCTTGGGCTATTTTTTATAACTTAATCCTGCTTTAATCTTCTCTACAACTTTATCCCTGACTTGTCTAGTGTGTTTCTTGGTTTTCATGATGTGGTCTGATCCCTAATGTTCTCAAAGAAACCTCTGAGGCTATAGTTATACTAAGAATAAATTACACCCAGGGTGACTCAATTTAAAAATTATGTGACTTCTGGAGGCAATTGGTCAGTCAGGTTTTATTTAGGAGTATAAGACTGCAAGAGGTTAAGTTTCATTTTCAGATTTATATTTTTAAAATATTTTGAAAACCATGTATTGTTTCCTTTACATTTCACAGATACTTGCTACTTTGTGTTGGTATATCACATAAAATCCCAATAAAATACATTTAAGTTTGTGAGTGTAACATGACAAATTGTGGAAAGGTTCATGGGGTATAAATACTTTTTCAAGACACTATATATATATGTATACACATAGTATTATGCAACAGTTTTTGGCAGGTGTGGAGATATGGAAAAAATGCTGCAAAGTAAGAATACTTTAAAAATAGACGTGTTAATAGTTTATTTTTATAATATTAAGAAAATGCAAATGGAAATCAAATCAGTAGTTGGTGTGACCAACGTCTGCCTTTAAAATACGATCAATGCATCTAGGTACACTTGCACAAAGTTTCTGAAAGACTTTGGTAGAGAGGTTCTTCCAAACATCTTGGAAAACTAGGGGGCATATGCAGGGGCCATATTATCACTTCTATGACTCCTTGTTCTTCCTTACATTGAAGATACTGCTTAAAGTCATAGGCTGTATGTTTGGGGTTGATGTCCTGTTGTAGAATACATTTGAAAACAATCAGATGCCTCCCTGATGGTACTGCATGATGGATAAGTATCTCAATAAGTATTTCTCAACAATGAGGACACCTTTAAAGAGAACTTGCCATGTCCCCAAATGCTATCAACCAGCAGATATAGGGTTAATTTGAAGGTTAATAGCATTTCTTAACTGTTCAGCAACCTTACTGAAAGTGCAGCTATCAGGAGAAAATGAACTCTGTTAACCCCCGGGAGCCATTGGCTTTCAGTCATAGAGGTGTGCCAGTAGCGGCTTCAGTCATTGCTCACAACTAGTGACGTGCATAAGGTGAGCTCATGTCCAATGAACTCAGCTCACCTCATGCACCTCACTGACAGCGTGGGAAAATTCTCCTGCACTCAGCGCTTCAGCGTGAGAATTCTCCCACGCTGTAAGTGACGTGCATGAGGTGAGCCGAGTTCATTGGACATGACCTCGGCTCATCTTTATGCCGTCACAGAGAGACAATGTGGAGCGCAAGCAAGCCTCCTCTTCTCAGTGTCTGCGGGATGACAGGCTGGATGGCGGCGTTCTGCTGCGGTCCAGCCTGTCATCTCGATGTAGCAGAGCTGAAGCTGTCGTGGGAACCATGGAAAGGTAAGGATGAGGTTGCTTTATTATTTTATTTTTATTACAGGAGATCGTTGGCTTCAGCTGGAATGGGCGTGACGGTAAGTATGGTTTAATTTAGAACAATAAAGAATTGTGTCTTTATTTCAATTAAAGGACTTTATTCTGGGTGTTTGTGTTTTTTTTAACTTTGACTATGGGGTTAGTAATGGGGGTGTCTTATAGACGCCTCTCCATTACTAACCTGGGCTTGATGTCAGCTGGCATTATAAGCTGACATCAACCCCAGCCCTATTACCCCCTGCCACCGCACCAGGGCAGCGTGGAAGAGCGAGGCTAAGTGCCAGAATTGGCGCATCCTATGAATGCGCCATTTCTGGGGCGGCTGACGGCTGGTGTTTCTAGCCTGGGAGGGGGCCAATATTCATGGCTCCCTTCCTGGGCTATTAATATCAGCCCCCAGCTGTCTGCCTAGCCTTTGCTAGCTATTAAATTAGGGGGGACCCCACATCATTTTTTTGGGGGGGTCCCCCATTTTAATAGCTAGTAAAGGCTATGTATTCAGCTGGGGGCTGATATTAGTAGCCTGGGAAGCTCCGTGGGTATTACCCCCTTCCCAGGCTTCAAACATCTGCCCCAGCTGTCTGCTTAACCTCCGCTAGAGCCTAAAATTAAGGGGAACCCCACGCCAATTTTTTTAATAATAAATCCTTTATTTTAATACTAAATGACAAGTACAGTAACCAACACTATCACTGTACTTCATATATATGTGACTGACATGTTTCTATCTATCTAATCTATGTGTGAAGCTCTATTCTGTCTGTTATAAATTGTCGGGTACAGATGCTGAATTGCCGGCCGGCTTTCTTAAAGAGACGGTGCATGAAAACACTATTATTTTTTTTAATAAATCCTTTACACTAAATGACAAGTACAGTAAGCAACACTGTCACTGTACTTCATATATATGTGACTGACATGTTTCTATCTATCTAATCTATGTGTGATTCTCTATTCCTTCTATTCTAAATTGTTGGGTACAGATGCTGAATTGCCGGCCGGCTTTTTTAAAGAGACGGTGCATGAAAACACTATTATTTTTTTTGATAAATCCTTTACACTAAATGACAAGTACAGTAATCAACACTGTCACTGTACTTCATATATATGTGACTGACATGTTTCTATCTATCTAATCTATGTGTGATTCTCTATTCCTTCTATTCTAAATTGTCGGGTACCGCTGCTGAATTGCCGGCCGGCTTTTTTAAAGAGACGGTGCATGAAAACACTATTATTTTTTTTGATAAATCCTTTACGCTAAATGACAAGTACAGTAAGCAGCACTTTCACTGTACTTCGTATATATGTGGCTGACATGTTTATATCTATCTAATCTATGTGTGAAGCTCTATTCTTTCGGTTCTAAATTGTCGGGTACCGGTGTATGCCGCTGCTGAATTGCCGGCTTTTCGTGTTTCACTGTGAGCACAGTTCCCATCGATTTGGGCAATCACTGTAATGCCACAACCACCATGGCTGTGGCATTACAGTGAGTGGCAGACAATCCCTGCATGATTGGTGCTCTAAATAGCACCAGACATGCAGGACACGCTTTTGGTGCACGAACAGTTATCGAACATAACCTCGAACAGCCGAATTTTTTGCAAATCGTTCGGGTTCGTCGAACAACTCGAACACCGCCCAAAACAGCTCGAATTTGAGATTGGCGAACAGTTCTAGTCGAACACCGCTCATCTCTACTCACAACATTATAAATGGAGACTGTAAGCATGCTCCGGCTCTGATTGACAAATCACTCTGCACAAATGCGCTTCAGAGTGAGCTCTCAATCAAAGTGCCAGGGTGTGCTTACTGCTGCCGGTCACTGTGCACTGAGTGGTGACTGAATCTGCACCAGAACACCCCTATGTCTGAAAGCCTGCAGCTCCTGGAGCCACACTTTCAATAAGGCGGCCAGATAGCATTGTAATGCTATGTAATGATTTCGATTTTTCTTTTGTTCATTCGCTTTGCATTTTAATTGATAAAAATAAGCTATTAACACTTTATTTTTTTAAAGCATTCTTACTTGGCTGCATATTTACTACATATTTTGCTCAGTACTATATACGGTATATACATGCCTGTATGTGTGTATATATATATATATCGTGACAGAGTCACTAGTGTTATATGTGAGGGGAGGTATGTTTCACTATGACTGCTAGCCTGTGTGAACTGAACCTAGAACTTTTTCCCTAGCATGTTATACATTGGAGGTGTAATCACCATTTTTAAGGGTGTGGTTTTGTGTGAATGACATAGAGAATGAGTGGCAAGTTATTCACGATACCTCCTCTCGGGGTGTGGCTGAGCAATCTTAAATGCTGAGTCACTATTCATGTGGTGATGGACAGGTTCACCCATTCACTACTCAGGCCAGTGCAGACCTGGGTTGCCCAGGGCGACGCTCGGAACGCAGAAGACCTCGTGGGTCTGGTAGAGAGGTACCAAGTGGTCGAAAAATCCCTAGCTGAGACCCGACATAGTCACCTCCTCGTACTGGACTGCCCAAAGGGGGCGGGTTCACCATGGAAGGAGTTCAGAGGCACAACTGGGGGGCGTCCCACTTCCACTGAAGGTGCTGCAAGGACTGTTGTTAAGGATGTGGTCTGTTGGCGGTGTCACAATCCGGGACACATAGCCGCCTAGTGTCATACGTCTGCTGAGCCAATGGACTGCAGCCTAGGCAGACAATGTTCATATTATGCTTACCCAGCCTGCAGTGTGGACTGTTAACTCGGTGAGGGGCCGCATGCATGTGCCGTATCCGTTAATGTTGTGATGGTCCTGGGGCTGTTGAACTTAGGGAGTCTGGTAACCTTAATCCGTGCCACCCTTCCCCACCAGCTGATCCTTACCAAATCTGTGGGCGTCCGCTGCATACATGGGGATGCCAAGAACTACCTGGTGGCCAGAATGACAGTCGGAACAGACTGTAGCACCCAGTCTCACGAGGTCGGGGTGGTCAAGGACATGATACATCCCGTCATAGTGGGGCGTGATTTTCCCTTGTTCTGGAACTTGTGGGGGAAGGGATCCAGACTGAATCACGTGGACAAAAGACAGGACCCTAGAGAAATACCCCGGTCAACATCGGAAGTGGATGAGCTCCCACTATGTGTCCTTGTCGGTGACGAGGACGAGACTGTGACTGAGGTGGCCGACCTCCCTGACTTAGAGGTGCTCGGAGAGAACTTTGGGTCGGAGGGTATTAGACATAGCCCACTCACAAAATAATATTCACCCTTCTCCATGCCCATGGGCGTGGAGAAGAAGGAATGTGCATTCATTTTTGTAGTGTGCACAGAGGATCACTGAGCCGCAGCGGGAGCTGCGGCGCTGCTGGCGCTGTGCGCACGCTATTAAAGAAATGAATAGTCAACCCTCTCCACTCCCATGGGCGTGGAGAAGGGTGAATATTAATTTTCCTTTAGCAGCGGGCACACGTGGTAGCTGGAGCAGTGGCTACTGCCTGTGCCCGCTCCTCTGCCCCGCTGCAACCCCCCAACACCACCGGAATGTATATACAATAAAGTATATACCCGAGTATAAGCCGAGGGGGGCTTTTTCAGCCTAAAAAATGGGTTGAAAAAGTCAGCTTATACTCGAGTATATACGGTATATATATATATATATATATATATATATATATATATATATATATTGTACAGTATATTGAGTGTCAGCTGCACAACATTTATAGATATTCACTGCACTTTATTAATGTACAAATGGGCCCATGGTGGTGAAAGCATGGAAAACAACATACTCACCTGCTTGACCAGAGCTGCTGCTGTGTAATGTGTCTCATGGCTTCCTCTTCTGGCAGTGTGAGTCCCAGTGCCCGCTGTCACCAATCAGTAGCCGTAGACTGTCAATCACACCTGCGGAAATACAACTTTCCTAACGAGTGTGTAAATCTGTATTAAAATTAATAGCTACTGCCATATAGAAAATTCACTTATTTTGCACCAAAAACCACTGCAAGGTCCAAAATTTCCATTTGGCGCATGGTATAAAAAGGCAAATTGGACCAATATTATTTGTGCAGTTGTTTGCACAGTTAACTTATCACAAGCATAGTTCTTTCAGCAAGAAATTGGTTTCTGGATTGGAACACTCCCTGTATATATGAAGGGGGAGGCACAGGTTCTCTACTGACACGCTATGGGCTGGAACTGAATTCTCTTTGCCCTGTGTCCCTTCTTCTATAAAGGACTGAGAGTGGAGTGTGTAGTGTGATGGAGGATTTTCTGTACTCACTGTTACATCGTCCATGGGACCGTAACTGACTTCAAACAAGACAGGAGATCTTAGATCTGGATTAACAGACTCACTTTTACTGTGCAATTATTCTTCACACAGCTGCAGCATACAGATTAAGACATAGTCTTTTGTTAGTGAAGCACCCTTGGTTATGTGCCTTTCTAGTGTTTGCCCTCCTCCTGTCCTGAGACCCATCATCTTCCACTTCCTCTGTGACCCAGCTGAGAATCTCCCCATGAGGGATATAGAGGCCTCATTCTGAGCACCTCTGGTGGGCTGTAAGCCCAGGACTATGCCGGCGTCCAGATCCAGTATCCAACGTGCCCCCATTCTGTTCTGACAACTTGCACTATTAAAACATTTTCCCCACTGCTGTACCTGCTGTTGGAATCTGTCTCCCTGTCCATTCAGTCTTCCTCCAACACTCCACTCTCTCTGGTATGGAACAGGACCCGCACCAGTCCTGTGCTGTTGGGGTCATGGAACCAGAACTTGAGTGTTCTTGGCAGAACCTACACCCTGGCAGACTCTCTGCCTAACTCTGTCTGACTCTCCCTCACACTGTCTGCAACCCAGAAATTGTTTTCTATAAAAACTGTTCTAACCCCCCCCAGCTAATGATGCAACTCCATGCAACCCCTGAGTTTAACTATCTAATGACTAAGTAGTGTAGTGTAAACTAAATCCCTGCCTATTGTATGGTTCCCCTCTGGGCAAACCTCCCGCATCCCAGGGACGGCCTTAGGCAGAGCCTATAGGAGAACCAGCATACAATAACGGTCATAGGGATAAAACACAGCGAAAGATTTTTATCACATAACTTATGGTACACATTATATATATATATATATATATATATATATATATTCAACGTAAAACTTCAATTCACTAAACCCCTTCTTGACTCGGCGTCTTGTCAGCCCGCCACCCTCCTACATATACATGAAAGTATTGTGGAAGATTGTATGTTTAGCGCTAGACAAAATGAGATCAATACAGTCATAGACAGTGACATAGAAGTTCGGTTCAAACAGGGCTTCTCCTTCTTTTTTGTTGGTATATAAACTAAGTACAAAGCCTTTACATCCAGGCACAAATCATAAATTAAGTCATGTACAGCTGTTCAATAAGTAGATCTCTTCTCATCCGACTACTATACAAGTGGTCCGCTAACAACTGACATGTGCTTCATCACATCACATCAGCTGGAGACACAAACTGCACACATTTCTAAACCCAAAAATGGATCAGTCCAATTCCTGGATTGTCTAAGAACCAGAAAGGAAACCAGGCATACTGCCAGTCACATTGCAAAAAACTGTTACCTATATTACCTAAAGTTAACATGTGAGCTAAATTTTTGTTAAAGTGACTGTATTACAACTGAGATGATACGAGTGATTAGATACTATAGCAGCACCATCTATATGACTATTGGCCAGTTTTGCACATATTACCGCAACGTCAGCCTCCAAAGAGGATGCCTCTCAAGGCTCTACTTACCTTCCAGTTGCCATTGGAACCATTAAGATGTAGTTCCAGTAGTGATGAGCGAATGTGGCGCCCCTGTGGGTTCAGTCGCCACAGAGGTACTGCATCTCACCCAGAGGTGTGGTACCTCACTCTCAGGTAAGGATAGAGTGCTGCCCGGGACCCTAACACCTGCATCCAACACTACAATATTCCAGACCAGCAGGAGGGGCAAGATGCGTTGCTTCCTGCTGAGCCCTGTCCCTGGCTGAATTGGGGGGAACCAAAGTAGGGGGAACCATGTAGTGGGTGTGGGTGGAGGAAGTAAATCAGGGGAGCACTTGTTAGGGACAGTATATAGAGAGAAGCCATCTTGAAAGGACAGTTCAGTCAGAGGAGGACAGTGAGTGGAGCAAGAGCTCTGTAGGAGCTCTGCTCAGGAGGAGGGCCTAGTGAGAGGCCCAGGGCAGTCTGAGAGGAGAAGTAGAGGGAGCAGGAGCTCTGCTCTGGGGGAGGGCCTAGCCAGAGAGGCCCAAGACTGGAGAGGGAGAGAGAGGACCAGGAAAGGCTCCAGGAACATGGAAGGGACCCCAGGGGTACGGGTAGTGCTGGAGGCCACCCGTATGCCCGAATCTACCAGGAGGTGGAGGGGTCAGGTCGCACATAGGGGACCGGTCCCTAAACAAGCAGAGTTCTTTAAGTCTCAACTAGGAAACCGGAGGCTGTAGTATTTCAGGTACTGCAGCCACAGTCCACATCTGTCTCACCAAGAAGGTAGGCATAGAGGACCCAGGGGACAGAGAAGACGTCGCCTAACAAGGCCCGCGGTCACTGGATTGGGACACTAGGTGTGAGGTGCAGGGAGACGGCCAGAAGGAACACACAGAAGGGGGCCCGGTATGTACTCTGGGAGGTACCTGAGGGATGGCTGAACACCTCCCTGAGTAAGCACAGAATGCCATGGGAAGTTACTCTAGTACTGGTAACTGGAAGTCTAAGAAACCGTGAGTAAACCCTGAGGACTGCACCTTACTGTCTCTGTGATCATTATCTGCACCATCCTCTACACTACACCATAACAGCAACATCTACACTGCCCTGGAGCTAAGCTCTACCTGTGGAGAGCTAAACCAACTCTGCTGCATTAACAACAACTCCAGAGGACCTGCTCTGCAGCGGCAGCTCCCTTTAGCCGCATACCACAGGTGGCGTCACGAACTTTATATAAAAACTATAAATCCCCTGTAAATATTCCCCTTATGATTGACCGCCCTGGGTCACGGACCGGGTCACCGCCACTGTGACATCTCCCCTAGCAATGACCGGCCTGGCACCAAGTACCCCATGGCCCAGGGTGCGCGTCACGAACGTGATTGCCACTACTCAGTACTCGCCCAAGCATCATGGTGCTCGACAAGCTCGGCGTGTATTTCCGGGTTGCTCGGGCGGGAACTCGGGTCCCCTCCCTGCATGTTTGCCGCTCTTTAGAGAGCCACTGAACATGCAGGGATTGCCTGCCATGCACTGTAATGCCGTAGCCATGTTGGTTGTGGGCATTACAGTGATTGGCTGGCCGCACAGCGTCATCAGGTTGTAAGGTAGCGGTATTGATCATGTTGGGGGACACTCACTTCACTGGGTCAATTAAAGCACACAAGCCACGTTTTTCATTAAAATAAAGTCCAGCAGTTTATTACACGTCATAAACTGCTTATAACATAGTCCATCTCAGTGGCTCGCAGGAATGTTACACATGTAATGTCCTAGAGCCTTTTCAGTGGCAGCTATTCCCGCTTGGCTTTAGATACAGACTTCAGCAAGGTACAACATCAATGTCCATATAAAGAACCATTTTTACCTTTGCCGGGTCTTAGCTGCTTCTCTCAGCTCTGTTCTGCCACAGCTGTGGCTTTAAGGCTTCCCAGCCGTGGTCTCCAAGCTACGTGCCTTCCAGGGCTACTGCGTCCCAAACACAGGGATCTAGCTTCTTGCCTCACCAGGCCTCTCCAGGCCTCTCTCTTCCAGCCTCTCCAGGCTAATGGTGTCCCACACACAGGGATCAGGCCTCACGCCTTTCACACCTGTTTCAAAACTACCAGGGTTTATATATCATTCTGTGCACACAGGACCTGTGATGATGTCACAGTCATGTGATCAGTCACCTGAGGGGAGGTACATGGTCAGCCAGAACACACCCCCTGGACATTTTCGCAATGCAGCAAGGCGCTGCATTACATATCCCCCTGCTCTGTTCAAACTTGTGGGGTTGAATACATTATATACACAATCACATTATAACCCATGGTTCACACAGAGACCATGTACTTGACAATTGTGCTGCTCAGCCCCTGGCACATTAGTCATCAACATTAGCCCATTCCTTAGGAACCTACCATCTGTCATTGTCACTAACTTCGTCAAGTCACATTTTCGAGTCGTAACCTTGTCAGACCTCCCCCGCTCCCAGCGGTCAATACAGCAGTGTGACTCACTTGCCCTTGTATCTAAGGTCCGGTCCGACTCCGTACGGTCTCCTACTCTATTGGGTCATTTGTATGGGCCTCTCAGATCTGAGTTACTGGAGGCCTCACTACCTCTAAACCCACACCCACTATCCTCAGGACATCTTGGAAGGTCTCTAACTCCTACTGTAGCCGATCTATTTTTTGAAGGGCCCTTTCTCTGTCTGGTCTCACAATTTCTAGACGGCTGCCATCTTCTGCTGCTCAGACGATGCTGTCTTTCCACTCGCAGTCTGGCGAGATTCAACTGTTCTACCTCTCGCAGGTAGGTCACTCGGTACTCCATCAGCATGCGTATATATGCAAGATTTTCTTCGTTCCTACAGCGGAGAATGACACCATGCCATCTTCATCTGGTATCCAGTCCTGACGATCACGTGGACTGCTTACTTTCATCACACCAGACTTCTTTACCATCATTTGCATGGCTTGGCCATTTCTCCCAATGAACTTTCTTACCAGAACATGAGGCAACCAGATGACTTCTTCCCGCAGACTGTGAGCTTTTCTCACAAGCTCCAGTTGTCTAACGGCTTGTTCCGTCTTCAACCAGAGAAACCGCTTCGTGCGAATACATCGCCAGTGCATGTCACTTAGGATCGCCAGCCTCTTCACTGTGACTTCGGTCGTGGACAGGACCACCAGCTGTTTAGCTTCTGAGGTTGAGTACACCTTACCGGCTCCCACGGCCTTCTTAAACTCTTCATGCACTGACTCTCTGGTGCATTCTTCTCTCAAATCTTCGGGTACATCTATGAGGCACTTGTACCGAGAGGTTTCTGTCTCACCAGTGGTCTCTCAGGTTTCAGGGGCAACTGAATTTCAGCTTCTTCACCCTGTATGCTTCCCCTGAGCTGACTCACAGCTACAAATTCAAGAATTTTTATCTTGACCACTTCCATTTCATACTTATCTTCTATAAACACTCTCTTAGCTCTCCTCAGGTCCACCTTCTCATGGTATATCAACGGGATAAATAGTAAAATATCAATATTTGCAGATGACACAAAGTTACGTAAAACAATTAATACAAAAGAGGATAGTGAAGACCTACAGAGGGATTTGGATAAGCTGGGTAGGTGGAGCATTAAATGGCAAATGAGGTTTAACGAGGAGAAATGTAAGGTCATACATATGGGAAGGAAAAATGGAAGTCACCAGTACTCACTGAATGGGAAACCATTGGGGAATTCAGAGATGGAGAAGGACTTGGGCATCTTGATTGATAGCAAACTAAATTGGAGTGCCCAAAGTCAGGCCGCTGCTGTAAGGGCAAACAGGGTAATGGGATGTATCAGAAGAGGTATAGCTGCAAAGGATGAGAACATTGTTCTTCCACTGTACAAAGCACTGGTCAGACCACACTTGGAATACTGTGCTCAGTTATGGGCCCCAATATATAGAAAGGATATAAATGAGCTTGAAAAGGTACAAAGGAGGGCAACAAAATTAATAAGGGGAACGGAGGGACTGCAATACCCAGAGAGGTTGGCAAAACTAGGACTATTCAGCCTGGAAAAGAGAAGGTTGAGGGGGGACATAATAAATGTGTACAAATATGTTAGGGGACAGTATAGAGACCTTGCCCGGGATTTGTTCAAAAGGAGGGATATTACGGTAACAAGAGGGCACTCACTAAGACTGGAAGAGAAAAGGTTTCAGCACCAGCATAGGAAGGGGTTCTTTACGGTAAGAGCAGTGAGAATATGGAATTCACTGAGTGAGGAGACGGTAATGTCGGATTCACTAAACCAGTTCAAGCGGGGACTGGATGCTTTTCTAGATACCAGGCAGATTTCTGCATATACTTAAAAATAGAATAAAATAGTAGGTTGATACAGGGATTTATTCTGACTGCTGGTTTCAGAGTCGGGAGGGAATTTTTCCTCAGGTGAAGATTGGCTAAATCATTTGGGGTTTTTGCCCTCCTCTGGATCAACTTTAGCAATTACAGAACTAACAGGTCGAACTTGATGGACGCAAGTCTTTATTCGGCTTTACTAACTATGTAACTATGTAACTATGTAAGTGCAACTTGTTTGCCCTTTTCCTTCTCCAAGGAGGCCTCATTCACTGAGTGTTACTTTGCCAAGCGACCTTTGAGCTCGAAAAGTTTTTCCCCTAGCTCAGCTACTCGCCTCTCAGCAGCCCATCTCTTAAGTGTAGCATCAGCGTCTCTGCCCCGTACTAGGCAGAGACGCCGTCCCTCTCACCTCCCCGCTCCTGGCGCGGCGTCCTCCAGCGCTTCTCTCCCCGCTGCTTCCGGCACGCGCTCATTCCCCGGCAGTGTGCTTAGGGCACGCGCGCGCTCCCCCTCTCTTAAAGGGACCGCGCGCGCCGTCCTAAGGAGTCCCCGGCCAATTGCCGGAGGACCTCCCATATATAAGGCACCTCCTCCAAAATGGAGGTGCCCGAGCAATGTTGTTGCAAAGCCTTCACTCTGCTTCAGCCCTCAGGTCCCGTTGCCAGTGACCTGCCAGTCACCTGCCTAATTCCTGCCTGTTACCTGCCAGTCATCTGCCAGATTCCTGCTTGATACCTGCCTGATATCCGCTTACCAGCTTGCAAGCCTGCGGTCCGACGGTCTGCTCTCCGACACCTGTCAGTCTGTCTATGGACCAGCCTGCCCGCTCACCTGGGAGCGCTCACCTGTTACTTGCCTGCTAGCCTACCTGGAGGCTCTGCCGTCTCTTGCCGTGACCTCCTGCCTGTCCAGAGACTCTTGCCCACTCACCTGGGAGCGTTCACCCGCTACCTGTCTGCTAGTCTACCTGGAGGTTCTGCCGTCACTTGCCGTGACCACCTGCCTGTCCAGAGACTCTCGCCCGCTCACCTGGGAGCGTTCACCAGCCACCAGCCCGCTGCCCTTCTACCCAGAGACTGTCCCTGTCACTTGCCGTGACTACCTGCCCCTCTACCCAGAGACTGTCCCTGTCACTTGCCGTGACTACCTGCCCGTCTTCCCTGGGAGCCACCCGCTTCCTTACAAGGACTGCCCCCTTGTATAGTTGCACAGAGGTTCCACCTCCCAGACCCGTTACAGTTTGCTTGGGCACCGGAACCCGGTGGCCCCCAGATCTCCGATCTGCACCAGGAAGTCTTACGTCAGAAAACTCAGCAGGAGGTGGTACTGTCCTATCTACGGTCCGTTAACTCTCGTCTAGGCGCATTGTGTGACTTGTCTATGTCTACCTCTGGTCCGGCCGTGCCCATTCCTGCGGTACCGCAATCCAGTCCCTTCATGGTACCCGACTATGGACCTCGGCTTCTGGCACCTCCACGCTTTGCCGGCGAACCTACTTTAGCTCGGGGTTTCATAAACCAGTGCACCCTGCACTTTGAGCTATTGGCATACCAGTTCATCTCCGACCGGGCCAAGGTGGCCTTCATCATGTCCCATCTCACTGGGGAGGCACTGGCATGGCTAAATCCCCTGTGGGAGAGAGGGGATCCCCTGGTGTCCGACCTGCCGTCTTTCCTCGCTGCTTTCCGGAAAGTCTTCGATGAACCTGGACGGAAAACCTCTTCTGCCTCCTCTCTGCTACGTCTCCGCCAAGGGAGTCTCACCGTGGGCCAATATGCCATACGGTTCCGCACACTCGCTTCTGAGCTTGCCTGGGAAAATGAGGCTCTGGTGTCCGTCTTCTGGGAGGGTCTTTCCGGTCGGATTAAGGACGAGTTAGCTGGTCTGGACATTCCTACCACCCTGGATGACCTGGTGTCACTAGCTACCCGGATTGGCATCCGGTTCCAAGAATGTGCCAAAGAGACTACCTGGGAGAAAGACTTTTCTTGCTCTGTTCCTACTTCCCTGAGACCTGCCTCTCAATCAGTCACTCCGCGGGCGCTCTCGCCTGAAACTATGCAGATCGACCAGACCAAGATGGTCAGATCTCGCCAAGAATCTCGCCAAGCCGAGGGAAGCTGTTTCTATTGTGGCAGTATGGAGCACTTCATTTGTTCCTGCCCGGAGAAGCCGGGAAACGCCAGTGTCTAGGACCGCTCGGAGAGGTCGTCCTAGACAAAAGTAAGCCCTCTCCGTCTCTGACTTTACCGGTCTCTATTGCTTGGGGAGAAAACCGTCACTTTGAACTCGCCCACCTGGATTCTGGAGCTGCTGGAATCCTCATCTCCCAGTCTCTGGTAGAGAGATACCGTATTCCCACCAAGTCCCTGGCTGAACCATTATCAGTCGCCTCCGTGGATGGAAGACTTCTTTCGGAGACCATCCTGCTCGTCACTGAACCCATAACCCTGCAGGTGGGAATGCTGCACTCTGAGGAAATCTCATTCCATGTGTTGTCCGGACTTTCTCACTCCCTGTTGCTAGGTCTACCTTGGCTCCAGACACACGAACCCGTATTGAACTGGCGATCCGGTGAAGTACTCCAAAATGCCCAGAGACTTAATCCACCTCAGGCCCGGTGGTCTTTGTTCTTTGCCCGCTTCGATTTCATCCTTCATTTCCGCCCGGCGGGCAAAAATGTCAAAGCTGATGCCTTGTCCCGATCCTTCCTGTCCTCCGACCAAGAGGAGGAGCCTATGCACATTATCGACCCCTCCAAGGTGATGAATGTGGCCCCCTTGGATTTGACTCGTCTTCCACCCGGCAAGACGTTCGTGGCGCCCCCAGACCGTGAGAGGGTTCTTCGCTGGGGTCATTCTTCTAAACTAGCTGGCCATGCCGGCCAAAAGAAGACCTTCCTACTCATTTCCCGGCATTACTGGTGGTCTACCCTGCGTAAGGATGTGGTAGACTTCGTCTCTGCCTGTTCATCTTGTGGCCGCAACAAAATTCCCAGACACTTACCAGCTGGTCATCTCCTGCCGCTTCCCATACCTGTTGCCCCGTGGCAACACATCGTTATGGACTTCATTACCGATCTTCCTGTCTCTGCCGGGTGTACTGTCATTTGGGTGGTCGCGGACCGCTTCTCTAAAATGGCCCACTTCATTCCCCTGCCTGGTCTTCCGTCTGCACCTGAGCTGGCTAAGGACTTTATTCGCCATATCTTCCGTCTCCATGGCCTACCCCTCCACATCGTGTCGATCGAGGGGTTCAGTTTACCTCACACTTCTGGAGAGCCACATGTAAACTGCTGGACGTCACCCTGGACTTCTCCTCCGCTTACCACCCTCAGTCCAATGGTCAAGTGGAGCGGATCAATCAGATCCTTACCAGCTATCTCCGGCACTTTGTTAATGCCCACCATTCTGATTGGGTGGACCTCCTTCCTTGGGCCGAGTTCTCTTATAATAACCACGAGAGCGAATCCTCTTCCAAGTCCCCGTTCTTTATTGTCTATGGCCAGCACCCCCGGATTCCGCTTCCTGTCTCCGTTTCTGTGGACAACCCTGCTGCGGAGTCTCTTGTCAGCGAATTTTCTACTATTTGGGAGAGTACCAGGTCCGCTCTTCTTCTGTCCTCTGAGCGGATGAAGAGATATGCTGATAAGAGACGTCTGGATCCGCCTCAATTCCGTCTGGGAGACTAGGTTTGGCTCTCGTCCAAACATGTGCGGCTCAAAGTACCCTCCTTCAAGTTGGGCCCTCGATTCATCGGTCCCTTCGAAGTCCTCAGGCAAATTAACCCTGTGGCCTACAAATTAAAACTCCCGGCCACCCTACGGATTCCCAACTCCTTCCACGTATCTCTCCTCAAACCCGTTGTCTTTAACTCTTTTTCCAATAATCCAGGTGCCCCTCCTGCTCCGGTTTCCGCTGATGACGTCTTTGAGGTAGAGAGTATTCTGGCCTCCAAGAGGGTAAGAGGAAAGACCTTTTTTCTGGTAGATTGGAAGGGGTTTGGTCCTGAGGAGAGAACTGTTAGAACTCTCCTGTTAGGTTTTTTCTAGTTTGCTGGTCACATGACCATTTTTGCCTATTTAATCCGGCTCCGCCCTCCTGGCCTTGCTGGACTTCATTGGATTTACTACTCTTGAGCTAGCTTGGTGCTCTGTTACCGTTCTCTGTTAGTTTTGCTAGGTCTTCGGACCTCTATGTTCTTTGTTGTGTGTTTGTCTTTGACTGCTACAATTTCTGCTAGGAGGTGTCCAACTTTATCCCAGTCCCTAGTTCTTGTAGGGATTCCTCCCTTGCATCTATAGGTCTTTGTACAGACTAGCCGAGGACTTTAGCGGGTCTGATCGCAGGATCAGGTTCCCCGTTACATGGTAGGGATCCAGTTTAGTTCGATTGTAGGGACAGATCTCCTGTCTTTCCTTAGTGCTTGTAGCAGATCATAACAGTAAGTCCAGCCCAAAAAAAATTTCTCTAAGGAAAGACCTCCAGTTTCCATCATAGTCTCGGTTCAAGATTTGGCTCAACGCTTGCAGGGACTCTCTCTGGAGGTGGCCGAGCTCTAACAACACGTGAGTAGCTGTTCTGGAGCACATTTGGTAGAGCCAAAGGTACGTCTGCCTGATCTATTTTTTGGTGAACAACAAGATTTTTTTTCTTTTAAAAATGCTTGTTTATTGTATTTTCGTTTAAGACCCGGATCCTCTGGTGATGAATCACAGCGCATAGGGTTCATAATGTCACTTTTGCGCAAGGATCCTCAGGGATGGGCTTTTTCTCTCCAACCTAGTGATCCGTGCTTTAGATCAGTGGATAGTTTTTTTTCTGCTTTGGGTTTGTTGTACGATGTGTAACGGGTCTGGGAGGCGGAACCTCTGAGCTACTATACAAGGGGGCAGTCCTTGTAAGGGAGCGGGTGGCGACCAGGGAAGACGGGCAGGAGGTCACAGCAGGTGACCGGGACAGTCTCTGAGTGAACGGGCTGGAGGTCACGGCAAGTGACCGGGGCAGTCTCTGGATGAACGGGCTGATGGTCACGGCAAGTGACCGGAGCAGTCTCTGAATGAACGGGCAGATGGTCACGGCAAGTGACCGGGGCAGTCTCTGGATGAACGGGCAGATGGTCACGGCAAGTGACCGGGGCAGTCTCTGGATGAACGGGCAGATGGTCACGGCAAGTGACCGGGGCAGTCTCTGGATGAACGGGCAGATGGTCACAGCAAGTGACCGGGGCAGTCTCTAGGTAAAGGGTTGGTACGACCTGTGGCGGCTGATGATAGACGTGAGCTCCCAGGTGAGCAGGCGAGAGTCTCTGGAAGAACGGGTGGTCACAGCATGTGACGGCGGAGCCTCCAGGAAGACCAACAGACAGGCGGCAGATGAGCGCTACCAGGTGAGCGGGCAGAAGACTCAGGACAGGCGGGTGGTCACAGCACGTGACGGCAGAGCCTCTAGGTAGGCTAGCAGACAGGCAGCAGATGAGCGCTCCCAGGTGAGCGAGCAGGAGTCACTGGACAGGCAGGTGGTCACAGCACGTGACGGCGGAGCCTCCAGGTAGACTAGCAGGCAGGTAGCAGGTGTGTGCTCCCAGGTGAGCGGGCAAGCTGGTCCATAGACAGACTGACAGGAGTTGGAAGGCAGACCGTCGGACCTCGGGCAAGCAGGCAGGTGGCTGACGTGCGCTCCCAGGTGAGCGGGCAGACTGGTCCTTAGACAGACTGACAGGAGTAGTAAGGCAGACCGTCGGACCTCAGACTAGCAGGCAGGTAGCAGATAATCAAGCAGGAATCTGGCAGGTAACTGGCAGGAAACTGGCAGGTAACTGGCAAAGGGACCTGAGGGCTGAAGCAGAGTAGTAAACAGTGCAACAACATTGCTCGGGCACCTCCATTTTGGAGGAGGTGCCTTATATATGGTGAAGTCCTCCGGCCATTGGCCGGGGACTCCTTAGGACGGCGCGCGCGGCCCCTTTAAGAGGGAGGGAGAGCGCGCGCGCGCGCCCTAAGCACAGTGGACGGGAAGGAGCGCGCGCTGCCAGCAGAGCGGGAGGAGGACGCCGGGCACGGAGCAGGGAGGTGAGGGGAACAGCGTCCCAGCCTAGCAGAGGGCAGGGACGCCGGCGCTACAGTACCCCCCCCTTTAGGCCCCCCCTTTTTTAGGCCAGACAGAAATTTAGCTAGGATAAGAGGGGCATGGATGTTCTCCCGGGGCTCCCACGTTCTCTCCTCAGGACCAAACCCCCTCCAATCTACTAGAAAAAAGGTCTTTCCTCTTACCCTTTTGGTGGCAAGAATGTTCTCTACCTCAAACTCGTCCTCAGCAGAAACCGGAGCAGGAGGCGTACCTGTAGACTTGGAAAAAGAGTTAAGTACCACAGGTTTGAGGAGAGATACATAGAAGGAGTTAGGGATCCGTAAGTTGGCCGGGAGTTTCAATTTATAGGCCACCGGGTTGATCTGACTGATGACCTCCAGAGGACCGATGAACCGAGGCCCTAACTTGTAAGAAGGTATCTTGAGTCGGACATATTTAGACGAGAGCCAGACTTTATCTCCAGGACGAAATTGTGGAGGATCCAGGCGTTTTTTGTCAGCGTGTCTTTTCATCCGTTCGGACGACTGGAGGAGTGCGGATCGGGTACTCTCCCAAATGGAGGAAAATTTGCTAACGAGAGATTCCGCAGCCGGGTTGTCCACAGAGGTGGAGACAGGAAAGGGAATCCGAGGATGCTGACCGAAGACTACAAAAAACGGGGATTTGGAAGAGGATTCGCTCTCGTGATTGTTATAGGAGAACTCGGCCCATGGTAGGAGATCCACCCAGTCAGAATGATGGGCATTAACGAAGTGCCGGAGGTAACTGGTCAGGTTCTGATTGATCCGCTCCACTTGACCATTAGACTGTGGGTGGTAAGCGGAAGAGAAGTCCAGGGTGACGTCTAGCAGTTTACAAGTGGCTCTCCAGAAACGTGAGGTGAACTGTACCCCACGATCCGACACGATGTGGAGGGGCAGGCCATGAAGACGGAAGATGTGGCGGATAAAGTCTTTAGCCAGCTCGGGTGCAGACGGGAGACCAGGCAGGGGAATAAAGTGAGCCATCTTGGAAAAGCGGTCAGCGACCACCCAAATGACCGTACAACCGGCAGAGACGGGGAGATCAGTTATGAAGTCCATAGCAATATGCTGCCAGGGGGCAGCAGGCACAGGAAGCGGAAGAAGCCGACCGGCTGGCAGGTGTCTCGGGACTTTGTTGCGGGCGCAGGACACACAGGCAGAAACAAAGTCTATTACGTCCTTGTGCAGGGTAGGCCACCAGTAGTGCCGGGCAATAAGCTGGAGGGTCTTTTTCTGACCGGCGTGGCCAGCTAGTTTAGACGAGTGACCCCAGTGTAGGATCTTCTCCCGATCAGGTACTGATACGAACGTCTTACCGGGAGGGAGACGATTTAGGCTCACGGGAGCCACCTGCATTACTCTGGCGGGATCGATGATATGTTTAGGTTCTTCCTCGAGATCGGACACCAGAAAGGATCGGGACAAGGCATCTGCTTTGACGTTTTTGTCAGCCGGGCGAAAATGAAGAACAAAATCAAAGCGAGCAAAAAACAAGGACCACCGGGCTTGGCGCGGGTTAAGTCTCTGGGCATGCTGGAGGTAAGCCAAGTTCTTGTGGTCAGTGTAGATTATTACCGGGTGAAGAGCCCCCTCGAGTAGGTAACGCCACTCCTCCAATGCCAGTTTGATGGCCAATAACTCTCGGTCTCCTATGGAATAGTTGCGCTCAGAAGAGGAGAAGAGTTTGGAGAAGAAGCCACAAGTTACCATTCTCCCGGAAGATGATTTTTGGGTAAGTACCGCTCCGGCTCCAGAGGAGGAGGCGTCAACTTCCAGGAAGAACTGCTTGTTGCCGTCCGGGCGATGCAGCACCGGGGCGGAAGAGAAGGCCTGTTTTAGGGAAAGAAAGGCCTCCTCTGCTTCGGGCGGCCACTCTTTGGGATTAATACCCTTACGGGTGAGCGCAGAAATTGGGGCAGTCCGGGAAGAGAAGTGTGGTATGAAGAGGCGGTAGTAGTTGGCGAAGCCCAGGAATCGCTGAATGGCCTTCAACCCCTCCGGTCGAGGCCATTTCTTGATGGCAGACAGTTTCTCTGGATCCATTCGTAGGCCGGTCTGAGAAATAATGTAGCCCAAAAACGGAAGCGAGGTCTGCTCAAAGAGGCATTTCTCGAATTTAGCGAAGAGGTGATTCTGCCTGAGCCTGAGCAGGACCTGACGAACGTCCCTCCGGTGAGTCTGGAGATCCGGAGAGAAGACCAAGATGTCGTCCAGGTACACCACTACGCAGGAGTAGAGAAGGTCCCGGAAGATGTCATTGACCAACTCTTGAAAGACGGCAGGAGCGTTACAGAGACCAAAGGGCATTACCAGATATTCATAGTGGCCGTCCCGGGTGTTGAATGCCGTCTTCCATTCATCCCCCTGACGGATACGAACCAGGTTGTACGCCCCACGGAGGTCCAGTTTGGTGAAGATTCTAGCCCCCCTCAGACGATCAAATAACTCCGGAATGAGCGGAAGGGGGTACTTATTCTTCACCGTGATCTGGTTAAGGCCTCTATAGTCTATACAGGGACGGAGAGAGCCGTCCTTCTTTTTGACGAAAAAGAAGCCTGCTCCCGCCGGGGAGGTAGATTTCCGGATGAATCCCCTGGCCAGATTCTCCTCAATATATTCGGACATCGACCGGGTCTCAGCAGCGGATAAAGGATAAATACGCCCACGGGGAGGAGTAGTACCAGGTAACAGGTCGATAGGGCAGTCGTATGGTCTATGAGGAGGTAGTGTCTCTGCTTCCTTTTTATTAAAGACATCAGCATAAGACCAATAAGGAATCGGAAGTCCAGGTAGATTAGCTGGGGTAGGAGAAGGACGGACGGGATGGACGGGAACCAGACAGGTATTATGGCAGTCCTGTCCCCAGCGAAGGACTTCTCCGGTCTGCCAGTCAAGCACGGGTGCATGTCTCTGGAGCCAAGGTAGGCCTAGCAAGAGGGCGTGAGAGAGTCCAGGCAGAACATGAAAGGAGATACTCTCAGTATGCAGCATTCCCACCTGCAGAGTAATGGATTCGGTGATGAGTTGGATGGGGCGTGGTAAGAGGCCCCCATCCACGGCAGCAACAGACAAGGGTACAGCCAGAGGTTTGGTGGGGATGCGATATTTCTCTACCAGGGACTGTGAAATAAGATTCCCGGCTGCTCCAGAGTCAAGTTGGGCTAGTTCGAAATAACGGTTCTCCCCGCAGACGATTGAGACTGACAGCAGCAGAGATGGAGAGGATTTATTTTTGTCTAGGTTGACCTCTCTGAGCGAACCTAGACACAGGCGTTTCCCGACCTCTCCGGGCAGGCACGGATCCGGTGCTCCTTACTGCCACAGTAGAAGCAGCTCCCTTCGGCACGGCGTAAGTCCTGACGGGTTTTGACCATCTTGGTCTGGTCAACCTGCATAGACTCAGGAGAGTGTACCTGGGTAGAGACGGAGGGAGTGACGGGTTTCTGAAAAGTAGGAGCTAGACATGGTAACCTCCTCTCACGGGTGACCTCTTTGGCACGCTCCTGGAACCGTAGGTCAATCCGGGTGGCAAGAGTTATTAGGTCATCGAGAGTGGTAGGAATGTCCCGACCGGCAAGTTCATCTTTAATACGGCCGGACAGACCCTCCCAGAAGACGGATACCAGAGCGTCGTTATCCCAGGCCAGCTCCGAGGCAAGGGTACGGAACCGTATGGCATATTGGCCCACGGTGAGACTCCCCTGACGGAGGCGTAGCAGAGATGAGGCGGATGAGGTCTTCCGTCCGGGTTCGTCGAAGACTTTCCGGAAAGCCGTGAGAAAAGCAGGCAAGTTGGACACCAGGGGGTCTCCTCTCTCCCATAGAGGATTTAGCCAGGCCAGGGCCTCCCCGGTGAGATGGGACATGATGAATGCAATTTTGGCCCGGTCGGAGTTAAACTGGTGGGACAATAGTTCAAAGTGCAGGGTGCACTGATTTATGAAGCCCCGAGCCTGGGCGGAGTCGCCTCCGAAGCGAGGAGGTGCAGAAAGCCGGGGTCCGGGGTAGGATACCATGGTGTTAGTGGGCAGCGGAGCTGCCGGATTGCGAGACATGGCACTGGCGGAGGTTGCTGGTGGAGCAGTCAGAGTGTCCAGGCGAGTATTGACATTCCGCAGGTGACCCAGGATGGACTCCTGTTGGGACCTTTGACGGGACAGTTCATGACACAGGTCCGAGAGCGAGGGAGCTTGGGTGCCACCGGGTTCCATGGCCCGAGCAAACTGTAACGGGTCTGGGAGGCGGAACCTCTGAGCTACTATACAAGGGGGCAGTCCTTGTAAGGGAGCGGGTGGCGACCAGGGAAGACAGGCAGGAGGTCACAGCAGGTGACCGGGACAGTCTCTGAGTGAACGGGCTGGAGGTCACGGCAAGTGACCGGGGCAGTCTCTGGATGAACGGGCTGATGGTCACGGCAAGTGACCGGGGCAGTCTCTGAATGAACGGGCAGATGGTCACGGCAAGTGACCGGGGCAGTCTCTGGATGAACGGGCAGATGGTCACGGCAAGTGACCGGGGCAGTCTCTGGATGAACGGGCAGATGGTCACGGCAAGTGACCGGGGCAGTCTCTGGATGAACGGGCAGATGGTCACGGCAAGTGACCGGGGCAGTCTCTAGGTAAAGGGTTGGTACGACCTGTGGCGGCTGATGATAGACGTGAGCTCCCAGGTGAGCAGGCGAGAGTCTCTGGAAGAACGGGTGGTCACAGCATGTGACGGCGGAGCCTCCAGGAAGACCAACAGACAGGCGGCAGATGAGCGCTCCCAGGTGAGCGGGCAGAAGACTCAGGACAGGCGGGTGGTCACAGCACGTGACGGCAGAGCCTCTAGGTAGGCTAGCAGACAGGCAGCAGATGAGCGCTCCCAGGTGAGCGAGCAGGAGTCACTGGACAGGCAGGTGGTCACAGCACGTGACGGCGGAGCCTCCAGGTAGACTAGCAGGCAGGTAGCAGGTGTGTGCTCCCAGGTGAGCGGGCAAGCTGGTCCATAGACAGACTGACAGGAGTTGGAAGGCAGACCGTCGGACCTCGGGCAAGCAGGCAGGTGGCTGACGTGCGCTCCCAGGTGAGCGGGCAGACTGGTCCTTAGACAGACTGACAGGAGTAGTAAGGCAGACCGTCGGACCTCAGACTAGCAGGCAGGTAGCAGATAATCAAGCAGGAATCTGGCAGGTAACTGGCAGGAAACTGGCAGGTAACTGGCAACGGGACCTGAGGGCTGAAGCAGAGTAGTAAACAGTGCAACAACATTGCTCGGGCACCTCCATTTTGGAGGAGGTGCCTTATATATGGTGAAGTCCTCCGGCCATTGGCCGGGGACTCCTTAGGACGGCGCGCGCGGCCCCTTTAAGAGGGAGGGAGAGCGCGCGCGCCCTAAGCACAGTGGACGGGAAGGAGCGCGCGCTGCCAGCAGAGCGGGAGGAGGACGCCGGGCACGGAGCAGGGAGGTGAGGGGAACAGCGTCCCTGCCTAGCAGAGGGCAGGGACGCCGGCGCTACACGATGATCCTGATCGTGTCTCATCTGGTGAGTCTGAATTGAGACGTTTGAGGCAGGGATCAGGTAATGTGGAAAAGTATTGTTCTCACTTCCGTCGGTGGTCTGCCCAGGTGGGGTGGAACGATTCAGCTTTGAAAAGTTTGTTTCTGGCGGGGCTAGGTGAAAGGGTTAAAGATTTGCAGATTGCTTATCCCACACCCGGAAACTTGCAGGAGGCTATGCAATTAGCTATACGGGTGGACAGGAGACTACGTGCAAGGGTTAATGAGAGCAAATCCTCTGCTATGTCAGCTTGAGAGGGTCTGTGCTGACAAAGGAGAGCCGATGGAGATTGGGGCGATGACACCCCGCTCTCAGGAAAAAGACCGCAGGCTTTCTGAAGGTTTGTGCTTCTATTGCGGAAATTCTGGTCATTTTATTAAGAACTGTGTGCTTCGTATGAACAAAGAAAAAAAAATGGTCAGTTATGCCCGTATTGCCTGTTTAAATACAAAGGGAGTATTCCTATCTGCTACTACCACTGCTCAGGAAGAATTAATTGAATTTCGGGTATTTGTGGATTGTGGTTCTACTCTGAATGTGATTGATGGGGGATTCTTGGAAAAACTTACATTAAAACATAAACCTTTGTCATCCCCTATTGCTGTTGTTTTTGTCGATGGCTCTCCCTTGAAGAGTGTTACTCACAAGGTCTGTGAATTTCCCCTCACTATTAATGGTATTCATCAAGAGAATTTGGATTTGGTAGTATTGAATAATTTGCCTTCTCCAGTAATATTGGGGTTGCCCTGGTTAAAATTGCATAATCCTGTACTGGATTGGTCTACCAATGAAATTAAGTCCTGGAGCCCTAAATGTTATGACAAGTGTTGTAACAGACGTATTGCTGCGGTGGAAAAAGGGGAATTTCCTGTACCTATTCAGGATTTTTGGAGAGTTTTTTCTGAAGAGGAGTCACAAATTTTGCCTCCCCATAGAGACTATGATTGTACCATTGAATTTGTCCCTGGAGCGACTCTTCCTAAAAGTCGTTTATTTAATCTTACTATTCCTGAGAGAAAGGCTTTGGAGGAATACATACAGACAAGCTTGGCCGCCGGTCACATTAGGCCTTCCAAGTCTCCTGTGGCTGTTGGATTTTTTTTTGTTAAAAAAAAAGATGGCGGTTTACGTCCTTGTCTGGACTTTCGTGAGATTAATAAAATTACTGTACGCAATCCTTACCCACTGCCATTGATTCCTGATTTGTTTAACCAGTTAGTGGGGGCCAAGTGGTTCTCTAAAATTGATCTCCGGGGGGCATACAATTTGTTGCGCATGAAGGAGGGTGATGAATGGAAGACTGATTTTAACACTCCTGTGGGTCATTTTGAGAATCTGGTTATGCCTTTTGGTCTTACCAATGCTCCAGCATTTTTTCAGAATCTTATTAATGACATCCTTAGACCTTTGATCGGCAAAAATGTGGTTGTGTATTTGGATGACATTCTGATTTATTCGCCTAATCTGGAGTCTCATTGGCGGAGCGTACGTGAGGTTTTACAGTTATTAATGGACAATTCGCTTTTTGCTAAGCTAGAGAAATGTGAGTTCGCTGTACAGGGAATTAGTTTTTTGGGTTACATTATCTCCAGTGAAGGTTTTGAGATGGACCCGGTTAAAGTTCAAGCTGTGCAGGAATGGCCTAGGCCTATTGGTTTGAAATCGATACAGAGGTTTTTGGGTTTCGCCAATTATTACAGAAAATTCATAAAAATTTTTTCCATTATTGTCAAACCACTGACCGATCTCACCAGGAAAGGTGCTAATGCGGTTCAGTGGACTTCTGAGGCCATTGAAGCTTTTGTGTTTCTAAAGGAGAGGTTCACCTCTGCTCCCATCCTTATGCAGCCTGATGTGACTAAGCCGTTTTTGGTTGAGGTTGATGCTTCTTCTGTGGGGGTCGGTGCGGTGTTGTCTCAGGAAAGCAAGGATGGAGTACATCCCTGTGCCTTTTTTTCAAAAAAATTTTCGGAGACTGAACTTAATTACGATATTGGTAATCGGGAATTGCTGGCTATTAAACTCGCATTTGAACACTGGCGTCATCTCTTGGAAGGTGCTTAATTTCCCATTCAGGTTTTCACTGATCATAAAAATCTGATCTATCTTGATGCTGCCAAGCGCTTGAATGCCCGTCAGGCTAGGTGGGCACTTTTTTTCTCGCGGTTTAATTTTTCCGTTACTTACATCCCGGGTACCAAGAATGTTAAAGCGGATGCTTTGTCTCGCAGCTTTTCTCCTATGGTCAGTGCTGAGGAGGAGGAGGAGAGCATTTTACAAGAAGGTGTTGTGATTGCTGCTTTGGACTCCGTTTTGGAGGATGAGATTTTTAAAGCTCAGGAGAATGCCCCATCTAACACTCCCCATGGGAGGTTGTTTGTGCCTAGGACCTTTAGGAGAGATTTGTTTGTTGAGTGTCATGAGTCTCGGTTGGCAGGTCATCCAGGAATTTCTGAGACCAAGAGACTTGTGGGTCGCAGTTTTTGGTGGCCTGGATGGCAGAAGGAAGTCATTAAGTGGGTGCGTCAATGTACTGTGTGTGCTAGATCTAAGTCTTCGCATGCTCTTGCTGCGGGGTTGCTTTGCCCTCTGGAGGTTCCTAGTGCACCTTGGACACATCTGGCTATGGACTTTATTACTGACCTTCCCCCCTCTGAAGGTTTCACGGTCATCTGGGTGGTCGTGCACCGTTTTAGCAAGATGTGTCACTTGGTTCCCTTCATCAAACTGCCTTGCGCTAAGATGCTCGCTAAGGCCTTTGTCAAGGAAATTGTCAGACTACATGGCGTTCCTACTGACATTGTTTCTGATAGGGGACCTCAGTTCGTGGCTCGTTTTTGGCGTGCCTTTTGTGACAGGTTGGGAGTTCATTTGTCGTTTTCATCCGGATATCATCCTGAGTCTAATGGCCAGACAGAAAGAAAGAACCAGGATGTTGAGCAGTTCTTGCGTTGCTTTGTGGCAGACAATCAAGAGGGATTGGTCTGAGTTTCTGCCACTTGCTGAATTTGCTCTTAACAACCATACATCCTCTTCTGCTGGGTGTTCGCCTTTTTTTTGTTGTACTGGGAGACATCCGTCTTTTGGGTCATTCTCCAAATTGGTATCGGCTGTGCCGGAGGAGGAGAGTTTTTGCGGTGATTTGGAGAGTTTGGACGGATGTGCGTGATAATCTTCAGGAGGCTAACAAAAAATCTAAGAGGTACTTTGATAGGAAACGGCAAGAGGTTTCGTTTGCTATTGGTGACATGGTTTGGTTGTCCTCTAAGAATCTGCGATTGAGGATTCCTTCGAAAAAATTGGGTCCCAAGTTTGTAGGGCCCTTTAAGGTGCTTCAGATAGTTAACCAATCTGCTGTTAGGTTGGAGGTTCCTACCTCATGGAAGATTAATCCGGTGTTTCATGTTTCTCTGTTGAAAAAAGCTGATGTGTCGGTTGGTGACGCCTCTGCCACTGTTCCTCCGGTGGTGGAGGACGGGGAATATGAAATTTCCCGCATCCTAAATTCTAGACGGTATAGAGGGAGTTTGCAGTATCTCGTCGCTTGGAAGGGTTTCGGACCCGAGGATAACTCATGGGTGAGGGCGGATGATGTTTCTGCTTCCAGACTTCTCAGAGCATATCACAGGAGGTTTCCTGATAAGCCCGGTCCTAGGGGATCCGGAGGATCCTCTTAGAAGAGGGGGTACTGTTAGAACTCTCCTGTTAGGTTTTTTCTAGTTTGCTGGTCACATGACCATTTTTGCCTCTTTAATCCGGCTCCGCCCTCCTGGCCTTGCTGGACTTCATTGTATTTACTACTCTTGAGCTAGCTTGGTGCTCTGTTACCGTTCTCTGTTAGTTTTGCTAGGTCTTCGGACCTCTATGTTCTTTGTTGTGTGTTTGTCTTTGACTGCTACAATTTCTGCTAGGAGGTGTCCAACTTTATCCCAGTCCCTAGTTCTTGTAGGGATTCCTCCCTTGCATCTATAGGTCTTCGTACAGACTAGCCGAGGACTTTAGCGGGTCTGATCGCAGGATCAGGTTCCCCGTTACATCGTAGGGATCCAGTTTACTTCGATTGTAGGGACAGATCTCCTGTCTTTCCTTAGTGCTTGTAGCAGATCATAACAAGAACATGGTAACCCAGGGAGAACATCAACGCCCTGCTTCTCCTTTAAAAATTTCTTTCTGGCCAAAAAAAGAGGGGGCCTAAAGGGGGGGAGGTACTGTAGCATCGGCGTCTCTGCCACCAGCCCACTGCCCTTCTACCCAGAGACTGTCCCTGTCACTTGCCGTGACTACCTGCCCCTCTACCCAGAGACTGTCCCTGTCACTTGCCGTGACTACCTGCCCGTCTTCCCTGGGAGCCACCCGCTTCCTTACAAGGACTGCCCCCTTGTACAGTTGCACAGAGGTTCCACCTCCCAGACCCGTTACAGTTTGCTCGGGCACCGGAACCCGGTGGCCCCCAGATCTCCGATCTGCACCAGGAAGTCTTACGTCAGAAAACTCAGCAGGAGGTGGTACTGTCCTATCTACGGTCCGTTAACTCTCGTCTAGGCGCATTGTGTGACTTGTCTATGTCTACCTCTGGTCCGGCTGTGCCCATTCCTGCGGTACCGCAATCCAGTCCCTTCATGGTACCCGACTATGGACCTCGGCTTCTGGCACCTCCACGCTTTGCCGGCGAACCTACTTTAGCTCGGGGTTTCATAAACCAGTGCACCCTGCACTTTGAGCTATTGGCATACCAGTTCATCTCCGACCGGGCCAAGGTGGCCTTCATCATGTCCCATCTCACTGGGGAGGCACTGGCATGGCTAAATCCCCTGTGGGAGAGAGGGGATCCCCTGGTGTCCGACCTGCCGTCTTTCCTCGCTGCTTTCCGGAAAGTCTTCGATGAACCTGGACGGAAAACCTCTTCTGCCTCCTCTCTGCTACGTCTACACCAAGGGAGTCTCACCGTGGGCCAATATGCCATACGGTTCCGCACCCTCGCTTCTGATCTTGTCTGGGAAAATGAGGCTCTGGTGTCCGTCTTCTGGGAGGGTTTTTCCGGTCGGATTAAGGACGAGTTAGTTGGTCTGGACATTCCTACCACCCTGGATGACCTGGTGTCACTAGCTACCCGGATTGGCATCCGGTTCCAAGAATGTGCCAAAGAGACTACCTGGGAGAAAGACTTTTCTTGCTCTGCTCCTACTTCCCTGAGACCTGCCTCTCAATCAGTCACTCCGCGGGCGCTCTCGCCTGAACCTATGCAGATCGACCAGACCAAGATGGTCAGATCTCGCCAAGAATCTCGCCGAGCCGAGGGAAGCTGTTTCTATTGTGGCAGTATGGAGCACTTCATCCGTTCCTGCCCGGAGAAGCCGGGAAACGCCAGTGTCTAGGACCGCTCGGAGAGGTCGTCCTAGACAAAAGTAAGCCCTCTCCGTCTCTGACTTTACCGGTCTCTATTGCTTGGGGAGAAAACCGTCACTTTGAACTCGCCCACCTGGATTCTGGAGCTGCTGGAAACCTCATCTCCCAGTCTCTGGTAGAGAGATACCGTATTCCCACCAAGTCCCTGGCTGAACCATTATCAGTCGCCTCCGTGGATGGAAGACTTCTTTCGGAGACCATCCTGCTCGTCACTGAACCCATAACCCTGCAGGTGGGAATGCTGCACTCTGAGGAAATCTCATTCCATGTGTTGTCCGGACTTTCTCACTCCCTGTTGCTAGGTCTACCTTGGCTCCAGACACACGAACCCGTATTTAACTGGCGATCCGGTGAAGTACTCCGATGGGGTCCAGACTGCATAGGACCTGCCTGGTTCCGGTCCGCCCAGCTCGCCCTCCGCCAACTCCAGCTAATTTACCAGGTCTCCCGGCTCCTTACTGGCCCTATGCGGATGTCTTCGGTAAGAAGGAAGCAGAGACGTTGCCACCCCATAGGCCATATGACTGCCCGATCGACCTGGTACCTGGCACCACTCCTCCCCGTGGGCGTATCTACCCGTTGTCTGCAGCCGAGACCCGGGCCATGTCTGAGTACATTGAAGAGAATCTGGCTAGGGGATTTATCCGGAAATCTACCTCCCCGGCTGGAGCCGGATTCTTCTTTGTCAAAAAGAAAGACGGCTCGCTACGCCCCTGTATTGACTATAGAGGACTCAATCAGATCACGGTTAAAAATAAATACCCCCTTCCGCTCATCTCTGAGTTATTTGATCGTCTTAAAGGCGCCAGGATCTTCTCCAAGCTGGATCTACGTGGAGCGTATAACCTGGTTCGTATCCGTCAGGGAGACGAGTGGAAAACAGCATTTAATACCCGGGACGGACACTATGAGTACCGTGTGATGCCCTTCGGTCTCTGCAATGCTCCCACCGTCTTCCAAGAACTGGTCAACGACATCTTCCGTGACCTTCTTTACTCCTGCGTGGTGGTATACCTGGACGACATCTTGGTCTTCTCTCCGGATCTTCCCACACACCGGAGAGATGTTCGTCAGGTCCTGCTTAGGCTCAGGCAGAACCACCTCTATGCTAAATACGAGAAGTGCCTTTTTGAGCAGACCTCTCTTCCTTTCCTGGGCTATGTTATCTCCCAGACAGGCTTGCGAATGGATCCCGAGAAGCTCTCTGCTGTCCTAAAGTGGCCCCGTCCGGAGGGCTTGAAGGCTATACAGCGATTCCTGGGCTTCGCTAATTACTATCGTCTCTTCATTCCTCACTTCTCGTCATGGACTGCGCCCATATCTGCGCTCACCCGTAAGGGAGCAAATCCCAAGGTATGGTCATCCGAAGCTGAGGAGGCCTTCCTTTCCCTGAAACAAGCCTTCTCCTCTGCCCCTGGGCTTCACCGTCCGGACTGCAACAAACAGTTCTACCTGGAGGTTGATGCCTCCTCCTCTGGAGCCGGAGCGGTACTCACCCAGAAGTCTTCCTCCGGGAGAATGGTAACCTGCGGCTCTTTCTCTAAAATCTTCTCCTCCTCAGAGCGCAATTACTCCATAGGAGACCGAGAACTGCTTGCCGTTAAATTGGCGCTGGAGGAGTGGCGTTACCTGCTTGAAGGGGCTCTATACCCGGTGATCATCTATACGGATCACAAGAACCTGGCATATCTCCAAAATGCCCAGAGACTTAATCCACTTCAGACCCGGTGGTTTTTGTTCTTTGCCCGCTTCGATTTCATCCTTCATTTCCGCCCGGCGGACAAAAATGTCAAAGCTGATGCCTTGTCCCGATCCTTCCTGTCCTCCGACCAAGAGGAGGAGCCTATGCACATTATCGACCCCTCCAAGGTGATGAATGTGGCCCCCTTGAATTTGACTCGTCTTCCACCCGGCAAGACGTTCGTGGCGCCCCCAGACCATGAGAGGGTTCTTCGCTGGGGTCATTCTTCTAAACTAGCTGGCCATGCCGGCCAAAAGAAGACCTTCCTACTCATTTCCCGGCATTACTGGTGGTCTACCCTGCGTAAGGATGTGGTAGACTTCGTCTCTGCCTGTTCATCTTGTGGCCACAACAAAATTCCCAGACACTTACCAGCTGGTCATCTCCTGCCGCTTCCCATACCTGTTGCCCCGTGGCAACACATCGCTATGGACTTCATTACCGATCTTCCTGTCTCTGCCGGGTGTACTGTCATTTGGGTGGTCGCGGACCGCTTCTCTAAAATGGCCCACTTCATTCCCCAGCCTGGTCTTCCGTCTGCACCTGAGCTGGCTAAGGACTTTATTCGCCATATCTTCCGTCTCCATGGCCTACCCCTCCACATTGTGTCGGATCGAGGGGTTCAGTTTACCTCACGCTTCTGGAGAGCCACATGTAAACTGCTGGACGTCACCCTGGACTTCTCCTCCGCTTACCACCCTCAGTCCAATGGACAAGTGGAGTGGATCAATCAGATCCTTACCATCTATCTCCGGCACTTTGTTAATGCCCACCATTCTGATTGGGTGGACCTCCTTCCTTGGGCCGAGTTCTCTTATAATAACCACGAGAGCGAATCCTCTTCCAAGTCCCCGTTCTTTATTGTCTATGGCCAGCACCCCCGGATTCCGCTTCCTGTCTCCGTTTCTGTGGACAACCCTGCTGCGGAGTCTCTTGTCAGCGAATTTTCTACTATTTGGGAGAGTACCAGGTCCGCTCTTCTTCTGTCCTCTGAGCGGATGAAGAGATATGCTGATAAGAGACGTCTGGATCCGCCTCAATTCTGTCCGGGAGACAAGGTTTGGCTCTCGTCCAAACATGTGCGGCTCAAAGTACCCTCCTTCAAGTTGGGCCCTCGATTCATCGGTCCCTTCGAAGTCCTCAGGCAAATTAACCCTGTGGCCTACAAATTAAAACTCCCGGCCACCCTACGGATTCCCAACTCCTTCCACGTATCTCTCCTCAAACCCGTTGTCTTTAACTCTTTTTCCAATAATCCAGGCGCCCCTCCTGCTCCGGTTTCCGCTGATGACGTCTTTGAGGTAGAGAGTATTCTGGCCTCCAAGAGGGTAAGAGGAAAGACCTTTTTCTGGTAGATTGGAAGGGGTTTGGTCCTGAGGAGAGAACATGGTAACCCAGGGAGAACATCAACGCCCCGCTTCTCCTTGAAAAATGTCTTTCTGGCCAAAAAAAGAGGGGGCCTAAAGTGGGGGGTACTGTAGCATCGGCGTCTCTGCCCCGTACTAGGCAGAGACGCCGTCCCTCTCACCTCCCCGCTCCTGGCGCGGCGTCCTCCAGCGCTTCTCTCCCCGCTGCTTCCGGCACGCGCTCCTTCCCCGGCAGTGTGCTTAGGGCGCGCGCGCGCGCTCCTCCTCTCTTAAAGGGACCGCGCGCGCCGTCCTAAGGAGACCTCGGCCAATTGCTGGAGGACCTCCCATATATAAGGCACCTCCTCCAAAATGGAGGTGCCCCAGCAATGTTGTTGCAAAGCCTTCACTCTGCTTCAGCCCTCAGGTCCCGTTGCTAGTGACCTGCCAGTCACCAGCCTGATTCCTGCCTGTTACCTGCCAGTCATCTGCCAGATTCCTGCTTGATACCTGCCTGATATCCGCTTACCAGCTTGCAAGCCTGCGGTCCGACGGTCTGCTCTCCGACACCTGTCACTCTGTCTATGGACCAGCCTGCCCGCTCACCTGGGAGCGCTCACCTGTTACTTGCCTGCTAGCCTACCTGGAGGCTCTGCCGTCTCTTGCCGTGACCTCCTGCCTGTCCAGAGACTCTTGCCCGCTCACCTGGGAGCGTCCACCCACTACCTGTCTGCTAGTCTACCTGGAGGTTCTGCCGTCACTTGCCGTGACCACCTGCCTGTCCAGAGACTCTCGCCCGCTCACCTGGGAGCGTTCACCAGCCACCAGCCCGCTGCCCTTCTACCCAGAGACTGTCCCTGTCACTTGCCGTGACTACCTGCCCCTCTACCCAGAGACTGTCCCTGTCACTTGCCGTGACTACCTGCCCGTCTTCCCTGGGAGCCGCCCTCTTCCTTACAAGGACTGCCCCCTTGTATAGTTGCACAGAGGTTCCACCCCCAGACCCGTTACATTAAGCTCTTCCTGCTTCAACTGCTCCTTTAACAGTAGAGTTCTCCCAGACCTCTCTGTCTCCAATGCGCCCACTCGGCTCTCAACAGCCAGTCTCTCAAACTTCTCTTGCTTCAAATGGGCTTGTAGCGTCTCCTTGAGCTCCTTGATCTCGGCTCTAACATCCACCGAATCATCCGAGCTCGCCTTATTCGAGGAGGTATTTGCTTCATACCTCCCATCTCCAGTGGCCAACTCCTGGCCCTGGTCTGTGGCTTCTCCGATGGACTCCTCCATCTTTTTCCGCTCAGCTTCCATCTTGCTGATTCTTTCCTTAAGGCATGTCTCTGCCCTCTGGAGATTATCACAGAACGTCTGCAGCTCCTTCACCTGAGCTTCCAGACCTAGGGTCTTTCTGCGGAGATCATCATTTACATCACAGGTGTCCTGCAGAGTGGTCTCAATAACTTGGCGCCTGTGCTCTGCATCCGCCTTATCATCCTCTAGTTTTTCCTTATCCTTGAGGAGATCCTCATAGTCTCTCTTAGTTTGTTGCAGTTCCCTATTGAACTTTTCATGCCTCTTTTTTGCCTCTTTCAGGGTGGATAGCTCCCAGTCTTGCTGGTACAGAGAGTCCACCAGCCGCTCCTTCTCCTACATTAGAGGCTTTACTTGGTCCTGGAATTGCTGCAGCTCCCTCATTAGTTCACCATGCTACTTCTTGGATTCACACAGCTCCCTGTTGAACTGTTCGCGCAGTCGTTCTAGGTCTTGATTACATCCAGAAACTTCATCCTGTAGCGCCCCTTTTAAGGCAGATAGCTCCCTATCCCTCTGGAGTAGACCCTCATCCAGCCTTTGCTTCTCCTGCATCAGCTCTAACTGTACCAGGGAGAAATGATCTTTCATCTCGCACAGCTCATCTTCAGACATCGCTTTGTCAAACTGCAACCGAACAACCTCCTCTTGGGTTCTGCGGAGGTCCTCTTTAATTTTCTGGAACATCTCCTTCCATTTGTTGATTTCCTCGCTGCTAACCTCCAGTTTTTGCTGCCCATCACTCTGACACTGCTGCCTGATAGGCTCCAGCTCTTGATCATGACTGGCCACCTCCTCTTTCAGGGCTGTCAGATCCTGATCCTTCTGTCTCAGTACTGTACCGGAGGTTGCTACTGGCAATGTCACCTCCTCAACAGCCTCTAAAGGAAGATCCACACTTGGAACAAAGGCACACAGCATTACATTTTCTTTATTTTCACTTTCAGCAAAGACTACAGGAGCAACCTTTTTGTGGCCCTTACGACGTCGATGACGAGAGGGGGACTTTCTCCCCTCGTCTAGCCCCTCCTGACTGAACTCTCTTTCTACTTTCATAGCGTCACCGTCAGTTGTGGGGTCTGTGTCACTCCCCATGGTGTCGTGGATCAGCAAGTCACCTCCCACCTTGACATCAACCCCTTCTAGTGGAGCTACCCCGTTATCAACGGTCAAATTGTCATTTTTAGGCCGTACCAACCCACAACCAGTAACAAATTTTGGTTTTCTATACGCCACGCTCTTTTGAAAATCCGCCCCCTTTTTAGACTCCGCCCCCTTTTGGACAACCACACCTAAAGGGGGTACTTTAACAAAAAAAACCGCAACAGTCTTAGGACTCAGTTCACAACATCTCTTACCAACTCCCCGGGCACTCTGGGACAATACTGGTGCCCCCGGAGAGTTCACAGAATGGTCCACTGCCGCCACTCTATACGGTGCCAATAGCTCCTGCCTTTCCTGCACCATGTCCTGTAGACGTTTCTCAAATACCTGCTGCGATTTTAACCGCCACTTTAATCGCTCATTAGCTTCAGTCTCATTTGCTGCTCCGTTCACAGCAATCGCGGTACGCTGTTCACACTAGACACTTCACACCGCTCTTCCCGGAAAATTTTTCGTAGCCCCACCGACCCACAGCAAACCAGGTTTGGGTGCGATGAAAATTTTCGTAACTCCGCCGAGTTACAGCCAGATGCCTTAATCTTCGTGACCCCGCCGAGCCACAGCAAACCAGGTTTGGGTGCGACGACAATTTTCGTGACCCCGCCGAGTTACAGCAAGATGCTTTAATCTTCATGACCCCGCCGAGTCACAGCAAGATGCTTGCATCCACACTAGTCGTCCTGTGCCGTTACCCCTAGCAACCAGGCTGCAGTTGCCCCTAGCAACCAGGCTGCAGTTGCCCCTAGCAACCAGGCTGCAGTTGCCCCTAGCAACCAGGCTGCAGTTGCCCGCATTCTCTAACCAATTGTAAGGTAGCGGTATTGATCATGTTGGGGGGCACACACTTCACCGGGTCAATTAAAGCCCACAAGCCACGTTTTTCAGTAAACTAAAGTCCAGCAGTTTATTACACGTCATAAACTGCTTATAACATAGTCCATCTCAGTGGCTCGCAGGAATGTTACACATGTAATGTCCTAGAGCCTTTTCAGTGGCAGCTATGCCCGCTTGGCTTTAGATACAGACTTCAGCAAGGTACAACATCAATGTCCATATAAAGAACCATTTTTACCTTTGCCGGGTCTTAGCTGCTTCTCTCAGCTCTGCTCTGCCACAACTGTGGCTTTAAGGCTTCCCAGCCGTGGTCTCCAAGCCGCGTGCCTTCCAGGGCTACTGCGTCCCAAACACAGGGATCTAGCTTCTTGCCTCACCAGGCCTCTCCAGGCCTCTCTCTTCCAGCCTCTCCAGGCTAATGGTGTCCCACACACAGGGATCAGGCCTCACGCCTTTCACACCTGTTTCAAAACTACCAGGGTTTATATATCAGTCTGTGCACACAGGACCTGTGATGATGTCACAGTCATGTGATCAGTCACCTGATGGGAGGTAGATGGTCAGCCAGAACACACCCCCTGGACATTTTAGCAATGCAGCAAGGCGCTGCATTGCAAGGCGCTGCATTACAAGGTGTATATCAGACCTGGCGCCGCCATGCTCGTCACAGTCACTCCGGATCAGACAGTGTAGGGAGAGCTGCTGCTGTGTCAGGGAGAGATTTGCTTGTGTATTAGGTAGTGTAGGGAGAAAAAACGTACATTACACATATCCATCTTAACAAACAGTCCTTTTGAGGACTAACTAATCCGTCTGCAGAGATATCAGTCAGGCAGTGTATATAGCAGACTGCAGTGCACATAGCACAAGAGGCTCCATTCCAGTTCTGTCGGCTGCTGCTGTTAGATATTTCTGGAAATAGGCCCAAGTCTCAGGGGCCAGAAATAATTTTTTTTGCATCTCAATCCTCATTATTTGCTTAAAAAGCAATCCAGAGAACACAGTTTTTCTGCGCCATTTGCTTGTTGGCACTGCAGAATAGAGCCAGGTCCTTTCCATATTACAGCGCTAAAAATCTATTTAAAACTGTGTTTTCTCCATCACACGGATCACATACACTGTGTTCCAAATTATTATGCAAATAATATTTTCTCCGATTTTCCCAAATTATCTATATGAATTGCAGTCATTGTAATTTTCCAGTCAAATAACTATTAGAGTACAATTGAAAGGTTTTTGTACAAACTGCCTATGATAACAGTATATTTTTAAAAAAATAAAAAACTCAAACTGCACTCAAAATGCAAGTTCCAAATTATTATGCACAGCAGAGTTTTCAACCTTTTCATTTTAATAAAGAACAAAAAATGGTCATTTTTGAAATTATAAGCATTAGCAGGTTATTACAAACTGAAATCAAACAGTTTTCAACTCAAAACTTTATTCTAGGTGATGTTACATTTGCACATAGGACCGCTTGTTCGAAAGGAGCTTCTGAACTCTCTCGTCCATTGAATTTGTCAGGTTTTGGATGGTTTCTGCTTTAATTGTTTTGCATGAGGACAGAATACCCTCCCAGAACTGTTGCTTAGATGTGAACTGCCTCCTGCCATCATAGACACTCCTTTTGATGATGCTCCAGAGGTTCTCAATGGGGTTGAGGTCAGGCGAGCATGGGTGCCACACCATAAGTTTGTCCCCTTTTATGCCCATAGCAGCCAGAGATGCAGATGTGTTATGTGCAGCATGAGACGGGGCATTATCATGCATGAAATGATCTCGATGGTCCAGATGGATGGAGTGGAGGATGGCTGGTTGATGGACACCCCATGCAAACACGGCTACGGCGCTAACAAGGAGGAGGTGGAGTAATGTTTTGGGCTGGAATCATGGGGAGAGAGATTATCGGTGCTTTTAGGATCCCTGAAGGGGTAAAGATGAACTCCATAATGTATGTTGAGTTTCTCAAACAGCACTTCCTGCTATGGTTCAAGAAGAAGAACTGTGCATTCCGCAGCAAGATCATTTTTATGCATGATAATGCCCCGTCTCATGCTGCACATAACACATCTGCATCTCTGGCTGCTATGGGCATAAAAGGGGACAAACTTATGGTGTGGCACCCATGCTCCCCTGACCTCAACCCCATTGAGAACCTCTGGAGCATCATCAAAAGGAGTGTCTATGATGGCAGGAGGCAGTTCACATCTAAGCAACAGCTCTGGGAGGGTATTCTGTCCTCATGCAAAACAATAGAAGCAGAAACCATCCAAAACCTGACAAATTCAATGGACGAGAGAGTTCAGAAGCTCCTTTCGAACAAGCGGTCCTATGTGCAAATGTAACATCACCTAGAATAAAGTTTTGAGTTGTAAACTGTTTGATTTCAGTTTGTAATAACCTGCTAATGCTTATAATTTCAAAAATGACCATTTTTTTGTTCTTTATTAAAATGAAAAGGTTGAAAACTCTGCTGTGCATAATAATTTGGAACATGCATTTTGAGTGCAGTTTGAGTTTTTATTTTTTTAAAAATATACTGTTATCCTAGGCAGTTTGTACAAAAACCTTTCAATTGTACTCTAATAGTTATTTGACTGGAGCATTACAATGACTGCTATTCATATAGGTAATTTGGGAAAATCTGAGAAAATATTATTTGCATAATAATTTGGAACACAGTGTATACGTTTTCAGAAAATACTGCCATTTCTGGCCTCCATTAAAAAATTTCTTCAGTGTGTCAGCAAATTTTTTGACACTGGTTTTCTGTTCAACACAGATACCTACAGGCCAGGTATTTAAAACTGTGTTTTCTCCGTCACACGGATTACATATACCTTTTCAGAAAATTCTGCCATTTCTGGCCTCCATTAAAAAAAAATTTCAGTGTGTCAGTGAAGCAATTGACATCAGATTGCTGTTCAAAATAGTTACCTACAGGCCGGGTATTTAAAACTGTGTTTTCTCCGTCACACGGCTCACATATACGTTTTCAGAAAATACTGCCATTTCTGGCCTCCATTAAAAATTTCTTTCAGTGTGTCAGTGAAGAAATTCACAGCAGTTTGCTGGTCAAACTACTTACCTACAGGCCAGGTATTTAAAACTCTCTTTTCTCCGTCACACAGATCACATATAAATTCTCTCCAAACTCAGTCATTTGTAGTGAGCGTGGAAGATACTGTCCTCCATTTAAAATGGGCAAGGCAGGTGGCAAGGGATGGGGAACTGGACGTGATGGTAATGGTGCATGCAGAGGCCGAGGACAAGGCCGTGGGCAAGCCGAAATTGTGCCACAACAAACACCCACATCTTCTCGCCTGACCTTCCTGTCCCAATTTCTAGGGGACCGCAGCATACCACTATTGAACCCAGAGCAGTATCAAAAGGTTGTTGGTTGGATAGCGGATAATGCTTCCAGTCACTTACCACCACCACCTTGTCTTCCACACGGTCACAAGAGGTGGATGATGATGAGACACAATTGGCAGAAAGTCAGGAGGAGGACCAGGGTGCGGAAGTGGAAGACAAGGTGGTGGATGATATAGTAACTGACACAACCTGGCAGGAGGACATGCAGAGCGAGGACAGCAGCACACAGGGGGAGGGAGGCAGAGCACCCCAACAGGCAGGAAGAAGCAGTGTGGTGGCCGCAGACAGAAGGCAGGCAACCGTTCCCCGTAACACCAACACGAAGGAAGTTGCCAGTACAACTGGTTGTTTTTTAAAGACTCTGCCGATAACCCCAAAAAGGCCATTTGCACCACCTGCCAGGCCAGCATCAGCAGGGGTGGCAAAACGACCAGCCTGACCACCACCAGCATGATCAGGCACATGGCAGCAAAGCACCCGACTTTGTGGGCTGAACCCCAGGGTCCAGGAACAGTGTCTGTGGGTGGCACCATTGCTTCTTCCGCTGTTGTGCATGCAAGCCAATCCCCTGTCCATGGTGCATGCGAAGATGCCTCCTGCCCTGCACCTGTCATTGCACACTCTCAAGTAGCAGCATCAGGAAGCACGTCCATGTCCTTGTCCCAGCGCAACGTTCTGTTGTCCATACCCCAGTCCTTGGAACGCAAGCGCAAATATGCAGCCAACGCCCCACAGGCCACACTACTAAATTCTCACATTTCACAACTGCTTGCACTCGAAATGTTGCCTTTTAGGCTCGTGGAGACGGAAGCATTCTGCAACCAGATCACGGCGGCCGTCCCTCGGTACTCGGTCCCCAGCCGCCACTATTTCTCCCGGTGTGCCGTCCCCGCATTACACAAGCACGTGTCCCAAAACATTAGCCGTGCTCTCAACAACACAGTTATCGGTAAAGTCCACCTAACCATGGACACGTGGACAAGTGCTTGTGGGCAGGGACGGTACATCTCGCTGATGGCACACTGGGTTAAGATAGTGGAAGCTGAGACCCAGTCGGACCTTGGGACGGAACAAGTCCTCCCGACGCCAAGGATTGCGGGCCCTAGGTCAATCAGGGTTGCCCCCACGGTCTACAGCTCCTGCACCTCCTCCTCCTCAGCCACGTCCTCCTCTTCAGCCTCCATCTCCGAAATGACCACATTAGTCACAAGCTGGAAGCACTGCAGCACTGCCTCGGCCAAGCGGCAACAAGCTGTGCTGAAGCTAATATGCTTAGGTGAAAAACCGCATAATGCTGAAGAGTTGTGGTCAGCTCTGAAAGAGCAGACAGATCTGTGGCTCACACCGCTGAACCTACAGCCAGGCATGGTCGTGTGTGACAATGGCCGGAACCTGGTGGCGGCTCTGAGGCGAGGCGAACTCACACACGTACCATGCCTGGCCCATGTGCTTAACCTCGTGGTTCAGCAGTTTCTTAAATCCTACCTGGAGCTGCCAGATCAGCTTGTTAAAGTACGCCGCCTGTGTGCCCATTTTAGAAAGTCAGCTACAGCTTCCGCCGCCCTTGCAGTGTTTCAGCAGCGTTTGCAGCTTCCGGCTCACAGACTGGTGTGTGATGTCCCCACGCGTTGCTCTATGTGTCTTTAAATTCTTAGTGGGGTTTTCCCAAATTTTGGCAGCCCTTGCAGTCACAGCATGGGCATTACCACTATAGGAGACCCGCTCCTTTATAATGGGAACACTTTTTTTACTGAGACCCTCCTCTGTGTCTCTTCAAAGGGCTATTGAGTTGCGTCCAAATTTTTGGCAGCCCTTGCAGTCACTGGATACAGTATAGGAGACCCACTTGTTAATAATGGGAACAACAAAGCATAGCCGGCTGATGGCTCTCTAACAATAGGTAGGGCCGACTGCTGGCCTTTTAAGAATAGTAAGGGCCTTCTGATGTCCCCATAAAAATAGGCTTTATGACTTTCAGAGTCCCTCCATTATAAATAAAACAAGATGTGTCTGATGATGTGTCACGCACCACATTGCCAGATAAAGTTGTAAAATGTTAAAATGACATTTCCAGGTGAATGCATTTGTCTTAAAAAAAAAGGTAAAAAAAACAAAATAATAGGATCTTTCTTTAGTATAAAAAACAGCGTCACCAATTAAACAACAATGTAATCACATTGTTCAACTCATGCACCTCCTCCTCCATCTCCGAAATGACCACATCAGGCACAAGCTGACAGCACTGCAGCACTGCCTTGGCCAAGCGGCAACAGGCTGTGCTGAAGATAACATGCTTAATGCTTAATTGACAAACCACCCAGTGCTGCAGAGTTGTTGAAAGCTGTAACACAACAGCCTGATCTGTGGCTCTCACCGCTGAACATTCTGCCAGCCTTGTTCGTGTGTGACAACGGGTGGAACCTGGTGACGGAGAAATGACAGCCGGGGTAGATACAGTTTCCCTCTATGCCAGTCCTTTCACCGAGCTAAAGAATATGGCTGTAGTGAAATACAACTCCCACTGAGAAGCTGTTTTCAGATTGAAAAACATTGTGCCCACCAGAGGATTTGATTCTGAGGGCTAACCTTTCTCCCCCGCTCAAGAGCCCCATAGCAGATGCAAAGTTTGCGCTATCATGAACTCTCCTGAGGTAGAAGCCAAGGCACACCAGAGGATTCTCTGGTGGGACCGTCCAACCCTGCCAAGAAGCTGTCCTGGCTAAGAAAAATGTGTGGAAAGGTTCCCGGACACTCTATGGCTGCTTTTTCACTGAGGAGGAAACACACGGGGAGAACATACAAAGTCCTTGCAGATGTTATCCTTGCTGGGATTTGAACCAAGGATCCCAGTGCTGCAAGTCTTCAGTGCTAACCACTGATCCAATGTGCTGCCGTTCACCCTCTAATATATAACAGGCTGGAGAAACTTGCACCTACTGCCACTCTATCTTCAGCTCCTTTGTGAGAAAATGTATTTGGGCAGCCACTCAGTCTATCAAATAAAATTCCTGAGAAGGAAATTGGGGATGGCTTCGCTACTGGTACTGGGGGCAGTGCTAATACAATGGCGTCGTACCATAGTTTGCTGGAAATATTACAGGCTGGTAGGAGGCAAGCAAATTCCCACAGAAAAGTACCAGCAGTAATGTTCAGGGACCCGCGCTTGTAGAAGACGGAGACAACACCGAGAGAAATAGTGACGACTGAGGACCGAGTATGGACACGAGGCATGAGGCATGTTATTGTGAAAAGCTTCCGCCTCCACGAGCCTAAAAGGCCACATTTCAAGTGAAAGCAGGACTTCCTGTGAGAAATGACACGCAGGGTAGGTAGGGTTTCCCTCTATGCCTGTCCTTTCACCGAGCTAAATACAACTGTCAGCAAAAAAAGTTGTGGACTTGCTCCGTACTGTCCCTGGCCACATTCACCTGTCCACGTGTTTCTGGTTAGGCGGTCCTTCCCAGTAAGGGCACTGGGGAGGGCACGAGTAATGTTGTGGGACCCGTGCTTGTGGAAGGCAGAGGCTATACCGGGAAATATAGTGGCGGCTGGGGACCGAGTATGGACACCCGGCTGCCTCCGGCATGAGGTTATGAAAAGCTTCCTCCTTCATGAGCCTAAAAGGCCACATTTCAAGTGCAAACAGCTGTCAAAAATTTTGCAGTATAGTATGACAGCCTGTGGGTGGGTGGATGGGTGGCTGGCTGCATACTTGCGCTTACATTCCAAGGAATGGGGTAGGGACAGCAGAACGCTGCAGTGGGACAAGGACGTGGATGGTGATTGTTGCAAGTCTTCAATGACAGGTTCATGGCGGGAGGCTTCTTCGCATGCTCTAAGGATCACTTATGATGGGCACACTTTTAGGCAGTGACCTGGGAGTCAGATATGCTTCCAGAGGTCGTCCCCATGCTGTTCCCATGTCTTTTCAGCACTGTATGCATGTGTCTGATTACGTGTCACACACCACATGGCCAGATTAGGTTGTAAAATGTTAAAATTAAATTTCCTGGTGAATGCATTTGTCTTGGTTGAAAGCAATGCAAAAGTACAAAAACGCATCAAAAACGCTACGTGTGAACATAGCCCAAGGTGTGGAGGAGTATTTTTGTTTTTGGTGATTTATTTTGCTGTATATACATTGTACATGTCATGGAAAGGATGTTCCTTAACATATTTCCCAGGAAAATGCATTTTGGTTTCGTTTTGGTATGTTTCATTGTGAGTCTGCAAATGTGGCATAATACCTCTGACAACGTTGTTGACAGAAGTGACCTGGGAGTCAGAAATGCTTCCAGGGGTCTTCCCCATGCTGTCCCATGTCATTTGAGCACTGTTCCCATCGATTTGGGCAATTTTTAGGCCCTCTGCAGACCGCCGGGGGGAGCCGCCTGAAAAATGCTTGAGTTTCCCATAGACTTACATTGGGCTCGTGTGCTCGGGTCGAGCACCTCAGTATTCCAATTTGCTCGACCCGAGCAACAAGTACCCGAGCATTCTAGTGCTCGCTCATCACTAAGTTCCAGTGCTCCTGGTCAATCAAGCACAATGCAGTCTATTTCAGCTGGCTTTAAGCGTAGTTCTGTTCCGGGATGTATCTGGAACTGAGCTGCTCCAGTGTGGTATGATGTCATAGAAAGGAACAGAGACTGATTATAGTGCAGACCTCATACCAGAAAACAGCCGTGTGCTTGTGTGTTGGTAACAAAGAGAAGTGATTTACTGTAGGATAGGGCTGTATATAGAGAGGCTAAGAGGGGTGATGTATGGCAAGATGGGGCTTTATATATAAGGGCTGAGCGGGGTGATATACTGCAGGATGGGGCTGTGTTTAGAGAGTCTAAAAAGAGAGACATAATGCAGGATGGGGCTGTATATAAGGAGCTGAGAGGAGAGATGTACTGTAGAATGAGATAGTGTGTAAAACAACTGCAAAGAAGAGACATACTACAAGATGGGCCTGTATATAGAGGTGTTGAAAGGAGTGATTTACTGCAGGATAGTGCTGTGTATAGGGTGCAGAAAAAAAGAGATATACTGCAGGATGGGCGCTGTATAAGGGACTGAAAGAAGAGATATACTGCAAAATTGGACAGTGTGTGCAGAACCTGAAATTAATGATATCCTGCAGGATGGGATTGTGTATAGGTTGGCTAAAAAGAGTGATATATTGGGACTGTATACAGAGTGGCTGATAGGAGCAATATACTCTGTAGAATGGGGCTGTCTACAGAAGGGCTGAAGGGAGTGATATACAATAGGATGTGGCTGTAAATATAGGGGCTGAGAAGAGTTGAATTTTGTTTGTTGTCTCCTGCTGAGTGATCAGTAACATGAAACTCCAGATGCTGCTATGTTGATGCATATAACATGAGATTATCCTCCTGCCATATGCATCAACAGAGCAGCATTTGTCATTTCACAACACTGATCGCTCAACAGCAGGCAACAGCTCTGCACTGTAGGAATCCAAATTCCATTATGGAAAAGTGCTACCGAGTAGGGCTCTTCTATAAACTAGTTAACAATTATGTAAAACACAGAGATGAATCTAGGTTTTCTGGCACCTGGGGCAAAAATTCAGTTTGGCCTGTCCTCCTAAACATAGCTTAAAGGGGCTGTCCACTACTAGGACAACCCCTTCTTACTAAATGTTCAGCCCCAATAAAATAAAAAAAAAACTACACTCACCTTTCGTGCCGACTGTGTTCCAGCAGTGTCAGCACGTGCGGTCCCCGGGCTTTGATGCGGTGGCGTGACACGTGATTCCGGGTGCCCAATCAACGCTGGCGTCACTGTCTCCGCTTTCGGACAAACTGAACATGAAGAGGAAGTCCAGAATCAGCTGCAGCCCTGGCACCTCTTCATGTTCCGTTTATCCAAAGGCGGAGACAGTGATGCCAATGCTGATTTGGCACAGGGCATCACGTGTCATTCCACCGCATCACAGCCCCAGGACCGCGAGTGCCGACAGCGCTGGAACGGAACCGGCACGGGAGGTGAGTTTATTTATTTTTTTATTTTATCGGGGCCGAACATTTAGTTTAAGAAGGGGTTGTCCTAGTAGTGGACCACACATTTAAGTGGTTTAAGTATTCATCATATGACCACTTATATGTGATTTGCACACTTACAGTTGTGTGCGAACTAGCTTCTCTTTCTGATTCTCTCAATGTTCAGAAACATACTACAGCCCCTGCTTCACTCTTACCTCTTTATAAATCACTGGTGAGGCCACATCTAGAAAATGGGATCCAGTTTTGGGCTTCACATTTTTAAAAGGATATTCAGAAGTTAGAGTCAGTTCAAAGGCGGGCAACTAGATTATTACAAGGGATGGAGGCCTGTCATATGATGAGAGATTGCAAAAGCTGGGCTTGTTTAGCTTGGAAAAAAGACGTCTCAGAGGAGATCTCATTTCTATGTATAAATATATGTGTGGTCAAAACAAATGACTGGCACACGATTTATTCCTTCCAAAGTCCATACTAAGGACCAAGGGGCACTCATTACGGGTGGAAGAAAGGCGATTCTGACAGCTATATAGGAAAAGGTTTTTACAGTTAGAGCAGTCAGATTGTGGAATGCCCTACCACAAAACATAGTAATGGCAGACACTATAACAACTTTTAAAAAAGGGCTGGATGATTTCCTCAGTACACATAACATTGTGGGTTATAGTTAATTTAGTGACAAAATGTATAATTGGTAGAGAAAGGTTGAACTTGATGAACCTAGGTCTTTTTTCAACCTATGTAATTATGTAACTATGTAAGAAACCTAGTCAGCAGGTGACCATAAGTATGAAAAACGCAGATGACTGGGTCATGTCACGAACGTCTGAACTGTCAAGCAGAACTGAATCCTGACAGTGAGTATATTACATGCTGTTAGGATTGGGCATTCCTTATTGCTTAATTTTACATTTAAAGGGGTTGTCCAGGTTTGCAATGAAAGTCTGCCGTCACCCTATGTGACAGCAGATGTCTGACAGCTTGTGCACTGTACATTGTCAGGTTTCTCCCATGCTGGTGGCAAGAGTGGGTGGTCATGTGACTGCAAGTATGCGATTTACATAATTGCAGCTATATCCCAACTAGACATGCACGGCATCACTTAAAGCAAGTGACTTGAGCAAGGCAGCGAACTTCTAGTCAGCACTTGACCCCATGTATGCAAATTACATACTTGCGGTAGCATGACTGCCATTGGAGAAACCTGACAGCGTGCAGTGCACATGCTGAGAGGATTCAGAAGTCTTCAGTCTTCAGAGTGACTGCACAGTTCCATCACAAACCTGGACAACTCCTTTAATACTCATAACATAAAAACAAATGTGGTAACACTTCCCTTGTCAGACGGCACAACGCTTTATTAATATAGCCATGTATTACGTAGTCTTACAAGTTATGGATTGTTAAATGTGTACAGGTTCAGGAACAATAACAGCACAGGATTACATCGCCAGAATCACCAACAGTACATACATACATCACCAGAACCACCAGCAGTACAGAAATACATCAGTAGAACCCTCACCAGTACCGAATTACAGAATCACAACCCCCATCAGCACAGAAATACATCACCAAAACTGCCAACAGTATAAGAATACATTGCCAGAATCACCATCAGTACATCAATACATCACCAGAATCACCATCAGTGCAGAAATACAACACCAGAGCCACAATCAGTGCATGAATACACTACCAGAACACCCATCAGTAAAGAAATATAGCATCACAACTTCCATAAGTACAGAAATATATTACCAGAACCACCATTAGTACAGAAATACATCAACAAATCCACCATTAGCACATGAATACATCACCAAGCTTACCACAGCAGTCAATTGTAATGTCTGGTCAGTCCCATATACAATTGTATTGCATGAATCTAGAATTTCGAGTAGGTCCTTAACAATGGTAAGTAGATATTAGGACTTATTTTTATCAGCAATCCTCTTACTACATACCATACAGGACCCATAGTATTGATGAAATGTATTCAGTATCAAAAATAAACTTTTACAATACTGGCGTAGTACTGCTGGAAACCAGTGGCCGAAGGAGCACAAGCAGAACAGCAAGCAGAAGTAAAAGTTCTTGTAGTTAGAAAAAGAAGTTGTAGGAAACAATCCATACATAGGTGAGAGCAATTTAGGTAAGAATATTCAGGAGTTTGGAGACTGTAAACTAGGCTAACAGCTAGACACAATACTCAAGCAATGAGTGAGCGATCCATGCGGCTTTAAGTAGGCCCAAACAGGAAACAAGATGGATCCCACTGGTTCAGAATCTGCCATCTTAGTAAAGGGCAATTGCAGAACATAACAGCAGCCTCCAGTGGTAAGGAGTGGGATTGAAGCACAATTATTAAGGTGAACAATAGCCGCCACTAGTGGTCAAACTATAGAAGGACAACTGGAATTCTGACATAAACATTTACATCCAGGAACCTTATAGGTTACATCTTAGCTGATTGGAGTCATTCTTTTTCTTTTCTTCTCCATCTTGTCCAGACACCATAATGAATTTTCATATCCTTAGTTCATCTCAGCAGACTTCCATCTTATACAGTCTTCTGCCGCATATCCCAAAATGGTGCCCTTAAAAACAGCAGCATGATTATAATGCTCCTGAATAAAAATATCTGCCCTATTACTTGGAATAAATGACTGCCCTTCACTGTATTTTCAGCACAAAATATGACTCCCACACTGTACCTCTCCTTTCAATATTGGGCCCTCTATTTACAGTGTCTCCTCACATTGTGTCCCCCCTATACTGCCCAGTCTCTCTACTGTGCCCCTCCTCACACTCTCACCCTCTGCATACTGTCCCCTGCATACTATGACCTCCCCCATGCTGCCCCTCTCTATACTGCCCCTACAGTATACAGTCTTTTTATTGTGCCCTAAAATGCATTTCTCCCCACACTGTCCCTTCACACTCCCCCTACTGACCCCTAAAACATTTCTTTCCCATACTGTCTCCTTACACATTTCCCCCTCCCTCCCCATACTGTCTCCTCACACATTTCCCCTTCCCTGCCTGTCTCTAGACACATTTCCCATCCGCTCCCCATACTTTCTCTTCACACATGCCCCTACTCCCCATACTGTCTTCTAACATATTCTCCCCTGCTCTCCATACTGTTTCCTCACACTTCCCCCTCCCCATACTGTTTCCTCACACATTCTCCACATTACGCATAATGTTTCCTCACACATTATCCCCTCGCTCCCACTACTGTTTTTTCATATATTCCCTCCTTTCTCCCCATACTGTTTCCTCACATATTTCCCCTTCTGTGTACTGTCGTCCTATGCATTCCCCCCTTCCCATAATGTTTCTCAAACTCCTCCTCCCCATACTGTCCTCTCAAAAGATGCCCCATTAAAACAGATCTTCTCTTTCTTCAGCTCCATTGGAGTGCTTACTGTACTGACGTTCACAACCTTTGTGGTGCATGAGAGTTACGTCAGCAGCATGATCTGATAACCTGATCATGGTGCTGAAATCGCCCTGACCCAGAAATACCGGCGATCAGGGCTTCAATTGTACTCGTCCCTGAAAAATGAGAGTACAATTGATTGGTGGGTGCTGGCATGTTACAACTTCTCTGACCTGGATGTCAGATTAACAGCCAGCACAAAGAATGGCCGAAATCCACTATGTGGGCGGCAAAATGCAGCTGCCTGGAAGACACCTCGGACCGCCTCATCAAGCGAATGTTACCCCTGCAAGTACACTTAGTATATGGCAGAAGATAAAATCGGTTAGGTAGGGTTCTGTACAGGAGCAGCCAGTGCACAGAAGCATAAGATGAATTCTACACCTAGATTAACTTGATGATAACGCAAAGTGATGGGGCTAGTCAAGAGCACACAGGAGAGGGAGGGGTCTGCTGCACTCAAAAGAAGCAACGTGCTGCTGGGAAATGTAGTTTTAGCACATAAGAATAGAACCGCCCTTTCAGCTATGTAAAACTGGATGTAGAGAGGAACAGATAAAGATCAAAAAGGTGCAAGAAGGAAAGGTTAAGTTGGGCTTAAGCTGTATAATAAAAATAAGTATGCATTTGCTGTGCTTTGTGAAAAAATAATATGATTGTAGGAATAACCCTTTAAAAGGACTTGTCACCAAATCAAAAGTGTCCAGTTTTTGCTCTTATTTTATTGCCACTCCTCCCCTGAGTATTCCATTTTTTTTTTTTTTAAATCCACCAAACAGCTTCAGAGATATGGGCCTTTTTATGTTGTGTTCATTTTTATGGTCTTTACTAAAGGGGTGTTGCTCACAGGTTAATAATGCAGAGCAGCCTAACAACAAATCCCCAGATAATCCTGTGAACTTCACCCTCTTCGCAAAGACCATAAAAATTAGCACTAAATAAAAAGGCTCAAATTTCAAGAACCATATAGTGGATTTAAAGAAAAAAAAACAACTGAATACTCAGGGTAACAGTAGGAAAAAAATAAGAGCAAAAACTGTATACTTTTGATCTAGAGACAGGTCCTCATTAAGAGTTAAAAGTGCAGTTGACTACAATGTAACAGATTTCTACAATATTGTATATATGTAGCCATTCCAGTTTGGGGAGAGGCAGGGTGTAATGTTCTTCAATCTGAGAAATGTCATGTTCTGACCACATCAATATATACTGATTAGTCATACATAGTGTGAATCATATTGGCAGCACAATTTTTAAACTTTCATTTTAGTAACTTTGAACCTCACGTGATCCTCACACTGCATATGATCAGCTCCTGTTGCATACATGCATCAATATGGACACATTTTTGGACAGTTCCTATGCATTCAAGACAGACTACTCTCAGTAATGATCGAGCACTGAAATGCTCCAGTGCTCGGTACTCGAATCGAGCAGGTCGGGCGCTCCGACGGGTATAATGGAAGTCAATCATTTTTCCAGAAAACCCTTATAGGAGGGTGGCGGGGCAAAAAAATCGCTGAAATGGATGGATACAGTGCTCAAAAAGAATGAGAACAGCATGGGGAATACGCCTGGACACATCTCTGAAGCCCAGGTCGCTGTTGAGAACAATGTTGTCAGAGGTATTACTCCACTTTTACTGACTGACAATAAAACATAAAAAAATGAAGATAAAATGGATTTTACAGGAAAAAAAGTTAGGAAACATTCTTTCCTGTATAATGACTTGTATATAAGACAAAATTAAAAGAAAAAGAAAACCCGCCTCCTCCACCCCTTTATAGTCGGGCCATCTCTCACCTGCACTGTTCTGGCTTCCAGAGTGGTGTCCCATGCCCCCCTGCAAAGTGGGACAGGAAGCAAGGTCTCATGGATGAGCATTTCTGTTGTGCTCCCGCAGCAGGCATAGTTTCACCTGGCCCATGGCCTCCGCCTCTGTGTGTACCATCATCAGCACGTCCACTTCCCCATCCTTTACCGCACATATTGCACATTTTAATTAGGTATATAATATATGCCTCAAAACTTTCCAGTATTAGTAGCGAAAAGAAAATATGTAGCCCTAAAAAGACTTTTGTTTTTAAGTTGCAGCAGCACTATACCTATAGAAGCTCTGTAATGCAATAAACCCTGCCTATATGCCTCTAAACCAGAACTATCCCTACTCCCCCAGCTGTCCCTGCACTGAATGCAGGTAACAGAGGTTTTACTAGAGAAAGGACAGTATGGAGCCCTGATAAGAGCTTTTGTTTTAATTGTGCAGCAGCAGTACACAAGTACTGCAATAGCAAAATTGAAAATTTCTACATGCCTGCTCTAAAATAAGCTCTCTCTCCGATAACAACTCTCCCTGAACTGCTTCCAGAGGAGAGTGTGCCGAGCATCGCGTCACCGGTTTTTATATAAAACTAGATGACGCCATTTTGCCGGCCAATCACATTAATTCTAGTAGCCAACATGGCTATGGCATTACCGTGTACGGCAGGCAATCTTCGCATGTTTATTGACTGTCTAACAGGCGCGAAACATGTGGGGCGGGAACTCGAGCATGGCGCTCGAGCACCCACGATACTCGATTGAGTATCGAGCGTAAATGAGCACCCCGATGCTCAATCAAGTATCGAGCAGTGCCTAGCATGCTCACTCATCACTACTCTCAGTCATTCAAAGTGGAAAACACTGAATACTGTACACAAAGGGGCTGAAAGGAGAGATACTCTGCAGAATGGGGCAGATAGAGGGGCTAAAAGAAAAGATACTCTGAAGAGTGTGTACAAAAGGGCAAGAAGAGAGATACTCTGCATGATGGGGCAGAAAAAAATTAAGGGAACACTTAAACAAAATAATATAACTCCAAGTAAATCAAACTTCTGTGAAATCAAACTGTCCACTTAGGAAGCAACACTGATTGACAATCAATTTCATATGCTGTTGTGCAAATGGAATAGACAATAGATGGAAATTATTGGCAATTATCAAGACACACTCAATAAAGGAGTGGTTCTGCAGGTGGGAACCACAGACCACATCTCGGTACCAATGCTTTCTGGCTGTTGTTTTCATCACTTTTTAACGTTGGTTGTGCTTTCACACTCGTGGTAGGATGAGACGGACTCTACAACCCACAGAAGTTGCTCAGGTAGTGCATCTCATCCAGGATGGCACATCAATGCGAGCTGTGGCAAGAAGGTGTGCTGTGTCTGTCAGCGTAGTGTCCAGAGGCTGGAGGCGCTACCAGAAGACAGGCTAGTACACCAGGAGACGTGGAGGGGGTCGTAGGAGGTCAACAACCCAGCAGCAGGACCGCTACCTCTGCCTTTGTGCAAGAAGGAACTGGAGGAGCACTGCCAGAGCCCTGCAAAATGACCTCCAGCAGGCCACAAATGTGCATGTGTCTGCACAAACGGTTAGAAACCGACTCCATGAGGGTGGTATGAGGGCCCGACATCCACAGATGGGGTTTGTGCTCACAGCCCAACACCGTGCCGGACGCTTGGCATTTGCCACAGAACACCAGGGTTGGCAAAGTCGCCACTGGCGCCCTGTGCTCTTCACAGATGAAAGTAGGTTCACACTGAGCACATGTGGCAGATGTGACAGAGTCTGGAGATGCCGTGGAGAGCGATCTGCTGCCTGCAACATCCTTCAGCATGACCGGTTTGGCAGTGGGTCAGTAATGGTGTGGGGTGGTATTTCTTTGGAGGGCCGCACAGCTCTCCATGTGCTCGCCAGAGGTAGCCTGACTGGCATTAGGTACCGAGATGAGATCCTCAGGCCCCTTGTGACACCATATTCTGGTGCGGTTGGCCCTGGGTTCCTCCTAATGCAGGACAATGCCAGACCTCATGTGGCTGGAGTGTGTCAGCAGTTCCTGCAAGATGAAGGCATTGAAGCTATGGACTGGCCCGCCTGTTCCCCAGACCTGAATCCGATTGAGCACATCTGGGACAGATGATTTAGCCCAGGTCTGGGAGGAGATCCCACAGGACACCATACGCAACCTCATCAGGAGCATGCTCAGGCATTGTAGGGAGGTCATACAGGTATGTGGAGGCCAAACACAATACTGAGCCTCATTTTGACTTGGTTTAAGGACATTACATCAAAGTTGGATCAGCCTGTAGTGTGTTTTTCCACTTTAATTTTGGGGGTGACTCCAAATCCAGGCCTCTATTGGTTAATAAATTTGATTTCCATTGATGATTTTTGCGTGATTTTGTTGTCAGCACATTCAACTTTGTACAGAACAAAGTATTCAATGAGAATATTTCATTCATTCAGATCTAGGATGTGTTATTTGAGTGTTCCCTTTATTTTTTTGAGCAGTGTATATAATGTGAAGTGTACTGACATACAGCCTGTGCAGGACTGCGACAGGCACCTGGCTCTAATATTATCCTTAAGAGGACTCACTGACTCTATTCATTTCAGTTATTTCATTTCCAAGAAAAGCCTTCTTTGTTTAATGAGTATTTCAACAGATCCTTCCCAGAGTCATTAGCAGTAAGAGGAAACCTAGAAGATTGTCAACAGGTAAGCTACATAGCAGCCTAGAAGAAATGAGGAATAATTCCTTTGGGTTTATTCTTAATAGGTGGCTAATTGAAGACACATAGTCCTGCTTGTTGAAATTTGGGGAATTAAGTTATGTAACAGATGCCTTATGTGTCTCATCTGCTGGTGTTCTGTTAATGAGGACTGTTTGGTTTCATTCCACACCCATAAAACTCTGGTTGGATGTCAATGTTAATTTGTTTCAATGATGAGGAGGAAAGGAGGTACATTAGGCAATAAATTCCTCCTCACTATCCTGTGTGAGCTCATGCCTCAGTTCTTGGCTTCCTACATATTTATAGTGCTTTCCCATCTTCTCTATGGAGTGGAAGAAGGGTGGGGAGTAAATAAGAGGGGAGGGAGAAGGGGTGGGAGAGTCATTCAATTAAATCCCCCATTGTGTATACTGAAGAAGAGAGCAGACATTAAAAACTCTTTCTAAAGAAGGGAAAGGGAAGCTTGCAGGAGGTGAGTACCACTAACTGTTACTTGTCCTTGTATTGCACAAGTGTCTGGATGTAGGAGAGGATCCATAAAGAGTCATTTAACTGTCTGCCTTTTCACAGCACAGGTAAGTACCTATTTGCCTTACATAAATTGCTGAAATAGAACAAGAACCTTAGACTTCAGTATGGCTTTAAGTTTACACTTATTGTTTGTTTTAAAAAGGGAAGGTGAATTAATAAGAGGAATTGTGAGATGCCTGCAAATCTATCAATCTATGCATACACTTATGTATTGATGAATGCATTAGGAGAGATGAAAGGGGTGTACTAAATGATTCTTGGCTTTTACTAGATCACTAAAGTAAGAGAGGAGAGTTAACCCTATAAGAAGTATGGAAAAAATAAGAAACAAATGAAAAAACTAAACACATGCTACATTGCCTCCACTCTCTATGCCTAATGACAGTCATTTGGAAAATAAATTAGTGAAAACAAAGAAACTATTCACTTTTAGAAGTTTCCTCTTCTCTGGACATAATATGATGTAAGTTTTTCTATGAGCAGGTTTTATTACCAAATCAATAATTGACCTACTAAGACAATTCTCGATTAGGCTTGATCATCTTTGTTTGGTGAAATGTATTAGCATTGCTATTCAGAATAAAGGCTTAGTTCTCAATCACATGGACTGGAAATCTGATTTTAACAAGCTGTGAGAGGGGACTGCCCATCTGAAACCTGACAGTCTCAGGGAATGACAGCATTTCAGTGGCAGGAAACAAATCCAGATCCTTATTCTGTAGCATTAAACAATGCCTTAAGCTCTGATAATATTTAGGGTAAGCTTAAGGGATGACTAGACTTTGGCTGTTAGTGCCTGGGAATGTTACTTTGTGCCATTTGTTACTCAGGTTTAACTTATTACAAATTTACTTTTTTGTTCAATATATTAGGAGTAAAGTGATGTAAAGATTGGCCATGATTTAGTAGATGAGTAATATCTGAATATTGGACATTTAATAGGAATCACTGGCCTCCAGGCTGCATCATATCGTTTATCCACATAGCTTGTGTTCTATGTTTAGCTGTCTAATTGCGTATTTGAGGCTATGTATGAAGAGGAACACAGATAAATACTGGCAGACAATCTGAAATCTGGCTAAGTGTAAAGGAGATGATATGTTAATGATTTATCAAAGGCTGCGCTGAAATATGACAACCCTTATGTTCACTATGGGATTGATAAAATGGATAAAAGAAGAGGTAACTGAATCTGTTTTGTCTGTACTGTGTTCATCAATGTGTAGCTAGCATAATATTGCAGCTGAGCGCCTCCCTTTAGATCAGCTGTCATTTCATAAAATGTGAATTGAATGTGTTAGTGAATGTGGGAATAAATATGTCTTTTTAGGTCTATATAGAAAAGAGCTGGAATGTCATATACATGTACCATACCTTATGCACCACTGTATGCAAGTCGCTCTTCAGTCCACTCCATTATACTGTATAAGTTTCCAAAAGCTGAGAGCAATGAGCTCTGTGTTGCTGAAGTTTGATGACCAATATATGTTCATCAGCATCTCACAGCTGTTTACTGTGTCCAATTTAGGGTAATGGCTAAGGGTTTAATACACTTGAAACCAGTAGATCTATACTATGCCTTCTCCATGGAGCCTGTAGCCATGCTATGAATTTGGAATTTTAACATTTTTTTTTCACTGGATTACCATTATTTACTAATAAAGAAAATATATATATATATATATATTTTTAAAAAAGTTTGTGAAGCTGGATTTTTTACCTTTTTCTGCTACTGATCGTGTCCAGGCAGACGACTTCCATGCTCCCAACTACATGGGAATCATATGATGGTGAGCTGGATCTTTATCTCATTGTCCAATTTAAATTGTCTATCCCATCTGTCACTTTTTTGATAACTATGTTTTTTAAAAGTAGCAAGCACATCTGCTCAGAAGTTTAGAACAGAGAGAACAATTTTCTATCATGTATGATATTCCATAGAAACTTCATAATCCACAGAAAGACCAGAAGCAGATATTAGGGTTGTAATGTAGTGATGTTTTTGCCTTCTGTAAAGCCTCTTATCAAACCATTATCCCTATATATAAGGATCAGAAGTGGCCAGGTGACTGTAAAGTGGCAGTGATTTGGGGGGTAAGCAAGTGCAGAAGAATGTTACGATGTGTAATGTGGATAGCCCAAGAAATCTGTGTGCAGAGGTTAGGCTAGTCTCTGACAATTCTTAGCTACAGATAATCCAGTTAGTTAGTCGGATCTTGCTTAGAATATATTTTGACACAAGGCTACAAAATGTGGCATCCTGCTGGATGTGCTTTGAGGATTGTCTTAAAAGTGCCTAAGCTGAATCAAAATTGTGTCTTGGAGTGAAGTCCAGCACAGCTACAGAACAAAGTGCAATACAGATCCTCTATATTATGTAAAGATCCATAGAATAGGCTTAAAGTCAATGCTAGAGGTAATCCAGATCATTGACACTTGGATTCTGGAATACATATGCGCAGATGTGCCTTAGTATGCAGAGGGCAGGTACATTAGCTATATAACAAGAGCACGTTGTGAGGAGTCTTGGATTGCCAGCGAAGGAGGTGCAGCTGCAGATTACTTTCCAGAGTGCTCAGTGCTGATCGCAGAGCTCAGTGTGCAGAAAGCTCTGACAGTGCTGCACTGTGCTGCCTATGGGCAGAGCCTGGGCGCTCTCCAAGGTGCTGGAGGGAATCTGAAGGCAGCTTCAAGATACAGCATGCCCAGCCTGCCGCGGGGAGTACAGCACAATCAGGGTAGGTAACCCATCTCCAAGCAGCAGCCTGCCATGTGCTTATGTCTGTGGTTATTATGGATAATATGAGTCCTAGATTTCATCCAGACTCCATCACTGACTTTGATGAAGATAGAAGAGAGTAGAAACAATAGTACATCAGACTGTAGCAAGTGTCAGTTACCCTGTGCAGATCATTAGAAATACATAATTATTCACACATGATAGGCTATAATATTTATTTTAATGGAACAGCATTTTTTAACCTAACAACAATTTTGTAATTATTTTTTAAACAGTCGATATCACTTATATTCCTGGCATAAATAGAGCTGGCTTGTATCAAGAATAATTAAAAAAACATTGTTCAGAATAAAATGCAACATGATGAAAGCTTCATACTTATCCAAGATAAGAAAACAATTCCACTTTCTGAGGGATTTGCTTTCCTTAAACTGTTTTCGTAGAGAGAGGAGCTAGAATAGAACACAATCCAGATTGATCTAAAATAAACTTAGTGTTACTCTATGGGATCCATTCACTTTGTTGTTGCATGCTGATATTTGTTGCTGATCCCATACATTGCTACTGTCATATTGACTAAACAAAATGTATTCTGTAAAATATGTATACCCTATGTATATAGCCTTTATGTTTATCTATTACTATTCAAAGATAGTGTGAACACCTTTTCTCAGATAATATGCATATAATACAAAAAACAGCCATGTAAAATTATAATAAAACTTCCCATGAATTTTATTTTTACTTTTACTTTCACTGGGGAAATAGTGGACCCTACTAGTACTCTAAATAGCACTTTCTTAGGGTACTATTAGTCACCAATATAAATCCTTCCAAATTGGTTGCCCATTTCAGTTTGTGTAAGCTTATTCTTTACAGTCTACCATGAAAGTCCAATGTTTTACAGCCACATGAGAATAAAATTCGAAACTAAAGTTCTAATTTAGATTGTGAGTTACTGCTTTTATGTTGCAATTTATTCCATAGTGCTGGACATAGCAATGGGATAAATACAAAGAGTACAAGTACAATAAACATCAACTAAATGAATAAAAGCCAGATTGAGAGGACAGTACAATGACAGTACAGAATAAGGGGAAAACTGTGCCATAAGGGTTTACAATCTACAACAGAAGAGGGAGGAAAGAATGAGCTGAAATAGTAATGTTATTGCAGTTGTTTGTAGACTTTTTTGGAGGTGAATATTTATGTTTTGAAGGTTTCAATGGTGGGTGAGAGCTTGAGTTGCTGGGGGTAGTGAGTTTCAGTGTATAGCAGAAAAAGTGGCGAAATCTTGGAGATAATTGAGTGCACTAAATAAACCTGACACTGAATACAATGGTTCAGACTCCACAGAAGGTGAATGAAATATATCTTAGTAGAACCAGATGGAATGTGTGTTATCCATTTTGAAGAATAACAGTTGGTGTACATATGTTGAGTAAAACTAAAAAAAATCTGCATTAAAACACAGACAAGGACAAGTAAATGTGGGCAACACGGTGGCTCAGTGGTTAGTACTGTAGCCTTGCAGCACTGGGGTCCTGGGTTCAAATCCCATCAAGGACAACATCTGCAAGCCGCTTGTATGTTCTCCCTGTGTTTGCATGGGTTTCCTCCGGGTTCTCCAGTTTCCTCCCACACTCCAAAGACATACTGATAGGGAATGTAGATTGTGAGCCCCAATGGGAGCACTGGGGTCCTGGGTTCAAATCCCATCAAGGACAACATCTGCAAGGAGTTTGTATGTTCTCCCCGTGTTTGCGTGGGTTTACTCCGGGTTCTCCAGTTTCCTCCCACACTCCAAAGACATACTGATAGGGAATGTAGATTGCAAGCCCCAATGGGGACAGTGCTGATAATGTCTGTAAAGCGCTATGGAATTAATGGCACTATAGAAGTGAGTAAAATAAATGAATAAATCAGCATATACAGAATCAGCCAGCATAACTATCACCCGCACATCACCCAACAAGATGAGCACATTTTCCTGTTTTCCTTGGGTAAATACCAGCAGGAAACTTTCAATGGCACCATTTTTGTGTACCGTATATTGTATAGTTTGGGTTTTGTTCTCCAGACAATAGATACTTGTTCAGATTTAGTAGACTGTGCATTTACATTGAACACAGAACTGCCAGTTTGCTTAGTTACCAATAAAATATGGATTTTCTTTTGCCACAGAATGTTGTCTTTCTTGTTACCAAGAATAAAATTAGCAACATGAGTCATCGGGTTCCATGTAAACTAGTGGTAAATTGCAAAGGGATCTCAGAGTTATATTGCTCCTTGACTTGTTGCATTGTATCACCCACTGTTAAATAAAAACGAACAAGGATTGGCAGAATCTAATTATATCAAAATAGAGTATGGAGAGCGATGTGGGCATTCAATTAGTGTATGAAATGATAAAAGCACTTGATCACCCCTCATATAACTACTCCACTACAATAAACTAAACTCACATTTTCTACAGAAAGGGCTTCAGGTGTCATGTTAAACATTGTAACATACATTGAGCCAAGTTATTTCTAATTAATCTTTACTTATGGCATTGTCTCTCTTGCTGGTAAAGCTAACAACACAGTGCATTAGACCCCAAAGTTCCCCAGCAAGTATAAACCTCTGAACCTCTAAACACTAAATGTGACATAACAGCAGAGATCCAGCCAGTAACTGTATCTAAAGGGCTATCAAAGATAAAGTGGCACAATAATGAGCTGTAACAAGACAAACATAGCACTGCTACATCTAACAAACCAGAACTGCTACATCTGTAGCTGCCACCGTGGTTAGAGAATGGACATGAAACCCATGTGATTTATTTTAAGGTCTTTTGGGGATATGGTGATAGGGTAATAGTTTATAAAAAATCATGATTATTTACATATTGTCCTTTACTACCTCATTATTGAAACATTCTCATCTCGACCAAATATTGTGCGCAGTATAGTCTAACATATAAAGTACAGTAGAGATCATATAGCAGCGTTTCTTTGGCATTATCTTGAACTTAGATGCAGTTAAACAAGAACACAGTTTTTAAAAACTCATCTTTTACCATGTTTCCATCTATAATCACATGCAGAAATAGAAGTGATGTATTTCAGTACAAGTTATTTTGTCATTTAGCACAACCCATCGTGGTACGGTATGTAGTATGTACTTAGTCATAGCACTTTGGGTAAATAGACTAAAATTTCTTTATAGTGTAATTCTGGTTATTGGTAATCAGCACTTGCAAATGGATTTTCAAAGTTAATTTTGACCCCACAGTGAACAGCCTTGCTTAGGCTTTAAAGAGTAACCATTGTTTTAATTTTTATTTCAGAAATCAATAGTGCACATGAAAATAAGCAACTTTGTAATATATCTTATCAGAAAAATGTGCTCCTTTCTCTGCCAGAATTGATCAGTCATTATCAAAATTCTCAATTTCAAAGTAAAATCTGTATTCAGTGAAGATAGACTTTCCCATTACTGAGATAGGAGATGGCATCCGCTCCTGATAAGATTCTAGGTAGATAGAGGGGGAGTAGCTCTGCCATTAGCTCTTCCCTCCTCCCATCTACATAGAATCTTATCATTAGCAGCTGGCATCCCTTTTGAAAATTGTCAACTTGGGGCCAAAGTAACATTTTAGTGGGAAAAAATGGTAATTTTCCATTGACTCAGCCCAATGTTATACAATCGCCTGAGGGTTAAAAATCTACTGCTCTGCAAGATGAATTCCTCAAGAGGTGTAGTTTCCAAAATGGGGTCACTTGTGGGGGTTTCTTCTGTTTTTGCATGTCAGGGGCTCTTCAAATGTGACATGGCATCCGCAATCTATTCCAGCCAAAATTGAGCTCCAGAATTCAATTGGCGCTCCTTCCCTTCCGAGCCCTACCGTGTGCCCAAACAGTAATTTTTCACCACATATAGGGTATTGGTATACTCAGTACAAATTGCACAACAAATTGTATGGTCCATCCTTGTAAAAATGAAATATTTGGAACAAATTTTTGTGGGAGAAATGTATTTCTCATTTTCACAGCTCGAAGTTATAAAATTATGTGAAACACCTGTGGGTTTAAAGTGCTCACCACACCACTAGATCAATTCCTTGAGGGATGTGGTTTACAAAATGGGTGGAGTGTTCACTATTTAGGCACCTCAGGGGCTTTGCAAGTGAGACATGGTGTCTGCTATCTTTTCCAGCCAATTTTGCGCTCCAAAAGTCAAATGGTGCCCCTTCCCTTCTGAGCCCTGCCATGCGCCTAAACAGTAGTTTTCCACACATATGGAGTATCGGTGTAATCAGAAGAAACTGCACAACAAACTCTACTATACGTTTTCTTCTGTTACCCTTGTAAAAATGCAAAATTTGGGGCTATATGAACATTTTTGTGGGAAAAATTAAAATGTTAATGTTTTCCTTCCACATTGCTTTAATTCATATGAAGCACTATAAGGATAATACATTTCTTGAATGTGGTTTTGAGCACTTTGAGGGGTGCAGTTTTTAGAATGGTGTCACTTTTGGGTATTTTCTTTCATATAGGCCCCTAAAAGTCACTTCAAACATGATCTAGTCCCGAGAAAAAAACAGATTTGTACATTTTGTCTCCAAAAATTTGAAATTGTTGATAACATTTTAACCCTTTTAACTTCCTAACAAAAAATTATTATATTTCAAAAATCATGCTGATGTAGAGTAGTCATATGGGAAATGTTATTTATAAATTATTTTGCACAGCATGACTAACTGGTTTAAGGATATAAAAATTGAAAGTTTGAACATTTTAAAAAAAATTCTGATATTTTCCCAAATAAATGCAAAAAATTTTGACCTAAATTTACCACTAACATAAAGTACAATTTGTCACGAAAAAACAATCTCAGTATCACTGGGATTCATTGAAATGTTCTAGAGTTATTAACACATAAAGTGACACTGGTCAGAATTGTAAAATTTGGCCTGGTCAGGAAGGTGAAAACAGGCTTTGGGGCGAAGGGGTTATTGTTTAATTTTTTTTGCTTCTTTTTTGACTGTGTACAAAACTTTTTTTTTCCTTTTTAATTGACGTGACTTTGTATTATGCAAAAGTAATTGTATTTTGGCATCTTTTAGGGGTACATATTGATAACTGGAAAAAATGAATATGTGTTTTATTGTGTATACAGAAAGAATTAGTTTTCACAATTTTTGCTTATTTTTTCAACTGACTAACGCCCAAACAAAGAATATGCAGTGAAACATATGTCAGAATGGTGGATTACTTGGCGAATAATAGGATTACTTTCTTTTGCTGGTATGCATTTATCTAGATATTAATTTCTAACCACAGTGGTAGGAGTGGTAGTTGAGATGGGAGAATCGATTCGAAGGACCCCGGCCCAGCAGCCAGGTCAGTATTCCATGACAGCTGGATGGTAGCACTGCAAATCGCCACTTAGTTGGTGGCATTCCTGGTGGTTTTTTGATTATCCAGATTGGTCTGACGTTATCATTGCTGCGTGATGCACACAACATCTCATCAAAGGAGGAGCCATGTATGCCGTCAGGAAAGTGGTGATTCGCGGGTTCCTGTCCAGGGTTTCCATCCAGGTTTACCATCCAGTCATCATGGAATACTGACCTGGTTGCTAAACTGGGGTCCTGTGAATCGATTCTCCCATCTCTAGGGGGTAGTGTACTACTATTGGAACCATTCTTGTTAGGGGTTTTGCTCCTGTTTACTCATGTTACCTACAGTATATAAACACTGACTAGTTTATGGGCATTTCCTGGGCATTTCCTGCTACATGTGTTTTTTACTGTTGATTTTTTTTTATCTATATTGCTCTCTACTGCTATTTTTCTTTTGCCATTTGTGCATCTGACTATTACTTGACATACTGCATAGGCTTTCATGAACGCCTTCCCTAGTTCAGGCTGCTATATGTATAGGTCTAATTACTTGTGTCACTCTGTATATACTGATTTAAGTGGCCACCATGTTTTTGCTGTCTTTTCTTTAGTGGTTTTATGAAAACAGTGAATTAATAAAGTTGATGCATCATTACCACCAAGTCCTGCATGTTTTCCCTATTGGCGATTTCTAAATAATTTTGTGCATTATGGACTCATCCTGATGGACTTATTAATTGGTACACTCAATACTCAATACACCAAACTTATTACCAAAAACATAGTGACTCGATCAAAGGGGGACAAGGGAGAGGATTAAATAACCAGGATTGGCAGGGGACACCCAATCCAAAGCAGAATGGGACACCCATTCAAGGCTTATTTTACAGCAAAAACACTGTGCTAAATAGAATAAGGCTCCTTAATATCTATTGTCAAAATTGATATCAGCAGTCTTAATGGCTGATTAAGAGTACCGGATGCGCAAGTTACAACTTAACCACTCTGGAGTAAGCTCAAGAATCAGTGTGGATTGCTCAAGCAGTCCAACTAGAACTACTACTTTTTACAGGTAGAAATTATTCAGCTAAAGTATAAATATACAGTATTAAGTCATAAAATAGAATTGCCTTTAAGAAGCAGCGTATGTATAGTCATAAAATATTCTAACCTCTAAAGTCTTGTGCCCAAAGCATCTATCATAGATTAGATATGCATTGTAAGCTCTGCACAGTTAGGTCTGTGTAGGCAGGAGACTAAACCATTTTATTACCAGTATATCTCTGGTGACTCGCAAAGTTCCACTTACCCAATTTTGAATGTTTCATATCCAAAGACATGTTTTTGTAGGTATCTTTAGTGTTCTTCTTAGAATGATGCATTGTCAGCACTTACTTTTTGTAGAAATTATGCTGAACTTTATTAGGAAATTGCAGTTTTATATTTATTACCCACAGTTAATTCTAAATTTCCTTTTGCTATATTTTGTCACAATATATGTATATTGTCTACTTTGTAGAGAAGGGAAAATATTGGTATATACAATGTTCAATGCCTAAAGGTTAATAAAATAATTACATCTGTGATACTGCTGTCTCTTACTGTTGCACATATGAGCAGAATAGACTGAGATGTATATTTTTACTTTGTATACATTTATATATATATATATATATATATATATATATATATATATATATATATATATAATGATGTTATTGCCTTGGTCTCATACATCAGACATTCAAATTAAACGCTAAATGGTGAGAAATGGGAAGCAGAACAGAGGCATGGCTTGGTCTCCTAGACTTGTACAAGATATACCCGAACTATCTAACTCAGATATGAAAAAATATAGATCTAAATTTAGATAAAACAAATTCTGGTTTCCAAATATAAAGTATAGGAACAGCATACTATACAATCTGAGCAGATACAATAGATACGCATAGTTTTAAACACAAATATGATACATTGTATAGAGTGGTATAATACACACATTGTACCAGAATTGAGTTTATGATTTATTACGGCTCATAATTTATGATATCTCAGTGAGTTGATTGTAGTCTTCCAACGCATTGTAGGAAACCTACTGAATTATGGTCAATCGTTGAGTTATTACCGTATATAATAGAAATGGTTCAATAATAAGTACAGTTCTGCTGCTGAACATAAGATTACTGCTGGCTGAACGATCTTCTATTGGAAAGTAACACTGCACATCTCCAACTTAACCCTCACAGCTTCATTAAAAATGTATATTAATCTTCACGGGGGCAGGTGAGATGCACAGCATTTAATCATGTTCAATTTGTTTTCCTCAATGAAATTAGTGCTGATAGTCCCCATAAACATTAGATTTTTTTGGCTGAAAATGTCAAGCTCTGCCAACCAAAAAATATGCATATGGCTGGCTTTAAACGTGGTACATCCTAGGTTCTGCTTTCAACATACACATACTGTATATTAAGAGTTTTCCTAGCTAAAGATGGTTATACACATCTATTTTCCATTCCTTTCTATTATTTTCATTGGTAAAAAGCAACCCTAGCAACCCAGTCTTTTAGGATGCTCCTCCAGCCACTATGGAAAGAGCATGTTCAGGCAAACTAAAAATATGAATTAAGCTCAGACGATACATCCAAAGCTCTGTTCTCAGTAAATTCATTTTAATCTCATGTTTATCAGTTTACTGGGTTATAAATGACAACATGTTTATACCAATTGGGCTACTAACTGGGCCAAGTTTTGATGAGCAAGAATTCTAAATAAAACTCGAAAGAGGTTTATGTTCTATGTCTCTCCATAGAAATTTTTCCATTGAAAAGAGAGAATTTAGCTCTGATGGCAGAGAAACTGAAGCAGCAAGATCTAAAGATGGCCATACACAAAATTAAATATGACGGCTATCTAGACCCATACAAATGCTTAGCACAGCTGTGTTTTGTATGGGGAGATGGGACTAAGCTGAATCTAAACACAACTAACGGCAGCTAACATTATGGAAGAGCAAAACAATTAGGCGTTTAAATTCAGACTACCTGATCTTCCCCCCAACATCAACTATCGGGGAGAATCACGAGGCCCCAATAAACATATGGTTGCCCAATCCTGCTGAAATTGCTGTGTTCAAATTACTTTAATCTAATGTGTATGGATGCATTAAGAATAGACAGATGGCTCCCTGGTAGTCAGTGTGAGTACAACATCTGATTGTCCACGGTCAATTTTACGTAACTCTATATTACAGGTATCAGTTGTTCCAGAATTTGTAAACTTATTGAAGAGTTATCTAGAGTAGTGCAAGAGAAAAGCAGAAGAATTGCAAGAAATGACCAACCAGATTTCATATTCAGCTTTCATATAGAGTCCTTTTGATAAAGAAAGGTGGGAATTAAATTATAGGTGGCATCAAACAGTACATAAGTTTACTTGTGGCTGAAATTGTAGATTTAGGGATGAGTAAGAAACCACTGACATGTATGGAGGTGTTCTGAGGTGTGGTGGCAAATCCAGCCCAATTAAAAGAAAACTACTTAAGAAGGGTTCTCCACATTATTATGCAGGGCACAGTTTTCAAGCAATATGGAAAAGAAAACGGATCTCTCTGCTGCCGTAAAACATCAAATAGTGCAATGCCTAAGGTATAAAAACATTAGATATTTCAAAAACGTAACTTGATCATCGTACTGTGAAAAAGTTTGTGACTGATACAGATCACAGACTGGTTCGTGCAGATAAAGGCATAATGAGGAAGGCTTCTGCCAGAAAAATTCTTTGGATTAAAGAGTGCAGCTGCTAAAATACCATTACAAAGCAGCAAACAGGTTATTTGAAGCTTCTGGTGCCTCTGGAGTCCCATAAAACTCAAGGTGTAAGATCCTCCAAAGGCTACCAGTTGTGTATAAACCTACTAAACAGTGCTCACAAACAGAAACAGTTCCAGTGGGCCCAGACTTATATGAAGACTAATATTAAAACAGTCTTCTTTATTGATGAGTGCCATACAACCCTGGATGGTCTAAATCACATATGTAAAACTCTGGCCCGCGACCCAAATATGGCCTGCAGGGTGAGTATATTTGGCCCGCGATGTCAGGTGGGGCCCTCGATCCCTGCCCAGCATCACGCTTTCAACTGTATCAGCATCCTGGATACCGATACATTTGAAAGCAATAATGGAGGAGGGAGAGTCAGCTGATGCTCCATCCACCATCATTATCTCTCTGAGTCTGACGTCTCAGTGCCATGACTTCATTACAATGCGCCCGCTGTGCCGAGCAGTGAAGAGCTTCAGAGTTCTCGCTACAGAGACAAGAGCAGTGGTGGACCAGGGAAAGGTGAGTATTTTTTTTATGTGGGGCCCATTATTCTGTATGGAGAACAATACAGTACCCTGTTATACTGTATAGAGCACTATGCAGGGCCATTGATCTGTATGGGACACTATGTGGGGCCATTATACTCTATGGAGCACTATGTGGAGCCATTATACTGTATGGAGCACTATGTGGGGCCCATTATACTGTATGGAGGACTATGTGAGGCCATTATACTGTATGGAGCACTATGTGGGGCCATTATACTGTATGGAGCACTATGTGCAGCCCATTATACTGTGGAGCACCATGTAAGGCCATTATATTGTATGAAGAACTATGTGGGGCTTGCCATTACCATTATACTGTAGGGAGCACCATGTGGGGCCCATTATACAGTGGAGCACTATGTGGGCTATTATACTGTATAGAACACTATACGGGGCCCATTATACTGTAGGAGGACTATGTGGGGCGACTATACTGTATTGAGGACTATGTGGGGCCACTTACTGTATGGAAGACTATGTGGGGCCATTATACTGTGTGGAGGACTATGTGGGGTCATTATACTGAATGGAGGACTATTTGGGGTCTATTATACTGTATGGAGGAATAAGTGGGGTCCATTATAATGTGTGGAGGGCTGTGTGGGGATTGCAGTTGGGGAATCATACTGTGATGGGGTCACCATACTTTGGCAGGATCAGGGTTGAGGGGGGGTACAATAGGGTCATTATACAGTGTGTGTGGAGGGTACTGTGGAAGAATTCACTGTGGTGTTATCCCATTGTATTTGGCGGGCACTTTTGTTAGCATCATACTTTATTATCTGTATTATTCAAGTTTTTTTTATCCTTTGCTATTACAGATTTAAATTAGGCTATTGAACCATATGCTTTTTGCTGCTCTTACATAACATATTATATTATTCCATTATTTTATTCTAAGATCTATTAATTAAAATATACTTTGTTCATGGGACAACCCCTTTAAGTTTGTTTGCATGTGAAAAGGTTCATCGTTATATTTGATGATAAGAAAAAACTTCCTCAATTGTGAAATTTTTTTATAAATATCAGTGTTGAACCGCGACTTTGTCCAAGGTTTTAATTTTATTCCTCTGTGTATTTGAGTTTGATATTTCTGGTCTAGCAGGATGAAGTAGTGGATGGTTGGTGGATGGTCATCCTGTCCCAATAAGGCTGCGACGTCGGCAAGGAGGTGGCAGAGTTATGTTTTGGGTCGGAAACATGGGAGAGAGCTGGAAGGTCCCTTTAGGGTCCCTGAAGGTGTGACAATGACTTTGACAAAGTATATAAGAATACCTCTAACTCATTGGCTGCTATGGGCATAAAAGGAGAAAAACCCATGGTGTGGCCACTAGCCTCCCCTGACCTCAACCCTACTGAGAACCTTTGGAGCATCCTCAAGTGAAAGATCTATGAGGATGGGAGGCAGTTCACATCAAAATAGTAACTCTTCTGAAAGGCTATGCTATCATTCTGCAAAGAAATTCAAGCAGAAACTATCCAAAAACTCACAAGTTCAATAGATTCAAGAATTGTGAAGATGATATCAAAGATGGAATCCTGTGTTAACATCTAACTTGGCTTGTTAACGTGTTTATGATTGAAAAAGCTTTTTATTTCAGCAAATGTGACCTCTTAATGCTGCCAATTCAACAAATTACCATTTTCAATTCTTCCACGTTACTGGTAGTACAAAGGCTCTGGAAAAGCACTATGGCTCCACGACCACCAAAAGAAATTCAGCAAATTCTATGCTCCCAAATCCAAATGCCACCCTCCCTTCTGAGCCCCAGTGTGTCTAAACACATTTAGAGTCCACATGTTTGCCATTTCTGTAACGATGAGAATCTGCCTAATTTACTGGTTCTTGTCTCCAAAAGCAAGAGCTGGTCACCACAATGTACTGGTCACTACAATGTATTGGTCACTACAATGGCAGTTTGCTATTTTCACTCAGCAACATCCCGTACTGCTTGTTTATGGAACACACCCATGAAGACAAAATCATCACTATACCTGTAGATAAATTTCCAAAGAGGTATAATTTCCAAAATGGGGTCACTTGAGGGGGAATTCTGCTGTTCTAGCACTTAGGGGCTCTGTATATGGATTCCGCAAACTATTCTAGGAAAATCTGCTCTCCAAGAGTCAAATAGCGCTCCATCCCTCCCAAGTCTCGCCGTGTGGCCAAGCAGTGCTGTACAGTCACATATAGGGTATTTCTTCATTCTGCAGAAATTGTGGGACACCTTTTGGTGCCATTTTTACCAGCATGAAAATGTAAAATCTGGGGCTAAAACAAAATTTTGGTGGTAAAAATGTAATTATTTTTTCTTCACTGCCCAATGGTATAAAATTCTGTGACATACCAGTGGTGTAAATATGATCACTGCACCCCTAGAATAATTCAATGAGAGGTGTAGTTTGTAAAATGGGGTTACTTATGGGGGGTTCTGCTGTTCTGGCACCATAGGGTCTCTACCAATGTGACATGGCACCCTCAAACCAGTCCAGCAAAATATGGAGCTTCTTCCCTTCTGAGCTTTGCACTGTGCCTCAAAAGTAGTTTTCGACCACATACATCGGTGTACTCAAGAGAAATTGCACAACAAATTTTGGGGTAAATTTTCTCCTGCTATCCTTGTGAAAATTAAAAGATTTGGGGCTAAAACAACATTTTTGTGGGAAAAATATATTTTTTCATTTTCACAGATCAACGTTGTAAAATTCTGTGAACAACTGTGGGTTCAAGGTACTCACCACAGGTCTAGATAAATTTATTGAGGGGTCTAGTTTCCAAAATGGGGTTACTTGTGGGGGGTTTCCACTGTTTAGGCACATCAGGGGCTCCCCAAATGTGACATGGTGACCGGTAATTACTTAAACAAATTTTGCATTCAAAAAGTCAAATGGCGCTCCTTCCCTTCCAAGCCCTTCCGCAGTAGTTTTCCTCCACATATTGGGTATCTGCGTACTCAGGAGAAATTGCACAACAAATTGTGTGGTGCAATTTCTCCTGTTTCCCTAGTGAAGATGCAAAATTTGGGGCTATAAAAACATTTTTGTGGAAAAATGTGATTTCTTTTTTTCACGACTCAACGTAATAGACTTCTGTGAAGCACCTAGGGGTTCAAGGTACTCACCACACATCTAGATAAGTTCCATGAGGGATCTAGTTTCCAAAATGGGGTAACTTATGGGGAGTTTCCTCTGTTTAGGCACATCAGGGGCTCTCCAAATGCGACATGACGTCCGCTAATTATTCCAGCAAATTTTGCATTCAAAAAGTCAAATGGCACTCCTTCTCTTCCAAGCCCTGCTGTGCACCCAAACAGTAGTTTTCTTCCACATATTGGGCATCTACGTACTCAGGAGTAATTGCACAACAAATTTTGTGGTGTAATTTTTCCTGTTCCCCTAGTGAAAAATCTAAATTTGGTGCTAAAAAAATATTTTTGTGGAAAAATGTGATTTCTTTATTTTTACAGCTCAATGTTATAAACTTCTGTGAATCTCCTGGGGGTTCAAGGTGCTCACCACACATCTAGATAAGTTCCATGAGGGGTTCAGTTTCCTAAATGATGTCACTTGTGGGGGGTTTCCACTGTTTAGGCACATCAGGCGCTCACTAAACGTGACATGGTGTCCACTAACTGTTCCAGCAAATTTTGCATTCAAAAAGTCAAATGGCGCACCTTCCCTTCCGAGCCCTGCCAAACTGTGGTTTTCCCCCTCATATGGGGTATCCGTGTGCTCAAAAGAAATTGCATAGAAAATTTTTGAGTCCATTTTCTCCTGTTACCCTTGAGAAAGTAAAAAAAAATTGAGTTTAATTTCCAAAGGGTTGCGCCCATTGATGGGGTATGGAGGGTGGAGTAGCCAGGCGTTGTCTAACATGGGTCATGGTTATTGAGGAAACAATTTACACCCTTCAACAAAAATGTCTAGCTGAAATATAGGCAAAACTTTGAAACAACCTACATAAGAACATATATATATATGCTCCGTATTGATTAGAAGCACCCTTTTGAGCTAGTACAGCCATGAGTCTTCTTGGGAATGATGCAACAAGTTTTTCACACCTGGAATTGGGGATCCTCTACCATTCTTACTTGCAGATCCTCTCCAGTTCCATCAGGTTGGATTGTGAACGTTGGTGGACAGCCGTTTTCAGGTCTCTCCAGAGATGCTCAATTGGGTTTAGGTCAGGGCTCTGGCTGGGCCAGTCAAGAATGGTCACAGAGTTGTGCTGAAGCCACTCCTTTGTTATTTTAGCTGTGTGCTTAGGGTCATTGTCTTGTTGGAAGGTGAACCTTTGGCCAAGTCTGAGGTCCAGAGCACTCTGGAAGAGGTTTTCATCCAGGATCTCTGTACTTGGCCGTATTTATGTTTCCTTCAATTGCAACCAGTCGTCATGCCCTGCAGCTAAGAAACACCCCCATAGCATGATGCTGTCACCACCATGTTTCACTGTTGGGATTGTATTGGACATATATATATGCACTGCTCAAAAAAATATAGGGAACACTTAAACAACAGAATATAACTCCAAGTAAATCAAACTTCTGTGAAATCCACTTAGGAAGCAACACTCATTGACAATCAATTTCACATGCTGTTGTGCAAATAGACAATAGATGGAAATTATTGGCAATTATCAAGACACCCTCAATAAAGGAGTGGTTCTGCAGGTGGGGACCACAGACCACATCTCAGTACCAATCCTTTCTGACTGCTGTTTTGGTCACTTTTGAATGTTGGTTGTGCTTTCACACTCGTGGTAGCATGAGACGGACTCTACAACCCACAGAAGTTGCTCAGGTAGTGCAGCTCATCCAGGATGGCACATCAATGCGAGCTGTGGCAAGAAGGTTTGCTGTGTCTGTCAACGTAGTGTCCAGAGGCTGGGGGTGCTACCAGGAGACAGGCCAGTACACCTGGAGACGTGGAGGGGGTCGTAGGAGGTCAACAACCCAGCAGCAGGACCGCTACCTCCGCCTTTGTGCAAGGAGGAACAGGAGGAGCACTGCCAGAGCCCTGCAAAATGACCTCCAGCAGGCCACAAATGTGCATGTGTCTGCAGAAATGGTTAGAAACCGACTCCATGAGGGTGGTATGAGGGCCCGACGTCCAAAGATGGGGGTTGTGCTCACAGCCCAACACCGTGCAGGACGCTTGGCATTTGCCACAGAACACCAGGATTGGCAAAGTCGCCACTGGCGCCCTGTGCTCTTCACAGATGAAAGCAGGTTCACACTGAGCATATGTGATAGACGTGACAGAGTCTGGAGACACCGTGGAGAGCGATTTGCTGCCTGCAACATCCTTCAGCATGACCAGTTTGGCAGTGGGTCAGTAATGGTGTGGGGTGGGATTTCTTTGGAGGGCCGCACAGCCCTCCATGTGCCACTAGGTACGGAGATGAGATCCTCAGACCCCTTGTGAGACCATATTCTGGTGCGGTTGGCCCTGGGTTCCTCCTAATGCAGGACAATGCCAGACCTCATGTGGCTGGAGTGTGTCAGCAGTTCCTGCCAGATGAAGGCATTGAAGCTATGAACTGGCCCGCCCGTTCCCCAGACCTGAATCCGATTGAGCACATCTGGGACATCATGTCTAGCTCCATCCACCAACATCACATTGCGCCACAGACTGTCCAGGAGTTGGCGGATGCTTTAGTACAGGTCTAGGAGGGGATCCCACAGGAGACCATCCACAACTTCATCAGGAGCATGCCCAGGCGTTGTAGGGAGGTCATACAGGCAAGTGGAGGCCACACACAATACTGAGCCTCATTTTGACTTGTTTTAAGGACATTACATCATAGTTGGATCAGCCTGTAGTGTGTTTTTCCACTTTAATTTTGGGGGTGACTCCAAATCCAGGCCTCCATTGGTTAATAAATTTGATTTCCATTGATGATTTTTGTGTGATTTTGTTGTCAGCACATTCAACTTTGTACAGAACAAAGTATTCAATGAGAATATTTCATTCATTCAGATCTAGGATGTGTTATTTGAGTATTCCCTTTATTTTTTTTCTGTATATATATATATATATATATATATATATATATATATATATATATATATATATATATATATATACAGTATATGTGTGAAGTCAACACACCTCTACTTTTTTTGTTGTCATCGGCACCATGAATCCAGCCATATTGTTCATGGCTGGGACATGGCAGAGACATAATCATCTCTCTGTTCCCATACCTCCACTTTGAGAAAATGGGATAATCACAGAGATTTTTTTCTTCACATGAAGGAACATATCCTTGTGCAAATATTAACAACAACAAGCCCAAACTTAGATAATTAGCATAAGCGTAGGTCATTAGATCAGGCAGAAATATTTATCTATACTGTAAATTTTAAGTCTACAAATATAGTTTATTATGGATGGATCTTCCAGTAAGGACAACGTCAATAAAACTGAAATGAAGACAGAGATTGACACTTAGGGTATGTGCCCACCTAGTGTTTTACAAGTGTATATGCTGCGGAATTTCCGCAGTATAAACGCTTGGGAAACACTTGGTAATCCGCCCCCCATGGTCCCTAATGACAAGCCGCAATGTCAATGCCCATGCTGCGGATTTTTCCGCAGCATTTATGCTGTGCTCAAAAATCCGCAGCATGTCCATTAATTTTGCGGACGCGCAGCGTAATCGCCGCCATTGACTTGCATTGAAACGCATAATATCCGTGTCAGTACATTTGTACACACGGATATTATGCGTTTCTATGTGCGGATGGTACCCAAGTCTGAAGGAGAGGAGACTCTCATCCAGACCTGGGTACCATAGAAACTGTAAAAAAAAGAATTTAAAAAATAAAGTTTATACTCACCTTCCGATATCCTCCCGGTGTTTTGTCTGCTCCGTCCAATCTATTGCAATGCTCGCGCTGTTGTAAAGGACCTGCCATGACGTCACTGAGTCATGTGACCCATCACATGGCTCAATGACGTCACCGCAGGTCCTTCACACCACCGAGACGCCCAACACACCGGACGCGGCAGAGAGAACACCGGGAGGACAACGGAAGGTGAGTATAAACTTTATTTTTTTATTTTTTACCATTTTATTCTTTTTTTTTAACTAACTTGGTCACACTACTATAAATCCATGCCGGTTGCATGGATTTATATAGTGTAAACAAGTTGTCAAGCACTTTTCCAAGCGATGCTAAAATCGTTTGGAAAAGCGCTTGATAACCCGCATGCAGAAATGCATGCAAAGACGCTTGACAAACGCTTCTACCTGGCGGGAAAAACGCATGTAAAATCCGCATGCGTTTTTCCTGCCAGGGAGAAGCGTAAAAAATATGCAGCATTTCTGCATCGTGGGCACACAGCCTTACAGACTAATAAATATAATCAATGTAATCACAATGACTTTTCACCATTTTAGACAATGATTCATTTATTTATAAAGCCTCTGGGGTGATTTGCGTTTGTGCAGTGCATTTTCTATGTATTCATTACCACCAGCGAGTTGCTGTTAGCTCGGTAAATTATGTCACATATGAAGCACAATAGTTATTTCGGATCAGATGTTCCAGTGCTTCCTTTGAATTGCTTCTGTTTAATCACAGCACTTTGTAAAACAGAGTAATCAGAGGATAAGACATACTTCTTAATACCTTCATTGCTAGGGAAGATCTGGTACATTCATAGATAATTTAAAAAACTCCTCTTTTGCAAGTAGACACCATGCGTTCAAAAATAAATACTTGGGAAACATAAAAGGCTTTGAATAAAAAACTAACAAGCAGAATAAAAATAACGTTTGCTTTGCAGCTTGAAAGAAGATATACAAAAAGCTGTCATTCTCCTTCATATAATATAAATAGAAGACATAGAAAGTGGCATATGCAGACTAAAATATCTAAAATGTGCAAATATTAACCTGTTGGCTGCCAGGAGCAACTTACTTTTCTGCGCTCATCGATGCACATGATGTGACGAAGTTTACTGTTCCTATTATTTCAATGGATAATTTTAAAGAGATGTTTCATTGATATGTTATCAATGTACAGTGGGTATGGAAAGTATTCAGACCCCTTTAAATTTTTCACTCTTTGTTTCATTGCAGCCATTTGGTAAATTCTAAAAAGTTCATTTTTTTCTCATTAAAGTACATACTACACTGTAGACATTTTTGCAAATTTATTAAAATAGAAAAACTGAAATATCACATGGTCATAAGTATTCAGACCCTTTGCTCCGTATTGAGTAGAAGCACCCTTTTGAGCTAGTACAGCCATGAGTCTTCTTGGGAATGATGCAACAAGTTTTTCACACCTGGAATTGGGGATCCTCTGCCATTCTTCCTTGCAGATCCTCTCCAGTTCTGTCAGGTTGGATTGTGAACGTTGGTGGACAGCCAGAGATTCTCAATTGGGTTTAGGCTAGGGCTCTGGCTGGGCCAGTCAAGAATAGTTACAGAGTTGTTCTGAAGCCACTCCTTTGTTATTTTAGCTGTATGCCTAGGGTCATTGTCTTGTTGGAAGGTGAACCTTCGGCCAAGTCTGAGGTCCAGAGCACCCTGGAAGAGGTTTTCATCCAGGATCTCTGTACTTGGCCATATTTATGTTTCCTACAATTGCAATCTTGTCCCTGCAGCTGAAAAACACCCCCATAGCATGATGCTGTCACCACCATGTTTCACTGTTGGGATTGTATTGGACAGGTGATGAGCAGTGCCTGGTTTTCTCAACACATACCGCTTAGATTATCTCATCAGACCAGACTTATTTCTCATAGTCTGGGAGTCCTTCATGTGTTTTTGAGCAAGCTCTATGTGGGCTTTCATATGTCTTGCAATGAGGAGAGGCTTCCGTCGGGCCACTCTACCATACAGGCCAAACTAGTGGAGGCTGCAGTGATAGTTGACTTTGTGGAACTTTCTACCATCTCCCTACTGCATCTCTGGAGCTCAGCCACAGTGATCTTGGGGTTCTTCTTTACCTCTCTCACCAAGGCTCTTCTCCCACGATTGCTCAGTTTAGCTGGACGGCCAGGTCTAGGAAGACTTCTGGTGGTCCCTAACTTCTTCCATTTATGGATTATGGAGGCCACTGTGCTCTAAGGAACCTTGAGTAATGCAGAAATTCTTTTGTAACCTTGGCCAGATCTGTGCCTTGCCACAATTCTGTCTCTGAGCTCCTTGGGCAGTTCCTTTGAGCTCATGATTCTCATTTGGTCTGACATGCACTGTGAGCTGTGAGGTCTTATATGGACAGATGTGTGCCTTTCCAAATCAAGTCCTATCAGTTTAATTAAACACAGCTGGACTCTAATGAAGGAGTAGAACCATCTCAAGGAGGATCACAAGGAAATGGACAGCATGTGACTTATATATGAGTGTCTGAGCAAATGGTCTGAATACTTTTGACCATGTTATACTTCAGTTTTTCTTTTTTAATAAATTTGCAAAAATTTCTACATTTCTGTTTTTTTTCAGTCAAGATGGGATGCAGAGTGTACTTTAATGAGAAAGAAAAATGAACTTTTTAGAACTTACCAAATGGCTGCAATGAAACAAAAAGTGAAACATTTAAAGGGGTCTGAATAAATTCCATACCCACTGTACATTACTATCCAAGGTATGGAATAAATGCTGCAAAGTAAGCATTTGGTAATTTGATCAGGATTATTGGTGTCCTCAATGCTGAGAAATACAGGCGGATACTTATCCATCAAGGAGGCGTCTGGCTCCAAATTTATTCTACAGCGGGACACCGACCCAGAACATGCATCCAATGTCATTAGGAACTATCCCCAGTGTAAAGAACAAAGAGTCCTGAAAGTGATTAAATGGCCCTCGCTGATCCCTGATCTCAGCATCATCAAATCTGTCTGAGATTTCATGAAGAGACAGAAGTATTTACACAACCCTACATCTACAGAAGATATGTGGTTGGTTCTCCAAGATGTTTAGAACAACCATCCTATCAAGTTCCTTCAAAAACTGTGTGCAAGTGTTTCTGGGAGAATTGAGGCTTGATTTTAGAAGACAAAGGGTTCACACACCAAATGTTGATTTGATTAATATTTCTTTTTTTGTTCTTTCACTCTGCATTCTATTAATAAAAGTAAACTATTAATACTTCTATTTTTGAAAGCATTCTTACTTTGCAGCATTTTTTTCCACCTCTGCCTTAAACTTAAACGCAGTACTGTATATTGATAGAATATTCCATAGATGTGCAATAGAAGTGGAACTCAGTGATGCACGTGTTGTCTCTACATTCATTTCTATTGAAGCACCAAAAATTTGGTGTTCCAGCTCAGTCAGAAAGCTGCAATCCCAGCAAACGTCTCCACAAAATGTACAGTGCTAAGGAATTATTAGGATGCAGTGCTACACAAAGCACCTTTACACAGCCGATTGGTGACAGTTTTATGAGTCAGGCTCCATTAATCTGAATGATATTAATCGCCTTATCCTAAGGCTAGGGTCACAAAAGCGTATATTCTCTCATCTGAGAAAATAGGGTCGATTAGGCTAATGTCAGAGTTTGATCACAGTGTGAGCATAGTGTGATCCAATTCATTCGGTTAAGGAGAAGATGGAGAAAAAAAATTACTCCATCTTCTCCGTTGTGTGAATCCATGGAAATCGGACTGTACTCAGATGTCATTCAAATGCAGGCCGATGTTTTCCACGGACTCATTGACTTATATGGTCGAGTGCAGTCCGAATATGGGATCAAACTTGGGCATGCTGTGATTTTTTTCCTCGGAACGGCTCTGTCTGAGGAAGAAATCTGACATATTCATGGCTGTCAGATCGACGGATAGCACTCAACTGAATATTACAGTCTTCTGCATGAGCCCTAAGCATAAACTATCAATATCAACGTCCCAGAAAACTTCTTTAATAGAGTAGGGTGCTTTGTTCAGGACCCTCATCTTTATAATATATAGGGATAATATCCATTTGCTGCTCAGCTCTCGCATGGATTATAATCGAACAACAATAGCAGGACACCCTATGACTAGTCTATCATCAGGAGACCCTTTGGGTTTGTCAAAAGCTGTCAGTTTCTTTACCAGCTTCCACACATGCCCAACCATCACGTAAACCATCACATTGCATCATGTATGGTCAATCTGCGTACATTATATTAACCATTAATACTACACATATTGTTGATTTCCCAGTGACCGGTAGTAGTTAATAGTATTTCTTAGGGATAGAAATGCATCGCATTTACTTTCTGTCTTTTCACAAAGACGAGACTGTATTGAAATATACTACATAAAGACAAAAAAAAAGAAAACTAGAATAACCCGTTTAAGATATTTTTATAAACTATGCCATTCGATGCTATAGTCAGTGAAAGTAAGGCAATGCTACTAAAATGTACAGCAAAATGTGACTATAAGTGACTTTAGTACCTATTGTTCTTCAGTACTTTACAAAAGTAATAAGTAACATAACTTTTTTTGTGTTTTGTTTTTATTAAAGGCAATCTTTAGATAAAAATCTTTGTACTATTGATGTTGAATAGAAGCTGAGTTGCAGTTTTCTGCAAAAACCAATACATGGTGAATGAGGCTGTGCTGTCCACATCTGTCCAGCACCAGAGCTGGAAACAGCTGATCGGTGGGGGTGCTGGGTGTCGGATCTCCACTGATCTGATATTGATTATCTATCTAAAGGATAGGAAATCAATATAAGTCTAGACAATCCCTTTAAGAATGTCCTGTATGGAGTATTGCCTGCCCTGAAGCAGAGACGCTTATTTCCTGAAATAAAATCAGTTTAATCACTTATACTGCACACGTTCGATGCTTTATTATGAGTCCGAAAAGAAAACATTAATCAATTAGTCCATGTCCTGCTCTAAAAGTACAAACTTGTAAGGTGATACTAAATGTATGTGTGCGTTAGGTCCTACTGCAGCCAGCTGTAGGTCAGGACGGGACGTACTCGCTCATTCCTATTAACGGCATGCTATTTCTTGGCTTTAGTGAGGAAGCTCATCTCCAGCTAGAACAAAACTCATTCTGATGTGATGCTCAAACCCATTTCCACTTGAGATTGGAACTCAGACCAAATATGTCCAGGGTGCCATGTAATGCCTGGCACGTATTTGCCCAATTTGAAAACATGCTGCAAGCAATGAATATTCTGAGTAGCTGTTGTTGTACAAGATTGTTAGGAGGTAAAAAAGAAATCAGAAACACTGGTTCTCAGCACTGTATTATTTTGTAATAGGACATTAGGATCATATACTTTCTATATCTTCAATACATTAGTAAAGGATAAGAACTTGGTGAAACAATGCCATTCTCTCATGTCTAGGTCCTAACTAGAAACAATAACTAACTTAAGAGTAATGTGACAACATTTCCCAATGTTCATTAAAGGGGCGTCTTCTTAAATTGGGAAAATTGCAAAGTGGATGTAAAAACAAGCAAATTTGCATTTCACCTCTTATTATAAATCCTCTCTATTCTCAGGTATGGTGGGATTTTCAGTTCTATAAGTTACTGCACATTGTCCTGGTTACCAGTCACCTCTGCAGTCTATCAGGGGTGGCATGTATCCTAGACAAGGGGCATGCACTTGCAAGCTCTTTGCTTTAGAGCCTGAGAGCTCTGCTGTGAAGATGTCAGGATCAATGGATCAATGTCCCTGTGCTTCCATGCTGTAGAGGTAAATCAGCCTCTGCTAGCAGCATCGGAGAGAGCACAGCTCAGGCCAGTGGGGCAACCATGCTGCTTGTCCAAACTGTCAATCTACAGGAGCACACCGCCCCCTCCCAACAAGCAGGAAGCCGGAAGGCTAGGGAGAAGATGTGTCAACCCCTTTAACAGCCTGTCTAGATCATTTGTGAATTTTTAGCATTGTAATCATTGACTGATAAATAACTGTGTACAGGGAAGTTCAGAAGTCTTTGCACAGTTGATTCTTGATCTCTTGAGTTCTGAATAGATGATTTATTTGTGCATCATATGATGAATTTTTATCTAATTGCTGCTTTTGATGTGAGACTCTTTCATAGCAGATGGTTCTTCACTGAACCTCCCACCGAAACACATTCAACTGGTAAGAGAATTGGGCATTGTAGAGAGAATTTTTCACCCATGAGGGATGATCAGAGGTGATCAGTATCTTAAAAGAAGATTTTCTTGCAAGCCTACTATGTCCATGCATGACCGTCTTCATGAGAAATTTTCCATAACAATAACATGGAGAAGTGAATTTATAGATCATTCTGAATATCATATATGTATGTTCTCTTCTAAATCATAAAATAATTGTCAGCCCTTTGTGATCTGAGGGATTAAACGGGTAAATACTGATTATTTCCTCCTTTAGAAGATTTCCTGCAATAGCCCCAACATGAAAAAGTCACAGAAAACCTCTTTTGGCGATGTAGAGCTTGAATGATTTTCACACATTGGTTTTTACACAGCATTGATGTCACTTTTTATTAGTGATATGATGGGAGAAAAGAAAAGTTTACATTTGTGTTCCAAACTCATCCTGGCAGGTTGTGCCTGCTCAAGCCACATGCCCTTAAAAGTGAGACGTTATCTCTGCAGCCATTGATACGATCTGCTATTTATATTACCTTGCTTGCATTATTCTGAGTGGTTTAATTCTCTGCATGCATCACTCAGCCTAAAGACCTCCAGAACAGGTCATCTTGAAGACAAGTGATTAGGTCTATATTATAACATAAGCGTAATACTATAAAACGCTATCATGCTGCTATCTTGTGTAAATTTTTATATCATATGTAGTAGCAAACAAACAGAATTTAGGGTTTTATAAGATTTGCTGCTGGGGCTGAGTTCTCATGTTTTTACTCTAGGAGCACCAGTGATCTGCAGTTTTCCAGTCTTGGGCGCCTTAACTTTATTCTATTCTCAGTATAATGAATCTAGAAATTGTTGTACTGAGTAACAATGTAACTTAGACCTCAGTCCAGAGCCTCTCACCTAGCCAAATCAGTTCTCATACAAATTGAGATTCTGATTTGTCTTTTATCCTAAGTCATATTGCACGACTCGTTAAAGGGTTGATTGTGACTTGTAGGATTGCTGCTTCCAATAGGTGGCGCTATAGAGTTCAAGTCCTCTTTTTCTCTGAAGAGGTAATTTGCATGGTAATCCCACAAAGCATTTTAAGCAGGCCATATAAACAGTGTAATTTGACTTGCAGGACTTAAGGTCAGTTTCCATGGAGTGACCAGCGGCACGATATGACCACTAATCTGTAAACTTTTATTGATCAGCTCAGCAGTCATTTAATTCAGACCAAGGCAAACAATGCACACTGAGTGATCTAGAGTTGATCGCTCAGTGCACATAGGCTGCCATTTTTCTTGGCAAGTTCTGTTTACACAGGATAATGCACCGCTTAGAATGATGAATTTTTTACACTGCGCTTCCAGATCATTTCACTCAATGAAAAAGTGTTTTGCTTGTTCATTGGGTGAACGGCTGCCTGTTTACATAGCAAAATAAAGCAATATAATGGATTGGGTGCTCACTGTTTTTTGATGGTGCTCAGGAGTAAATGCAAAGTACAAAAAGGTCAGTAATGAATCCGGCACTCAATAACTTTTAACTTGTGTAAATTCCAAAATTTATTAGTGATAAGTCAGCCAGACCCAAATGAAAGCAGATGCATAAACAACGTTTCGGCCTATATTGGCCTTTTTCAAGGTATCTGGTGGCTGTGGCGTCCCGTCGTCCAAGCGTGCGGTCTCTATCATGACAGTGGCATCCACAGAGACCGCATGCTTGGACAATCTGAGTTTTTAGATTTAGCTTGAAGCAGAGGTGAGAAAGCGAACCCCGCCCACACCAGGCTCTGTATATACAATGTCTATAGACCGTGGGCTCCTTATCAGAGTAGGGGGCGAAGTCAATCTTGGGCTCACGCACTTATGTGTTTCAGCAGTGATAAGCTCATGGTGTTAAAATAATCATTGCAAGTAAACAAAACCTGGAGCTTGATGAGAAAGGCATCACTGAAATTTTTGTTTTATCCCCTACAGCATGCTGTCTTCAGATTACAAGCAAAAACCTACTGATAGATTCCTTTAATATAAAGTTTATACTAGTAATATGTTTTTCTTTATATCTCAGTGGTCAACTTTTCACCCCATCTGGATGGTTGTGATTTAGTTCTTGCATGTCGACCAATACTCAGTAAATTCTTGTGACATACCTGTGTTTGCCCTGAAGAAATGTTGGTCTTGAAATACTGGTGTGGGGTGTTAGGTGTGGTGATATCCACCTACTAAGTAAAATCCTGTGATAGTCCTATGTTTACCCATGGATTATGCCACTAATAGTGACAATATCAAATATTCAGTATATATGTGTATAAACATAATTATCAATAATGGATATATGTTTGGACAATTGTTTCCTGTATTGAGCATATGAATATATATACTGTATATACAGTACAGACCAAAAGTTTGGACACACCTTCTCATTTAAAGATTTTTCTGTATTTTCATGACTTTGAAAATTGTACATTCACACTGAAGGCATCAAAACTATGAATTAACACATGTGGAATTATATACTTAACAAAAAAGTGTGAAACAACTGAAAATATGTCATATATTCTAGGTTGTTCAAAGTAGCCACCTTTTGCTTTGATGACTGCTTTGCACACTCTTGGCATTCTCTTGATGAGCTTCAAGAGGTAGTCACCAGAAATGGTTTTCACTTCACAGGTGTGCCCTGTCAGGTTTAATAAGTGGGATTTCTTGCCTTATAAATGGGGTTGGGACCATCAGTTGTGTTGCGCAGAAGTCTGGTGGATACACAGCTGATAGTCCTACTGAATAGACTGTTAGAATTTGTATTATGGCAAGAAAAAAGCAGCTAAGTAAAGAAAAACGAGTGGCCATCATTACTTTAAGAAATGAAGGTCAGTCAGTCCGAAAAATTGGGAAAACTTTGAAAGTGTCCCCAAGTGAAGTTGCAAAAACCATCAAGCGCTACAAAGAAACTGGCTCACATAAGGATCGCCCCAGGAAAGGAAGACCAAGAGTCACCTCTGCTTCTGAGGATAAGTTTATCCGAGTCACCAGCCTCAGAAATCGCAGGTTAACAGCAGCCCAGATTAGAGACAAGGTCAATGCCACACAGAGTTCTAGCAGCAGACACATCTCTTCAACAACTGTTAAGAGGAGACTTTGAGCAGCAGGCCTTCATGGTAAAATAGCTGCTAGGAAACCACTGCTAAGGACAGGCAACAAGCAGAAGAGCCTTGTTTGGGCTAAAGAACACAAGGAATGGACATTAGACCAGTGGAAATCTGTGCTTTGGTCTGATGAGTCCAAATTTGAGATCTTTGGTTCCAACCACCGTGTCTTTGTGCGACGCAGAAAAGGTGAACGGATGGACTCTACATGCCTGGCTCCCACCGTGAAGCATGGAGGAGGAGGTGTGATGGTGTGGGGGTGCTTTGCTGGTGACACTGTTGGGGATTTATTCAAAATTGAAGGCATACTGAACCAGCATGGCTACCACAGCATCTTGCAGCGGCATGCTATTCCATCCGGTTTGCGTTTAGTTGGACAATCATTTATTTTTCAACAGGACAATGACCCCAAACACACCTCCAGACTGTGTAAGGGCTATTTGACCAAGAAGGAGAGTGATGGGGTGCTATGCCAGATGACCTGGCCTCCACAGTGATTTCCGGTGACTACCTCTTGAAGCTCATCAAGAGAATGCCAAGAGTGTGCAAAGCAGTCATCAAAGCAAAAGGTGGCTACTTTGAAGAACCTAGAATATAAGATATATTTTCAGTTGTTTCACACTTTTTTGTTAAGTATATAATTCCACATGTGTTAATTCATAGTTTTGATACCTTCAGTGTGAATGTATAATTTTCATAGTCATGAAAATACAGAAAAATCTTTAAATGAGAAGGTGTGTCCAAACTTTTGGTCTGTACTGTATATATATATATATATATATATATATATATATATATATGTATCCCATTTATGGTGTTGGAGATGTCAGTCAGCTGTGATGGAATGCAAAGTAAACTGGTCGTTATCACTCACAAAGCCAATTACTTGTGTAAATCAGAAAAACCTGTATCAAACCTGTTGGTGGTGGCTTGGGGACAGTAATTAATGTCAAATTAGATGGATGATATTCCCCATTGTTACTTATTTACATATATATGGATGCATTCCATGACAAAATCATATAACCAATAAGGTCAGGCCACATTATAGTCAAAAATATAAAAAGAGGCTCGGAGAGGTTATATGTATTATCAACAGCACCAAGGAGAGAAGGGGCACCGCACAGCTGTGAAGGAAATGGGCGCAGGATGGTAGATAAGGTGTGTTTTGTAGTAATTTTGTACACGTATACTTACGTCTTCTATGTGTTTTGTTAGGGTAGTTTATTTTATGTTGGGGTTATTGTCTTAAAAAAAATGCTCCCCTTAGAACCGTTTAAATAAGCATAGAATTATCTACTGAGTTGAATGCACAATTGTCTGATGAACAATCGTTACACAGACGTAGCCATGCACATTGTAGTTCATTTTGATCTTTACAGTCGTTCAACTTTGCTGCACATGTTCAATGACACCAAGTGGTAAACATACATTTTTCTGAAAATATTCTTTCAATAAAAAATTGTTCATGAACATAATATTTTTTTGTTGAAACAAATATTTTTCTTCAAAGTTTCGGATGAAAAAAAATCTTAAATTCAGATTGTAGCATCGGCGTCTCTGCCCCGTTCTAGGCAGAGACGCCGTCCCTCTCACCTCCCTGCTCCTGGCACGGCGTCCTCCAGCGCTTCTCTCCCCGCTGCTTCTGGCACGCGCTCCTTCCCCGGCAGGGTGCTTAGGGCGCGCGCGCTCCCCCTCTCTTAAAGGGACCGCGCGCGCCGTCCTAAGGAGTCCCCGGCCAATTGCCGGAGGACCTCCCATATAAAAGGCACCTCCTCCAAAATGGAGGTGCCCGAGCAATGTTGTAGCACTGTTCACTACTCTGCTTCAGCCCTCAGGTCCCGTTGCCAGTTACCTGCCAGATACCTGCCAGATTCCTGCCAGTTTGCTGTCTAATTCCTGCCTGATATCCTGCTACCTGCCTGCTAGCCTGAGGTCCGACGGTCTGCCCTCCAACTTCTGTCAGTCTGTCTAAGGACCAGCTTGCCCGCTCACCTGGGAGCGCACATCTTCTACCTGCCTGCTTGCCTGAGGTCCGACGGTCTGCCTTCCAACTCCTGTCAGTCTGTCTAAGGACCAGCTTGCCCGCTCACCTGGGAGCGCTCATCTGCTGCCTGTCTGCTAGCCTACCAGGAGGCTCTGCCGTCACGTGCTGTGACCACCCACCTGTCCAGAGACTCCTGCCCGCTCACCTGGGAGCGCTCATCTGCTACCTGTCTGTTGGTCTTCCTGGAGGCTCCGCCGTCACATGCTGTGACCACCCGTTTATCCAGAGACTCTCGCCTGCTCACCTGGGAGCTCACGTCTATCATCTGCCGCCACAGGTCGTACCAATCCTTTACCCAGAGACTGCCCCTGTCACTTGCCGTGACCTCCTGCCCGTTCATCCAGAGACTGCCCCGGTCACTTGCCGTGACCTCCTACCCGTTCATCCAGAGACTGCCCCGGTCACTTGCCGTGACCTCCTGCCCGTTCATCCAGAGACTGCCCCGGTCACTTGCCGTGACCTCCTGTCCGTTCATTCAGAGACTGTCCCAGTCACCTGCTGTGACTGCCTGCCCGTCTACCCTGGTCGCCACCCGCTCCCTTACAAGGACCGCCCCCTTGTATTGTAGCTCAGAGGTTCCGCCTCCCAGACCCGTTACAGTTTGCTCGGGCCATGGAACCCGGTGGCACCCAAGCTCCCTCGCTCTCGGACCTGTGTCATGAACTGTCCCGTCAGAGGTCCCAACAGGAGTCCATCCTGGGTCACCTGCGGAATGTCAATTCTCGCCTGGACACTCTGACTGCTCTGCCTGCAACCACCGCCAGTGCCATGACTCGCAATCCGGCAGCTCCACTGCCCACTAATAACATGGTATCCTACCCCGGACCCCGGCTTTCTGCACCTCCTCGTTTCGGAGGCGACTCCGCCCAGGCTCGGGGCTTCATAAATCAGTGCACCCTGCACTTTGAACTCCTGTCTCACCAGTTTAACTCCGACCGGGCCAAAATTGCCTTCATCATGTCCCATCTCACCGGGGAGGCCCTGGCCTGGCTAAATCCTCTATGGGAGAGAGGAGACCCCCTGGTGTCCGACTTGCCTGCCTTTCTCACGGCTTTCCGGAAAGTCTTCGACGAACCCGGACGGAAGACCTCATCCGCATCATCTCTGCTACGCCTCCGTCAGGGAAGTCTCACCGTGGGCCAATATGCCATACGGTTCCGTACCCTTGCCTCGGAGCTGGCCTGGGATAATGACGCTCTGGTTTCCGTCTTCTGGGAGGGTCTGTCCGGCCGTATTAAAGATGAACTTGCCGGTCGGGACATTCCTACCACTCTCGATGACCTTATAACTCTTGCCACCCGGATTGACCTGCGGTTCCAGGAGCGTGCCAAAGAGGTCACCCGTGAGAAGAGGGTTCCACGTCTAGCTCCTACTTTCCAGAAACCCGTCACTCCCTCCGTCTCTCCTCAGCTACACTCTCCTGAGCCTATGCAGGTCGACCAGACCAAGATGGTCGGTTCTCGCCAAGAATCTCGCCGAGCCGAGGGAAGCTGTTTCTATTGTGGCAGTATGAAGCACTTCATCCGTTCCTGCCCGGAAAAACCGGGAAACGCCAGTGTCTAGGACCACTCGGAGAGGTCGTCCTAGACAAAAATAAGCCCTCTCCGTCTCTGACCTTACCGGTCTCTATTGCTTGGGGAGAGAACCGTCTCTTTGAACTCGCCCATCTGGATTCTGGAGCTGCTGGAAACCTCATCTCCCAGTCTCTGGTAGAGAGATACCATATTCCCACCAAGTCCTTGGCTGAACCATTGTCAGTCGCCTCCGTGGATGGAAGACTTCTCTCGGAGACCATCCTGCTCGTCACCGAACCCATAACCCTGCAGGTGGGAATGCTGCACTCTGAGGAGATCTCATTCCATGTGCTGTCCGGACTTTCTCACTCCCTGTTGCTAGGTCTACCTTGGCTCCAGACACATGAACCCGTATTGAACTGGCGGTCCGGTGAAGTACTCCGATGGGGTCCTGACTGCCATAGGACCTGCCTGGTCCCGGTCCGTCCACTTCGCCCTCAGCCTACTCCAGCTAACTTACCTGGTCTCCCGGCTCCCTACTGGCCCTATGCGGACGTCTTCGGTAAGAAGGAAGCTGAGACGTTGCCACCCCATAGGCCATACGATTGCCCGATCGACCTGGTACCTGGCACCACTCCTCCCCGTGGGCGTATCTACCCGTTGTCTGCAGCCGAGACCCGAGCCATGTCTGAGTACATTGAAGAGAATCTGGCTAGGGGATTTATCCGAAAATCTACCTCCCCGGCTGGAGCCGGATTCTTCTTTGTCAAAAAAAAAGACGGCTCGCTACGTCCCTGTATTGACTACAGAGGACTCAATCTCATCACGGTAAAAAACAAATATCCCCTGCCACTCATCTCCGAATTGTTTGACCGTCTCAAGGGCGCCAGGATCTTCTCCAAGCTGGATCTACGAGGAGCGTATAATCTGGTCCGTATCCGTCAAGGAGACGAGTGGAAGACGGCATTCAATACCCGGGACGGTCACTACGAGTACCTTGTGATGCCCTTCGGTCTCTGTAATGCTCCCGCGGTCTTTCAGGAACTAGTCAACGACATCTTCCGTGACCTCCTGTACTCCTGCGTAGTGGTATACCTGGACGATATCTTGGTCTTCTCTCCGGATCTCCCCACACACCGGAGGGATGTTCGTCAGGTCCTGCTTAGGCTTCGGCAGAACCACCTTTACGCCAAATACGAGAAGTGCCTCTTCGATCAGACCTCCCTTCCGTTCTTGGGCTATGTCATCTCCCAAACAGGTCTGCAAATGGATCCCGAGAAGCTCTCTTCCGTTCTAAAATGGCCTCGTCCTGAAGGTTTGAAGGCGATACAGCGATTCCTGGGCTTCGCTAATTATTATCGTCTTTTCATCCCACACTTCTCGTCTCGGACTGCTCCCATATCTGCACTTACCCGTAAGGGGGCTAACCCCAGGACATGGTCGCCTGAAGCTGAGGAGGCCTTCCTTTCCCTAAAGAAAGCCTTCGCCTCTGCTCCCGTCCTGCACCGTCCGGACTGTAATAAAACAATTCTACCTGGAGGTTGATGCCTCCTCCTCCGGAGCCGGAGCGGTGCTCACCCAGAAGTCTTCTACCGGGAGAATGGTAACGTGCGGCTTCTTCTCCAAAATCTTCTCCTCGTCGGAGCGCAACTACTCCATTGGAGACCGGGAATTGCTAGCCATCAAATTGGCACTGGGAGAGTGGCGCTATCTGCTTGAAGGGGCTCTCTACCCGGTAATTATCTACACGGATCACAAAAACCTGGCATATCTCCAAAATGCCCAGAGACTCAATCCTCGCCAGGCCCGGTGGTCGTTGTTTTTTGCCCGCTTCGACTTCATTCTTCATTTCCGTCCGGCGGACAAGAACGTCAAAGCTGATGCCTTGTCCCGGTCCTTCCTGTCCTCCGATCAAGAGGAGGAACCTACGCACATCATCGACTCCTCCAAGGTGATGAATGTGGCCCCCTTGGATCTGACTCATCTTCCACCCGGTAAGATGTTCGTAGCTGTGCCAGATCGGGAGAGGGTTCTTCGCTGGGGACATTCTTCTAAACTAGCTGGCCATGCTGGCCAAAAGAAGACCTTCCAACTTATTACCCGGCATTACTGGTGGCCTACCCTGCGTAAGGACGTGGTAGACTTCGTCGCGGCCTGTTCATCCTGTGCCCGTAACAAAGTTCCCCGACATCTACCTGCCGGCCATCTCCTGCCCCTTCCCGTACCTGCTGCTCCTTGGCAACACATCGCTATGGACTTTATCACCGACCTTCCAGTTTCTGCCGGTTGTACTGTTATTTGGGTTGTCGCTGACCGTTTTTCTAAGATGGCCCACTTCATTCCCCTGCCTGGTCTTCCGTCTGCACCCGAGCTGGCTAAAGACTTTATCTGCCACATCTTCCGTCTCCATGGTCTGCCCCTCCACATCGTGTCGGATCGTGGGGTTCAGTTCACCTCTCGCTTCTGGAGAGCCACATGTAAGCTGCTGGACATTACCCTGGATTTCTCCTCCGCTTACCACCCTCAGTCCAATGGTCAAGTGGAGCGGATCAATCAGATCTTGTCCAGCTACCTCCGGCACTTCGTTGATGCTCACCACTCGGACTGGGTGGATCTCTTACCATGGGCCGAGTTCTCTTATAACAACCATGAGAGCGAGTCCTCTTCCAAATCCCCGTTCTTTATAGTCGGTGGCCAACATCCCCGGATTCCACTTCCTGTCTCCGTTTCTGTGGACAACCCTGCTGCGGAGTCTCTTGTCAGCGAATTTTCTACTATTTGGGAGAGCACCAGGTCCGCTCTTCTTCTCTCCTCTGAGCGGATGAAGAGATATGCTGATAAGAGACGTCTGGATCCGCCCCAATTCCGTCCGGGAGACAAGGTTTGGCTCTCATCCAAACATGTGCGGCTCAAAGTACCCTCCTACAAGTTGGGTCCTCGATTCATCGGCCCCTTCGAAGTCCTCAGGCAAATTAACCCTTTGGCCTACAAATTAAAACTCCCGGCCACCCTACGGATCCCCAACTCCTTCCACGTATCTCTCCTCAAACCCGTTGTCTTTAACTTTTTTTCCAAAAATCCAGGTGCCCCTCCTGCTCCGGTTTCCGCTGATGACATCTTTGAGGTAGAGAGTATTCTGGCCTCCAAGAGGGTAAGAGGAAAAACCTTTTTTCTGGTAGATTGGAAGGGGTTTGGTCCTGAGGAGAGAACTTGGGAACCCAGGGAGAACATCAACGCCCCGCTTCTCCTTGAGAAATTTCTTTCTGGCCAAAAAAAGAGGGGGCCTAAAGGGAGGGGTACTGTAGCATCGGCGTCTCTGCCCCGTTCTAGGCAGAGACACCGTCCCTCTCACCTCCCTGCTCCTGGCGCGGCGTCCTCCAGCGCTTCTCTCCCCGCTGCTTCCGGCACGCGCTCCTTCCCCGGCAGTGTGCTTAGGGCGCGCGCGCGCTCCCCCTCTCTTAAAGGGACCGCGCGCGCCGTCCTAAGGAGTCCCCGGCCAATTGCCGGAGGACCTCCCATATAAAAGGCACCTCCTCCAAAATGGAGGTGCCCGAGCAATGTTGTAGCACTGTTCACTACTCTGCTTCAGCCCTCAGGTCCCGTTGCCAGTTACCTGCCAGATACCTGCCAGATTCCTGCCAGTTTGCTGTCTAATTCCTGCCTGATATCCTGCTACCTGCCTGCTAGCCTGAGGTCCGACGGTCTGCCCTCCAACTTCTGTCAGTCTGTCTAAGGACCAGCTTGCCTGCTCACCTGGGAGCGCACATCTTCTACCTGCCTGCTTGCCTGAGGTCCGACGGTCTGCCTTCCAACTCCTGTCAGTCTGTCTAAGGACCAGCTTGCCCGCTCACCTGGGAGCGCTCATCTGCTGCCTGTCTGCTAGCCTACCAGGAGGCTCTGCCGTCACGTGCTGTGACCACCCACCTGTCCAGAGACTCCTGCCTGCTCACCTGGGAGCGCTCATCTGCTACCTGTCTGTTGGTCTTCCTGGAGGCTCCGCCGTCACATGCTGTGACCACCCGTTTATCCAGAGACTCTCGCCTGCTCACCTGGGAGCTCACGTCTATCATCTGCCGCCACAGGTCGTACCAATCCTTTACCCAGAGACTGCCCCTGTCACTTGCCGTGACCTCCTGCCCGTTCATCCAGAGACTGCCCCGGTCACTTGCCGTGACCTCCTGCCCGTTCATCCAGAGACTGCCCCGGTCACTTGCCGTGACCTCCTGCCCGTTCATCCAGAGACTGCCCCGGTCACTTGCCGTGACCTCCTGTCCGTTCATTCAGAGACTGTCCCAGTCACCTGCTGTGACTGCCTGCCCGTCTACCCTGGTCACCACCCGCTCCCTTACAAGGACCGCCCCCTTGTATTGTAGCTCAGAGGTTCCGCCTCCCAGACCCGTTACACAGATAATGACAGTGTGTGATCTGTCACCTAAAAATAACATTTGTTCTAAAGTTGCAGCTGATGAGCAATTGTTTTGGTGGATATCATTCACTTTCATAAACTAAAGTCTAGTGTCTTACCACATTTGGATGTTGTGACTAACCTGGTCGTTGAATGAAGCTAACTGATGTGGCTAAGTCCGTGGATGTCGGACTGCACTCGGATGACTGATGCAGGTCACATTCTTGGGGTTCACATTTACTATACACTTATGGCAAATCCTTTGAGATGGGTTGAGAATTCCCCTTTGACATACACATCCAGTATATACTCATTTTTGTAGGAACACATATTTTGATTTCATAGTCGTATCTGTGATTTTCTTCTTTTCAGTGGACCGTTGCCGAAATGTGTCTGACATTGTTAATAGTGGTCCACAATTTTATTAACAAGGCCATGTTAGGAAATCCCATATCTGTACAGAGAGTATAAATATTTCACAAGACAACCCTGGGTAGATATGAAATGTTTGAAGGGAATTGTACTGATGGAAGGTGTTTTCCCATGAGCATGTTGTCTGAGCTCCAGGGAAAGCATACAACAACTGGGTTATAATAAGATGACAGTGCTACAGTCTCAGCACTGGGGAATACTCTGGGGTGTTGAAGAAATTAAACCTCAGATGGCTGTGAAAATCTAGGACTCCTTTAGAAATCAAATGCTTATTTTTTATTTTTTTATTAGAAATGAAATCCGAATGAGACATATATGTGGAAAAGTACAATAGCCAGACTCAGGGTCATTAAAATTGTATAAAGGACTTTCAAAGATATTCACACAAACTGGAACAAGGAAAAGGCAGTGGTGATACCTAAAAAATATGTCTAATCTTTCTAGTCAGTGTCTGAGGGCCCCATCACAGTTACATATACTATTTTTTCTGTATGCTCTTTGTGTATCCACAGTGTCCTATTTAAATGTGGCCATAGATATACTGTAGGATTGATGACTGATCTATCTAGTATGCTTATCTTGAGAAATACAGTACATAGTAGTTAGCATTTCACGCAAAACAGAGTACAAATTCCAAAAAAACAACCTCTGATACAAAAATAATCTCAAGTTACATGCTATATTTCTATAGGTGCTAACTTATCTGTGGTACATGAGAATCACCAATCAGATCCGCAACTAGACTCATTAAAGAGGACCTCTCTTTGGCTTTTTTTTAATATAAACTGAGCACCTCCTCCAATTGATGCTGCTCTACTGATTTTGGGACAGTTTTTCTTTTTCGTCTGTGCCCCTCTATTCCAAAGTTATGCCCCTCAGTAATAAAGATGCCAATTTTCCCTTCAAATAATTGGGTGTATACCATAAAACTTCTCTCTGGGTATTTGCTTTTTCTCCTCTAATACTGTCTAATCACAAATGGCCACACCTACAGAGAAGTTTTGTTGTATACACCTAGTTGGTTGAAGGGAAAATTTACATATTTTTTACTGAGGGGCTTAACTATGGAACAGAGGGGCAAAGGAAAAAAAAGAAAAAACTATTCCAGAATCAGTGGAGCAGCACCAATTGAATTAGATACTCAGTTTTATCTCTTTCTGACATGAGCCGTAAATACAATAAAAGTACACATATTTGGTATTGCTGCATCCGGAACGACCTGACCTATAAAACTGTCCCACTAGTTAACACCTTTAGTGAATACTGTAAAAAAAAAAGACTAAGCCAAAAATGATGCTTTATCATCATATCGCCGAACAAAAAGTGGAATAAAACTCGATCAAAAAGACGAAGGTAAATAAAAATGTTACCGCTGAAAACAGCATCTTGTCCGGCAAAAAACAAGCTACGTACAGCTCCATCAGCCAAAAAATAAAAAAGTTATAGCTTTATAGCTGTCAATAAATAAATGTAGTATCGCCGTAACCGTACTGACCCGAAGAATAAAGCTGCCTTACCAATTTTACCACACGCGAAACAGCATAAAAAAACAGCAAAAAAAATTCCTTAATTGTTATTTTTTGTTTATTCTGCCTCCTAAAAATTGGAATAGATAGCGATCAAAAAATGTCACGTGCCCCGAAAATGGTACTAATAAAAACTTCAACTTGTCCCGCAAAAAGCAAGCCCTTACATGACTCTGTCGGATGAAATATGGAAAAATCATACCTCTCAAAATATGACGATGCAAAAACTAGTCTTAGTAATAAAAAAAAAATCATTTTTTAGTGTGTGACAGCTACCAAACATAAAACCCGATATGAATCTGATATCGCTGTAATCGCACCGACCCGAAGAATAAACTTGTCTAATCACTTTTACCGTACGAGGAACGGCGTACAAAATAAATAAAACCAATTCTTCACCTGCTGCTGATTTGTTCATTCTGCCTTCCAAAGATCGCAGTATGCCTCGGCTCAAATTTATCCTGCGCTCTGCGCTTACACCGGGATTTCCCTGTAAATCTCTGAAATACGTGATTCTGACGGAAACCCCAGCGGAAGATTCCCTTATAATGAGGCAGATGGAGGTACCATGGACGCCATCTGGCCTGTAATCTGGTGGTGTCCATCTTTTTATTAGGCATGCATAAAAGTGACGTCGGCCACAGTTTTGTGAACCTCTGAAAAAAAAGACACTGCTAAACAGAAGCCAGACGGAATCCAGAGTAACTCTGCTGCCTAATTATTGTGAATGGATCCCTATGGGGTTTCATCTGAATTACGTAACTCGGAGATTTAAATGGAAACCCCGATATCAGTGCTCAGCATACAGCACAGGATAAATGGGAACATTTTACATAACATTTTGGATCACAATATAAGCTCCAACTCAATCCACAAAAAAAGCAAGTCCCCAAATAGTTCTGTCATCTGTTAATGGAAATATAGGAGGCTTTCATGTTACTAGGGTCACAAAGGTTATGTAAAAGCGAAATGGCCCTTTCCCCCCAAAAGAAATTCAGCAAATTCTGTGCTCCCAAGCACAAATGCCTACCTCCCTTCTGAGCCCCACAGTGTGCCTAAACCGCAGTTAGCATCCACATGTTTGACATTTCTGTAGCGGTGAGAGCCCGCCTAATTTACGGGTGCATGTCTCCAGAAGCACGAGCTGGGCACAAGTTACTGGTCACTACAACGGCACTGTAACATACCTGGCGGCGTCCTTGCATGGTGGTCCATCTCCCACTGTGCAAGAGCGCGCACTTGATCTCCAGTCCAGAATGTCTCTCTGGCTTCCCTCCATGCTGTCTGTTTGTGTCTGTTTCTGCTGCTTAAGGGCGGCGCCCGATCACTTCCTGCTTTTTGTACCTGCTGTGGGTCACACCCCTTGTGCGTCCTCAGCCTATTGCTGTCTGTCACCTGGTATATAGCTCAGCTGCTCCCATCTATTCCTGCCTGAGCATAGTGTTTCATTCAGTGTGTGCTTTTACTCTGAAGGTGCCAGGTCCCGTTCTTTGTCTCCTGTCTTGCGGTATCAGTTCCCGTGTCTGAACTGAGTCCTGTCTATGTCTCCTGCCTTGCGGTATCAGTTCCCGTGTCTGAGCTGAGTCCTGTCTTTGTCTCCTGCCTTGCGGTATCAGTTCCCGTGTCTGAACTGAGTCCTGTCTGTGTACTCTTGCCTGCTGCCTTTCCTGGAGGCTGTTTTTCCAGGCCTGTCTGAACACGCTCCTAGCCTGTTCGTCCCGCCTTCTAGGGGCCGATTACCTAGATCCGTTCCTGTATCTTGTCTGTCCTGTCTGAACACGCTCCTTGCCTGTTCGTCCCGCCTCTCTGGGGGCCGTATTCCCAGACCCGCTCCTGTGTCCCCCTGCAGTGTCGGTCTCGTCCGTACACTCAGTTCCAGTCTGTACTCTCTCCTATCTTTCAACTGTCTTTTCTCTATGTCCGTTCCTTTCCTTTTTCTGCAGAGTCTGAACTCGTACCTAACTCCTGCCTGTTGTCTCTGTACTCCCGTTTGAGTTTGTGGTCCACTCGCTACTTCACTGCAAGTACCCTGTGGGTGTCTGACTCTGCCTTTCCCTTCCTGTCTGTTCCGTGTGAACAGAGCCCTGTCCCCCCTACTCAGCCTTGCCTGCTCTGACTCCTTTGCTCACCGCTCCGGCGGTTCTAGCCTGCTCTGACTCCTTTGCTCACCGCTCCGGCGGTTCTAGCCTGCTCTGACTCCTTTGCTCACCGCTCCGGCGGTTCTAGCCTGCTCTGACTCCTTTGCTCACCGCTCCGGCGGTTCTAGCCTGCTCTGACTCCTTTGCTCACCGCTCCGGCGGTTCTAGCCTGCTCTGACTCCTTTGCTTACCGCTCCGGCGGTTCTAGCCTGCTCTGACTCCTTTGCTCGCTGCTCCGGCAGCCTTGCTCCGCTCTGACCCTTTTGCTCGCTGCTCCGGCAGTCTCGCTCCACTCTTGCTCACCGCTCCAGGCGGCCTCGTCCTGCTTTACTCTTGCTCACTGCTCCTGCAGTCTCGCTCAGCTCTGATCCTTTGTTCACCGCTCCTGGCGGCCTTGTCCTGCTCTACTCTTGCTCACCGCTCCATGCGGCCTTGTCCTGCCCTGTTCTCGCTCACCTCTCTGGGCGGCCTCACTCTGCTGTTTGTCCGCCACATCTGTGGTTCTGTTCCTGAGTCCCAGTGTGTACTGGGTCCTATCCCGCCAGTGTCCCTACCTGCTAGTGCCTCCCTGTCTGCACTCTAGCTGTGCTTGCCTGTACCCCCCTGCCTGCATACCCGCCTGCCTGCATACCAGTCGTGCCTGCCTATACCCACCAGTCTGTGTGCCAGCCTACCAGTCTGTTCCTGTATTCCCCTGTGTGGGTCAACAGCCGTGTCCGGGGTCTGTCCTGGAGTAGCACCTGGTCCCTCTGCTCGGTTCCTCCTTGGTGCACTGGCGTCGTATGCCGTCGTGCGACCCTGGTCGGATCGGGTGAATACCTAGTTAAGCCCCTCCAGGCATTCACTCTCCGGCACGGTCCAGTGGAACCACAACACCCGCACACGCCAGTCAGTCCGGGCGTGTGCATAACAGCATGCTCAGGCCATGGTTCCCGTTGAGCCCCACGGCCTTCGCTCTCTGAGAAGTTTTCCAGCGAATACATGCATTAAAATAAATAAATAAATTTTTTTTTCCTTAGTTGAGTTCCAGGCGAATTACGCACCGTCCAGATGGATCTATCAGCTCTCATTCCTGCGGATCCGCCACGTTACTATGGGGATCCAAGACAGTGTCGTGCATTTGTGGAGCAATGCATGCTACACTTTAATGCCTACCCTCTCTATTTTCCTTCCGATTGGGCTAAAGTGGCCTTTATGATTGACTACCTAGCGGGTGATGCCTTGAAATGGGTCACCCCCCTATGGGAAGCATGGGATCCTGTCGTCCTTGACCTGCAGGCCTTCCTGGTGGCCTTTCGTATGGTCTTCGAGGACCCTAACCCTGAAGCCCCTGCTGAAGCTTCACTTCCCAATATCCCGGAGCAGCCCCGACGGGTAATGTGTGTGGGTAGCGCAATAGTCCTCCAGCCCAATGAGACTACTGCCCACCCAGAATCCTCACAGGGTGACTACGCTTTCCGGAATACTTCTCCCAACCTCAAGAGGCAGTCCAGACGTGCTAGACGTAGAGGCAAGCCGTCACGCCAGGGTCTGTCCTCCCTGAGACCTCCTGACCCCAACCTTGAAGTCCCTACTGAAGCTTCATCTCCCTGTATCCCGGAGAAGCCCCAACGGGTAATGTGCGTGGGTAGTGCACCAGTTCTCCTGCCCGAAGAGACTTCTGCCCATCCAGACTCCACACAGGAGAACTTCCTGCACCCGGCATCAGATGCTTCACCCACTTTAACCGGTGTGCATGTCCAAGGATGCTCCAAAGCTGTGGTTACCTCAGAGTCTGTGCACCTCTACTACCTGGTGGAGGACCCCCTGTTGCCTCCTGAATCCTCCGGGATACCACTCGATGACAAATGGAGAGAGACTTCTCTACACCCGGTACTCGATACTTTGTCCGCTTCGTCCTGTGAGCCTGAGAATGGGTACCCCAAAGTGGTAGTTACCCCCGAGTCTCTACACCCCTCCGACCAGGTAGAGGACCTCCAGTTGTCTCCTGAACCCTTCGGGGTGCTACCTGGTAGCGAAAGGACAGAGACTCTCCTTTACTCTGTACCAGATACCTCGCTCGCTTCGTCCAGTGAGTCCAACCTAGTGTACTCCGAAGCAGTGGTTACTCCCGAGTCTCTACACCCCTCCGACCAGGCGGAGGACCTCCAGTTGTCTCCAGAACCCTTCTGGGTGCCACCTAGTGGTGAATGGACAGAGACTTTCTTATATCCTAGATCTGATACCTCGCTTGCTTCGTCCAGTGAGTCCGACCTAGTGTACTCTGAAGCAGAGGTTACCCATGAGTCTCTACACCCCTCTGACCAGGCGGAGGACCGCCAGTTGTCTCCAGAACCCTTCGGGGTGCCACCTGGTGGTGAATGGACAGAGACTTTCCTATACTCGGTACCCGATACCTCGCCTGCTTCGTCCAGTGAGTCCGACCTAGTGTACTCCGAAGCAGATGTTTTCTCTGAGCCTCTGCACTCTTCTGACCCGGCGGAGGACCTCCAGTTGTTTCCTGAATCCTCCGGGGTACAACCAGATAACAAAGAGACAGTGACTTTTCCTCATTATGTACCTGATAACCCGTCTATTTCTTCCTGTGAGCTTGACAAGATGTACCTCGAAGCAGAGATTACCCCCAAGTCTCTGTCCCCCTCCAACCCGGTGAAGGAATTCCAGTTGTCTCCTGTACCCTCTGGGGTGCCACCTGAAAATATGTGGAGAGAGACTTCCTTGTGTGCTGTTCCTGGTACTCCACCCGTTTCGTCTGTTGCTGAGGATGGCTGGATAGGAGGTAGCATCCTAGCTAACCAGATGAGATCAGTTTTTCCTGTGGACAGTGGAAGTGATCTCCTTGAAGTGAACGACTGGTCCTCGAATTCCCTGCGGAAGATTCTGGCAGGCTTGAAGAAGAGGGGGCGTAAGGGGGGGGGTACTGTAACATACCTGGCGGCGTCCTTGCATGGTGGTCCATCTCCCACTGTGCAAGAGCGCGCACTTGATCTCCAGTCCAGAATGTCTCTCTGGCTTCCCTCCATGCTGTCTGTTTGTGTCTGTTTCTGCTGCTTAAGGGCGGCGCCCGATCACTTCCTGCTTTTTGTACCTGCTGTGGGTCACACCCCTTGTGCGTCCTCAGCCTATTGCTGTCTGTCACCTGGTATATAGCTCAGCTGCTCCCATCTATTCCTGCCTGAGCATAGTGTTTCATTCAGTGTGTGCTTTTACTCTGAAGGTGCCAGGTCCCGTTCTTTGTCTCCTGTCTTGCGGTATCAGTTCCCGTGTCTGAACTGAGTCCTGTCTATGTCTCCTGCCTTGCGGTATCAGTTCCCGTGTCTGAGCTGAGTCCTGTCTTTGTCTCCTGCCTTGCGGTATCAGTTCCCGTGTCTGAACTGAGTCCTGTCTGTGTACTCTTGCCTGCTGCCTTTCCTGGAGGCTGTTTTTCCAGGCCTGTCTGAACACGCTCCTAGACTGTTCCTCCCGCCTTCTAGGGGCCGATTACCTAGATCCGTTCCTGTATCTTGTCTGTCCTGTCTGAACACGCTCCTTGCCTGTTCGTCCCGCCTCTCTGGGGGCCGATTACCCAGACCTGCTCCTGTATCTTGTCTGTCCTGTCTGAACACGCTCCTTGCCTGTTCGTCCCGCCTCTCTGGGGGCCGTATTCCCAGACCCGCTCCTGTGTCCCCCTGCAGTGTCGGTCTCGTCCGTACACTCAGTTCCAGTCTGTACTCTCTCCTATCTTTCAACTGTCTTTTCTCTATGTCCGTTCCTTTCCTTTTTCTGCAGAGTCTGAACTCGTACCTAACTCCTGCCTGTTGTCTCTGTACTCCCGTTTGAGTTTGTGGTCCACTCGCTACTTCACTGCAAGTACCCTGTGGGTGTCTGGCTCTGCCTTTCCCTTCCTGTCTGTTCCGTGTGAACAGAGCCCTGTCCCCCCTACTCAGCCTTGCCTGCTCTGACTCCTTTGCTCACCGCTCCGGCGGTTCTAGCCTGCTCTGACTCCTTTGCTCACCGCTCCGGCGGTTCTAGCCTGCTCTGACTCCTTTGCTCACCACTCCGGCGGTTCTAGCCTGCTCTGACTCCTTTGCTCACCGCTCCGGCGGTTCTAGCCTGCTCTGACTCCTTTGCTCACCGCTCCGGCGGTTCTAGCCTGCTCTGACTCCTTTGCTTACCGCTCCGGCGGTTCTAGCCTGCTCTGACTCCTTTGCTCGCTGCTCCGGCAGCCTTGCTCCGCTCTGACCCTTTTGCTCGCTGCTCCGGCAGTCTCGCTCCACTCTTGCTCACCGCTCCAGGCGGCCTCGTCCTGCTTTACTCTTGCTCACTGCTCCTGCAGTCTCGCTCAGCTCTGATCCTTTGTTCACCGCTCCTGGCGGCCTTGTCCTGCTCTACTCTTGCTCACCGCTCCAGGCGGCCTTGTCCTGCCCTGTTCTCGCTCACCTCTCTGGGCGGCCTCACTCTGCTGTTTGTCCGCCACATCTGTGGTTCTGTTCCTGAGTCCCAGTGTGTACTGGGTCCTATCCCGCCAGTGTCCCTACCTGCTAGTGCCTCCCTGTCTGCACTCTAGCTGTGCTTGCCTGTACCCCCCTGCCTGCATACCCGCCTGCCTGCATACCAGTCGTGCCTGCCTATACCCACCAGTCTGTGTGCCAGCCTACCAGTCTGTTCCTGTATTCCCCTGTGTGGGTCAACAGCCGTGTCCGGGGTCTGTCCTGGAGTAGCACCTGGTCCCTCTGCTCGGTTCCTCCTTGGTGCACTGGCGTCGTATGCCGTCGTGCGACCCTGGTCGGATCGGGTGAATACCTAGTTAAGCCCCTCCAGGCATTCACTCTCCGGCACGGTCCAGTGGAACCACAACACCCGCACACGCCAGTCAGTCCGGGCGTGTGCATAACAGGCACTTTGCAATTTTCACTCAGCAACATCCACTGCTGCTTGCCTCTGGAAAACGCCCATGTAGTTAAAATCCTCACCACACCTGTAGATAAATTCCCAAAGGAGTATAATTTCCAAAATGGGGTCACTTGAGGGGGGATTCTGTTCTTCTAGCACTTAGGGTCTCTGTATATGGAGTCTGCATACTATTATAGGAAAATCTGTTATCCAGGAGGCAAATAGCACTCCGTCCCTCCAGAGTTTCGCCGTGTGGCTAAGCAGTACTGTATAGCCACATATGGGGTATTTCTACATTCAGCAGAATTTGTGTGACAAATTTTGGTGCCATTTTTACCCATTTCCCAGTGTTAAAATAAATGTGAAATTTGAGGCTAGAACAAAACTTTGGTGGCAAAAATATAATTATTCTTTCTTCACCGCCCAATAGTGTAAAATTCTGTGAGGCACATGTGGTGTCAACATGGTCACTGCACCCCTAGATGAATTAATTCAGAGGTGTAGTTTGTAAAATGGGGTCTCTTATGGGGGTTCTGCTGTTCTGGCACCTTAGGGGCTCTGTCAATGTGACATGACACCGTCAAACCAGCCCAGCAAAATATGAACTCCAATATGGCGCTTCTTCCCCTCTGAGCTTTGCACTGTGCCTCAAAAGTAGTTTATGGGGTACCTGGGTACTCAGGAGAAATTGCACAACAAATTTTGGGGTCCATTTTCTCCTGCTATCCTTAGGAAAATGAAAAAATTTGGGGCTAAAACTACATTTTTGTGGGAAAAATATATATTTTTCATTTTTACAGATCCACGTTGTAAAATTCTTTGAAGCACCTATGAGTTGAAGGTGCTCACCACACATCTAAATAAATTTCTTGAGGGGTCTAGTTTACAAAATGGGGTCACTTGTGGGGAGTTTCCACTGATTAGGCACCTCAGGGGCTCTCCAAATGCGATATGAAACCTGCAAACCATTCCATGAAAGTCTGCATTTCCAAATGTCACTCCTTCCTTTCTGAGCCCTGTCCTGCACATAAACAATAGTTTTCCCCCAGTTATGGGGTATCTGCGTGCACAGGAGAAATTGCACAACAAATTGTGGGTCCACTTTCTCCTGCTACCTATGTGAAAATATTTTTTGGGGGCTGAAATAATATTTTTGTGGAAAAAAATTAGATTTTTTTTATTTTCACAAGTCAACTTTATAATATTCTGTGAAGCACCTGGGGGTTCCAAGTGCTCACCACTCATCTAGATAAATTCATTGGGGAGTCTAGTTTCCAACTAGAACATTTCCTAAATATTTCCACTGTTTAGGCACATCAGGGGCTCTGAAAACACGACATGACGCCCGCAGACCATTCCATCAAAGTCTGCATTCCAAAATGTCACTCCTCTCCTTCTGTGCCCTGACATGCACCCAAACAGTAGTTTTCTCCCACATATTGGGCATCAGCGTACTCAGGAGAAATTGCACAACAACTTTTAGGGTTCAATTTCTACTGTTACCATTGTGAAAATAAAAAATCGGGGCTAAAAGATCATTTTTGTGAAAAAAAAAGTGATTTTATTTTCAAGACTCTATTTTATAAACTTTTATGAAACACTTGAGGGTTCAAAGTGCTCACCACACATTTAGACAAGTTCCTTAAGAGGTCTAGTTTCCAAACTGAGGTCACTTGTGGGGGGTTTCCACTGTTTAGGCACATCAGGGGCTCTCCAAACGCAACATGGCGTCCGCTGATTTTTCAAGCAAATTTTACATTCAAAAAGTCAAATTGTGCTCCTTCCCTTCTGAGCCCTGCCGTGTGCCCAAACAATGGTTTTCCCCCACATATGGGGTATCAGTTTACTCAAGATAAATTGCACAACAAATGTTTTTGAGCAATTTCTCCTATTACCCTTATGAAAATGTAAAATTTGAGGCTGAAAAACATTTTTGTGGGAAAAATTTTATTTTTACAGCTCAATGTTATAAACTTCTGTGAAACACCTGGGGGTTCAAGGTGCTCACCACACATCTAGATAAGTTCTCTGAGGGGTCTATTTTCCAAAATGGTGTCACTTGTGGTTTTTTTTTTTACTGTTTAGGAACATCAGGGGCTCTCCAAACGTGACATGGTGTCCGCTATTTATTCAAGCAAATTTTACATTCAAAGAGTCAAATTGTGCTCCTTCCCTTCTGAGCCCTGCCATGCGCCCAAAGAGTGGTTTTACCCCACAAATGGGGTATCGGCAAAGCAAATGGTTTGGTGCAATTTTTCCTCTTACCCTTATAAAAATGCAAAATTTGTGGCTTAAAAACATTTTTGTGAGAAAAATGTGAAAATGTTATTTTTACAGCTCAATGTTATAAACTTCTGTGAAGCATCCGGGGGTTCAAGGCGCTCACCACACATCTAGATAAGTTCCCTGTGGGGGGTTTCTACTGATTAGGCACATCAGGGGCTCTCCAAATGTGACATGGCATCTTCTAATTATTCAAGCAAATTTTACACTCAAAAATTCAAATGGTGCTCCTTCCCTTCTGAGCCTTACCGTGTGCCCAAACAGTGGTTTTCCCCCACATATGGGGTATCGGCGTGCTCATGAGAAATTGCGCAACAAATTTTAGGGTCCATTTTTTCTGTTATCCTAGCGAAAATAAAAAAAATTGGGTCTAAAGTAAAATTATTGTGTAAAAAAGTTAAATGTTAATTTTTTCTATTCACATTCCATTAATTGCTGTGATGCACCTGAAGGGTAATTAAACTTCTTGAATGTGGTTTTGACACCTTGAGGGGTGAAGTTTTTAGAATGTTGTCAATTTGGGGTATTTTCTGTCATACAGACTCCTCAGAGTGACTTCAAATGTGATGTGTTCCCTAAAAAAATGGTTTTGTAAATTTTGTTGGAAAAATTAGAAATTGCTGGTCAACTTTTAACCCTTATAACGTCCTAACAAAAAAAAAATTTGATTCCAAATTTGTGCTGATGTAAATTAGACATGTGGGAAATGTTATTTATTAACTACTTTGTGTGACATGTTGCTCTCATTTAAGGGCATGAAAATTCAAAGTTTGAAAATTGCATAATTTTCCAAATTTTTGCCAAATTTTGGATTTTTTCACAAATGAATGCCAGTCATATGAAATTAATTTTACCACTATCATAAAGTACAATATGTCCAGAAAAACAGTCTCAGAATCAGTGTTATACGTTGAAACGTTCCAGAGTTGTTTCCTCATAAAGTGACACTGGTCAGAATTGTAAAAATTGGCCTGGTCATTAACGTGCAAACAGTCTTCGGCGGTAAAGGGGTTACATTTAAAAAAATCCAGTGAAAAGTTAGGTTTGAGTGATGGGAAAGTAAGGACTATGCTGTGTATTGTCAATAGTTGTAAAACACTTAGGCCTCATAGAATCATAGAATCATAGAATGGTAGAGTTGGAAGGGACCTCCTGGGTCATCTGGTCCAACCCCCTGCTCAAAGCAGGATTCACTAGATCATCTCAGACAGATGTCTGTCCAGCCTCTGTTTGAAGACGTCCATTGAAGGGGAACTCACCACCTCTCGTGGCAGCCTGTTCCACTCATTAATCACCCTAACTGTCAAAAAGTTTTTTCTAATATCTAATCTGTGTCTCCTCCCATTTAGTTTCATCCCATTGCTTCTAGTCTTTCCTTGTGCAAATGAGAATAAAGATGATCCTTCTACAATGTGACAGCCCTTGACATATTTGTAGACAGCTATTAAGTCTCCTCTCAGTCTTCTTTTTTGCAAGCTAAACATTCCCAAATCCTGCAACCGTTCCTCATAGGACATGGTTTGCAGACCAGTCACCATTCTGGTCGCTCTTCTCTGAACTTGCTCCAGTTTGTCTATGTCTTTTTTAAAATGTGGTGCCCAAAACTGTACACAGTATTCCAGATGAGGTCTGACCAAAGAGGAGTAAAGACCGATAATGACTTCACGTGATCTAGACTGTATGCTTCTGTTAATACATCCCAGAATTGTATTTGCCTTTTTTGCTGCTGCATCACACTGTTGACTCATGTTCAGTCTATGATCTATTAGTATACCTAAGTCTTTTTCACATGTACTGTTGCTTAGCTCTATTCCTCCCATTCTGTATATGCTTTTTTCATTTTTATTGCCCAGATGTAGTACTTTGCATTTTTCCCTGTTAAAAACCATTCTGTTGGTTGCTGCCCACTGCTCCAGTTTATTTAGGTCTTTTTGAATCCTCTCTCTCTCTTCTCTAGTATTAGCTATCCCTCCTAGCTTTGTGTCATCAGCAAATTTAATCAGTTTACCCTCAATTCCTTCATCTAAATCATTGATAAAGATGTTGAACAATACAGGTCCCAGGACGGAGCCCTGTGGTACCCCACTTGAGACATTCATCCAGCTGGATGTGAAGCCATTTACAACCACCCTTTGAGTCCGATCACTAAGCCAGTTATGAATCCACCTAACAGTTGCCTGGTCCATTGCATACTTGGTCATTTTTTCAATAAGGATGGTGTGAGATACTTTGTCAAATGCTTTGCTGAAGTCAAGATATACTATATCTACAGCATTTCCCTGATCCACCCAGTCAGTGATTCTGTCATAGAAGGAAATTAAGTTAGTCTGACATGACTTGTTAGTTACAAACCCATGCTGACTCTGGTTAATCACTTCATTCTTATCCATGTACTTACATACATGTTGTTTAATAATTTTTTCAAAGATCTTTCCTGGTATAGAAGTCAGACTCACCGGCCTATAGTTCCCTGGGTCCACCTTCTTCCCCTTTTTGAAGATAGGAACAACATTTGCTCTTCTCCAGTCTTCTGGGACTTCTCCTGTTCTCCAAGAATTTTCAAAGATTATGGAGAGTGGTTCTAAAATTTCTTCTACGATCTCCTTCAGTACTCTGGGGTGTAATTCATCTGGACCTGGAGACTTGAACTCATTTATGTTAGCTAAATATTCCCTCACAATCTTTCTGTTTACAGATAACTTGGATTCCTCTATTCCTTTAAAAGGACAGTGAAGATCAGTTGATGTTACATTTTCTTTCTGAGAGAAAACAGATGCAAAATAGGAATTAAAAAGTTCGGCCTTCTCAACATCCTCTCTTACCATTTCTCCATTTTCATCCTGTAAAAATCCTATAGCATCTTTGACTTTTCTTTTACTTTTGACATACCCCCAAAATCCTTTTTTATTGCTTTTGACATCTCTTGCAAGCCTTAATTCATTGTCAGCTTTAGCTAACCTGATAAACCTCATTTAAATATGTACTCTATATCATACCCATATTTGAATATCTGTGTTCTAGGTATAATACCAAGACCCTCAGTATTATTTAACCAAATGTATGCATTGTAGACATCTTTGGTACAGTAAGAGTGAAATTTGTGGCCCTTAGGGAATCTAGACCCTACATTCTAAATATGGATAACCAAAAACATGAGCGAACATACCTTTACTAACACTGTACTAAGTGCAATGTGGAGGTGCAAATTCACACTGTGGCCATTAACAGACAAAACCTAGAATAAGAAAAATTAGTAAATACCCTGCTGCAAGTAAATAAATAGTAATAGCACATGGAAATAACATAGGATATTCGATTAAAACTATTTTGATCAAAAGAGCGTAAAACCCATCCCACCACATCAAATTATTTATATGTACTGTACATTGCAGTTACACTAACTGGTAAGCTCTCTCCTTCCTTTGGTTTTGCATTAATCTCTTGTACTTGGTATGATTGACTCCCCTTTGATCTCCATATCTTGTCTAGTTAGCTTTCCACATCTACTTTGAGGTCTGCTGGCACATAGCAAGGGGAGATACTAGAGTTTGGGACCATCTTGATTGGGTACACCTTGTCGTGGTGGGATGGCTTTCACACTTATCACTTCCATGTATTTCTACTATTTTATTTATTTGCTTACTTCAGGGTATCTACTCACTGTTTTTATTCTAGGTGTTATCCTAGATCTGGATTCATAATGTAAGGTCTGTACCCTTGAAGTGCCACTGAATTGCACTTACAATGCTATAGATCTTTTTGGTGCATAAATTCAGCAGAACTGGAAGGTCTAGATCAGTGTTTCCCAAACTCCAGTCCTCACGGACCCCACAGGTCATGTTTTCAGGATTTCCATAGTGTTGCACAGGTGAGAGAATTCCTGATGCCTTGGTGATACTTCCATCACCTGTGCAATATTAAGGAAATCCTGAAATCATGACCTGTGGGCTCCGTGAGGACTGGAGTTTGGGAAACACTGGTCTAGATATTACACCCAGAGTACAAATATTCAGCCAAATACTTTTGGTTATAGGAATGTTGGTTGATCCAAATATTCAAATATGTAAGGTCAAGACCTCACATTCTAAATACAGATAGTTAAATAATAAAAAAAATTATTATTTTGAAACAAAACCAAAGAAACCTGTAGCCCATGCTTTGCATATCAGATATTCCAGCTGTTACCCAACTGTTACATAAGTACTACAGATGTGTCATCTTTTTCTTTTCTCTCAGCTTGTTATATTCTGATATGTGTGGCACAAGATGACCAACATTAAAAAAATAACAATTTTGCGATACTACGTAGCATGTCACTCTAATGCATTCAATGACAGATTAGAATCCTTTCCAGAATGTATGAAAAGGTAGATGCGTACTCATTTGTGTGCATGGAACACCTTGGACATATGTGTAGGATGCCATATACAATATATTTACTCTTTACTACGCCACTACTACCACTACTAATTTTTACTACTGTGCCACTACTGTGGCATAATAGTAAAGAGCGCTGTCCAGCACTAATATCCATTAAAACGTACTATTTATTTCATTATTAAAAGAATAGTCATAGAAGATAACAGCAGAGACATAACTGTAGTAGGTACAGAGATTGCATTCACACCCGGGCCCTGGAACTTAGGGGGGCCCAAAAGGTCCCTTTGGCCCACATAAGAAGTTCAATTATGTTAAATGCAAAAAGAAAAAAGGGTTCTCCAGCTATGACAAACAGTTAAAAATCCATCTTCATTATAGAAATATAAAATTTCTAATCATGCCATGATTAAGGCATCTCGCTGAAACGCGTTGCTTTTTGAATCTTTGGATATTCCTTGTTAACCGGTGTATACAGATTTAATTGTTTGTCATCGCTGGAGAACCTTTTGTTACTTTTTGCATTTGTCTTCACATCCAAGGCTATGACGGCTCTGTGCGAGGCTTTATACCTGCTGGCAATCTTCAATGTGGTGAGCTGACATCTCTTCCCTACTCCCCACTGTATATATGCAATTATGTTAAAGACTTGTGATAATTATAGGCCAGTTTGGAGATTTTTCACCGGGGCCCACAATGTTTAAGTTGCGCCATTGCATAACAACCTACACATGGGTGGCCACGGACCTTCACATTTCAGCAGTAAGTCTTATCCGTGAGTACGTTTTACAGCCTAAACATGTAGGTCGGTGTCTATCCATGTATTTGTAGTTCTATTCCATAATAATGCTTTCAATAATGAAATAAATAGTAATTTTTAAAGGATATCATCGCTCCTTACTATTGGATTGTGTATGTGGCTCTGAAACGTCAATGCATGTATTTGCAGTCAGCAGTTGACTCCAGAAGATGGTAAGATGACTCCCTTACTTTTTAATTTGGTGTAATAGTAAATGCATTAGTCATGTGTTTGGATGATGCACATTATAGCACTTTGCATTACAGACCTTCAGGTTTTTGTATCAGTTTGAAATCCACAATTTTATGAACAATGCCATCTTGAAAAATCCCCTATCTGCACTGTTACAAAAATGCAATAAAAATATATGTGAGGATGTGATTAATAAAAATATATATTTTATTCTTACAGGTGCAAAAAATACAGATGGAGACTGGACACATGATTTCAAGGATGCCTGAGAATTAAGAAGATATTAAGCTACCTATAAATGAATTCTTATTAGCATCCTACCAGAGGTCCTGTGACACATCCAAGGCTTGTTTGGATTTCATGTTACGTGAGAAACCTCAGAATTAAAAACTGCTTCCACAACAAGTTCCTGAAAATAGGACCAGAAGCATGAGATAGGTGAAGTAAAGCTACGTTCTTCTGAGATCCAGAAGCAGCTTTCCACATCTGAAAATCACTGAACCAGGAATCTAGTTTGTTTGGGAACCTTAGACTCTAAAACGCTCTCATATTGTCCTTATTACTTTTAGAAAAACAAACTGACATAACCTTCCAACAAATTTACTTTTTCCCAACAGACTTTGAAGAGCCTTGTCATGGAGGAATATGAATTTAGTGTGAAACAGCTACAACCGAATGTCATATCAGTACGCCTCTACAAGAGAAAAGTGGGTGGCCTAGGGTTTCTGGTCAAGCAAAGAAGGAGCAGACCCCCAGTGATCATTTCTGACTTAATTCGCGGTGGGGCAGCCGAGCAAAGTGGTCTTGTGCAGGTCGGTGACATTATACTGGCAGTGAATGATAGGCCACTTGTAGATGCTAGTTATGAAACTGCCCTGGAAATACTACGCAGTATCAGCTCAGAGACATTTGTGGTGCTCATTCTTAGAGGTCCTGAAGGGTTCACCACTCATTTGGAGACAACATTTACAGGAGATGGAACACCCAAAACAATTAGAGTTACCAGACCTCTGTGCCCAAAGTCAAGTGACTTGTCAAGTCAGAGCCTATATAGTAAAGACCAACAAAATATGGTGGACAGTGCCACAAGTTCAGCTGGTTCATCTTGGCAGGAAGTCCACCAGCTTCTTAACTTAAATGGGCTTGATGGAGTCAAAGGAGATGATATTAGTGTAAGTCCTTGCCTTAATGGGGGAGCCGAAAACAATGATATCATGAAAGAGATTGAACCAGTGGTGAACTTGCTACAGAATGCATGTAAAGAGCTCAATGGAGATCATCTTGCAGAAAGGAAGGATGCAGAAGTGCAAGTTGAAAGGTAAGACATTGATCCATAAAATAAGCCTAACATCCGGCTCTAGCATTGTATGTAAATTACAAAAACTATCAAATCAGTCAACTCCCCGTTGTATGTGATTATATTCCTTTACCAAAAGGAATTAAATAGTCACATCTAAAACCTGTGAAATGTAATAATTCTTGAGTAGGCAGGTATATCTTCAGAGTACGATAAAATTCAGCATGTATTCAAGCTATTATACCACTTATTCTAATTTTCTTTCTATATCCACTTTTGCATAAAGTCTCAATATCCACAGCATTAAAGAGTAAAAATTGGTATTCAATGCTAATAGATAAGGTAATGTGGTAGTGGTGATGTGTTAGTTGTAATGTCCTTTAGAGAATAGAGATGTTGTGTTTCACACTTGAAAATAAGAATATTTACCATGTTCTGTTTGCGCGAAAGCAATAACCACCTCTTTTTTATTTCATTCTTCAATTAAAACTGATAGAAAATGATACGCTTAGCGTCCACCAAGAGTGTCCACCTACACTTAATAGAAACCCACAAAACCCACAACAAGTTTATGCTACTCCATTCATTTTTCAGAGTCTGCAGGAATAATTTTTGTGCGCATTGTAAATTCTATGACAGTCCTAGAGGTTTGATGCTGGCTCTCTTTCTCACAATACAAGTACACTGAGTTCTGTCTCCACATGCCATATTTGCTGTATAATTTAGGACTTTTCACACTTCTCATCACTTTTCAAAAGTGGTAATACAAGTGGACAGAGTTTCATGGGAAGAATAAAAACTTCCCACAGAACAAAAGATTTACTATTACTTACACCAGAAATAGCAGTCGTAGATTTTAATTTTTGACATAATTACAGCAGATGCACCAAGGGAATCTGTCACCAGGTTTTTGCCACCTAATTTGTTACTTATTGGGCTGTCATTAATGCGTTAGTTACTAGGCTGCTTGCGGTAGTTTTGACAAAATCACTGTATAATCAGCAGGATATTATCACTAGAGGACTAGAAAGTATGCTGCCATGAGGTCCTCCATATTCATGATCTCTGTATAACCCCACCCACACCATTGATTAGTAGTTCTCCGCCTATGGACAGTATTCACAGAAAGCTGTCAATCAGTGGTGTGGTCGGGGTTATAATGAGCTCAGCTTTCAGAGAATTGCTAGATCTGCAGCAGATAAAAATGTGATTTTATCAGAAATATATCTCCACAAAAAAGAGAGTAAGGTAGACAGAAAGCGCACCAATCTAAGTGTAGCATATAGCGGAAATATGAATATTTATAATGGTCTTTTGCACTCACCTTTATTTGGTCTTTCAATTCAGCTTACCGATCTCTAAGGATCACAAAGAAAGGGATTTTCTCCTTTCAGTTGGTTTGCTGCATACACCTGGTGGCTATTCGAGAGCCCTGCTCGGGTTTCATAGGAAAGAGATTTTGACAATAATGTTCATCCAGGCCAAATGTGCTCCCAAGAAGCCAGTGAATACTGTGGGTATATATTCTACAAACGATCTTTATTTCTCAAGTAGATACAACGTGTTTCGACAAGATTATGTCTTCCTCAGGTATATTCTCAGAAATTTTTAAGATACAACTGCTTCTTAAAGGAAGCAAAAGCACAGTTTTGTGTGGGGGCTGTGTTCCACACAAAGCAGACACACCCATTCCCTTAGACATCAGTAATACTATAAAATCCAATTCATCAATCCACAAAAAATCTTAAAAGTATAAAATATACTAGTTCATAACGCTTATGTTAAGTACTTTGTTAAAAGATATGTAAATGAATATTGTCAAAAACCTATAAAAATTAATGTCCCAAAAAACAAACAACAAAAAAACCACACAATAAATACCTCATTTTTAAAACACTAGAAAACTACACTTATGAAACCCTATTAAAAATGATTTTTTATATATGAATATAAATATAAATATAAGACTTTTTTATTTCAGAATAACCTTTGCATGTTTTCTTATACACCTTCTATAATGTCATTCAGCCCATCAGGGTACAGCGTCCCTAGTCTAAATATCCAATATCCAAAAAATGCCTGTGGCCATTCATGCGTGTTCTGAGTGTCTGTGTACGTGGGTCATACCACACAGACACTCATAACACGTATGAATGGCCACAGGCACAACGCAAAAAATGGATTCTTGAAGCACAGTCTATCTAGACATTTATGCTTTAAACATAACAAAAAATTTGATATAACTGTGACACCAGTCGAACAAATAACAGCTGATTGCTCAAATCGTGTGGAAAGATTGAACCGAAAAGAATCCTTTTTCATATTTAGACTAGGGACGCTGTACCCTGATGGGCTGAATGACATTATAGAAGGTGTATAAGAAAATAAGCAAAGGTTATTCTGAAATAAAAAAGGTTTATATTTATATTTATATTCATATATAAAAAATCATTTTTAATAGGGTTTCATAAGTGTAGTTTTCTAGTGTTTTAAAAATGAGGTATTTATTGCGTGTTTTTTTTGTTTGTTTGTTTTTTGGGACATTAATTTTTATGAACTAGTATATTTTATACTTTTAAGATTTTTTGTGGATTGATGAATTGGATTTTATAGTATTACTGATGTCTAAGGGAATGGGTGTGTCTGCTTTGTGTGGAACACAGCCCCCACACAAAACTGTGCTTTTGCTTCCTTTAAGAAGCAGTTGTATCTTAAAAATTTCTGAGAATATACCTGAGGAAGACATAATCTTGTCGAAACGCGTTGTATTTACTTGAGAGATAAAAATCATTTGGAGAATATATACCCACAGTATTCACTGGCTTCTTGGGCGCGCATTTGGCCTGGATGAACATTATTGTTAAAATTTTATCAGAAATATAACACGCAGTCCAGTAAGTGGCACCACTGGAATCAGGATCTTTGCCTTTAAACATGGTGCTCTCAGTAAAACCCTGGTGAGATATTCCCTTTAAAAGGCAAGTTTCTTAATACATTTGGTGAATTGTACACCAGCAAAGTTAAGATTAAGACAGGTATCTGAAGTGAAAGTCTTAATAAATTCCACCTACAGTTTAGAAAATCTTTCATTTATTTAGTAATGAGGAATAGTGATCTGGTTGGGCATGTGCTGGGGTACTCTAAAACCATTTTGCCCTGACCAGGGTAATTAGCTAGGCCCAGCTCAAACAATACTGTATTGTACATATTTCGTTTGTCTATTTCCAAAGATTTCAAATTTAGACTCATTGCTCCTTTAGCCTCGCTCCACATCACAGATTTTGGAATCCTTTTGCAAATTTTCTTCTTCATTTTAGCTACACCTCCCTCCAGATTTTGTAGTGGGGCTTGATTCTCTTACATCCCTTAAAAATAAAAAATTTAGCCAATATTTACTTCTTAATGAGAGATTTGGTGGACTTTTAGGACTCGTCTGGATCGTTTAATAGTTTTTTGAACTTCAGCATTTGAAACTCCTGCTTTTTTCACTATTTTGCCTATGACTTTACCACTGTTTGCTTTTGTCTATTTTTTTTTTACATTAAGAGATTATTTTTTAAGTTGTCCAAAATAAAGGCATTTTCTTTAATTGCCAGAAATTGCAACCAGTCACTATCAGGTATGTACTGTTAATTTATTAGTTAATTCAAATTGATGTGACAAATATTCATGCCAGGCATTCAACCACCATTGGTTCAACGTTAACATAACATATTCATGATGTTGCATTGCTCATAATGATTCTATCATCAGGGGTAAAGATGTCCTCTGGTAAAACATCTTCTTGTTCCATAACCACGGACATCTCGACTGGTGAGCCTGATACTGAGGTCCAGTCTTGATGTTCAATGAATAAAAGTGAGGTCAATATTTCCTTAAATTAGGTTCTTTTTTATTATTATTACATTTGACGTAAAAAGTGAATAGTGTATAACCTTCTTATTACTTGATTTAGGGAGACAGTAGAGTTGAGCAACAGGTTTGGTCCAACATTCACGTCATGGCAACTGGACCAGGGCAAAGCGAACTTTCTTAGCCGGCACTCAAATGCATTCTGGGCGTTACTTGCGATTACTCGATACATCGTGATGTTACGCGAGGCTGAGTAATCCCATGAAGCGCCCAGGATGCCGGCATACAAGTACAGGCAGAAGATGTCCTCACTGCCTTGACCCTGCTGCTACAGATTACCAACCTGGATGCTGGAGCCAGGTCCTGCAAATCTTTTTGCCCAACTCTAGGCGACAGATATCCTGCTTTTAAGGTGAAGTGTGAACAATTTCCCTGCCAATAGTGAATATGGCCTGCTTGTGCAAAATTGCTATATTTCTCTATATAGACATTTGATAAGTGTGTAAGGGGTATAAGGAGACATGATACTGTTGGAGCACATGTGAAATGCATAAGGTAATAGATAAAATGTAGGTATGACAGCAGCAGATTGGATGCATTACTTACATTTCTCCACTTTTGCTAAACCCACTACCAGTATGTTAGCAGCGTATCAATGAATTAAGATACTTTGAGATGTCATCTTGAAGCTAGGAGACTGCATCATGGTGTGACTGAGCAATGACATACAAGAGCGGTGTTCTGCATGTCATGTCAACGATTGTTGAGAAACAAACATGATGAATACAGAGGAGCTGGAAAAATCATAAATGATGACAAAATGAGGAACCAACACAAAAAAAAATAGAACAATATCAAATGTTATCACAAGTTCTTATATTCTGTAATGGTAAATATATTAAACTGAATTTATGTACTTGACTTTAAATGAATAAAAAGTAACCTTTAAGCCAAAATTACAGACTACTTGTTTTCAACCTGCCGTCAACATCACCTCTGTCTTCCATTATAAGTGCATCACAAATTATGAGAGTAAGAAGTCGCATTTATAAAACTCAAAGGGTCATTATATCACAATAAGTGTGTAGCATCCAGTAATACCATCTGACTACTTTAATACAGGAGAATTTACATTTAATTATTTTTGCTTTCTTTTTCTTAGACCATAAGGCGGTAATTATTAATTATTATAGTAATTATTATTTTTTTAATCTTACTTTACCGCAGCTCAGACATGTATGCTCCACTTTATTTTTATACAATAGTTTTAATTAAACTTTTAATTTGAAATGTTATCAATATTAAGAGAACCAAGGATGATGGTGGGAAAATAAACTGTTTTGTTGCCATCATCAAGTATTAAATCATTACAGGACAAGTGTAAATTATCAGTTAATCCTATGATTGATAAACATTGTATAATAAAAAAAAGATAAAGCTTCTGCAAGAAATAAAACAATTAAATAACATGATGATAGTTAACTCATAGACTGTAGGCTTGCGAGCAGGGCCATCACTCCTTTCGATATGAGATATGCTTGTTCTGCATTGTCTGTATAAGTCCCCCCTGAAATTGTAAAATGCTGCGGAATATGTTGGCGCTATAAAAATAAAAATGATTATTATTATTATTATTATTAACCTTAATTTGTAAATATTATAGTAAATGCAATTCTAATTTAAACATTACATCTAAAGGACTATTCATTAGACTTTCGACATAAGTGTTAGACAAACATGACGATTCTTCTTGAATAATTTTTAACACTCTGCAGTAATTAGATTTTATAATCAAACGAAACAACAACGATCCAAAACCCAAGTTTTTCTACTGTATAAAAATAATTTTATTGAATCCATGTATAAAAATTTGAATACAGATAATTGACGCACAGGTGGTGCAAAAAAGACATACAATATATAAAAATACATCACAATATGGGACATGTAAAACCAATTCTGTGAGAGCCATATGAGGCTATGTAGCCATGTGTACTAAATACTGAGTACTCAACAAGTACACACTGCGGTCACTGATATAGATCTTACAGTAATTAGATTTTGTATCACTATTATTCCCAGTGTACCCAGCACAGGGGATATTGTGCCCCGACATGAGACCCCTATATACTAAAGTGGCATGTAAAAGTTTGGGCACCCCTGGTCAAAATTACTGTTATTGTGAGCAGTTAAGCAAGTTGAAGATGAAATGATCTCTAAAAGGGCTAAAGTTAAAGATGACACATTTCCATTGTATTTTAGGCTAAAAATATATATGTTTTCATCTTTTGCATTTTAAAAATTACAAAAAGGAAAATGGGCCAATGCAAAAGTTTGGGCACCCTGCATGGTTAGTACCTAGTAGAACCCCATTTTGAAAGTATTACAGCTTGTAAACACTTTTTGTAGCCAGACAAGAGTCTTTCAGTTCTTGTTTGAGGGATTTTCATCCATTCTTCCTTGGAAAATTCTTCCAGCTCTGTGAGATCTCTAGGTCGTCTTGCATGCACTGCTGTTTTGAGGTCTAGCAACAGATTTTCAATGATGTTCAGATCAGGGAACTGTGAGGGCCATTGTAAAACCTTCAGATTGCGTCTTTTGAGCTAGTCTATTGTGGATTTTGACGTGTGTTTAGGATCATTATCCATTTGTAAAAGCCATCCTCTTTTCAACTTCAGCTTTTTTACAGATGGTGTTATGTTTGCATCAAGAATTTGTTGAAATTTCATTGAATCCATTCTTCCCTCTACCCGTGAAATGTTCCCCATGCCATTGGCTGCAACACAACCCCAAAGCATGATTGATCCCCCCTCATGCTTAATGATTAGCGACATGTTCTTTTCCTGAAATTCTGTTCCCTTTTTTCTCCACACATACCTTTGATCATTGTGGCCAAAAGTTCTATTTTAACCTCATCGGTCCACAGGACTTGTTTCCAAAATGCATCAGGCTTGTTTAGGTGTTCTTTGGCATATTTCTGACTCTGAATTTTATGGTGAGGACGCAGGAGAGATATTCTTCTGATGACTCTTCCATGAAGCCCACATTTGTGCAGGTGTCTCTGAACAATAGAACAATGTACCACAAATACAGAGTCTTCTAAATCTTTATGAAGGTCTTTTACAGTCAAGTGGGTGATTCTGATTTGCCTCTGTAGCAATCCTACAAGCAGCTCTCACTGAAATTTTGCTTTATCTTCCAGAAATTATCTTGACCTCCACTGTTCTTGTTAACTGCCATTTCTTAATTGCATTTTGAACTGAGGAAAGGGCAACCTAAAAACGCTTTGCTATCTTCTTATAGCCTTTTCCTGCTGTGTGGGCCTCCACCATATTCCCTTTTAGAGTGATAGGCAGCCTTTTGGCACAAGGTTAGAGGAGACTGGGTTTTTATAAAGCTGGGAAATTTGCATCACCTGGCCTTTCCTTACAATGACAGTGAACAAGCAATAACCCTAACAGGCTAATTAATGTCTGAAACCTTAGTCAAAGTTATCTGAGCACACAAATCTCCAAGGGTGCCCAAACTTTTGCATTGGCCCATTTTTCTTTTTGTAATTTTTAAATGTAAAAGATGAAAATATATCAATTTTTTTTTTTGCCTAAAATAAAAAGGTCCCTTAGTTTGTTTCAGTAGGCTCCACAATCATGGGGAAGACTACTGACTTCACAGATGTCCAGAAGGCAGTCATTGACACACTCCACAAGGTCCCAGAGTTCCAATTTTCATTTGGAAATTAAGGTCCCAGAGTCTGGAGGAAGAGTGGAGAGGCACACAATCCTAGTTGCTTGAGGTCTAGTGTGAAGTTTCCACAATCAGTGATGGTTTGGGTAGCTATGTCATCTGCTGGTGTAGGTCCACTGTGTTTTATCAAGACCAAAGTCAGCGCAGCCGTCTACCAGGAAATTTTAGAGCACTTCATGCTTCCCTCTGCCGACATGCTTTTTGGAGATGGAAATTTCATTTTCCAGCAGGACTTGGCACCTGTCCACACAGCCAAAAGTACCAAGACCTGATTTAAAAACAACAGTATCACTGTGCTTGATTGGCCAGCAAACTCGCCTGACCATAACCCCATAGAGAATCTATGGGGTATTGTCAAGAGGAAGATGAGAGACACCAGACCCAACAATGCAGACGAGCTGAAGGCTGCTATCAAAGCAACCTGGGCTTCCATAACACCTCAGCAGTGCTACAGGCTGATCGCCTCCATGCCACCCCGCATTGATGCAGTAATTGATGCAAAAGGAGCCCCGACAAAGTATTGAGTGCATTTTCTGAACATACATTTCAATAGGCCAACATTTCGGATTTTAAAAACATTTTTCAAGCTGTTGTTATAAAGTATTCTAATTTACTGAGATAATGACTTTTGTGTTTTCATTGGCTGTAAACCATAATCATCAACATTAACAGAAATAAACACTTGAAATACAGGTGCATCTCACTAAATTAGAACATCATCAAAAAGTTAATTTATTTCAGTTCTTCAATACAAAAAGTGAAACTCCCATATTATATATAGAGTCATTACAAATAGAGTGATCTATTTCAATTGCCTGATTGTGGCAAATCAGGGATGTTCGTGGGCGGAGCTGATTTTTTGGCGCGAACAAGCCGGAACCCCAAACACGATTCCGAATTTCAAATGCTGAACAAATTCGCTCAACACTAATCTCTGCACTGCACAGACCTTTCAATGTGCACCAAGTAGTGCCTCATTTTCACTGCAGTGACATGCAAGGAGCTCGAACACTTTGTGTCCGGTTCCTCTACTTATTACAGCTGATCGCTGGGATTGCCTGTGGCAGGACACATTGTGATCAGCTAAGTTTTGGAAATTCTTCTGTATATGTAACATTTTCTAACTTAATATACCACAATGCAGCAAGATATCTCGAGGCAGAAAACTAATTTGACACCAAACATGACCTGTTCAATGACTTCAGCTAGGTTAAGGGGGTCTTCTGAACAAACAGATTATTAAAACATTGTAAAGCCTGTGTGAAATAAACAAACTTTATAATATACTTGCTGTTATAATTCTACTGTGTTCCTGAGCTGTCACATCTGTTCACCTGACCTCCAGCTCCTTACGGAGTGCAGATATTTCCTGTCTGAGCTCTGAATAGAACGTAGCCTGTCAGTCAAGGGGGCGGAGCTTAGCCGGCAGCTCTATGAGCAGTGCACTGTGAATGGTGATCCATGGTGGTGTGGCTTGTGATTCTTGTCTAGTTGTGAGTGATAGGTACTGTGTATAGGGAGGATGAGCTGAAATCATAGAGGCGGGTGCTGAATGCTCCAGAGTGCTGGATAATATTCTCATTGCTCCCCTACAACTCACTGAGCCTGTTTTTTTCCTGTGTACACACATGTAACATTTTTGACTGAAAAGAAGTCTAAGGACAGTGCGCACTAGGAGTGTTAGGAGGGAGAACAAGTGTGGGCAGCCATTTATCCACCTTATTAGTGTATGTGAGTCTCAGGATGGTGCTTTGTAGGTGGAATGGGCGGGAACTGAGTGTGGGAGTGTTTGAGCTGTGGGACAGATCCAGCTCTGGCAGACAAGCCAGTGAGCACTGCCTTCTGGGAAATGTAGTCTAGAGGCGCAGGGAGAGCTGGCAGGAAATTCAGAATGGAAACAATGACAGACTATAAGGATGGCTGCAAGGGGCTCAATGAAAGTTCAAAAAATAAATGTAGCCAGGGGCTTTGGGGATTAAATATTATTCACTTGCGCTGGAATGAGGCTGAAGGAAGGCTGATTAATAAAAATATATAAGTTTATTAATTGATTAAAAAGTAGCTAAAATAATACACAAAGGTTAAAATTAAAGTTGTGTAAATAGGATAAGAATATAAATTTGGTAGAAATAAAATAAGAAAATTGGCCTGTGGGAGATGCAATCAAGCTTGGAGGTGGGGATGGTAGGGTTGTTGTACAGGTAGTAGTCCTCCTCTCGTATTACAGATAATTTCTCCAATTTAGGTCAAGGTCCTGGTGGTATATTCTTTCCTAATTAAAGAACAGATAATTTAGAGGGTAGAGTGGGGGTAGCAGATTTGAATGTGAGGGATTGGGGTTGGGGATAGTTTACAGCAAATGCCGGATTTCACTTCAATTCGCTCCTGGAAAACCCCTATAAGTGTAAGGTTTTCTGCATCATGGTAAAGTTAACACAATGTTTGTGAGGCTACATCTGAATCATAAAGTGAACAACCTCCTTAAGAGTCCAATGAAGTATACTTAGGGGGTATATTCTCAGGAAGCTATTATTTGTTTCATGTATTCCGGAATACACAATTCTACTAGACGGATGTATTCTATTCTTACATTGCTTCTTGGAGAGTAGATGATATTAGTTGTGGAATCTGAGAGTAATTAATAGTTGGATTATATGACAGCATCTGGAAGGCACTAAGAAATATTATTTTCAATGCTAAGGATGGGGGCTAAGTTCATCTTCATCTTTAATGAGAATCATGTGGACAGTCACCTCTTGTTACTTTGCCTTTTGTGACAGCAATGTGTGAAGACCTTTCTGTGTTAACTATTAGTTCCAATTAAGCAATTCTCTATCCTTCTTTGGAGGAGCCACTGTCATATCTTATGACATTTAATAAAGTTATGAAAAAATAAAGACATTTTTTATCACATGCTTTCTGGGTTTTAGGTATGTGCTGACACTGGGGTTAACTGCTTAAGTAGCCAGTAGTGATGAGCGAGTGTGATTTATGGCTGTTAGCCTTGACACTTGTGAGGATTCAATAACAAACAGGCAATCTCTGCATGTGTTGAGGCTGACTAACAGCCATAAATCATCCAAACGCAGGAACTCAAACTTAATATACGAGAACGCCGAAGATACTCGGAAAGGGTTAAACGAGGACGTTCGCTTATCTCTAGCAGCCAGATAAAGAGGACCTGTCACATGTCCCAAAAAAATGTATTTTTACTTTGCCAAAATCCCATGGTTCCCCTGAATCTGCCACTGTTTTCCATTTTTCATTTTGTCCCTGTGTTACGGAGACATGTCCCGTTCTACTTTTAGCACCCAAAATATTAATTCCTGGCTTGGAAGTTTTCTTTGGGGATATGTAGCTTTCCCACCTTTATTCAATTGCCCAGTCACCACTAAACAGCATCTGAAACTGGTTGAACATCTTGCAAAATCTCCATATTCTTGCAAGACTATGCTGTAAGACTTTCTAGTGCACAGGCAGACAAGTCACATCAAGAACTGGGAGATCTCGTGAGATCATGCTGTTGAACCAGTTTCAGATGCTGCCAACCAGGGATTGGGCAGCATCATAGAGGGGAGATGACTGCACGCTGCCATAGAGAACTCTTTTAACAGCCTCTCTTGGACCACAAGCCAGGAATTAGCAGACTGGGTGCAAAGGGAAAGAAGGGAATATCTCCGAAACGGAGTTATAAAATGAAAAATGGAAAAGAGTGGCAGATTTCAGGGAACATGGGAATTTTGGTGAGGTAGCAAACTAATTTTTTGAGGCAAGTGACAGGTCCTTTTTAAGCATTATGAGAAGATCTTACATATTTATCTGCATTTTATGTAAGATTAATAGTAATTAACAGTAATAAACAGTTTTCATCTGGTTTATCCAACTTTTTATAAAGTTGCAAACATTTTGTGCAAATGTACTGCAGTTACCCCCTGAAGTGATTTTATGGAAATCTGAATTTTCTTGTGCAAATAGTGCAACATTTTAGTAGAACATGTGACATTTTGTGCTAAAATCTGGCAAAATAAAAGACAAAAATAAGAGCATCTTAGATTTTGTGCAAAATTTATAAAGTAGGTGCCCCAATTTGAAGAATTTGTGACAAAAAAAATCAAAGAATGCCACGAGACAAAGAAAAGAAAAGTGACTTAAAAAACAGCAAAGGATGAATAGAGCTCTACGTTTTTCAGTAACAAGTTTGCTTTGTATTGTGAAAAAGTCTATGGAAACTGAAACTTACTAAATCTTATCTAAGAAAATAAAAAAAAATAAAAGCCTTTTTTATCTAAGGTATTAGGGTTAGGCCTCATGCACACTAGTGCATTTGGGATTCATATCACAAAGATCTCCCATATGATTAGCTGTGTAGTCATCCCACTGGGGATTGTACAGGCACAAAACACGTACCTAAGACTCAAGTAAAGAAATCTAATATATTTACAGAATTAATAAACCTAATAAAATAGTTCATAGGTAGCCTTTAAAATGGATCTCAAATGGGGTCACCGGCTATAAATGACCCTGCTGATGTCTATCTGGATTCTAATTGCATAGTGGGCACAGTACTATTTATTACATCATGATTTATTGCTATATGTTACCAGTAACTTTGCATATTTGAGGTTTTTTTGTCTTTTTGAGTGTAAATTACTAATTGCTAATAAATATAGATATCCATTAAAAAGAGATCAGCAGTTTTCCAAAAACGACACCAGAATAGGACACTTCACTCCCAAGATCATGGTCGTCTCATCAATAAAAGCTCCAACGTTAAGTGATAAAGAAATGGTAAAAATGTTTGAGCAAATACAATTTTTTTATTTGTCTGGTAACTAATAATTGAGTATTTACATTTACAGATTGTATTTATAAGAGCATTGGAAGAACAACTTTTAGGTTTTGTTTGCTATTTTTCGCTAAGAGTGTTTGGAAAGTGATCCAGAAGCCAGAATTATATTAATGTCATGTCTGCTATGAGCGCTACATTAATTGCTTCTCTAGGAAAAAAGCCAATTCATCAATACATTGAGGCAAAGACTTGGGGCCTTTTGAGTTTGACTCTTCATGTTTCAAATGACTGTCAGTGTGTAAAATCTTAATGGAGACAGAAAGGTGTCTAAAACCTGACTGACAGAGCTGTGTGAATGTGCTCAAAGAAGTCAGGATCAGCCATCAATAGCAAATGGTTTTATCTTTTTGAGGTTTGCTTTGTTGTCAGATTGGAAGCAAAAAAATGTGGACTTGGTCATGAAAGGTTTGTGGTTGTGTGTTCTATCACTGCTGCCTGGTCGTGGACGGAGTATATAGAAGTTAATAAAGTCACAGATACGTTGTGCTGATATATTTAGAAGAACGTAGCTCACAATGTATTAAGGATTTTTGGACAAGTTGATTTGGTTTTCTATATAAGGTGACGTTTTTGGGTCTGGAAATAATTTTCGGTTTTAAAGCATTGTGACAAATATACCGGGGAAAAGAACATGAGAAATTTATACATAAAAATGAATATTTGCAAAATATTACAGTCTAGAACAGGGATGTCAAACTCAAACACACAGAGGGCCAAAATGAAAAACTTGGACACAGTATACAGTATAATGGGTCCCACATAGTCCTCCATACAGAATAATAGGCCCCACATAGTCCTACAAATAGTATGATGGCCCCACATAGCTTTCCATACAGTATAATGGGACCCACAAAGTCCTCCATAAAGAACAATGGTCCCACATAGGGGTGGCGGTTCTGGTGTCGCAGGCCAAACACAATCACCATGAGGGCCAGATTTGGCCCACGGGCCAGAGTTTGACATGTATGCTCTAAAACATATTTGCATTAATTTTTTGTGTTACTAGAACGGGAGCAGTGGATGAAAGTGCTATCTGTACTCCTTGAAATTGAAATGCAACACCATGAAGAAAAAGTCATGGACTTACTGGAATGACAGGATTAATAGACATGATAATAATATGCAAATGATGAAAAAATAGAAGTAACAATTTATTCAGTATCAAGTATGAGCACCACTTCCAGAAATACACACACTTACACATGTTAACATGCTATCAATGAGGTCTTTAATGGTTGCATGCGGAATGTTCTGCCATGCTGAATGCACTTGGGCACGCGAATCATCAAGATCCTCTACTGGCAGCTCCCTTTGCAATTACTGACCAAAGATGTCCCAGATGTGCTCAATGAGGAACAAGTGAAGAGACACTGCAGACTATGGTAGTACATTTCGTGCACACAGGCTGCTCACAGTAGCATGAGTAACATGCAGCCTCGAGTTGTTATGTTGAATGGCACACCAATGGCACACTTTGGAGAAATATCCATATCACTGGTTCCCTGATAATCCATTCTGTACTGCAAGTGAAATTAGACACCACATACCTGGCCTAAGGCATCAAATAGTGTTTATACACACCATCAGAAGGTATTTGCACAACATTGGGCTATGAGCCAGACATCCAGTTACATGTGTTCCACTGACCTCTTGGCACCAGTCTCAAAGGCTATCATGGTGCAGAACAAGACAACAATGGAGGCTGCCATGGAGGTCTCTCCTCTTTAGTGATGAGTCTCTCTTTTGTCTTAGATGCAACTATATCTGGAGATTGGTCTGTAGACCATGGGCGCAATGTCATGAAGAGGCCTTCACACAGGAACGTTACACCCATCCTACTTCTGTCATTATGGTCTGAGTTGGCATAATGTAAAATAGCCGGACCCCTCTAACCTTCATTCTAGGTACACTGACATCTCAATGTGGTACTGCCATTTCTCCAAGTGCATTCATCATGGCAGAACATTCCTCAGACCACTATTAAAGGCAACCTGTCATCAGGGTTTTGCATCCCAAACTAATATCAACTATGTTAATGCTGAATAAATCCTTCTTTTTGGCCTCAAATCACTGACTGACAGGTAACTCTTTTCTCAGAGACCTGTTACTTCACCCCGGGATCTTGCGCAAGATCCATCATTCTCGGGGCAGCACATGTGCAGATCGATAGTCCGGCTCTCCCAGCATCTTCAGGACCTTACTGCGCATTCACTACTGCTGGGAATGTCGGGAGGCCGGTGGAGGGATGGAAAATGGAGAGAGGCCAGAGAGCTGTAAGTGCAGGGCCAAGTTCACTGCACTTATGGCTCGTCAGCATAAAAATTGGATAAGGCATTTCTCTGAAATGAAAACATGGATTGCAAAATGAAGGTATGGATTTATTTAGCATTGATAACATGGCAAGGCGTGTAAGAGTGTGTATTTCTGCATGTGGCGCTCATACTTAATACCGAATAAATTGAGATATTTTTAAAATTTTGCTTCTATTTTTTCATCATTTGCATAGCATGTCTATTCATCTGTGATTTCCAGAATTTTTGTGATCTGAACTATTGCACATTGTGATATATCATAAAACTATGTTTTCGCAGGAGTGTGGACATTATATAGATCACAATAGCAGAAGTTTACTGCTTTTATTACTATTTAGAGAAAGAAGCCCCTACTGTGTACTACTAGAAGTATCTACTGTGCCATGACATTTCACATATTAATAGCAACATGCAGTAAAGCTTAGTCTGTGAATAAAATAAAGCCCAAATTAAATCTTTGGCACTGTACTATGGTAAAAAGCAGTTCTATGAAAATCTCCAAAAAACAGAACCATTAACCATAAAATAGCAGATGTATCATACGTAAAACACGTGATCAGATTGATAGTGGTACTGTTTCCTACCACATTTCTATTGATCTATATGCTCATGTTAAAGAGAAAATAACCCTTTGTATTCCACAGGACCCTAACCTGCTTCATCCCTTCCGCCAAGTCATGTAGATAATAATGCTTTCACATTAAGAAATTACTTCAGTTAACCAATCTTCTCTCATCAGACACATTGTTCTATAATTGCTGCTGCCAACCGGTGACCTCAAAAATACATATGTAGTTATATACACATTCTATATTGTTTAACCAACAGACATGTCTCAAATTTGCTCACATTTGCAATGGACTCTGTAGCTGCGGTTGGCCCCATTCGATTCCATTTTTAGCCATTTAAAACAAATATCCTGCCTATCTTCATGTACAGTATGTGTATGAACACTGACCTGCCATCCTTTGATTTTCTGTAGCTTTAACCATAGGCGGATTATAATGAGGACGATCTGGGCTACCGCCCGGGGCCCCGAACCTCCAGGGGGCCCGGGGCTTCGGGGTGTCTATGGCCAGATTGTCCTCATTATTGTCCGGCAGACAGTGTCGGGGGGGCCCCCGGACCGCTCCCCCAGCAGCGGTGCACGGCCGCTGCTTCTTCTTCAGCCGGGCCAGCACTGCAGCAGTTAACTTCCCTGTGCTGGCCCGGTCGCGTCACTGCTAGGAGACACGGCCCTGTGCGCGGCCGTGTCTCCTAGCTGTGACGTCACGCAGTGCGCATCCGGCCTGCAGTGCTGCATCAGAAAGGAGCAGGACCACTGGAGCCGGGAGCAGGACCACTGGAGCAGAGTCAGGGGGATGGTGAGTATGTGTGTGTGTGTGTGTGTGTGTGTGTGTGTGTGTGTGTGCAGGCTGATCTCATTGTGTGATGTCTGTTTATAAGTATTTTTGTGTTTCAAATGTGTTTATTCGTGTATGTACAGTACAGACCAAAAGTTTGGACACACCTTCTCATTTAAAGATTTTTCTGCATTTTCATGACTATGAAAATTGTACATTCAGACTGAAGGCATCAAAACTATGAATTAACACATGTGGAATTATATACTTAACAAAAAAGTGTGAAACAACTGAAAATATGTCTTATATTCTAGGTTCTTCAAAGTAGCCACCTTTTGCTTTGATGACTGCTTTGCACACTCTAGGCAATCTCTTGATGAGCTTCAAGAGGTAGTCACCGGAAATGGTCTTCCAACAATCTTGAAGGAGTTCCCAGAGATGCTTAGCACTTGTTGGCCCTTTTGCCTTCACTCTGCGGTCCAGCTCACCCCAAACCATCTCGATTGGGTTCAGGTCTCGTGTCTGTGGAGGCCAGGTCATCTGGCGTAGCACCCCATCACTCTCCTTCTTGGTCAAATAGCCCTTACACAGCCTGGAGGTGTGTTTGGGGTCATTGTCCCGTTGAAAAATAAATGATGGTCCAACTAAACGCAAACCGGATGGGATAGCATGCCGCTGCAAGATGCTGTGGTAGCCATGCTGGTTCAGTATGCCTTCAATTTTGAATAAATCCCCAACAGTGTCACCAGCAAAGCACCCCCACACCATCACACCTCCTCCTCCATGCTTCATGGTGGGAACCAGGCATGTAGAGTCCATCCGTTCACCTTTTCTGCGTCGCACAAAGACACGGTGGTGGGAACCAGAGATCTCAAATTTGGACTCATCAGACCAAAGCACAGATTTCCACTGGTCTAATGTCCATTCCTTGTGTTCTTTAGCCCAAACAAGTCTCTTCTGCTTGTTGCCTGTCCTTAGCAGTGGTTTCCTAGCAGCTATTTTACCATGAAGGCCTGCTGCACAAAGTCTCCTCTTAACAGTTGTTGAAGAGATGTGTCTGCTGCTCGAACTCTGTGTGGCATTGACCTGGTCTCTAATCTGAGGTTAACCTGCTGTTAACCTGCGATTTCTGTGGCTGGTGACTCGGATAAACTTATCCTCAGAAGCAGAGGTTACTCTTGGTCTTCCTTTCCTGGGGCGGTCCTCATGTGAGCCAGTTTCTTTGTAGCGCTTGATGGTTTTTGTAACTGCACTTGGGGACACTTTCAAAGTTTGCCAAATTTTTCGAACTGACTGACCTTCATTTCTTAAAGTAATGATGGTCACTCGTTTTTCTTTACTTAGCTGCTTTTTTCTTGCCATAATACAAATTCTAACAGTCTATTCAGTAGGACTATCAGCTGTGTATCCACCTGACTTCTGCACAACACAACTGATGGTCCCAACCCCATTTATAAGGCAAGAAATCCCACTTATTAAACCTGTCAGGGCACACCTGTGAAGTGAAAACCATTTCCGGTGACTACCTCTTGAAGCTCATCAAGAGAATGGCAAGAGTGTGTAAAGCAGTCATCAAAGGAAAAGGTGGCTACTTTGAAGAACCTAGAATATAAGACATATTTTCAGTTGTTTCACACTTTTTTGTTAAGTATATAATTCCACATGTGTTAATTCATAGTTTTGATGCCTTCAGTGTGAATGTACAATTTTCAAAGTCATGAAAGTATAGAAAAATCTTTAAATGAGAAGGTGTGTCCAAACTTTTGGTCTGTACTGTATATGTCTGTATATATTTGTGTGCGTGCGTGACTGCGTGCGGCCTGCTGCTGAGTATAAATGGCGCCGTGCGGCCTCTTGCTGTCTCTGGGGGGGGAGGCACTGTGCAGCCTTCCGCTGTGTATAGATGGCGCCGTGCAGCCTCCCGCTGTGTATAGATGGCACCGTGCGGCCTCCTGCTGTGTACAGATGGCGCCGTGCGGCCTCCCGCTGTGTATAGATGGCATCGTGCAGCCTCCCGCTGTGTATAGATGGCACCGTGCGGCCTCCTGCTGTGTACAGATGGCGCCGTGCGGCCTCCCGCTGTGTATAGATGGCATCGTGCGGCCTCCTGCTGTGTATAGATGGCATTGTGCGGCCTCCTGCTGTGTATAGATGGCACCGTGCGGCCCCCTGCTGTGTATAGATGGCACCGTGTGGCCCCCTGCTGTGTATAGATGGCGCCGTGCGGCCTCCCGCTGTGTATAGATGACATCGTGCGGCCCCCTGCTGTGTATAGATGGCATTGTGCGGCCTCCCGCTGTGTATAGATGGCGCCGTGCGGTCTCCCGCTGTGTATAGATGGCGCCGTGCGGCCTCCCGCTGTGTATGGGTGGCGCCGTGCGGCCTCCCGCTGTGTATAGGTGGCGCCGTGCGGCCTCCCGCTGTGTATGGGTGGCGCCGTGCGGCCTCCTGCTGTGTATAGGTGGCGCCGTGAGGCCTCCCGCTGTGTATAGATGGCGCCGTGCGGCCTCCTGCTGTGTATAGATGGTTACGCGTGGCCTCCCGCTGTGTATAGATGGCTACGTGCGGCCTCCCGCCGTGTATAGATGGCTATGTGTGCTCAATATTGAGTCATACAATTAATGTAAGGCTATGTGCCCACGATGCAGAAATGCTCCGGATTTTTTTTGAGCGTTTCTGCATCTCCCTGGCAGAAAAAACGCATGCGGATTGTACATGCGGATTGTACATGCGTTTTTCCTGACAGGGACATGCTGATGTGAAGCTTTCTTCACATGCATTTCCGCATGCGGGTGTCAAGCGCTTTCCAAGCGATTTTAGCATCACTTGGAAAGTGCTTGACAACTTGGTCACACTATATAAATCCATGCAACCAGCAACCGGCATGGATTTATATAGTGTGACCGTAAAAGAATGGTAAAAAATAAATATATAATTACCTTCTGAAGGCCTGCCAACGTCAGCGGTCGCGTGACCCGTCACATGACTAAATTACGTCACGGCAGGTCCTTTTCAGACCATCGCGAGCTGCCGGCAAGCTAGGACACATCGGATAAAGACACCGGGGGCCATCAGAAAGTAAGTATAATATTTATTTTTTATTTTATTCTTTTTTTACAGGTTCTATGGTACCAGGGTCCGGAGGAGAGTCTCCTCTTCTCCAAACCCGGGTACCATCCGCACATTGAAACGCATGCATTCTGCATATACAGATGCAGTGATGCGGATTCCATGTGTTCCAATGCAAGTCAATGGCGGTGAAAGCGCGGCGCTTCCGCAAAGTAATTGGTAGTGCTGCGGATTTTTCCGCAATGATAATCCGCAGCGGAAATTTCCGCAGCATGTGCACAGCACATGCGGATTATCATTGGGGAACATGGCAGACCTTCTACCAAGCGTGTTTAAGCATTTCTGCAGCGGAATTGCCGCTGCGGAAACGCTTAAAAAACGCATAGTGGACACACAACCTTAAAAAAATTTATTATAATTAATATTGTGCCAAATTAATTTCATGTGAACTATCACATGATCTATCACAGGGGATCATGTGACATGTCATGTGATACATCAGGTGTGTGTGTGTGTGGGGGGGGGGGGGCGGTCCTTCTAAACTGCCCGGGGCCCTTGCTACTCTTAATCCACCCCTGGCTTTAACCCTCAGAGACGTCAGTAAAATATAACATATAATATTAAGACCTCCTACTGTGCTTATACTGGGCACTTAAAGGGATTGTCCATTGAACAAAAGTGCTGTTTTATCAATAGATAATGGAAAATTAAGCACTTCCACAATTGGACGTGTTTAAAAAAATGTTGCCAAACATATAATGGTGCCCCTGATGCATCTGGTCTGACTGTGCCCGACCATGTAGAGCTGATTTAGCTGGTCCCACATGCTGTTTCTATGGGTCCCACAGAAGTTAGCAAGGGGGGGATAAGGCAATATACTATACTGATGCTGCTCGCAGAGACTCTTCTAGCTGCTGATTTGTATGACAATACTCCTCACTGCCTAGTCTTCTCTTCTAATTAGAGAGCATAATGTGGAGTATGTCATCCCAATAAATTATACCAGTGCAGTAGGACAAGCTCAGTGCCCAGACATATGAACTGAAAAAAACATCGTACAGTATATGTCCAGCCACAGACCTCCTCTAGGGAACGAGTGTGATGAGATGAGCTCAATGGTCCTCAGTTATAGCACATAAGCTCATTACTGATGGGAAAAGAACAGGCAGACTGGAGAATCGTCATACAAATCAGCAGCTAGAAAAGTCCCTGCCTGCGGCATCAGTATAGTATATTCACTTATCCTTCCCTCTCCTTCATAACCTCTGTGGGGTCGTTCGAAACAGCATTTGTGACTATCAGCTAAAGCTGCTCTACATAGTTGGGCTAAGGCACAAGATACAACAGGGACACCATTATAACTATCTGATGAGTCCGTACTTCTGTATAAAGTGCCGATGAGTCCTTACTTTTTGTATAAAGTGCTGATGAGTCCCTACTGCTGTATAAAGTGCGGATGAGTCCCTACTGTTGTATAAAGTGCTTATGAGTCCCTACTGTTGTATAAAGTGCTGATGAGTCCCTACTTTTGTATAAAGTGCTGATGAGTCCCTACTGTTGTATAAAGTGCTGATGTGTCCCTACTTTTGTATAAAGTGCTGTTGAGTCCCTACTTTTAAATAAAGTGCTGATGAGTCCCTACTGTTTTTTAAAGGGCTGATGAGTCCCTACTTTTGTACAACCAGTGCGCTCATCTGGCAATTGATGTAGCTAATAGGATTATTTTTGTTAAAAATTTACTTTTATTCACAAATTACTAAAAAAATACTATCAATTAGAACAAAAACAAAACACCAAAGTGCAATGTGCATAAATGGACAAACAGCTGAACCAGTTGGTATATCAAGATGATCAGAGCTCCTACAACTGCTCAGAGGGTCAAATTCCCAATTGCAGTTTCCTATTCCTATCCCTGCTGGTGTCCTGGTGGATGCCCCCCCTTCATAGACTACCACCAGGAGACCAGCAGGGATAATCAAGGGTACATTCAGATACCGCCTCCAGCTTTGATCTGTGAGACTGTTCCATATTTTTCTTCATATTGTATCATGTACATACGATGCAATGGTCCTCAGTATGATACCTTTATGATATGGGTGAATCGCTGTTATTACTTTGACAAGTTTGACTTTGACAAGTTTAAATGTTGGACCACTGTTGTTCTCATTGCAGGTATATATTGTTAAGGGATTTATTTTTCATTTACTAAGAAACAACTCTAACCATTCCCTGCACTAGTGTCCAATAAAACTTTAATTGGTATATCATTTAGCTGAAACAGGATATTGTGACTGGTAGTCAAATTAGCACTCTGATTGTTTGGGCCTAAATTTTTCTTGGCGCAAGGCATATACATAGAGGATAACTGTATGCAAGATACCTTATTTTAAGAGGGTCTACGTGTTGTATATTGAAAAAACATAGATTGCGCGAGACCAACTCCATTATAGGAAACTGCAATTGGGAATTTGACCCTCTGGGCAGTTGTAGGAGCTCTGGTCATCTTGATATACCAACTGGTTCAGCTGTTTGTCCATTTATGCACATTGCACTTTGGTGTTTTGTTTTTCTTCTAACTGATAGTATTTTTGTTAGTAATTTGTGAATAAAAGTTAATTTTTAACAAAAATAACCCTATTTGCTACATAAATTTGACTATTCCTAGGGGTACCACATTTCTATTGCTATTACGGTCATCTTACAATTGTTTGGTAAAAATGTTTGTGTTTATGTTTTTTGGTTGCCAGTTATTTGCTGGAATGTGCTTTCAAATGAAGGCCTCATTCAGACAGGAGCAATGTAACCATGTTTTACTACCTACATTCTGGATGCAATACCAGGACCCCATAGCACTATATGGGGATCTGGGTAGTACATCTAGAATATAAAACATGGATCTAGATGTAATACATGCAGTTTTGCTGAACCAAACTTAACATGGCTATAATATCAACCTTTTGAATGAACACTAACTTCTGAAATATTTTAGAAGACACAGTATGGAGCAATAAAATGGTTCAGGTAAAGGATATAGAGGATAAATGTTGCATAACTACATGGAGAAGAATTATATCTGCTGTGAATCATGGCTTTTGCATATGAATGTTAAGGGCTGTCCAGTTTAGAGCATATAACATTGTTAAACATGACAAAATACTGTAGTATTTATCTGAAAACCAGGCCATAAACCTACAGTTTTGGATTTCTTGTATGAAAGGTAGAAGAGAAAATTAAGATTCAGCGCCAGCTATCCGATGTATGGGCAATGCCTAATCCTCCAGATAAAGTATAAAAAGGGGCCTGCAGCACTCCGGTTTCAAAATAATAATGTGATGTTTATTCGCCCAACATGGCAACGTTTCGGTTCATCTGTGAACCTTTCTCAAGCCGTATGAAGGTTATATATAAAATTATTGCCAAGTGTGAATCTTTTGTAGAGGTGACCCATATCTTTCTGTCAGATCCGTTTGACACTTTTTCCTCCTAAAGGTTCCTTTTTCAGAAAAGACCAATAGCTTTTATTTTTGAAAGGTTTTTTTGGTATTTCTCCATAAAGTGTTTGTCTGGTACCTAAAAAACATATTAGCAAATATACTGTTTAATTCAGGTGATCCTAATTAGTTTTCAACCAATTTTTGTTAATGTGTAAATGAAAGACACTTGAAGAGCAAGATTAAAATGTTGAATATCTTGTATACCTGTATACCTTGTATAATAAAGTATGCATCTCCATGTCAAGGGGTTGGCCAGGACTGTCACATTGATGTCTTATTCTTAGGGCTCATGCAGATGGCTGTAATAATCGGACAGGTGCTATCAGTTGTTTTGAAGGATAGGACTTATCCCATGATATTCTAGGGGGCTGGGCACATGTCAGACATAGTCTAAGGGAAAAAAATCGCAGCATGCCCGAGTTTGATCCGATATTCGGATTGCACTTGGCCATGCTAGTCAATGAGTCCGTGGAAAACATGCAGTCTGATTTCCGCGGCCTGACAGAATGGAGAAGATGGAGACATTTTTTTCCCCATCTTCTCCTCATCAGAGAGAATCAGATCACACTATGATCACTCTCTGATTTAACTCTGATCAGAGTTTGATCAGAGTGTCATTTGCATAATAGGCTCCATTTTCTCGGATGAGAGAATATTTGCTCATCTGATCCTAGCCTTAAGATAGGCTAGTAATATAATATTGGTGGGGGTCTTAAGCTGCATTTACACTGAAAGATAATAGTTCTGTTTAAACAGGACTAGCGCAATGATTGCCAGTCGATAAATGTTTACCAGTCAGTGGTTGTTTAGTGCCTCTGGTCGGTCCATGTAAGTGGACCCTTATACCTGACACCCCCAACAATCAGCTATTATCAGATTTGGTGGCATTTGGATGTAAACTCTGATTAGAACCAGAGCCCCACAGCTCTTTACACTGTATAGTGGTGGGTGAGATTGGGGAGGGTGGCAGGTTAACCCCAGAGATAGGTCACCAATATCACAATGCTGGACAACCCCGAGCATCCAACATGTTGTAAAATATATACGTTATAAATAGAACTCAGAATAAGTATTAAATAAATGGCCTTCTTGGCTATTTGTGCTAATTCAATAGACTAACCAGTGTTTGCTTTATTTTCAGCAAAACCCAAAAGGGAGGAGAAAATGACACCGCCTTAAATGATGTATGGAGGAGCAACAGTAATATGCCTGTCGTATTAAACAACCCTTACCTAGAGTGTGAGCAGGTATGAAAGGTTTTATAGTGTTACATTTTACTATAATCTGTATTTTATCAGGATTTGGCAGAACCATTACTTGTCATCGTTGTTCTGGATATTGTCTCCAAATCTCATCTGTGCTCTATCATTCATTGAGTAATATCATCCTAAGGACAAATTGATGTTCACTATTGACGAAGAGTCAAGATTGTCACTTGTTTCCTAGCATCTCCTTGTACTACTGACGAAAAAAACATTGCATTGTACATCCAGGATGAATCAGATAATCCTTTATACATTAGTTCTCAAACCATAATTCAGATTGTCTTCTGTGGCCGGGCCATATTTAATTATTTACTTCAATCAATGGATAGTTCAAAAGCTATTTCATAACATTTTATATGTGCGCATTGTTACATTGCTATTTTTTTTTTAATATTTCTTTTTCACTGAGGTTTAACTGAAATATTAACAACAAAAGCCTTGTGAAAGTTAAAATAACAGAGACATACAGTAAGAAATAGCAGCAATCTGAAGTTCAGAGAAATCAAATGAGAATGAAGTGGAGTGTAAAACACACAGAACCAAATGCAAATAATGAAATATTTTATTTATGCCAAAATTAGAAAAACTGCTTTCAATCCCATGGAGAGCACTTTGCCTTTGGCATATTGGTAGCTTATTGCATTCAATATAAAAAAAAACTGCTTTGCCCTCTCGCTAGGTCTGCTACCTGTTTTCTAATTAAATCTGAAAAGTTGAGGTGCTGCAGGGTGAGAGTAGAAGAATGAAATTGAAAGAGTTGCCTCAATGGTGAAGGTGATTCAAACAAATTCTGACAATATTGTGATCTTTGTTTGCTACATTTCATCAATACAGTTGTCAGTCCTAAAATCTACTCCCCGTCATTGCCTATTAAGCTTCTTTTCTAACAATAGATGATCTGGATCTGGAACTTGGATAAAATAAATAAACAGTTTGTGACGCCACCTGTGGTACCTGGTAATGATTACCAGCGCTGCTTCAAACCTCCGGGGGTGTTGGGATGGCAGCTGAGGTGTTTCTGCTCCCCACTGGTAGAGCGGGCCCCCGGGGCAGGGATGGAGTTTGATGGTGTGAGGGGATGCAGGAGAGAGGGGACCCAGCCGGGTCAGAGGAAGAACAGACACGCACACAGGGGTTCGCTTCAGTACCTTTACTGATGATGGTAGTCAGGTACAGTCCGGGGTACTTGTAGATGGTGTGCACTTTTGGACTTGCTCCCCAGTGGGCGGGTGTAAGGCCTCCCTGTCTGTATCTTCCTGTCTCTCTCCCTGGAACTTCTGACCTGCCTGGAACAGGGTCTAGCTTCCTTGATGTTTCTCTCACCCGTCTGCTTGGCGGCGAGGGCTTTCCCCTGGTTACCACTATCCCTGGACGCTGGGGCCTTCGTGGTACCTAGTCCTCTAAATGTGCGGTATTCACGGGTGGACCGAGGGATATAAAATCCTCCTCGGTATGCCGGATTCCCTACTGGGCATAGAGATCCCAATAGGCACAGGCCCGGTGCCCGGCTTGCGTCTGGGACAAACCTTCTATGGTCCCTCTGTCCCAGATGGCTCTTCTCCTCTCCTCTGCCTTCTGGCCCACTCTAGGTCCTCACTGGCCAGACTAGCCTGCAGCCTGGGGCCTAGCCTGGCCTTCAGCCACACAGACTGCAGCTTGCTCTCTCCTGTTCCTCTCTGTCTGGAAGCTGACTGAGAACTGAACTAAACTGCACTGAGAGCTCCCTAGCTAAACTCCACCCCCCAGTATCTGCATACTTGTCAGGGCTCCATTTAGTGGAGTTGGGTGGAGATGTCTGCATGTATTGAGGCCACTGGGGAGAATCCGTCTGTGCAACACCCAGGAGCTTGTGACAGCCTGCAGCTGCAGTGCATCACATTCCCCCCTAGTACAAATCAGTACTCCCGGACTGAAACATTTTTGTATAACAGGTGACACAAGGATAACATATTTTTAAACATTACAACAACTTTTCTTCCCTTTATGGGAGGCACGTAGCTTGAACGTTGCAATAACAGGTTTAATAAACATTATTTATACTTTACTTATAGCAAAAATATTTTCTTTCTTTTTAATATACAGTTAGGTCCATATATATTTGGACAGAGACAACATTTTTCTAATTTTGGTTCTAGACATTACCACAATGAATTTTAAACAAAACAATTCAGATGCAGTTGAAGTTCAGACTTTCAGCTTTCATTTGAGGGTATCCACATTAAAATTGGATGAAGGGTTTAGGAGTTTCAGCTCCTTAACATGTGCCACCCTGTTTTTAAAGGGACCAAAAGTAATTGGACAATTGACTCCAAGGCTATTTCATGGACAGGTGTGGGCAATCCCTTCGTTATGTCATTCTCAATTAAGCAGATAAAAGGCATGGAGTTGATTTGAGGTGTGGTGCTTGCATTTGGAAGGTTTTGCTGTGAAGTAAACATGCGGTCAAAGGAGGTCTCCATGCAGGTGAAACAAGCCATCCTTAAGCTGCAAAAACAGAAAAAAAACATCCGAGAAATTGCTACAATATTAGGAGTGGCAAAATCTACAGTTTTGTACATCCTGAGAAAGAAAGAAAGCACTGGTGAACTCATCAATGCAAAAAGACCTGGGCACCCACGGAAGACAACAGTGGTGGAAGATCGCAGAATAATCTCCATGGTGAAGAGAAACCCCTTCACAACAGCCAACCAAGTGAACAATACTCTCCAGGAGGTAGGCGTATCAATATCCAAATCTACCATAAAGAGAAGACTGCATGAAAGTAACTACAGAGGGTTTACTGCACGGTGCAAACCACTCATAAGCCTCCAGAATAAAAAGGCTAGACTGGACTTTGCTATAAAACATCTAAAAAAGCCAGCACAGTTCTGGAAGAACATTCTTTGGACAGATGAAACCAAGATCATCCTCTACCAGAATGATGGAAAGAGAAAAGTATGACGAAGGCGTGGTACAGCTCATGATCCAAAGCATACCACATCATCTGTAAAACACGGCGGAGGCAGTGTGATGGCTTGGGCATGCATGGCTACCAGTGGCACTGGGTCACTAGTGTTTATTGATGATGTGACACAGGACAGAAGCAGCCGAATGAATTCTGATGTATTCAGAGCCATATTGTGTGCTCAGATCCAGCCAAATGCAGCCAAACTGATTGGTCGTCGTTTCATACTACAGATGGACAATGACCCAAAACATAAAGTCAAAGCAACCCAGGAGTTTATTAAAGCAAAGAAGTGGAATATTCTTGAATGGCCAAGTCAGTCACCTGATCTCAACCCAATTGAGCATGCATTTCACTTGTTAAAGACTAAACTTCAGACAGAAAGGCCCACAAACAAACAGCAACTGAAAACCACCGCAGTGAAGGCCTGGCAGAGCATCAAAAAGGAGGAAACACAGTGTCTGGTGATGTCCATGAGTTCAAGACTTCAGGCAGTCATTGGCAACAAAGGGTTTTCAACCAAGTACTAGAAATGAACATTTTATTTACAATTATTTAATCTGTCCAATTACTTTTGGTCCCTTTAAAAACAGGGTGGCACATGTTAAGGAGCTGAAACTCCTAAACCCTTCATCCAATTTTAATGTGGATACCCTCAAATGAAAGCTGAAAGTCTGAACTTCAACTGCATCTGAATTGTTTTGTTTAAAATTCATTGTGGTAATGTCTAGAACCAAAATTAGAAAAATGTTGTCTCTGTCCAAATATATATGGACCTAACTGTATATAAAATACTTTTATAACAATTAAGCACACGCACATTAGCAGCAACACAACTTTACTTTCTGCAACAACCAGTTTTGATGAGATCCCTCCTCGGGTGTGTCCCTCTCATCCGGGTAAGCTGGCTTGTGGGGGACCTGCTCCAAACCCCCAACGAAGGTCCTGGGCGGGCTGCAGGACTGGTGTAGGACCACTGGTTCGGCCATGCCAAGTAGGTTTTAGTGGTGGTGGTCTTGTGAAAACCACCAGGGGGCACCTCAGGAGGTGCAAATTATGTACAATGGTGAGACCGCTCATAGTTCACGGACTCCAAGTTCAGGTTAACTTATACTTAACATGAGAGCTACCGGGGAACTAGTAGCTCAAGGGCGCCCCCTCCTGGGCTGCGCCTGGTTATGGGAGGTGGGTGACCCGTCATGGTCATCCTCACGTTCAGTCAGGGTGTCCTGTTCCAACAGTTCCCTCACCCTCTGAACATTTAGGTCATGCTGTAGAGCCATGGGTGCCCGACTTGCGTCTGGGATGAACCTTCTATGGTCCCTCTGTCCCAGATGGCTCTTCTCCTCTCCTCTGCCTTCTGGCCCACTCTAGGCCCTCACTGGCCAGACTAGCCCGCAGCCTGGGGCCTAGCCTGGCCTTCAGCCACACAGACTGTAGATTGCTCTCTCTGGTTCCTCTCTGTCTGGAAGCTGACTGAGAACTGAACTAAACTGCACTGAGAGCTCCCTAGCTAAACTCCACCCCCCCAGTATCTACATACTTGTCAGGGCTCCATCTAGTCGTCTTGGGTGGAGATGTCTGCATGTATTGAGACCACTGGGGAGAATCCGTCTGTGCAACACCCAGGAGTTCTGTGACAGCCTGCAGCTGCAGGGCGTCACACATTGCTCATTGTTTGGACACTCGTTATTCGCAAAACTTCCAAATCTCTTTAACATGTGAAATATGGTAAAAATACCAAAAACTAGCATCGGATCTCTACACTCCAGAGGTCCTTTTCTCCCATGGTCTGCAGCATAGAGGGCAGGCAGATACCCGTCATGAGTGATGCCCTGCCACTCCATGGGGAGGCTGTGTTGATGTCTTTATGAGGCAACAGCATAGTCAGTAGCGGTGGCAACAGACGTCAAGGATGAAAACCAGGCTATAATCCCATTTTTCACAGGTCTGTCCCATAAACTGTTTTACAAAAGAGGATCATGCTAATTTGAGCAAACTTCCCCAAAAATAATGTTTTTTATAGTGTTTTGGAAATATTTTTGAGCAAAACTATGGGAGACCTAAAATGTCTCACCATATTAGATTCATATGTTAGGAGTAGTGTTGAGCGAATTTGTTCGACATTTCAAATTCGGGTTCGTGTTCGGGGTTCCGACTTGTTCGTGCCAAAAAATCGGCTCCGCCCACGAACATCCCTGATTTGCCACGCTGTCACGCAGATGTTATAACGGAGCCGATTTTTTGGCACGAACAAGCCGGAACCCCGAACACGAACCCGAATTTGAAATGTCGAAAAAATTCGCTGTTCGCCAATCTCAAATTCCAGCTGTTTTGGGCGGTGTTCGAGCCGTTCGGCGAACACGAACGATTTGAAAAAAATTCGGCTGTTCGAGGTTATGTTCGATAACTGTTCGTGCACCAAAATCATAACTGGATTTTTTCTCAGTAATGATGAAAATTAATGTTAATACGCAGTTTGAGTGTACAGCGGGGCGGGGGGAGGGGCAGGGGATGGATCTCTGCAGGAATAATGAAGATCTCCATTTTTTTTTTCTCTTTCATGCATTTACAGTGGGGAGGTGCAATCTGTCAGCCTATCAGCAGCGCACACACGGAGCGAAGTGCTTTTTTTCACACAAGCAAGGGCATGTGTCATTGGCAGTGTATGTCACATGTCCTTGCCCTATAAGAGCCAGCCATTTTCCCCATCGACACCATTTTCTCACTGCTGCAGCTGCGTGTTAGACGGCACCGCTGTTGCTGTGTGCGCTATACCTTGTTAATTTCAAGCCAATTTTCGCACAAATCTACAGATAGCTTGGGAGTAGGGAATAGTTGTGATTGCAGTCCTTTTAAGGACTAGGTTACAGCATTTCCTACGACTTTTATCAGGCAGGTCTGTGCTCTTAAATAGATAGGTTGTGGGAGTAAAGACTAATTGTAATTGCAGTCCTTTCAGGACTAAGTTACATCAGTTCCTATCAGTTTTTGCCAGGCAGGTCTGTGCCAGTGCTGTGCAAGTTTTTTTAACAGCATTTGGCTAAATCTAGCAAAGCTAATCCTTTGTGGCCTATTGCAGAGTGTGTTAGTCAGTGGAGTAGCCTATCTGTGTTGCAAGCTACACCACCTGTGTATAGAATACCAATTTTTTTACTGCACCTAGTGAAGTAAAACCTTTTGGGCATAGCATCATTCTATTAGTCCATCTATACTGACCTCCATAAGGTTGCAAATTGAATATAATTCTTATCTGCATCTAGCTCTGAAAAAATATTTGGCCTTCTAGCTGTGTGTGGGACTTGTTCTATTAGTCCATCTATACTGACCTCCATCAGGTTGCAAACTGAATATAATTTTTTTCTGCATCTACCTCTGAAAAAATATTTGGGCTTCTAGCTGTGTGTGGGACTTGTTCTATTAGTCCATCTATACTGACCTCCATCACGTTGCAAATTGAATATATTTTTTTTCTGCATCTAGCTCTGAAAAAATATTTGGCCTTCTAGCAGTGTGTGGGACTTGTTCTATTAGTCCATCTTTACTGACCTCCATCAGGTTGCAAATTCAAAATAATTTTATCTGCATCTAGCTCTGAAAAAATATTTGGCCTTCTAGCTGTGTGTGGGACTTGTTCTATTAGTCCATCTATACTGACCTCCATCACGTTGCAAATTGAATATAATTTTTTTCTGCATCTAGCTCTGAAAAAATATTTGGCCTTCTAGCTGTGTGTGGGACTTGTTCTATTAGTCCATCTATACTGACCTCCATCAGGTTGCAAACTGAATATAATTTTTTTCTGCATCTAACCCAGACAATAGTTTTGGCCTAATACCACAGTTGGCCACTCAGCTCTGCTCGGTTCCCATCCATTGTTTTTTTGTGCAAACAACTCCAGAGTTGTGAATTAGTTAACCACCAAAATGAGTGGAAAAAGGCCTGCTGCTGGTGGAAAGGGGAATAGGCGTGTTGGGAAGGGGAAAAAAGGTTGTGTCCGTGGAGTAGGTGTTAAAACAACAGTAACATCTGCAGAAGAAAGACCATCTTCCAGCAAAACTAAAATGTCTACTTCTTTTAGCGGACAATGTGATAAGATCCCTTTCTTACGGCCATGCCTATCGCTACAAATTCCAGATGAGGCACAAAAACAGCAGGTGCTTCAACGGATATCGAGTGCTCCTTTAAGTGGGCTCTCCTCCACATCAACTTCAACATCACAAATACTCCAGTCCTCAGAGGTGTCACCCCAATCGCACTTGCTTCCTCACAGCTCCCAAATCTCCAGCTGCCCGTCTGAGTATGAGGTAGAACAGATGGTTGAGTCTGCAGAGCTGTTTACTCATACTATAGCCTGGGAATCAGAGGTCAGCTCCAGCGCTTCTGTGAATCCAGACGAGGAAATGATCTGCACTGATGCCCAGAAACTTTATGAGTCGGATCCAGGACCAGATGCAGAAGGTTCTGACCATAATGTAGACCCTCATTCCCAAACTGTAACTCCTGTTGGTGGAGACAATGAGGAAGACAAATACCTGATTGGAGCGACAACTTTAGTTTTTTGTCAGGGCAGGAACAGGTTGGCTCTGAGGACGACGGGTGTGATAACACACAGGGTGATGATGATGAGGTTGGAGATCCCACTTACTGTCAACCCACAGTCAGCCAATAGATGAGGTCAGCAGAGGAGGTGGAGGAGGATGCTAGTGACGACGAGGTCAGGTTGCGCCTTCCTGGACAGAGACGTAGTACTGGAAACACGTCAACAACTGCATCCTCAAACACAACTCTGCCTCTGACCACAAGTCGTGGTGGCTCTTCAGGTCGCATGGGTGCTAAGCCTTGCATAGCCTGGGCATTTTTTCAGATCGATAAAGATGACCCAACTCGTGTTATCTGTAACATTTGTCAACAAAAACTAAGTAGAGGCCAAAAAATACATAGTTTGAGTACTTCATGCATGAACCGGCACATGGACATGAAGCATAAGTTGCAGTGGGAAGCTCACTGTGCTACAATGTGGCCTAGCCGGCCGGGCCAACCTCCGTCTGCCCCATCTTGTGCATCTGCGGCCTCTTCATCCTCTGTGACTGGGGGGAAAGCAGTCACACCTGTTTTGGGACGCAGACCTGCCACCTCTTTACCCGCAACAGCCAGCGTGATTGGCAGGTCATCATTTTCTTTGGAGGTGGTAACACCAGCTGGTGTTGAGCGCTGTCTGACATCGATAGCACCACCTTTGGATCAAGGCAACCTAACATGTCCGCCTGCATCTTCCTCACAGACCGGCAGTTTGCCGGGGACACCCTTATCAACCCCGTCTAAGCACAACAGCCAGCCCTCAGTCCCTCAGATGTGGACAAGTAAAAGACCATTTCCTCCTAGCCATGAGAAAGCTAAGAGGTTGAATTTCACCATCTGCAAGCTCTTGGCTACAGAAATGCTGCCTTTCCGCCTGGTGGACACAGAGGATTTTCGAGACCTTATGTCCGTCGCAGTGCCCCAGTACCAGATGCCCAGTCGGCACTACTTCTCAAAGAAAGGTGTGCCTGCGCTCCACCAGCATGTCGCACACAACATCACCGCTTCTTTGAGAAACTCTGTGTGTGACAGGGTGCATTTCACCACAGACACTTGGACGAGTAGGCATGGACAGGGGCGTTACATGTCGCTGACTGGGCACTGGGTAACTATGGTGACAGCAGGACAAGGGGCTGCTGTCCAAGTCTTGCCGTCCCCACGAGTTGTGCGTCAATCCTCTTTATGTCAAAGTTCCTCCACTGCTTCAGCCTCCTCAACCTCCTCTCGGTCCTCCACCTGCACCCAAAGCCTGTCTGGTCATGCCACAAGCTTTCTAACTGCGCAGAAGGGATCCTGCACACCTCCTTACTATGCTGGCAGTAGGGCTCAACGTCATCAGGCGGTTTTTACTTTGAAATGTCTGGGAAATGTGAGTCACACAGCTGAGGAGTTGTGGTCAGCTCTGGAGAACCAATTTCATGAATGGTTGTCTCCACTGGACCTGAAACCAGGGAAGGCCGTGTGCGACAATGCTGCAAACCTGGGTGCGGCCCTTCGCCGGGGCAATGTCACACACGTGCCTTGTATGGCTCACGTGTTGAACCTGGTTGTCCAGCAATTTTTAGCCCACTATCCCGGACTAGATGGCCTTCTGCAGAGGGCACGGTCGCTGTGTGCTCACTTCCGCCGTTCGCATCCCGCAGCTCAGCGACTTACATCTCTACAGAAGTCGTTGGGCCTGCCTCTTCACCGGCTAAAATGCGATGTGCCTACCCGGTGGAATTCAACTCTGCACATGTTGCAGCGACTGTGGCAGCACCGACAAGCCCTGGTGCAATACGTTCTGACGTATGGCCTGGGCCAACGGGATCCAGAGGTGGGGTAAATCATGCTGGAGGAGTGGTCTCAGATCAGGGACCTATGCACCCTTCTGCACAGTTTTGAAATGGCGACGAAGATGTTTAGTGCTGACAATGCCATTATCAGCATGACTATTCCGGTGATTTACATGCTGGAGCACATGTTAAACAGAATTCAGAGTCAGGTGGTGGCACAAGAGGAGGTGGAGGAAGTAGAGGAGGAGGAGTTGTATGCGGAAGGGCTAACATCTGCAAGGTCCAGACGGTCGGCAGCACCAAGGTGGCAGGCATGTGAGGGTGGGGGAGATGGTTTTACCAGGGCGCATTGTAGCAGCCAAACTAGTGAGGAAGGTGCAGGAGCCCAGGAAGAAGTGGAGGACGAACTGATGGAAGACTCATCAGATGAGGGAGACCTTGATCACATTTCTGTAGTGCGAGGTTGGGCGGAGAGGACAGAGGAAGGAAGCATGATTGTTAGCTCGCCACCAACACAACAGGGACTTGGTGCTCCTGGATGCGCAAGACACATGAGTGCCTTCTTGCTGCACTACCTGCAACATGACCCTCGGATTGGGAGAATTAGAAATAATCCTTACTACTGGGTTGCCACACTGTTAGATCCCCGGTACAAAAGTAAATTTGCAGAAATAATTCCTGCCATAGAAAGGGATGCACGCATGCAGGAGTATCAGCAGAGACTGTTGCAGAATCTTACATGTGCTTTTCCACAAAACACCAGTGGTGCACGTAGTGAATCTCACAGTTCCAACTTGCCAACCGTGGGACCGTCGAGTGTTCAGCACTCAAACCATAACAGAAGCACAGTATCTGCTGGTAACATCAATTTTACGGAATCATTTCACCACTTTTTTAGCTCATCCTTTGCAAGGCCACAGGAGACAAGAAGTCTGACACATAGTCAACGCCTAGAGACGATACAGGAGTATCTCCAAGTAAACATTGAAGCCATGACTGTGTCACTGGACCCTTGCTCTTTTTGGGCTTCCAATCTGGATAAATGGCCGGAGCTCGCCACTTACGCCTTGGAGATCTTGTCATGCCCCAGCAGCCAGCGTTCTGTCTGAACGTGTGTTCAGCGCTGCTGGTGGTGTGCTGACAGATAAGCGCACGCGGCTCTCCACTGATAATGTAGACAGACTCACGTTCATAAAGATGAACAAATCATGGATCTGAAACGACTTTTCTACCCCTGTGTCATCCTGGGGAGAGTAAAAGCTTGATGATTGGTTAAAATCACCTCACCAACCGTTTTAAGCTTTCAAATTACTAATCATGTTTATCTGTATCTTGGCTGGAAAATTATTTGGGCTTTGTAGCAGTGTGCAGTAATGATTCTATTAGGCCATCTATACTAAGCTCCACCAGATTTAAAATTACTAATCATGTTTATCTGTATCTTGGCTGGAAAATTATTTGGGCTTTGTAGCAGTGTGCAGTAATGATTCTATTAGGCCATCTATACTAAGCTCCACCAGATTTAAAATTACTAATCATGTTTATCTGTATCTTGGCTGGAAAATAATTTGGGCTTTGTAGCAGTGTGCAGTACTGATTCTATTAGGCCATCTATACTAAGCTCCACCAGATTTAAAATTAATAATAATTTTTAGCTGCATCTAGCCCGGAAAATAATTTTGGGGCTCCGAGATGCACAAGGCACATAAGTGCCTTCTTGCTGCACTACCTGCAACATGACCCTCAGATTGTCAGAATTCGAAGTAATCCTGACTACTGGGTTGCCACACTCTTAGATCCCCCACACTCTTCGATCAACCTTTTCATTTTAATAAAGACCAAAAAAATGGTCATTTTTGAAATTATAAGCATTAGCAGGTTATTAGAAACTGAAATCAAACAGTTTTCAACTCAAAACTTTATTCTAGGTGATGTTACATTTGCACATAGGACCCCTTGTTCGAAAGGAGCTTCTGAACTCTCTCGTCCATTGAATTTGTCAGGTTTTGGATGGTTTCTGCTTCAATTGTTTTGCATGAGGACAGAATACCCTCCCAGAGCTGTTGCTTAGATGTGAACTGCCTCCCGCCATCATAGACACTCCTTTTGATGATGCTCCAGAGGTTCTGAATGGGGTAGAGGTCAGGGGAGCATGGGGGTTACACCATAAGTTTGTCCCCTTTTATGCCCATATCAGCCAGAGATGCAGATGTGTTATGTGCAGCATGAGACGGTGCATTATCATGCATGAAAATGATCTTGCTGTGGAATACACGGTTCTTCTTCTTGAACGATGGCAGGAAGTGCTGTTTGAGAAACTCCACATACATTATGGAGTTCATCTTTACCCCTTCAGGGATCCTAAAGGGGCTGACAATCTCTCTCCCCATGATTCCAGCCCAAAACATTACTCCACCTCCTCCTTATTGGAGCTGTAGCCGTGTTTGCGTGGGGTGTCCATCAACAAGCCATCCTCCACTCCATCCATCTGGACCATCGAGCGTTGCATGGCACTCATCCGTGAACAAAACAGTTTTGAAATCAGTCTTCATGTAATGTTTGGCCCACTGGAGCCGTTTCTGCTTGTGTGCAGTGGATAGAGGAGGTCGACAGGATGGCGTACGCACAGCTGCAAACCTCTGAAGGACCCTGCATCTTGTTGTTCGGGGGACGTTGGAGGCACTAGCAGCTTCAAAAACTTGTCTGCTGCTATGACAAGGCTTTTTTGCCGCTGCTCTTTTAACCTGACGTAATTGCCTGTAGGAAAGAGTCCTCAATTTGCCCTTATCAGCACGCACACGTGTGTACTGTGAATCAGCTACATACTTCTTGATTGCCAAGACACTTCATCCTGATCATCGCACAATGTTGATTGTAGTCATGCCTTGACTTAAACACTCCACAATTTGTTGCTTCTCAGCAGCCGACACATCCTTTTTCTTTCCCATTTTGGCAGAAAATGTAGGCTGCTTAATAATGTGGGACAGCCTTCTTAAGTAGTCTTTCCGTTCATTGGATACACCTGCCAAACTAATTAGCACAGGTGTCTGCAATTGCTTACAGTGATATAAAGAGCCCTGACACACATCACCATCAATGAGTTTAACAGACAAACAAACAAATTCTTCCCTTATCACTCCTAAACACTTTTTGCATAATAATTTGGAACACAGTGTACATGTGCTTTTCCACAAAACACCAGTGGTTCACGTAGTGAATCTTACCGTTCTAACTTGCCAACCGTGGTCTGTATGGAGTTGTTCAATAAAGGGCCCAAAATTAAGATAACATAGACTGGAGAGGTCTCTATGAATAGGAATTCCTAAGAATTTGATACCCTGTGAGGGCCAGGCAAAGGGAAAGTTGGACTGGATGGAATCCTGTATGGATTTGGGGAGGGAGACATCGAGGGCCTCAGACTTCGCTGTATTGATTTTAAAATTTGACCATGTAACAAAGTGATCTATTTCAGCCATAACAGCCTGCTGATGGATATATGTGATTGACATCATTAGCAAATGCAGAGCACTTGTATTCCGTGCCTCCCACCTCAATCGACCTAATATTGGGGTTATGGCGAATTGATGAGAGCAGGTGCTCCGTCACTAGGATGTATAAGAGAGGGGACAGAGGACATCCCTGCCTTGTCCCATTGGTGATTATGAAAGGTGATGAAAGTGTTCTGACGCGCCCCCTGGGCCTTGGGACATCCAGAGCCGGACCCTTTTTGGTGGATGCTGGTAGTTGTAGTCTCCGTGGCGGCGACCCGGTTCCGTGGCTCAGGTCGGTCAAACCAGTGGCGGAACTATTTATGTGGTTTTGATGTTTAAATGTCCGACTACGCCACCCGTGAATTGCGGTCAGAGTGAACCGCCGCTGCAGGGCAGACCGCTGAGGCTGGTGTTGTGGGTGCAGCAGAGCATAGCATAACTCCCCACGGGAGGAGTATAGCCTCAGGGCAGTGTATGTGGAGGATGGGGGTGATGGTGCAGGGCAGCAGCAGTAACGACACGGAGTCAGTGATGCAGTCCAGGGCCTTTACTCACAGTTCTTATTATCCAGACCACTTCTGCAGGTAACGGCTGCCCACGTCGTACTGTGCTCACCAGGTGAGGGGCTCAGACAACTCCCAGATAACTTTGGAGCGCTTCACAGAACCCCCTTTGTGTGTCCTTTGTCTGGCCTTTCTTACCAACCCTTCTGTCCGGCTGCCTCGGGCCTCCTCTTGGTAAACTTGGCGCCAGTTTCCCTGACCCTATGTGCTGCCCTCCTAGCGGGTGTAGCGAGTGGCTGCGCCACATAAAATGTCACAGCCTCCGGTTTCTAGCTGAGGGTCATTTCCTGCCTCCACTAGTTTCGGGGACCGGTCTCCCCCTTTGGCCTGACCCCTCCACGCAGGTGGATTCGGGCGTGCGGTGGCGACTCGCTCGTCCACACCCCTGGGATCCCTTCGTTCCTCGTTCCTGGAGCCATCTCCGCTCCTCTTCCTTCCTTCTCCCTCTTTCAGGCCTGGGCCTCTGTTACTGGGCCCGCCTCTGGAGCAGAGCTCATGCAGAGCCCCTGCTCCCTGTCACTTCTGCTCAGACTTCTCTGCACTGAACTAAGATGGTGCCCACCTTTTATACTCCCTTCTCAATGCACCCAGGAACTGCTTCCTCCCTGCTCCTGCACTACAGGGTTCCCCTTCCTCAGTGTTCCCTCCCCCCACTCCAGCCAGGGACAGGGACAGTCGTGCCCATCTCAGGGGCATATTGGTCGCCCTGCCCCACGGCAATGTGGTGTAATGCATGCAGGTGTCGGGGTCCTGATCCACACTCCATCCTTACCTGAGAGTGAGATATCACACCTCTGGGTGAGGTGCAATACCTCTGCAGCAACCGAGCCCTCAGGGTGCTACAGTTCCATTTATCTTCAGCCTAGGTGACGCATTGCGATACAGGGCCGTGATTTTGGCTATAAAAGGGTCCCCTAGACCCCTACCCCAAGCTTTTTAAGAGAATAATATATGGCGTGCCAGGAGACTCTATGGAATGCTTTCTCAGCATCCAACGAGAGTATCTAATTACAAATTTTTAACTGCATCTAGCCCAGGAAATACTTTGTGTCTAGTAGCAGTGTCTGCTAGTCAGCGGATTATCCCTGCTTTTAAGCAAGCTACACCACCTGTAGTTTGGAGACTTAATTTTTTCAAAGGAAATGCTTCGGGACCACGGGATACTCAGTGAAGAGCATCAGGAGGCACCCCAAGGCATAGGGGCTGGGACTGGCGGTAGGACACCTTGCGGTGGACAGCCAAGCTCGATCCTTATAAAAGCTTTTTAACTGCAGCAGCTTTAGTGGACGCTACTGGAGCTGGAATTACGCGGCTGCTGGCATGAGACTTGCCCTTCAATAGATCCTTGTAAAAGGATTTAAAGTGTATTCATTCAAATTAGAGAGACAATTTAAATTAAAAAGCTTAGAGCTGCCTCCACCACAGGGGGGCTCGCTCAACCCACCAGCTGACAGGCACCAGTATTGGGAGAGGGGGGCTGGCCGTCAGGGTCCACCGCGGCTCTGGCACAAACGGAGGTGGCACGGGCAGGAACGGACTGGCCGTGTCGGCTTCTCACTTTTTGGATTTTAGAAGGGCATGACATGCCTATATCTGTGTCTCCCCCTCCTTTTACTCCTCCACCTCTTTTCTTTTCGCATGACTATATGTACTTGTCACTTTTCCATGTGTTAGTTATGTCTTCTGAGCAGTTTGTCAGCTTTTGGACACCTTTGAAGGTGTTTTCTATGTGTTTCTATGTGTTTTTGTTTGCCTGCCATTGGTTTTAACGGTGTTCGAAGGTGTTCGACGAACAGTTCGGCGAAAACAAGGGTGTTCGACGAACCGAACCGAACTCGAACACTACGGGGGTGGCTCAACACTAGTTAGGAGATATGCCAGTAACCATTAGTGGAAATGCTGTAAGGATTTGATCTGATCTGTGACCTTATATGATTCCTAATCTATGTATAATAGAAAAATGTTACTTTGTGATAGAGTAATTAGAAGTTTAAAAGAAATTGCCAGATATATACATAATTGATTTAACTGTTTGTTATATGACTGATATTATAGTGTTAGATACCTTCCTATTCTGCTGGTTAATCATTTATACCCTGAAAGCCAGTTTATCGTTTTTTTTTATTACTATTTTAAATGTGTTTATAAACACACTTTAATAACACAGTCACTTTTTGCAATTAACACATAGTTAATTTTAGGAATATGCCACATACACTATTTGGACAAAGGTATTGGGACACTCACCGGACCTTTTATTACATCGTGTTCTAGATCCATAGGTATATATTTTTGGCCCTCCCTTTGTAACTTAAACAACGGCCACTCTTCTGGAAAGGATCTCTTCAAGACTATGGGATGGGTCTGTGGCAATTTTGCTCATTTATTCAGAAAAGCATTTGTGAGGTCAGACACTGATGTTGGATATGGGGGCCTGCCTCACCATCTGTATTCTAGATCATCAGGTATTCGATAGGCTTAAGGTCAAGACTTTGTGTGGACCATTATGTTCTACCACCCAAAACTCACCCAACCATGCCTTTATGGACTTTGCTTTATGCATTGGAGCCTTCCCCAAATTGTTCCCACTAAGTTAGGAGCATACAATTGTCCAAAATGTCTTGATCTGTTGAAGCATTCGAATTTTACTTTGCTGGAACTAAGGGCAAACCCCAGAGTATTATCCCAAAGTATTATCCCTCCTCCACCAAACGTTTCAGTTGGCACAATGCAGTAAGGCGAGTAACGTTCTCCAGGCGTTCATCAAACTCAGACTCGTACATCAGACTGCCAGACAGAGAAGCACGATTCTCGGCTCCACAACACGTTTCCACTGTTTTAGGGTCCAGTGGTGTCATTCTTTCCACCATTCTGACATTTGGCATTGTGCTTGGTAATATAAGCCTTGTATGCAGTTGCTCAGCCATGCCATGAAACTCCCGACGTACAGTTTTTTTTCTGATGCTAATGCCAAAGGAAGAAGAGGATGCTGCAGTTTCTGTGGTTCCATTTTTTTTATAATATCAATGACTTTGGATGTTGATTTTTCAGCTGGTAAGAATTTTCATGAACTGACTTGTTACAGCGGTGCCCTACTATTATAGTATCACTCTAGAATTTAGTGAGCTTTTTAGAATGACCCATTCTATTACAAAATGTAAAGGCAGAATGCAAGGGTAGGGGCTTGGTTTTATGAATCTGTCATAATGGGACTGACTGGAAAACCTGATTTAATGATTAAAAGGTGTGTCCAATACTTTTGTCCATATAATATAAATAATTAAATATTTTCTAAATATAGTATATGATCATTTTTGCCAATCATGTGAAACGTGAAATGTTTCTCCATAGTGTCTGGGATTTCCTTTAAGCATTCCCTTCCCATGCAGATTATGGGATTCCCCTTCTTCTTTTAGCTGAATCTTTCTCTCTGTAAAGCTTGATTTTAATCCCTGTTTCTGTATTTGCTACACATACTGTATAATCTGCTTTTAACTTATATTTCCGACATAAATGCTGGATTTCCCTGTCAGTCTGGTATAGATCCACATTGAAATACCCATCCCCTTGAGAGCAGAAGCTGGAGCCTAATCCATGTTATTCCATTTAGTATTATCTATTCAGCAATATTGTAAATTTAGAGTTCCAGTGAGCTGATTTGCTAAAGTGCCCATGATACACAAGGCCAACACACTGCAGCATCCTCTGGGTCCCATAGGTATTTAAACATCGAGCTCTGCATCCTTCAAATAAAGACCTTACAATAATGTGTAATATTAGACTTGCCCGATGACCATGAACATTCAATCCAAGAAAATCCCCAAATGCTTGAATGAATGCATCTGTATGGGTATGGCTAAAATTACTAAGCCTATTTATTACATAGGGTATCGCTAAATTCAAAAGGTACTATTTGTTAATCCGGGCTAGGAAAAATTTCAAAATGTACTGTCTTCAGTACTGCCTTTCACCCAGCCAAACCAGATCTCATACTTTGCACTGACGAGGGGCAGTACCCCGAAACACAGTGTGTGCAAATTGAGTTTCTGGTCTTGGTTTTTATCCTAAGTCATGTGACAAGGCTCGTTAAAGGGTCGATATTGACTTTTAGGATTGCTTCTTCCAATAAGTGCCACTAGAGTTCTAGTCCTCTTCCTCTCTGAAGAGACAACTTGCATGTCTTCAGTATTATAATTAAACAAATCAAAAAGTGGTAAATCCAAGTTAATACTACAAAATTCAGGAGTCAAACAATACCACTTAAATTCCATCAAGGAAACATGTTTATTCACATTTTTTTAATTAATTACATAAAAACTGGTCCATTATAGAGAGAATTACTATTAATTTTAGAACTGATGTTATCCTCCACATAGTGAATTCTTTTGTACTTGTCTAGTTTTATGTAATCAATATATGGGGTGTCTACACTTTTCCCCCCATATATTGCATTCTTCATACAGCAGACTGCAGACCAGGAAATAATAAAATGCATTTTCATACAAAATTATTGTAATAAAAAAAATAATTTACTTGGGAGAGCAGCTGGCTGTATACTTTATCTGTTTGAAGAATGTTTGTTTGGCCTCTAGATATTCCTCCAGAACCCTTCTTGTCCCCCACATTCCCATGCACACTCAGTTCGGGTGAGCATGCATGTGCTCTTGATAGGAAGAGGGGATTAAGCTGCTACCAGACAAATCTGTCAGTGGCTTATCTACCATATGTAAAGAACAAAAGGATAGGGCATGTTAAAATTCATTATGCCCTACCCCTTCTTTGTCCTGACATCTACTATGGAGGTTAAAGAGGAGGATACCACCATAAACCACAAGTTGTTCCTTCCAAAAATGTTGGGTTCAGATGACATTCTATCGCATATGGCCAGTTTAATATAAATTTTGTATATCTTGGAGTAATGGAAAACTGCTATCGTTATTATGTAGAAGTCCAGGCGGCACTGTAATAAGAGTTTGAAAAAGAAGAAAATATAAAGCTGTTTGTGGCACAGTAATGTCTGCATAACTGCTGCTCATGCCAAGCAAATTAGTTAATTATGAAACAATGTTGGTCTTTATGTGAAGAATTATTTCTGCTTTGGCTTCGTGTCTGTGCTCCATTGGGCTGCAAATCAGATATATACAATGTACAGTAAAAGCTCTTTCTTTTCCTTTTCTCCTTCCCTATGGGCATTGGCATTGTTTCTGTTTTATAATTCCAGGTTTCAGCCTCGGGGAGACAGTCCCCTGCAAAGAGCCAGGTGAATGGAAGTCCTTCCAAATGTCCTCGATATCTGAGACTGAAAAATTGGGACTCAAATACTGTGCTGCATGACACACTGCACTTCAAGGCCTCGATGGTACGTTGTACAACATCACCTAAGAATATATCAATAACACATACAGAGGCATTCAATAAAATCAAGCAAAACACATTATAAATCCCAAAATATATACAGCAAATACACATTTAATCCAAGATTTTGAGTGTAACATTCATTTTAATTACTGCAGGTAATCACTTACCGTTGGTAAGATAAAAATAATGCAAACAACTAATATAGAAGTCAGTTATCTTGAAGTTTACGCAATGAATTTTATTTGTCTTTTAGCCTACATCTTGCACACAACAGTTGTGTATGGGAGCTGTCATGACTCCTCCACAGTATGTCCGTAAGCCAGAAGATATTCGACCTAAAGAGCAACTTCTTCCCCTTGCCAAGGAATTCATTGATCAATATTACTCATCAATCAAAAGGTGATGCATTTGCAAAACATTACTTTGTGGTCAAATATGGCAGTATAAAATTATTATTCTACAATTCCATGCACTGTGTCTTATAATTCAGTTTAGTTGTTATAGACTATGTGCCCTTATTTCTTGGTTATATTTTTACACATATGTATTTTTGTGTGTATATGTGTGTGTCAGAGGTTTAAGCTATACTGTGTTATTGGCAGATTAGTGTATTGCTTCTTTCATTATCAAGACTTAATTTCTCTGCCATTGCAGCTTGTGAAGCTCAAAGTTCAGAGCTCAGTTGACATTCTTTGAAGTACGCTCTCTACCCTATGCCAACCTTCTGCTCTTACATTGATATAGCTTTGAATCTGTTTTTACAGTTTATAATCATTAAAGGGGTTCTCTGAGAATATGATAAGAATGGTGCCTAGTTCATAATTCAAACTGCAGCTGCCCTAGTCATGTGCCTCCACGCTGAAAAAGCAGAGCTCGAGACTATCTCAACCGTCAAGAGCAGCTGCCATCATAAGCACACATACTCTCTCAGCCAAAGAGCAGTGCTGACATGAGACAGAATAAATCTTTTCACTGACAGAGCATGTATACCCCTTATGCTCAGTCACATGCTGCACGCTGAAGAAACAGAGCTCCAGACTATCTCAATTGTCAAGAGGAGCTGCCATAATAAGCACACATACCTTTCTCAGCCAAGGAACAGTGCTGACATGAGACAAAATAAATCTTTTCACTGACGGAGCATGTATACCCCTTCTGCTCAGTCATGTGCTGCATGCTAAAGAAACAGAGCTCCAGACTATCTCAATTGTCAAGAGGAGCTGCTATCATAAGCACACATACCTTTCTCAGCTGAGGAGCAGTGCTGACATGAGACAGAATAAATCTATTCACTGACAAAGCATGTATACCCCTTCTGCTCAGTCAGGTGCTGAATGCTGAAGAAACAGAGCTCCAGACTATCTCATTTGTCAAGAGGAGCTGCCATCGTAAGCGCACATACCTTTCTCAGCTGAGGAGCAATGTTGACATGAGACAGAATATATCTTTTCACTGACAGAGCATGTATACCCCTTCTGCTGACCACTGAAGCTGAAGAAACCCTGCCCTCCCTGTTGTGTTCTGTCAGAGAGAAGATTAATCTGTCTCATGTCAGCCCTGCTGCTAAGCTGAGAGAGGTATGTGTGTTTATGATGGCATGTCCTCATAACAGTTGAGATAGTCTCAAGCTGTGTCTCTTGATCATGCAGTCGTCCTGACGTATGACTAGGACAGCTGTAGTTTGAATTATGACCCAGGCCCCATGTTTATCACATTCTTGGAGAAGCCCTTTAAACAGCCTCTGGATTAATCTGATCCTTATGCATCTGCATAAGAGCTGCATTCATGAAACTGTGGGATATATCAAACACAGCTATTTGCAAAATAACATTTGTTTATTTTGCAGTGGGTTAGAGAAAGAATCACATAATAGCCAGAATTTTAGACCCTAGTTTCACACTAATAGATTACTCTACAGTAGATTGGGGTTTCCGTTGGAATTTTTGAAAAAATATTCAGATGGGAAGCCCGACAAGCCATTCACTTGAATAAAGCCAAAGGAGCCAATGTAGACACTGTCTGGCTTCAGTCCTGATAGCATTTGTCTTTTTGAGATATGCACAAAAACATGCGTAATCTGGTACTGATCCTAAGTAACAGTCATTATTATATTCAAGAGCTGAATTCAAAATTGTGCTGACTTCAGAGAATAAATCTACCACTAGCCCTTGGCTCAGTGACTGTGGAGTTGACTCTAGTGATTTGTATTTTGTAAATTATAGCAGTAAGGTCTATACAGTAATCAGGCGTTGTAAAAAAATAGCTCCTCATTACATTATAAAAGCTCAAATAAGCTGTTGGGGATGTGTTTTACAACAAGTTTCAGACTGTTTCCGATGAGAACCTACAGAAATGAGAATCCGCACAGACTGTGATAAGGAAATGGAATTTTAGCAATGTATTTACAAAGGTAGTGGTACCCAACATTTTACATAAATAAACTGTAATGTTGGAAATGTGGAAATATTTAAGCCTTGTTTGGAAATTAAGATTTTGTTTTTTTCAGTGACCAGTTAAAAAGTTTGTATGACTTTGAAAACACTTTAGAAGACGTACAATGTTAAAATGTAATGAAAGAAGCTATACTCAAAGGCTTCAACTCCTGTGGCTTCAGGTAAGGCCGCGCTGGTGGTCCCCGCCAGGACAGGTAGCAATGATTTCTCATTCTTGGCCACCTAATCACAGAGGACAGTGATTTGGATTTGTAGCAGTAGTCAGGTGACTGGTACGGGATAACATGACTTGCTGTACTGACAAAGACCCCCAGAGAAGCCTGCACTGAAGCCATATGGATTAGAGAGGGTGAATATAGCTTCTTTTATTATTTTTTAACAATTAAAATTTTTTTTTCACATAATGGATGCCGAATGCTGCTTTCTGTAACTACAAAATGATCGTTCTGATCTATCTGTGTGTCTATCTATCTATTGGTCTGTCTGTCTGTCTGTCTAGCTATCCTATATATTAGTGATGAGCAAGTATGTTCTGTTAACCCTTTCGGCGAGCATGCTCGGGTGCTCGCCAAGTATCTTCAGCGTGCTCGGGGGTTATGTTTTCATCACTCAGTACTCATGATTTGCAACTGTTTGACAGCTTTAATAAATGTGAGGAATGCCTAAGAAACAGGAATTAGTAATGAGCGAGCATGCTCCTTACTCGAGATTTACGAGCATGCTCGGGTGTTATGTTTTAGTCACACTTTGTGCATGATTTGCGACTGTTTGACAGCTTTAATACATGTGAGGAATGCCTGTTTCTTAGGCATTTCTCACATGTATTAAAGCTGTCAAACAGTCGCAAATCATAAGCACTGAGTGACGAAAACATAACAACGAGCACCGCTGAAGATACCCGGCGAGCACCCGAACATGCTCCCTGAAAGGATTAACAGAACATACTCGCTCATCACTAACAGGCATTCCGCACAAATTGATCAATTTGTGTGCATCCACCAGTCTTTACAAGGTGCTCCTTCCTTTTTATTGAACATAATTCTCCTTGGCCAAAAACCTCCAAATTGAAAGGGCAAGTAGTATCCTGCAAGAATCAAAATCAGCCTTAGGGCTCATTCAAACATCAGTTTTTAACATACAAATACGACCTTTGTTTTTCATTGATAGAACTCATACCTATGATAGTCTATGGGGCTGTTCACATGTCCAATTTTTTCGTCTGAGTGATTGGTCCTTGCAAAATTGCGGAGACATGTCCGATATTGATCCAAGTGTCAGATCAAAGTCTCCAATGTAAGTCTACAGGTCCATGAAAAAATCAGACTGCACTCAGATGCCATCCATGTGCTGTACTTTTTTCACAGACTGGTTGATAGAAGAAACTGGAGAAAATTGTTGAAAATTGATGAAATTCTGATCAAAACACTGATGATATTTAGTCCTTTTTTCTGAATGAGCCCTTATGCTGATGAGAGGAGCGCTCAATCAGATACGGAGGTATTGAGTACGTTCAATGGTATACTACAAAAAAAACAAAAATTGACCAGCATCTCCTAACAGAATGAAGCAAATGTGAACAGGTGCAAGCTGCCGTGACATTTTAAATCTATGTATGGATAATAAAATCTTCAATGTCATAGAGCTGTAAATATCAGAGAGAACATGGCATTGTTACTGACACGGGTAATGTGTTTTAGATAGTTAAGGCTATTAAAATCCTATAATGATCCATAAACAAATAATGAGAATCTAATCCGTAACTTAACATTGTCGTCATTAGTCAAGTCTCTCAATCTGTCACAACTGACATTACATGTTATTTCATGAATGTATAACATTTTTGACCTTTACTATTGAAGATTTGGCTCTAAGGCTCACTTAGAGAGAATGGAAGAAGTAAGAAAGGAGATTGAAAGCACAGATACCTACCAGCTTCGTGATACAGAATTGATATATGGAGCTAAACATGCATGGCGTAATGCAGCTCGCTGTGTGGGAAGAATCCAGTGGTCCAAACTGCAGGTGGGGTGTCTTTATCTGTGTCCTAAATATGTATCTGGGTCAGTGCACACAGCCATTGTATAGAACTGTGTAGTAATAATCTGTAAAGTCCATACCTTGTAATGGGGATATGAGGAGAGAGGAGCGAATTTCCCGAAATTCGTTTTGTGCAGATTCACTTGATTTGGCCAGAAGGTTCATTTCAGTCTGAATACAATTGGTTGATAGAAAAGTGCAAAGATTGTCATAAAAAGAGGTTCATTATGTTCTGAGGTCTCTCCAAACCCCAAAGTATAATAAATTGAGGGGAAGGAAGGGGGTCACAAAATGTAAAAAAAAAAAGTATTGCACTCACCTAGTCTAGGCCCTCACCTGACTCCTTACCTCTTGTGACTATGCCTTAATGTGGTCATGTGGGGGGCAATGCCACTCCTATGACTGCACAAGGTCCATCACAGTGAGGGCTTTGACATGTGAGTATGCTTTTTTTTTATTATTTCATCCCCTTCCTGGCCATAAAAAAAATCCAGCAAAATGGCATCTGGTGGGATGCCATTTTACTTAATTCCTGCAAATCGAATATTTAAAATTTCAAATATGCAAGAATCTGAAATTTTGGAGAAATTCATTGTGAATTTGATTAATAATAGATTGATTTGTTTATCTCAAGTTGTGAGTGTTAATAGGTTACTGATATGGATCAGTAGGAACTCTAGGTGCCGTTGTGCAGGGTCGGTGAATGTGACTTTGCTGTGTATCTAGATCCATGGAGCATTCATAGTACTGTATATGAAGTTTATCCTGAAATATGCAGTTATAACAGTCACTGCTATGTTTTAAGACTCACTGAGTTAAAATAAGATGTAGAATTTGGGACAATTACATTATTTTCCTTGTACTGCTGCAGGTCTTTGATGCTCGAGATTGTACCACTGCACATGGGATGTATAATTACATCTGCAACCACATCAAGTATGCCACCAACAAAGGCAACCTCAGGTGAGACAGGAAGGACACCAGAATGAAAACCATAAGTGTGTGTAAAAGTGCAGACCCAAAAAAACTATTATATGCAGCCAATGGCTTATCCTTAGGACGGGCCGTCATGTTAGATTGGTGGGGGTCCTACAATCAGCTATTTGGAGTAACCACAACACTCACGAAAGCTGTGCAGTCTCCTCAATAATACATTGCCTTGTAGGAGACTTCTTACTTGTGGGTAACAAGCGGCCATGCAAGGTATTGCAGTGTGAGATTTATATCTGAAAATGTTGTGTCTGCTAAGGTATGTGCATACAACATCTTTTAAACACTGACGCACCCAACAGGTTTTGCTACAGGAAGACACTTCAGAAAACGCCAACAGTGTTATTCTTGAAGCGTCTTCTTTGGCATCTTTTTGATTTTTTTTGTGGTGGATTTGCTGCCAGTAACTATTTTTTTAACTTGTATATATAAAATAGAGAGCATCTTCCAAGCAGAAGTCGCCTGAAGAATGGACTGGTCGTTTATTTTAACCACGTCACATATTGGAAACTTAAAACGTTTAAACCTTTAAAAGAAGGTTGAAAATACTGAACATATGAACAGCAAGCTGTCTTTATATTGCTGTGCATGTTTGTTTTTTATTGAGTGCGGGTTACGGAGTGTCCCTACGTGAAAAAGACTTCATGTGCACATACCCTAAATCTGTGACAAAAGCCTCCACATAGCCCGGCCTATACCACTTATACATTTCTAAGGTTTAGTTGATTTCTTGTTCTTTCTAAAGTAAATTTTTCAGGTTCACTTTCCATATACCGTATATACTCGAGTATAGGCCAACCCGAATATAAGCTGAGGCACCTAATTTTTACCCCAAAAAACTGGGAAAACTTATTGACTCAAGTATAAGCCTAGGGTGGGAAATGCAGCAGCTACTGGTAAATTTCCCCATCCTGGTAAGCATTGCCCCCTCATCCCCAATTCTGGTATGCATGGCCCCCTCATCCCCAATCCTGGTATGCATGGTCCCCTCATCCCAATCCTGGTATACATGGTCCCCTCATCCTCAATCCTGGTATGCATGGCCCCCTCATCCCCAATCCTGGTATGCATGGCCCCCTAATCCCCAATCCTGGTATGCATGGTCCCCTAATCCCCAATCCTGGTATGCATCGCCCCCTCATCCCCAATCCTAGTGTGCATGGCCCACTCATCCCCAATCCTGGTATGCATGGCTCCCTCATCCCAAATCCTGGCATGCATGGCACCCTCATCCCCAATCCTGGTATGCATGACCCCCTCATCCGCAATCCTGGTATACATGGCCCCCTCATCCCCAATCCTGGTATGCATGGCTGACTCATCCCCAATCCTGGTATGCATGGCCCACTCATCCCCAATCCTGTTATGCATGGCCCCCTCATTCCAAATCCTGGCATGCATGGCCCCCTCATCCCAATCCTGGTATTCATGGCCCCCTCATCCCAATCCTGGTATGCATGGCCCACTCATCCCAATCCTGGTATGCATGGCCCGCTCATCCCCAATCCTGGTATGCTTTGCCCTCCTATCCTGGTAGACATGGCCTCAAGTACATACATACTTGAGTATAAGCCGAGGGGGGCTTTTTCAGCACAAAAAAATGTGCTGAAAAAGTCAGTTGATACACGAGTATATACGGTAATTCAGGATATATTGCTTATTGCTTATATATTGTTTGTTGTTTTAATTCATACAAGGATACTGAGAACAGTAAAAAGACATAAAATGCCAATCAAATACGCCGAAAAATGGAGAAGAGGGAAAGAGAAGGAACAAAAAAAGCCTCAATCGATAAACTTAGCTCATTTCTCCAAAATGTTTCTGTTTACGCTTGATACTAACAGTGTAAGGACATTTTGATGCCAAAAACTGGCAAAGCAAATCAATGCTTGTTAATTTATTTCAAAAAGAGCATTTATTGGAAAAAGTAATTTTGCAGTATGGCTATGGGATGGCACCCAATATGCTAGAGGGGTTACAGATAAACGGAATGCGCTCTTTTGTTCATGCCCACCCCCAGGGACGTAACTAAAGTGGGTGCCGTGGTTGCAGTCGCACCGATGCCCTGAAGCTAAGGTGGCCCAAATTTATGAAGACCAGAACTATTAGGTTAAGTTACCATGATGCGCATTTGATGCGTTTTTGATGTTGAACATTTTCTGCAGCATTCCGCACCCATTTGGTAAATTTGGTTACTTACTTTTTTTCATTGTGTTTTTCCCTATTTTTAGTATGTAATCTTTTAAATTAAGCAGCTTTGTTCTTGATACTTCCTTGTTTTTGTTTTGGCAAGACTTTACTGATACAGTAATGTGTGGATTACATGCATTTTTAGTGTGTTTCCGCAGCGGAAACACACTAAACATGTATGTGTGCTTTTTTTTTACTTGTCAATTTTCTGCATCTAATACAATTCAATGGGGAAAATATGCACTTAAAACTCAACGAACCCGCAAGAGAAGTTGTCATGGATTTCAAACACGCATCCATAGTTTTCTATATATCGCATCCATTGTGCTGGAACTGTAAGATGCTGCATTTTTTTGCCAAGCGAAAACACGTAGCTTCAAAAACACACAAAAACTAATCATGGGAACTTAGCCTTAAAGATCCATGATTGTTGGGGGCCCCATAGGAGATTCGGCATTGTGGCCCAGGAGCTTCAAGTTACACCACTGCCCACCCCTATAAATTTCATACAGGGATATAAACTTACTTTATGGTCATATTGCTTCAGAAAACTGTGAGGTTCAATATGTGCTAAAAAATTGGGGACCAATACAAATCTTACTTATGGATAATACTAGTGAGATCTTTGTAGTACACTTTATAATATGCATCATGCCAACCAGCTTGTCTGATGTTGTTGAGGCTTGTCTGATGTTGTTGAGGCTTGTCTGATGTTGTTGAGGCTTGTCTGATGTTTTTTTCACAGATCAGCAATCACTATTTTCCCCCAAAGGACTGATGGAAAACATGACTTCAGGGTCTGGAATGCACAGATTATCCGTTACGCTGGATACAAGCAGCCTGATGGCTCAGTACTTGGGGATCCAGCTAATGTAGAGTTAACTGAGGTAATCGCAATATTCAGCTAATCACATATAGTTGAGGGATACTGACATCAGGTTCTCGCTGTTGAACAATGCTTCTAATCTGTCTTTTATTGAAATGATTTCCATTGACAGATTTGCATTCAGCAAGGCTGGAAAGCTCCACGAGGCCGTTTTGATGTCCTCCCTCTCGTTCTTCAAGCAGATGGCAATGATCCAGAACTGTTTGAGATCCCACCAGAAATGATTATTGAGATCCCAATCCGGCATCCTAAGTATGATAGCATGATCCACTGTATTAATTATCAGTTTATGATGTGCTTGCCAGGTATGGCATAGTTATAAATGAACGTAGCGCAATGATGCTGTGCTATAAATTCTTTAACAGATGAGTTTGTGTACTTACTACTAAAGGTGACAATTTTGTCTACAGATGCTCCATGTATAGTAACATGTAGGAAAGTGTGATTTCATTGTAATTGTTGGTCCACTTGCAAGCCAATGATGGTGTATAAATGAAAGTCCAGACAGGATGGAAGAGCTGAGGATTTTTTCTGTCTGCAAATTTCCACAGATTAAATCTGCAGCCGATCACAACAGTTCATCTATATGACTAGGGTATTGAAAAGTGTCTACGGCATTAATGAATAAAACACATAACGCTGAGTGACAATAGAAATATATGGCCACAGCAGTCTTTATTAATTACAGCATGAATATAAACGAACTTAAAACACCATTTCTTTCCAGGGGAGATCCTAGATGGCCCACCAACACTGGACAGCATCGAATACAACACTGCCCAGTCGCACCGCTGCAACTCGGGGATGACAAACTGTCATAGTACTGTCCACACAACAATTGAACTAACCACACTTACTAATGAAGGCTCACCATACCTCCGATGTGACCCTGACCCCAATTAACCAAGGCCATCACTGACCTCCTCAATTCCAGCTGCCATGACTAAATTAAAGCCTAATACCAAAATTTAACACACCACCACCAAAATGTGATTGTTGCCAAACAAACATAAAAAGATAAGTGGGAGAGATGTTCACCAGTCCTGTACCCAGATAGAAGTCGTTGGTCCAAGGGTCCACCTCTTCTAATAAGGTGCACTAAAATACCCCTCCCCCCATAATCTTTTACCCAATCCTGACCTAATGTCCCCTATGTGACCTAACCTACAACCCATGGTCCCTAACATCTCCTCATATGTACATGCAGAGTTAAAAGTTAACCTTTTCCTGGCCTCCTAATTTCAAACCCCTGCCATGTCCAGGCTCACTGCCCGTTCCAGCCCTATCTTTCTGCCAACTTATTCCTTGCAGAAATATGAGCATGCTGTGAACTTTCACCACAGATTTCATCCACAGGAGGGGGCAAATTTATGCTTTATTCAGAAATCTGTTTTTTTGCATGTGTGCTATCCATGTTTTTTACGTATAGCACTCGTACCTATAATAGTGAATGGGGCCGTTTGCAAATCTGATATTGATCCGAGTGTTGGATCAAAATCAGAAATGCAAGTCTATGGTTCCGTGAAAAGATCGGAAAGCTCTCGGATGCCAATTTACATAGACTGTTAAAGAAGCATTCCCATTTATATTTTTTATTAAAAGTGTGTATATGTGCATGTAATATAGTGTGAGTGACGTCATCACACTTCAGACTATCTGGCTGATGATGTACTCTATGTGTGAACCATAAGTCTCTTTTACAATATAAGTCTATGGGGCCTCGCTCTAACGCTCCATAGACTTACATTGTAAAAGTTACTGCCATTTCACACAGAGCGCAGTGTGACCCAGAGGAGACTGCAGAGCGGTGACGTCGCTCAGAAGAGGAGAAGACCGGTGCTGGATCCCAGAGAGAGCAGCGGTAGGTGAGTATATTAATACACACACACTACATTACATGCACATATACACACATTTAATAAAAATATATATATACAGTACACATGTGAGTGCTTCTTTAAATAGAAGGTGGAGAAGCTTTTTTTTCCACTTATGAGAAAAACTAATGAAAAGCGAACGAAACTCTGATGAAAATCACTGATGGAATTCTGTCCGTTTTTCTCATACATGAAATAAACTGACATCTGAATGAGCCCTGATATTGAGTCTACAACAGAATTCATATACAACACGTGCAGAATTGAGACTGATTTGCAGGTAAATGCACAGTGGATAATTTCCAACCTGGCCTAATCTACATGCACAATTCATTTGACTGCAACTAACACCACTAATGTTTCATAAAGAGATGTAAATTTCAGATTCCCTAGACACATTATATAACAGACTTCTTTGTGTCAACAAATTGGTCCAAAGACTATACTTAAAGCCAGAGATACAGAATCAACCATTGTAAAATAACCCACTAGTAATAGCTTTTTTAAAAACTATATCACTAGACGAGGGGTATCATTTAGTGTCATAGGAAAACATGTCTTAGACCACGGCCCCACTATCAGTATTTGGTCAGTATTCGGTCAGTATTTTTTCTCAGGAGTGGAAGTCAAAACCAGGTGAGGAACAATCAGAGAAAAGGTATAATAGAAACAAGTCACCAATTCTGCATTTATCACCCACTCCTGGTTTTGGCGCCCACTCCTGAGAAAAAATACTGACCAAATACTGATAGTGGGGCCGCGGCCTTAGATTCATCATATCTAGGCATATTTTTTGGGGGGGGTGTGAACGTTGCTATTTTTTTTATAGTAGAATTGGCAGGATAATTAGAAATTAAAGAAGTCTAAAACTCCATTCTCATGAGAAGTATTTGGTGAGTTTTTGATGTTGCAGATTTTCTGTAGCATTTCTGTGCCTATTCTTTTATTTGCATTTTTACATGCATTTTTTAAACTGCTGTTTTTGTCACTTTTTGACATGACAAGTTTTAACATGGTAACGCACTAAAAATGCATGTTCATTTTTTACCTGCAAATTTTCCGCATGTAATGCAATTTTATGAGGAAAATCTGCACATAAAACACAGCGAATTTGACATGTTGGGGATTTCAAACACGCACCACAGGTCAGTTTATATTGGGTAAAAATTGCACAGTGGACTGAAGATTTCTATAAACCGCATCCACTTTGTTGGTCGCTGTGTTTTTTTGCTCAGTGAAAATATGCAGCCTCAGAAACTCACGAAAAACTCATCGTGAGAACGTAACCTAAAGTATAAAGCCACATCTCTGTGGTGGCATGTATGGCTTGTCCCACCCTTCGTATCATCATTGGAATCAATGAGGCCATGTTCACATGTTCAGTATTTGGTCAGTATTTTACCTCAGTATTTGTAAGCCAAAACCAGGAGTGAGTGATAAATCCAGAAGTGGTGACGTGTTTCTATTATACTTTCCTCTGATTCTTCCTCTCCTGGTTTTGGCTTAAAATACTGGTATAAAATACTCACTTCATACTCAACATGTGACTGTGGCCTAATACATTTGTGTATTAGAAAATTTTCATTTACATTATTCAGTTGCAAAAGCTTGCATATTTTTACCTTACTAATCAGATTATTTACTCATTTCCATTTGCTCTCTTATATTAAGATTTTATAAAATTCCAATAAAAATGAACAACTACTTTTCTATATTCCATATATCTATCGTGCCAATATTAAACAATGTGTGTATATAACTTAGATCCACTGTAATATTATATCACATCTAATTCTTATCATCAGGTTTGAATGGTTCAAAGATCTGGATCTGAAGTGGTATGGATTGCCGGCTGTGTCCAGTTTACTACTAGAGGTCGGGGGCCTGGAGTTTACAGCTTGCCCCTTTAGTGGATGGTACATGGGGACTGAGATTGGAGTCCGAGATTACTGTGATAACTCCCGCTATAACATACTGGAGGTACTGTGGCCTGGTAAAGAGCTCCACCTTTTGGTAGCATTAGATAATAAAACATTACTATGAATTAGTCCTATTTTTACTGTGTACCACATTTTACAATACATATTATATATTTAAGACCCATAAATGGTGCAATAGGTGGACAATATTAATAAATGGACAACAAAATATTGTATCTTACATTATTTTATTAAAAGGAAGCAACGTTTTGAATAAGATATGTAATATCGGATTTCCTTTTGCAAAAACTAAATCATCCCATGGTTTTATTAATATACTGTTGTAATACATAAAGGAACAATCATTAGTCCAATGTCCAGATCAAGAGGTTATAGATCTGGTGTGAACAGCATTATGTATACAAAGAAATATAACAAAAATAAAATACTAAAATATTTTCTTAATTATATTAATAACATACAAGGATAAACATTAAAAGAAAATTGAAAAATTCTGCTAAATATTTTTTTCTCATCTGATTTTGGAAAGAGAAATGCGTTCTGTAGACAGAAGTGACTGTATGGCTCCACAGCTGCTTCCGGTCTGAAAAAAAAATAAGAAAGAAAAAAACAAGAACCTTAAAGGGGTTTTCTCACGAACGAAAGTTCATTTTAATCAATAGACTTTGGAATAATAATAACTTCCACAATTGGATGTGATTAAATAAAATGTTCCTGTGCTGAGATAATCTTATTAATGTGCCCCTGCTGTGTACTGTGTAATGTCTGACCGTGCAGGAACATGGTCTGATCATACCACAGCTCCTGGACAGGGGAGGAAGCAAAAGAGTATACAGACATTACATCAGGAGATCGCAGCTGATTCTTTCTTTGAGTTAAAACATTTCCCTGACGGTTTTTACTTCAAAGAAAGAATCACCTGCGATCTCCTGCTGTTCTGTCTATATACTCTTTTTCGTCCTCCCCTGCCCAGGAGATGTGGTATGATCAGACTATGTTCCGTAGATGGTGAGACACAACCATTACACAGGACACAGCAGGGGCACATTTATAAGATTATCTCAGCACAGGAACATTTTATTTAAACACATCCAATTGTGGAAGTTATTATTATTCAAAGTTCTATTGATTAAAATGAAGTTTTGTTCATGGGAAAACCTCTTTAAAGTATGACTTTCACTATCCTTGATAGCTAATATACCAGACAGATTACTGTGTAGATGTAGTGAGCGTTATCTTGACCAGCCTATGCTATTTGTGTAGTGTGGGCTCAATGAATAAAACCTGCGCTACACAAAAAGCATTAGAGCACCAAATAAATCAATAGCTGGAGCTCGCTGAATAGCCTTTTGCAACATCTGTAAAATCCACAACTAATATCAGCTTTTCAGACACTACTACATTTCACACTAAGTAAAAATATTCAGAGAGAAGAGATGGAGTAATAGCCAATGTTATTGTTCGCCTTCGCTAAAATAATCCAGGCTCATTGTGCTGAAAATGTTACACTTTATCATTTGGACAGATCATATTTAGTAAAACTGTTTCCTGCAGGAAGTTGCTAAAAGGATGAACCTGGACACAAGAAAAATGTCTTCTCTATGGAAAGACCAAGCTTTGGTGGAAATTAATATTGCAGTTCTGTACAGTTATCAGGTGAGTCATAAATATGTGCATCACAGTCATGATCAAACAAGGTTATTCACCACGGACAATGAAACATTGGTGAATATGTCAGTTATTAGGATACACATATATTATAAGCTGTAAACGGTCCATTAGTTTCAAGTGTCTAAGCTGTTGTTCTGAAACAGCGCGACTGCTGCTGCTACCCATTCACTTGAACAAGATAAAGCTGTAGTACCAGGCACAGCCATAGAACAAGCATGGAGCTGTTTTTGATAATAAAATGAGTAGAATATTCCTTGATCATGATAATGAGTTGTTTTCTCTTTTTTTTCTCAGAGTGATAAAGTAACAATTGTGGATCATCACTCTGCTACAGAGTCATTTATTAAACACATGGAAAATGAATACCGCTGTCGTGGAGGCTGTCCTGCTGATTGGGTCTGGATTGTACCCCCAATGTCTGGGAGCATTACTCCAGTGTTTCACCAAGAAATGCTCAATTACCGTCTAACACCTTCCTTTGAATATCAGGTAATATGCTTCACTTGTCCTATAAAGTGTATAGAGAAATATCTGAGTACTAAGCTCCATCCTACTCCACTAAATCTCCATCCTACTATACTAAAGCTTCTGGTAGACTTGTGGTAATACACATATTGGTCTGCGCGCACAATATCTTATAGGCACAAACGTACGTGCATCATTACTGGAGCAGCAGCCATTCAGGAAAGCACCAGCAGTGTTTCACACCTTCTTCTTTCACACCTTTTGCTTAGTCTTTACTGCCACCATATTTTTTTATTTCATCTATAAGATAGTGTCGGTTATGGTGAGCAAGCTAAGCCACTGGTGAGGCAGGAGAAGTGTGACTGACTTTATAGCTAAGGCTCCATGAGCCATTTCTACGTTGTTGCTTTGTATCTTAGATTTAATGGCAAAACATATGCTAAAAGGCATTCATATGTCATACCTATGGTATTGCATAAACTGTATAAAATAAAAATGTATATTCCCATTAACTTCCAGATGGCCTGTGTCATTGGCAGCTTGGCAATTGGACATAGCATTTTAAACTGTCTGCACCCTTACAGTTCTGCAAAGTTTGTTAAGGAATGGATTCCAATTTCTCATTATACAATTCAATACATTATTGAGACGTACTAAAATGTTCCTGTCCCAAGATAATCTTATAAATGTCCCCCTGCTGTGTACTGTATAATGGCTGTGTCTGACCGTACAGGAACATGGTCTGATCATACCACAGCTCCTGGGCAGGGGAGGAAGCAAAAGAGAATATACAAACAGGACAGCATGGGATTGCAAATAATGCTTACTTTGAGGTAAAGCATTTTTTAAAAATAGGCAGGGAAATGTTTTACCTCACAGAAAGAATCAGCTGTGATCCAATGCTGTAATGTCTGCAGGGTCGGCGTCAGCACCTGGCGTACCCGGGCAAGTGCCGGGGCCCTGGAAAATCAGAGGAGCCCACCGCCCACTCACTGTCGGGACCCACCGCCCACTCACTGTCGGGGCCCACTGCCCACTCACTGTTGGGGCCCACCGCCCACTCACTGTCGGGACCCACCGCCCACTCACTGTCGGGGCCCACTGCCCACTCACTGTTGGGGCCCACCGCCCACTCACTGTCGGGGCCCTGGCCGCTTCCTCTGCACCTGTTCAGTGACGCAGGCGCTGCTTGATTGCCGGCAGTCCCCCAGACATGGCCACGCGCTGTGCGGCTGTGTCTGCTAGTAATGACACGGCAGGGTCGACGGCACTGCACCTTTAATTGTGCTTGTGTGTCGCCCCTGCCGCGTCATTACTAGCAGACACAGCCGTACAGCGCGCGGCCATGTCTGGGGGACTGCCGGCAATCAAACACCGTCGGAGGTCCTGCACAGATGGGGGGGGTGGCCCGGACCCGACCGCAAGTGGGCCCCTCTGATGGGCCAGGGCCATGATGTCTGTGACACGCCGGGGGCCCTGCACTGCCCCATACCTGAGAAGCTGCTGGACAGGACACTGGACCGGGGACAGGTGAGTGAGGCTTCCCCAATCACCATATTAAAAATATTTGTAATGGGTCTGTGTGTGTGCATGTATGTGAATGTCAGTGTGTATGACTGTGTATATATATTTGTCTGTTTTATATATGTTTTTAAGAATTTGTGTAAAAATGTGTGTATGTCTGTATGTGTACATATCTGTGTACCATGTGTACATATCTGTGTACCATGTGTGCGTGCGTGCGCGTGTCTGCTTACCGTGTGTGCATGCGCGTGTCTGCGTACCGTGTGCACGTGCGCGTGTCTGCGTACCGTGTGTGCGTGCGCATGTCTGCGTACCGTGTGTGCGTGCGCATGTCTGCGTACCGTGTGTGCCTGCGCATGTCTGCGTACCGTGTGTGCGTGCGCATGTCTGCATATGTGAAGGATGAGGTGGCAGGCTGGGCCCTGTGTACTATATATATATTTCTCCGCCGTATCTGTGCATCATGAATCGTGTATGTGTTAAAAGGGCCCACTGAGATTCTTTCGCCCGGGGCCCAGAAAAACCTGGAGCCGGCCCTGAATATCTGTATACTCTTTTGTTTCCTCCCCTACCCAGGAGCTGTGGTATGATCAGACCATGTTCCTGTATGGTCAGACACAGCCATTACACAGTACACAGCAGGGGCACATTAATAAGATTATCTCAGCACAGGAACATTTTATTTAAATACATCAAATTGTGGAAATGATTATAACTCCAATATGTATTGATTAAAATCATCTTTAAAATTAACTTTGTTCGTGGGAAATCCCCTTTAAGGCTTCTTCTCACAAATATATGATATGAACATGTGCTGTTTGCATGCACCAGAGACTGCACACGGACCTTGCACACACCCATTAAGGCAAATGTGCCAGTGTACATGATCGATTTTCCATACAGACATACGGTCGGTGTGGAAAAAAAATGGCAAAGTGCGCTACTTTGGCCTGATTTATGGACCAGACTAGTGCAGGTAACTAGCAGACAGCTCCTGCACTCCCGTCACATCTGCAATTTGCAGACATGACTGGAGGAAATAAATAGCAGTCAGCAGAAAGTTTAGTAAATCATCATAGACTGTACCATATTCTGACAACAAACATGTATATTTTGGAATGTGCAGCCTGACCCTTGGAATACTCATGTTTGGAAAGGAGTGAATGGGACTCCAACTAAGAAGCGAGCCATCGGGTTCAAGAAGTTGGCCAAGTAAGTAGCTATCCTAGTGTCTGAAAATAGACAGTACAACCAATTGATGGTATATAAAATTTAATATTTATCACATCTGCTAAAATTTTATTACAGGGCAGTTAAATTTTCAGCAAAATTGATGGGACAGGCAATGGCTAAAAGAGTAAAAGCTACAATTCTTTATGCGACTGAAACTGGCAAATCTGAAGTCTATGCAAAAACATTATGTGAAATATTCAAGCATGCCTTTGATGCGAAGGTCAGCCTATTGTATATCTTGTATCAATGAACCTGCATGAAACGTGTAATGATGCAGCATATCAAGTAAAACGTTTGTGGACTGATGAGAAAGGAGACTGGTGCATAACTAATAACTCTGCTATTTTTCACATCTCAAGATTGCTTTATAGAGCGCTAAGATGACACTGCCTTCTTAAACGCTGGCCATGTAGTGGTAGGTTCACAAAGAGCAATCATACACATTTGTAGCTGAAATGGCTTTGATGTATGAAAAGGCTGATGTGTCAATGACATTTCTGTAACATATCTTCTACTTGTTACCATATACTAAGGTTTGTTAACACTGAGTTTATTTCAGGAGTTCAAAAACCTCAAGTTTTCAAGTAGAAATTGTTTCAGGAAACTCTTCTTTTGGTGAAGATTTTGGAAGAGTTTTTCTTTTCCTGAAATATTTCCTGAAGCAATTTTGAAGAGATTTTGAAGCGTTTTAGAAGAGTTTTTTCCCTTAAGAGTTTGTTGCCGCCTCTTGATTGGACAGTTTATTGTCAAGAGGGTTTTCGAAACAGTTTTTGAGGAGAAATTCTGAGCGTTTCTGCCCCAAAATCTCCTGGAAAAAAAACACAGTGTGAACATACCTTAAGGGCATGTCTTTTTTTCAGGCGGATTCTGCCCAGTATCTGCCTGAAAAAGCATGGCAAGATTGCAATCAAAAATAAATATAATGCATAGCTGTACACATGTTCAGTCTTATGTCACGTCTTTTAACTGCTTCAAGATTTGGAAATTATAAAGAAGTTAGGCCTCTTTCACACATCCTGATATTTCCGGTACTGGAAAAAACAGTACCGGAGATATCCATGTCCATGTGTTTTATACATGTGGCACACATGTGGAAACCATATGCCACATCATTATCACACGTACCGGCGCCTGGGAAACAGTGGTACAGTTCACGCTGTTCCGGGTGCTGAATGCAGCTCACATCATTGTCGCCTGCTCTCCCTGTGATCAATGCGAGCTGGTGACAATGATGAAAGTGGTATTCATCACCTGCGGTGTACATTGTGTAAAATCAAGAATTAAATGAAAAAAAACAACGAGGCCTGCCGCCGATTATTCATAACCAGCAGAGGTAAAGCCGCCCGCTTGGGGCTGATATTACTAGCCAGGGAAAGGGGCGATTAGCCCAAAATGTTCCCTGGCTATTAATAACAGCTCACAGCTGTTTGAATAGCGTTTACTGGCTAGTTTACAAAGGGACCCCAGAAAAAAAATTACCCCTGTAAATTCTAACCAGCAAAGACTAAACAGACAGCTTTGGGCTGATATTATTAGCCAGGGAAGGGGCCATGGATATTGGCTCCCTCTGAGGCTAATAAGATCAGCCCTCAGTGACCCCAGAAATGGTGCCTCAATAAGATGTGCCAATACTGGAGCTTAGCCTCTTTCTTCCCACTTGCCCTGGTGCGGTGGCAAGAGGAGTGATAGAGTTGGGGTTGATGTCAGCTTTGTATTGCCAGCTGACATCAGTTTATAAGACGCCCCCATTACTAACCCAATAGTCAGATTGTAAGTAAAACACACCCAGAATAAAGTCCTTTATTTGAAATAATGACACAGACTCCTTTATTGAAATAAACACTTCCCGTCCCTCTTTTTCCATTTTATTTAGGAAAAAGGAAAAATAACAAAAACAACCATATTCCTCACCTGTCCGACAAGAAGATTATCCATATGGAAAACCCTAGGTCCTACGTCTTAATCTATCTTTGTGAAATCTGAAATTCATTGCTGAGCGGTGGCTCAGTCATGAATCCAGGCAGACATTCAGCTGTCTGTGTGAACTACTTCACTGACCTGCAGTAATGTCATTGAGGTTATCGCAGGTCAATGAAGCTCTGGTTCCCACGGGCAGCTGTGGCCTCACTGAGCTCAGCACAAGCACCGTGAGAATTTTCTCACGATAAACTGTGGCGACCTCAATGAGCTCAGCATTTTGCATGGACACACCGTCTGTGAAAAAACATGGATGTGTGACTAGCACCATAGCTTATAATGCAACACATATATGCAACAAAGACATCTGAATGAGGCCTTGGGTTGTGTGCACCCAGTTTTTTGAAGGGTCTTTTGGAGCAGAAACTAAGCAGAAACTCTCCAAATTGTCCTCAAAGCATCAAAACTCCTCAAAAGCTTGGACTTTCTGCTCATTTTCTGTTCCAAACACTAAGCAAAAAGACTCAACATGTACATAGCCTAAGGATGTACCTTTTTTGGCAATTTTTTGGCCGTTTCCTGAGCATTTTTTCAGTGTTATTTGGTCATATTTTTTGCTGTCATTTTCCAGATGTTTTTTAAATCCAATATACAATGAAGAAAAAGCTAGCATATTTTGAGACAAAAACTCTGACAAAAAGCACAAAAAGACACCTGGATGCCTTCCAGGTATTTTTTAGCCTCCTCAGTAAAGTATTGAGCATCTTCCAAACAGAAAATGCCTGAAGAATTGTCTGCTCACTTCTTTTAACTACTTGGCATTTTTTGAAAACTGAAGTGGCTAAGTGGTACTGAAATGCTTGAACCTATGAACTAAAGTCTTGTTTACATAGGTATGAATAGTAAGATAAATTTTAGCGTTTCCTGCACACTTTTTCAGGCGGTTCTTGGAGTGGACCCACTCCAAACACGCCTGAAAAAAATGTGTGAAAGTGCCTTTAGAGGTGCATCAAGGGGTTACTTTCAACCTAAAAGTCTGCCACAATTTTTCTGCAGATTTGCCGTGGATTTGTTGATTTATGGTAAAATCCGCAGTAGAAATCTTAAGCATAAATGAATAAACTGTAGATAACATCCAGACAGAAGATCTATACAGTGTATCCAGCTTGTGTGAATTTTTCTGCAGTAAGTCCACGGCAGATTTAACATTCAGATTTTGGTGGGAATTGACTCTAGATTTCACTTCTACTACAACAGGGGTGAGATCTGCTACAGAAATTGTTATTCTGCAGATTTTAAATTCTGTACAATATGTTCAGCAGCAGCAATTATCACATGAAAAAAATGCATTATGTGGATGAAATTTGTTATATCTCATCCACTTGATTGCTACTGTAATGCACTGTGGATTAAAATCCACACCAATCCCTTCATGTGTGAATTTAGCCTATGATCTTTGTGATACGATTCATTTCAGTATACGATTCATTTGTTCTATAATTTACATCAACTTCCGCCCTAAATTATTTGGGCTTTTGGAGGCCACTTAATTTCCACTAAACTCTGCCCACTTCTTCCATCTCTTTTAAATAGTGAAAAGAATAAAATCGCTTTATACAATAAACTTAAAGCATGACCTCCCAGGGGACTTCAGTTGAGTGGCATTGCCTTACACACTGTTTTTCTAGTTTACTGTTGTCCATCATTTATCCATTACAGTTTTGCTGATAAAGCAAAAACTTTTCTCTCCAGACCACGCCAATGGAAGAGTATGACACTGTACATTTAGAGCATGAAACCCTTGTCTTAGTGGTGACCAGCACCTTTGGAAATGGAGACCCACCAGAAAATGGAGAGGTATGAAGCACATCTATGAAATCCTTATTTTGAAGGCTGATGTTATTCAAGACAATACAAGAACAGAACAATGGGTTAGAGTTATGAAATATACTCATAAATTGTCAACAGAGATAGAATCACAGTACAAAATGTTTCAGTCACGTTTATAGGTGCACAGGCATAATTTCTGGGTCATGAATGCATATGTGAGGTATGATACATTTGGGGCAAAAAACAACTGCTCAAGCCACAGAAATAAGGCACCTAATCTAGTATGTTTTCTCTGTTACAGAAATTTGGTTGTGCCCTGATGGAGATGAGACATCCTAATTCTAACATGGAGGAGAGAACGTGAGTGAACATTATGCCATAGAGGTTGATTCCCTGCACCCAACCGGCCCTCATTTATTAAGACTCTACTTACCACCAGTTCTAATTTTTGTGGGACTGTCCTGCAAACCCAAATGCGAAAAGTTAGGGGATATCCTAAAACTAAAACTGGACATTTTGGAGTGTTTCTAGAAAAATTGGGGAATGGTCCTCAATCGGGAATTCACATATTGGCAAGTATAAAAGCTGCCCTTCATGCCAGTAGAAGCCACAGAAACTCTTATCCTAAACTGCTTTGGAAACTGAAAACTGCACTATTGTTTACTGTAGGCACAAAATACGATTTTTCTGGTGGTCTTTGTGCACATTTCATCACACCATTATGTTTAGCAGGATGACATTATCCTCATAAATACATAGATGCATTAGATGCATCTGTAGGGTTCTATTTAGTTAACTGTTGGGCAAAAGAGAGTCCTTTTGCCCTCCATCAGGGTGGTATCTCTTGGTATACCTTTATTGTCAACCTTATAGGAAAGCGCAGCAGACTGAGCAACCAAGGTTGCCAACTATCCAGAAATTTTGTAAAAATAGGTCACTTTTTTGCCCTGTCTGTAAAAATAAATTGAGGTGCCCGTGATATTTTTGAGGCTGAAGAAACTTATACAGATTTTTTTTATTGTAATTATCATAATTTTACAGTTCACAGTGAATCCAGCTAATGACTTCATATCAGAATTATGGGCTGAAGACACATATCACTTATAATCATAATGATTTATTATAGTTTTACAATGTGTCCACAAAAAATATTGCCAGCCTGTGTTTCTTTGATAAGCTGTCTAGAAAAAAATAAAAAGGCAAGTTGGCAACCCTGTGCGCAACAAATGTCACTGTATGTGACTCTGACAAAAGGCTCAAACCCTGTGTGACGCTCAAACCCTTTTACGCTTCTGATAAATGAGACAATCTAATAAAATCTTGAAATTATTGTAAATTCCTGTTCAAAGTAATTAGGTTTCAATCATTATTAAATGCTCACTGAGAGCATATAGTATATTTGTAGTATACAAGAATTTTTTTTTTAAATGCCATAAAAGTGCACTTTTGCTCTATGTATACCTATGAAGATCCTCCCGAATTTTATGGTATTTTTGAGATTTTTTGGTGTGGAAAAAGTACAAGGATTTTTGGGATAAGATTTTTTACAGTATATTTACACATGTTTGAAGTATGCTTCCAAATGTTTATATCATGAAAAGAGTATAAATAAGTACTGTAAAAATTCTGTGGAGTGGGAAGGAAAACAAAACGGTGGTGAATGGTCAAAATTGAGTATCGATTTTTGCCACTTTTTGGCACAATTGGAGGCCTGTCAAAATTGCAAAAAAAGAGATTTCGACTTGATTCCGGTACAGGAGATATGCACTTATATGCTGAAAATGTGTGCACAAGCCAACTCAATTGACCAATTGGTTCTGGAGATATTGTGGGCACTGATTTGAAAAAAGTGGTTTAGAGAAATTACACAGAGACTCGTTTACTTATGATCAATCAGCTATTCTAGGACCATTAAGTGATCCTTCCTCATGCTCATAAAATTACTGCAGAGCTGCTCTCTCTTTTCTGCGTTGAGATCTATTGTCTCGAACGGAGTCAGAAGAACGCCGCTCCCAGAGTCTTAAGCGAGCCTTGTCCCGAGTGCGCACGTACATTTCCGCTTAGTGTCCAATAGTCATTCCCATCAAATCCATTACTTTAAGAATTTGCATAAACCCCTTGTTAAAGATAATTATTGACAAAAACGTAGCTACTGTATGTTCACAATCTTTGCACCTGAATGAAGATGTTTCGGAGCAAACGTCCAAATGAGTGAGTTGAGTGATTCATTGTTATTTTGCTTTTCTGTTCCAACAAATTGTTCCAGCAAATTATCTGATGACAGCTCATCATAAATTGGCTTTATTATCTCCACTACCTTTGCAGTAAGAGATGGTTTATCGTGATGGAGGGTTGCGAATGTACCTTTGGCTTTAAGCCACTTGCACCAGCTCTTTTAACCCAGTGGGCAGTTATGTTGCTGTTTATCAAGTTGAAACTTTTATGATAGTACGTAGCCCATATTTCATTCCAAATTTCCTCAACGGAGTCAGCATGTCTGCGAATAGCCAAACCATAATACTTAATGAGTTCAACAATAACTGTATCTGTTAACTTTCCAGCACCTTTGCCACTGACACCTTTGTTATTTTTTTTCGCATTGCGAAGTCTCATGCCCATTATTTTTTCTATGTGACCAACACATTATTTTTTCACGAAAGTAGCTTCATCTTCTAACGGATTTGCATTTAAATTCCATGAAACAATTTGTTCTCCCCGTCTCCAATATACTTTCCATAAAGAATTTGAACTCTCCTGCAATTTCAAAAACACTTCAGTGATAGCGTTGATCGTCATTTTACCTGCACTGCCTTCTTGATTTATGGAGCACGTTTCTTCATGTGTTTCATATCATTCATTGCATTCCTCAATATTGTCGTGTTTTTTTTTGTTCCACACACTACACGCTTGACACAACCTACTTTTACCCACAGCATTGACTACTTTTTTCTAATGTTTTCCAATTAGAGTAGACACACCAAATAAAGATGAGAATCCTCTTTAATTCCATGTTCCATCGCCAGGAACTGTTAAATGTGCTTGCGTTAAAATGCAATTGTACACTGCAGAATTGTACAGCTGCTATATACTGTATATAGTAATATACTGTGTACATACAGCATTCCTCCATGCAGATCTCCTCTAGAGCAGTGATGTTTTGAGGCTGTCGCTGGGCAACACGGACTTTCAACTCCCTCCAAAGGTTTTCTATAGGGTTTAGATCTGGAGACTGGCTAGGCCACTCCAGGACCTTGAAATTCTTCTTACGAAGCAACTCCTTCATTGCGCTGGGATCATTGTCATGCTGGAAGACCCAGCCACATTTCATCGTCAATACCCTTGCTGATGGAAGGAGGTTTGCACTCAAAATCTCGCGATACATGGCCCCATTCATTCTTTCATATACACGGATCAGTCGTCCTAGTCCCTTGGCAGAGAAACAGCCCCAAAGCATGATGTTGCCACCCCCATGCTTCACAGTAGGTATGGTGTTCTTCGGATGCTACTCAGCATTCTTTCTCCTCCAAACACGACGAGTTGTGTTTCTACCAAACAGTTCTACTTTGGTTTCATCTGAACATATGACATTCTCCCAATACTCTTCTGGATCATCCAACTGCTCTCTAGCAAACTTCAGATGGGCCCGGACATGTAATGGCTTAAATAGGGGGACACGTCTGGCACTGCAGGATCTGAGTCCCTGGTGGCATAGTGTGTTACTGATGGTAGCCTGTGTAATGTTGGTCCCAGCTCTCTGCATGTCGTTCACTAGGTCCCCCCGTGTGGTTCTGGGATTTTTGCTCACCGTTCCTGAGATCATTTTGACCCCATGGAGTGAGATCTTGTGTGGAGCCCCAGATCGAGGGAGATTATCAGTGGTCTTGTATGTCTTCCATTTTCTAATTATTGCTCCCAGTTGATTTCTTCACACCAAGCTGCTTGCCTATTGCAGATTCAGTCATCCCAGCCTGGAGCAGGGCTACAATTTTGTTTCTGGTGTCCTTTGACAGCTCTTTGGTCTTCACCCTAGTGGAGTTTGGAGTGTGACTGTTTGAGATTGCGGACAGGTGTCTTTTATACTGATAACATGTTCAAACAGGTGCCAGTAATGAGTGGAGGACAGAGGAGCCTCTTAAAGAAGAAGTTACAGGTCTGTGAGAGCCAGAAATCTTGCTTGTTTGTAGGTGACCAAATACTTATTTCCCGCCAAATGTGAAAAAAAATTCTTTCCAAATCAGACAATGTGATTTTCAGGATTTGTTTTCTCATTTTGTCTCTCATAGTTGAGGTCTACCTATGATGTCAATTACAGGCCTCTCTCATCTTTTTAAGTGGGAGAACTAGCACAATTGGTGGCTGACTAAATACTTCTTTTCCTCACTGTATATATATTTTCAAGGCAAGCTTAGTAAGTGTTTCCATGCCATGGCAAATGTCCATCAAGCCGCAAAATAAATTTAGGCCTTCTTGTCCAACATTTAAAAGTTGTAAAACAAACACAGTGCGACGGTTGATATCAAATGCCTTGGCAATAATTGGCGAGGAATCGATGTAAACATCTTTGCTGCAGCATTTGACATTAATTTTAAATCCTCGATGTGGCGTCTGAGAGAATTTTACATTCTATTTGCAAGTTTTGCATATTACGAGTGATGCAATTGACGAAAACACTGTGAAAAAATTCAGAATGCAGGAACCAAATTCTCTTGAAACGGGCAACTCAATATTTTTCAATGTTCTTAGTTTTTTGCCGACGTGCTCGAAAACTGTGAATCCTGTCCACTCATGTGTTGGTTACCTCAAAATATCAGTTTTTTAGAATGATATGGATGTGCTTTAAAAGCTCCAAGACCGTTTTTTATTCATTTCCACAAATTTTTTCAACTTCTAAAATTCAAGAATAACTTAGTTAGCGTCCACTCACCTTGACAGTCAACACAGATCGCTTATAGCAACTAGAGTGCAGCTTTCAGCATTGAAGCTACTGAGGTAAAGTGAAAGCAGAGCTCTGATTGGCTGCTATGGATAACTAGAACAGTCTGATTGTGAGGCAGTTTTCATAACTGAGATTTGACATCTTTCGGACAAACCCAGTATTAGATCTATGATCAGTGTGAGGTGATTACTAAGGGTCATAATACTAAGGACTGTTTTTTAAAATGCTGCCCAAAAAATGACCATCTATTGGGCAAGTTAATCCAAAAGTTAAGAAAGCATATACGCGCACAAGACCGATGGAATGCTCTATTGTGCACCGTGCGGTCCGAGCACCAAGCATGCGACGGAGATGGCTCCCTATAAGGTACTTTAACTTTTTTAATATTGCGAATCAAGCTAAATCATTTTGCAGATCTATTCTCCAAACTAAGTACATGAAAAATAAGAAAAAAAAATAGATTTTTGTGATCCGTTAAACTAGAAGACCCCTTTAATCTCTTGATACGTTTTTGAAATATTAATGTACAGAATGATTAATTTACATATGATGACAGCCATTGTATCTTCCCTTTGGCTACTATAGGAAGAGCTGTCAAATTTTGATGTGACGGTAAAGAGACAGTTTCTTGATCTATGTATCACAAATCATAGTAATTAGATTTCATAGATAATTTAGCCCAATTAAACTAAATATGACTAGACTATATCCAAAATATGTCAATAATAATTAAATACTAAATTCTCATTTTAAGAATAAGGTATAGTTGTACATGGTAAAACTATAGGGTTCTCTTAGGTTTCTTTCCTTGAATGGATGTATCAGTTCAGTACATAGGTGAAGACTCTACCTTCACTTCAAATTAATATTGTCTTTCTCTTTAGGAGCTACAAGGTGCGTTTTAACAGTGTGTCTTCTTCTGCTGATGCTCGAAAGTCATCTGGAGATGAGACAGGCCCTGGAGATAATTTTGGAAGTGCAGGTCCCTTAGCCAATGTCAGGTAAGTATAGGATATTCTACAAATATCTACACTCCTTAACACTGAAATTGCAACACCATGAAGGAAAAGTCACAAGATCGAAAGCTTGGAAAATTGTTGAAAGCTCTTTTGGAAAATATATCACCAATATCCAATCACCAAGGGTCAGTTTCTACAACCCACTCTGCTAAAGACCAGCTTAGTCGCTTATTAGCTCTTCTCTACCTTTCTTGGAGGTCACCACATTCGAGTCAATCGCCAAACATGTAGCCTCCCAGAAAAAAACAGATTGGAACCAAAGTAGATGAAGTGATGTTGCCATCACCACCTCCAAGCAATCATCAGAACCCGGTGGATTGTACATCACTACGATATGCCACAAATGTTTATCCTGACACAACACATTTAACAGCTATCTGGATAGGAGCTTGGAAACTGGTTTATAGGACAAATACATACTGTATATACTGTATGACTATTACTATATAATATGGTTGCCATGTAGATCAATTTTGACCTCATCTGAATCTATTTAAAAAGAAACCTGTCAACATGCTTTTACAAATGGAAGTAGTGATATGGCTGTATAGGTGCCTGTGCCTCAATATAAATGTTACTTTTTTGTGCAGATCCAACGAGTCAGTCATGGGAAATCTAGAGTAGGATGCAAATCAGGCTGGATGTGGACTGCTTCTTTCAAGTGCACTTCCAGCCTGATTTGCATATAGCTTCTAAGCTAGATTTCCCATGACTAGCACATTGGATTTCTGTAAAAAAATATATTATTATTGGGGGACAAGTGCCTCTATAGCCATTTCAAAATCACAGAAAAAAAATAACCTAACAAGGTCAGATTACCAATGCACTAGCAGGATGCAGGAGACCCCCATGATAAAGGTGGCGGCAGCACAGGGGCAAAATACTGATGGAGCAACCACTCACAAACCTACCAATTCATGCAGGGGGTGGTTGCCTGGTATTAAAGAGGTTGTCCGATCCTAACTGATAAGTCTGCAGTCTGTGGTTTTAGACCCGTGAATGGAGGTTAAGTATGAGCTATACATACTCCCGGCCAGTGGACGCATCCTCGCTCTCCATACACTTGTATGGAGCGAAGTAGTGCCTTCTAGTCGGCCATACCCTCTAGTAGGCCATGCCCACTAGATGGCTGCGTTACTAGCTGGGTCGTGGCCTCGGCTCAATACAAGTGTGGGGAGCAAGGCCGCGTCCACTGGCCAGGAGTATGTATAATGCATACATACCCTCCGTTCCCGGTTCTGAGACCGGTGAATTCCCCAGCGCCTAGTGCGGGCACTGGGAGGATTCATAAGTCTGCAGTCACACAGAGTGACTGCAGACTTATCTGTTTGGACCGGACAACCCCTTTAGAAAATGCACACAGATGAGGCTTTCACAGTGATTCATAGTGTCTAGCTTACAGCGTATTACAACCACCCTTTCCATGTATTGGTATGTGTGTGAGTGGGTGCGCCGCGGGTTTTTTGCACCTGTGCTGCCACCACCTTTATCATGGGAGTTTCGTGTATCATGTTAGTGCATTGGTTAATCTGACCTATAGTTGGTAAGGATCTTTTTTTCTGTGATTTGTTTTGAGTTTATGTCTTATGAGAGCCATTTATACAGCCATACCACTACTTCCCTTAGTAAAAATGTTTGGACAGGTTCTCTTTCTTTACGCCTATACGCCTATACTACATCATAATTTGTGTTTTTACTTGTTTTTATTCTACTTTAGATTCTCAGTCTTTGGACTTGGTTCAAGAGCTTACCCTCATTTCTGTGCCTTTGCCCGAGCTGTGGATACTCTGCTAGAAGAGATGGGGGGAGAACGAATTTTAAAAATGGGGGAGGGAGATGAACTATGTGGACAAGAGGAATCTTTCCGAACGTGGGCTAAAAAAGTATTCAAGGTAAAAGTTTTAGCTAATAGTTAACGCATCTATTGTGTTTATGGTGGAATTTAACTGGATACGTACAAATTGTATTAAAAGGCCATTTTAAATCCCCCTTAAAGGCTTATTATATATGGCAAGCATACAGAAAAAGTCATGTATTCATTATTGTACGAATAGAAGACCTTTGATCCATAAACTTTTTTTTGCCAATGGATGATTTCATATGCCTCTTATTTCTGAACAAGAGTTTACTTATTTTTGCACAGCTTCAGATTCGTCTTTGTGACCGTGATTATGCCTGTGCTGGCAGAGGTCATTAGATCAACTGTAGTAGTACAGACTTAACAGAGCTGAGCTAACCGATGCTGGAAAGTTTAACTGGCCATTTTTAGTGAAATTTGGCATGAAATCATAATTTGTCATGTGTTTTTATGTATGACCCTACTCTCTGATAGTTATCACAATTCACAATGGAAATAATGAACCCTGACCTGCAACATACTATATTTAAACATAAAATACTCCAATAAGGTGTCCAGGTAGAATATGGATATTTTTGTTCATGTATACACTGCTCAAAAAAATAAAGGGAACACTGAAATAACACATCCTAGATCTGAATGAATGAAATATTCTCATTGAATACTTTGTTCTGTAAAATGTTGAATGTGCTGGCAACAAAATCACACAAAAATCATCAATGGAAATCAAATGTATTAACCAATGGAGGCCTGGATTTGGAGTCACCCCCAAAATTAAAGTGGAAAAACACACTACAGGCTTATCCAACTTTGATGTCATGTCCTTAAAACAAATCAAAATGAGGCTCAGTATTGTGTGTGGCTTCCACGTGCCTGTATGACCTCCTTACAATGCCTGGGCATGCTTCTGATGAGGTTGCGGATGGTCTCCTGTGGGATCTCCTCCCAGACCTGGACTAAAGCATCCGCCAACTCCTGGACAGTCTGTGGTGCAACGTGACGTTGGTGGATGGAGTGAGACATGATGTCCCAGATTTGCTCAATCGGATTCAGGTCTGGGAAATGGGCGGGCTAGTCCATAGCTTCAATGCCTTCATCTTGCAGGAACTGCTGACACACTCCAGCCACATGAGGTCTGACATTGTCCTGCATTAGGAGGAACCCAGGGCTAACCGCACCAGCATATGGTCTCACAAGGGGTCTGAGGATCTCATCTCAGTACCTAATGGCAGTCAGGCTACCTCTGGCGAGCACAGGGAGGGCTGTGCGGTCCTTCAAAGAAATGCCACCCCACACCATTACTGACCCACTGCCAAACCGTTCATGCTGAAGGATGTTGCAGGCAGCAGATCGCTCTCCATGGCGTCTCCAGACTCTGTCACGTCTGTCACATGTGCTCAGTGTGAACCTGCTTTCATCCGTGAAGAGCACAGGGCGCCAGTAGCGACTTTGCCAGTCCTGGTGTTCTGTGGCAAATGCCAAGCGTTCTGCACGGTGTTGGGCTGTGAGCACAACCCCCATCTGTGGATGTCGGGCCCTCATACCACCCTCATGGAGTCGGTTTCTAACCGTTTGTGCAGACACATGCACATTTGTGGCCTGCTGGAGGTCATTTTGCAGGAAGGCGGAGGTAGCGGTCCTGCTGCTGGGTTGTTGCCCTCCTACGGCCCCCTCCACGTCTCCTGGTGTACTGGCCTGTCTCCTGGTAGCGCCTCCAGCCTCTGAACACTACGCTGACAGACACAGCAAACCTTCTTGCCACAGCTCGCATTGATGTGCCATCCTGAATGAGCTGCACTACCTGAACAACTTCTGTGGGTTGTAGAGTCTGTCTCATGCTACCACGAGTGTGAAGGCACAACCAACATTAAAAAGTGACCAAAACATCAGCCAGAAAGCATTGGTACTGACATGTGGTCTGTGGTCCCCACCTGCAGAACCACTCCTTTATTGAGGGTGTCTTGATAATTGCCAAAAATTTCCATCTATTGTCTATTCCATTTGCACAACAGCATGTGAAATTGATTGTCAATCAGTGTAGCTTCCTAAATGGACAGTTTGATTTCACAGAAGTTTGATTTACTTGGAGTTATATTCTGTTGTTTAAGTGTTCCCTTTATTTTTTTGAGCAGTGTATTTTTTTTTCATTATGATCTACTAGCATCTTTTACAAATCATTCTAGTTTCTTCAAGTTAATCAATATTTTTAGCATACTATTTAAAAGGGTTTTCTCAAACCTTTTATTAAAAATCCTCCCTGTTCTTTTAATTTTATAGTTTTCAGAGGTGGCTAGTGAATGATCTATATTTTATCAGAAGCAGATAATTTCCAGGGCAAGGAGCACAGTACTTTCAAGCACTTTGCTTTAGAGCCACAAGTGCTGTTGTGCACTGGGCAAATCACTAGATCCGGCTAGCTTTATCGCTCATGTACTTCTCTAATGATGCAAAGGCAAAGCTGCCTCTTTTTTCTGCACAGGAAAATGCACAGTTCAGGCTCAGCCATATGCCGCTGGCTCAAACTGTCAATTGTCAGGAGCACACCACCTCCCTGTAAGCAGGAAGTCAGAGGGCTGGGGAGTGGTGTGCCCCAGAAGAAAATAAATGAGAATAACCCTTTAATACCCTGCAAATCTACCATTAATCTGTTTATGGTGAAACTTAAAGGGGTAAATAAGCCTTTAGCAGGCCAATATTAGGTCACTGGTGGTCCACTTATTTACCTTGTGGCCATTCAAGATATTTCTCTATTGAACTGAATGGACTAATGCTGCAATATCTTGAACGGTTTCAAAGAAAAATGTGTTGGCAGGCACAAACAGTCTGTTAGTCGATGTAAGCACTGAGGAGGCTGTGGCATTCTTAAAACAGCTAATCGGTGGGTTGTTGACGTTAGTTTGACAACACACAATTTAATATTGATGGCTTATCTTAAAGGTTGTCTGTTACTTGGACAACTCCTTTTCAATTGCTATATATCCCCTATGTAAAATACTAACAGCCAATACTCACCTCTGTTGTGGGAGCTGTTCCAGTGATGTTGGTGCCTGGTCTCCCAGGGCTCGTGTGACATTGTTAGGTCACAGAAGCCCTGCAGCCAATCAATGGCGGCTTCACTTTCACTTCCTTCGGACAAAATTGGCACACAGAAAAAGTGAGAGCTGCTGCTGCTCTCTGACTTCCTTTGGAAATCAGTTTTTGTCTGAAGGAGACCAGGCGCCAAAATCACTGAAAGGGCACCCGCACCACAAGTGAGTATTGAGGCGGGGTTGTCCAAGTAGTGGTTACCCCTTTAAGGATAAGTTATCGATTTTTAAAGGCTGGATAACCTCTTGCCATCATCTTAAGTTTTTGCTAAGACTCCCGATCTCATGGTAGAATCCACTGGGCTAGCAGTGTAATAATAATAATGTTTTTTGGTAGTATGTGGCTTGGAATAACAGAGGTTTCTGTTGATCTATGTTGGACATAGGCTGCCTGTGATGTCTTTTGTGTGGGAGATGATGTGAATATTGAAAAAGCAAACAATTCACTGATTAGTAACGACCGAAGCTGGAAGAGGAGCAAGTACCGGATCAGTTTCGTGGCCGAGGCTCCAGAGCTCACACAAGGTATAAAAACCAAATGTAATATTTAATTACAGGATCACTGTCCAGTTTATAGTATTACGTTCTATTTATGGTTCTATTCTATGGCTCTATTCTGACCTGTTTCTGTTACCACTGAAAGGCAATGGTATAAGTTGCAGCTCTACTGTACCCGCAAAAGGGAAATCTGACGGAGACGTGATGGACGCATTACTAGTAAATAGGATCAATTATGACCTGCACTATCATTTTTGTAATATAATCTCTTAAAATGGATCCTATGGTACCAGTGTAATCAGAGCCTAAAGCTATTGTTCAAAGTCATAATGAATGACTCATATTTTCAGTGAATATTTCATAGGTATTTCTTATTTTTTTATACTAATTATGTGTTCTAGCTATTTTATCATGCCAAATTAGGACATTTGGACATCATAGCTTGAAACTGCCCTCTATAATCAAAAACTAAGAGCTGTTTTGTAAAGGCCCTTTAGATTTTAGCATCTTGCTGGTTAAATGATCGTTTAAAGCACCAAGCCCGCATTTTTTATGGTGTCACTAATATCTGTTCCCTGATCCTAGTAAAATACTTATCATTTGCTGTCTTCTGCTCTTCCCGGCGTCACTCCAGTACCATTCCACCATCTTGTGGCTGCAGCAGCTGACTAACCGGACGTCAGAGGTAACGGTCACAAGCGCCCAATATGAGTGTATAAGAGCCTTTTTCTGGCTCTCATTTACTTACATTGAGAAGTGACTTCTAGTCTGGTCCGGTTATAATGTCAACACAGCCATATACATTTTGGTCCATATTGCCCGTTGTAACCGTTCAACTTGGCAATGCATGTTCAGTGACTCTGGGTGATGAAAGAGCGAATAATCTGGAAATATTTCTTCAATGAAAGTCAATTCAAAGACAAACCACCTTTTTATAAACAAAAGATCTTTTAGAACAAGAAATATCAAACATGACCAACTTCATTTCAAACAATAATGATATGTGATCAGTCACCTAAAATTATATTTTGCTCTTGAAGCGTAACTGTCATTTTACTTTTTATTTCATAAATCAATGGTACACATGAAAAGAAGTAACTTTGTAATATATCTTATCAGAGAAATCTGCTTCATTCTCTTCCAGGACTGATCATTAATTTTCAAAATTTGCAATTTACAGGTAAAATTTGTATTCAGTGAAAACAGATTATTACATTACTGAGATAGGAGATGGCAGCTACTACTGATAAGATATGATGTAGATGGGTGGGAAGTGGAGAGAGTAAATTGGAGCGGAGGCAGAAGCCCTCAGCCCACATCTCCTATCTCAGTAATGTAACAATCTGTCTTTGCTGAAGACAGATTTTACCTGTGAATTGAGAATTTTGAAAATGAAAAATCAGACTCCTGGCAGAGAAAGAAGCAAATTTCTCTAAGATATATTACAAAGTTTTGTATTTTCATGTGCACTATTGATTTATGAAATGAAAATTAAAATGACGGTTACACTTTAATTTTTTTCCCAATGAACAATTTGGTTGAAATGGTTCATTTTCATCACTTTTTAATCTAATGTGCATGAGTGCCTTTAGGGTAGTTCCTGCTCTGGCAGACTTGAGCTACTCATGTTTTGCATTCATCGGAACGGTTGCCATCTAATACTATTACCGACTAGCTATGACTTTAGAGAGCAAAATTAGTTGCTTTCAGGAGAAAGGAGACAGGGAGCCAAACCTGCAACAGACAGCTGACTGATCAGACGTGCAGCTTTACTCTAAAAGATGAGCCAACCCATCATTTGGCTTTTTCACTTGATAAAGACGCCAGTACAGCATTGAAACCCGCTGCAAAAAAAAAAAACCTTATTCTCATCATCATTTCTGAAGAATTGATTTACTCCAGCAGCGCAGCCCACCTTACTTACGTGTTCATTCAACTGGATCCAACCCATAAAGGTTGTGATCAGAGTCATTCATTATTCATAGTGGGCTGAGATAATTAGTATTGAAGTTTACATTCCTTTATCTTTTTATACTCACATACTATCCATATTATATTTCTAATCCAACATTTCTGTCTTACCAGCCCTCTACAGTATTCACAGAAAGAAGGTGTATGGTGCAAGGCTGTTAGGTCGACAGAATCTACAAAGTGCAAAGTCCAGGTACAAAAAAATTTAATTCCTCATTAAAGGGGTATTCCCATCTCCAAGATCCTATCCCAATATGTAGTAGGTGTAATAATAATAATATTAGCAAATACCTACAATTAGAAATGTAGTATTGTATTTTTGATTCGCTATGTCTTTCCTCATGTGCAGGCATTGAAGGACCTTAGTATCCATGGTTACGTCCACTGATAAATTGACAGTTAGCTAGCTGCTAGTGGCCGTAACCGTGGATACATAAGGTCCTGTATTGCATGCACATGAGGTAAGTGGCATAGCGAATCAAAAATACTATACTACATTTCTAATTGGAGGTATTTGGTAATATTATTATTACTATTACACCTACTACATATTGGGATAGGATCTTGGAGATGGGAATACCCCTTTAACACAACCTCATTTCATGTTTGAAATCAATAAAAAGAATTGTAGAAATAAGTTGTAATCTACAAGGTGTACAATAAATTTTACTAAGGTCCTGGAATGAATACATGCTAATTTACCTTAAGTGTTAGTAGTTGCCTTCAGTTTATAGCATTGCCCTAAGATTTATTCTGCAGTTTTCATTCCATTTATGTTACCTTTCCATTGTGTATATATTAGCAATCAAAGTATTTTCCACCTAATGAGTTAAGTTTTTTAGTTTCAAGTTTTTTTAGTGTTATTAGAGTTTTCATTGGGGGTGTGTACTTCTCCTCCCTGTATGATACTGACCAATCAGGAAAGAAGAACATCCCCTCTGCAATAGCTAAAAGCATATTTCTCAGTGTGGGAGATGTAATAATACAGCTCTGATCTTCTGGTCAAACCTCTTGCATGATTAGAAAACACAAATAACTAACACCTTTCAGATAAGATCCCTGTGGGATTAGGGGCAGCACAGCTTAGTTTAGCTGTGTCACATTGCAAACCCTTCTATCCACTATCCTCCCACTGTCAGCTCTGCTGTATTGCCACTCCCCACAGTGCCTGTCCAGAGATGTGTCAGTAATCGCACCTATGTCTATTATGCTCAACTTGTAATCACTCTTCAGTGAGATCAGAGCAGAGTTTTATTTTATTTCACATCACAATATTCCAGGACAGGCAGGGCAGGTTACTACAGTGAGAGATATCATGACATCTCTCACTGCTGAGCAATTACAAGTTGCCTAAGCACAACAGACATAAGTCTGAAATAAACACACTCAGTAATCAGAAGACCTGAGAGAAGGGTTTGTATTGTGACACAACTACACTCAGCTGCAATGCCCCGCCCCCACACTGACTTATGGGGGGAGGTTTGACCATCATATCAGAGCTGTATCATTACATCTCATACACTGAGAAACCTGTTCTAAGCTATTGTGGGGCTTGTTCTTTCCTTTGAAAGATGCTGTATTATATAAAATATTAGTGGGTAAAATTACTGTTTTATCAACAGGAGGTTATCATTAGAGGACTAGTAAACCTGTTGCCAGGTAGTCAAGCACATTCATGAGCTCTGTATAGCCCTGTCCCAACCACTATTTGGCAGCTTTTTGAGTACACTGTACATGGACAGAAAGTTGTCAGTAAGTGGCGTATGGGGTCTAGAATTGCTAGATCGGCGGCAGCTAAAACAGTGATTTTATCAAAATGAAAAACAGCCCAGTAAGTGACACATTGCTGGAATCAAGGTATCAGCCCCTACATAATGCTGCTCTCAGATTGGATGGCGAAAACCTGGTGACAAATTACCTTTAGTGAAAATTAACTCATTGGGGCAAAATATTTTGATTGCTAATATCTCCGTAATGGACTTTGCAGTCACTATTACATTGTGTGTACAGTTCAACGTGAAATATTTAGTGAAAGGTCCACTTTAAGGGCAGAGTTTTTGTTTTAGGACAGCGACTCTATACATGAGGACATATGGATAAATAATTAGTCTTGAATATTTCTAGCATCCAAAAATAAACCCTGTTGCTATGGAAAAGGTATTAACTCTGACAAGTGAGCATGCTAAGTTTTAGCAGAAAGGGTTATGTCATTTTGAAATTCTGATTAAGAAAAGTTATCCATGTCAGGGGAAGATTGGAACTTCAGCAAAAACTTTCCAAAAGCACTTTGTTTATGCAGGATAATTCACCCCCCCTCAAGTCTTGTGTAGCCCCTCAAAACTCAAATCGGTTTTGAAATTGTTAATCATCTGCCATATTCTCAATATTTAGCCCCATCTGTTTTTTTATCTCTTTCTGAAATTCAAAAAAATTATTGAAAGTATCAAACTGTAAGACAAGTGCATTTTAGAGAAGAGGATAGCAATTTTTTTCCCAAAGGATTCAAAATACTTTTTGATCAATGCATTAAATGTACAGAGTTGAAAGGTGATTATGTTGAATAAAGTTGTACTTTATTCATCAATTAAGCAATTTATCAAGACCAGCGTTTTTCAGAGTAGATTACGAGACACCAGATTAATAAGAGACGCACGCCTTTTAATGAATCAGGCGTGATGCGAAGTGGCGTTTCCCGTTGTATGTGTTTCATCAGAAATCCTATTCCAGTCAGGGACTGAAGCAAGATTTGTCTTGTAAGATATGACACTGTTCACCAAAAATTTGACAAGCATGGACTGCCATATCCTGTCACAAGCCAGTTCACCTCACTTTGTCAGAGCTAGGCAAAAATGTAGTAAAAATAACAAAAGTCTCAACATTTTTGAGCAGCTATGTGTTGAACAAAATTTTCCGACTTTTCAAAGTTTTTTACTCCAGTTTGCTGGTAAAAAACCCTTGATGAATTGGGGCCATAGTTTTCTAAGGATAGGCCAACTTTACAGTATATCAAAACCCATTGAGTGTGCAGTAGTAATAGTAGTTAGTAATAGCCATGTTGACCTTATAATTAGTCATAACTAAATATTATACTTTTCTTCCAGGACAGACATGGTGAGAGCACTTGGTACTGGTTCTTATGCTTGGTATAAGTCTGCCCACATTCCCCATGACATACGAATCCATTGTGCAAGATCCTCTTTTGATTACTTAGGTTGCAGTATATAGTCTTCGCTTTACCTATGGGGCAGGATAGTACAGCACCTCACTTCCTATGACAAACACAGGGCTTTCTCTTTGGTTCTTTCATCCTGACTGTAATTTAAAATTCTGAACGATCTCATTATAATGTATCTTGTATGTGCGTGTATTTCAAATCATAGGCAAATACTAACAAAAATACATTTTGTAGTCGATCTACTATATTCCTTCAACTTCACACAAATGGACATCAAGAGCTGAAGTACAAACCTGGAGACCACTTGGGAATATTTCCAGGCAACCATGATGATCTCGTCAATGCCCTGATTGAAAGGTTGGAAGACCCCCCTCCGGTCAATCAGCTGGTCAGGGTAGAAATCTTGGAGGAAAGAAATACAGCCCTAGGTAATCATTTAAACCCCTTAACATACATGTATTTCACATGGCTTCTTACTTTTTGGAGCTCCATGCATTTCTTTAAATGGGTGGGTCGAAACTAACACTGATTTAAACCTAAATCTCTATTTAATGTAATAATCTAATTACTATTCTAATATACTTTAATTAAAAATTAGTTACCATTCCCTCACTACTCTGTTTTTTTTTCTACTTCCTCTTTGATAATGCTTTGTTTGAAAACCCACATGCATGTTGGGATACTCAAACAAGATGGCATCAGGGGGCAGAGGTTGCTGCCACTGCCGCGGCTTCTGCCTCCACCCTGAAACAAAACGTCATCAGTGATGTCTGTTTCAGGGACTGGGCTAGTCCCTGCTCTGTTGACCATGCGTCGGTTGTCAGTTGAAACATATGCTCAGCAGAATCTTGTCGCTGTGCAATATTCTTTTTAATGTACAGTGACAATGCGTCCCTCGCCAGCTCTGATGTGAAGTGACGAGCCAGCAAGGAAGCACACTATTAGTACGCATTGTAAGGAGATAGCCCAGCGAGCAAGAAAAGCAGAGACAAGCCCTGCACCCGAAACCAACATCACTTTTGGAAGCGGGGCTGGTCTTTGCTCTCCCTGCTCACTGCGTTCTCTTCTTACAATGCAAACTGACAGTGCCCTGCTCATCAGAGCTGGTGAGGGAGCGCACTGTCACTGTACATTAAGGCTATGTGCCCAATATGCAGATTTGAAGCAGAAATTTCCTGAGCATTTCTGCATTTCCTTGGTAGAAAAAACGCATGCGGATTTTACATGCGTTGTTTTCAGCGTTTTTACATGCGTTTATGCATGTGTTTTTTTCATGAGTTTTTCCAAGCGATTTTGAGCATCATTTGGTAAAGGGCTTGAGACAAGTTGGTTACACAATATAAATCCATGCAACTGGCATGGATTTATATTGTGTAACCAACTTAGAGGAAATTTCTACTTCAAATGCTGCATCTAAAGTAAAGAAAAATAATTAAAAAGTAAAAAGAAATAAAAAACCTTATATTCATCTCTCCGGCGGCCCTCGATCTCCTCCCCGCTGTGTCCTCTCTCATCGCCGTCTCGCGGTGTACTGGAAGGACCTGCAGTGACGTCATTTAGTCAGCTGATGGTCACGCGACCATCACCTGACTGCTGACGTCAGCAGTCGCGTGACCATCAGCTGACTAAATAACATTACCGTAGGTCCTTCCAGTACACCGCGGGACGCCGAGGAGAGAACACGCGGCCGGGAGGAGACCGGGGGCTGCCAGAGAGGTGACTATGAATATTTTTTTTTATTTTTTACCTTATATTCTTTTTTAACTTGCAGGTACGATGGTACCCGGGTTGGAGGAGAGTCTCCTCTACTCTAGAGCCGGGTACCATCCGTGCATTGAACCGCATAACATCCACATGTATACATGTGGATATTATGCGGTTCAATGCAAGTCAATGGGCGCGATTCAAATTGGTTGTGCTGCGGATTTTTCCGCAATGATAATCCGCAGCGGTAATTTCTGCAGCATGTGCACATGTGCACAGCACATGCGGATTATCATTGGGATACATCCCAGACATCTTACCAAGCGATTTTAATGTGTTTCCGCGGCGGAAATGCCGCCGCGTAAATGCATTAAATACGCATCGTGAATATTGTACATTCAAAAGATACTACTGAGCGTATGTCAAAATTGAGAACTGATGCATGCTCAGTACAGCAGGGACTAGATCAGTCACTGAAACAGATGTCACTGATGACGCTTCGTTTCAGGGTGGAGACAGAGGCTATGGCAGTGACCGCACCCTCTGCCCCCTGATGACATCTCATTTGAGTATCCCAGCAGGCACTGGGGATTCTCAAACAAAATGACATCAAACAGGATGCTGGTAAAAAAAATAAAGCAAATAGAGGGAATGGAATTTTTAATTAAAGTATATTAGAAAATGTATCAGTTTTTTTTACATTAAATAGCTAGAGATTTAGGATTATTTTCAGTGTTAGTTTTGGACCATTCATTTATTTGAGGTCTTGCTTACATTACTCAGAAAATAGTAGGCATATCACAGCAACTTTGGGTATGTAAAAGGTTTGAGACCATAGATCTTGCACTACGACATTGCTACATCACAGCATAGTGCAAGAGAATAGGGTCACGTTGCGACCCACACGGTACCATGACTGTGACAAGCAAGTCACCGTCAACCAAACTGGTTCTGATTTTTTGTGGATTACTTGTACCTGTACCATGTGGGTTGCTATGTGACCCCATTCACTTGCATTATGTCAATGTAGCAGTGACATATAGCAATCTTTGGCCACACAAACTGTTTCGCAACATGAGTCGCTATGTAGCCACAGCTTAATAGATAATAACACAGCAAAAACATATTGTATTTTAATATTACTTTTCATTTACGGTATCTTTGTGTCGTTCAGGTCTCAGTTCTTTATATTTTTCTTTTTCACAATGTACTTCTTACGTGCAAAAAACATTAAACCCAAACTATAAAACACGATAAGTGCATGAGCTTCAATGGTTTGATTTTTATAATCTCTACAGGTGTAATTAGTAATTGGACAGAAGAGCAAAGGATTCCTCCATGCACTATATTCCAAGCCCTCAAATATTTTGTGGATATCACAACACCACCCACTCCACTCCTTATGCAGCAGATTGCATGTCTTGCTACCAATGAAAAAGAGAAAAAGCGCCTGGAGATTTTGAGCAAGGTGATATGATAATAATTGTATTATGATAATCATACATTAAAGAGTTATTGCCATGATGGCTTATTTTTTACCAAGTTCAGTATCTGCATGACGATTGTTAATATACAGTTCAAGTCCAACATAAAATTTCTTTCTTGTATCTTCAAGGCTTTTTCAATCTTTTGCTTCCCCTCTGTGCATCTAGCTTCACAAAGCTGAATGGGTGGTCCTATTCTTTGGGCTAAAATTTCTCAGCAGCACCCTGCTTCTTCAGGGTGCTGCAGATCTCAATAAGTGCAATTTTATTTATATTGATGAGTTGGTCATTGATAGCTCTAAATGTAGCCACTATGATCCACTATTTGACCCATGTTTAAAATCCGCCTTTACATGCACGTAGGCAGAGACCTGTCAATCCAGGGTAGTAGAAGGGGAGAAGCCGCCGAGGACCTGTCTGCCTAGTCTATTGCGTGTCTCGGTCCCTGGTGGGCTAACATATCTGTCTGAGATCAGACCCAACAGCCTGATACATGCTGCATATATACTGGGCAATATGTATCAGGTTCTCTTTAACCCCTTTAGCCCGGGCCATTTTCCTTTTTTTCGTTTTTGATTTTTCCTCCCCTTCTTCCAAAAGCCATCATTTTTTTTATTTTTCCATCAGTATAGTCGTATAAAGGTTTGTTTTTGTGGGACAAGTTGTATTTTTGCAATTCCACAATTGTTTAGGTTTTTTATTTATCATGTTCACTGTATGGTAAAATTGACCTGGAAATATGATTCTTCAGGTCAGTATGAGTATGCAGTTCCCAAACATGTATAGTTTTTTTAGTTAAATGATGAAAATAAATTCGGAAATTTGCATGAAAAAAACTTTTGCTTTTGTTGCCATTTTCCAGGTTCAGTAACTTTTTCATTTTTTGGGATATGGGACTGTGTGAGGGCTTATTTTTGGTGCCCTGTGCTGACATTTTTATTGCTACTATATTGGGGTAGATAAGATGTTTTGATCACCTCTTATTGCTTTATATTGCAATGTTGTGACGGCCAAAAAAAGGTAATTCTGGCGTTTTGATTTTTTTTCTTGTTACGCTGTTTACCAATTGGATTAATTTCTTTTATATTTTGATAGATCGAACATTTCTAATGCAGCAATATAAATATATGTATTTTTTTAATGTTTTATTTTTAATGGGGCAAAAGAGGGGTGATTTGAACTTTTGTGTTTTTTTTTATGATTGTCAAATTTTTAAAAACTTTTTTTTTCACTTTTGACTTTATTTACTAGTCCCTTTAGGAGACTTGAAGCTGCAATCGTCTAATCACCTGTGCTATAGCACTACTATGTATGGCAGAAATCACAACCTCCTATGGTCGCCATTGGCTGGCATTCACAGGAGGCTCATAATTACAGGTACGAGGGTCATCAGCAGACCCCCGACTGTCATGACAACCCAATGGCACCCCAGCCGATAGGTGGGATGAATTACCCACTTCTGGCCGGAACATGTGAAATCCCGCTGTCAGTGATTGACAACGGGATTTAACTGGCTAAAATAGACGTGGGCGGAGAACCACTCCTACCCCAACTGTTAAAGGCACATGATGACTGATTAAATCAGTAATCATGTCCTGGGAAAGATGTGGGATCAGTGTGTGAGCACGAAAGTCAGGGACACGACATATGACGTAAATATATGTCATATGTCGTGAAGGGTTTAAGGAACACTTCAAGCAGCCTATTATTAAAATGCATTAGTATATACAGTAGCATAAATTTAAACATATGTACTATAAGCTTTACAATGATTTCAGCTCCCTTTGCCCAGCATTTTCTAGTTATGCTCCTTGCAGTGATTATTTGTATGGCTTTTGTAAAACCTACTTACCTCTGTCAACTTCACCATTTAGGAAAATATGTACCCTGAAGTTGTTTTAATAATTGTATGCGTTCTAGAAGAGATTGACATCCCATGAGTATGGCTCTATCCTTTAAAGGTTATGAAATGTTCTTTCTATTCGCATCTATGACCTACTCTTCCAAATTTGGCTGTAAACAGAGTCTGGTGCATGTCCTAATGGTAGGATACAGGCCCCTCGACAAAGTATCTCTACCAGCCGTAGTCATTCAGCTCTCCTGCCAAATTAGTAAAATGCAAAGGTAAGCTGTGCCTAGACAGCTGCCTTATGGTTCAGGCTGCAATCTAAAATACTCTCTAGAAAATCTGCCCCCCCAAAATGAGTTTCAATTTTTTTCTCTCAAGTGATACATTCTGGGTTTCTTTGATTGATTGTGCAAAGTGGTGGCATCTTTTGTTCCCAAGGGTACAATGAAAAGTGCTTGAAAAACTCTTTAAAAAAATCACTTGTTAAAGGGAACCTGTCAGAAATATTAATTAATATAATCGAGTAGCTCTTTAAATGGTACACCAGTTGATCCCTTTATGACCCCAAATACTGCTCAAGCAGTGAGAAATCGCGTTTTGAGATGTGTCTGGAAGTGCTTTGGGGCGAGATGATGCACTTCTAGTTTTTCAGCCTCCGCTGTATTTCCTGTCTGGTGCACCCTCCTCTAACTAATTGGTAGATCAGTGACCATGGACCAGGGAAAACAACCAGTCACTCAGTCAGAGGAGGGTGCTTCTAGGTAGGAAATACAGCGTGAGGCTGAGAAGCTAAAAGTGTATCGTCACTCCCCAATGCACTTCCAGACACAGATTCAAAACACAATTTTTCCCTGCTAGAGCAGTGTGTTGGGGCCATAAAGGGATTGACTGGCTTATCGTTAAAGGGCTATATAATCATATTAATCATATTAATCATTTGGGAGGGCAAAAGTTTCTGACAGGTTCCCTTTAAGCTTTGGAGTACACTACAGAAAAAAACCACAATTAGTATAGTTGTAGCTATAACTTAAGACGCTAAGTCTAAAAATTGCTTTGTTTTACAAAATTTGCAAAGTGAATAAACATAATCCTAGATGACATTATAACAATACAGATTATTTTAATTGGTTTTCTACATAAATAAATCACATGTTCTTGATCGCTAAGGGCTTACAAGAGTATGAACAGTGGAAGTGGTACAAGAATCCCACCATTGTGGAGGTGCTAGAGGAGTTCCCCTCCGTTCAGATGCCATCATCTCTCCTGCTCACACAGCTACCACTGCTGCAACCTCGTTACTACTCCATCAGCTCCTCTCCTGACATGTATCCCGATGAGGTTCACCTCACTGTTGCAGTTGTGTCCTATCGCACTAGAGGTAGTATTTTCTTTAGCAGTTACCTTCCATCATTTTTTAAATTAATTTTATGTAATTTTAATAGCTTTATGGTTGGGACAATATGCTGCACCATGCTACATAGACGTATAGAACAACGTGGATGCCACAAGAGTATAGGTGTTAACATGATTAAAATGAGTGTTTACCATACTGTACTACTTTACCTTGTCTTTATGTTGTTTTTTTGGCTTTTTCAGATGGCGATGGTCCCATTCATCATGGTGTCTGCTCCTCTTGGCTGAATAGAATACAGACGGATGAAGTGGTACCTTGTTTTGTAAGAGGGTTAGTTACAAAGCAATATGAACATTATACCATATCTATTAATTTTCTCTTAAAGAGGTTGTCCACTACAATAAATAATGCCCCCATCAATTTAAACAGTGGAAAGAAGATTTTTTGTAATTACCATCCATTGTCATTGTTGCCTGTGAGCGGCGCTATCGCTGAACGCTCACCAGGCATCATGTGAACCACTGCAGCCGGCTCTGACATCCATTGATGTCACGTCAAGTTCCGGCTGCAGCCTGGCGTGACAGCCCAGTATCCAGGACACGCTTTCCCTCTCCTCTGCATTCATTGGGAAAGGGTGCGCTGGATATTTGGCTATGATGTGCAGTGAAACCCCGCCCACAGCCCATCAATCAGGGGGGTGCGCGTCACTGGGTCACGCCCGGCTGCAGCCGGAACTTGACGTGACATCAGCGGATGTCAGAGCCAGCTTACAAAAATCTTCTTTCCACTGTTTAATGTGTGTGGCAAAATTCTTGAGGTGTTCTACCAATCCATTGTGGCTAGTGCCACCTTTGCGGCAATAATTTGCTGGGGTAACAGTGTGCGTGTTGCTGACGCCAACAAGCTCAACAAACTTATAAAGAAGGCTAGCGCGACGGTGGGCCTACAGCTTGGGACTTTTGAAGAGGTGGTAGAGGATAGGATTAAGAAGAAGTGCAGAGCTATAATGGGCAACAACACACACCCACTTTATGAACTGTTTGCGAAACAGAAGAGCACATTCAGCAATCGCCTAATACAACTAAGGTGTAAAAAGGAAAAATACAGGAGATCGTTTGTTCCAACAGCTATGGGGGTGTTTAACAAATGTGTGAAAAGCAATGTCTAAAGCATTCCAAATGTTATGTTATCATATGTGTCATGTTCGAGATCTGTGTTCTGCTGCTGTGATACTGCAATTTCCTCCGGGATAAATAAAGTATATCTTATCTTATCTTATCTTAAATCGATGGGGGCATTATTTATTGTGGTGGACAACCTTTTTAACTATGTAAGTCTGGAAAATTACTTAGCTCTTAAAACATACAGTACTTGCCCCCATCAGTCATTTTATTCCAACTCCAATTCCAAAAAGTTATGACGCTCTGTAAAGTGTAAAGAAAACCAAAATGCAATGATTTAGAAATCTCTTACAGCCATAACTTATTCACAACAGAACATAGAACACCGAACAGAAGAGGAAAGTCAGACATTTCTCCATTTCATTTGAAAAAAATTAATTAATGTAAAAATCCATGGCAGCAACACATCTCAAAAAAGTTGGGATAGGGTTAACAAAAGGTTGGAATATTAAGTGGTACTAATTAAAAATAGCTTGAGTGTCAATTTTTAAATAAGTCACATGACTGTGCATGAAAAGAGCATGTTAGAGAGGCAGAGTCTCTCAGAAGAAAAGGTGGTCAGAGGTTCTCTAATCTTTAAAAAACTGTCTAAAAATTGTGGAACAATTTCAGAAAAATATTTCAAAACATAAAATTGCAAAGACTTTGAATTTCCTACCATCTACAATACATAATATCATCAAAAGATTCAGAGATACTTAAGAAATTCATGTGCACAAGGGACAAGGCTGGAGGTCAATATTGGATGCTTGTGATCTATGGGCCCTGCATTAAACCAGGCATGATTCTGTCATGTAAATCACTGCACGTGCTCAGGAATTCTTCCAGAAATCATTGTCTGTAAATATAGCTGTTCGTGCAAACCACAAATTCATGTTAAAATTCTATCATGCAAAGAAGAAGCTGTATATCAACGCAATCCAGAAACGCTTCTGTTTTCTCTGGGCAAAGCTCATTTATAATGTAATGAGGCAAAATAGAATACTCTTCTGTGGACAGATGAATCAAAATTTGAAACTCTTTCTGGAAACCACAGACACCGAGTCCTGCAGATTCAAGAGGAGAGAGACAATCCAAATTGTTATCAGCACACAGTTCAAAACCCTGCATCTCTGATGGTTTAGGGTGGCATTAGCGCCTATGGCATGGGCAGCTTACACATCTTGAAAGGCACTATCAATGCTGAGCATTGTATAAAGGTTTTAGAACAACATATGCTCCCCATCCACACAGTATCTATTTCAGGGAAGGACTTGAATATTTCAGCGAGACAATGCTAAACCACGTACTGCATCCATCACAACTGCATGGCTTTCCCAGAAGAAGAGTTTGGGTGATGAGCCGGACGCTTACAGTCCAGACCCTTCACCAATAGAAAACATTTGGTACATTATGAAAGGAAAAATCCAGAAGAGAAGACTCCGGACTGTGCAGCGCCGAGAATCCTAGAATGGGGCAACATTCCCCAACCAAAACTCCAGACAGTAGTCTCCTCACTTCCCAAATATTTACAGACTGTTGTAAAAAGAAGGGGGGATGCTACACAGTTGTAGACATGGTCCTGTCCCAACTTTTTTGAGATGTGTTGCTGCCAACAATTTCTAAATGAGTTAATTTTTTTCAAATGAAATAGAAAATGTCTAAATGGAAATATATTCTTTGTTCTGCTGTGAATAAAATATGGCTGTAAGAGATTTATAAATCATTGCATTCTTGTTTCTTTTACAACTTACACAGTGTCTCAACTTTTATGGATTTGGGGTTGTACATAATCTATGTTTTACAGGGACATACAGACCAAATGATGAAGAATTCAATTGACCTATGAGTAGGCTCTTGTATACGACAAGCGAATACATCACATCTAAAGTAAACTGACCTGGAAACTTGCAGAAAATACTTTATGCAGTTACTGAACTGAGCAATTTCCTCCCAATGCTGTAGGGCAGCCGTGTTAACCATTTTTGGATAAATAGCTAGCTATACTTGTGATATACTTATATGCTGAATTAAAGAAGTTGTGCACTACTTTAGATTACCCCCCCAATGTATCCTCCCCGGGGCCCCTAAGACTTTTTGTAAATACCTTACATTGCAGATAATGCCTGTGAGCGGCGCTATCTGTGGCCGCTCACAGGCATCACGTGACCCTGCGCTGACGTCACGACAAGTGAGGCGTGACTCAGCGATGGGGTCCCCGAGGCGGCTGCTAGGTTGTGGGCGGAGTTACCCCCCGCATCACACCCGACATCCACCGCGCGCTTTCCCAATGAATGGGGAGAGGCAGAGCGCGCGGTGGATGCCGAGTGTGACACGGGGGGGTGTCCACCGTGGAACCAGGAAGAAAAAGACCCCCGCTGCTTCCAGCACTTGTCATGACATCAGCGGATGTCAGAGCCGGCAGCAGTGGGGGGTCACGTGATGCCTGTGAGCGGCCAATGATAGCGCCGCTCACAGGCATTATTTGCAACGGAAGGTATTTAAAAAAAGTCTTAGGGGCCCCGGGGGGATACATTGGGGGGGTAATCTAAAGTAGTGGACAACCCCTTTAAGATCTTGTTAAGGTTTACATAACAAATTATTCAATACAGCTCAGAAAACTGTAATTACCATGCAGACTGACTATTTATTGCTTAATGATGTACAGTAGTATAATGATAAGATGTTCTCAACATTCATTTCTTATCATTAGAGCACCCAGTTTCCAAATGCCACAAGAAGCACATGTGCCCTGTATCCTAATTGGTCCTGGGACTGGAATTGCACCTTTTAGAAGTTTTTGGCAACAACGCCTCTATGATATGCAGCATAAAGGTAAGACTATAATCAGAAGACATGCAGATTCGTAAGTCCCACAGATCTATATTCACTCTGCATGGCATGGTTTACTGTTTCCATATTTATTTGTATTCCCTTACATTTACAATCAAATGGAAAGTAGATAAATTCCAGAAACCCCATAAGATTGCTCAACTACCTCATGATATGTTTGGCAAACTTATTTTCCTTGCTAGTGGACTAGACTACGTCCTCACTGTACCTGCATGCCATATGCAACGGAAACGCTGCAGATGCATACAGAAAACATACCCACATGCCCCTGTACATGGTAGTGTTATTTTGGCCTATATCAGCACGCCATGTACTGACTTAAAGGGGTTGTCTTGTGATAAAAGTCTAGAGTCACTATATGTGACTGCAAACTTTTGAATCCTTACAGCACGTGCACTGCACACTGTCAAGATTCTTTGGTGTTGAGGTCAAGAGCAGGCGGTCACGTGCCTTCAAGGAGGCGATTTGCGTAATGATGGCCTCTTTCTGATAAGACTGTTTCATTCTCATTCAATGCAAGTGAATTAAGTGAGTCTGAGCATGTCTAGTCCGCACGTGCCCACATTTGTGCAATTCACATACTTGTGTTCACGTGAACGCCCACTTTCACCGGAGGATCCTGACAGTGTGTTGTGCGCATGCTGTAAGGATTCAGAAGTTTGCAGTCACATAGAGTGACTGCATACTTGTATCATAAAACCAGACAACTCCTTTAATGTTGGATTTATGGGAAGAGTTGGGCACTGCTGAGACAGTTGGCCTGTGCCTATCCACAGTAGTCAATAAAAAAAAGGGTTCAGACATTGGAAAGGCTGTCGGGAATACAAGATACATATACAATTGTTTAAAAGGACATAAAAAAATTACCCTTCTTCCATCATATTCACTGTCATTGTAAAACCATTACACTCATTATGTATTATTTCAATTAATGATGTGATACACTCAACACCAAATAAATTATTAAAATGCAACTAGTGGACTAAGTCTTTAATGTGTGAATTTTCCAATATTGCTGTCTAATTGAGAGCAGTATTTCTCAACTCTGTCTGTAGTACGCACCACCTTACTTTTGCAAGGGATAACCACAACAATTCATAAAACCTAACACACAAGCTATTCCTTCTTTACCCCTTGGCACGTCTCACCCTTAAACAAGCTTCATCAGGGGTACAGGCTCTATTTGGCTGATTGAAATACATATTTTTAGGACTGAAACCCTGTCCAATGATCCTTGTGTTTGGATGTCGGGAATCAAAGATTGATCATATCTACAAAGAGGAGGCAATGCTTGCAAAGAACAAAGGAGTCTTTAAAGAACTGTTCACAGCATATTCCCGGGAACCGAATAAACCAAAGGTAGCTGAATGCGGGATTTCCTAGTGTTGTATATACATTTTATAAATCATATAGTTCATTTAGAATGTATTTGATATGTAATCACCCAAAGTGTTCAGGGTAGATAAACCAAATAAAGAGTATTTTCCTACAAAATGTCCATTGACATATCTACCGTATATATAACATTTCTATAGGCAATATACCTTACATTATACATAGATGAATGGCATTAGATAGACGTTTCTCACTCTTCTCGCAGCAGTTTTCACTGCTGTAGGATGTTTTTTCCTATGTGACTGACATGAAGAACTCTCTCTCTCTATTTTTTAAATGTGGTTCTTTAGCAGAATGTGAATAGTCACAAAGGAATAGAATATGATACTTTGTTTGAGGGACAAATCCCATTTAGTTAAGCACTGAACATCACATTGCAGATGTGCCATTTAAAACTTTAAGTCTGCGTTCACATGTTGCAGTTTTTTCCAACGATGACGGTTTAACCGCAACATTTTTGTCACGTTTTCAGAAAAAAACGCAGCACGATTGCAAAATGTGAAAGTAGTCTAAGACTGTGTTTTATGTGATGCTTCCTGATACAGTTTTTGCTCAAAATAGTTCAAAAACTAAGTAAAATCGATGCGTCTTCACCTCATTCAGAAATGTGAATAGAGCCTTAGGCTATGTTCACACACATTGTGTTTTCTTCTGCAGCTAAATCTGCTGCAAATCTGCTGACAACTTTTCTCTGGCAGGAAAACAGCTTCGTCAAAAATGCAGGTTTTCCTGTGTTTTTGGTGCATTTTTGCAGCTTTTTTTCCACTGTCCTTCTGTCTCTAGGCATGTAATAAAGTTGTGTGAAAAAAAAAAGAATCCCATTCAATTTAGCCATCAAAAACGCTGCAAAAACGCAAGTGCGTTTTTTGCTGCGTTTTTGCAGCGTTTTTTTCACCGCCCATTACTTCCTATGGGTGAAAAAACGCAGAAAGAATTGACATGCTCTATTTTCCAAATACGCAAGCAAGGCAGAAAATTTGCAGAAAACAAAAAGCAACGTGTGAACAGAGAATTCTGGTTTCTCATACACTTTGCTGGTACTGCTAGACACAGCGGAAAATTTGCATAAAAATCTGCTGCATAATTCGCAACAAAACACAACATGTGTGAACATAGCCATAGTGTCACATAATTCGTTCATCATGATAGTGTTCTGAATTCAGATACATCAGGATATGTTGTCTGAAGTTCCAGTGGCCTAACTTAAAGCTTGTGGGCCCCAATGCAAAATGTCCAACAGGGTCCCCAACTATCCCATGTCTTTAATTGTACTGGTCTTGTCAAGTGGACCTTTTAGGCCCTCTGGACTCCAGGGTCTGAGTACCACCTTATCATATCTACACGTAACATACAGTAACCTTTTAGGTTGGAAAGACACATGCACTTTTTGATATAGTTTGATGTACAGTTTTTGAGCCAAATCTAGAACTGGAAGAGAACACATCAGTTTTCATAAAAAAAAATAAATAAATAAGCACCAAAAACTGCTTATGTGATTCAAACCTTAATACTTACTTAGTGACTTATCAAAGAAGCACTTTGCTCAGCATTGGATTGAAAAATAAAGGCCTAATATGATATATTATAAAGCAAAACATTTAAGTATGGGTTTCAAGATTTTTTTTTGTACTTTATTTAAGAAATATGTGCAAGACGTATTGCGTGAACAGCTCTCTGATGTGACCTTCAAAGCCCTGAAGGATCAGGGAGGACACATATATGTATGTGGTGACGTCACTATGGCTGGAGATGTTCTTAAAAGTCTTCAACAGGTCGTAAAACAACGTGGAAATATGACTGCTGAAGAGGCAGGGGCCTTCGTCAGTAAGCTGAGGGTGAGTGATCGATTACACCTGACGACTTTGCATCACCCAGTAGTGGAGCTGGTATAAGTGGAGAGTATTATAATTGCCCTCCTCTGTTCTCTGTTTTCAGTATTGCTCAAAATACTGTACTTTCTTTCTGCTCCTAGCTCAAGTGCTTTGCAATATTTGATTGCAATGTACTAAAGAAGGAGATCATATTTGCTCGTTGCCATAAAATTGCATTGTAGTTGTGTAGCTAAGATAAACATTTCATTTTTCGCTATTTAAATTTTTATTCAAAATAATGTAAAAATGCATTTAAAAACACTAAATAAGCTCTATATATTCTTAGAAATTAAAATAATTATTTTAACCCCTTATGTCATTATCATGCCCACTGATTAAAAAAAAAAAAAAACAGCGAAGAACATAAATGATATATGTAAGTGCTATGTAACATAGATTGGAATTTTCCTGTATTTTTTAATCAGTCACCATGACACAAATTGACAGTGGTTCTCAATGGGTTAATTTCCACGTGAAATTTTATTTCCATTTGTAATGACACAATATTTCATATTTTAGAGACAGTAGTATGCCGTGTGACCAGTAGAAGGCAGTGTGGTATTGGTGGTGACTCCTTTACATATCCTTCCATTTATTAATGGTATATGATATACATTTTTTTGCAGATGAACTCGAAATAGAAGAGTAAGATAAGAGAAAATGAATGCGAGTCTGGAAAAACCTTCTTAGTGACACCAGATTTGTCTTGATTTTATTGCCATCTATTTTCAGGATGACAACAGATATCATGAAGACATCTTTGGAGTGACTCTACGGACATATGAGGTCACAAATCGGCTCAGATCTGAATCAATTGCATTTATTGAAGAAAGCAAAAAGGACTCAGATGAGTGAGTAACAATCTAGGTTTGTAGAAACTTGTGGCATTTTCTTAATTTATAGTTGGCAACTAAGTTGTTGATAACACATTCCTATTATAAGAAAAATCACTTGTTTTCTCTCCTAACATTTTAATAAATAATTGAACTCTCCATTCTAACAATTTTTGGCGTCTTTTCCTAGAATTCTGCTTTGTGCTGTTCCTCTTATTCCTGTTACAAATGTATGAATATACCGACAACTGCCCATTCAGTGCTAATAGAAATACACTCCTTTGACAAAGGACATAAAAATTCCCAGTTGTCGATTTACTCAGATATATTCAAGAGGAATAACACAGGAATGGAACAACTCAATTTTTTTTAGAAAAGACTCTCAAAAGTGTTTTCATTTTGAGGTATATAAGTAATTATTAAAGGGAATCTGTCATCAGGTTTTTCCTATGTAATCCAAGAGCAGCATAATGTAGTAGCAGTGATCCTTATTACACAGATGTGTCACTTACTAGTCTGTGTTTTGCTGTTTCAATACAATCAGGGTTTTATCAGCAGGAGATTATCACAATAGGACAACTAGCCTCGTGCATTCTAGTCCACCCCCATCCCCCAGTAATGATTAGCAGCTTTCTGTCAGTATACATTGTAAACAGAAAGCGGCCAATCAAAGGAGGGAGAGGGGTTACACAGGGCCCTACATTCATCAGCTCTGCTAGATCTGTAGCAGAGAAAACTCTGTTTTTATCAAAAATGTTTCACCCAGTAAAATAAGTGATTCGTTGCTGGAATCAGGGTCTCAGCCCCTACCTCGTGCTGCTCTTAGATTACATAACAAAAACATGCTGATGGATTCCCTTTAAATCAGCCATGTCAAAAGAGCTTTAATACAGGTCCTTTTTAAAATAATGTCTCATTAGATATGCTACTTTAGAAAATATAGGTCAATAGATTCCATATTGAAACATTTTCAAAGTGCCTTGTTTTTTTTCTGTTCTCTTAATCTTCTAATTAGGGACATTGCTATTAGTAGTAGTAGCATTAAACTAAGCCTATGTTCACATGTCCAGTAATCACCCATTAGAACGGATCCAGCAGACATCCGTTGGCAAAAAAGTTTTGCAGATGTAAGGGGTGTGGACTGGACTGTCGCGTTCCTTCCCCCTGAAGACAACAATTGCGTCACGTGTATTGTGTCCTGCATCTTTTGCATATGTATATATTATGAAGTGGTTATGTGTAGTAAGATAAGTAATGTAATGTGTACAGTATAGGATATACATAGGTTAGGACTTAGGACACGAGATAGATAGGATAAGTTAGTGATTGTAGTTAGGTAGCGACATTAGGATAAGGATAGAGTTAATGTTCGAGACTAGCCCATAGTTGGAGGGGCTTAGTGTTAGGAATAGGGACTACTTCCTGTAGTTAGGCAGATAGGGACAAGTTTGAGTTTTTTGGAGGAAGTGTCTGTGAACAGTGCTGTTGTTTGGGTGAACCACTAAGAAATAGGAGACTGAGGTTCATGGGAGGACGATGTGTCACAAGAAATCCTGAGCTTTCTAAAACTCGAAGGTAATGGACCTAAGCAGAACTGAGTTCATTGGACTAGTGAGGTTCTCAAGCAGTAGATCCAGGGCACCAGTATCGGATGAAATAGGATGCAGAACCACTGAGCTGGTAGAGAACCTTGCTGACCAGGACTGTGGTGACAAGACCAGCTAGACTGTGATGAAGTAGGATGAAACAGTGTGCTTCACCAGCCCTGGAGTAGACTACAGTGGAAGGATACTGTGTGTGTGAAAGTGCTTTACATTGTGAAGGAAACGTCCATAAGACTTTGTATCCGCTAGCCCTTGTATATAATCCTTACCAAGTTACTGTTCAGTAAAGACTATGTTTCACAATGGGAAACTCCTTTATTGAACACTGAAACCTATGGTCCTGGCTGGCCAACACCATCGGCTACAGGCGACCTGCACGGGCGCAAGGCCCTAGAAGGACCAACACCATGACCCAGCCAGGACCCACTCTTTCATGTAGCACGATGGGGTGTCACAGGGGAAGACGGGAGCCTCGCCCGCGGCTACCGCGCCGTGCTACACAGACACAACTTTTTTGTTCATTTTTAACAAACTGATTTCAGCTGGATCTGTTTTTTTATATTGAAGTTTATTAACAACAGATCCGTTAGTTGTTCACTTGTTATCTTCCATTTGAAAAGGATCCAGTGGGCAAATAATGGATCCTTTTCAGATGAAAGAAACATGGATGGCTAATAAACAGACCTGTTGTCCATAGACTTCAATGTTAAAAAAACAGATCCAGCTGAAATCAGTTTTTTAAAAACAAATGGATGTCTGCTGGATCCATTCTAACGGACGATTACTGGACATGTGAACATAGGCTAACTCTGCGTGCACATACTGTCTTGTGACCCCCATGCCCAGTAGCACATTGGAGGTCACATGATAAGATGTCCATACAGAATAGGAAATTCACGCGTCTGGAGCAATGAAGGTGGGAGCTAAGCTAGTGCTGTCGGCGGGCAGCGTTGGTGAGGGGTGTCCCCAGGTGAATGCATTCAGCTACTGTTCATCGCCTGCTCAAAGAAGGATTCAGCAGTGAACAGCTGATGAAAGTTGTCATATGGGTACATCATGTGACTACAGCCATCTTGGGCACTATGGATGCTGGGACCATGGCTCTTCACTGTGTACACAGTACATGAGCGGCCACAGTGCTAATGGTGTTACAGATTCCTGCTGAGAATGTAGAATGGAATATTCATTAGAATAGTACAGGTGCATAATACCTGCCGATTGTGCCCACGTCCCTGACATGACACCAGGAATCATGATCGCCGCACAACTCTTGATGTGAAGAAAGTGTTCCCACAACAAGTCCCATAATCTATCAGTGGGACAAAAGTGGACAGTTTTTGCTTTTATTTTATTCACGTTGCTCCCCAGAGTATTCATTTTGTTTTGTTTTTTGGTTTGTTTTTTTAAATCCACCATGTGATTTCGGAGAAAGAGGCCTTTTTTTTGTTTTGATTTTTTAAGTTCTATACCACGGGGTCGATGCTTACAGGGTTCTCTGGGGGCCTGTCTTTAAGCCGCTTTTTTATTATTATCCTGTGAACAATTTCGACTTGGTAAAGTCCATAAAAATTAGTACTAAATAAAAAGGGCAAAGTGGCCACTCGTGACCTGGTCCTTGATAAGGCATTAATTTCTATTGAAAGGAATCTGTTACCAGGTTTTGCTATCTTATCTGAGAAGAGCATGATGTAGGAAAAGATACCCTGATTCCAGCAATGTATCACTTATTTTACTGGTTGCAACATTTGTGACATAATCATAGTTTTTAGATGTAGCATGTAGCAGAGCTCTGAAAGCTAACACCGCCCACACCAGGCTCTTTCTGAACATTGTCTATAGACGGTGAGCTGCTTATAAGAAGCGGAGACATAGTTGGACCAAGGTTCACAGGAGCTGTAGTCCAGGCAGTGATAATCTCGTGGTGATAAAACAACAGCACACAGCCTACTAAGTGACACATCCCTCAACTCAGTTTATCAGCCCCTACATCATGCTGTTCTCAGATTACATAGCAAAAACCTACTGACAGATTCCCTTTAAAGGGTTATTACTCTTAATAGATATGTACATTATGTAGACAAAAGTAATGGGACATCAACATCTTCTGATTAGATGTATGCGGCCTCACTCTATTCACGTGTACAGAGCCCACACCACAGCTTTCTGTGTACATTTTATGTTGACAGTAAGCTGCTTATCAGAGGAGGGGGCGTGGTCAGACCAGGCCTCATGTTCCTTGTAGTCCAGGCAGTGATAATCTCCTGGTGATAAAAACACTCATTGTATGGAAACAACAGCACACAGCCTAATAAGTGGCACATCGCTGAAATCAGTGTCTCAGCCCCTATCTCATGCTGTCCTCAGATTACGTAGCAAAAACCTGCTGACTGATTCTCCTTAATGCTCTTGTGATACGTATGGTCACATAACAAGAGCAGAATATGATGTATATGTCATTCCTTTTTTGAACAATAAAATGTTTTTTTCTTTTTATTTTAGGGTTTTCTGCTCATAACTGGAATATTTCATTGTACAAAGATGGCAAACTGGTGATGAGGCACCCCACACCCCATGCACATGGCATACCACACCTGCATGTACACTGTTTGTGGAGACATACATAAACCGTGTGTACTGCATGTATGACAACAGCCGACGACTCCACACCCATATGGCAATGTGGAGATTTACATATACTAACTCGCTTTCTCTTTCTCATAAAAAGCCTCATATACAAGATGGATTTTGTAACTTCAGAGGCATTTTTTTAATGGGGACTATCAGCACTGATCTGCCTGCTATACTGTGCTGTCCTTGTCCTTTGCTCACAAACATATATTAATATATGTAATGTAAGAGACATATACGCTATCTCTTCCATTGTACTGATGGGATTTCAGTTGTTTTCAATATAAACTCACTATGATAATTTTGCTTGAGATTCTGCTGCTGCATCTTGATCCAAGATATTAAATTCAAGAAAAAGAAAACAAAACACCATTCTCTGGTGCATGAACCTTGTCCTTGTCCTCAGGCCTTGCTTTGTGTTTTTCGGACTGCAATGTGTCCAGGTAGTAAATGAGATCTAGAGATTACAACATTTATGTCATCTTTTATGCAAACAGCCATTATTGTTACGGTTTTCAATCTGCAACTCAGTATTTTCTTACTATTATTAAAGCTTACAATCGCATTGGATGCCATTTTATATATATAGAATTCATCTACATAAAAAGTTGAGTACTTTTGGAAACACGTTGCATTATTACACCCTGTATTATAGCTCGGAGCAGCACTATCAATTCTGCAGCTTCAGAGGTGAAATCATGAAGTACTCTATGGCGTCTGATCTTCTGCACGCCTAGCCATTATGGAAAGGTGGCAATCTCATGACAGACACGTAAAGCATAGCCGCAGTACATGCCAGAAATGCAGGCCCAATGTGTGGGATCCGCATCTATGTCCAGAAAGGAAATAACCCAATTTTCTGTTCTGACTGTTGCCTTCATAGGGATGGAAAAGTGGCTCCATATGGCTGACTCCCAATTCACTTCTAAAGGAGTTCCAAAAACAGCTGAGCAATGGGATTGCCTGTGTTCGGAAGTCCCAAAGAAGTGAATAGGAAGAACCCCGCATCCACCAATCAGAGATAAGGATCGGAGAATACCCCCTTAAATTATTGGAATTGTAGTCTCTAAACCAGACACTGTGGTAGTTATCTGTATAGTAACAAAATCTTCCCCTCTGCATTATAGGAGCTTGGCTGAGCTAAGTTACAAGTAAAGTAATGTACTGTATATACAAATTTACTCAACTTTTTTTAGGTTCAGTCTGTATATTAGGACTGTATTTGTACTGGGTGGATTTGCTGCTACAAAATCCACAAAGAATATATGCACCCTCCTGCTATAGGTTTTGTTGGCGTTATCTGCTCCATGTGAATATAGCCTCACTATAAAATGTTTTTAATATCTACCATCAGAAAATTGCTTTCTCCCCCTTTGCTCCTGTATTTTTTTTATCCCTCAAAGCAACAATATTATGGCATACAGGTTATATACGTTTTTGTTGGGAGGATTTTCATGTATCCTATAAACTTTTGATTTTTGGCATTCATATATTGTGATGTTGCAGATGTTATAGGAGTGTAAAGTTGCATGTATATAATAAATGGCCATTAACAACAATCACTCAGAGATTTTATTGTTGATATGAAAAAAAACAGAATTTCAGAAGTAATATTTGGATTACTCTGACTTTCAGATACCTTTTTAAGGTGTCACAGAGACATATCAGAGTCCAGGTGGTGAGACCGCACAGCTGAGCGCTGCTTTTTTCTAAACTGAATATTGCCATGATAGAAAATCTATGACGCCTCATATTAGTCTCACAGGAGAGCAGAACTCAGCCGAGCACTTCTACACCTATATTTTATCAATGGGGTCTCAACACTAAAACTCCCAATCAAAATTTCTGATATGTCTCTATGACAATGTCAAAAGTTTTCTGAAAGTGCAGTTCCATTTAAAAACACACAACCAGGGGGTAAATAAGGGAAAGGGACATGTATTAAGCCAGTTACACAGTAATTTTGTCCCTTTGGAAGTTCCTTACCGTTCTCACCCACTACAATACACCTTTCATGGCCCGTATAGGGTACGATGTCAACAAAAATGCCCCCATACAGAGTATAATACCTCCACACTGAATTCCCACACAGTATCCCTACATGCACAGTATGATGCCACCAGAGTTCCCCAAAAACAGTATGATGTTTCCACAATGCACCCAACATATTATGATGCCCCTACAGTGCCCCCCACAGCATAATGTCCCCACAGTTCCCCCACACACATTATGAGCCCCTCAGTTATCCAAACCCACAGTATTATGCCCCCACATGCATTATAAGGCCCCCAGTGACATCCCACACAATATGATGTCCCCACAGCCTCCCCACCATATAATGCCACTACAGTGAACCACTTCATATTATGATGTCCCACAGCCCCCAACATAGAATCATGGCTCCCACACAATTTTATGGCCCCCATATTGGTATAATGGTCCCCACACACAGTATGATGGCCCTACAGCCCCTTAAACACAGTATATAATCCCACAGCCATGCATCCAGTTTCATGGTCCCCACAGTTAGCCCTACACACCACAGTATGATGGCTCCCATAGACCTCACACAGAATGATGACCACAATCAGTATGATGGCCCAACTATTCTCTACAGAATATGATGGCCCACAACAAACTCCCACACACAGTGTAATGGCCTGCTACAGCCACCTCACACTCAGTATTATAGTCCCCATTGCCCCCCCATACATAGTATGAATGCCACCACAGCCCACACACAGTATGGGTGCCTCTCAATTCTCCCCTGATATATGATGTCTGGGGAAAGGAGGATCTGGTCTGCTGAATTTTAGCAGCCAGTACCTTTGTTCTCCCTGGAGATAAACCGATCTGGTAGCACGCTTTCATAGAGAACACGAGCGCTTGGTCGAACCAAGTGTTCCTGTGTATGGGGGAGTTGGGAGAGATAATTGCTGGCCAAACGATCGTTCATCCAACAGCTATCTAATGTATATGGAGCACTTTAGTAATTTAAAACACCAAAATGATACATCAATGTAATAAATTTATTCTTTATAGCAACTTCATATGCAAATTGCCTCTTCAAAGAAAAAGAGGACTTGAACTCTATAGCGCCACCTATTGGAAGCAGCAATCCTACAAGTCACAATCAACCCTTTAACGAGTCGTGCAATATGACTTAGGATAAAAGCCAAATCAGAATCTCAATTTGGCTATTATCCTAAGTCATTTTGCACGACTTGTTAAAGGGTTGATTGTGACTTGTAGGATGTAGTCCTCTTTTTCTCTGAAGAGGCAATTTCCATATTAAATTTCCCAGAGGAGCATCGCACGGCGTACAAGCCTCCTTACCTTGGCATGCCAGAGCCGGTGTGTCACTCTCCACAAGGAGAAACGTTACCCCTTAGCAACTTCATTAAATTTATCAGTTTAGTATGATGTCCCACAGTCCCCTCCCCCTCACAGTATGATGCCAATACAGTAACCTCCTTCACAGTATGATGTCTCCACAGCCCCCCAAATAGAATGATGGTCCACACAGCCTATCACACAATTTTATGGCCCCCACATGGTATAGTGGTCCCCATACACAGTATGATGGCCCCCACACACAGAATGATGTCCCCTCAGCTGCCCATAAAGTTTGATGTCGCTACATTTACCCTCCACACACACAAACAGTATGATGGCCCCTATTGCTTTCAAACAGAATGATGACCCCTACAGCCCACACTCAGTATGCTAGTCCTTCTATACACAGATGATGGCCACCACACCCCACCCACATACAGTATGCTGACCCGCACTGTCTCCCCACACACTGTATGTTGGCCCCCACAGCCTTCTTCAAGCACTACTAAAAAAATATTCACCTAGCCAGTTCCCCCGATGCGCTGCTCTGCTCTGTGCAGTGTGTGCACTGAGGCTCCTTGCAGCAGGCCCAATCTAGTGACATCATCATTGCCTACTGTGCTGAGACTCAGATGCATTAATGGTGGCACAGAAAGCAGAAGACTCCCTGTTGCACTATTCTATTTAAAGAAGAACTCCCAAAGGTTTTATATTTTTAATATATTGCAGTCATCATATTAAATAGCACTGTGTACTTACAATTGCTTGTTTTGCTTTTCTACCCAGTTAATTTTTATGCTTTGCATTAGCTCTATGACATTACATGATTAAAAACTGACTAGCTGAATCCTTCTAAGATCTATGTAGAAACACGAGGTCAATTTTCTCTGCACAATTCATGAGTCACTGCAAAAGTCTATGGCGGGGGCAGGAGCGAAGCAGCTGGGTCAGGAGTTGAGGAGTGGAATGAGTCATGCAGGGACAAGAGACTTCTTGTTTTTACATAGAGCTGAGAAAAGAGAAGAATTAACCGAGTAGAAAGGCAAAATGAGCAATTGTACGTACACAGTGCTATATAATGCAAATGATGGAAGTGCTTCTTTAATGGTATTTGCCTCCTGAGGATCCAGATACCTTTGAAATTGTTACACTGTGTGGAGAAAGCCTGGTTCAGAATGGCACGGGCCCACCCGACTCCCAGGCCCCATAGTGCCCGCGTGATCAGCTGCTATTAAAGGTATGCCACTGCACACAACTTTGCATGTCATTAGATTAAAGCTTGGATGTTCACCCAAAATATATGCAAATTGGCTCCAGGAAGAAGAAAACGTGGATACAATTAGCATAATCAATTAGCATAATCCCAAATGCAATTTTTATGATGAGTCCATTCTAAAATGTTACATGTTAACTTCTTTCTATGTCAAAAGGATTTATTTTCTATTGGTAGTGACCATTTCCATTCAGCTAATGTTGCTATTAATTTCTTAGTTGTTGCAAAATAGTATGAAATTGCTATGTATATGAAAAAAAATGGTTTTGTTGTCTACAGCATATTGCAAAACTGCATAGTAAATGAATTTATGACCAAGATGTTACCCATTCAAAGAAATTTTCTACTTTCTTTTTTCCAAAATCTAAAAATGTATTGAAAGAATATGTATAGTGTATAGAATTACAGGAGCATTTATCATAAAAAGAGGACCTGTCAGGTCGCCAATGCTTTCCTGAAGGTCCTTAGATAGAAAAGTAAAGGAGATAAGACAAATGCACTTTAAAGGGGTGATTAAACAATATTTGAAGGATTAAAAGCTAGACTAAAAACGTACATTTTTTAAGTAGACAAAGTAATACTGGGAGGTAATTTGTGCTATTTACACTACAGTTCCTTTCATTCTGCTGAGAAAGTGTTTACATTCACTATAGTCCCAGCCCCCTGAGGAAGCCTTTGTGGTGAAACTAGTTGGAGTGGCTATGTTGTGATTGTTTTAATTAGCACTAAAACTGTCAGTGAGCAGTAGCACTAGTGATCTAATGAATGTATTAAAGATCATGAACTGCAGTCATGATGATTGATGTATGAGAAAACCTAGTAGTGAATCAGCTGGTAGCAGATCTGTATGAACAGGATTAAGTTAACACATAACACTGACACTTGAGTGTGTTTTTAAAGGCACCTTCTGTTATGTTATTTTAAAAACTAATAAATAAAAGTCAAGTTTTAGCACGTCCCTAAAGTTGGGTCTAGTTGTCCCTTATGGGCAATATGGTAATTAATAGTGTTTACATTTTGTCATTAAGACCCCCATAGGACTGAAGTCGGCCAAACCAGCCAATATCAGCGAGATCGTTCAACAGTGTAAAGTGAATGAGGGGGCCTCTGAATTCTCCCCTGAATGGATGATTTCTGGGGAAAGAAAGATCTGGCTTGCTAAATATCAATGGCATGTACTTTTGATCTCTTTATAAATAAGCCACTGATAAAGGAGTTTGTCAGCGCGCTCTCATAAAGAAAGTGCTCGGTCGAGCCGAAAGAGATAAGTCGAGCCGAGAGAGATAACTGTTGGCCAAACCATTGTTAAGTCAACAGTTATCTAATGTGTATGGGGGACTTTTCTGCGCTTGTTCAGCAGTTTATCTTGACAAGTGATCTTAACTCTATGATATGACATCCCATACTACAAAATACTCTAGGCCGAGGGTGCAATTCAATCAGAACATGGAAAGTAAGGCATGCTAACTTATCATCTCTATTTAACATTTCTAGTATTAAACTATTATTAAAATGGAGTTCTCCTTTAAATAGAAATACTAAATCCACGTCAGAAAAAAAAATACCCATATCTATTAATGCAGTTATTTTTATTTAATCCAGACTTCATTATTCTATATTTTTTTTAACTTTGTTTGCAAAAAGAAAACCTTTAAGCACTCTGACAGTGAAAAAGTTGCAAGAAAAACAAAGTAAACCATTTGGAATTGCCAATATTTCGGCATTAATTCCTGCAGTAAATGTGGTTCTAGTTTTTTTTAAGTCATAATTATGGACAGAATTTAACTAAACTAATAAGAAAAAACTTCAGTAATGTTCATGGATTTTATTGAGCACACTGAGAAACATTAACAGTGTAGAGAGGAAAAATATGTGATTCCTTAATTTTAATAACCTGTAAATGTTTGTTTAGCAGCGGTTGTCTCCACCAAATGTTTCCTCTAGCTGCAAATAAGATACGACAATGTTGATGAGGATTTTTACTCCATTTTCCCCCACAAATGCTTATTTCTGGGATGTCTTAATTGCTCTGTCCTTTTCAGATCATGACAAACTTCTCAATAACAGGTTATTACTTTAACTTGGCCATTCCAAAATACAAGCCATTTCCAACCATACTTTAGTTGATCAAGCATCTCTTTAGCTTCAGGGCATAGACTACTGCCCGTATATTCTTCTGTAAAATGTTTGGATACACCTTTGAATTCATTTTTCCCTCAATAATCACAAGGCACAACCCTGAGGCCGCAAAGCAGGCCCCAATCATGATCCCTCCACCATGCTTCACAGTTACATAGTAACATAGTAACATAGTTTTTAAGGTTGAAGGAAGACTAAGTCCATCTAGTTCAACCCATAGCCTAACTTGTTGATCCAGAGGAAGGCAAAAAAAACCCATGTGGCAAACACCAAGCTCCACTTTGGGGAAAAAAATTCCTTCCCGACGCCATACGACAATCAGACTAGTTCCCTGGATCAACGCCCTATCAAGGAATCTAGTATTCCTTGATAGGGCGTTGATCCAGGGAACTAGTCTGATTGTTGACGTGAGGCTTTGGTGTTGGTGTGCACTGTTCTTTTTCATCAAACATAAGGTTGTGCATATATACTAAAATGTTCCACTTTTGTCTAATCTCTAGAAAGAAAATTTTCCTAGAAGCATTGTGTAACATTCCAGTGGTCTTGGGCTAACTTGAAACAAACCACAATGTTTTGGTTTTTTTTCAACACAACATAGGTTTCCTCCCAGATATCCCTCAATTATCACCATTCTTGTATTTTGCAGTTTGTAGTCTTCAATAGATCTTTTGCTGTTAACTTTGAGTACTTTCTCACCTCTTCTGGAAAAACCTCACCAGGATACACAGTTAGAGTAGCTACAGTCGTAAATTGTCTTTACGCATAGACAATTTATCTATGGGAGCAGTAAGACGGCCGCATTACTCGCGCGATGATCACATCGCAATCCTCGGATTGGCTGACGGTTCTCCTGACCTTGGTATGACAGCTGCATAAAAATATATGCTGTCATGCTAAGATTGGGACAGCCAACGGCCAGTCCGAGGATTGTGATGCGATCATCGCGTAACACAGTCGTCTGACTGCACCCTAACTGTGGATTCATGTACGCCTTAATCATTAGCAATGCTTTTGCAGCCTTTCCCAGTTACATACGTTTTTATAATAAAATAATAATTTATTCTGCCGACCTGTGCTCATTTAGTACACACGGTTCCATATCCTTAATCCATAGAAGAAGTTCTTAGCAGGAATCCAGTTATGATTAAAACCATTAAGGATTCAAACGCAAATTTACCAAGTTATTTCTCCTTGGACTTGTTGCACCACCGGGTGGAATATATGCATCTCCATGTACTTTGTGAAGCTTTTAATGAAGAGTAAATAAATGGATATTTTATTATGTGCTGGTAATGAATACCCTTTTTTCTATAAATTCTTATAAAGTATGTTCTGAAAGTCAAGACATGATTCACACAAAACAATCTTTCTTAAGAAGAAGAGATTTGTAAGAAACAAGGTTTTGTGCGCATTTAATGTGCAAACCACCTGTGAAACCCAAACTTTCAATCTCATCTCCTTGATTGAATCATTTTCCTATTTCTTTTTGGAGAAGTCATTAACAGTTCACTTTTCCTCCCTGCAGTGTGGATGCTTATTGTGTCTCTAACTGTGATAAGAATCAAGCACCAATATAATAATTGTAATAGTAAATGTAACTCCAATGAGTTCACTTACTTTTCTTACACTTATTTTGTATTTTTTTTGCCTAAAGTTCTACATGTTTAAAATTTATACAACTAGTATGATGATGCTAGTGAGTCAAATGGTTTCCATATAGCTACTCACAATTTATAGAAAATCAAGGCACAAGGTCGGTTACTAATATAAACTAGTAATTGTCATTTACAAGGAACTGATTAGTATTTCATGACTGACTGATAAAACTAAGTCTTACAAAAATGATTCGCTCGTATCGGGATCTTCATATATATATATGTTTATATACAGTACAGACGAAAAGTTTGGACACACCTTCTCATTTAAAGATTTTTCTGTATTTTCATGACTTTGAAAATTGTACATTCACACTGAAGGTATCAAAACTATGAATTAACACATGTGGAATTATATACTTAACAAAAAAGTGTGAAAGAACTGAAAATATGTCTTATATTCTAGGTTCTTCAAAGTAGCCACCTTTTGCTTTGATGACTGCTTTGCACACTCTTGGCATTCTCTTGATGAGCTTCAAGAGGTAGTCACTGGAAATGGTTTTCACTTCACAGGTCTGCCCTGTCAGGTTTAATAAGTGGGATTGGGTTGGGACCATCAGTTGTGTTGTGCAGAAGTCTGGTGGATATACAGCTGATAGTCCTACTGAATAGACTGTTAGAATTTGTATTATGGCAAGAAAAAAGAAGCTAAGTAACGAAAAACGAGTGGCCTTCATTACTTTAAGAAATGAAGGTCAGTCAGTCTGAAAAATAGGGCAAACGTTGAAAGTGTCCCCAAGTGCAGTTGCAAAAACCATCAAGCGCTACAAAGAAACTGGCTCACATGAGGACCGCCCCAGGAAAGGAAGACCAAGAGTCACCTCTGCTTCTGAGGATAAGTTTATCCGAGTCACCAGCCTCAGAAATTGCAGGTTAACAGCAGCTCAGATTAGAGACCAGGTCAATGCCACACAGAGTTCTAGCAGCAGACACATCTCTTCAACAACTGTTAAGAGAAGACTTTGTGCAGCAGGCCTTCATGGTAAAATAGCTGCTAGGAAACCACTGCTAAGGACAGGCAACAAGCAGAAGAGACTTGTTTGGGCTAAAGAACACAAGGAATGGACATTAGACCAGTGGAAATCTGTGCTTTGGTCTGATGAGTCCAAATTTGAGATCTTTGGTTCCAGCCACCGTGTCTTTATGCGACGCAGAAAAGGTGAACGGATGGACTCTACATGCCTGGTTCCCACCGTGAAGCATGGAGGAGGAGGTGTGATGGTGTGGGGGTGCTTTGCTGGTGACACTGTTCGGAATTTATTCAAAATTGAAGGCATACTGAACCAGCATGGCTACCACAGCATCTTGCAGCGGCATGCAATTCCATCCGGTTTGCGTTTAGTTGGACCATCATTTATTTTTCAACAGGACAATGACCCCAAACACACCTCCAGGCTGTGTAAAGGCTATTTGACCAAGAAGGAGAGTGATGGGGTGCTACGCCAGATGACCTGGCCTCCACAGTCACCAGACCTGAACCCAATCGAGATGGTTTGGGGTGAGCTGGACCGCAGAGTGAAGGCAAAAGGGCCAACAAGTGCTGAGCATCTCTGGGAACTCCTTCAAGATTGTTGGAAGACCATTTCCGGTGACTACCTTTTGAAGCTCATCAAGAGAATGCCATGAGTGTGCAAAGCAGTCATCAAAGCAAAAGGTGGCTACTTTGAAGAACCTAGAATATAAGACATATTTTCAGTTGTTTCACACTTTTTTGTTAAGTATATAATTCCACATGTGTTAATTCATAGTTTTGATGCCTTCAGTATGCATGTACAATTTTCAAAGTCATGAAAATACAGAAAAATCTTTAAATGAGAAGGTGTATCCAAACTTTTGGTCTGTACTGTATACAGTGGTCTTTCTGGTAGCCTTTCTGGAGAAACATTTTGCTTTCAATGATCTCACAAATGCTAGTAAAGCCTAAATATCATGTCATCTTTGAGAAGACCACCCAGCATCTAGACTGAATTTCCTATGACAAACTTTCAATTCTAAAATGTACTATACATACTCGCTGCCTAGAACAACCTAGAAGTCCAGTTTTTAATACAATTTTTATTGGTTCTTTCAAAGAGGCTTCACAGAAATTAAATCTGCGAGAAAGTGACTTTTGGGCTCGAAAGAAACTTGTTGCTTTGGGAAGAAGGCAATTTTATTTAATTTCTGATATGGTATTTAACAATAGTATTGCACATAATCAAAAGTTCTTGTTTCTTTACTGCTTTCTGAAACGCTAAATAAGGATTTAAGGCTTTGCAAAAGCAGACAGGAAGTTCATGCATACAGTAGCACTTAAGTCAAAGCAAAATCTGTAACAGGACCCAACACATGCCTTGTCCCATATATAATACTGGTGTCATCCTTTATGATACAAAGGTCTTTGAACTCTCTCAAGCACTACCTCAGTATCCGATATACCTACATCCTTGTTTTCAGTACAGGTATGATATAAAATTAGATTGACTCCAAACCGTCCTATTTGTTAAATTCGACAATATAAAATAGTAAACACAGACAATACCAACCATAAATTAGTTATATATTTAAAGGTAGTCTGTCAGTAGGATCAACCTTCCTAAGTCATCTGTATGGGCATGTAGGTCACAGAAAGCTGAATAAAATGATTGCAGATATTAAGGTATCATTTTATTCAACTTTCTATGACCTACATGCCCATATATATGGCTTAGGAGGGTTGATCCTACTGACAGATTCACTTTAAAATATATTGAAAGGAAACTAAATTAAAACATATGACAAATAAATAGGTTTCACAATGTAGCAAGAGTTAGGCTAAGAGCTATGAAGTTCTGAATGAAACTAATTTAAATAGGTTGCATGGTTTGTCTGGGCTTATGATACTGATGACCTGTCAGTAGGATAGGTCATATAATATCAGATTGGTGGGGGTCCGACATCAGGCACCCTCAATGATCAGCTGTTTTCAGATCTCAAGACACCGAACAGATTTGTTCATTGTGTAGTGAGTGACCATTGCCGAGAAGTGCAGCTCAGCACCTATTCAATTGATAAAGGATGTTATCAATATCCGAAGCCCAGACAATCCAATTAATGAATACATTATTTAATAACCATAACATAATGTGATCTTCTTGCACCACTACCATAGTATAATCCTTGTGTACTGCACAAAAAGTGAAATAAAGGATCCAGAAAATATGGTAAGAAAACGACCTCTATAATAAATCTAAATTTCTATGATTGTTTATTTGCTTTCATTCCTTATACAACTGTACAATGTAAAGAGAAAAATATAAGATGCAGCAATTCTGGATGTGTGGTTAAGGTGGTCAAAGGTCGATATTCACAATTTAAAAAACAGCCTTATAAAATGTGCTGCATGTTAAAAAAAAAAAAAATTTGAATGCTACTGCAGAACCATAACTGTCTAATAACATGGATATGCTGGACTGTTACTAGAATGTCAGTGTCCATTCCTCATCATTAGCAAGTTTAGTATGTTATACCTCTACATTGACTGTATTAAAAGCATGTATCCTTTGTGTATAGTACCCAGCTAAAAGTGGTATGGATCAACATTGCTGATGTTTGATTAAAAGATCAAATAAATGATTAAATAAAAACTCTAAATCAAGTGTTACTGTCTGTAGTTTTATTTTTCTGCTATGTTAATAGAAGCAACCAAAAATATCTCTGTGTTAGTTTATTATTATTATTTTTATTTATTATTATAGTGCCATTTATTCCATGGTGCTTTACATGTGAAAAGGGATAGTATACATAATAAAAACAAGTACAATAATCTTAGACAATAGAAGTCGCTGACTGGTGCAGGAGGAGAGAGGACCCTGCCCGCGAGGGCTCACAATCTACATACAAGGTTACAGTCTTAAATTTACAATTTTCTGCATTGCACACAGATACTTGCTTCATATCAACTTAAAGGGAGTTTGACAGCACAAAATATGTTTAAATCAAACACAGACACTTGGTGCACCCTTGGCGTTGCGAAACAGTTCAGTGCACCTCCCCAACTACTTGTTTGTATTTACAGAACAATGCAAAAGTTTTAGGCAGATGGGAAAAAAATACTTTAAAAAATAGAAGTGTCACTAGTTTATTTTTATCAGTTAACAAAAAGCAAAATGAATGAACAAAAGAGAAATCTAAATCACATCAGTATTTTATATGATCACACCTTGCCTTCAAAATAACATCTTTACGTATAAATACACTTGCACACAATTTTGGAGGTTTTTCAAAGTATGTTAGACAACTAATCACAAGTCTTCTGTGGATTTAGGCTTGCGCAAATCTTTCTGTCTCTTCATGTAATCCAAGGCTCGATGATATCAGGGCTCTGTGATGGCCATATCGTCACTTCCAGGACTCCTTGTTCTCGTTTATGCGGAAGATGGTTCTTAATGATATTGGCTGAATGTTTGAGGGCATTGTCCTGGTGCAGGTTATAATCAAACACATTGTGGACACCATTTATTCTGACCAAATCTCCAACTCTATTTGTTGAACTGCAGCAACAAACTTGCAAAAAACCTTCACCATGTTTCACTGTTGCCTGCAGACACTCATTATAATATAATTGCTGCCAGTTTTGAGCTGATGGCACTGCTGGACATCTTCCAATTTCAAAAGGAAGTAAGTATGATCTGCTGCACCAAATTTTCTTGTCCAACCACTGTCCTCAATGTTGGCCATTTCTTGGTGCTTCTTAAAAAAGAGACTGATAGATCTCAATTGCTTTGTTTCTCATTTGTTCCTGAATTTCTTTGGATCGCAGCACGATGTCCAGCTTTTGAGGATCTTTTGGTCTACTTCACTTTATCAGGCAGGTCCTATTTAAAGAAGTTGTCCACTACTTTTACATTGATGCCCTATCCTTAGGATAGGGCATCAATGTATGATCAGCCGGGGTCCCGCACGCGGCACCCCCGCCAATCAGCTGTTATCAGTGCCGGCGGTGGCCGCGGTGTATTGCACATCCGCCTCCTATTCAATTGAATGGGAGGCGGATCTGCAGTACATCGCGGCGGGCCACTACCACTTGACGGCGGAGCCCCGCAGGTGAGTATTTCCGGCCGGCGGCCGCCGCCAGCACCGATAGCAGCTGATCGGCGGGGGTGCCGAGTGCGGGACCCCGGCCGATCAATGCAAAAGTAGTGGACAACCCCTTTAAGCGATTTCTTGATTGAGAACAGGTGTGGCCGTAATCAGGCCTGTGTGTGGCTGGGGAAATTGACCTTAGCTTCCCAAAGTGATAAACCACAGTTAATTTAAGTTTTAAGGGGGGGTAATATATTTTTCATACAGGGCCCTGTAGGTTTGGATTTCTTTTTCCCTTAATAATAAAGACCTTCATTTAAAAACTGAATTTTGTGCTTACTTGTGTTATTTTTGTCTAATATTTAAATTTTTTTGTGATCTGAAACATTTAAGTGTGACAAACATGCAAAAGAATAAGGCCACGTGCATACCTTGAGTATTTGGTGAGTTTTTTACCTCAGTATTTGTAAGCCAAAATCAGGAGTGGAACCGTCAAAGGAAAAGTATAATAGAAATACGTCACCATTTCTGCACTTTTTAAATATTCCTGGCTTTGGCTTCCAAATACTGAGGTAAAAAACTCACCAAATACTCAACGTGTGCACATGGTCTAAGTCTATGTGTGCACGATCAGGAAAATTTCTGCAGCGTTTCTGCACCTCTTGGCAGCAAAAACGCTGTGGAAAATCTGCAGAGTTTTTGATGTGTTTTCATGCGTTTTTTGATGCGTTCTTGTCTGCAGATTTGCCGTGCGTTTTTTCCAATGCATTGTATAGGAATAACGCAGAGAAAAATTCACAAAGAATGGACATGCTGCTTCTTTTTCTGCACATGAAATTCAGTCAGGAAAAATCCTGATCATGTACACAGAACTTGCAAAATGTCATAGGAAACCATGGGATAAGGTTTGCAATGTGTTTTTGGCCAAATTCTGCACGGAAAAAATGCACAAAAAATGCACCCAAAATGCACTGTGTGCACATAGCCTTAGAAATCAGGAAGGGGGCAAACACATTTTCACACCATTGTATATCTATCCCCTGTCTGTCAGTCTATATATCCCGTCTGCCAGTCTATCTGTTCTTGGACTAAATAGAGACAGATATCAGGGGACGGACAGCTAGGAACAGCCTGCACAGGTCATGCCCCCTCTTCTCAGGCTGGCTGTTCCTCACAGGGTGGAGCTGTACACTGGTGTATGATGTAATGACCCAGACGGGAGAGGGGAGCAGTGAGAAGCAGCTCCTGTCACACAGAATTACAAGTGTTAGGCCACGGCCCCACTATCAGTATTTGGTCAGTATTTTTTCTCAGGAGTGGGAGCCAAAACCAGGTGAGGAACAATCAGAGAAAAGGTATAATAGAAACAAGTCACCAATTCTGCATTTATCACCCACTCCTGGTTTTGGCTCCCACTCCTGAGAAAAAATACTGAACGAATACTGACCAAATACTGAAAGTGGGGCCGTGGCCTTATGAAGATAATATAACTGCGCTGGGCATCTCATCATAATAGTGTATGAGTTCAGGAACAGTACAAAAATGTTTCATCTACCCAGAGTACCCCTTTAACGACTCATCAGGAGACACTATTAAATATTACAAAAAAATGGAGACTATAACCCATAAAAACATAAAACTATGCATTAAGTGGATTCCAGTGCCCTTATGTGGATTAGTCCAAAATAACAACATAAGAAATCCACTAAAAATGGGGTGAGTGAACTACGCACTTTCTAAAAATAGGGGCGCTGGTAAGTGAACTCAGTAGGTCTGCTGCAAATGGTATGTGTCACCATAAACCACTAGGGGAATAGAATCGAATTATATAAAACCACTGCGCTGATGTACTGAGGAGGATAGGTGAGGATTGTAGGGAGTAATAATGGATGAATTTACAATTGTTTAGTGAATTTTATTATTTTATTAATCATAAACCATTTTTTAGAGATATCATGGATACATAAATTAGTATAAAACCAAGGGTTAGAGCTATATTAAAAATAGACCAATTGGCTGATGGCAGTCCGTTGTTGGTAAAAACTTTTCCTCCGATGGTTACTTACTGGTAGGTAGGAGAGATGCAGGAGGGAATGGGTGTCAGAGTCCCGGCCGGAGACTCCGACACCACGATGCAGCGTGCGGCATGCGCTTTCCGGAAGAAGCACTGAAAGAATGCAAGGACCTTCGTGCAGGGCCTTGGTGACGTCAGAGGTAGTGGTCACGTGCTACCGGCGGCAAAGAGGTAGCACGTGACTCAGTATCTGATCACATAAGGTATAGCCACACTGCATAACACTAAACTAAGCCTGTATATTCATGCATAAATTCTACATCAATGACAGCAAGTGTGCAAAGCGCATCGTCTTGATTACTGCTGGAACTGGCAGAGCCCAACCATGTTTATATGGTATTATATTACAAATAAACGTATGGAATAGTGGGGGACTGCACCATTCCATACAACGGTATCCTGTAAAAGACATACTTAAAGTATTTCCTTTTTTTTTACAGTGAATGTTGAAACCACTGCATGGCGTCCATAGGAGGCAACTGTTTAACGTATGCCTCATTGTGTATACGCTGAACAGAGGCAATTTGGTCTTAAAGGGTTATTCCCCAAAAAAGTCGTTATTGTGACATGCAGAAGTAGTGCTGCTGCTTCAAAAGCATCCAGCACCAATAAGAGAAAACGCAGTCACAAGAGACAGGAAGTGTTGTACTTTAGAAGCATCCAGCAACTAGAGGGGTTAACACAGTCACGGGAGACAGGGAGTGTTTAGCAAAGGCCCAGGGGGATTGTGGGGAACTTGTTTACTATTCTGGCTGCAGCCAAAGGGAGAAGTGGTATCTCACAGAAGTGCAGGAAAGAGAACAGGTTTCAAGTCCAGGCTGAAGCTCAACACAGGTCAGATACCCTGCACTGTTAGTTAAGGAAGTCTATCATCAGGCAGAAAGATAAGGACTGGAAGGAATCGTGTCACAGGGATCTTCTCCCTCATCAAACCCTCCCCTCCATATCAATGCAGGATAAAGAATGCTGTGTACTAGTGAGTCCTTGTGAAGGAAAAGCCTGCTGTGTATGCATAGAAGTGTGTTGCCAAGAGATCTAATCTATGCTACTGAAGAGACTGTATTATTGTGCCTTGTGAAGAAACTACTGTATTGTTACTGGAGCCAGTTGCTCAAGAAACTCAGGCTGTACTGTAATGAAGATTGTTGCTGTAATATCCCTGAATTGCAGTGGCCATGCTTCAGATTAAATTTCACTGTTAAACTGTTGAAAAAAACTCTTGTCGGATGGGTCTGGTCTGCAATTGTATCTATCGTGTACCTGAGCGAAGCTGCAGCCTATGGTCACCCAGAGTAACGGTTCCCCCAGGATTCCAAAGAATTCATGAAACCCGTCTCACCCTATCTGAACCTAGCAAAGTGCGTGTAACATTGGTGGCCCATACGGGGAATCCTGAGTGGGAATTAGCATGTAGAGGGAGAAGAGGAAAAGTGTCTGGAAAAACACAGTAGCACAACACCTCAATTCAACTCTGCTACACCAGTTAAAGGGGACCAGCCCTAAAGAAAACTAATTAGCAGCAATGGATGTGGAAATACAAAAGGACAGAATTAGTGAGCTGCTTCTTCAGTTAAACTGTGAAGAATTGAGAACAGTAGCAAAACATATAAAGAAGAACAGAAGAGCTGCGTCAGTACTATCCCCAAATGTGTTCCCATCTACAACAGCTGCAAGAGAGAAAGGGGCATCAGTTACTTAATGCCCAGTGCGGAGGTCAAATGATGAACTCCTGGTAGGAGGATTCCTCAGTCAGTAAAGATAGCCTCATCAGCCTAATCGGTGAAAGGTGCTTTGTACAGGGCCAACTGGATGGACTCCTGGTAAAAGCACTGTGGGATACAGGAGCCCAAGCAAACCTTTTAAATGAAGAATGGTGAAGGCGCTACCTGCCACTTACCTGCCTTTGGTCGCTAAAAGAACTCTTAGGACCAGTGGAACTCCACGGCAAAGCTGTCAACCAGACCGAAATCCCTTTCACAGACTGGGTGGAAGTGACTTTACAACTGAGGGCCATGAAGAACAGCAACACCATTGAGCTTTTGATACCTTTTCTCGTGACCAGTGATCAGAACGTGGCAGAGGATCCTATCCTGGGTTATAATGTAATCAGTGAGGTCATCACAAAACACAAGTCAGGGACGCTGGTGGTGGATGCAATTGCCACATCACTTGCCATACCCAATGCCGTGGCGGAAAATGTGATTCATAAAGTAAAGAAAGTACAGAATACAATGGACCTAAAAGAAGTCAAGGTAGGCTGGCGCCCAGCAATCATCCCTGCAAACCAATTGGTAGGGGGTGAGGTGTGGAGTCCGGGTAGAACCGGGAAGAAAAGTCCAGAACAGACTGTTTGTGCCAAAAGACCCCTCAGAACTTCCGGAAGGCCTAGGTCAAGGTGAGACTGTGCTTACGATTCCTACTGGTGGGTTTGCTCGAGTGATAGTACCGGTGATGAATACTACGAAACATGAAATTACACTGGATCCAAAGACTGTGTTAGGTCACATTGAAACTCTGGGGAGGAAATTGCACGACCCGCCTAGGGGGCCTGGGATCCCCCAGCATCTCTGGAACACTTGTGTGCTGAAGATATAGTGATAGAAAAACAGATGCTGAGAGAAGAGTGTCATGCATTCTCTAAAGATGACTCTGATATAGGCTGTATCCCGTCGTTGCAATTGAAAATCAATTTGAAAGACACGACCCCAGTAACCAGAAGTTACATGTCTGTGCCAAAACCATTACACCGTGAAGTCAAAGAGTATTTATAAGATCTAATCAACAGAGGTTGGGTCCAAAAGTCGAAGTCTTATTCCTCTCCTATAGTTTGTGTTAGGAAGAAGGACGGTACGTTGAGACTCTGCTGTGATTACTGGGAACTAAACCAAAAGTCAGTACCTGATCGGCACCCGATACCAAAGATTCAAGATATGCTGGATAGCCTATCAGGAAGTACCTGTTCTCTGTCCTCGATCAGGGTAAAGCATACCATCAAGGGTTTGTTGAAGCGTCCAGTAGACCCTTGACAGCATTCATCACACCGTGGGGGTTATATGAGTGGATCCGCATACCGTTTGGGCTCAGTTCAGCTCCAGCAGAATTTCAGAGGAGCATGGAGACCTGTTTGTAAGGATTGAGGGACGATATCTGCCAGCCGTACTTGGATGACAATGTGGTGCACAGTAAAACCTTCTGGGAGCATGTTGAACATGTGAGGACCGTATTACAGCGGTATCAACAACACAGAGTTAAGTTGACCCCAAAGAAGTGTGAGCTGTTCAAAAGGCAAGTCGGATTTAGGGAAAATTGTGTCCGGAGAAGGATATACCATGGACCCAGCAGAAATCGCTTGGGTACTTGGCTTAAAAGACAAGCGGCCCTCTACTGTTGGGGAGTTGAGGTAGATCTTAGGATTCCTCTCCTACTATCATACTTACGTTCAGAACTTCTCCAGGATTGCCACCCCGCTATACCTCCTCTTGTGGTGGGACAACAGAGTCAATAACACCCACGGAGAATAAGAAGAACTCGGGTAGGACCGGGCTTAAAAGAAACAACGCCGTTTCATCCTAACAGTCCATTCTCTGGTTAGCAGACCACCAGGAGGTATTGGAAGAACTAGTATACTACCTGGTAAAACCACCCATCTTGGGATATCCTGATTTCAACTTACCATTTGTTCTTCATTGTGACGCTTCTCAAGTTGGACTAGGAGCTGCCCTGTATCAGCATCAAGATGGAAAATTGAGAGTCATCAGTTACGGTTCTAGAACGTTGACAGACGCCAAGAAGAATTGCCATCTACATTCTGGAAAATTGGAGTTCCTGGCATTGAAATGGGCTATCTGTGAACGATTTAGAGACAATCTCTACTACAGAAAAAAGTTTGAGTTATACAGTAACAACAACCCTTTGACCTATGTCCTCACTACAGCCAAACGGAATGCAACAGGTCAGAGATGGGTCGCTGAACTAGCTAACTTCAATTTCAGCATCAAGTACAGGCCAGGAAAATGCAATGCGGATGCTGACGGATTATCAAGAATGCCACTAGAGCCTGAAAAGTTCATGCAAGAATGCTCAGAGGAAGTCAGTCTGGAAGCAACTGAGAGCACTACCCAAGCAGTGCAAGCTTATCAAGACACACCAGTGTCCGTTCACGGTGGAAACCACCATAAAAGCGAGAGAACAAGATCACCCCATGTCCATTCAACAACTACCAAAAGGAAAAATCCATAGCGCACAACAGGAAGATCAGATAATTGGTAGAATACGACTTTATGTGGACCAAAATCGGTTTCCAAGTAAACGGGAGAGAGATAATGTTAAAAAATGGACGAAGCTCTAACTCAGTGAAGACGGTATCCTGTATTGTAAAGGAGGACAAAACCGGCAGTTGGTACTACCCAGAGTATTCCGTAGATTGGTCTTCAAAAAACTCCATGAAAACATGGGACACCTGGGAGTAGAAAGGACAACCAACTTGATTCGTGAACGTTTCTTCTGGCCGTATATGCAGAGAGATATTGAGAGGTACGTGACCAGGGAGTGTGGGTGTCTGAAAGATAAACATCCCAACACATCACCCGGGCATCTATGGGCAACATCCAAACTACGTATCCATTTGAGATGGTCTCAATAGACTTTTTAAATCTCGAGACATGCAAGGGTGGTTATGAATACATATTGGTGGTGATGGACCATTTTACTCGATTTGCCCAAGCATATGCCACCACCAATAAAGCTGATCGAACAGCAGCAGAGAAGATCTTCATTGATTTTGCTTTGAGGTTTGGGTTCCCTACAAGGTTTAACCATGACCAAGGAAGAGAATTTGAGAACCAGCTCTTTGCCAAGCTAGGAAAGAACTGTAGAATTCGGAGATCCCACACAACACCCTATCACTCAGAGGGTAATGGACGAGTGGAACGTTTTAACGGGACATTACTGTCGATGTTGCGCACTTTAACAGCTGATGAGAAGATAGACTGGAAGAGTTCTCTGTCAAAGGTGGTACATGCCTATAACTGTACAAAGAGCGATGCAACGGGTTACTCACCCTTCTTCCTATTGTATGGACGATCGCCAAGACTGCCAATCGACATCATGTTCCATACTCCGGTGTCAGAGACTTACAGAACGTATCCGGAGTATGTTCGGAAATGGAAGGAACGGATGGCAGAGGCATACAACATAGCGTCCCAAGTGGTTACGCAAGGACAGAGCAAGCGTATGGAGTACTATGATCAAAAATGAGAAAGGTGGTCCAGGAAAACTTTTTTCGTACTGGGAAGACAAGGTGTATGTGGTCGTAAGGAGGAAAGCCGATGACAGTCCAGTGTATGATATCTGATTGGAAAGAGGGGACAAGAAAACCAGAATAGTCCACCTGAATTTATTACTACCCTGTGATTATCTCCCACCACAGCAAGACTTCCCAGAAGCAGACCGACATCAACCGAGATCAACTAAGAAACAACCACAGATTGAAGCTCCGGTGGTGGAAAGTTCCAATGAAGAAGAGCACACCGTTGTATTTCTCGGACCGGCAACCCACCAGGAGGATGTCAACTCGAGAGGTGAGGAGGCCTGTGATGCTGATGTATGAGGCACTTGGTGAACCAAGCCAAGTGCAAAGGACTGTCGATTGGAAACAGGTATCTCTGCCTATGGACCAGGTAAGCCCGCTTGAGTGGTATTCACCACCGAGAGACAGTATGGACAATGTTACCTGGTGGAAAGACTTGTTTTGGCCTAGTGAGAGAGAGAGCTGGTTGAAGACATATGAAAAGCTCTAGCGGAAGAGATGCTGATTGTTTTAATTGTGTTAATTGTTTATTTCTTGCAGGAGTCCTACAAGAAAAAGGTCATAAGAATAGGTTGTTATCAATGCTTATAAATGTTATACCAATTTAACAATGACAAATTGATATATATATAGTTACTAAGCTTTCACCACTGTCTCAGAATTTGTCAGATTGACCAATTAAGACGAATGTCGAGGACGACATTCAAAAAGGAGGGAAAAGTGTGCCATGCAGAAGTAGTTCTGTTGCTTCAAAAGCATCCAGCAACTATGAGTGTTAATACAGTCACAAGAGACAGGAAGTGTTGTGCTTTAGAAGCATCCAGCAACTAGAGAGGTTAACACAGTCACAGGAGACTGTTTAGCAGAGCCCCCGGGGGATTGTTTACTATTCTGGCTGCAGCCAAAGGAAGAAGTGGTGTGTGTAATCTGTATCTCACAGAAGTGCAGGAAAGAGAACAGGTTTCAAGTCTAGGGTGAAGCTCAATACAGGTCAGATACCCTGCACTGTTAGTTCAGGAAGTCTATCATCGGGTAGAAAGATAAGGACTGGAAGGAATAGTGTCACACGGAACATCTCCCTCATCAAACCCTCCCCTCAATCTCAATGTAGGATGAAGAATGCTGTGCACTCGTGAGTCCTTGTGAAGGAAAAGCCTGTTGTGTATGCATAGAGGTGTGTTGCTAAGAGATCTAATCTATGCTGAATTATGCTACTGAAGAGACTGTAATACTGTGCCTTGTGAAGAAACTACTGTATTGTTACTGGAGCCGGTTGCTCAAGAAACTCAGACTGTACTGTAATGAAGATTGTTGCTGTAATATCCCTGAATTGCAGTGGCTGTGCTTCAGATTAAATTCCACTGTTAAACTGTTGAAACAGACTCTTGTCAGATGTGTCTGGTCAGCAATTGAATCTATCGTGTGCCTGAGAAATGCTGCATACTATGGTCACCCTGAGTAACGGTTCCCCCAGGATTCCAAATAATTCATGAAACCCGTCTCGCCCTATGTGAACCTAGCAGTGTGCGTGTAACATTATCCCTGATTCTGATGATAAGGGATAACTTACTGAATGTTGGGGGACTGACCACTGGGACCCCCAGCAATCCTGAAAACAGGAGTCTGCAGCTCAGCAATGAATGGATTGGAGGGGTGCATGCTTGACTTCTGCTCTTCATTGTCTATGGAACTGATGGAAATAACCGAGTGCAGCGCTCAGCAGCTCTATAGATAATAAAGAGAGCAGAGGTCAAGCATGCACAACTCTGCTCCATTCAGGTCGAGACTGCAGAGCCCTGTTCCTAGAATCTCTGGGGAGCTCAGCAGTTGGATCCCCAGTGATCAGCAAGTTATCCCTGATCCTGGGGATAACTTGATTATTTGGTGAATAACCCTTTAAAGAGCCAGACCGATTCTCCTATTCTTTATAATTGCAGTATCATGCATGAACCAAAAACAAATATGTTCACACAAACATACATACACACACATAGCTACACACACACATATAGATACACATACATAAACACACAAATACACAGGCACATAGATACACACACATAGATTCACACACACACATAGATGCACACACACAGATACACATACATACACACATATGCACAAACATAAAAACATATACAAACACACACATACTAATCTTCTATGATATCAGGTGTTCAGCCATGGAGGAGGTTGGCCACATATCTTATAGTTCACCTGGAGAGGGCTGCAGAGACCACTGTGGGGGATGGGGACACAGCAGCAAGGACTGATATCAGCCCCCTGTTGCTACCTTGCTGTCCCGTGCTGTGAAACCTCCTCCTCCAAGCTCTAATCTGTGATATGATGCTGCTGGAAGGAACAGTGCAGGGAGCAGAAGACGCAAGGTAAGTTTTGCTCTCCCTCCATTATTGTCACCTGTGCGATGTGTGGCCCGGGCCTCCTGACTCTACAGGTGAGGTGAACACTCATCATTGGGGCACGTCATGCAGGAGGCCAGAGACTGCAGCCAGTGAGCTCTTTCACCAGTCTGGTGAGGAAAGCGTTCATTGGCCAGCGTCTCTTCCTGCATGACACGTTCCCTTTTTTCACTGTCCTATCCCAGGCTCTGGGTACCGCAATGATTACAAGTGGGAGGGGCAGAACTGGACTTTTTGAGGGGTCCCATAGCGGATGCTTACATCCCAGTGTTATGCCGTTAGGTTCAGATAGGGGCGATACAGGTTACATGAATTCTTTGGAATCCTGGGGGAACTGTTACTCAGTGCGACCATAGACCATGTGCTGCGGCTTCTCTCTGGCACACAGGGGTATTTACCCTCAGGCACAGACACATAGGTTGTTTCACTTGCTGACCAGACACACTTGACAAGAGTCCTCATAAACGGTAGAACATTAGTATTTAATAAGAAGCCACACAGCCAGTGCAAGTTAAGTCTTATGAGCAACAGGCTCCAGTGACAAACAGTACAGTTTCCTTAGCAGCACAGCAGTTCACAGTCTTCCCAGTAGTACAGGACAGCACAGTTCTAATGCAAAGGCACATTAATGAACACAACATTCTTTACAGCACAGTGAGATGGAGGGGGGGAGGGTTTGCTGAGGGAGATGATCTCTGTGACACCATTTCTTCCAGTCCTTATCTTTATGCCTGACAATACTCTGCACTGTTAGTTCAGGAACTCTACTTGACCTGTGCTTAGCTTCACTCCTGACTTGAATCCTTTTCACTTGCAGGGGTGCTTCTGTGAGATACAGAACACACACCACCTTTCTCTTTGGCTCCAGCCAGACAGTAAACAACTTCCCCACAATCCCCCTGGGGCTCTGCTAAAACACTCCCCTTCTCCTGTGACTGTGTTAACCCCTCTAATTGCTGGATGCTTTTAAAGCACCAGCACTACTTCTGCATGTCACACTTTGCAAAAGCACTACTTCTGCATGTCACACTCTTCCCTCCTTTTTGAATGTTGTCCTCGACATTTGTTTTAATTGGTCAATCTGACCAATTCTGAGACAGCGGTGAAAGATGGATAACTTTATATACAAATTGGCATTGTGAAATTGGTATAACGTTCATAAACTTTGATAACAACCTAATCTTACAACCTTTTTCTTGTAGGATGCCTGTAAGAAATAAACAATTAACACAATTAAAGCAATCAGCATCTCTTCAGCTGGAGCTTTTCGTATGTCTTCAACCAGCTCTCTCTCTCTATGCTTTAACAGTTCTTTGTTTCCACAAAGTCTTTTAAGGAAAATCAAAGCATGAAAACAAGTCTTTCCAGTAGGCAACATCTTCCATACTGCCTCTCGGTGGTGAATACCACTCAAGTGGGCTTACCTGGTCCGCAGGCAAATATATCTGTTTCCGGTCGACAGTCCTTTGCACTTGACTCGGTTCACCAAGTGTCTCATACGTCAAAATCATGGGTCTCCTCACTTCTCGAGTCGACATCCTCCTGGTGGGTTGTTCCTCAGAGACCACGGGTTCTTCAGTCACAGAAGTTTCTTCCGCCGCACTCATTTCCAATGCTTCCTCAGATGCTCTTGGAGCTGCCTCTGTAAGTTCCTGTACTTCTCCTGAGTCGCTTGTGTCCACATGGTCTGGTAATTCCGCTCCTCCTGAGTGTCGATCGGTCTCTTCAGTGGCCGATGTTTGATCATCAGATCTGAATTGGACTTCATCTGTACTACTTGGTACAAACTCTGGAGCCTCAGAACTTAGTTCACTCTCCTGAGGATGGTATATCCCTCTCCTTGACGGTCCGTGAAATACGATGGTGTGCTCTTCTTCATCGGAACTTTCAAGGTCACTATCCACCTCCGGAGCTTCAGTCTATGGTGGTCCCTTAGTCGATCTCGGACGATGTCGGTCTACTTCTGTCTTGCTGTGGTGGGAGATAATCACAGGGTAGTAGAAAGTTCCGATGGATTATTCTGATTTTCTTGTCTCCCATTTCCAATTGGATTTCATACACTGGACTGTCATCAGCTTTCCTCCTTACGACCTCATACACCTTGTCTTCCCAGTACGAACAAAGTTTTCCTGGACCGCTTTTCTCACGTACGTTCTTGACTAGCACCCGGCTTCCCGGTGCTAATTCTGCTCCATAACATTTTCGATCATAGTACTCCTTACTCTTGCTCTGTCCTTGCGTAACCACTTTGGATGCTATGTTGTATGCCTCTGCCATCCGTTCCTTCCACTTCTCAACGTACTCTGCATACATTCTGTAAGTCTCTGACACCGGAGTATCGAACATGATGTCGATTGGCAGCCTTGGCGATCGTCCATACAATAAGAAGAAGGGTGAGTAACCCGTTGCCCGCTCTTTGTACAGTTATAGGCATGTACCACTTTTGACAGAGAACTCTTCCAGTCTTTTCTCACGTCAACTGTTAAAGTACGCAACATCGACAATAATGTCCGGTTAAAACGTTCCACTTGTCCATTACCCTCTGGGTGATAGGGCGTTGTGTGGGATCTCTGAATTCTACAGTACTTTCCTAGCTTGGCAAAGAGCTGGTTCTCAAATTCTCTTCCTTGGTCGTGGTGTAACCTCATAGGGAACCCAAACGTCAAAGCAAAATTATTGAAGATCTTCTCTGCTGCTATTCGACCCGATTTATTGGTGGTGGCATATGCTTGAGCAAATCGAGTGAAATGATCTATCACCACCAAGATGTATTTGTAACCACCGTTCCATGTCTCGAGATGTAGGAAGTCTATTGAGACCATCTCAAAAGGTTACGTCGTTTGGATGATGCCCATAGGTGCCCAGGTTGATGTGTTGGGACATTTATCTTTCAGACACCCACACTCCCTGGTCACGTACCTCTCAATATCTCTCTGCATGTAGGGCCAGAAGAAACATTCACGGATCAAATTTGTTGTTCTTTCCACTCCCAGGTGTCCCATGTTTTCATTGAGTTCTTTGAAGACCAACCTACGGAATACTCTGGGTAGTACCAACTGCCGGTTTTATCCTCCTTTACGATAGAGGATACCATCTTTACTGAGATAGAGCTTCGTCCATTCTTTCATTAAAACAGATACTGCTGGTGACTCATTGTCTCACTCATGTTTACTGGGAAACCGATTTTGGTCCACATAAAATTGTATTCTACCAATTGTCTGATCTTCCTGTTGTGCTCTACGGATTTTCCCTTTTGGTAGTTGTTGAATAGACCGGGGATGATCTTGTTCTCTTTCTTTTATGGTGGTTTCCTGACAGGTGTGTCTTCCTCCTGATAAGCTTGTACTGCTTGGGTAGTGCTCTCAATTGCTTCCAGACTGACTTCCTCCGAGCATTCTTGCATGAACTCCTCAGGCTCTAGTGTCATTCTTGACAATCCGTCAGCATTCGCATTGCATTTTCCTGGCCTGTACTTGATGCTGAAATTGAAGTCAGCTAGTTCAGCGACCCATTTCTGACCCATTGCATTCAGTTTGGCAGTAGTAAGGACATAGGTCAAAGGGTTGTTGTCAGTGTATACCTCAAACTCTTTGCTGTAGTATAGATTATCTCTAAATCGTTCACAGATAGCCCATTTCAATGCCAGGAAGTCCAATTTTCCGGAATGTAGATGGTAATTCTTCTCGACGTCTGTCAACGTTCTAGAAACGTAACCGATGACTCTCATTTTTCCAACTTGATGCTGATACAGAGCAGTTCCCAGTCCAACTTGAGAAGCGTCACAATGACGACCAAACGGTAAATTGAAATCATGATATCCCAAGATCGGTGGTTTTACCAGGTAGTATACTAGCTCTTCCAATACCTCCTGGTGGTCTGCTGTCCAGAGAATGGGCTGTTGGGATGAAACAGCGTTGTTTCTTTTAAGCCCGGTCCTACCCGCGTTCTTCTTTTTCTCCGTGGGTGTTGTTGTCTCTGTCGTCCCCCCCAAGAGGAGGTATAGTAAGTATGATAGTAGGAAAGGAATCCTAATATCTGCCTCAACTCCCCGATGGTAGAGGGCTGCTTGTCTTTTAAGGCCAGTACCAGAGCGATTTCTGCTGGGTCCATGGTATATCCTTCTCCGGACACAATTTTCCCTAGAAATCGGACTTGTCTTTTTAACAGTTCACGCTTCTTTGAGGTCAACTAAACTCTGTGTTGTTGATACCGTTGTAATACGGTCCTCACGTGTTCAACATGCTCCCAGAAGGTTTTGCTGTGTACTACATTGTCATCCAAGTGCGGCTGGCAGATATCGATCTTCAATCCTTCTAAACATGTCTCCATGCTCCTCTGGAATTCTGCTGGAGCTGAACTGAGCCCAAACGGTATGCGGATCCACTCATATAATCCCCACGGTGTGATGAATGCTGTCAAAGGTCTAGTGGACTCTTCGACAAATCCTTGGTGGTATGCCTTACCCTGATCGAGGACAGAGAACCAGGTGCTTCCTGATAGACTATCCAGCATATCTTGAATCTTTGGTATCGAGTGTCGATCAGGTATTGACTTTCGGTTTAGTTCCCAGTAATCACAACAGTGTCTTAGTGCACCATCCTTCTTCCACACACAGACAATAGGAGAGGAACAAGACGACTTCGACTTTTGGACCCAACCTCTGTTGATGAGATCTTGTAAATATTCTTTCACTTCACGGTGTAATGGTTTCGGCATAGACATGTAACTTCTGGTTACTGGGGTCGTGTCTTTCAAATTGATTTTCAACTGCAACGATGCGATACAGCCTATATCAGAGTCATCTTTAGAGAACGCATGACACTTCTCTCAGCATCTGTTTTGCTACCGCTAGATCTTCAGCACACAAGTGTTCCAGTTGTACTTGGGGATCCCAGGACTCAGAGGTGGGTCGTGCAATTTCTTCCCCTGGGCAACACCTGTTCCTTGGTGGGGAGACTGAATTCACAGTACACCCCTGGGCGGGTCTCAAACTGGCTGGATATACCGTTTTAACGGTTTCGATGTGACCTAACACAGTCTTTGGATCCAGTCTAATTTTTGTGTCTCGTAGTATTCATCACCAGTATTGTCACTCGAGCAAACCCACCAGTAGGAATCGTAAGCACAGTCTCACCTGGAACTAGGCCTTCTGGAAGTTCTGAGGAGTCTTTTGGCACAAACAGTCTTTTCTGGACTTTTCTTCCCGGTTCTACCCGGACTTTACACCTCACCCCCACCATTTGGTTTGCAGGGATGATGGTTGAGCGCCAGTCTACCTTGACTTCTTTTAGATTCATTGTATTCTGTGCTTCCTTTACTCTATGAATCATATTTTCCGAAACGGCGTTGGGTATGGTAAGCGATGTGGCAATTGCATCCACCACCAGTGTCCCTGACTTGAGTTTCGTGATGACCTCACTGATTAAATTATAACCCAAGATAGGATCCTCTGCCACGTTCTGATCACTGGTCATGAGAAAAGGTACCAAAAGCTCAATGGTGTTGCTGTTCTTCATGGACCTGAGTTGGAAAGTCACTTCCACCCAGCCTATGAAAGGGATTTCGGTCTCGTTGATGGATTTGCCGTGGAGTTCCACTGGTCCCAAGAGTCCTTTTAGTGACCGAAGGCAAGTGTGTGGCAGGTAGCGCCTTCTCCATTTTTCATTTAAAATGCTCGTTTGGGCCCCTGTGTCCCACAGTGCTCTTACTAGGAGTCCATCTAGCTGGCACTGTATAAAGCACCTTTCATCGTTTAGGCTGATGAGGCTTTCTTTACTGACTGAGGAATCCTCCTCCAAGGAGCACATCATTTGACCTCCGCACTGGGCATTCAATAAATGATGCCCCTGTCTCCCTTGCAGCTGTTGTAGACGGGAACACACTTGGGGATAGTACTGACACAGCTGTTTTGCCTCTTGCGCTGTTCTGGGGTTTTGTGAGATTTGGATTTGCTTCTGGGGCCTCCTCCGTGTCGTGGTTACAAGTCGCCCCGCACTGGCAACCTCCTGTCTTTTAGCCCAAACAACCATGACCATTGGCACTCCTTGGCATAATGTCCTTCCTCACCACATCTTAGACAGTGGACACATACCGTACTCTGATTTGATGAACGGCACGCCTCACAAGCCTGGTATCTTCTGTTTTAGAACCCACTCCTGGGTCTGAGGGATATAGGTTCTGGCCTGGAACGAATCAACTTTTTCACCTCAATCAACGCAGCTCGCAGTTCTTCTATTACTTCCTTACAGTCAGCGCTGGTAGGCCTCTCTTTTGTTGGTGATTCAAGGTTCCCTTTTGGAAGTGTCACTGGAGGGTCTCTATGATGATCCTCAGACTGGCCACCGGGGGTCTCCAACTTCAGCTGACTCATTTTGGTGATTTTAGGAGCAGAGCCTTTCTTTAACTTCTGTTCGCTCTCTGACTCCAAACTAGCGGCCTCATTCATTTTTTCAATTAGGACTTCGTCCAAAATGCCAGGATCTTCTACGTACTGATTCAGCTGCAACTTGATATCTTTGCTGATTAATCCCATTCCCAATGATCTCAAGAACTTCTTTTGGACTAGTCCAGCATCAAACTTCTCTTCCGCTTCTACATCTCTGGATGAAAACAACAGTCTATCCTTCAGTTCAATTGCTCTGAACAAGAAACTTTGGGGTGATTCATTATTTTTCTGTGAGAGGTTAATGAATCGGTGGAACAATTCTGAAGTACTCTCTTCTTTATAGTGCCCTTTTAAAATCATCTTCAGCTGTGGCAAGGTCAATTGACTCATCATTTCTAGCATACTACGGAGGTTCAGTCCTGGGCTGATCACTTTCACCACCCCCTCACCACCATCTCATCTGGCGGGTAGCCTTTCTCTAATCCTGCATCGATCTGGTGCAATAAGTTCATATAAGACAGTTTCTCTTTCTGTTCACACTCTCCAATCTGTCCCAGGATTTTGAATTCTTTCCTTATGGTGATTTGTGGTGTTAGAGAGGACTGTCTCCCTGATTTATCTAACCCTAGCAGGTTAAAGGTCCCGTCTGAGTCTATCACCCGTTCAGAGGTTTTGGTCGATTCCTGCAGGGCTGTCGTTAGGACTTTGGATTGTTCTTTCAATTCCTGTAGTTTTGTCTGTGGATGGAGATTCTCGCTTTTGGTATTTGGTGCCACCCCTCAATCCTGCAACTTCAACCTGGTTAGAAACTGTGTTAGTTCCTGGAGGAATGTCCCAATGACGTCTTCAGCTTCTTTCTCCCCAAGCTCATCCATTTTTGCATTAATGGCAGCTAATAGTTGCCTGCGGTTGTGTGCTTTGGAAATCTGTTCTACTGACATCTTTATATGTTCAGCTACTGTTCTCAATTCTTCATAGGTTAACTGAAGAAGCAGCTCACTAATTCTGTCCATTTGTATTTCCACATTCATTGCTGCTAGTGTGTTTTTCTTTAGGGCTGGTCCCCTTTAACTGGTGTAGCAGAGTTGAGTTGAGGTACTGTGCTGCTATGTTTTTCCAGACACTTTTCCTCTTCTCCCTGTACACGCTAATTCCTGCTCAGGATTCCTCGTATGGGCCACCAATGTTACGCGCACACCACTAGGTTCAGATATGGTTACATGAATTCTTTGGAATCCTGGGGGAACCGTTACTCTGGGTGACCATAGACCATGTGCTGCAGCTTCTCTCAGGCACACAGGGATATTGACCCTCAGGCACAGACACATAAGTTGTTTCACTTGCTGACCAGACACACTTGAAAAGAGTCCTCATAAACGGTAGAACAGTAGCATTTATTAAGAAGCCGCACAGCCAGTGCAAGTTAAGTCTTATGAGCAACAGGCTCCAGTGACAAACAGTACAGTTTCCTTAGCAGCACAGCAGTTCACAGTCTTCCCAGTAGTACAGGACAGCACAGTTCTAATGCAAAGGCACATTAATGAGCACAGCATTCTTTACAGCACAGTGAGATGGAGGGGGGGAGGGTTTGCCGAGAGAGATGATCCCTGTGACACCATTTCTTCCAGTCCTTATCTTTATGCCTTACCATACTCTGCACTGTTAGTTCAGGAACTCTACCTGACCTGTGCTTAGCTACACTCCTGACTTGAATCCTTTTCACTTGCAGGGGTGCTTCTGTGAGATACAGAACACACACACCAACTTTCTCTTTGACTCCAGCCAGACAGTAAACAACTTCCCCACAATCCCCTTGGGGCTCTGCTAAAACACTCCCTTTCTCCTGTGACTGTGTTAACCCCTCTAATTGCTGGATGCTTTTAAAGCACCAGCACTACTTCTGCATGTCACACTCTGCAAAAGCACTACTTCTGCATGTCACACCAGTCTGGAGGGACCCTTCTCCACCTGCGGGCCCCGGTGCAGCTGCACCGGCTGCAGCGGCGGTATGTCTGCCCCTGAGTTGGCCTTTTAACTCTATACATTTAATTCATTGATCAAAAAGTAAGTGTAATTTTTTAGAAAAAGCCCCTCTGCTCTTGGATCGGAGACCCCGCTCTGTCAGCACGGGGTCCCAATTGTTGCCATGGTGACCCGATGTCATGATGACATCTGGGTCACCAGGCACCAGCAAGTTAGTTTAATCATACACAGTGCATGGTCATAAGGTATAGCAGTGATCCTGCACTGCTATACCTTATAACCGCAATCAGCCTGCAGAAAGTGAAAGTCCCATAGTGGGACTAAGTAAAAAAAGTGAAAAAAAAAGTTGTAAAAATATTTTTTTAAAAAGTAAAAAAGTATTAATAAAAAAATATATATATTATAACCATAAATAAATATTATTATGAAAAAATAAATAAACAATAAAAGTACACATATTTGGTATCACCGCATCCGGAACGACCTGACCTTTAAAACTGTCTCACTATTGAACTTGGTAAAAAAAACTAAGCAAAAAACGGTGCTTTATTATCATACCGCCGAACAAAAAGTGGAACAAATGCGATCAAAAACACAAATGGAAATAAAAATGGTACCGCTGAAAATGTCATCTTGTCCCGCAAAAAACAATGTCTTGGACTCAGGGAGCCTGATGACACTTGACCATGGGTCATTGGTTGCCGAGGACAGCCTCAATGGTCAGAAAGTTGGGGTTATTTGCATACATGGTGACCTCCGAGAGTACCGGACAGCGGAGGTTACTTCTTCCATCCCGTATGGAGAGATGAAACATGTGGTGGGAGTGGTGAAGACTAGTGTTGAGCGAGCATGCTCGACACTGCTCGTTACTCGCCCGAGCATCACGCTACTCGGGATGTTCGGCGAGCACCGAACATTTCCGGGTTACTCGGGCGGGAGCTCGGGTCTCCGCCCTGCACGTTTGGCGCTCTTTACAGAGCCAATGAACATGCAGGGATTGCCAGCCAGTCACTGCAATGCCGCAGCCATGTTGTTTGTGGGCATTACAGTGATTGGCTGGCCGCACAGAGTCACCTCGAGTATTTATAACCGGGCGCCGCCATCTTGGACACAGTCGCTCCGGATCAGCCAGTGTAGGGAGAGTGCTGCTGAGTTAGGGAGAGATATATAATGCAAAATAGGTAGTGTAGGGTCTCTAAAGCCTGCCAAATCAGACAAACAGTCCTTCTCAGGACTAATATCCATCTCAGGCAGGCAGGCAGGCTGTATTGGAGACGCAGTGGTTATACCAGCAAACGCTGCATTACAGTCCTGTGTGCTCCTGTTGGTCAAATTGCTAGACTTATCACCCCGGTTTCAGGGGCCAGGAAAAATTATTATTTTTTTCATCTAAATCCTGTATTTTTTTTTTTCCTCAGTCAGACTGTCCAAATACGTGTCTTATTAACCTTTTGGTATCCCCCGCTCCCCCCCCAAAAAAAAAAAAAATAGTGTGTCTGTGACTGTTCAGACACCAATATATCTGTTTAAAAGGGTCTGGTGTAGGCCAGAAAAATAGAACTGTGGTTTTGCAGTTCCACAGGTCAAATCTCTGTATTATCCTCATTTCAAGGCAGAAACATTACTGTGTCCAACAGTTATTACATATATCAAACTGAAATAGCTGTTGCAAAAACACCAATTTTTATAAAACATTAAGCTTAAGATTAATAGGGGTGCCCAAACGTTTTCATATAACTGTATATCTGTTTACAAGATTCTGGTGTACGCCACATAACTATAACTGTGGTTTTGCAGTTCCATGGGTCAAATCTCTGTATTATCCTGTTTTTCGCATTTTTGCCATAAAAAAAACTGTAATAGTGTCTCCCTGACTGTTCAGACACCAATATATCTGTTTAAAAGAGTCTGGTGTAGGCCAGAAAAATAGAACTGTGGTTTTTGCAGTTCCACGGGTCAAATCTCTGTATTATCCTGTTTTTGGCATTTTTTGCCTTAAAAACAACTGTAATAGTGCCTCCCTGACTGGTCAGACACCAACATATCTGTTTAAAACAGTCTGGTGTACGCCACATAACTATAACTGTGGTTTTGCAGTTCCACAGGTCAAATCTCTGTATTATCCTGCTTTTGGAATTTTTGCCGGAAAAAAACAGTAATAGTGTCTCCCTGACTGTTCAGACACCAATATATCTGTTTAAAAGAGTCTGGTGTAGGCCAGAAAAATAGAACTGTGGTTTTGCAGTTCCACGGGTCAAATATCTGTATTATCCTGTTTTTGGCATTTTTTGCCACACTAAAACTGTAATAGTGTCTCCCTGACTGTTCAGACTCCAATATATCTGTTTAAAAGATTCTGGTGTACGCCACATAACTATAACTGTGGTTTTGCAGTTCCACGAGTCAAATCTCTGTATTATCCTGCTTTTGGCATTTTTTACCGTAAAAAAACAGTAATAGTGTCTCCCTGACTGGTCAGACACCAATATATCTGTTTAAAAGAGTCTGGTGTAGGCCAGAAAAATAGAACTGTGGTTTTGCAGTTCCACGGGTCAAATATCTGTATTATCTTGTTTTTGGCATTTTTTGCCACAATAAAACTGTAATAGTGTCTCCCTGACTGGTCAGACACCAATATATCTGTTTAAAAGAGTCTGGTGTACGCCACATAACTATAACTGTGGTTTTGCAGTTCCACGGGTCAAATCTCTGTATTATCCTGCTTTTTTCATTTTTTGCCATAAAAAAAAACAGTAATAGTGTCTCTCTGACTGTTCAGACACCAATATATCTGTTTAAAAAAGTCTGGTGTAGGCCAGAAAAATAGAACTGTGGTTTTGCAGTTCCACGGGTGAAATCTCTGTATTATCCTGTTTTTAGCATTTTTTGCCGTAAAAAAAAACTGTAATAGTTTCTCCCTGACTGGTCAGAAACCAATATATCTGTTTAAAAGAGTCTGGTGTACGCCATATAACTATAACTGTGGTTTTGCAGTTCCACGGGTCAAATCTCTGTATTATCCTGTTTTTGGCATTTTTTGCCGTAAAAAAAACAGTAATAGTGTCTCCCTGACTGGTCACACACCAATATATCTGTTTAAAAGAGTCTGGTGTAGGCCAGAAAAATAGAACTGTGGTTTTGCAGTTCCACGGGTCAAATCTCTGTATTATCCTGTTTTTGGCATTTTTTACCGTAAAAAAAAACTGTAAAAGTGTCTCCCTGACTGGTCAGACACCAATATATCTGTTTAAAAGAGTCTGGTGTACGCCACATAACTATAACTGTGGTTTTGCAGTTCCACGGGTCAAATCTCTGTATTATCCTGCTTTTTGCATTTTTTACCGTAAAAAAAAACAGTAATAGTGTCTCCCTGACTGTTCAGACACCAATATATCTGTTTAAAAGAGTCTGGTGTAGGCCAGAAAAATAGAACTGTGGTTTTGCAGTTCCACGGGTCAAATCTCTGTATTATCCTGTTTTTGGCATTTTTTGCCGTAAAAAAAACTGTAATAGTGTCTCCCTGACTGGTCAGACACCAATATATCTGTTTAAAAGAGTCTAGTGTACGCCACATAACTATAACTGTTCTGTTGCAGTTCCACGGGTCAAATCTCTGTATTATCCTGCTTTTGGCATTTTTTGCCGTAAAAAAAAACTGTAATAGTGTCTCCCTGACTGGTCAGACACCAATATATCTGTTTAAAAGAGTCTGGTGTACGCCACATAACTATAACTGTGGTTTTGCAGTTCCACGGGTCAAATCTCTGTATTATCCTGCTTTTGGCATTTTTTGCCGTAAAAAAAACTGTAATAGTGTCTCCCTGACTGGTCAGACACCAATATATCTGTTTAAAAGAGTCTGGTGTACTCCACATAACTATAACTGTGGTTTTGGGTCTTTTTTACATAAAAAAAAAACAGTTTGAGTGTGTCACTGACTGTTCAGATTCAAATATACAGTTATATGAAAAAGTTTGGGCACCCCTATTAATCTTAAGCTTAATGTTTTATAAAAATTGGTGTTTTTGCAACAGCTATTTCACTTTGACATATGTAATAACTGTTGGACACAGTAATGTTTCTGCCTTGAAATGAGGTTTATTGTACTAACAGAAAATGTGCAATCTGCATTCAAACAAAATTTGACAGGTGCATAAGTATGGGCAACCTTATCATTTTCTTGTTTTAAATTCTCCTACCTACTTTTTACTGACTTATTAAAGCCCTTTTTTTGGTTTTGTAACCTCATTGAGCTTTGAACTTCATAGCCAGGTGTATGCAATCATGAGAAAAGCTACTTAAAGTGGCCACTTGCAAGTTGTTCTCCTGTTTGAATCTCCTCTGAAGAGTGGCATCATGGGCTCCTCAAAACAACTGTCAAATGATCTGAAAACAAATATTATTCAACATAGTTGTTCAGGGGAAGGATACAAAAAGCTGTCTCAGAGATTTAACCTGTCAGTTTCCACTGTGAGGAACATAGTAACTAAATGGAAGAACACAGGGACAGTTCTTGTTAAGGCCAGAAGTGGCAGGCCAAGAAAAACATCAGAAAGGCAGAGAAGAAGAATGGTGAGATCAGTCAAGGACAATCCTCAGACCACCTCCAGAGAGCTGCAGCATCAACTTGCTGCAGATGGTGTCACTGTGCATCGGTCAACTATACAACGCACTTTGCACAAGGAGAAGCTGTATGGGAGAGTGATGCGAAAGAAGCCGTTTCTGCAAGCACGCCACAAACAGAGTCGGCTGAGGTATGCAAAAGCACATTTGGAGAAGTCAATTTCTTTTTGGAAGAAGGTCCTGTGGACTGATGAAACTAAGATTGAGTTGTTTGGTCATACAAAAAGGCGTTATGCATGGCGGCAAAAATACACAGCATTCCAAGAAAAACATTTGCTACCCACAGTAAAATTTGGTGGAAGTTCCATCATGCTTTGGGGCTGTGTGGCCAATGCCGGCACCGTGAATCTTGTTAAAGTTGAGGGACGCATGGATTCCACTCAGTATTACCAGATTCTTGACAATAATGTTCAAGAATCAGTGACAAAGTTGAATTTATGCAGGGGATGGATGTTTCAGCAAGACAATGACCCAAAACACCGCTCCAAATCTACTCAGGCATTCATACAGAGGAACAATTACAATGTTCTGGAATGGCCATCCCAGTCCCCAGACCTGAATATCATTGAACATCTGTGAGATCATTTGAAGAGGGCTGTCCATGCTCGGCGACCATCAAACTTTACTGAACTGGAATTGTTTTGTAAAGAGGAATGGTCAAAAATACCTTCATCCAGGATCCAGGAACTCATTAAAAGCTACAGGAAGCGACTAGAGGCTGTTATTTTTGCAAAAGGAGAATCTACTAAATATTAATGTCACTTTTCTGGTGAGGTGCCCATACTTATGCACCTGTCAAATTTTGTTTGAATGCAGATTGCACATTTTCTGTTAGTACAATAAACCTCATTTCAAGGCAGAAACATTACTGTGTCCAACAGTTATTACATATATCAAACTGAAATAGCTGTTGCAAAAACACCAATTTTTAAAAAACATTAAGATTAAGATTAATAGGGGTGCCCAAACTTTTTCATATAACTGTATCTATTTAAAAAAGTCTGGTATACGCCAGTAAATTGGAACTGTGATTTTGCAGTTCCACGGTTCAAATCTCTGTATTATTCAGCTTTTACGTAAAAAAACAGTAATAGTGTCTCCCTGTCTGTTCAGACACAAATATATCTGTTTAAAAGATTCTGGTGTAGGCCAGACAAATAGAACTGGGGTTTTCCTCTTCCATGGTTCTAATCTCCTTTTTATTACCCTTTTTCCATTGTTAGTGCGAGTGTAAGATATTTTACTTCATTTACAATGGGCAAGGTGCGTGGCAAAGTACGTGGAACTGAACGTTCTGGTGATGGTGCGTGTAGAGGACGGGGCTGTGGCCAAGGTGAAAATGTGCCACAACCAACAGCCACATCTTCTCGCTCCCACTTCTTGACCGAATTACTAGGGAAGCACACTACAACACCAGTATTGTGAACTGATCAGTGTGAACAGGTTATTAATTGGATATCAGATAATACTTCCAGTTACCTGGGCACCACCACCTCTGGTCTCTCTTCCACACGGTCAAGTTTTAGTAGCCTTGAGTCTCAACCGCATACTACTCCTCACCCTGATGCTCCTTCCTCCCACCATGCAGAGTGTCATCAGACAGCAACTGATCCCACAGTTGGACACTCTGAAGAGCTGTTCACTGGTCCATTTCCAGATTTGTGCCCCTCGCCTGCTCCGCTTGAAGTGGTGGAAGAGGAGATCCCATGTAGCGATGCCCAAATATTTGAACAGCCACGGCCATAGGAAGTCGACGCTGGCAATTTGTCACAAGTGGTGGACGATGACAAGACACAATTGCCAGGAAGTGAGGAGGAGGATCGTGGTGCACAATTGGAAGAGGAGGAGTTGGTGGATGATCTAGTAACTGACCCAACGTGGCAGGAGGACACGCAGAGCGAGGCCAGCAGCACACAGCGGGAGGGAGGCAGAGTACTCCATCAGGCAGGAAGAAGCAGTGTGGTGGCCACACACAGAAGGCGGGCAACAGTTCCCCGTAACACCAACACGAGGGACGTTGCCAGTACAACCGGTAGGTCTTCCAGAGTCTGGAATTTTTTTAAAGACTCTGCTGATAGCCCCAAAAAGACCATTTGTACCACTTACCATGCCAGCATCAGCAGGGGTGACAAAACTACCAGCCTGACCACCACCAGCATGATCAGGCACATGACAGCAAAGCACCCGACTTTATGGGGCGAACCCCAGGGTTCACGACCAGTGTCAGCGGGTGTCACCACTGCTTCTTCCACTGTTGTGCGTGTAATAGAACCCCCTGTTGTGCGTGCAAGGCAATCCCATGTCCATACTGCATGCAAAGATGCCCCCTCCTCTCAGTCTTCACTTGTTATGGCAGTTTCTCAAGAAACAGCATCAATGTCCACGTCCCACCACAGCGTTCAATTGTCCATATCCCAGACCTTTGAACGAAAGTGCAAATTCGCAGCCAACGCCCCGCAGGCCACAGTCCTAAATTCGCACATTTCACGACTGCTTGCGTTGGAAATACTGCCTTTTAGGCTGGTGGAGACGGAATCCTTCCGCAACCTTATGGCGGTGGCAGTCCCTCGGTACTCGGTCCCCAGCCGACACTATTTTGCCCGTTGTGCCATCCCCGCACTACACAAGCACGTGTACCAAAACATCTGCCGTGCCATCAACAACGCAGTTACTGGGAGAGTCCACCTGACAACGGACACGTGGACAAGTGCTTGTGGCCAGGGATGGTATAGCTCCCTGATGGCACACTGGGTAAACATAGTGGAAGCCGGGACCCAGTCAGACCTTGGGACGGAACACATCCTCCCCACGCCGAGGATTGCGGGCCCTATGTCAGTCAGAGTTGACCCCACAGAGTACAGCTCCTGCGCATCATCCTCCTCCTCCTCCTCATGTTCAGCCTCCATCTCAGATATCACCACATCAGTTACAAGCCAAGCGGCAACAGGCTGTGCTGAAACTCATAAGCTTAGGTGATAAACTTCACACTGCTTGTGAGTTATGGACAGCTGTGAAAGAGCAGGCAGATCTGTGGCTGAGACCGCTGAACCTACATCCAGGCATGGTCGTGTGTGACAATGGCCGTAACCTGGTGGCGGCTCTGAGGCGAGGCAAGATCACACACCTACCATGCCTGGCTCATGTGCTTAACCTCGTGGTTCAGCGGTTTCTTAAATCGTACCCCGAATTGCCAGATCTGCTCGTCAAAGTACGCCGCCTGTCAGCTCATTTTCGGAAGTCGGCTACAGCTTCCGCCGCCCTTGCTGTGTTGCAGCAGCCTTTGCAGCTTCCGGCACACCAACTGGTGTGTGATGTCCCCACACGTTGGAACTCTACCCTCCACATGTTGCAAAGGATTTGTGAGCAGAAGAGAGCAGGTGTGGAGTGCCAGCTGCAACAAGGCCGTTGATATTCAGGTCAGACTCCACACATAAGACCTCAGGAGTGGACCTGGATGTCTGACATATGTACCATCCTGACAAACTTTGAGGAGTCCACCAAGATGGTGAGTGGCGATGACGCCATCATTAGCGTCAGCATCCCACTTGTCTGTCTTTTACAACGCTCTCTGCAGAGAATTATAGAGGAGGCATTGCAGCCAGAGTATGATGAGATGGATCAAGAACCCGTAATGGGCGATTACACACAGCCCAGCCTCATCTCATCCCAAAGTGCATTGGGGGACAATGAGGGAGAGCAGGAGGAGGAAGAACAGGAGCTGGTATCATGCGCTGTAGACGGTAGTACCTGTACAACTGTCATACAGTCGGTTCAGCGTGGGTAGCCTGAGGACAGGGGGGAGGAGGAGTAGAGTATGGTCAGTCGTTATCTTGGTGAGGACATGGAAGTCTTGCCCGTTACCAGTCTGGCACGCATGGCTGACTTTATGTTACGCTGCCTTAACCGTGACCCTCGCGTTGTCAAAATGTTGGGTGACAGTCATTACTGGTTGGTGACACTTTTAGACCTCCGCTACAAGGAGAACTTTCACTCTCTTATTCCTGAGGTGGAGAGGTCTACAAAAATGTGGAAGTACCAGAAGGCCCTTGCTGCAGAATTGTTAAAAAAATTCCCATCTGAACACGCTAGCGGCAGAGGTCACAGTTTGTTGCCCAACCAAGGCGTTCAGGCGAGAGAGACGCAACTCCAATCCAGCAGAGTCAGGGGAACACTGTCAACGTTCTGGGACAGTTTTCTGAGACCCGTCCAGCTTACAGGCCCTGAGGCATGGGGTACTCTCACAAGGAGTGGAAAGTTTCAAAAGATGGTGAGGGAGTATCTTGCCGACCGTACCAGCGTCCTCCGTGATTCCTCTGTGCCTTTTAATTTTTGGGTATCCAAGCTGGACACTTGGAATGAACTCGCTCTGTACGCCTTGGAGGTCCTGGCCTGCCCTGCCGCTAGCGTGTTATCGGAGCGTGTTTTTAGTGCCGCTGGGGAAATTATAACAGATAAGCGCACTCGCCTGTGAACTGACAATGCTGACAAGCTGACCCTTATCAAAATGAACAACGGCTGGATTGGGCCAGACTTCTCATCACCACCAAATGACAGCAGAGTAACATAAAGTCAAATCCACTGTGTTATTTCGGGAGGTGTATTCCCATGCACCGCTTCACACCCACACATGGGTATATGCTTCCTAATTTCGGCTGTATTTTGCTCTTCTCCTTATCCTCAGCCTCCACCACCACTATACCACCAGGGTGACCTTAGTCTGTGTTGCCAGCATTGCAAGTTCCTCCATCCTAATTTTTGGCAGCTTGTGCTTGGAAGGCAAAGGCAAAGACTATGGGAGACCCACTCCCCAATAATGGGAATAATGTTTTTAATATGCTGTACTGCATGGCTCTTGTTTGCCAGCATTGCAAGTTCCTCCGTCCTAATTTTTGGCAGCTTTTGCTTGGAAGGCATAGGCAAAGACTATGGGAGACCCACTCCTCAATAATGGGAATAATGTTTTTAAGATGCTGTACTGCATGGCTCGTCCAAGGGTCATTTAAACCATCTTGTTAAGCCACTGCAACCTCCACGTCTCTTCCAAGGGGCATTAAAACAGTCTTGTTAAGCTACTGCGACCTCCACCACTTTTCCCAGGGGCATTGATATTGTCTTTTTATTCTACTACGACCTCCACGTCTCTTCCAAGGGGCATTAAAACCGTCTTGTTAAGCTACTGTGACCTCCACCACTTTTCCCAGGGGCATTGATATTGTCTTTTTATTCCACGGTGACCTCCACGTCTCTTCCAAGGGGCATTAAAACCATCTTGTTAAGCTACTGCAACCTCCACGTCTCTTCCAAGGGGCATTAAAACCGTCTTGTTAAGCTACTGCGACCTCCACCACTTTTCCCAGGGGCATTGATATTGTCTTTTTATTCCACTGCGACCTCCACGTCTCTTCCAAGGGGCATTAAAACCATCTTGTTAAGCTACTGCGACCTTCACCACTTTTCCCAGGGGGATTGATATTGTCTTTTTATTCCACTGCGACCTCCACGTCTCTTCCAAGGGGCATTTAAACCGTCTTGTTAAGCTACTGCAACCTCCACATCTCTTCCAAGGGGCATTAAAACCGTCTTGTTAAGCTACTGCAACCTCCACGTCTCTTCCAAGGGGCATTAAAACCATCTTGTTAAGCTACTGCGACCTCCACCACTTTCCCCAGGGGCATTAAAACCGTCTTGTTAAGCTACTGCGACCTCCACCATTCTTCCAAGGGGCATTAAAACCATCTTGTTAAGCTACTGCAACCTCCACATCTCTTCCAAGGGGCATTAAAACCGTCTTGTTAAGCTACTGCAAGCTCCACGTCTCTTCCAAGGGGCATTAAAACCGTCTTGTTAAGCTACTGCGACCTCCACCACTTTTCCCAGGGGCATTGATATTGTCTTTTTATTCTACTGCGACCTCCACCACTTTTCCCAGGGGCATTGATATTGTCTTTTTATTCCACTGCGACCTCCACGTCTCTTCCAGGGGGCATTAAAACTGTCTTGTTAAGGTACTGCAACCTCCACGTCTCTTCCAAAGGGCATTAAAACCGTCTTGTTAAGCTACTGCAACCTCCACGTCTCTTCCAAGGGGCATTAAAACCGTCTTGTTAAGCTACTGCGACATTCACGTCTCTTCCAAGGGGCATTAAAACCGTCTTGTTAAGCTACTGCGACCTCCACCAATTTTCCAAGGGGCATTGATATTGTCTTTTTATTCCACTGCGACCTCCACCATTCTTCCAACTGGCATTACATTTCCTCCTAATTTTAGTCAGCTTTTGCTTTTCAATGCATAGGCGAACACTAAGGGAGACCCACTCCCCAATAATGGGTAGAAGGTTTTTATTATGCTGTAATCCATGTCTGTTTCAAGGGGCATTGCAGTTCCTCATAATTTTTGGAAAGCCTTCCATTCACTGCTTAGGCCAACAGTGCACAGGAGACCCAGTTGCTATAAATGGAAAAATGGTTTAGTTAAGGCCCTCTGACCTCCACGTCACTTCCAAGGGGCATTGGAGTGCCTCGAAATTTTTGTTAGGCAGTGCACTCACTGCATGCCCTATAACTGTGTAGCCGAACCGCTCCTTTTGGTACAGAAACATATCCTACAGGACATGTGTGGTTGACTGGCCTGATATTGATGTGAATGGTCCCTGTTCCTCCTGCTCTTTCTCCTTTGCCACCACCTCATCCATCATTCATCACCTGAAGCTTTGTTTTAACGGGAGTCATAGAACTGGGATAGTAGCAGGAAAACATCCAGCAATCCTCGGAGGAGGTAGGATATGCGCCAAAACGCTGACCACTTCAGGCCTAGCTGCTACTACATACATGCGCTTGCATTCCAAGAAAACAAAGCAGATGCTAACTTCTATCATCATCATCATGCTGCTCACCTTGGCACTCTCAACTCCCCGGATGGAGAAGCCAGGGCCCACCTGAGGAGTCTGGTTCTCTGGTGGGCTCGTCCAATGCTGCCCTAAAGCAGGCCAGGCTAAGAAAAGTGTGGGGGAAGTTTTAAGGAGAAATAGGGGCGACTGGGGACCGTTTATGGACACCCGACCACCCCCAGGCGGCTGGGGACCGTGTGTGGACACCCGGCCGCGGGGCGGCTGGGGACCGAGCGTGGACACCCGGCCCCCGGGCGGCTGGGGACTGAGTATGGATACCTCGCTGCCGAAGCTGCCGAGCAGCTTCGGCCTCCTCCAAACTAAAAGGCCCCATTTCAAGTGTAAGTAAGCTAGCAGTATGGTATTGCAGCCTGGGGGTGGGTGGGTGGCAGGCTACATACTTGCACTTGCATTGGAAGGAATGGGGGAGGTACAATTGAACATTGCCCTGGGACAAGGACTTGCCCGGGGATAGTTGCAAGTCTGCATCTTCTGATGCGGAAAGGATCACTTCTGATGGGCACACTTTTAGGCAGTGACCTGGGTGTCAGAGATGCTTCCAGGGGTCTTCCCCATGCTGTTCCCATGTCTTTTCAGCACTGTATGCATGTGTCACACAGCACATGGCCAGATAGGATTGTAAAATGTTAAAATGACATTTCCCGGTAAATGCATTTGTCACGGTTGAAAGCAATACAAAAGTGCAAAAACGCATAAAAAATGCTACTTGTGAACATAGCCCAAGGTGTGGAGGAGTATTTTTGTTTTTGGTTATTTATTTTACCTTATACACAAGTCTTTACCCTGGAAAGGAAGTTCCTTAACATATTTCACAGCAAAAATGCTCGGGTCTCCCATAGATTAACATTGGGCTCGTTGCTCGGGTCGAGCACCTGAGTATCACGGTGAGCTCGGCCCGAGCTTCGAGCACCTGAGCATTTTAGTGCTCGCTCAACACTAGTGAAGACCCTTCCTTATGGGACTGTGTTGGAAAGAGACTTTCCCCTGTTCTGGTCCCTGTGGGAGAACAAAATTAACCCTCCCAGGGTAAATGTCATTCCGGGCGCGGAACCCGAAGATCCCGAGTCAGGGATACCTGCCATAGGGGTCGCCAACCTAGGGACAGAGTGTAACCCTGATACGTTTCCCCAAGGGGTGTTGGCAGGAGAGGTCGAGGAGACCCCGTCGATTCCAGAGCTGAAAGTCTCCCCTGGTACATTTGGGACAGCTCAGCTCCAGGATCCCACTCTAGCCCGGGCACAAGAAAGGGTGGTAGAAATAAATGGGATGCCTCAGCAACCGGGTGCAGAGGCGGTTTTTCCCCGCATGGCTGTCAACCAAAATTTATTATACAGGGTTAATAAAATCCGGGATGAAGTAGTGGAACAGCTCGTAGTGCACCAGTCGTACCGTCGGGCGGTGCTAGAGATGGCTCACACACACCTGCTGGGTGGACACTTAGGGGTTAAGAAAACACAAGAACGTATTCTGCAGCGGTTCTTTTGGCCTGCGGTTTATGCCGAGGTGCAGAGGTATTGTGAGTCATGTCCCGAGTGTCAGCTTACCACACCCACTTCAAATTTCCGGAGTCCATTGGTGCCTCTACCCATTATAGAGGTACCATTTGAGCGAATTGCGATGGATCTGGTGGGGCCTATAGTAAAAAATCTGCCCATGGCCACCAACATATTTTGGTGGTAGTAGATTATGCCAACCATTACCCAGAGACAATACCATTTCGCCACACTTTGGCAAAACTTATCACCCGCGAGCTGTTTGTAGTGTTCTGCCGCCTTGGGCTACCAAAGGAGATCCATACAGATCAGGGGACTCCTTTTATGTCCAAGCTGACAAGGGAACTATGTAAGCTAATCCGGATTAAACAGTTGCACACATCAGTGTACCATCCACAGACCGATGGGTTGGTGGAGAGATTTAATAAGACACTTAAATGTATGTTAAAAAAGTGGTCTCCAAGGACGGGAGGGATTGGGACATGTTACTTCCCTATTTGATGCTCGCTGTCCGTAAGGTACCACAGGCTTCTCACCCTTTGAGCTATTGTATGGCAGGCATCCTAGGGGGTTGCTGGACGTAGCCAAGGAGACATGGGACCAGGAGCCAACTCCGCATGGGAGTGTAATTGAGCACGTGGCAAGCATGCAGGATTGGATCACGGCAGTCATGCCTATAGAAAAAGAGCATCTAATGGATGCCCAGACAGCGCAGAGTCACACATATAATAAAAGAGCCAAGGTCAGGTCCTTTAAAGAAGGGGATTGGGTGTTAGTGCTTCTGCCCACAGCTCATGGTCAAGTGGCAAGGGCCATATGAAGTACGGGAAAAGGTGGGGGGAGTAAATTACAGAGTGCAACAGCCCGGAAAGAGAAAACCGGAACAACTGTATCATGTGAACCTGCTAAAAGCCTGGAAAGACTGGGAATGTTTGGTTTTGGATGCGACCCCGGTCGTACCATCGTGGAACCCTCTGTCTCTGGCCAGGGATGCGGCCGGGGGTGAGGTTAAGATAAGTGACGCTCTCACTAAACAGCAGCGACAGAAGGCTCGGTATTTGTTGCAGCAGAATACAGACGTATTCTCAGAACTGCCCGGCCGGACCTCGGTGATCCGACATGACATTGTCATCAAGTCTCGGGTAAGGGTACGAATGAAACTGTACCATCTGCTAGAAGCCCTGAGGCAAGCCATCGCGGTTTGAAGTAAAGCAAATGCTCCAGTTAGGAGTCATCGAGGAATCCAGGAGTGAGTGGGCTAGCCCCATTGTGCTGATTCTGAAGCCAGACGGGTCATTACGATTCTGTAATGACTTCCGGAAATTGAATGAGGTGTCAAAATTTGACCTTTATCCAATGCCTCGAGTAGACGTGCTAATTGAGAGACTGGGGCAGGCCCAGTACTTTACCATGCTCGATCTTACCAAGGATTACTGGCAGGAACCACTGACAGAATCAGCAAAAGAAAAGACCGCCTTTATAATACCAGAGGGTCTCTATCACTATGTCCTCTTTCCTTTTGGATTACATGGGGCTCCGGCCACCTTCCAGAGGTTGATGGACATAGTGTGTTATATTTAGATGATATCATCATCTTTACTACCGACTGTCATACCCACCTGTCCTAGGTACAAGCGGTGCTGGATTCACTCAGAATCGTGGGGTTAACAGCGAACCCAAAAAACTGTGCGATAGGACTTAAGAAAGCCCGGTACTTAGGGTACGTGATTGGCTGTGGGGTTATCAAACCCCAAATAAACAAGCTTGAGGCCATTCAAAACTGGCCCGGGCCTTTGAGTACATAACAGGTGAGAGCGTCCCTCAGCATCATTGGGTACTACCTCCGGTTTATACCTAATTATGCTGGGAGATCGGCACCCCTAACCGATCTGTTAAAGGGTAAGAAGTCGGTTATGGTATGGTGGAGCCCTCAAGCGGAGGAAGCGTTCCAATTCATGAAGTCAACGTTGTTTGGACAGCTAGTCCTCATCAGCCTCAACTTCAAGAAAAACTTCATCATACAAACGGATGCCTCAGAGGCCTCAGCATTCAATCCTGTGTCTCCAAACACAAACAACCACCCTATGCCCTCTCCTGCTTCTACCTGCTAACACTTTCTCTGCACCTCCTCACTGCCGGCGACATCTCTCCGAATCCTAGTCCTCCTCACCATATCCCCACAGTCACTTCTACCTTCTATCCACGATCTACCACAAACTCTCGCAACCTTTCTAACCTCATACCCATCCACCCAGTCCCGCTTCCCCAATTGCACTAACAGGTGCTCTATGGAACGCTTGCTCTGTCTGCAACAAACTTTCCTACATCCATGATCTTTTCATTACTAACAAACTCTCCTTCCTCGCCATCACCAAAATCTGGCTCAGCCCCTCTGACACTGCCTCTCCAGCCGCACTTTCATGTGGTGGATTCCACCTTTCCCACACCCCCCACCTCAGAGACAAACATGTTGGAGGCGTAGGTTTTCTCCTGTCAGACACCTGCGCTTCCACCCAAATCCCAATACTGCCCTCCGTTACTCTCCCTTCTTTTGAGGTGCACTGTGTGTGCATCTACTCCCCCTCCAACCTCCAACTGGCTGTCATTTACCACCCCCAGGGCCAGCCACCACTGTGTGCGACCACTTCACCACCTGGCTGCTTCACATCCTTTCCACTGACATCCCCACTATCATCATGGGCGACTTCAACATCCCCATTGACACATCCCACTCATCGGTCTCTAAGCTCCTATCCCTCACTTCCTTCTTTGGCCTTGCTCAATGGTCTGCTGCAACCACTCACAAAGATGGTGACATACTAGACCTCATCTTCACCCGCCTCTGTTCCCTATCTAACCTCTCTAACTCACCTCTCCCTCTTTCTGATCACAACCTACTTACATTCTCTGCCCTCTCCTCTCCAGGTCCACAATCCCCACTTCACAAACTTGCACACCCTCGCAGAAATCTCAAACACCTTGACCTACACTCACTCTCTGAATCCCTTCTCCCTCTTACAGGCATAAATTCCTTACATGATGCAGATGTTGCTGCTGCTTTATATAACACCACAACAGTTGCAGTTCTCGATTCAGTTTCCCTAAGTCTACCAAAGCTCGCACATTCAATAGGCAACCCTGGCACACCAACCTGACTAAAGAACTGCGAAGGGCCTCCAGGGTTGCTGAGCGGAGATGGAAAAGATTCCACTCCAACGAGCACTTCATCGCATTCAAACAATACCTCACTATTTTTAAGTCCACACTCACAGCAGCAAAACAAACATACTTCTCATCTCTCATATCCTCTCTGTCTCACAACCCCAAACAGCTATTCAACACTTTCAATTCTCTCCTCCATCCCCCAGCGCCTCCTCCCTCTCCTCTCATCTCAGCCGAAGAGTTTGCCTCATTCTTCAAGCAGAAGATTGACACCACCAGACAAGGCTCCCACAGCCCCTCCTCATATCTACTCAACCTTCCTCCTCCAAAACTAACTTTTCCACCATTACAAAAGATCAAGTTTCCTCTTTACTCTCCAAATCACACCTCACCACCTGCGAACTTGACCCAATCCCATCCCACCTCATCCCTAACCTTACCACAGTCTTCATCCCAACCCTAACCCACCTTTTCAACCTGTCACTAACAACCAGTGTCTTCCCCTCATGTTTCAAACATGCCTCAATCACACCCATTCTCAAAAAGCCCTCCCTTGACCCATCCTCTCTGTCTATCTGTCACCCCATATCACTTCTCCCCTTTGCCTCAAAACTACTGGAACAATACGTCCACATTGAACTGTCCTCCCACCTCTCCTCCTGCTCCCTCTTCAACTGCTTACAATCAGGCTTCCGACCACACCATTCCACTGAAACTGCCCTGACTAAAGTCACCAACAACCTACTAGCTGCCAAATCCAAGCGACACTACTCCGTCCTCCTACTCCTGGACATGTTATCTGCCTTCGACACAGTGGACCATTCCCTCTTACTACAGACTCTCTCATCTCTTGGCATCACAGACTTGGCCCTATCTTGGATCTCTTCATACCTAACAGGCAGGACATTCAGCGTCTCCCACTCACACACCACCTCCTCATCTCGCCCCCTATCTGACGGTGTTCCCCAAGGCTCAGTTCTAGGGCCCCTGCTCTTCTCCATCTACACCTTCGGCCTGGGACAGCTCATAGAGTCTCATGGCTTTAAGTATCACCTCTATGCTGATGACACACAGATCTACCTCTCTGGACCTGATATCAACTCCTTACTAACCAAAATCCCGCAATGTCTGTCCGCTATTTCATCCTTCTTCTTTGCTAGATTTCTAAAACTTAACATGGATAAAACTGAATTCATCATGTTCCCCCCACCTCACTCAACCCCCCCATCTTACCTATCCATCAAAGTTAATGGCTGCCCACTATCCCCAGTCCCACAAGCTCGCTACCTCGGAGTAATCCTGGACTCTGACCTCTCCTTCAAACCACATATCCAAACCCTTTCCACTTCCTGCTGACTCCAACTAAAAAATATTTCCTGGATCCGCACATTCCTCAGCAAAGACTCTGCAAAAACACTAGTGCATGCCCTCATCATCTCCCGCCTCGATTACTGCAACCTCCAGCTCTGTGGCCTCCCTTCTAACACTCTCGCATCCCTCCAATCCATCCTAAACTCTTCTGCCCAACTAATCCATCTGTTCCCCCACTACTCCCCGGTTTCTCCCCTCTGTCAATCCCTTCACTGGTTCCCCATTGCCCAGAGACTTAAACCTTGCATACAAAGCCATCCACAACCTGTCTTCCCCATACATCTGTGACCAATCTCCCGGTACTTACCTACACGCAGCCTCCGATCTCCACAAGATCTTCTTCTCTACTCCACTCTTATCTCCTCTTCCCACAATCACATACAAGATTTCTCCCATGCATCCCCCCTACTCTGGAACTCTCTACCCCAACATATCAGACTCTCGCCTACTGTGGAAACCTTCAAAAGGAACCTGAAGACCCACCTCTTCCGACAAGCCTACAAGCTGCAGTAACCTCCGCTCCACCATACCGCTGCACGACCAGCTATACCCTCACCTACTGTATCCTCGCCTATCCCTTGTAGATTGTGAGCCCTCGCGGGCAGGGTCCTCTTACCTCTTGTACCAGTCACTGACTCGTTTTGTTCCAAGATTATAGCGGTACTGTCGCAAGAGGTGAACAGAGATGAACATCCAGTTACCTACTTGAGCAGGAAACTTACCCCGGCAGAGAAAAATTACAGCATAGTGGAAAAGGAGTGCTTGGCTATTAAGTGGGCCTTGGAGTCCCTATGTTATTATTTGCTCTGGCGACAGTTTCGTTTGGTAACGGACCATTTACCCCTCGTCTGGATGAGAAATGCAAAGGAGAGGAATGCCCGGGTCACCAGATGGTTCCTGTCCCTACAAAATTTGAGTTTTTCGGTGGAACATCTGGCTGGGAAGATGCAGGGAAATGCGGATGCCTTGTCACGGGCACCCTGTATGGTGACAAGTGTTCAACGCCACAAGTTTGAACGGGGGGGGGATATGTGAGGCAATGAGAGGGATCATATGCGAGGAACGGTATATGTCTCCTAGGATGTGCATAGAGGCATATTGAACCTGCTGGAGTGCATTGCAATCACAGAAACAGCTGTGGTTGCAGTGCAGAATAATAGTAAAGTTTGAACATGGTCAAGCTATTTGGTTAAGTTGGATTTAAGAAAACCTGGCATGGGCTTTTATTTCGGGAGAGAACTACAGGTGGCAGTGGGGTGGTTCACTCCCTCCAGCCGGGTCTTACAAGTGACTCATGGCCACAGATTTTAAAAACCTGCAGCAAAGGTCTGGGTGTGTCAATGTTTTGTCTGCATGCTGCAGAGCAGGTGGCTCTGCAACACAGGGCTGTTTGAAGCAAACACAGAGCCAAGGAAAGCAAAACTCCTGGCGCACCTCAGCGCGACACGGTGGTGCAGTTACCCACGGTAACGGGTTTGGAGATGGACTGTGTTACGACCAGGCTGCGATCCGGAAGATAGCATTTACCTTTACTTTGTGAGTTTTTGGAAAATAAAGACATTTAAATTGTACTTTACTGGGTCACTGCCTCATTACCGCACAGTGTGAACACAGCTGCACTACAATATATAAAACCTAACTTTTATTAGATATATTAAAATAATTATGCAAATAGCACAAACTAGATAACAAAGTGCTCATAAGTGCCAGTCAGTGCTCATTAAAAAAAAAAATCACGATCTCACCCAGAATGATGACTTCGGTACCCAGGGTCCTCAGCATGGAGACGGGCAAACCAAAGTAGACGGGTAGAGATAGATGTTCCTTGTCCCTGTTGTGCCCTGTATGTCTCCCGCTCTCACAAGAGCAGTGCCCAACCTATATATAACACCAATAGAAAAAAGCCCTCCCAACATGTTTCTGCCTTTTGGGCCTTCTTTGTCACACACTACACCATCCCCTTGGGAATCACTACTTGCCATGTAGTCCCGAACTTTCTGGGTGCTGTGTTCACCTGTATTGTAACAGGCTATTCTTATACAGAGCCATTCTCATTGCCCTAGTGTCTGTAAGGCACCGATGGACAAGGCTGCCCTCTCTTCTTTGCTGGGTCTCTTGCCTAGGGCACCCACTTTCGTAACTTTGATACCTTTGGGTCTGACTGTTGCACCCATTCGTCTGTTGGGCATCCCAGCACTGGATTCTTGAGAGGCCACAAGAGCTGTGGCAAGATGTCTGAAATCCGGGGTCTTATCCCTCTCCAACTCTTCGTCCACATCCTAAACTGGTATCTCATGGGTCACTTTGGATAGTGCATCCGTGTGGGTATTTTGAGCCTTCGCCCGATAGGCTACCTTATACCACCAGTACTTGGACATCCTTGTGACCCATTGTTGTTCCAATGCCCCTAGTTTTGCATTTTCTAGGTGAGCAAGTGGGTTATTATTAGTCCGCACGTGAACTTCTGACCACAGCAAATACTCCGCAAACTTCTCAGTCATGACCCATACTAGGGCTAATAATTCCAGTTTGAATGCTCAGGATTTCTCTCTGCATCCCTTAGGGATCGACTGGCATAGGTGATCATACGCTCTCATCCTTCTTGGACCTGGGCCAGCACAGCTCCCAGACCACAGAGACTCCTATCCATGTATAACACAAATGGATGAGAGAAGTCTGCGTAGGCCAAGAAGTGAGTCAATGCGAGCTTCAGTGTCTGAAAGGCCTCTTCCTGGCTCGGCTCCCAGTGGATCGGCCAGCCCTTGGGACCTCCTGCCTTTCTCCTCAGAAGCTCATGCAGATGCGCCACAGTCTTCGCGAAATCCTTGATGAATCTTATGTAATACCCTTACAGACCCAGAAATGCTCTTGTCAAGTGGCCACATCTGCACAGCAGCCACTTTGTCCATTTGCCAGGTACACACACCTTCACTCGAGACCGTATGTCCCAGGTACTCGATTTCCTTCTGAAACAGATGGCTTTTTCAAGGTTTTATCTTCAATCAATGTTTCTGAAGCCGCTCTAGTACTTGACCAAGTCTAGAAAGATGCTCTTCAAACAAGGTGGAGTATATGATAATATCGTCCTGGTATATCAGCATCGCCTCAAAGTTCAGTTCTCCAAGACAACTCTCCATCAACTGCTTAAACGTCCCCAGGGCATTAATTATCCCAAATGACATACGATTGAACTCAAACAGTCCCACAGGAAGGATGAAAGCAGTCTTCGGTCGGTATAAAGTATAAAGCTGACAGGGATTCTTCTATCCTCGGCAAAGAGTATGTACGAATCCAGAACCGTATATGCATTCATAGCTGTCGATAATCCACACAGAACCTCAGAGTCCCGTCCTTCTTCCAGACCAACACAATGGGCGCAGCACAGGGGCTCAGGCTTTCACATATCAGCCCATTCTGTAGCATGTGGGCCAACAGATCCTTCACTTCCTGGTACATCTGGGGCCGAATCTGACGATATCTTTCCCCTATGGGGCCGGGCGTACTTCCCATAAGGATCTCATGATGAATGGCCTCTGTACATCCAAAGAAGTCATCATGTCGGGTGAACACTCCCTGATGTCACCCCAACAGGTCTTACACTTGTCTGGAGGAAAACTCGGATAGATCCATCTGTTCCAATACCATCCCTTGCCTTGTACTTTCTTTTCTCCCGGTCTATGGACACCGATAATATCCACGGATCCCCATCCACAGGAGTCAAGTTCACAGCATCCGATCTGGAAAGATTCTCCTGCATCACATAGACTCATGCTACTTCCTTCCTTGGAGCCAGCCATAGGCTTGTTCAGCTGAAATTAAGGCATCTTACCAGCATGCATTCCTGGTGTCAGAGTGCAGGTGACCAGCAGTCCTGGCATCACTTCTCCTGTCCCCCGAGGTTTGACCTGAGCTTCCAGTCCTTCCAAAGACGTCCGGGTCCGGACCAGCATAGTGAGCACTGTCTGACCATGTGGCAAAGTTAGAGTGGTAGCAGTGGGAACCACCACTTTTCCCAAGGCCTGAGAGGCGACTGTTGACTTCTGGATTAGACTAGCCCGGATTAGTAGTTGGAATATTCTTCTACTAGGGTAGTGCTGTGTCGCGAGCCTATTTCCTTCAGGACATTCATCCCCAATGTCACAAAGGGTCCACCCCCCATGGGGTCCTTCAGCAGCATGATCCCCTTCTTCCTAAGTTCCGTACGCAGACTCTTATTTCAATTCATGTCATTCACCCCTGCTACTAGGATGGGTAACCGATTGGCAGCCAACTGAATGGTCAGACTCCCTTTTAATAAGGTGATGCTTGGAGCGCTGTTGGAAATATACTTCTGGCTTTGTAGTCACCTGTAATCCCGTGTCCATTAGGCAATGAATTCTCTGTCCGTTCAGTTCAGCCCAAGGAGATGATGTCTTCCGAGCCAATTCAGTGGGACCTAGCCCCTCGGTATGGTCCTTAACGCGGAGATCTTTACTTTATCGGCCATGCCCATTGCTTGCCCATTGCTTGCAGCCTTGGGTCTATCTCCGGCACCTTGCCCCCCCCCCTCATGTGTTGGATTGTCTGCCTCAGTCCTTGCCCGGTTGGACCACCTGTCTCGGGTCTGACCACATGCATGCCTTGGATCTGGCCCCGTGTCTAGTGTGTTGGGCCGCCCGCCTCAGGTCTGGGCCCGTGTTTGGTGTGTTGGGCCGCCACCTCAGGTCTGGTGTGTTTGGCCACCTGCCTCGGATCTGGCCCCTTGTCTAGTGTCTTGGGCTGATCGCCTCGGGTCTGGTGTGTTGGGCCACTTTCCTCGGGCCTGGTGTGCTGGGCAGCGGGCCCCGGTTGCCCACCTCAGTCCTGACCCTGTTTCTAGTGTGTTGGACCACCTGTCTCGGGTCTGACCCCATGCACGCCTCGGGTCTGGCCCCGTGTCTAGTGTGCTGGGCCGCCCACCTCGGGTCTTGCCCCGTGTTTGGTGTGTTGGGCCGCCCACCTCGGGTCTTGCCCCGTGTTTGGTGTGTTGGGCCGCCCACCTCAGGTCTGGTGTGTTTGGCCGCCTGCCTCAGATCTGGCCCCTTGTCTAGTGTCTTGGGCTGATCGCCTTGGGTCTGGTGAGTTTGGCCACTTTCCTCGGGCCTGGTGTGCTGGGCAGCGGGCCCCGGTTGCCCACCTCAGTCCTGACCCTGTTTCTAGTGTGTTGGACCACCCTCCTCGGGTCTGGCCCCATGTCTAGAGTGTGTTGGGCCAAAAGCCCCGGGTCTGGCCCATGTATGGTGTGTCCAGCCGCATGCCTCAGGTCTGGCCCCATCTCTGGTGTGTTGGACCACGCAACTACCTCGGGTCTGGCCTCATGGGTCTGGTGTGTTGGGCCACTCGCCTGGGTCTGGTGTTTTGGGCTGCTTGCCTTGGATCTGGCCCCGTGTCTGGTGTGTTTGGCCACCCGCCTAGGGTCTGGTGTGTTGGGCTGACTGCCTCGGGTCTGGTGTGTTGGGCCAAACTCCTCGGGCCTGGTGTGCTGGGCCTCTGGCCCTATGTATGGTGGGTGTGTTTTGCCACTCGCCTCGGGTCTGTCATGTTGGGCTGCCTTCTCCTGTGTCTGTCTGGTGTGTTGGGCAGCCCACCTCAGGTCTGGCTGGCCCCATGTCTAGTGTGTTAGGAGGTCCACTTTGGATCTAGTTCCATGTCTAGTGCGTTGTGACGCCTGCCACAGGTCTGGTGTGTTGTACCGCCCGCCTCAGGTCTGGCTCTGTGTATAATTTGTTGGGCCGTCCACCTCGGGTCTGGCCCCATTTCTCGTGTGTTGGGCTGCCTGCATTGGATCTGGCCCCCATGTCTGATGTATTGGGTCACCCGCCTCCGGTCTGGCCCGTGACTGGTGTATTGTGGCTTCCCGCTTCGGGTCTCGCCCCGTGTCTGGTGTGTTGACACAGCGCTAGACCCAAAGTGGCCAGTCCAACACACCAGGCATGGGACCAGAGATAAGATGGGCGGTTGGGCCACCAGCCTTGGGTCTGGCTCCGTGTCTGGTGTATTAGGCTGCCTAACTCTGGTGTGGGCTGGTGAGATTGACCGACCGCCTTGGGTTTGGTCCTGTGTCTAGTGTAATGGACGGCCGACATCGCATCTGGCCCTGTGTCTGGTGTGTTGGGGCGCCCGCCTCGGGTCTGGCCCTGTGTCCGGTATGTTGGGCCATCCACCTTTGTCTGGTGTGTTAGGTCGCCTGCCTCAGTTCTGTGCCATGTCTGGGCCACCTGCCTCGGGTCTGGATTTGTGTCTGGTGTGTTGGGCAGCCTAGCTCAGATCTGGCCCCTGGAATCAGACTCACTGAGGCTTGTAGCCCAACACAAGACCCGATGCGACACCAGACATGGGGCCAAAACCAGCAGGCAACTTAACACACCAGACATAGAGCCAGACCTGAAACGGGAGACCCTACACACCAGACACCGGGCCAGACCCGAGGTGGGTAGCCAGCCCAGTACCAGATGTGGAGCCAGACCCAAGGAGGCCCAACACATCAGACACCGAGGCGAGCGACTTAACACAGCAGACACTGAGCCAGACCTGAAGCGGCTGGCCCACCAAACCAGTCATGGGGCCAGACCCAAGGCCCAATACACCAACCAGACATGTGGAAAGACCACTGGCGGGCGAACCAACAGAAGACATGAGTCAAGACCTCCGCTTCGGATCTAGTATGTTGGGCTGGCCGCCACGGTCTGGCCCCGTGTCTGGTGTATTGGTTGCCTCAAGTCTGGGCTCTAGGTCTGATTTGGGATGCCAGCCTCTGGCCCTGTGTCTGGTGGGTGCCTGCTGTGGGTTTGGCCCTGTGTCTGGTGTGGGCTTCCCGCCTCGGTTCTGCTTGCTGGGCCACCAGCCTCGGGTCTGTCCCCTTGTCTTATGTGTTAGGCCGACATCCTCACGTCTGGTGTGGGTCTCCCACATCGGGTCTGGCCCCGTGTCTGGTGTGTTGAGCTGCACGCCTCGGGTCTTGCCCTCTGTCGGGTGGGTTAGGATGCCCGCTTCTGTTCTGGTCCCATGTCTGGTGTGTTGGACCCGAGGAGAGCAGGCCAACGCACGTGGCCCAACATGCTAGACACGGGGCCAGATCTGAGCAAGGCGGCTCAACACACCAGACATGAAGCCAGATCCAAGGCGGGCGGCCCAACACACGGGACACAGGGCCAAACCCAAGCCGGGAAGCCCAACAAACCAGACCCGATTGTGGGCGACTTAACATACCAGACACACTTGAGGTAGACGGCCCACCGCCATACCCAATGTGAGCAGACCAACACACCAGACACGGAGCCAGACCGATACACCAGACACATGGCCAGACTCCACGAGGCTGGCAACCTAACAAACAAAACACGGGGCTAGACTCGAGGTGGGCGGTCCAACATACCAGACCCAAGGCGGGCAGCCCAACACACATACCAGACCCGAGGCAGGATGCCCAACGCACCATATCCGAGGTGGGCAGACCAAGACATGGCCAGACCTGAAGAGTGCAGCCTAACACTCCAGACCCGAAGTGGGAGCCCAACACACCAGACACAGGGGACCTGAGGCGGCCAGCCCAACACACATACCAGACCCGAGGCAGGCGACCCAACACACCAGACCCGAGGTGGGCAGACCAAGACACCAGACATGGCCAGACCCGAGGCGGCTAGCCTAACACACCATACCTGAGCAAGGCGAGCTGCCCATTATACCAGACATGGGGCAGAACCAATGCGGGTGGCTAAACTCACCAAACACAGAGCCAGACCAGACAGAGGTTACATAGGCAGCCCTTGACACCAGACACGGAGCCAGACCCAAGGCTGGTGGCCCAACACTCCAGACTCTGGATGTGGGCAACCAACACACCAGACACGGGGCCAGATCCGAGGCTGGTGTCCGAACACACCAGTCATGTGGCCAGACCTGAGGAGGGTGGACCAACACACCAACCACACCCGACCCGGGCCAGGCCTGAATCAGGTGGCCTAGCAAACCAGACACGGGCCAGACCGGATGCGGGCAGCCCAACACACCAACCAGACACGTGGTCAGACGATTAGCGGGCGGCCCAACTGCAGACACGGGTCTAGCGGCTAAAAACAACTCCGCCTCGGATCTAGTATGTTGGGCCGCCTGCCTCAGTTCTGGCCCTGTGTCTGGTGCATTGGACTCTCACCTCGGGTCTGACCCCCAGGTCTGGTTTGGGCCGTCAGCTTTTGGACCAGTGTTGTGTCTGGCCATGGGTCTAGTGTGTTGGACCTCCGGTCTGGTGTGTTGGGCCACCCACCTCGGTTCTGGCCAAGTATGGTGTGTTGGGCCACCCGCCTCGAGTCTGGGTGTGTTGGGCCATCCACCTCGGACCTGGCCGCATGTCTGGTGTTTTGAAACGGCCCGCCTCGGGTCTGGCGTGCTCGTGTCTGGTGTATTGGGCTGCCAGCCTTGGGTCTGGCCCTAAGTCTGGTGTTTTAATACATCCACCTTGGGTCTGGTGAGGCCCGTGTCTGGTGTGTTGGGCCGCACGCCTCTGGTCTGGCCCTCTGTCAGGTGGGTTAGGATGCCCGCTTTGGTTCTGGCCCCATGTCTGCTGTATTGGGTCCCCCACCTTGGGTCTGGCCCTGAGTTTGGTGTGTTGGTTGGGCCACCCCCTTCAGGTCTTGCCCCGTGACTGATGTGTTAAATCTGGTGTGTTGGACCACAGACCTCAGGTCTGGCCCTGTGTCTGGTGTGTTGGGCCGCCTGTTTCGGGTCTGGCACCATGTCTGGTTCGTTGGGCTGCCCACTGGTCTGGCCTGTGTCTGGTGTGTTTGGCCGCACACCTTGGGTCTTGCCTCGGCCTGGTGTGATTGACCAACTTCCTCGGGTCTAGCCTCGTGTCTGGTGTCTTGTGCCGCCTGCCCGTCTAGTGTGTTGGCAAGCCCGCTTTTGATCTAGTTTCATGTCTATAGTGTGTTGTGCAGCTTGCCTCAGGTCTTGTGTGTTGGGCTGCCTGCCTCGGATGTATTGGGTCGCTCATCTTGGCTCTATCCCCGTACGGGTCTGGTGTATTGGGCCGCCAGCCAACCCACCAGACATGGAACCAGACCCGAGGAGAGCCGGCCAACACACGTGGCCCAACATGCTAGACACGGGGCAAGATCTGAGCCAGGCGGCTCAACACACCAGACACGAAGCCAGACCTGAGGCGGGTGGCCCAGCACATGGGACACGGGGCCAAACACGAGGCGGGCAGCCCAACACACCAGACCCAATTGTAGCCCCATGTCTGGTGTGTTTGGCCTCCTGTCTCAGTGAGCCTGGTCTGTTGGGCCGCCCACCTCGGGTTTGGTGTTTTTGGCCTCCCACTTCGATCCCATGTGTATGGTTTGTTGGTCGCTTTGGTTCTCGCCTCGTGTCTGGAGTGTTGGGCTGCCTGCCCCTCATGTCTGGCCCCGTGTCTGGTTTGTTGGGCCACTGGCCTCGGGTCTAGCCCTGTGTCTGGTGTGTTGACCGGCCTCGGGTCTGACCCCTGTGCCTGATGTGTTGGGCCACCAGCCTGGCCAGGTCTGCCGCCTTGTCTGGTGTGTTGGGCCACCCACCTCAGGTCTAGGCCAATCCGTGTCTTCTTGATGTGTTGGACCACCTGCCTCTGGTCTGGTGTGTTGGGCCGCCCACCTCAGCAGCTGGCCCAACATACCAACCAGAAACGGGTGTTTTGGGCCATTCGCCTCGGGTCTAGTGTGTTGGACTGCCCGCCTTGGGTCTCCTGTTTCCGGCTGTTGTGCCTTGGTTCTGGCTACATTTCTAGTTGGTGTGTTGGGTCGCCGAGTCTGGGTGTGTTGGGCCACCTGCCTCGAATCCGGCCCTGTGTCTGGTGTTTTGAGACGGGTTGCCTCGGGTCTGGTGGGGCCCGTGTCTGGTGTATTGGGCCGCCTGCCTCGGGTCTGGCCCCGTGTCTGGTGTTTTAAGATGTCCGCCTCGGGTCTGGCGTTGCCCATGTCTGGTGTGTTGGGCCACCCGCCTCTGGTTTGGCACTGTGTCTGTTGTCTTGGGCCACCTGCCTCGGTTCTGGCCACGTGTCCGGTGTGTTCAGCCTTTTGCTTCAGGTCTGGTGTGTTGGGGCGTCCGCCTCGGGTTTGGTGTTTTCGGCCTTGCGCCTCAGGTCTGGCCGGGTGGTCTGGTGTATTGGGCGGCCGGGTATTGCACAGTGTCTGGTGTGTTGAGGCCGCCATCCACCCCGTTTCTAGTCCCATATCTGGTGTGTTGGTCCACACGCTTCTGGTATGGCCTGGTGGTGTGCTGAGCCGCCCTCCTTTGTTCTGGCTCCGTGTCTGGTGTGTTCAGCCTTCTGCCTCGGGTCTGGTGTGCTGGGGCAGCCGCATCGGGTTTGATGTTTTGGCCCGCCCGCCTCGGGTCCTGCCCCAGATCGCTCGCCTCGGGTATGGCACCGTGTCTGGTGTGTTTGGCCAACCCTCTAAGGTCGTGTGGTGTGTTTGGCTACCCGTCTCAGGTCTGGCCCTGTATTTGGTGACTTGGGCCTCCCGCATCAGGTGTTTGATGTCTTGGGCCGCAGATATGGCGGCCGACCCTCTAAGGTTCCCAGAGACGTTTGGAGCACCCAGATTGGGACAATCAGGTCACCTGGCCACATAACTCAATGAACTGTCAGCTTCCTAAGTTGGCCACTACCTCCTCTCTGTGGTTGCCTGCCCAAAGCGGGGTGCCACTGGTTGGGGTAGTTGGCCCTGGAAGCCCCAAAGTCGCAATTGCTCTAATCCCGGTGAGCCAGCGGAAGGGTGAGCTCTGTAATTTGCATCATCTTCTGTTGGTGGTATAATAAAGTATTGACACACTGTTTTACCATCACCCTGTGTTGTCTGAGTAATATTCTGCCCAAGGGAAGGGAGTGTGGGCATTCAGTGGGATGAGCTCTAGTCCATGCGGTATTTCTAAAGACAGCCGGGCCAGCGGACGAGAGAGTATCTGGTGTGTTTGGCTACCCGCCTCAGGTCTGGCCAGACACAAGACGGGAGGTGCATTTCCCCAGACAAAGACCAGACTCAAGGCGGGTGGCCAAACACAACAAGACACGAGGCTAGCCCATAGGTGGGCGGCCCAACACACCAGACACGGGGCCAGACCCGTGGCGGACGGCCCAACTAACAAATGTTTTGCTCATGCATTGGATGATTGACAGCCAGTTTAGATAGACTGATAATCGGTTTCCGATTATACTGGTCAACATAAAAAAATCATCAGCAAAGGTAATATATCTGTTTTATGGAGTTTGATTTGCTGATTCCAAAAATATGTTTAGTTTTGCTCTGTCACATAAAGTTTCTGATATAGAAGCATTTTTGTTATTATGTTATTTCTACATTTTCAATGTATGTGGTTTTTCTATGTTATTCCCATTTCTTTGCTTGCCGTACATAATTGTGAATTTTCTTACAGGGACAACATCAGTAAAGTTTTTAGTGAGTTTTATGGGAAGGAGTATTGACAGTTCAGTCAGCCCATGACTGCTTCTTGGAAAGTCACATGTTATGGGGAGGAGCTAACTGTTATGAGGTGGTAAGATTTGAGTCAGTCAGAAAAGGATGGTGATGGCAGCAAGGACTGGTATGTGAGACTGTGACAGGAGACAGACCTCTACAGGCCTCTTATGACCCGCCCCCTGGGCAGTGCGGGGGAACCCGGAGCCGGGCCTTGTAAATGCTGGGGGTTGTAGTCACCGTGGCGGCAACCCGGTCCGTGACCCAGGGCGGTCAAACCAGTGGAGGTCTATGTGCATAGGTTTATATAGTCCGACTACGCCACCTGTGGATTGAGGTTATGGAGAACCGCCGCTGCGGAGCAGTCCACTGAAGCTGGTGATATGCACAGCAAGTGTAGTATAACTCCCCACAGGAAGAGTGTAGCTTCAGGGCAGCGCAGGTGAATGATGGTGGTTGTGCGGGGCGTCCCAGTGCAGTGAGTGCTGGCGCGGTAAGAAACACGGAGACAAGGTGATGCAGTCCCAGGGTCTTTACTCACGGTTATCAGTTTCCAAGTTACACTGCAGATCATAACTTCCCACGTCGTGCTGTGCGTACTCAGTGAGGGGCTCAGTCCACCCTCAGGTATCTCCAGAGCACTTTTCAGGACCCCGTTCTGTGTACCTTTCTCTGGCCTCTCTCCTTGTACCTCACACCTAGCGGCACCTCTGTCCAGTGTCCTCGGGCCTTGGCGGGCGACGTGTGTTCCGTCCCTTGACCCTATGTGGCTACCTTCCTAGTGGCTGGTGTGGGCGGCTTGCCGTACTTGAAGTGCTGCAGCCTCCGGTTCCCAGTTGAGCCTTGTAGTCTTTGCTGGTTGAGGGATCCGGTTCCCTTTCTTCTGGCCTGACCCCCCTACCGCCTGGCAGCGGGGGGCGTACGGGTGGCAGCTGCGCGGCCCGTACCCCTGGGGTCCTTTCGGTTCCTTTCCTGGAGCCTTCCTGCTCCTTCTTCCTTCAGGCTCAGGCCTCTTGGCTAGGCCTGCCTGCGGAGTAGAGCTCAAACAGAGCCCCTGCTCCTGTCATCTCTCCTCACCATTACTCACTAACTCTCCCTTCTCTCTCTGAACCAAAATGGTTCCTTACTTTTATATGCTCCAACTCCAGTGCTCCCATTAACTACTTCCTCCACCCATCCACTACCTGGTTCCCCCTCTCTAGGTGGTTTCTCCCCACTCCAGCCAGGGATCAGGGACAGTTGTGCTTCCCCACAGGAGCATTGTCGCCCTGTCCCCCGGAAATGTGGTGTAGTGAATGCAGTGTTAGGGTCCTGAGCCATACTCCTTCCTTACCTGAGAGTGAGATATCACACCTCTGGATGAGATGCAATACCTCTGTGGCGACCGAACCCTCAGGGGCGCCACACTTACACTGAGGTGTAACTGAGTGAGGGTCTCCACAGAGAGAGAACCTGAAAGCAGCCAATATCACACTGAGAAACTGCCTGTCTGCAAGGGTTCATTTGTAAGGAATAGGCTGACCAGTTTACCTCACACCTGTATATAGTTATCTACCAGATTACCTCCAGTAAAATCAGTTCTAAATACAAGCTGCCTCTGTCATCTCTGGGGAAATATCTACATAGAGGCTCATCGCATTTTTTTTTTGAGTTTGTCACCAACATTGAACTGAATTTACTCTACGGTTTGATCTGATTTAAAGGAGAAAAATGCCCCGACATATATCAATCATCCGGACAGATTCTGCTATGTGTGTGGTTCTTTTACACCAAAAGGCCAAGTACGTTCTCAATCACTCATGATATTAAAATGATGTACCAGATGTACTTTAACTGTCCACTTGGTGATCAAGACAAAAGCTGGGCCCCTCATGTGATATGCTCAAGTTGATCAAATGGTCTTCGTGACTGGTTGAATATGAGGAAAGTGGCTATGCCATTTGCGGTTCCCATGATTTGGAGAGAACCCAAAAATCATAGTGATGACTGCTACTTTTGTTTTGTCAAACTGAAGGGCTTTTCTACAAAGAACAAACATAAGATTAATTACCCTGAACTTGAATCTGCGATTAGGCCAGTTCCACATGATGATACCTTGCCAGTTCCTGTACCACCGTTGTCTGGATTGGATGAAATCAAAGTAGAATATGGAGCTAAAGCTAATAGCCAAGGCATAAAGACCTCAAGTCAAGATGAGATTGTACCTGATGGAGCAGCCAGAACGCTTTACTCAACATGAATTAAATGATCTCATCAGAGACATCTCATTGTCAAAAGATAAAGCCGAACTTCTTGCATCTAGGTTGAAACAGAAGAATCTTCTTCATGATGATGTCAAAGTGTGTTATTACCGAAATAGAAATAACAGTGTAACACAATTTTTCACACTTGATGAACCAATGGTGTACTGTAACAATGTGAATGGCCTCTTTGAAGATCTGAATCAGGAGTATTTATTGCAGATTTGCAATTGTTTATTGAATCATCCCAGAGAAGTTTGAAAGCCATGTTGCTTCACAATGGAAATATGAAACCATCACTCCTTATTGCTCACTCATGTCATCTAAAGGAAAGTTATGAAAATCTGTCAGTTGTTTTGGATTCTATACAATATAAGCATCACCAATGGAATATCAGTGGAGATTTGAAAGTGATTGGTCTGCTAATAGGAATGCAAGGTGGTTTCACAAAATATTGTTGCATCTTGTGTTTATGGGACAGTAGAAATACAGTAGAGCATTATGTTCGACGTGCTTGGGGAGAGAAAACATCTATGCTCCAGGTAGACACAATGTACAGCATAATCCTTTAGTTGCTCCAACAAAAATTTTTCTTCCTCCACTACATACTGTATAAAGTTGGGATTGATTAAAAACTTTGTGAAAGCCATGGCAAAGACAAATTCCAGTACATTTCACAGAAATTCTCCAGCATTTCACCAGCAAAACTGAAGGAAGGGGTATTTGTTGGTCCTCACATCAGAGAGCTTATGAGAGATGATGTGTTTGAAGGAACTCTAAATGATAAGGAATTGAGAGCTCGGAAAAGCTTCAAGTGGATCTGTGAAAACTTCTTAGGAAAAAATAAATCTCCAGAATATGTTGAAGGTGTTGAGGAACTGCTAAATGCATACCAGTATCTTTGATGTCGCATGTCTCTGAAAATGCACTTTTTACATTCACATTTAGATTTCTTCCCTCCAAATCTTGGGGATGTAAGCGATGAACAAGGCGAGCGGTTTCACCAGAACATTAAAGTAATGGAACACCGCTACCAGGGTTTTTGGAATGACTCAATGATGGCAGATTACTGTTGGATGTTATATAGGGACAACCCTGAAAAATCGTATCAACGACAGTCTAATGTCAAGCACTTTTAATTTTTGCTCATATTTTAGTTTCTATTTTGCATGTGAAATTATTTTGGTTCAATAAAAACTGTTTTGTAACGTCAAGCATTTTTTTCTGATATGTAGATTACTGTTTTCTTAATGTCGCCAGTATATTTCCTATACCTTATAATAATGATGCTGCTCCGTGGAAACTATACCTGCTACAGAAAAACTATATACATTTTTGAAATCAGAACAAAAAAATGATTTGGAAAAATACAAGGTCAACTTTGATGATTACAAAAAATATTTTTTGTACACCTGTGTTATTGGCCGCAGTGTAAATTAACCTTAAAGAGTAACTAAACTTTTTGGAGATTTTTTAATGTGTTTTATGGTCAATAATTCTGAGCAGATTGGTGGGGAACCCGGTCCTGAGACCCCCACTAGTTGCTCAAAATACCTCTTAGAAGAGAACAGCTCAGTAGACAGGAGAACACACAGAGCAAAGGCAGTAGAAAGTCATAGCCCTGTCTCATCAGCTGTGCACTTCTAAGAGGTCTTTTGAGCAATCAGAGTCTCAAAACCCAGATCCGCCCTAATCTGCTCAAAGTGAATGGACCTAAAACATGTAAAATATATTTCCCAAAAGTTAAGATATTCTTTAAATGTTTAATAGTTCTACTGCTTGCATCTAATCAGTACTTAGGTTCCTGAATGGCTCCCGTATTTTATTTTCCTCTTTTATGGTCTATCAACAGTGAATATTATCTGGATACCTAGATATCCATCTCTTGGCTTTGGCTACTCTGACCATTCTACCTTTTATATATGAAGAGTAAAATCTATTACTATTTTCTTATATCCCCTTCAGTACGTACTGACCATCAATGACTTGGTCTTTTTGACCGATGTATCGTTTGTCTCCTTGGTATTTATGTGCACCGTCAATCTCCTGACATCTATTGCTAGGATACGCCGGTCACTGGGTTACGATCACATGATCGTTCTTTTAACATCTATGATTGGCCTGTTTTTACCCAGCTAAATTGTATTTGTGTCAGTGCTCGTGCGCATAATACACCAAACTGGCCACGTCATACCTATCATGGAGACCTTATGTGACTATCAAATCCGGGTTGCGCTATGGCGCATGCACGACACCTACGTTACTATAGATGATTAACATATGACCCATTGACGTGATGAGTTGGCGTGCACAACATCTGAGGTACCTTTCTAGCTGCAATTGTTGCATGTTATGTTTTCACCTGTCTCTGATTTTAATGCATGTTTCTCATTGGCTATCTGTATCATAAATAGCTGGTCCATTTACTCACCAACCACCCCTGACGAAGCAACTGTGAAACGCGCGTCGGGAGTTTTGCAGGTGAGTATGATTATAAGTTATTACACTCTGCATTTTTTGATATATCTGTTTATATACACCCATCAATGGTATTGTAATTAATCACTCTGTGTCCATTGTGTATAGTCATAAATTCCAGCTGACAGTTTATACATTATACATTGTATTTAAGGAATACAATGAACTTCTGATATACAGTACATTCCCATGTATGTCACCCTGTAGCTATTTAATTATATACTATTGGGTTTCTTACAGTGTTTTCTGATATATCCTGTTATATGCATCTGTGGGTTATATCACATGTAATTAATCTATGTCTGTTTACATATGGTCATAGCTGTCTCGGTGAGTGACTAACTATATGTTGTATGCCTTACTTAACTGACACAGTAACCACATACACTGTATACGCCTATGCATGTCCCCTCATAACTGCAATTTTTTACCGGCAGGGCTTCCACAGTTGCTCACCCACCAATTTGCCTGTTCGTATTTTGGGATTCTATTACATGTTTTTATATGTCTGTACTCAATAAAAATGTATCTTTTATTATGTCTCAATAATCCTTTGTCCTGGCACATTGTGTTTTTCTTGGTATTCTTATGGCTGTTAGTGCCTTCTGGGACACCTTACCCTACTCGGGTTTGCAACTCTTTGATCTTTAAATGTTTAATAGTTCTACTGCTTGCATCTAATCAGTACTTTGGTTCCTGTATGGTCCACAGTGTTACGGATCCGGGTGGTGGAACCTCTGTGCTGCGGTGCAAGGAGGGACCAGAGGGGCGTAACTAGGTATCAACTCGGACCGACCAAGGTCGTACGGCGGCTCAATCGACTCCGTGACCAGGGAAGGACCGAACAGAGGGACCAGGTGCTACTCTGGGACCAACCTTGTATGAGAGCAGGTGACTCCCACGGGTCAGAAGGCAGGGACTGACCGGTACAGCAGAGGAGCACGGCAGGCAGGCTGACGGGTGATCCGGGCAGACGGACTCGCAGACACGGCAGGTAGCAAGCAGGAGCCTCCAGGTAGGCTGGCTGGTAGGCACGGTGGGTAACAGGCAGGTGCTTCTACGTAAGTGGGCTGGCAGGCACGGCAGGTAACAGGCAGGTGGTTCTAGGTAAGCGGGCTGGCAGGCACAGCAGGTAACAGGCAGGTGCTTCCAGGTAAGCGGGCTGGCAGGCACGGCAGGTAACGGGCAGGTGCTTCCAGGTAAGCAGGCGGGCAGAGCCCATAGACAGACTGGCGGACTGGACTGTAGACAGACTGTCGGGCTGGAGAGTAGACAAGCTGGCGGACTGGACTTGTAGTCAGGCTGGCGGACTGGACTTGTAGTCAGGCTGGCGGGATGGACTGGTAGTCAGGCTGGCGGGCTGCACTTGTAGTCAGACTGGCGGGCTGGACTGGTAGTCAGGCTGGCGGCTGGACTGGCAGTCAGGCTGGCGGGCTGGACTGGTAGTCAGGCTATATAAACCTATAAAGTATTCACTAAAAAGTGAAAACAGTCCCGAATCAAATGAGGAGCCAAAAAACAGAACACTCCCTGATCAGTTTTGCTATCCCAATAGTATAACATATAGTACAAGCAAACGGGAATTAAAGAAAAACTGTGGGATCAGTTTATAAGAAAGTAACAAATTTTATTTAATGTAATAGATATACAACATAGAAAATATCGGTTAAAATAGTTTGGAGTGACAAAAAATACTGCAATGGTACTATAGAAAAAATGCTGAAAATGATCCAGCATAAATAGAAAATAGAGACACATGGGATCCTGCTCAAACTACATATGGCTTCCAAGTAAGGCTGCTCAATTGTATAGCAAAGCAGTTAATTAAGTGCCTAGCAATCAATCAAAAAGGTAAATAGTATGCAGCCTAATGATATCTTGTCTGCATAGTTTCCTAATAAGGCTGCAATGATATTTTGCAAAGCAATAAGATTTACGCCTAGCAATCACTCAGAAAATGAGTATTAAATAGCCTGATTCTATCTAGACTGTATGTCAAAAAAGGACAAGAGTAGAAATACTTTGAGTCATAATATATGTGGGGTAGGTATTAACAGGGATCCGTGCAACAGCCACAGATCCTATGCACACTGCATACAGCTTCTTAATAAAGGCTACTCTGGGGTATTAGAAAAGTATCAGAGTTTATACTCAACAGTCAATCAAAGAGTTAATAGTATGCAGCCTGATTCTGTCTTATCCACAAGTCAGAGACAAGACCAAGACAAGATATAGAACATGGGAATACCTTGAGCCATGGTGTAGTAGAGAGCAAGTAGTGAAGGACCCGTGTGAAAGCCTCGACGCGCGTTTCACCTTCCGGCTTCGTCAGGAGGCGTGGTTAGAGGTTAAAAGCAGGGGCTATTTAAATGAATGGGTCTGGGCCACTAGCGAATCGGCGCGCAACAAGTCATGTTGCTCCGCCCTGTGGCGCGGCCAGCCGGCGTCCGCAGGAAGCGACTAGGAGGAGGACAAACGTCATCCCCCCCGTCGCCCCAGCAACCCGCCCGGCCGGCGACGCCACACGGCGCGAGCAGCGCATGTACGGGGCGCATCTGCGCTGTATGAGGACACACAGAGTAAATAATCAAGTAGGTGTATCTATCAGCTTATGCCTACATGTTAGCCACAGTAGATCTCAAGAGGGGAAGAGTATATATATTATATCTTACAAGGGCTTATATGGTTAATCTATTAGGACATGATGTATATCTGATGTTGCACATAATATTGTGTTTAATACAAAATTGATACTAATCATGGAAATCCCAAATCATAAATGACAGTACCAGAAAAAATTCAGAAAAAATTCAGAAAAGATTCGAAAGAAGTTCAGGCTGATGCTGGCTACAAATCTCCCATGTACGTCCAAAAATGCTATGTAGAGCGTACACCTGCCAGCACTATATGTATGGGGGCAACCACTGAGCAATTCAGTAATGGTTAACATTGCTCCCAACCGTACGGATAACTTGGCCATACACATAAAACATGCACATACGAGTATAAAGTGCTCATACAGAAAAGTATGGCCCATACATAAATAATTATATAGAGCATGCACCTGCCAGCATTATATGTATGGGGGAAATCATTATACAATTTAATAATAGTTATCATTGCTCCCAGCCATACAGATTGCTTGGCCATACACATAAACATGCCCAAACAAAATAATATACAAAACACACATAACAGGCCTATATATACAGATAACGGCCTTATTATATGAAACACTGATATACATGGACAGCAATAGTTATATTGACTAAACATTATAGTGGATTAGACTGATAAGATAACCATAGTTACAACATAATATGCAGGTCAGAAAAAATAGATTTTTGTAACCATCATTGGAGAGTCTCCTTTTAAATGTTTGTCAAGTAAAAACAGATGGTAGATGGCTGTCGGCCCAAAGGATTGAAGGCAAACGATATATTCCGTGTTCCTCAGACAGCTATGGTATGGAAAGTCGTGGTCCAGAAGATAATAGAACTAGAAAGAGGTCAATAGACAACAAATTAGACATTGATACACATAAAAAACATATACCTGGCCCGTGTAGTTAAAATGGGGTACAATCAAGGAAATTAGAGAAAAGATTTGAAACTGATGGCTTCGTTAAGGCCTTTGGGGACTAACGTATCCAAAGTAACCATCCATTTGGTTTCTTTTTGAGGCAATTTCTGTCTAATATTGCCACCTCTGATCCCTGCATATACGTGGTCAATGCCACAGACTGTAAAGCCCTTAGGGTTACAGTTATGATGATCAAAGAATGTCTAGGGATCGTTTTAAGTAGTTGGGGTTGGTGCAATTAGTTGCATTTTTAATGTCCCGGACGTGTTCTTGAATCCTCGTTTTAAACGGTCTAGTGATCATACCTATGTATATAAGCCCACAAGGGCATTTTGCGTGATAGACCACTGCTTCAGTATCACATGTAATGTGATGGACAATTTTAAAATCTCTATCGTTTTTAGAATTAGAAAAGAATTTGGTCCTCAGGATATATTTACAGGCCGAACAACCTCCGCAAGGGGAGCAAGCCCAAGGAGGACCAGGACTGTCAAACAAAAATTTGCTTTTAGGTGGCACGTAGTGACTTTTACAAAGTATGTCACCCAATGTGCGTGATTTGCACCAAGTAATAGAAGGATGTTTAGGTAATTCATATTGTAAGCTTCTGTCGGTGCGTAGCACTGACCAGTGCTTAGACACAATTCTCCCAATATCTTTCCAATTATTACAGAACGTGGTGATAAATCTTGGTGGGGCATGTGTCAGTCGACCTCTATTCTTGTTACTATTACCCTGCCCCATTAAGAGGGTTTGTCTCTTAGTTCCCTTTGCTCGATTGAGGCCTCTATGGATATCCTGATATTTATAGCCCCTATTCAGGAATCTATGTGATAGATCTTTGGCCTGCTCGTGAAATCGTGCATCATCTGAACAAATACGATGTGCTCTGAGGAACTGACTGATAGGGATATATTTTTTCAATTTAGGTGGATGTGAAGATTCAAAATGCAAGAGTGCATTAGTTGATGTTTTTTTCCTAAAAATGTCTGTGCTTATAGTACCATCAGATGATTTGATAATAAGCAAGTCAAGAAAGTCGATCTGAACTTGACTGTACTTCCATGTCAGCCTAATATTTATGTGATTAATATTAAGCCGATTAAGGAACATCTCGAGCTGCGACGAGGAGCCCTGCCAAATAAACAAAATGTCGTCAATATACCGCGACCATGAGACCACATGTTCATGACCAGGTGTGCCAAGGACAGTATCCCTCTCCCACAGCACCAGTAAGAGATTGGCGTATGAGGGCGCACATGTGGCCCCCATCGCTGTCCCCTGGAGCTGTAGGAAGGGGCGGTCCTTAAACACAAAAAAATTATGTGTCAAAACAAATTGTAACAGAGATATAATAAAAGCAATCAGATCTGGGTCCAGATTGGTCATGCTTAAATAAAATCTGGTGGCTTTGATCCCATGGTCGTGGCATATCGACGTGTAAAGGGACTCCACGTCACAGGTGACAAGCCACATATCCTCATCCAGCACAGTCCCCTCAAGTCTCCTCAGTACGTCAGTAGTATCCCTCACAAATGAGGGAAGAGTTTCTACGCATTTTTGTAGATAGAAGTCAATAAATTGACACGAAGGTTCACAAAGGCCCCCAATGTCAGACACAATAGGCCTGCCTGGTGGACAAAGGGGGTCCTTGTGAACCTTGGGAAGCAGGTAAAAGGTCGGTATAATGAGATGTTCAGGTAATAACGCTAGTCCCATTTTAGATGGAATAATAGATGATGATACTCCCTCATAAAGTAAGTCAGAAAGTTGTAGTTTAAATTTCGATACAGGAATTGAGTCTGGCTTTTGATACCAATCTCTTCTATTCAATTGTTTAAAAGCTGGCGGGCTGCACTTGTAGTCAGACTGGCGGGCTGGACTGGTAGTCAGGCTGGCGGCTGGACTGGCAGTCAGGCTGGCGGGCTGGACTGGTAGTCAGGCTAGCAGCAGGACCTGAGGGCTGAAGCCGAGTATAATACACAAAGCTACAACCTTGCAGGAGCACCTCCATTTTGGAGGAGGTGCCTTTTATATGAAAGGTCCTTCAGCCATTGGCCGGGGACTCCTTAGGAGGCCCGCACGGTGCCTTTAAGAGGGAGGAAGCTCGCGCGCGCCCTAAGCACAGTGCCCGGGAAGCTGCGTGTGCCGGCAGCAACAGAGGCAGGAGAGCCTGAGGACGCCGGGCAGGGAGTGCGGTGGTAAGTGGGACGGCGTCTCTGCCTGTCAGGGGGCAGAGACGCCGATACTACACACAGTCTGATGATGACTTGCAACAAGAACTCCCAGTATCTCCTTACCATTGCTAAGAACATAAGTTGTAGGTTCATGTAATAGAATTGCATATGGGGCTGATATGGCATTGTAATTGATCACTGTACTAAGTTTGGTGCTGTATTCATATACTGATGATTGATCTGGCGTTGTATTCATGCACCAATGGTTTCTCTGGTGTTGTATTTATGCATTCATGGTGGTTCTGGTATAGTCATGTACTGATGGTTGTTGCAGCGTCGGCGTCCCTGCCTCCTGCTAGGCAGGGACGCTGTTCCCCTCACCTCTCCACTCCGTGCCTGGCGTCCTCCTCCCGCTCTGCTGGCAGCGCGCGCTGCTTCCCGGCCACTGTGCTTAGGGCGCGCGAGCGCTCCCCCTCTCTTAAAGGGGCCGCGCGCCGTCCTAAGGAGTCCCCGGCCAATGGCCGGAGGACCTCACCATATATAAGGCACCTCCTCCAAAATGGAGGTGCCCGAGCAATGTTGTTGCAAAGCCTTCACTCTGCTTCAGCCCTCAGGTCCCGTTACCAGTTATCTGCCAGTCACCTGCCAGATTCCTGCCTGTTACCTGCCAGTCACCTGCCAGATTCCTGCTTGATACCTGCCTGATATCCGTTTACCTGCTTGCAAGCCTGCGGTCCGACGGTCTGCCTTCCGACACCTGTCAGTCTGTCTATGGACCAGCCTGCCCGCTCACCTGGGGGCGCTCATCTGCTACCAGCCTGCTAGCCTACCTGGAGGCTCCGCAGTCACTTGCCGTGATCACCTGCCTGTCCAGAGACTCTTGCCCGCTCACCTGGGAGCGCTCACCTGCTACCTGTCTGCTAGCCTACCTGGAGGCTCTGCTGTCACTTGCCATGACCACCTGCCCGTCCAGAGACTCTTGCCCGCTCACCTGGGAGCGCTCACCTGCTACCTGCCTGCTAGCCTACCTGGAGGCTCTGCCGTCACTTGCCGTGACCACCTGCCCGTCCAGAGACTCTTGCCCGCTCACCTGGGAGCGCTCACCTGCTACCTGCCTGCTAGCCGACCTGGAGGCTCTGCCGTCACTTGCCGTGACCACCTGCCTGTCCAAAAACTCTCGCCTGCTCACCTGGGAGCGCTCACCAGCCACCTGCCTGCTGTCCTTTTACCCAGAGACTGTCCCTGTCACTTGCCGTGAGTACCCGTCCTTCTACTCAGAGACTGTCCCTGTCACTCGCCGTGACTACCTGCCCTTCTACCCAGAGACTGTCCCTGTCACTTGCCGTGACTACCTGCCCTTCTACCCAGAGACTGTCCCTGTCACTTGCCGTGACTACCTGCCCGTCTTCCCTGGGAGCCACCCGCTTCCTTACAAGGACCGCCCCCTTGTATAGTTGCTCAGAGGTTCCGCCTCCCAGACCCATTACAGTTTGCTCGGGCCATGGAACCCGGTGGCAACCAAGCTCCCTCGCTCTCGGACCTATGTCATGAACTGTCCCGTCAGAGGTCCCAACAGGAGTCCATCCTGAGTCATCTGCGGAATGTCAACTCTCGCCTGGACACTCTGACTGCTCCACCAGCAACCACCGCTAGTGTCATGACTCGCAGCCTGGCAGCGCCGCTGCCCACCAATACCATGGCATCCTGCCCCGGACCCCGGCTTTCTGCACCTCCTCGCTTCGGAGGCGACCCCGCTCAAGCTCGGGGCTTCATAAACCAGTGCACCCTGCACTTTGAACTCCTGTCCCACCAGTTTATCTCCGTACGGGCCAAAGTAGCCTTCATCATGTCCCATCTCACGGGGGAGGCACTGGCTTGGCTAAATCCTCTATGGGAGAGAGGAGACCCCCTGGTGTCCAACCTGCCAGCCTTTCTCACGGCTTTACGGAAAGTCTTCGACGAACCCGGACGGAAGACCTCATCCGCATCATCTCTGCTACGCCTCCATCAAGGAAATCTCACAGCTGGCCTGGGATAACGATGCCCTGGTGTCTGTCTTTTGGGAGGGTCTGTCCGGCCGTATTAAAGATGAACTCGCCGGTCGGGACATACCTACCACTCTCGACGACTTAATAACTCTTGCCACCCGGATTGACATCCAGTTAGAGGAACGCGCCAAAGAGGTCACCCGTGAGAGGAGGTTTCCACGTCTAGCCCCTACCTTTCAGAAACCTGTCACTTCTCCCGCTACTCCCCAGGCGCACTCACCCGAGCCTATGCAGGTCGACCAGACCAAGATGGTCAAAACCCGTCAAGAGTTACGCCGTGCCGAGGGGAGCTGCTTCTACTGTGGCAGTAAGGAGCAACGGATCCGTTCCTGCCCGGAGAGGTCGGGAAACGCCTGTGTCTAGGATCGCTCAGAGAAGTCGTCCTAGACAAGAGTAAACCCTCTCCATCTCTGTTGCTGTCGGTCTCTATCATCTGCGGGGAGAACCGTTATTTTGAACTAGCCCAACTTGACTCTGGAGCTGCCGGAAATCTCATTTCTCAGTCTCTGGTAGAGAAATACCGCATTCCCACCAAACCTCTAGCTGTACCCTTATCTGTCGCTGCCGTGGATGGGAGCCTCTTACCACATCCCATCCAACTCATCACCGAATCCATAACCCTGCAGGTGGGAATGCTGCACTCTGAGAGCATCTTCTTTCATGTTCTGCCTGGAGTCTCTCACGCCCTCTTACTAGGCCTACCTTGGCTTCAGAGACATGCACCCGTGCTTGATTGGCAGACCGGAGAAGTCCTTCGCTGGGGACAGGACTGCCATAAGACTTGTTTAGTTCCCGTCCATCCTGTCCGTCCTTCTCCTACTCCAGCCAATCTACCTGGTCTTCCGGCTCCTTATTGGTCGTATGCGGACGTCTTTAATAAAAAGGAGGCAGAGACATTACCCCCTCATAGACCATACGACTGCCCAATCGACCTGATGCCCGGCGCTACTCCTCCCCATGGGCGCATTTACCCTTTGTCCGCTGCTGAGACCCGATCCATGTCAGAATATAATGAGGAGAATCTGGCCCGGGGGTTCATCCGGAAATCTACTTCCCCGGCGGGAGCAGGCTTCTTCTTCGTCAAAAAGAAGGACGGCTCACTCCGTCCCTGTATAGACTATAGAGGCCTTAACCAGATCACGGTGAAGAATAAATACCCCCTTCCGCTCATTCCGGAATTATTTGACCGTCTGAGGGGGGCTAGAATCTTCACCAAGCTGGACCTCCGTGGGGCGTATAACCTGGTCCGTATCCGTCAGGGGGATGAATGGAAGACGGCATTCAACACCCAGGACGGCCACTATGAATACCTGGTAATGCCCTTCGGTCTCTGTAACGCTCCTGCCGTCTTTCAAGAGTTGGTCAATGACATCTTCCGGGACCTTCTCTACTCCTGCGTAGTGGTGTACCTGGATGACATCTTGGTCTTCTCTCCGGATCTCCCCACACACCGGAGGGATGTTCGTCAGGTTCTGCTCAGGGTCAGGCAGAACCACCTCTACGCTAAATATGAGAAGTGCCTCTTTGAGCAGACCTCGCTTCCGTTTTTGGGCTACATAATTTCTCAGACCGGCCTTCGAATGGATCCTGAGAAACTGTCTGCCATCGAGAAGTGGCCTCGACCAGAGGGGTTGAAGGCTATTCAGCGGTTCCTGGGCTTCGCCAACTACTACCGCCTCTTCATACCGCACTTCTCTTCCCGGACTGCCCCTATCTCTGCGCTCACCCGTAAGGGCACTAATCCCAGAGAATGGTCGCCCGAAGCAGAGGAAGCCTTTCTTTCCTTAAAACAGGCTTTCTCTTCCGCCCCGGTGCTGCATCGCCCGGACGGCAACAAACAATTCTTCCTGGAAGTTGACGCCTCCTCCTCTGGAGCAGGAGCGGTACTTACCCAAAAATCGTCTTCCGGGAGAATGGTAACATGCGGCTTCTTCTCCAAACTCTTCTCCTCTTCCGAGCGCAACTATTCTATAGGAGACCGAGAGTTATTGGCCATTAAGCTGGCATTGGAGGAGTGGCGTTACCTGCTCGAGGGGGCTCTTCACCCGGTAATAATTTACACGGACCACAAGAACTTGGCTTACCTCCAGAGTGCCCAGAGACTTAACCCGCGCCAAGCCCGGTGGTCCTTGTTTTTTGCTCGCTTTGATTTTGTTCTTCATTTTCGCCCGGCTGACAAAAACATCAAAGCTGATGCCTTGTCCCGATCCTTCCTGGTGTCTGATCTTGAGGAGGAACCTAAACACATCATCGATCCCGCCAGAGTAATGCAGGTGGCCCCCGTGAGTCTAAATCGTCTCCCTCCCGGTAAGACGTTCGTAACGGTACCTGATCGGGAGAAGATCCTACACTGGGGTCACTCGTCTAAGCTTGCTGGCCACGCCGGTCAGAAAAAGACCCTCCAGCTTATCACCCGGCACTACTGGTGGCCTACCCTGCACAAGGACGTAATAGACTTTGTTTCTGCCTGTGTGTCCTGCGCCCGCAACAATGTTCCGAGACACCTGCCAGCCGGTCGCCTCCTTCCTCTTCCAGTACCTGCTGCCCCCTGGCAGAATATAGCTATGGACTTCATAACAGATCTCCCTGTCTCTGCCGGTTGTACGGTCATTTGGGTGGTCGCTGACCGCTTTTCCAAAATGGCTCATTTCATTCCCCTGCCAGGCCTCCCGTCTGCACCCGAGCTGGCTAAAGACTTTATCCGCCACATCTTCCGTCTCCATGGCCTGCCCCTCCACATCGTGTCGGATCGTGGGGTCCAGTTCACCTCACGCTTCTGGAGAGCCACATGCAAGCTGCTAGACGTCAGCCTGGACTTCTCCTCCGCATACCACCCACAGTCCAATGGTCAAGTGGAGCGGATCAATCAGATCCTGACCAGTTACCTCCGGCACTTCGTTAATGCCCACCATTCAGACTGGGTGGATCTCCTGCCATGGGCCGAATTCTCTTACAATAATCACGAGAGCGAATCTTCCTCCAAATCCCCGTTTTTAGTAGTCTTCGGTCAGCATCCTCGGATCCCATTTCCCGTCGCCACCTCGGTGGACAATCCGGCTGCGGAATCTCTCGTTAGCAAATTTTCCTCCATTTGGGAGAGTACCCGATCCGCACTCCTTCAGTCGTCCGAGCGGATGAAAAAACACGCTGACAAAAAACGCCTGGATCCTCCACAATTCCGTCCTGGAGATAAAGTCTGGCTCTCGTCCAAGTATGTCCGGCTCAAGATTCCTTCCTACAAGTTAGGGCCTCGGTTCATCGGCCCACTGGAAGTTATCAAACAAATCAACCCAGTGGCCTATAAATTGAAACTCCCGGCCAACTTGCAGATCCCTAACTCCTTCCATGTATCTCTCCTCAAACCCGTGGTACTTAACTCTTTTTCCAAGTCTACAGGTACGCCTCCTGCTCCGGTTTCCGCTGAAAACGAGTTTGAGGTAGAGAACATTCTGGCCACCAAAAAGGTAAGAGGAAAAAACTTTTTTCTGGTAGATTGGAAGGGGTTTGGTCCTGAGGAGAGAACTTGGGAGCCCCGGGAGAACATCCATGCCCCTCTCATCCTTGATAAATTTCTGTCTGGCCTAAAAAAGGGGGGGCTTAAAGGGGGGGGGTACTGTAGCGTCCGCGTCCCTGCCTCCTGCTAGGCAGGGACGCTGTTCCCCTCACCTCTCCACTCCGTGCCTGGCGTCCTCCTCCCGCTCTGCTGGCAGCGCGCGCTGCTTCCCGGCCACTGTGCTTAGGGCGCGCGCGCTCCCCCTCTCTTAAAGGGGCCACGCGCGCCGTCCTAAGGAGTCCCCGGCCAATGGCCGGAGGACCTCACCATATATAAGGCACCTCCTCCAAAATGGAGGTGCCCGAGCAATGTTGTTGCAAAGCCTTCACTCTGCTTCAGCCCTCAGGTCCCGTTACCAGTTATCTGCCAGTCACCTGCCAGATTCCTGCCTGTTACCTGCCAGTCACCTGCCAGATTCCTGCTTGATACCTGCCTGATATCCGTTTACCTGCTTGCAAGCCTGCGGTCCGACGGTCTGCCTTCCGACACCTGTCAGTCTGTCTATGGACCAGCCTGCCCGCTCACCTTGGAGCGCTCATCTGCTACCTGCCTGCTAGCCTACCTGGAGGCTCCGCTGTCACTTGCCGTGACCACCTGCCTGTCCAGAGACTCTTGCCTGCTCACCTGGGAGCGCTCACCTGCTACCTGTCTGCTAGCCTACCTGGAGGCTCTGCCGTCACTTGCTGTGACCACCTGCCCGTCCAGAGACTCTTGCCCGCTCACCTGGGAGCGCTCACCTGCTACCTGCCTGCTAGCCTACCTGGAGGCTCTGCCGTCACTTGCCGTGACCACCTGCCTGTCTAGAGACTCTTGCCTGCTCACCTGGGAGCGCTCACCTGCTACCTGTCTGCTAGCCTACCTGGAGGCTCTGCCGTCACTTGCCGTGACCACCTGCCCGTCCAGAGACTCTTGCCCGCTCACCTGGGAGCGCTCACCTGCTACCTGTCTGCTAGCCTACCTGGAGGCTCTGCCGTCACTTGCCGTGACCACCTGCCTGTCCAGAGACTCTTGCCCGCTCACCTGGGAGCACTCACTTGCTACCTGCCTGCTAGCCTACCTGGAGGCTCTGCCGTCACTTGCCGTGACCACCTGCCTGTCCAAAAACTCTCGCCCGCTCACCTGGGAGCGCTCACCAGCCACCTGCCTGCTGTCCTTCTACCCAGAGACTGTCCCTGTCACTTGCCGTGAGTACCCGTCCTTCTACTCAGAGACTGTCCCTGTCACTTGCCGTGACTACCTGCCCTTCTACCCAGAGACTGTCCCTGTCACTTGCCGTGACTACCTGCCCTTCTACCCAGAGACTGTCCCTGTCACTTGCCATGACTACCTGCCCGTCTTCCCTGGGAGCCACCCGCTTCCTTACAAGGACCGCCCCCTTGTATAGTTGCTCAGAGGTTCCGCCTCCCAGACCCGTTACAGTTGTATCTGGTGATGTAGTCGTCTACTGACGGTGGTTCTGGTGATGTAGTCGTCCACTGATGGCGGTTCTGGATATGTAGTCTACTGACGGTGCTTCTGGTGATGTAGTCATCTACTGGCGGTGGTTCTGGTGATGTAGTCATCTACTAGCGGTGGTTCTGGTGAAGTAGTCATGTACTGACGGTGGTCCTGGTGATGAATCAATGTAGGTATTAATGTAGGTGTTGTAATTGGCTCAGTGAGCGCTCCTGTATATGGGACTGTCGGCTGAAAGGCTGTCTGCTGAACGATCGGCTGAAACATAGTTCACCGATAGTCATCTAATGTGTATGGCTGGACTTATGTGCACACAATGCCTTTTAGATGTCTGCAAACTCTGCAAGTTTTTCAGGCAGAAGACAGTTCAGGACACACCAGCATCTTTTTCCCTCTGAAGCGACTTTTCTTTTTGTTTATTTTCAGTCATCTTTTCTGACATCTTTTGTCCACGTTTTTTTTTTATTTTTTATTTAAATTGTATTAAATAAAGTAGGTTACTTCTTTTAATAGCTTTGCGTCTTTGGAAACCTGAAGCGGTTAAAAGAAGCTCAAAAGACTTATTAAAAAACCATATCCGCTGCAAGTTGTTTTTACATTGCATATGTTCATTCTGTTTAGCATTTATTTAGTGCTTTTTCAGGTGGGTTCCAGAGCGGATCTGCCTGAAATAGACATCAGGTGCATATACACTTAGGGCTCGTGCACACGACCATAAAAATCGGACGAGTGCTGTTTGTCGTTTTGACAGATAGCACTCCTCCCTATGTTATTCTGTGGGGCAGTTTACATGTCTGATTTTTTTCCTTGGACAGAATTGGTCCAAGGAAATAAATCACAGCAAGCATGATTCTCAGATCGCACTCAGCCATTTATGTCTTTAGTTCAGTGGAAAAAATCGGATTTTCACAGAGTTACAGAATGGAGAAGATAGAGAATTCTTTTTTGATTCTCCATGTCCGAGAAAATCCTAGCCTTAGGTCTCATTCACACGTCATTATTTGGTCAGTATTTTGCATCAGTGTTTGTATGACAAAGCCAGTAGAACTTACAGAGAAAAACTATAAATGAAATACTTACTCCTGTTCTGTTTTGGAGACACTCCTGGTTTTGGCATACAAATACTGATCAAAAAATACTGACATGTGAATGAGGCCATAGGGCTTTTTCACACATCAGTATCTCCAATACGTGTGGTGACAGTTTCCACATATACTGGAGACACTGACACACGCAGACCCATTCAAATCTATGGGTCTGCGCACATGTCATCATGTTTCCATGGACCGTGTGTCTGTGGAAACACACTGACATGTCCATTTTTTTGTGGATGCACAGTGCGCAAAAGTGTCTCACGTTGAACACACACGGATGAAATCCGTGTGACACGTATCGGCACCTGGGAATCAGTGCTACAGTTAGCTCTGCTACCAAGCGCTGGGTGCTGAATGCTGCATTTCATCATGGTTCCCTGCCGGCGCTGCGATCAGCACCAGCAGGGACAATGATGAGAGTAGTAGTAGTCAGCTCCCGCAGTGTCCACCTGTAAAAATAAGAATAAAATAATAAAATCCTTAATAATGAGCCGCTCTGGAGCTGCGCTCAGTGAGTGACAGGACACTACTCCTGAGCTCAGCTCCAGGGCTCGCTCTGCTGGAGCGGCTCATTCTCCCCGACTCCTCTGCTGATCGGTCACATAGATTACAGCGGGAGACACTTAGGAGAGGTGAGTATATGGATTTTAATATTTTATTCTTATTTTTACACAGAGATACTGCGGGAGCAGACACTACTACCCTCATCATGTTCCCCTGCTGGTTCAGATCCCAGCGCCGGCAGGAACCATGATGAGGGCAGCGTTCAGCATCTGGCGCTTCGGTATAGCGCTAACTGTAGCGCTGATTCCCAGGCGCCAGTCCGTGTGATCCTGATGCGGCACACGTTTGCCACACGTGTGACACATACGAACACAAAGGACACGGATATCTCCGGTACCGGTTATTCCGGTACCGGAAATATACGGATGTCTGAAACCTGCCTTAGTCTGACTTATCAGAAGGGCATGACTACTGAAAGTGCCTAGGGCAGCATGAACTCCAAATACGGCCCAGGTCATGACCGAAAACCCACAAACATGTCTAGTCCGGGCAGTGGATAACATGGCTTTGGGATGTGTCTCCTCGTACAGCAATATAGGCATGCGCCTTTACAAGTTGAGATGTTTTAATTGACCACAGATTGGCACCGACATCTCGATTGATCGATCTGAGTATAAAAGTTGTTTACTGCTGGTTTTATGCCATTGATGGAGGCTTTGGCCGAAACACGTCATGCTTGACGTCATTCCAGCTAGAGATATTCATGGGTGAGTACTCATCTTGATTCTTATCCATTGCAATTATATTAAAGAAGTTGTCCACTACTTGGATAACTTCTTCTCATCCCTCATGCTTAGCCGCAATAAAATAAAAAAGCTTATACTCACCTCCCATGCTGGCGCTGTTCCCGCGGTGTCGACACTCAGTCTCCCCAGGGTTCCCGTGCTGTTGTTGTGACACGTGACGCTGGCGCACAATCAGCGCTGGTGTCACTGTCTCCGTCTCCTGTCAAATTGAACATGAAGAGGAAGTCAGAGAGCAGCCGCAGCCTGGACATCCTCTTCATGTTCGATTTGTCCGAAAGAGGGGACAGTGACACCAGCGCTGATTGGGCACCGACGTCACGTGTCACAACAACAGCACGAAAGCCCCAGGGAAAGCGAGGGCCAACACCGGAGGAACGGTGCCAGCACAGGAGGTGAGTATAGGTTTTTTTATTTTATCGGGGCCAAACATTTAGTTCAAGAAGGGTTCGTCCTAGTAGTGGATAACCCCTTTAATGTTGTGTTCATCCATTTATTGGATCATCATTGTGAATACTCTATTGCCATTTAACTGTGTCTTACATGCATCTCTGACAGCATCTTGACCTAATCTTCTATCTAGTGTCTCCTGCTGTGGATGTCACTCCTATCTTCAGTGTGATTCATTTCCTTACACCTGATCTTTACACATTTATTTATTAACTAGATGGTGGCCCGATTCTAACGCATCGGGTATCCTAGAATATGTATGCAGCCGACCGGGCGCAATCAGCAGAGCGATATTTAAATTTGGCGCCAAAAGCGCTGATTGGTCGAGGCCGGCAACCGCGACCAATCAGCAAAGCGGTGTTTAAATTTGGCGGCAATATCGGTGATTGGTCGCGGGCGGCGGCCGCGACCAATCGGCGAACCGTGTTAGTGAGGACTGGAGAGCGTGTTTAAATTTGGCGCCAAAATCGATAATTAGTCGCGAATTTGGCGGCAATATCGGTGATTGGTCGCGGCCGGCAGGCGCGACCAATCAGCGTCGTATTAGTGAGGACCGGGGAGCGGCGCTGCTTGTGCTGGTACTTCCGCTGCGAGCAGCTGGGAGATGAGCGGCTGCTCGCAGCAGAAGCATCCCAACCGGCGGCGCCGCTCCCCGGTCCTCCGTTCACACTTGCTGTCGGGAGATCAGCGGGCCAAGCCGCTGATCTCCTGACGTTAGCCGCATGGAGGTCAGCGGCGCCGCCGGTCGGGGTAGTTCTGCTGCTAGCGCCGCTCATCTCCCGGCTGCATCGCCGCTGACCTCTGTGCGGCAGATGAGCCGCTAACGGCCGCCATCTTTTTTCTGAAATCCCGCGTCGCTGATTGGCCGCGGCCGGACCAATGAGCGACGCGGGATTTCCTGGACAGACAGCGGCCGGACCAATGAGCGACGCAGGATTTCCTGGACAGACAGACAGAGGGGATAAGACAATTATATATATAGATAGAACCAAATCTATGCGATCTGTTTATTTGGCTGTTTGCCTCTTATTATAGGTTATTGGAAGTGTCAGAGTTCAGCTGATTGCTGTCTCCCGTCACCACCCGCATTAGCTGGGCTGATCGTGAATGTATTCACATCAAAGCATCTTCTGAGAAGTCCGTGCTTAATGGGGTTTTCCCACGAACGAAGGTTGATTTTAATCAACAGATCTTGGAATGATAATAACTTCCACAATTGGATGTGTTTAAATAAAATGTTCCTGTGCTGAGACACAGTCAGACACAGCCATTACACAGTACACAGCAGGGGCACATTTATAAGATTATCTCAGCACAGGAACATTTTATTTAAATACATTCAGTTATGGAACTTTTTATCAATCCAAGATCTATTGATTAAAATCAACTTTTGTTCATGGGAAAACCCCTTTAATTCCAGCCGCCCTCCCATGACTGACCACAGGCAACATGCAGTTGCCAGGACAGATGCATTTTGGACCTACAATGGACTTCCAGAACATTATTCACTGTTTTGCTGAAGTGATTACATGTTTTGCTGGTCATATGATATCATAGAAATAAATACCCTAATATATCAGTCAGTGTAACTCCAACCCAGTAGCGTAGCTACCGGGGGAGCAGAGCGGGCGGTAGCCCCGGGCCCCGCGCTCTGAGGGGGCCCACCCGAAGGTACGCTAGTGTAATTGTATTGGCGTGCTGCACACGCCAATACAGCTACACTGTGGGGCAGAACAGAGAGACTCGATGTCCCTGCACTGCACGGCGGCCGCTACAGGGCCCTTGAGCAGGAGGTCAGGGGGCCCCCGGTGCCAGCATCGGGACCCGTTGCCCGTCACCACAAGTTCAGTGATGAGCGAGGGAGCGCGACGCTTCCTCTCCCATCAGTCCTCCTCTGCGTCTGACGTCAATGACGCAGACACTGACGTCATCACTTGGCGCCTGGCCCTATGTTCTGAAGATGTGCGGGCGCTCAGAGCAGCGGGGGCACGAGCAGGAGAGGTGAGTATTGTGTTTAATTCTTTTTTTCCTATGGGGCTGTGCATTACACTACAGACTGCCTATGGGGCTGTGCATTACACTACAGACTGCCTATGGGGCTATGCATTACACTACAGACTGCCTATGGGGCTGTGCATTACACTACAGACTCTGCCTATGGGGCTGTGCATTACACTACAGACTCAGCCTATGGGGCTGTGCATTACACTACAGACTCAGCCTATGGGGCTGTGCATTACACTACAGACCGCCTATGGGGCTGTGCATTACACTACAGACCGCCTTTGGGGCTGTGCATTACACTACAGACCGCCTATGGGGCTGTGCATTACACTACAGACTTTGCCTATGGGGCTGTGCATTCCACTACAAACTGCCTATGGGGCTGTGCATTACACTACAGACTTTGCCTATGGGGCTGTGCATTCCACTACAAACTGCCTATTGGACTGTGCATTACACTACAGACTGCCTATGGGGCTATGCATTACACTACAGACTGCCTATGGGGCTGTGCATTACACTACAGACTGCCTATGGGGATGTGCATTACACTACAGACTCTGCCTATGGGGCTGTGCATTACACTACAGACTCTGCCCATGGGGCTGTGCATTACACTACAGACTGCCTATGGGGCTGTGCATTAGACTACAGACTCTGGCTATGGGGATGTGCATTACACTACAGACTGCCTATGGGGCTGTGCATTACACTACAGACTCTGCCTATGGGGCTGTGCATTACACTACAGACTCTGGCTATGGGGATGTGCATTACACTACAGACTGCCTATGGGGCTGTGCATTACACTACAGACTCTGCCTATGGGACTGTGCATTACACTACAGACTCTGCCTATGGGGCTGTGCATTACACTACAGACTGCCTATGGGGCTGTGCATTACACTACAGACTCTGCCTATGGGGCTGTGCATTACACTACAGACTCTGCCTATGGGGCTGTGCATTACACTACAGACTCTGCCTATGGGGCTGTGCATTACACTACAGACTGCCTATGGGGCTGTGCATTAGACTACAGACTCTGGCTATGGGGCTGTGCATTACACTACAGACTCTGCCCATGGGGCTGTGCATTACACTACAGACTGCCTATGGGGCTGTGCATTAGACTACAGACTCTGGCTATGGGGATGTGCATTACACTACAGACTGCCTATTGGGCTGTGCATTACACTACAGACCGCCTATGGGGCTGTGCATTACACTACAGACTCTCCCTATGGGGCTGTGCATTACACTACAGACTGCCTATGGGGCTGTGCATTAGACTACAGACTCTGCCTATGGGGCTGTGCATTACACTACAGACTCTGGCTATGGGGATGTGCATTACACTACAGACTGCCTATGGGGCTGTGCATTACACTACAGACTCTGCCTATGGGACTGTGCATTACACTACAGACTGCCTATTGGGCTGTGCATTACACTACAGACCGCCTATGGGGCTGTGCATTACACTACAGACTCTCCCTATGGGGCTGTGCATTACACTACAGACTCTGCCTATGGGGCTGTGCATTAGACTACAGACTCCGCCTATGGGGCTGTGCATTACACTACAGACTCAGCCTATGGGGCTGTGCATTACACTACAGACTCAGCCTATGGGGCTGTGCATTACACTACAGACTCAGCCTATGGGGAGTGAATTAAACTACAGACTCTGCCTATGGGGAGTGCATTATACTACAGACTCTGCCTATGGGGAGTGCATTACACTACAGACTTTGTGTATGGGGAGTGCATTATACTACAGACTCTGCCTATGGGGAGTACATTATACTACAGATTCTGCCTATAGGGGAGCATTACACTACAGACTCTGCCTATGGGGGTGCATTATACTACAGGCACTGCCTATGGGGGAGCAGTATACTGCAGACTCTGCCTATGGGGGAGCAGTATACTACAGACTCTGCCTATGGGGGTGTATTATAATACAGACTCTGCCTATGGGGGAGCATTATACTACAGACTCTGCCTATGGGGGTGCATGATACTACGGACTCTGCCTATAGGGGAGAATTATACTACAGACTCTGCCTATGGGGGGATTATACAGTACTACAGACTCTGCCTATGAGGAGTGCATTATACTACAGACTCTGCCTATAGGGGTGCATTATACTACAGACTCTGCCTATAGGAGTGCATTATACTACAGACTCCACCTATGGGGGTACATTATACTACAGACTCTGACCTATGGAGGAGCATTTTACTACAGACTCTTCCTATGGGAGTGCATTATACTACAGACTCTGCCTATGGGGGTGCATTATACTACAGACTCTGCCTATGGGGGTGCATTATACTACAGATTCTGCCTATAGGGGAGTATTATACTACAGACTCTGCCTATGGGGGAGCATTATACTACAGACTCTGCCTATGGGGGAGCATTATACTACAAACTCTGCCTATGGGGAGTGCATTATACTACAGACTCCGCCTATGGGGAGTGCATTATACTACAGACTCTGCCCATGGGGCTGTGCATTACACTACAGACTCTGCCTATGGGGCTGTGCATTACACTACAGACTCTGCCTATGGGGAGTGCATTATATTACAGACTCTGCCTATGGGGAGTGCATTACACTACAGACTTTGTGTATGGGGAGTGCATTATACTACAGACGCTGCCTATGGGGAGTACATTATACTACAGATTCTGCCTATAGGGGAGCATTACACTACAACTCTGCCTATGGGGCTGTGCATTACACTACAGACTGCCTATTGGGCTGTGCATTACACTACAGACCGCCTATGGGGCTGTGCATTACACTACAGACTCTCCCTATGGGGCTGTGCATTACACTACAGACTCTGCCTATGGGGCTGTGCATTAGACTACAGACTCCGCCTATGGGGCTGTGCATTACACTACAGACTCAGCCTATGGGGCTGTGCATTACACTACAGACTCAGCCTATGGGGAGTGAATTATACTACAGACTCTGCCTATGGGGAGTGCATTATACTACGGACTCTGCCTATGGGGAGTGCATTATACTACAGACTCTGCCTATGGGGAGTACATTATACTACAGATTCTGCCTATAGGGGAGCATTACACTACAGACTCTGCCTATGGGGGTGCATTATACTACAGACACTGCCTATGGGGGAGCAGTATACTACAGACTCTGCCTATGGGGGAGCATTATACTACAGACTCTGCCTATAGGGGTGTATTATAATACAGACTCTGCCTATGGGGGTGCATTATACTACAGATTCTGCCTATAGGGGAGCATTATACTACAGACTCTGCCTATGGGGGGGGGCATTATAATACAGACTCTGCCTATGGGGGAGCATTATACTACAGACTCTGCCTATGGGGAAGCCTTATACTACAGACTCTGCCTATGGGGAGTGCATTATACTACAGACTCCGCCTATGGGGAGTGCATTATACTACAGACTCTGCCTATGGGGCTGTGCATTACACTACAGACTCTGCCTATGGGGAGTGCATTATATTACAGACTTTGCCTATGGGGAGTGCATTATACTACAGACTCTGCCTATGGGGAGTGCATTACACTACAGACTTTGTGTATGAGGAGTGCATTATACTACAGACACTGCCTATGGGGAATACATTATACTACAGATTCTGCCTATAGGGGAGCATTACACTACAACTCTGCCTATGGGGGTGCATTATACTACAGACACTGCCTATGGGGGAGCATTATACTACAGACTCTGCCTATGGGGGAGCATTATACTACAGACTCTGCCTATGGGGGTGTATTATAATACAGACTCTGCCTATGGGAGAGTATTATACTACAGACTCTGCCTATGGGGGTGCATGATACTATGGACTCTGCCTATAGGGGAGAATTATACTACAGACTCTGCCTATGGGGGGATTATACAGTACTACGGACTCTGCCTATGAGGAGTGCATTATACTACAGACTCTGCCTATAGGGGTGCATTATACTACAGACTCCGCCTATGGGGGTGCATTATACTACAGACTCTGACCTATGGAGGAGCATTTTACTACAGACTCTTCCTATGGGGGTACATTATACTACAGACTCTGCCTATGGGGGTGCATTATACTACAGACTCTGCCTATGGGGGTTCATTATACTACAGACTCTGCCTATAGGGGAGCATTATACTACAGACTCTGCCTATGGGGGTGCATTATAATACAGACTCTGCCTATGGGGGAGCATTATACTACAGACTCTGTCTATGGGGGAGCATTATACTACAGACTCTGCCTATGGGGGTGCATTATACTACAAACTCTGCCTATGGGAAGTGCATTATACTATACTGAGAACTATCTGGTGCATTATATTATATGTAGGCTATTTATACAGTGTGGGGATTACAGTTAGGGTCATACAGTGTGTGAGATATTGTGGGGTCCTTGTATAGTGTGGGGGCCATCATACAGTGTTGGAGATATCAGTCTGGAGGCTACTAATGGGTCAGTATACTGTGTGGGGGGTACTATACAGTAGGGTTCCCCAACTCCAGTCCTCAAGGCCCACCAACAGATCATGTTTTCAGGATTTCCTTAGTATTGCACAGGTGATGGAATTATTGCCTGTGCAGGTTATGCAATTATGACCTGAGCAATACTAAGGAAATCCTGAAAACATGGCCTGTTGGTGGGCCTTGAGGACTGGAGTTGGGGAACCCTGCTATACACTGAAGGTGAATTATACTGTGTATAAAAGAGCATCATACTGTGTAGAGGGGAGCTGCACATGGGGGGAGACTCAGCACATTATTAAATGTTAAGTGGGCACTTATCGTTATAGGGGAACTCAGGTTATTGTGACTGTCAAATGGGCAAACAAAGGGCATTATTACTTTCTAGGGGGCAAAATGTGGGCACTGCTTTCTAGGACACTTACATACAGCATTACTATATTCTAGAGGTTTGTTTTACCATCTAGAGAGCACACAGCAGGTGCAGTAATAGGGACACATACAGCAACAGAGGCTCAGTATTGGATTATCAGCAGGATGAGGGGTTTGTGCAGGTTGGGAATAGATGGGCATGGCGCCTGAAATGTAAGGAGTCAAATGTGTCTTTGTTGTGATCTCTGCAGACCTGAGACTCTTGAGTCCTGGATGGAGACGTTGTCGTGTTGGTCTGGGCCAGATGGAAAAGACGGGAAAAGTGAGCAATTTAATCAGAAAGAACGTCAGCTGTAAGTCACTATATATAACTATGCTGTGATCTCTTATATGTTCTGCAGGACTGGCATCTATCAATATATGTCACCATATGGCGGTAATATCAGTGCTGGTCTTTGTATAGAGATTATTTTCAGTAACAGCGCAGTCATCTGCTGAGGTTCTCCTACATCCACTATCTGGGTGCGCCATTATAGTTGTAATCAGGGTTACCAGGTTAGGGGCCCACTCAGAAGTTTCGCTTACGCCTCTGCTCCAACCGTAATGTAGATCAGTTTATTAAAATTAACTCTGAACAGTGTAGAAAAAATATTTCCACATAAAACTCATTTAAATTTTAAGAACTTTAACAACTAATGTCGAATGTCCTGGATTCAGTGGGACAGTCATGGTGTCACCTCCTATCATGCCTCCGGGACTGCAATACAGTACTGCATGCAATATGTGGTCAAAGGATAATTTTACAAACGACAGCCAGCAGAGGGCAGCATAACACACTGCAGAAGGGAAGCAATGGTCACACTGTAAATACATTCTATTTCTAGGATTTCACTGGGGAATTGCATAGTCTGAGCTGAAGTATTATTCTTTCCTGTAAAAAGTGGCAGCATGAATACATTACAACTTCTGCTTGACTTCAAAGGATTGCTACAGTGGTGGCCAAAAGTATTGACACCCCTGCAATTCTGTCAGATAATACTCCGTTTCTTCCTGAAAATGATTGCAATCACAAATTCTTTGGTATTATTATCTTCATTTAATTTGTCTTCAATGAAAAAACACAAAAAGAATTGTCCTAAAGCCAAATTGGATACACACATTGAGCATGGAGAAAAGAAAGACCGAAGAACAGTCTGAGGACTTGAGAAACCAAATTGTGAGGAAGCATGAGCAATCTCAAGGCTACAAGTCCATCTCCAAAGACCTGAATGTTCCTGTGTCTTCCGTGCGCAGTGTCATCAAGAAGTTTAAAGCCCATGGCACTGTGGCTAACCTCCCTAGATGTGGACGGAAAAGAAAAATTGACGAGAGATTTCAACGCAAGATTGTGCGGATGGTGGATAAAGAACCTCGACTAACATCCAAACAAGTTCAAGCTGCCCTGCAGTCCAAGGGTACAACAGTGTCAACCCGTACTATGCATCGGCGTCTGAATGAAAAGGGACTGTATGGTAGGATACCCAGGAAGACCCCACTTCTTACCCTGAGACATAAAAAAGCCAGGCTGGAGTTTGCCAAAACTTACCTGAGAAAGCCTAAAACGTTTTGGAAGAATGTTCTCTGGTCAGATGAGACAAAAGTAGAGCTTTTTGGGAAAAAGCATCAACATAGAGTGTACAGGAAAAAAAAAGAGGCATTCAAAGAGAAGAACACGGTCCCTACAGTCAAACATGGCGGAGGTTCCCTGATGTTTTGGGTTTGCTTTGCTGCCTCTTTCACTGGACTGCTTGACCGTGTGCATGGCATTATGAAGTCTGAAGACTACCAACAAATTTTGCAGAATAATGTAGGGCCCAGTGTGAGAAAGCTGGGTCTCCCTCAGAGGTCATGGGTCTTCCAGCAGGACAATGACCCAAAACACACTTCCAAAAGCACTATAAAATGGTTTGAGAGAAAGCACTGGAGACTTCTAAGGTGGCCAGCAATGAGTTCAGACCTGAATCCCATAGAACACCTGTGGAGAGATCTCAAAATGGCAGTTTGGAGAAGGCACCCTTCAAATATCAGGGACCTGGAGCAGTTTGCCAAAGAAGAATGGTCTACAATTCCAGCAGAGCATTGTAAGTAACTCATTGATGGTTACAGGAAGCGGTTGTTCGCAGTTATTTTGGCTAAAGGTTGTGCAACCAAGTATTAGGCTGAGGGTGCCAATACTTTTGTCTGGCCCATTTTTGGAGTTTTGTGTGAAATGATCAATGATTTGATTTTTGCTTCATTCTCTTCTGTGTTTTTTCCTTGCAAGCAAATTAAATGAAGATAATAATACCAAAGTATTTGTGATTGCAATCATTTTCAGGAAGAAACTGACTATTATCTGACAGAATGGCAGGGGTGCCAATACTTTTGGCCACCACTGTAGCTATAAAAAGATACCTGCTGTCCCTGAGAGGGAGGGCTTGCCACTGACATAACTAGAAATTTTTTGTACCCATAGTAAATGTATGAAAGTCCCCTCCTATGTCTTGTAAAGTCATATATATCTACTTAAAGGAAATCTGTCACAAGATTTTTGCTACCTCACCTAAGAGCAGCATAATGTAGGAAAGGAGACCGTGGTTTCAGCAATGTGTCACTTACGACCAAATACGATCAATACGACCAAATTGGCAGGTGGAAAAAGCCAGGGAGAAAAAGACCATATCCCCCGTGGCAGAGACTCTTCAACAACCGCAAAAAGAGATAATAACAGCACTACAGGCCCTGCTATAACTACCGGAATACTCCTTATATGTGATGCTATAATCTGACCACATTATAGTATTTGGTTAATTTGAACTGGATAGGCTAATTTCTAACCATCTGATAATTATTTCTTCGGCAGTCTCCTTATAAATGTATTCTGGTGCTGTTATTATCTCTTTTTGCGGTTGTTGCAGAGTCTCTGCCACGGGGGATATTGTCTTTTTCTCCCTGGCTTTTTCCACCTGCCAATTTGGTCGTATCTCTCACATTAGCCAACATTAATGTAATGTAATTTTTTTACCTTTTCTATATTCACAATTTAATAAATGCATATTTTCATTAAGAGCTTCTTCTCTGGCTACTCTTTTGGAGATTTGTGCTAATTATAAGCATAGCTGATATTTTGGCTACAATTCTCTTTCCTTTAGTCTAATACTTTGGTAAAGAGATAACTTTAATAGGTTTTGATCTTACTGTGATTGCAGGAACCTCAACGGGTTATATGGATTATAGGAAACGTGACAGAGCCTGGGTTAATCAACTCGGGGTGGTTTTTGGAGAGAGGCTGACTAGTGAGAAAGAGACCTGTGATATTAAGGACTTGAAACTGAAAATTTGGGAGTTACTTAAAAAACTAATTAAAATATGGTGGAATAAGGCTGCACTAGAAAATTACCTACAGAAAGATATTCTGCCGAGGGGATTACGTTTCCAACTCTTTCCCACTTTGGAAATTGATGATCCAACGTTTATTAATAAATGGGAAGATACACTCACAAAGTGCTCTAAAACGCTCTTAGAGCTTCTTATTGGCCTAGATAAAAAGGCCCTAGAACCTCTAGAAAAATAGATCGACTGCATTTGCGAAAAACTACATGCTGCATTAACATCAGACGAATGCAAAAACTTCGATCAAGCTCTTGAGGAAGACCTCAATAAATGGGAGAGTGAAATTCAAAATTTAAAAACAAAAAAATATACACGAGATTTGGGTGACTATCAATCTAACAACATATATTGGTGGAAACCGAAAAGCAAAATTAGATCTCGTACCCACTCTATCTCCAGTACCTCCAACATCTCAGAGGAAGAATGTGGCGGCCGAGCAGGGCGTTTTTTAGACAAGCGTCTTCCTCCAAATATAGAGGATATTTCCACCCCCTCTCACCTATATGCAAGAACTCCTTCTACAAAAACGAAAAGTTGTCCGTACAACTTCAGAGAGAAAAGAATCAAGAAATTTTGAAGGTAATTAATCTTTCCAATATTCCTCTATCTAAAGCACAATCTGAGGTGTTATCAAAGGGGCTCTCTTTTTCACCTGTGGAAAGGTATGATTATTTTACAGCAATCAAAGATCTGGAACTGTTTGCCAGGAAATTAATTTTTAAAAAACACTTTAATTCCGTACCAGCGATTCTTTCATTCTCAGTAGAGGCACAAGCCCTGAGAGATCTAGAATCGCTGGAAGCAGAACAAATAGTACCGATACCTTCTAACACTCCCATACATCTCCACCGTCGCTCCAATGCCTTCCCGCCTTTGTCCACAAATTGAAATTTTCGTCAAATTAGTACGGGAAGACCTCTCTAAATTGAATCGTATGAACAATTATGATAATCTGTCGCCACCCCTACGACGTGCGATACAAGAACTACGCAGGATGAAAAATATAGTCATTAAGAGAGCGGACAAGGGGGGGAATGTTGTCATCTGGCCGGTGGAGATGTATGAGGCAGAGGCATTCAAACAACTCCAGTGTAGTGATAAATATAGGAGGCTGGAAAATATTCCATTGAATGCCTTTCATAAAAAGAGCTCAAGGACCTGATCGACGATGGGATGGATTCAACTGTTATTACACCAAAAATGGGGGAGGCACTAATACCAGACTTCCCAGTAAACCCCACTTTTTATCTGCTGCCCAAGGTTCACAAGGACTCCCTCTGCCCACCGGGCTGACCCATAGTCTCGGGTATGGGGAGCCTTTGTGGACCTACAGTATTTGTAGCTTCGTAGATTTCTACTTACAACAATGTGTGGAGACACTTCCCTCGTTTATTAGGGATACCACTGACATGCTCAGAAGACTTGATGGTGTCATACTCGAGGCTGATATGTGGCTAGTCACATGCGACGTGGAGTCCCTATATACGTCCATATGGCACGACCAGGGGATACAAGCTGCGGAATTTTTCTTAAACATGACTAATCTAGATCCTGAGTTAATCGAGTTCATATTAAGATTACTAAGATTTATTTTTATTCACAATTACTTTGTGTTCAAGGACCGCAGCTTCCTACAGCTCCAGGCCACTACGATGGGGGCGGCTTGTGCGCCCTCATAGGCAAACTTATTCCTGGGGCTGTGGGAGAGGGATACGGTCCTGAACACTCCTGGACACGACGCAGTCATCCTCTGGTCTCGATATATCGATGACGTGCTTTTCATCTGGCAGGGCTCCACGTCGCAGTTGGAGAATTTTTTGGCCTGCCTAAATATTAGTGAATCTAAAATCAAACTAACATGGAAATATAGTCAAAAACAGATTGACTTCTTAGACCTACTTATGTCCAAAAATCAATACGGCATATTAGAGACGGATATTTTCCGTAAAGACACTTCGACCAATTCCCTGCTTCATTACACTTCATTCCACCCTCCAAAGCTAAAAAATTCTATACCCATAGGTCAATTTTTGAGGGCGCGTAGGATTTGTTCCAGTGAGGAGAAATTTAGGGATCAAGCAAAGGAACTAACTGTAAGATTCCGTAATAGAGGTTACAGACAACACGACATCAATAAAGGGCTGACTAGAGCTAGAAATAGCACCAGACAAACCCTTTTGAGTACATCACAAAGGCCATTTAACAAATCGAGGAATAGTCAATCGGATACGACCCCGAGATTTATCTCCACATTTAATGCCAATTGGCAAGCAATTGAGGACATTCTCTCCAAACACTGGTCAATCCTCTTGATTGATAGTGATTTACGCAGCAATTTGACAACTTATCCACTTATTACCTGGCGAAGATCACAAACATTAGGAGATTTGCTCTCCAACAGCCACTACATACCCCCAGGGAATCGTTTCATCTTCGGCAGCAGAGGTCCACCATGGGGCAGCTTCCCTTGCGGCAGATGTCCTGTCTGCAAATACATTCCAAAAACTTTAGATTTTCGGAATTCCAGAAATGACAAAATCTACAAAATCGTACACCATATATCATGTGATACCGAAGCAGTGGTTTACCACATCACCTGCCCCTGTGGATTGATCTATGTGGGGATGACAACTAGACCATTTAAAATCCGTATCCAAGAACATATTTGTGATATTAAAGATGCAACCACATGTCCTGACCCACATCTATTAAAAACCATCCACAAACATTACCTTGAAGTTCATCAAGGCAACCCCAGGGGCACGGTGGTTTGTGGTATTGATCATATTTTCCTCGGAATCAGAGGTGGTAATCTAAAACAAAAACTACTGCAGAAAGAAACACAATGGATAATGGTGTTAGACACACTAGCCCCCATGGGAATTAATGAAAATGTCAGTTTCAAGCCCTTCTTGGCTTAATGAGCCTGAGTGCTCATATTTTAACAGTGGGATCCGGTGTTATCCAGTGATTGTCGATCACTTTTTAACAGCTTATGTTTGCCTCGTTTTAGATTAATAATCCACATGACATTATCCAGCGTGGTCGATGATTGGAGCATATCAACCTATGACATCTAACATCGATACTGACATATGGACTCATCTTCTCCAGCCTTGGGGGTGTATTCTGGACAAGTGTATCTCCCCTATAAAGTCTATTGCTAAATATCAGAGTATTTATACATGTAATGATTGCTCTGCATATGTTGATTTGTTGTATATTTATGGACTGTACACATGCATTCACATATGTATTGTATATCTGCGATCTAAATGTATGTTTAGCCACGCCTCCTGACGAAGCCACAAAGGCGCGCTATCAGCTCTCTCCTGGCAGCAACCCGCACACCGCATACAACTTGTCACAAGGTAATATGTTACTGTTATACCTGTGAACAGCACTAGAGTCATACGGCTTCAGCTTGTGCATTAAACATGCACCATACATTGGTTTACATTGAATGCATGTTCAGAATAGCTCATTTTCTGGCTTTATGAATGGGGACTCAGTAGCAGATACTGGATCAGCAGATTATATATATGCCTCTTATTTGCAGGCCCTGCTATAACTACCAGAATACTCCTTATATGTGATGCTATAATCTGACCACATTATAGTATTTGGTTAATTTGAACTGGATAGGCTAATTTCTAACCATCTGATAATTATTTCTTCGGCAGTCTCCTTATAAATGTATTCTGGTGCTGTTATTATCTCTTTTTGCGGTTGTTGAAGAGTCTCTGCCACGGGGGATATGGTCTTTTTCTCCCTGGCTTTTTCCACCTGCCAATTTGGTCGTATCTCTCACATTAGCCAACATTAATGTAATGTCATTTTTTACCTTTTATATATTCACAATTTAATAAATGCATATTTTCATTAAGAGCTTCTTCTCTGGCTACTCTTTTGGAGATTTGTGCTAGTTATAAGCATAGCTGATATTTTGGCTACAATTCTCTTTCCTTTGGTCTAAGGACTGGAAGGAAGCCTGTCATAGAGATCATCTCCCTCATTACACCCTCCCCCCCCCTCCATCTCCATGCAGGATAAAGAATGCTGTGCATTATTGAGTCGTTGTGAGGGAAAAGCCTATGGTTGTGTATGCATTAAAACTGTGCTGTACTGTGCTACCGGATAATAGACTGTGCACTGCTGTGCTGCAAAGGAGACTGTACTGTTATTACTGGAGCCTGTTGCTCAAAGAGACATTTGCATTGCACTGGACATGCCTCATTAAATGTTACTGTTCTACCATTTATGAAGACTCTTGTCAGATGTGTCTGGTCAGAAACTGAATCTATCTTGTGCCTGAGAGAAGCTGCAGCCTATTGTCGCCGAGTAACGGTTCCCCCAGGATTCCAACTAATTCATGTAACCGGTCTCTCCCCTATCTGAACTTAGGCGGCGTGCATGTAACACAGGCTTATTATTCCCCCAAATCCCCGCCTGTATGCTTAATTATCATATCCCCCCCCTCCCCTGCAAATCACAGGCCATGTGATGTGCACTGTGCTCCCTGACTTCCCGGGCATGCGCAAAGTAATGGGACATCTACATCTTCTGGGAGTATGTATATTGCATACCTGCAGTCACACGACCACCTGCTCCCGGAGAATCCTGAGAGCGCATTCTGTGTGGATTCACAAGTCTGCTCATAGAGTGACTGCAGAATTTTGTGCCAAATCTGGACACCCCTTTTAAGAATGACTCATTATTTTGTGTCACCCTGGCCTGGATGCCACAAATGTATAATAAAGCTGTGTCTGAGAGCAAGGGGGAGGTTCTCTGGTTAGGGACCATTAGCATGCAGCACCTCCTGTCCCAGGCCAGTAGGGGGAGCAGGATGCCCCTATAAAAGCTGGAACTGGGGGCAGGGTTAGAGAGAGCTGGACGACCTGTCTCTGAAGTGAGAGGCGTCCCAGAGAAGGGAGAGCCAGTTCAGCTGAAGCTGAGGAGGTCGTGTGGCAGTAGAGGAGCCACGAGCCAAGGACGGAAGGCAACGTGAGCCTGTCCTGGCTGAGAGAGAAACTGAACTACCAGACTTTGGTGTCCGAGGCTGTTAGGATTCCAAGTCCTACAGCAAATAACCAGACCGCAGGGGATTGTATGTCCCTTGGCTTAAGAAGCCCGGAGGTTCCGCCACAGCAGAAGGGACCAGCAGAGCTGCACCAGGCCAAGAGTAGAAAGGGACCCAAATTGCAAGCCATAAGGGCGAGAAGACACGCAAGCTCAGGAACGTGGGCTATTATACCACGAGGAGGGAAATAGCCAGGAAGAGCGCAGAGAGCACGGTAGGCCTACACCCTCACCCTGACCAGTAGGGCTTCCCACTTGTTCTCAGACATCTAGGCCCCCTCCTAGCCGGGACTGTTTTTGGGTCATTTCACCTGTTCAAATAAAGACCCTGAACTGTTTAAGAGGCCTCCGTTTCCTGGCTATTGCGGTCGGAATCATCCCCTCCATCACCCATCTATACTGCCCTGGGGCCACACTCCTCCCGTGGGGAGTTATATTATTCAGTGCTGCACACCTACATCTGCCCCAGCGGTCTGCACTGCAGCGGCGGTTATCCCTGACCGCAATCCACGGGTGGCGTAGTCGGAACTTACCCTATATATATATCAAAAGACGGTTCCCCTTTAAGCCTGACACCCTGAGCACGGGACCAGGTCGCCACTACTACTCCCCATCCGTATCCAGAGGCCCGGTCTTGAGTACCCCACGGTCCAGGGGGCGAGTCAATTTCACAAATGTCTGCAAAGGAAGGCTGCATGGCTGGAGACGGATTTTATACATCTGTAACAATAGGACTGATCCTGAATGAAAAGCCTGAATGAGGAAGAGGTCTGTCCCAATACCTTTATCCATATAGTGTACAACACACATGTCAAACTCTGGCCCACGGACCAAATCTGGCCCATAGGGTGATTATATTGGCCCATGACACAGGTACCACCCGTCCCCCATTATACTGTATGGAGGACTATGTGGGGTCCATTATACTTGATGGAGGACGATGTGAGGCTCATTATAATGTATGGAGGACTATGTGGGGCCCATTATTCAGTATGGAGGACAATGTGAGGCTCATTATACTGTATGGAGGACTATGTGGGGCCATTATACTGTATGGAAGACTATGTGGGGTCCATTATACTTGATGGAGGACTATGTGGGGCCCATTATTCTGTATGGAAGACTATGGGGGGCCCATTATTCTGTATGGATGACTATTTGGGGCCATTATTCTGTACGGAGGACTATGTGAGGCTCATTATACTGTATGGAGGACTATGTGGGGCCATTATACTGTATGGAGGACTTTGTGGGGCCCGTTATACTGTATGGAGGACATCGTGGGCCCATTATATTGTATGGAGGTCTTTGTGGGGTCCATTATACTGTATGGAGGACTATGTGGGGCTATTATACTGTATGGAGGACTATGTGGGGTGAATTATACTTGATGGAGGACTATGTGGGGCCCATTATTCGGTATGGAAGACTAAGGGGGCCCATTACTCTGTATGGATGACTATTTGGGGACATTATTCTGTATGGAGGACTATGTGAGGCTCATTATACTGTATGGAGGACTATGTGGGGCCATTATACTGTATGGATGATTTTGTGGGGCCCATTATACTGTATGGAGGACTTTGTGGGCCCATTATACTGTATGGAGGCCTTTGTGGGGCCCACTATACTGTATGGAGGACTATGTGGGGCCATTATACTGTATGGAGGACTATGTGGGGTCCATTATACTTGATGGAAGGACTATATGGGGCCCATTATTCTGTATGGAAGACTATGGGGGGCCCATTATTCTGTATGGATGACTATTTGGGGCCATTATTCTGTGTGGAGGACTATGTGAGGCTCATTATACTGTATGGAGGACTATGTGAGGCCATTATACTGTATGGAGGACTTTGTGGGCCCATTATACTGTATGGAGGCCTTTGTGGGGCCCATTATACTGTATGGAAGACTATGTGGGGCCATTATACTGTATGGAGGACTATGTGGGGTCCATTATACTTGATGGAGGACTATGTGGGGCCCATTATTCTGTATGTAAGACTATGGGGGGGCCATTATTCTGTGTGGATGACTATTTGGGGCCATTATTCTGTATGGAGGACTATGTGAGGCTCATTATACTGTATGGAGGACTATGTGGGGCCATTATACTGTATGGAGGACTTTGTGGGCCCATTATACTGTATGGAGGCCTTTGTGGGGCCCATTATACTGTATGGAGGACTATGTGGGAATCATTATACTGTATGGAGTGTAGCGTCGGCGTCCCTGCCTCCTGCTAGGCAGGGACACCGTTCCCCTCACCTCTCCGCTCCGTGCCCGGTGTCTTCCTCCCGCTCTGCTGGCAGCGCGCGCTGCTTCCTGGCCTCTGTGCTTAGGGCGAGCGTGCGCGCGCTCCCCATCTCTTAAAGGGGCCGCGCGCGCGTCGTCCTAAGGAGTCCCGAGCAATGTTTTTGCAAAGCCTTTCAACTCTGCTTCAGCCCTCAGGTCCCGTTACCAGTTACCTGCCAGTCACCTGCCAGATTCCTGCTTGATACCCGCCTGATACCTGCCTGATATCTGCTTACCTGCTTGCTATCCTGTGGTCCGACAGTCTGCCTACCAGCACCTGCCAGTCTGTCTATGGATCAGTCCGCCTGCGGACCAGGAAGTACCTGCCAGATACCTGCCTGCCTGTCCAGAGACTCTTACTCGCTCACCTGCTACCTGCCTGCTAGCCTACCTGGAGGCTTAGCCGTCACTTGCTGTGACCACCTGCCTGTCCAGAGACTCTTGCCCGCTCACCTGGGAGCGCTCACCTGCTACCTGCCTGCTAGCCTACCTGGAGGCTCTGCCGTCACTTGCCGTGACCACCTGCCTGTCCAGAGACTCTTGCCTGCTCACCTGGGAGCGCTCACCTGCTACCTGCCTGCTAGCCTACCTGGAGGCCCTGCCGTCACTTGCCGTGACCACCTGCCTGTCCAGATACTCTTGCGTGCTCAACTGGGAGCGCTCACCTGCTACCTGCCTGCTAGCCTATCTAGAGACTCTTTCCCTGCTGTCACTTGCCATGACCACCTGCCCGTCTAGAGACTCTTACCCTGCTGTCACTTGCCATGACCATCCGCCTGTCAAGAGACTGTCCCCGTCACGTGCCGTGACTTCCTGCCCCTTCTACCCAGAGACTGTCCCCGTCACTTGCCGTGACTTCCTGCCCCTTCTACCCAGAGACTGTCCCTGTCACTTGCCGTGACTACCTGCCCGCCTTCCCTGGGAGCCACCCGCTTCCTTACAAGGACTGCCCCTTTGTATAGTTGCTCAGAGGTTCCACCTCCCAGACCCGTTACAGTTTGCTCGGGCCATGGAACCCGGTGGCACCAAAGCTCCCTCGCTCTTGGACCTATGCCATGAACTGTCCCGTCAGAGGTCCCAACAGGAGTCCATCCTGAGCCACCTGCGTAGTGTTAACTCCCGCCTGGACACACTGACTACATCTTCGGGACTGGTTTCCAGTCGCACGACTCCTACCCCGGCAGTGCCGCTGCCCATCAATTCCATGGTATCTCTTCCCGGTCCCCGCCTCACCGCCCCGCCTCGTTTTGGCGGAGATCCCGGTCAGGGCTTCATTAACCTGTGCACTCTGCACTTCGAACTGTTGGCACACCAGTTTTCCACCGACCGAGCCAAAGTAGCCTTCATCATGTCCCATCTCACGGGGGAGGCGCTGGCTTGGCTAAATCCTCTATGGGAGAGAGGAGACCCCCTGGGGTCCAATCTGCCAGCCTTTCTCTCGGCTTTCCGGAAGGTCTTCGACGAACCAGGACGGAGGACCTCATCCGCCTCATCTCTGCTACGCCTCCGCCAAGGAAGTCTCACCGTGGGCCAATATGCCATGCGGTTCCGTACCCTTTCTTCGGAGCTTGCCTGGGATAACGACGCCCTGGTGTCCGTCTTCTGGGAGGGTCTGTCCGGCCGTATTAAAGATGAACTCGCCGGTCGGGACATTCCTACCACTCTCGACGACTTAATTACACTTGTCACCCGGATTGACATCCGGTTCCAGGAGCGCACCAAAGAGGTCACCCGTGAGAGGAGGTTTCCACGCCTTGCCCCTACCTTCCAGACATCCGTTACTTCCTCCGTTACTCCTCCGGCGCACTCACCCGAGCCTATGCAGGTCGACCAGACCAAGATGGTCAAGACCCGTCAGGAATTACGCCGTGCCGAGGGGAGCAGCTTCTACTGTGGCAATAAGGAGCACCGGATCCGTTCCTGCCCGGAGAGGTCGGGAAACGCCTGTGTCTAGGATCGCTCAGAGAGGTCACCCTAGACAGAAATAAACCCTCTCCATCTCTAATGCTGTCGGTCTCTATCATCTGCGGGGAGAACCGTTATTTTGAACTGGCTCAACTTGACTCTGGAGCTGCCGGAAATCTCATTTCTCAGTCCCTGGTAGAGAAATACCGCATTCCCACCAAACCTCTGGCTGTACCCTTATCTGTCGCCGCCGTGGATGGGGGCCTCTTACCACATCCCATCCAACTCATCACCGAATCCATAACTCTGCAGGTGGGAATGCTGCACTCTGAGAGCATCTGCTTTCATGTTCTGCCTGGACTCTCTCACGCCTTCTTGCTAGGCCTACCTTGGCTCCAGAAACACGCACCCGTGCTTGATTGGCAGACCGGAGAAGTTCTTCACTGGGGACAGGACTGCCATAAGACTTGTTTAGTTCCCGTTCATCCTGCTCGTCCTTCTCCTACCCCAGCCAATCTACCCGGCCTACCGGCTCCCTATTGGTCTTTTGCGGACGTCTTTAATAAAAGAGAAGCAGAGACATTACCCCCTCATAGACCATACGACTGCCCAATTGACCTGATGCCCGGCGCTACTTCTCCTCGTGGGCGTATTTACCCTTTGTCCGCTGCTGAGACCCGGTCCATGTCTGAATATATTGAGGAGAATCTGGCCCGGGGATTTATCCGGAAATCTACCTCCCCGGCGGGAGCAGGCTTCTTCTTCGTCAAAAAGAAGGACGGCTCACTCCGTCCCTGTATAGACTATAGAGGCCTTAACCAGATCACAGTGAAGGATAAATACCCCCTTCCGCTCATTCCTGAATTATTTGACCGTCTGAGGGGGGCTAGAATCTTCACCAAGCTGGACCTCCGTGGGGCGTATAATCTGGTCCGTATCCGTCAGGGGGATGAATGGAAGACGGCATTCAACACCTGGGATGGCCACTATGAATATCTTGTAATGCCCTACGGTCTCTGTAACGCTCCCGCCGTCTTTCAAGAGTTGGTCAATGACATCTTCCGTGACCTTCTCTACTCCTGCGTGGTGGTGTACCTGGACGACATCTTGGTCTTCTCTCCGGATCTTCTCACTCACCGGAGGGACGTTCGTCAGGTCCTGCTCAGGCTCAGGCAGAACCACCTCTACGCTAAATATGAGAAGTGCCTCTTTGAGCAGACCTCGCTTCCGTTTCTGGGCTACATAATCTCTCAGACCGGCCTACAAATGGACCCTGAGAAACTGTCTGCCATCGAGAAGTGGCCCCGACCAGAAAGGTTGAAGGCTATTCAGCGGTTCCTGGGCTTCGCCAACTACTACCGCCTCTTCATTCCGCACTTCTCTTCCCGGACTGCCCCTATCTCGGCGCTCACCCGTAAGGGCGCTAATCCCAGAGAATGGCCGCCCGAAGCAGAGGAGGCCTTCCTTTCCTTAAAACGAGCTTTTTCCTCCGCCCCTGTGCTGCATCGTCCGGACGGCAACAAACAATTCTTTTTAGAAGTCGAAGCTTCCTCCTCCGGAGCCGGAGCAGTACTTACCCAAAAGTCGTCTTCCGGAAGAATGGTAACTTGCGGCTTCTTCTCCAAACTCTTCTCCTCTTCTGAGCGCAATTATTCTATAGGAGACCGAGAATTGTTGGCCATTAAGCTGGCACTGGAGGAGTGGCGTTACCTGCTCGAGGGGGCTCTTCACCCGGTAATAATTTACAAGGACCACAAGAACTTGGCTTACCTCCAGAGTGCCCAGAGACTTAACCCGCGCCAAGCCCGGTGGTCCTTGTTCTTCGCCCGCTTTAATTTCATTCTTCATTTTCGCCCGGCTGACAAAAACATCAAAGCTGATGCCTTATCCAGATCCTTTTTGGTCTCTGATCTTGAGGAGGCGCCTAAACACATCATCAACCCCGCCAAAGTAATGCAGGTGGCCCCCGTGAATCTAAATCGTCTTCCACCCGGTAAGACGTTCGTAACTGTTCCTGATCGTGAGAAGATTCTACACTGGGGACACTCGTCCAAGCTAGCTGGCCACGCTGGTCAGGAAAAGACCCTCCAGCTTATTTCCCGGCATTACTGGTGGCCTACCCTGCACAAGGACGTAATAGACTTTGTTTCAGCCTGTGTGTCCTGCGCCCGCAACAAGGTTCCGAGACATCTGCCAGCCGGCCGTCTCCTTCCTCTTCCTGTACCTGCTGCCCCGTGGCAGCATATAGTTATGGACTTTATAACGGACCTCCCTGTCTCTGCCGGTTGTACGGTCATATGGGTGGTCGCAGACCGCTTTTCCAAAATGGCTCACTTTATTCCCCTGCCGGGTCTCCCGTCTGCATCAGAGTTAGCTAAAGACTTTATCCATCATGTCTTCCGTCTTCATGGTCTTCCTCTCCACATCTTATCCGACCGAGGGGTTCAGTTCACCTCTCGTTTTGGGCGAGCCATGTGTAAACTGCTGGGGGTCACCTTGGACTTTTCTTCTGCTTATCACCCACAGTCCAATGGCCAAGTAGAACGGATCATCCAAATTTTAACCAGTTACCTTCGGCACTTTGTTAATGCTCACCATTCCGACTGGGTGGACATTTTACCGTGGGCCGAATTTTCTTACAATAATCACGAGAGCGAATCTTCCTCCAAATCCCCGTTTTTTGTAGTCTTTGGTCAGCATCCTCGGATCCCGTTTCCCGTCTCTGCCTCGGTGGACAATCCGGCTGCGGAATCTGTCGTTAACAAATTTTCCTCCATTTGGGAAAGTACCAGATCCGCACTTCTTCAGTCATCCGAGCGGATGAAAAAACAGGCTGACAAAAGACGTCTGGATCCACCACAATTCCGTCCTGGAGATAAGGTCTGGCTCTCGTCCAAATATGTCCGGCTCAAGATTCCTTCCTACAAGTTAGGGCCTCGGTTCATCGGCCCACTGGAAGTTATCAAACAAATCAACCCGGTGGCCTATAAATTGAAACTCCCGGCCAATTTGCGGATTCCTAACTCCTTCCATGTATCTCTACTCAAACCCGTGATACTTAACTCTTTTTCCAAGTCTACAGGTACGCCTCCTGCTCCGGTTTCCGCTGAAAACGAGTTTGAGGTAGAGAACATTCTGGCCACAAAAAGGGTAAGAGGAAGAACCTTTTTTCTAGTGGATTGGAAGGGGTTTGGTCCTGAGGAGAGAACATGGGAGCCCCGGGAGAACATCCATGCCCCGCTCATCCTTGATAAATTTCTGTCTGGCCTAAAGAAGGGGGGGTCTAAAGGGGGGGGGTACTGTAGCGTCGGCGTCCCTGCCTCCTGCTAGGCAGGGACGCCGTTCCCCTCACCTCTCCGCTCCGTGCCCGGCGTCTTCCTCCCGCTCTGCTGGCAGCGTGCGCTGCTTCCCGGCCTCTGTGCTTAGGGCGCGCGCGCGCTCCCTCTCTCTTAAAGGGGCCGCGCGCGTCGTCCTAAGGAGTCCCCGGCCAATGGCCGGAGGACCTCACCATATATAAGGCACCTCCTCCAATATGGAGGTGCCCGAGCAATGTTGTTGCAAAGCCTTTCAACTCTGCTTCAGCCCTCAGGTCCCGTTACCAGTTACCTGCCAGATTCCTGCTTGATACCGGCCTGATACCTGCCTGATATCTGCTTACCTGCTTGCTATCCTGTGGTCCGACAGTCTGCCTACCAGCACCTGCCAGTCTGTCTATGGATCAGTCCGCCTGCGGACCAGGAAGTACCTGCGAGATACCTGCCTGATACCTGCCTGCCTGTCCAGAGACTCTTACTCGCTCACCTGGGAGTGCTCACCTGCTACCTGCCGGCTAGCCTACCTGGAGGCTTAGCCGTCACTTGCTGTGACCACCTGCCTGTCCAGAGACTCTTACTCGCTCACCTGGGAGCGCTTACCTGCTACCTACCTGCTAGCCTACCTGGAGGCTCTGCCGTCACTTGCCGTGCCCACCTGCCTGTCCAGAGACTCTTGCCCGCTCACCTGGGAGCGCTCACCTGCTACCTGCCTGCTAGCCTGCCTGGAGGCCCTGCCGTCACTTGCCGTGACCACCTGCCTGTCCAGAGACTCTTGCCTGCTCACCTGGGAGCGCTCACCTGCTACCTGCCTGCTAGCCTATCTAGAGACTCTTCCCTGCTGTCACTTGCCGTGACCACCTGCCCGTCTAGAGACTCTTTCCCTGCTGTCACTTGCCGTGACCACCTGCCCGTCTAGAGACTCTTACCCTGCTGTCACTTGCCGTGACCATCCGCCTGTCAAGAAACTGTCCCCGTCACTTGCCGTGACTTCCTGCCCCTTCTACCCAGAGACTGTCCCTGTCACTTGCCGTGACTACCTGCCCGCCTTCCCTGGGAGCCACCCGCTTCCTTACAAGGACTGCCCCTTTGTATAGTTGCTCAGAGGTTCCACCTCCCAGACCCGTTACATGGAGGACTTTGTGGGGTCCATTATACTGTATGGAGGACTATGTGGGGACCATTATACTGTATGGAGGACTATGTGGGGGCCCATTATACCTGATGGGCGACTATGTGGGGCCCATTATACTGTATGGAGGACTATGTGGGGCCCATTATACTGAATGGAGGACTATGTGGGGCCCATTATACTTGATGGGCGACTATGTGGGGCCCATTATACTGTATGAAGAACTATATGGGGCCCATTATACTGTGTGGAGGGCTGTTAATACATATCAAGGATGGCCCGCGACTTTGTCCAAGGTTTTTACTTTGGCCCTCTATGTATTTGAGTTTGACATCCCTGGTGTAGAGCTAAACCCCAATGCCCCAAGGTAGTGGGAGCCACAGGGCATGTGCCCCCTATGCCTGTACCATAAGGCTACGTTCCCACGATGAGTTTTTGGTGTTTTTTACGCCGCATATTTTCAAAAAATGCAGGTAGTCTATTTTACTTAATGGGTGCAGAAAATCTGCGACATCAAAGCTCGACAAAAGCTCATTGTGGGAACGTAGCCTAATCCAGCCATAGGTGTGTTCTAACACTGCACTGTAAGGCTAGGTTCTTATGATGAGCATTTGGTGATTTTTTTTTCTGCTGCATATTCTCAGGGTATGTACACACAGAGTTTTTGATGTTGAACCACTTAAAGGGAACCTGTCATGTGAAGAAAATGCTATTAACCTGTAGAGATGGGGTTAATCCGCAGGTTGACAGCGTTCTGAACCTGCCCGACGCTGGCACTTAGTGCCCCTCAGGTGGGAGAAAATGAACTTTATCCCCCTCGTCAGTATTCTGTTTCCAGTCATATGGAAGGCGCTGGCACGGTTTCGGTCACTGTGTATAGAGCGGTGGCTGTAACTGCACCTCCAGCACTGACTGACAGCAGGATCAGCATTAGAGTCGGCTGTCAGTCAGTGTCGGGGGCGCGGTTACAACTCCCGCTGTCAATACACAGAGTGGACGTTACAATCCCTTTAAGGCTATGTGACCACAATGCAGAAATGCTGCATATTTTTTCCGCTTCTCCCTGGCAGGAAAAGGTGCACTTCTGGACTCTCCCCAGTGAGCGGGTATAAGGCCTCCTGATCCATTTCTTCCTCTGATTCTGAAGCTTCTGACCAGCCTGAAACTAGGTCTAGCTTCTGTACTGTTTCACTCTCTCACCTGTCTGCTTGGTAGTAGAACTTTTCTCTGGTTACCACTATCCCTGGACGCTGGGGCCTTCGTGGTTCCTAGTTCTGTAGAATGATGGTAGCTTCAGGTTGACCAGGGATCTGGAATCCTCCTGGTATGCTGGTTGTCCCTACTGGGTGTAGAGGACCCTGTAGGCGCCGACCCGGTGTCCGGCTTGTGTCCTGGGGTGAGCTTCAGATGCTCCTCTGCCCCCTTAACTCCTCTCACTCTTCTCCTTGCCTCCGGCCCCGCTCTAGGCCCCAAGGCTTCAGCACGTGCTTTAGGCCCTGGCTGGCCCTTAACACAGCAGCTCACATGCTGCTTCTTCACTGATCGCAGTGCCAGCACACTCTCTCTCTCTACCTAACTCCACCCTCCAGTATATATATCCCTAACAGGGCTCCCTCTGGTGGTATGAGGTGGAAGGGTGGAGGTGTCTGTTATGTAATGAGGGCCTCTTGTGGAGAAGTCTGTCCATGCACCCTCTTGGGTCCTGTGGTACCTGTGGTAGCAGGCTGCCACATTCCCCCCCCAGTACAACTCAGTACTCCCGGACTGAAGCATTTCTGTAAAACAGGTAACAACAACAATTATGATAACAATAACACATAGAAGATTTTAAAAGTTACAGTGAGTCGCACCTGTCCACAATAGGCTGGCCCAGCCGGGTCATCAGTTCTAGGTGGCGAGGGCTTGCTCTCATCCACCACCCTGTGGACATACGACAGGGCCATGGATATCACTGGAGCCACAACCCCTGCTGGTGGGGCGGCCGCTCCGGCCTGAGAAGCGCCGGGCGCGAGTTGAGCATCAGGAGCATTAACCGGTGCTCCGGCGTTTTGCTGGTCGTCGGCCATGGTTGCGCCGCCCTAGTACCGCCTGCCGTCTACACCAGTAAAGGTACTGAAGCGAACCCCCTGTGTGCGTGTCCGTCATTCCCCCTGACCCGACCAGGTCACCTCTCACCTGCATGCCTTTCATCAACCCTGCCCGGGGGGCCCGTTCCGCCTGTGGGGAGCAGAAACATCCCAGCAGCCATCCCATCACCCCCGGAGGTCTGCAGCAGCGCTGGTACCCATTACCAGGAGCCACAGGTGGCGTCAAGAGACAAAAATTGTTAACAAAACCCCTTTTAAAGAGTGACCCCAGAGTACGGTTCCGGGAGCCGACTGCCGTGACATCCCATAAAACGTCAAGGCCCGGGTACCGAGTCTCCCCCACATCCCCCTGGGCGAGTCACAGCCTAAAGGGACTGTCAGCATAGAATGACTGTTCAAACCAAGCACAGGCGCTCAGTGCTTCACGGCGAGGCCAATCGTTTATAATCACCTTCCCACCTGCTTGGTTTCCATCTTTCTCCACCCTTCTTTGGCTCTTGGAAGCCATAGCTGTCAAAGACAAGAGGACGGTGGAGATAGATGGAAACCAAGCAGGTGTGAAGGTGAATATAAATGCTTGGCTCCGCTATTATGCATCGAGTGGCGGGACTGAATTTGAACAGATTCTGTGCAGACTGTCCCTTTAACTCTTCCTATTACAAAATGACATTAAGGAGGATCGGCTCATGCTCATACACAGCCCCGCCTGGAGAGCAGCCCGAGCCTGTCCTGTGCTCTACGTCCTACAATGCTTCATACGTGCACGTAGCCACTCCCAGGTCCCGCCCACCATGAGGTCACTGCATATGTCATCACGGTGCGACACCCCTTGGCGCGGTAATACCACGTCACCCATGTAAACACGATATGGCGGCTTCCCTGTCAGGTGACGGAAGAACGGACAGTGAGGAGGATGGTGCCGCGGACAGCGGGGATTCTCCCAGTGATGAGCGCCGGATCCTGCAGCAGTGCCGGGGGCTCCTGTCTCTGCCCGGGGAAGTCCTGGAGCTCGTCCTGTGCTGCGGGGATCTCGGCTGCAAGGACATCGTCAGTGTCACCTGTACCTGCCGGCGGCTGAGAGACGTGTGTGCTGCTCGGGGCAAAGTATGGAGGAGGCAGCTGTGTGCCCGGTGAGTGATAGGTCAGTATGATGCGGTTTGGAGGGCACTGCGCTTATCCATGGTTGTGGCAGGTGATACCCCCAATATCAGTGCTGTGCTGGCTGCTTCTCCTGCTGACCCTCCTGTAAGCGCTAGTATCAGTGCTGCCCCTCCTGTAAGCGCTAGTATCAGTGCTGCCCCTCCTGTAAGCGCTAGTATCAGTGCTGCCCCTCCTGTAAGCGCTAGTATCAGTGCTGCCCCTCCTGTAAGCGCTAGTATCAGTGCTGCCCCTCCTGTAAGCGCTAGTATCAGTGCTGCCCCTCCTGTAAGCGCTAGTACCAGTGCTGTCCCTCCTGTAAGCGCTAGTACCAGTGCTGCCCATCCTGTAAGCGCTAGTATCAGTGCTGCCCCTCCTGTAAGCGCTAGTATCAGTGCTGCCCCTCCTGTAAGCGCTAGTATCAGTGCTGCCCCTCCTGTAAGCGCTAGTATCAGTGCTGCCCCTCCTGTAAGCGCTAGTATCAGTGCTGCTCCTCCTGTAAGCGCTAGTATCAGTGCTGCTCCTCCTGTAAGCGCTAGTATCAGTGCTGCTCCTCCTGTAAGCGCTAGTATCAGTGCTGCCCCTCCTGTAAGCGCTAGTATCAGTGCTGCCCCTCCTGTAAGCGCTAGTATCAGTGCTGCCCCTCCTGTAAGCGCTAGTATCAGTGCTGCCCCTCCTGTAAGCGCTAGTATCAGTGCTGCTCCTCCTGTAAGCGCTAGTATCAGTGCTGCTCCTCCTGTAAGCGCTAGTATCAGTGCTGCTCTTCCTGTAAGCGCTAGTATCAGTGCTGCTCCTCCTGTAAGCGCTAGTATCAGTGCTGTGCTGGCTACTTCTCTTGCTGCTCCTCCTGTAAGCGCTAGTATCAGTGCTGCCCCTCCTGTAAGCGCTAGTATCAGTGCTGTGCTGGCTACTTCTCTTGCTGCTCCTCCTGTAAGCTCTAGTATCAGTGCTGCTCCTCCTGTAAGCTCTAGTATCAGTGTGGCTCCTCCTGTAAGCTCTAGTATCAGTGCTGTGCTGGCTACGTCTCTTGCTGCTCCTCCTGTAAGCTCTAGTATCAGTGCTGCTCCTCCTGTAAGCTCTAGTATCAGTGCTGCTCCTCCTGTAAGCTCTAGTATCAGTGCTGTGCTGGCTACTTCTCTTGCTGCTCCTCCTGTAAGCTCTAGTATCAGTGCTGCTCCTCCTGTAAGCTCTAGTATCAGTGCTGCTCCTCCTGTAAGCTCTAGTATCAGTGCTGCTCCTCCTGTAAGCTCTAGTATCAATGCTGTGGCGGCTACCTCTTGTGCTGCTCCTCCTGTAACAGTGATTTACGGTGAGACCACACGTGTTGAAACTACACAAACCCCAATTGGCAAACTGCCACTGTGTGGTCCTATCCTCATTCATACATTTCCAGCAGAAATAACAGAGGAACAAGGACTGTGGAGTCTTAAACCAAACCACTGACTCCTCAATTTCCCTGACTCCACCAAAATGGACACTGACTTCACAGCCCTGAGAGGAACATCACATTTTATACATTTATTCATTAAAATGTTTTTGTGTTTAATCTTTAATGTAATAATGTGCTCAAGCATATGGAAATAAAAAATCACAACACCTCCTGGACCGCACAGCTCCTCTATACTCAGCACTGCGGCCCCTGCTGTCTCCTAGCATCAGCATCTAGCGGGGCCTGCATCGATCATGTGACACCCCCACCAGATCTTGATGGTGGGGTGTGCAAAGCTGAGAACACTTTGCTTTTTTCACCTTAGCCTATTAATAAGGGATTGTCCTATAGTGGTCAGCACCATTAATAAAATAATAAGGATCCAACATCTCCAAACTATTCAACAGCCATAGCATCTGCTCTTATTTGTAGCTTCCGCCCTGGCTGTGACATGTACGTTTCTTTGGAGACTCTCAGGATACATATCTAACAGTATTTCTCTTATAATTCAGATGGCCGTCTATTATGAAATATTACAGCCATTTGGACAATCTGGACTGGCTGGAAGAGTACAAGACCAGACACAGGGCTGGCATAGAGGCACATCGAATAGTGGCCGCATTCTCGAAAGCGCTCATCGTTGAACATGTATGTGACTTTACAGCATTCACATAATCCTGATTAATACAGTTATTTTATATGCATCTATTTAATAAGTAAATCTTTTCTTGGCATCTGCTTGTTTTTGTAGCGTTCTTGTTCCAGTAATTGACCATAACCCTACCTTCTATGCTAGACAACCACTGCTAAACAGTTGGGAGAGTGGCAATAGCCTTCTTCTCAGTCTATCAGCTACATAGTTGTTTCACCTTTTATAAAGAAACAAATCCCTATAAAACAATCATATATACACTATTACTTTGAAGGGTACTTTCAAGTGACTAAGCTGTCCTGTGGTTAGATGAGGAATAACACTATATCGGGCAATTATGTGACTGGTATCCTGTGCTTTCATAAGTTCTTCTCTCTGCAGGATTCTCTCTTAGCTTACATTCACATATCCATGTGACAGGTCCATGTGCTCTCTGTCTTTTTTTCTCGGACAGAACATTGACCTATAGTTTTATTGATCGATACACACATCAGTTTTAAAACCAGATCCATGTGTTCAGTCCATGAGTCTAAGAGCATCTCCTATTCTGATCCAATTTTGTGATTCCAACTCTGCCGTTAAAGAAATTGTCCGTTATTTGGACAACCCCTTCTTGATTTAAATGTTTGGCGCCGATTAAAATAAAAAAGCTTCCCCTGGTGGCGCCGTTCCAGCGTTGTAGGCACTCGCTCTCATGCGGTTGTTATCAATTGAATTTTTTATTGAAGTTTTTATAATGCAATACACAACAATACAAAACAATATCATTTATACTAATAGAAGGGAGGGAGGAAAGTGATGTGAGGAAGGAGGAAAGGATTATGAAGGGAAAGAACTGGGAACTGCACATGAGCCCGGCGCCCAATTAGCGCTGGTGCCACTCTCCCCGTCTTTGGACAAATCGAACATCAAGAGGAAGTGAGAGACCAGCCACAGCCTTCCTTTTGATGTTAGATTTGTCCAAAGGTGAAGATGGTGACACCAGCGCTAATTGCTCACGTGTCATAATAACCGCACGAGAGCCCCGGGGAGAGCGAGTGCTGACAACGCTGGAACGGTACCGGCACGGGAGGGGAGTATAAGCTTTTTTTTTATCAGCACCAAACATTTTAGATTAAGAAGGGGTTGTCCTAATAGTAGATAGCCCCTTTAAAGTCTATGGGGATCCATCTAAAACAGATGAATCACAGAAGACATACCTTGCACTTTACCGTTCGAGTTTCATCCGTTTTTAACTGGTACTTTAAGAGTCAATAGATTAAAAAAAATAATAATTTTGACAGTAAACCTGCTTTAGCTTTAAAGGGAACCTGTCACCAGGATTTTGCTACTTTCACCTGAGAGCAGCATGATGTGGGAGGCAGAGTCCAGTGATTTGTCACTAACTGAGCTGTTTGCTGTCATTTTGGTAAAACTACTGTTTATCTGCTGCAGATCTAGCCGTTCTCTGAATGCTGAGCACTGTATAACCTCACCCACACCACTGATTGGCTGCTTTCTGTATACACTGTACATAGTCAGAAAGCTGTCAATCAGTGGAGGGGGCGGGGTTATACAGAGCTCATGAATATGGTTTACTACCCGGCAGCAGGCTTACTAGTCCTCTAGTGATAACCTCCTGCTGATAAATTAGTGATTTTATCAAAACTTCACTAAGCAGTCCAGTAAGTGACATACTTCAGGAATCAGTCTGTCTCTACATTATGCTACTCTCAGATGGGGTGGCAAAGAAATGAATCATAAATGGTGAAAGGAGTACATTTCTGTGATGTGATATACCACAATGTTTCTTATATTTGCTTGTTCTATTGATTTTATGGGAAAAAAAAGTTGAAAATAACAGAAATCTGTAAGAAGAGGGAAATAATAAACCGTGGCTTATACTAGGTGTACTTGTGTCTTCTCTTTATTTAGCGTATGCCGTGTGAAGGCTTTAATGACCTCGACACATCGGGTTACCCCGTACATTTCATTGAGGATGAGCTGTTGTCAATCCTCAAAGCTGAGAATGGGTAAGACTGAAATATTTGTGCCATATTTAGAAGGTTTTTTTTGGTTTGTTTTTTTCTTATATTGCTTGGCATATACACTGCTCAAAAAAATAAAGGGAACACTCAAATAACACATCCTAGATCTGAATGAATGACATATTCTCATTGAATACTTTGTTCTGTACAAAGCTGAATGTGCTGACAACAAAATCACACAAAAATCATCAATGGAAATCAAATTTATTAACCAATGGAGGCCTGGATTTGGAGTCACCCCCGAAATTATAGTGGAAAAACACACTAAAGGCTGATCCAACTTTGATGTAATGTCCTTAAAACAAGTCAAAATGAGGCTCAGTATTGTGTGTGGCCTCCATTTGCCTGTATGACCTCTCTACAATGCCTGGGCATGCTCCTGATGAGGTTGCGGATGGTCTCCTGTGGGTTCTCCTCCCAGACCTGGACTAAAGCATCTGCCAACTCCTGGACAGTCTGTGGTGCAACGTGACGTTGGTGGATGGAGCGAGACATGTCCCAGATGTGCTCAATCGGATTCAGGTCTGGGGAACGGACGGGCCAGTCCATAACGTCAATGCCTTCATCTTGCAGGAACTGCTGACACACTCCAGTCACATGAGGTCTGGCATTATCCTGCATTAGGAGGAATCCAGGGCTAACCGCACCAGCATATGGTCTCACAAGGGGTCTGAGGATCTCATCTCGGTACCTAATGGCAGTCAGGCTACCTCTGGCGAGCACATGGAGGGCCATGCGGTCCTCCAAAGAAATGCCACCCCACACCATTACTGACCCACTGCCAAACCTGTCATGCTGAAGGATGTTGCAGGCAGCAGATCGCTCTCCACGGCGTCTCCAGACTCTGTCACGTCTATCACATATGCTCAGTGTGAACCTGCTTTCATCTGTGAAGAGCACTGGGCGCCAGTGGCGACTTTGCCAATCCTGGTGTGAAAAAATGATCTAAAGTTACACCCACTAGGCTGGTGTCAAAATGAACCCATCTATAGTTAGAGAAGACTGCTGCTCCCTGCTCTGACACATACAGGACCTCCTGCTGCACACAGGCTCCACACAGATAACTGCTGTGCTGTCATCATGTCTGCATCTGACTGGCTTCTGTTTCTGTTAGTCAATCACCTACTGTGTGTAACAGTCTGCCAAGGTAGTCAGCACAAGCTCTCGGAGTGCAGTGATTGGTTGCAGCGGTTATGTGCTGTAGTTATGAAGTTACTGCTATAGCCTGTCAGCAAATACTGGGGGTAGTGCTGGCGCAGTAATGGGAGAGGAAAGCTCTGTTTGTTATTTTAAACCTTTTTTTCTTGGAAAAGACCTTTTATAAAAAGTAATCGTCATTGTATTTTTTTCTCATAAATCATTAGTCTATATGAAAATAAGAAACCGTGTAGTAAATCTTATTAGAGAAATCCTCTTCTTTCTCCTCCTAAACGGCTCTTTTATTCTCAGTTCATGGGTAAAATCTGTCTTCAGTGAACACAGACCTTCCCATTGCTGAGATAGGAGATGGCAGTTGGTGCGTATAACATTCTATGGAGAACTGTAATTATTATTTCAGTAGAACTTGCAGCAGAATGTCTGTGTCAGGCTGTAGCTCCCCCCCCCCCCCCGCCCCCATCCCTCCATAAAATTTTAAATGCCGACTGTCACCTCCCTATCTCAGTAATGTGAAAATCTGTCTTCGCTGAATACAGATTTTTACCCCTAAATTGAAAATAAAGATCGTACAGAAGGGTGAAGCAAGCTAATTTCTCTGATAAGATATATTATAAAGTTGCTTATTTTCATGTGTACAATTGATTTATTAAATAAGAGAGATTACCTGCTGTCGATAAGCTCTCTTGTAAATGCCTTGATTTCTTAAATCCTGCTGTAACCTGAGCTCCTCCCCCGGGGCCGTGATCTCTGGCTGAGAATCTACTAGCTTCCTGGAGTCTGGAATCTGATGAGTGGGCGGGGCTGGGTGGGCGGAGCTCCATTCAGCAGAGCTCTCACTGCTCCTGCACCTGTGCATGCTGCTGTGGACAGCTCTCCCTCCAAAGCTGTCCCTGCTGTCTGTATGTATCTCTGCTGGCTTGCACAAGGAATGATGGGAAATGTAGTCAGAAAGGAGCTGGGGATTCTGGAGAGCAAGTGGTGGCTGTGAAAGCAGAGTTGATGCCAGGGCATAGGAAACACCTTTCCTGAAAATGTTCATGTTATATGGAGATCTTCAGGAGTATTATCCTTAGGCATTAGTGGGAAAAAACAGTAACGGAGTCAGGGTAGTGGATAACCACTTTAAAGGAAACCTGTCACCAGGGTTACCCAGTATAAACTGTGGCCACCATCTCTACCACTTTCACAGTATTCTAGGAAGATGTATATGTGTCCCCATCACCCTCTGCATAGCCCCAAAAATACCTTTTACAATGCCCCCATACAGCATGGTCCGGTACAATGGGTGTCTCTGGTTGCAAATGCCGCCATCCTCCTGCCCCACTTCATGTGAATGACGCGTCTTATATCACTCACGCAGTGTCCCCCAAACGCACTCCTACACAAGCATGCTTTGGCAGAGCAAAGTACTGTACTGCCCATGCACCGGCTTTGCTTCTAGGTTATTGGCGCCCTCTGACCTTTCTTATTGAACTATGCTCTACCCTGCTGAGGACATGGTAAAGTACGCCTGCGCAGCATGATTGGGAGACTCTGTGGATGATGTAGGATGGTGAAGCTGGGCAGGTGGAATGCCATTGCGACCAGAGACGCAGATTGGACCAGACCGCACTGTATGGGTGGATAATGAAAGGCATTTTGGGGCTATGCAGAGGGGGTTGGGGACTTGTATACATCTTCTTAAAATACTGTGAAAAAGTTGATAAGGCTGGTGGCAGTATTTTATATTGGGATAACTTGGTGACAGGTTCCCTTCAATTTCATCAGTAGTTCAGAAAGACAAGTTAATGACACATGATAATTGGGATGAAGATTGCACTTTTACAATAATAGGCCTTGTATGTGAATACTAAATTGATCTAATTTGTTTGAGATCATGATATCCTTACACATGTACACATGACATGTTCTCTGCCACCGAAAATAATATTTGTAGGCGAGTATGGGCTGGAAACAGAGCCCTGACTAATTGCAACATCATCATTGCTCATAGCTAGAGCTCCTCACATTGATCTGTTATTTATTTTGTAAGGACCTTTATTGGAGGAATAGATCCAGTGTCCACCAGTCAGGGCTCCCGCTCTGTCTCCTTTGCCTCCTCTGCTCTTACGTGGCCATTTTCAGTGGCACATTATTACCCGAATGTCTATTTTTTTTAGCAGTGTAAGTGAACTCACCAATGTTGCACGGTCCAGATTTACTGCTGATAGATGTAAGATTTCCTGTATTTTACATCCAGAAATATATTTCTGTCTTTTAGGAAATGTTTGACCCAAAAGTATTGTGCAAAGAAAATCCTTTATTTTATGCGCCAAGAGGCTACCATATGCAAATTAAAGCGCTTTCTCCAGAGACCTGTGGAGCAGCAAGACATCATGGAAGGTTTGTCATGGAGTATTCTTTGTGCCATACATGTACTTTTCTATAGACGCTAGGCCTCACTAATTTTAGTAAAAGTGTCAGAGTGAATCACAATCTAAAAACTCTTGAAAATACATGTCAAATTATACATTATGGCCCCGATTCATCAAGAAGTTTTGTTCAAATTTCTAGTGTTTGCGCATCTCTGAAGTTTTTAGTCTTTTGACATTTTTACTCCAGTAGGGGAACTTGGAAGGGGTGTGATGAAGCCTGCCCTGCAAACTCCTCATAATGTATGGAACTAAAGTGGTGTAAATTACAGCAGGAACATCCGCCAGGCGCTGTCAGTAGTATTTTCTGATGGAGGCGCACAGCAGTTGCAAGATGCACTAAATTAATTAACAAGTGTACCTTCAGTGCTCCCTTCATTAACCCCTTCCTGACATGGCCAATTTCCATTTTTCCTTCCCTTCATCCAAGAACCATAACTGTTTTTTTTTTTCTGTCCACATAGACCTAAGTGACAATTCGCTGAAAAAAGGACTAAAAAACAATAAAAACATCACTGAAAGAGAAAAAGCAGCCATACTTGCAATACCAAGTCCAGACACAAATTCACAAACAGGATGCAGCAGGTCCCCCATGATAAAGTTGAGGGCAGCACAGGTGCAAAATACTGAAAATAGCCACTTACTGACCCACCAAACATCCATGGGGTGGCAGCTAATTGCACACAGGCTTGCATAGGGTGTCATTCACACCTAACGTGAGATGCACCTCTGTTCGTATAACAGCCTATTGCCAACGCCCCTCCTATTACATTAGGCAGGCTACCAATACCATATGTGCACCCACAGGCCTGTGCAAAAAAAAAAACGTGCAAAAAAGATGTATATAATACATGAGGTATGCATCCTCATGTATATGTGCATTTGTGTCTGGACATGGTGTTGCAAGTATGGCTGCCTTTTCTCTTTCAGTGATGTTTTTCTTTTCACATAGACATAGGAGGGCTTGTTTTGTAATGGACAAGTTGTACTTTTGAATGACTCATTCATTTCACCCATAGAGTACTGTGGAATTGCGAATAAAAAAAAAATCACAATTCTGACATTGTTAATTTTTTGGGGGAAATTGCTTTCTTTATCGCTTCATTGGGGGACACAGGACCATGGGTGTATGCTGCTGTCGCTAGGAGGTTGACACTATGCAAAAAAAGGAAAATAGCTCCTCCTCCGCAGTATGCACCCGCCTACAGGCACCAAGCTCACCAGTTTAAGCTTAGTGTCTGTAGGAGGTAGACCTGGATCTTTACAGATCCAACTCTGTTGTGTTTATTAACCTTTCTTTTTTCTTTTTCAGATACAGCTCTTCAGGCTAACAGGGCACATTGCGTCCCCTGTTAACCCACTAGCGACCGAGAGAGCAATGTGGCTACCCTCACATCGCCCACTCTCGGACCCGCTGGGCAGGACTTATCCCCTGTCACCTCAGGGTGATCTCGGTGGCCAGTCCTAGCCTGTTCCCCACCCCAGCCCGCTCCTCGGAGCGGCCTGGGAGGGAGACTGTGGTCCCTGCGGGTGACTTTCCCCCAGTTTTCTGGGGTTGACACCGTCTCCTGCACTGTCCATGACCGGACAATGCGGGAAGGAGGAAAAGCCAGGATCACCCCCCTATCCAGGAAGGCATTCTGAGACCATCCTCAGAAGGAGAAAGGAAGGAACGGTTCCCGGACCCGCTAAGAGAGGTACTTCCCTGCCTTCTAGCTGCAGGTCCCACTCCCCCGGCGTTACCTGCCTCTCTCACCCCTCCCCCTCTCACCAAACATGGCGCTTAACAGCGCTTCCCTGGCCCACTTCCTCCTTCTCCTTCATAATGCGTGGCACATCTGCCGCGCTTTTCTCCGTCGGGGGGGGGGGGGGGGGGGGCGTGTCCGGTGGGCGGTCCCGCTCGACGGCTATACACCCCCTCATTTTTGACCAACCAGGGCCGAGGAGCATAGTGACGCTTCCGTCATTCCCTCGTGCCTTCTGCGGACCTATCACGGCAGGCCTCTCAAGCCCGCCCCCCTTCCCATCTACCTATCGGAGCCTCGTCACACTCCGTCATCAACTCTGCGTCCTCTGCACCGACGCCATCTCTCTGCCGCACGCAGCTCCCCGCTCCGTCGGCACCTATTGACCCGCTCCAGCCTCACCTTCGGAGCCTTCAGGGGACACGGGACCGCTTCTCTACAGGATTGGGTAGGCTCTGTCCTGACACCGACCCCCCCCCCTGCTCACAGCGCTCCCCTCTGCAGTATCCCTGGTCAGGCACATATGCCCAAACCCAGGGAGCCCTCAGTTCGTCCCTGTCACATTGTCACATACTACGCCTGTACTCTTTGCGGTACTAAGTGGCCCGCGGGACTCACTACTGCCTTCTGCTCGACCTGCAAACCTCATGCAATGCTGGCACCCCAAGATCCCCCCGCATCTCAGGACGTGGTAACCCCCTCCCCTCCGGAGTGGGCTGTTGCTATGTTACAGTCTGTCTCTGACCTCACCAAGGTTTCTCGATCTCTGGTGCAGGTCTTAGAACGCTTGCCAGAACGTTTGCCTATGCTGTCCACGGCCACCAGCACTCCGAACGTCCCCACAGACGATTCGCAGGCACCCCTGCCCCCTCCTCACAGGGGCAGACTGACGGCACGTTCTCAGAAACGGACCCACGCAAGCTCATCCTCCAGCTCTCCAGACTCCAAGATGCTCCCTGCGTCTCACACCTCTTCCCCGGAGGTCGCCCAGGGATCTAACTCTGCTTCAGATTCAGACTCTGGTTCTGACTCAGACCAGTATTCCAAGGTCCAGGACATGATAAACAGCCTTATAGCGGCTGTCAATCAGACTCTGCATGTTACAGAAGACGAGAGCCCTTCCCGGGATTACTCAGTTTCCTTCAAAAAGATTAAGCGTCCTGCACGCACTTTTTCTAACCATCCAGAATTTGACAGCGTTTTTCAAAAGCAGTGGGAGCATCCAGAAAATCGCTTTACAGGAAAGAAACAGTTAACCATCCTATACCCCTTTAACCATCTGTGGATCCTCCCCTCTCTTGCTTTTCTGCCAAGACGGTACTGTCTCTTCCGGATGGTTCCTCCCTTAAGGATACCACGGATAGACAGGTTGAGGCCCTTACCAAGTCAGCCTTTGAGGCTGCGGGCACCTCCCTCTGCCCTTCCTTCGCCTCAACTTGGGTATCAAAAGCGGTGTCCGCATGGGCCAAACAGCTCAGACAGGGCATCCTAGCAGGCGCCTCCCCGGACGATCTGGCCGACTTAGCTGATCAGATCGGCCATGCCGGAAAATATCTACTTACGGCGTCCCTCGACTCCGCTGCATGCTCAGCCTGGGTTTCCAATAATCTCGTTGCCTTACGTAGAATTCTTTGGCTTAAAGCCTGGAACGCCGACCCGGCTTCCAAAAGATCTCGAACTAATCTTCCTTTTCAAGGTTCTAGGCTGTTTGGATCCAAGCTAGATCAGATAATCTCCGATGCTACTGGGGGTAAGAGCACCTCTCTTCCCCAGTCCAGACCCAAACACCCTTTTCCTAGGAGACGCCCCCTTCAATTCCGGTCCTTTCGTCAGTTCGCTCAACCGAACCCCTCCTCTCAACAGGACCGTACTCCAGCACAGCGGGACAGTTGTAGACCTTCCTTTAGGCCCACGCCTAACTGGCGCCCAAAGAGTCGCTCCTCCAAGTCCTCTGGATCACAATCACGATCCAACATGTTTTCCTCAACATGACGGGTCACTCCCACCTGGGACTTCTCCCAGGGTGGGCGGCCGTCTCCTTCTGTTCACATATTCTTGGCTCCCGGCAATACAAGATGTCTGGGTAAAAGAAATTGTGACTTCCGGCTACAAAATCGAGTTCGATTCCAGCCCACGATCACGCTTTCTCAGGTCCCGCCCCCCACAACCATCTCTGCTTCCCGGTTTCCTCCAAGCCATCACCTCTCTTCTGCGCTCAGGAGTCATAGTCCCGATTCCCGTTCAGGAAAGGTTTTCCGGATTTTACTCAAATCTCTTCGTCGTCCCAAAAGAGGACGGCTCACTACGTCCGATTCTGGACCTCAAACAGCTAAATCGACATGTACGCATCCGACAGTTCAGGATGGAGTCCCTCAGGTCGGTAATCGCCTCGATGGAGGCCGGGGAATATCTATGTTCAGTGGACATTCAGGATGCATACCTTCACATCCCAATCTGCGCGTCACATCAGAAGTTCCTACGCTTCTCCTTCAAGAACGCGCATTACCAGTTCACTGCCCTCCCCTTCGGCCTCGCCACAGCCCCGAGGGTTTTCACGAAGGTGATGGCGACAGTTATGGCCATTCTTCGAACAAGGGGAATTGTAATCATCCCCTACCTCGACGACCTGTTAATCAAAGGCCCCACGTTCAAGGACTGTCTCCACAGCCTCCAGATCACCTTGAACACTCTCTCCCGGTTAGACTGGCTGATCAACACAGACAAATCCTCCCTGGTCCCATGCCAATGCCTAACCTTCCTAGGGATGCAGTTCGACACGACCCGTGCCCGGGTCCTCCTTCCGAGGGAAAAGATAAACTCCCTACGACAAGCAATCCACATCCTCTCCGACCCAGGTCCACACTCCCTTCGCCTATGCATGAGTGTCCTGGGAAAGATGGTAGCGGCCATGGAGGCAGTTCCGTTTGCCCAGTTCCATACCCGGTCTCTTCCGGTCTCTTCAACTAGCCCTTCTCGCAGCTTGGGACAAGAATCCGTCCTCTCTAGATCGACGCATCAAGTTACCTCGTCAAGTAAGACGGTCGCTAACCTGGTGGTCCCGCCCTTCTTCCTTCAGACCCGGGAGATCATTCCTTCCGCTTCGCTGGCAGGTGGTCACAACCGATGCCAGTCTCATCGGTTGGGGGGCAGTTTTCCTACCACACACGGTCCAGGGCCGGTGAAGTCTCCCTTCCCATCAACATTCTGGAGATAAGGGCGATTTACCTGGCGTTGCTTCACTGGCAGAAGATCCTGGCAGGGTCCCCAGTCCGGGTACAATCGGACAATGCCTCCCATCAGGGAGGAACGCGCAGCTAGCCCGTTTTAAAAGAGGTGGCAAGAGTGCTCCTTTGGGCCGAGAAAACGGTCCCAGCAATCTCAGCAGTCCACATTCCAGGGGTCGACAATTGGGCGGCCTACTTCCTCAGTCGGCAGGGCCTCACCTCAGGAGAATGGTCTCTCCATCCCGAGGTGTTTCACCAAATCTGCTTGCGGTGGGGCACGCCGGACTTCGACCTCATGGCGTCCCGGTTAAACCACAAGGTCCTTTGTAGCTCGGTCCTGCGATCCACTAGCAATAGCTCAGGACACGCTAGTCATATCATGGTCACAGTTCCAACTGCCCTATCTCTTTCCACCTCTACCTTTGATCCCTCGAGTCATCAAAAAGGTCAAGACAGAGGGAGTACCAGTTCTCCTAGTAGCCCCAGATTGGCCCAGACGCGTCTGGTATGCAGATCTGGTAAATCTGCTTGTCGACTCCCCCTGGAGACTACCAGACCGTCCGGACCTCCTCTCTCAGGGTCCTATTCTTCATCAGAGTTCTCGTTCTCTGAATTTAATGGTATGGCCGTTGAGGCCGCAGTGTTGAAGACGGCTTGCTTTACTGACAATGTCATTCAGACCCTAATTAACGCCAGAAAACCCGCTACCTCGCGCATATACCACAGAACTTGGAGAGCCTTTTTTTCGTCACTGCGAACAAGATCAACTGACTCCTATGTCCTTTTCTTTACCAGTCATTTTGGCTTTTCTTCAGTCTGGCCTAGAGGCGGGACTATCTCTCAGCACTCTCAAGGGCCAAGTTTCAGCCTTGTCCATTCTATTCCAACGTAACTTAGCTAGCCGTCCTCAGGTCAGGACCTTTCTACAAGGGGTGGCCCACCTGGCGCCCCCCTATCGCCCTCCAGTGGAACCATGGGACCTTAATATGGTCCTAAGCGTCCTACAACAGCCTCCTTTTGAACCCATTCAGGACATTCCAGCCTCTCTCCTTTCCTGGAAGGTGGCTTTTCTGGTGGCTGTTACCTCTATTAGAAGGGTCGCAGAACTCGCAGCCCTCTCTTATCGGTCGCCTTTTCTGGTATTCCATCAAGACAAGGTAGTGCTCAGGCTAGTGCCTTCCTTTTTGCCAAAAGTGGTTTCCGCTTTTCACATTAATGAGGACATCGTTTTGCCTTCCTTTTGCCCTGCTCCAGTGCATCCACGGGAGAAGTCTCTGCACAAACTGGACCTGGTCAGAGCTCTACGCGTGTACCTTTCCAGAACGGCCTCCCTTCGGCGCTCGGATGCCCTTTTTGTCATCCCTGAGGGGCATCGCAAGGGTCTCCCTGCTTCCAAGTCAACCATCGCCCATTGGATACGTTCGACCATCTTGGAGGCACATCGCATCTCGGGCAAACCTCCCCTCCCGGAGTAAGGGCTCACTCCACCAGGGCGGTGGGGGCCTCTTGGGCGGTTCGCCATCAGGCTTCGGCCTCTCAAATCTGCAAGGCCGCAACGTGGTCTTCTCTTCACACCTTTTCAAGGTTTTACAAGGTCCACACTTATTCTTCGGCTGATGCCAGTCTTGGACGGAAGGTCCTGCAGGCGGCAGTTGCCGAAGTCTGACCTAGTCTGTGACTATCTTCTATTCTCCCACCCAAGGGACTGCTTTGGGACGTCCCATGGTCCTGTGTCCCCCAATGAAGCGATAAAGAAATAGGGATTTTTGGGTACTCACCGTAAAATCTCTTTCTTGGAGCCTTCATTGGGGGACACAGCACCCTCCCTGTGTTTGGACCTATGTCCTGTTGGCCCTGTTGGGCATCTCATTTAGTTTTTTTACGGTTGTGCCCCGTTGGGCATTACATAGGTGGTTTTTATTGTGCTTCTCCTACTGCTCTAGCCACTAACTGGTGAGCTTGGTGCCTGTAGGCGGGTGCATACTGCGGAGGAGGAGCCATTTTCCTTTTTTTGCATAGTGTCAACCTCCTAGCGACAGCAGCATACACCCATGGTCCTGCGTCCCCCAATGAAGGCTCCAAGAAAGAGATTTTACGTTGAGTACCCCAAAATCCCTCTTTTACGGTGTACATTGTGTGGTAAAAATTACGTGGCAGTATGATCCTCCTCATCAGTACGATTACGACAATGCCAAACTTGTCCAGGGTTTTTAGTTTAGTGGTGGAAAATTTTTTTTATTTGATTGTGTTGCATTTTTCTGAGACTCGTAAAACACTTTTTTGTTTTTCGGTCGCTGTATGAGGGCTTATTTTTTGATAGGCTAAGACAATGTTTTTATTGATACCATTTTGAGATGGGTATGAAATTTTGATCTCTTTTTTTTTGCTGAATTATGGCAACCAAAAAAACCCAGTTTTGCATTTTTGTTTTTTTTCTGTTTGCGGTGTTTACCGATCAGGTTAACCCCTTTCCAACGTGGTCAGTAATAGTACGCACCGCGTCGGAAAGGCCAGTTCAGCGGGGACTCCGGGGGTGAGCCCGCACTGAACCGGGCACATGTCAGCTGATTCTTACTGCTGACATGTGCCTGTAACAGCCGCGGGTGGAATTGCGATCCACCCACGGCTGTTAACCAGTTAAGTGCCGCTGTCCATCTTTGACAGCGGCATTTAACAGCACCGCGCCAGAAGCGCGACCTTAGCCCCGTCCATCAGTGACCTCGTCACGTGATCGCGGGTCACTGATGGGTGGGCATGGAAACCCGGGGTCTGCAGCAGACCCCTGTGGTTGTCATGAAAAGATTGCCATGAGCGCCACCTAGTGGTCAGCACTCATAACACAGGAGCATTTCTCCTGCATACAGGCGATCTGCTCGTCGCCTGTATGCAGTAGAAGCAATCAGAAAACTGCAGCTTCTAGTCTCCTATGAAGCATGCAGAAAGTATAAATAAATAAATGTTTTTTAAAAAAATATAAAAGTTTAAATCACCTCCCTTTTTGCCCCGTTCAAAATAAAATAATAATAAAAAAAAAAAAAAAAACACATACACATTTGGTATCGTTTTTTTTGGTCGCCGCAACATTGCAGTAAAATGCAATAACGGGTGATCAAAATATTGGATTTATCCCAAAATGGTATCAATAAAAACGTCAGCTTGGCGCGCAAAAAATAAGCCCTCACCCGGCCCGAGATCACGAAAAATGGAGACGCTACGGGTCTCGGAAAATGACGCCACTTTTTTATTTATTTTTTTTTTTTTAGCAAACTTTGGGGTTTTTTTTTTCACCACTTAAATAAAAAAGAACCTATACATGTTTGGAGTCTACGAACTAGTAATGACCTGGAGAATAATAATGGCAGGTCAGTTTTAGCATTCAGTGAACGTGGTAAAAAAAAAAAAAATGTGGAATTGCATTTTTTTGGGGCAATTTCACCGCACTTGGAATTTTTTTCCTGTTTTCCAGTACACGATACAGTAAAACCAGTGATGGCTTTTAAAAGTACAACTCGTCCTGCAAAAAATAAGCCTTCATATGGCCATATTGAATAAAAAATAAAAAAGTTCTGGCTCATGGAAGAAGAGGAGCAAAAAACGAAAATGCAAAAATGGAAATTGCTCCGGTCATGAAGGGGTTAATTAGAGGACTTGCATCTGTGATCTTCTGATCGCTTGTGCTAGATACAGAAATTCCACAATATTGCTGCATATAGTAAAATTCACGGTCCCCTTTGAAGCCCAGCGACAGGCTGAATTTCAAGGGAGGTCGTCAAAAGAACCCCGACTGTCATGGCAACCCATCGGCGTCCTGTGATAGAATGATGCGCCTCCATGACGGCGGTCTGTTAATGCCGCTGTCAGAATTTGACAGTGGAATTTAACAGATTAACAGTCGTGGACTGAACTCGCTCCACCTATGGCTATTAGAGGCAGGTTCACCCTGTGAGCCCTCTCCATACACCCGCTATTGCCGTGCGCTGTACATGTGCTGCAGATATTGGTAAGGGGTTAAGACTGGCAGACAAAGCCAGTCTATATGAATCTGGGCCTATGTGTGTGCCTGTCTTCATATCACTGTAGGTATACTAGATATGCCTAAGCTCCTGTGTTTTGCCTTCTTCTAGGGGCAGTTCTTATCGACCAGTATTGTAATCCTCTAGACGATGTCAGCATTGAAAATATTCAAGCAGAAATTGAAAGTATTTCAAGAAGGGTGAAAGTATACCTGAGCGCAAAAAACAGCAGACATCCAAGTGTGTCCCAGCAGTCAGGTTTGTAGGATTATCGATTTCCCAGTAACACAAAGTACTTAGAAATTGTACCCGGTTACAATTTCCATTGAAAATGTTCTTGTTTGTAAAAGCCCTTCTGATGTGGGAAGTGTTGGGAAACATTGGATTGCCTTGTAAATGAAGAGGTCTTAATTATGTAGTCATTCCTCCTAGTTTTCCACCTTCTTTGACTGTTTTGCTCGTATTCTTTACCATGGGATCTAAGGGTAACGTTTCTCCTTGTGGAGAGTGACATGCCGATGTGAGGAGCCTTATAAGCCATGCACTAGCGCTTTTTATGTGTAATTGTGCTTGTAACTTTGCATTACTGTTATCACAGGTGAATCCTCCCACATTGAGGATCTTGACTTACAAGGACAGGCTCTGGATGCTTTGAATCATGTGCTCTTTACTGAGATGAAATTTAAAGGCAATGTGGCTGATTTTTATAACCCCCTGAATTCATATATGCATCAGGTAAGATTGTGAGTAGCTTTGCACCACTAATTATTCATTCTCTTGTTCTGTAATATTTAGTTTGTTTTTCTTTAGACTAATGCATTTTTTATATCGCCTTACAATTTTTTCTACACTAATTGTCATTAATCTAAAAAAATATAGGTTCCTATTATAAGTATTTCACCTCCAGTGGTTCTCCCAGACATGCAGCGGACATGTAGTTTTACATAGTATTAATTCTCATAACTCTGCGCACCCAAAGAGGGAACTTTTATCATGGGGGACAGCCGGTTATGATGTCTGTTTGCTCTAGTCAGACTTTTGGACAGGGGCATCTTGTAAAGTGTTGAAATTGAAGTCTAATTTTCTTCACGGCAAGTAAGGAGTGCCATGTTTTTTCCTATATTGATGCCATGTATCCATCCTACCACTGAGCACCATTATCACCCCGAGTGTCGACTAGAAACTTCCGCATGTATGGAGCGGGCTCAGGAGTTGAGCTTGCGCGATGGTACATAAGCAGCGGATTTTCACACAATCCAATACAATGCTAGTGAACGTAAACACAATAAACCTGTGAAACTTTTAAGAGGGGTAAAATAATATTAGGATAGCGCTTTTCATGGTAGGATGAGGTGTACATTGCTAATATTCCCTTTACTCCCCTATACTTCAGATATGAGTTTTCTGAACCATATCTGCTGTGTTGTAAAGGAATGTAAATTCGTAACTACTTTGGCCTGTGTAATGTATCTAACCTTCTGTTCTCTCAGCCTCTCTGTCCTATTTGTTTTCTAGGTTCTGATCACTAGGACAGGCATTCCTATCAGTCTTTCTGTGTTATATCTTACTCTGGCTGAACATTTGGGAGTGCGTTTGGAGCCGGTAAATTTTCCTCATCACTTCATGCTCCGCTGGTGCCAAGGTGCCCATGGGTAAGCAATTACTGTCTTGGATGAGTCAGAACCAGGACACAAGATATCTTATACTCTGATTTATTTGTACATATTTTCTTTACTGTATTAATAGAGAGCAAAGAAAAAATAAAATAAAGCATGCTTCATAATTTTTGTCTTTTCAGATTTATTTTGGATAACCAATAACCTGACCGTTCCAATCTTTGTTTCATTTTCTCAGAGCTTCAGACATCACAGATTACGTGTATGTTGATGCATTCGGTTATGGGAAAAGTCTTACTGCAAAGGAATGTGAATACATGATTGGGCGGCATGTTACAGAGGAATTCTATGCAGCCGTCAGCACTAAAGAAGTTCTGCAGCGGATGGTGGGGAACCTTCTCAACCTAGGGAAGAGGTAAGAACATAGATAAGTGCACGGCAACCTATAAAGATATTCGTCTTTATGGTACACTCATCTGTACAATGCAGAGCTTTTTTCCATACTGCTAGTTAGCAGAATCCCACTGTACTTCTTATGGCAGCACAGTGGTGTTTCATCCGCTGCTGTTACATTACATGTACATAGGTCTGGATGGGGTGGAAGTAGTATATCGCCATCCCAAACAAATATTGCTATATAGTGCAGCACGCCAGCAGCAATAAAAATAAAAGGAAATGTTTAATCAAAAATGACCTATAGTTTAAATCAGGTTTTGTGTTTTAAATGTTTTTTTTTTTTTTCTAACATCACAATTAAAAAAAATCTTGCAATTTTCATACCGGCTTCTGGGGCAATTCTAGACTCGTACCTTCTGTTATTTCAGGAAATCTTCATGAACATTTGCATCAATAGGGTCCGAGTCATCCTATCTTTTGTATTGAAGCATCTAATGAACGTTTGCAGAGGTCAATGTGACCGGAGGGGGAGCAGGGTAATCTATGACATCAGCTGTTTATAAATAATGGGGCCTGTGTTATCAGTTGTGTATAGAGGTGTTACTTGTCATTTTAATTCTGCCTCTGATGATCAGGAGTCTGCTGAAAACTCTTCCTGAAAGGACAGGAAGTATGATTCTAAAATGGCTCCAGTGGCCTGTGTGAAAACTGCAACATTACTTGTTTTGTTTTTAATACTGATTTGTGATATGATGGAAAAAAAATGCTGAAAAGTATAAACAATACATGTAGCACAGAAACCTGAGTTAAACAATAGGTCATTTTTTTATTACATATTCCCTTTTAAAGGGGTTGTCTACTGTTTTATTTTTGTATTTTATGTTACAAATGGGTCCATGATGGTCCTAAAGAAAACAGATACTCCACTACCAGATTCCTACAATCATCATGTTTCTTCCACACAAGGATACACGAGATCTGAAGCCAATCAGTGGCTACTTATTGACTACAGCAGTGAGGTTTCGTATTAGAACCTCCTAGCTCTCTCTTCCAGCTTGCATAGAATACAAGTCTGCAGCCAATCAATGCAGCAATCCTGCTGGAAAAAAAAAAGCAAGGAGACTAGTAGAGGAATGGTGGAGGTCCAGGAGGTGTGTGTGTATGTGTATGTGTATGTGTGCTTCTGGACCATCATTGTCCCATTTCTAAAAGAAGGTAGACAACCCTCTTAGCTGAACCAGGTACTTACTTTCTGGTTTGCACTAGAAAACATTCCACAATAAGGCATGTAGAGTACAGGTTCAGACAGATAAAAAAAAAAAATTAAAAGGTCACAAGCTTATAATGATTTTCCGGGTATATGATATTGATGACCTATCCTTAGATCGGTGTGGTCTGACATCGGACACTCACTGATCAGCTCAGGGTGCTCCTTTTTTGAATAGGAGTAGTTCTGCAGTACTTGGCAGCTGCTTCTACACACGGCATGGACCTCCAACATATAACTACATTCTGTGTTTACAACTGGGCACTGCAGAAGCTTGAAGCAGCTCATGGGGCAAAATGGGGGGGTTTGCACTTTTGTGTTTTTTTTTTGTTTGTTTTTTTTTTATATTTAACTTTTTACTGTATTTAATAGTCCCCTTAGGGGATTTGAAGCTGCGATCATCTGATCGCCTGTGCTTTACATAGCAGTGCATTAACACTGCTATGTATAGCTAAAATCACAATCTCCTATGAACGCCGGCCTTTCATAGGAGATTCATCATGACCAGCATGGAGGTCTTTAGCAGACTCCCAGCTGTTATGGCAGCCCATCTGTACCCCATGATAACGTCAGGGACGCGCAGATGGGCACATGGAACGACGTGTTCCCCTGCAGGTGCGTGTTAAATGCCGCTGTCAGAGATTGAAAACGGCGTTTAACAGGTTAACTCCTCCACTTGTGGCTTTTAAAGGCAGATTGATGGCTGATTAAATCAGCCATCATCTGCCAGGAAAGATGCAGGCCCCCCCACATCAAAGGCAGGGACACGACATATGATGTAAATGTACGTCATATGTCATGAAGGGGTTTAAAGAAAAAAAAAAAAAGCCACCCTTTTGCCACACATATAAAATAAGGCTAATGTTTTTTTTTTGTACAACAGAAATTAACGTAGCCTACTCCAGATGAAATCAATCATAGTTTTTAAAGAGGCTTTCCAAATGGCAAGGAATCGCAATTCCATGTGTCCTTGTGATAAGTTAGCGCATTTAGAGCTCGTCATGTACAGCTTGAATAGTGGAGACCAGAGACTGTACATTCACATCCTAATTTACATATTATATCTTTTAGGGAAAGCAAAGATCGCAGCTTTATGCTGCTGAGAGTGTCCCTGGATCTCTACTTGGCCATGTATCCAGACAGTGTGCAGCACCTACTGCTACAAGCAAGATTATACTTCCATTTGGGGATTTGGCCTGAAAAGGTAGAGCTGTCCAGTCTTATAACTTTTTTTAATCCATACGTGGGTACGGAAAGTATTCAGACCCCTCTACATTTTTCACTCTTTGTTTCATTGCAGCCATTTGGTAAATTCTAAAAAGTATGTTTTTTGTTCCCATTAAAGTACACTCTGCACCCCATCTTGACTGGAAAAAGACAGAAATATAGAAATGTTTGCAAATTTATTAAAAAAGAAAAACTGAAATATCACATGGTCATAAGTATTCAGACCCTTTGCTCAGACACTCATATTTAAGTCACATGCTGTCCATTTCCTTGTGATCCTCCTTGAGATGGTTCTACTCCTTCATTGGAGTCCAGCTGTGTTTAATTAAACTGATAGGACTTGATTTGGAAAGGCACACACCTGTCTATATAAGACCTCACACCCAGTGCATGTCAGACCAAATGAGAATCATGAGCTCAAAGGAACTGCCAAAGAGCTCAGAGACAGAATTTTGGCAAGGCACAGATCTGGCCAAGGTTACAAAATAATTTCTGCAGTACTCAGAGTTCCTAAGAGCACAGTGGCCTCCATAATCCTTAAATGAAAGAAGTTAGGGACCACCAGACGTCTTCCTAGACCTGGCCGTCCAGCTAAACTGAGCAATCGTTGGAGAAGAGCCTTGGTGAGAGGTAAAGAAGACCCCAAGATCACTGTGGCTGAGCTCCAGAGATGCAGTAGGGAGATGGGAGAAAGTTCCACAAAGTCCACTATCACTGCAGCCCTCCACCAGTTGGGCCTTTATGGCAGAGTGGCCCGACGGAAGCCTCTCCTCAGTGCAAGACATATGAAAGCCAGCATAGAGTTTGCTCAAAAACACATGAAGGACTCCCAGACTATGAGAAATAAGTCTGGTCTGATGAGATAATCTAAGCGGTATGTGTGGAGAAAACCAGGCACTGCTCATCACCTGCCCAATACAATCCCAACAATGAAACATGGTGGTGGCAGCATCATGCTATGGGGGTGTTTTTCAGCTGCAGGGACAGGACGACTGGTTGCAATTGAAGGAAACATGAATGCGGCCAAGTACAGAGATCCTGGATGAAAACCTCTTCCAGGGTGCTCTGGACCTCAGACTTGGCCGAAGGTTCACCTTCCAACAAGACAATGACCCTAAGCACACTTCTAAAATAACAAAGGAGTGGCTTCAGAACAACTCTGTGACCATTCTTGACTGGCCCAGCCAGAGCCCTGACCTAAACCCCATTGAGCATCTCAGGAGAGACCTGAAAATGGCTGTCCACCAACATTCACCATCCAACCTGATGGAACTGGAGAGGATCTGCAAGGAAGAATGGCAGAGGATCCCCAAATCCAGGTGTGAAAAACTTGTTGCATCATTCCCAAGAAGACTCATGGCTGTACTAGCTCAAAAGGTGCTTCTACTCAATACTGAGCAAAGGGTCTGAATACTTATGACCATGTGATATTTCAGTTTTTCTTTTTTAATAAATTTGCAAAAATTTCTACATTTCTGCTTTTTTTTTCAGTCAAGATGGGGTGCAGAGTGTACTTTGATGAGAAAAAAAATAAACTTTTTAGAATTTACCAAATGGCTGCAATGAAACGAAGAGTGAAAAATTTAAAGGGGTCTGAATACTTTCCGTACTCGCTGTATAATGTAATCTATTAGAAAGATATTCCCTTTAAGAACTGCAGCGCTAACTTGCCTACCCAAGGTAAAGGTTTACAATGTCATCTGACACTGAATTGATGAAGAATTATGGACAAAGATCATCAGAAGGATGATCCTTGCACCATGGTAATTAAAACATTTGATTATAAAGGAAATGAATGCAGTTTAGAGGGAGGGAGTTTCCAGGTGTAACATTTCATTGCCATTTTGATGTTATGCTTTCACTTTTCAGGTACTAGATATTCTGCAGAATATTCAAGCGTTGGATCCTTCACAGCATGGTGCTGTAGCATATCTGGTCCAGCATACCTTGGAGCATATAGAGAGACGAAAAGAGGACAGCGGGCCACATGTGAAGCTCCGATCCAGTGAGAAGGAAGTGTGCTATTCTGTAGGACTTCTCGTAAAGCACAAAAGGTAGGAAGCCATTGTAATGTAATGTTAATTGCTAGCCCAAGCATGCAACTAATAAATAAAAAAAAAAATATTGGATATTACTTTTGTATGTTTAACTCTTTGTATTTAAAAAAAAAATACAACTTTTGTATTATATGTTATAAAAACTGATAACAAACATTACGAAGTTTGGAGATATGCAGTAGGATTTTTTTTTTTTATTTTAATATCGCATTGGACGTAAAATAACATGGGAAAACACTGATAATCAGAGATTTGTAGGTTATATGAGATAGAACTATAGGATCTCACACGTGGTCAATAACTTTCAATGTATCTTTTAAGTCATTGTTACATATAAAAGGCAAAGATATATGTTTAAATAACAATATTTTGTAGTTCAGATGGGGTAAAAGAAGTATTCAATTTTCCAGTCTAGCTCCTTTAAAAAGGCCAGTTCACACAGCAGTATTTTGGTCAATATTTTAGATTATTTTTTGTAAGGCAAAATCAATACTGCATATCCATATCCTGATGCACTATATGGAGTTTTCCATTACATTCACTCACTTTTCTGTTTGTGTTGGCAGATTGTACAAGAAGGTAAAGGATATCAGATAAAAATCATGGACAGTGTTGTGCTCATAATTCACTGAGGCTTTGTTCTTTGTTTTGTATTCCCAATCTGACATATAGGTATGGCTATAGTGGTGTGATCTTTGGCTGGGATCCTGTGTGCATGATGCCACCAGACTGGATTGAAAATTTGAGTGTCCACCAGCTCCCTCAAGGAGCAAACCAGCCATTTTACAGCATCCTGCTTGAAGATGGATCTTGCAGTTATGTTGCACAGGGTGAGTGGTGACCAGGCATATAGGGTGACAGCATATAGTAGGGTGAAGTAGAAAACTTGCATCAGCCTTGGTCATCGTGTCTGCTTGTGACGAGTCTGTTAGTGAATGCAGACTTTAATGGTAGGTTTACCTGGTTTAATATGTCGTTTTAGCTAATTTTCAGAACTTTTGTTCCTTCTATACTGCTTAGTAATTATTACAACTCTTTAGTGTCATATACATTTAATATGCAATGTCTCAGCCTTGTACCCTTAATATTTCATATTGTATAAATCGTACATGTACCAATACTTGTGATTTTCGAATCTTCTGTATTGTGTTCTCCTCTACAGAAAATCTTGAACCACATCCAGAGCCAGGACCGATTCAGCACCCTGATATCAGCCATTACTTCTCTGACTTTTCAGGAGATCACTATGTATCAAATAAGGAACTACAGCTTCAATACCCTGAGGACACTGACTTCACTGCGCAGAGTTTACCTAAACAGCCCGACGCCCCGCAACTGGAGCCATGAGTTGGATTTTGGAGACTTTTTTTTTTTTCCACCTTTTTTTTTTTTTTTTTTTTTTTTTTTTTTAATTTATAGTTATTTTATTTACTGAATGCACATGCAAGCGTTAACCCTTTTAATTTCAGAGTCCAGAATAATCGAACACTGTTACATAGGGTAAGTTATGACAATAGATTTTATAACGTTCATATCCAGGTCTTTAGCTTCTGCTCACAGCATAGAAATATGACCTAGAACTCAAGGTTTGTGAGTATAGAGAACCTTCATACACATATTTTACATAGCATGCTGAATAGTCATGTATGTTCTCCATCATAACCATTACTATATACATTCATTACTTATAGCATAAGGTACTTAGTGCAAGACAAGCCACAGAAAATATCATTTTTATCAGATTACCTCTATACATCTATGGGAAAGCTGAGTGAACATATGCATCTTATTGCACTACACATTATTTGAGAACTCTGCTGTTATAGCAGAACTTGGTTCTCGTGTTACTACCAGGGAATCTTCTCAATCTTCATCCAGCCAGTATGGAGCTCATGAGCTGTATATGTAATTACCCATTACTATTTTACTTCATTTTTCCTGTCTACCACTAAGCTCATGTAATCGTTCCATATGTTCATCAGCCGTGTTGTATATTTTTATTACTGATGTAGTAACCACAAGGCTTATTTATTTGCTGCTATTATTTTTTTTAGAAATGTATAACAGGGACAGTTTCTTTCCTTTTCTCCATTACTTTTGAGGTATAGTACATTTCCTAGTTTTGTGGGCAGATACATTTCTAGCATGGCTCTTGCTCCTATCTAACTCATATTCTCAACTATATGAAACCTTATTTCTTTTGTACATCTGTGATCTATAAAAAGCAACCAGGAGCCCACAGGTTAGTGTGTTTGTCAGTGTAAGTTTTTATAAATCAGATTAAATGAGACTGTCTAATATAGCTTAATAATGGACAGTGGCATCAGCCTCCTCTTACAGTAGCCTGTAGCCACCTTTTTCTGCCAGCAGGCTCACTGTAAAATGTTTTGAAACCTCAGAATTCAGAAATGGTGCAGGGCAGTATAATATTTAAATTAAACTTTCTGTCTTTGGCTTGACCACTAGAGTTTGGTTCAAGGGGCATTCCAGTTTCAGAATCTTAGGATAGGCTGATATCCAATCGGTATGAGTGAGACTCTCATCATCCCCATTTATCAGCTGTTTGAAGAGACAACAGAACTTTCTTAATGGAGCAGGAGAGGCTGCAGCACTTTAGTTGTGTTCCCTTACAATGTAGTAGCTCTGCTGTATATTTTAGTGATTCATTGAAGTTAATTGGCTCATGCTTCTATACCTAGCACTGTCAGTACTGTGTAGACCACATACAGAAAAATTGAGTAACAAAGAGGCTGCAGCATTCGCAGAGCGCTGCGACCCATTCAAACAGATGATTGGCAGGCACCAAACAGATATTAAAGGGAATCGGTCAGCAGGTTTTTTGCTACCTCATCTGAGAGTAGCCTGATGTAGGTAAAGAGAAGCTGAATCCAACTATGTATCACTTAGATTACTGGGTGCAGCCATTCTGACACAATCAGAGTTTTTAGATTTAGAATGAAGCAGAGCTGAGGAAGCTAACCCCACCCCACCAGGCTCTCGATGTACAAAGTCCATAGACAGTGAGCTGCCTGTCACAGGAGGGGGCATGTCGGACTAGCATGCTTGCCTGAGCAAGACACTGCTGTGTCTCAGCAATGATAAGCTCCTGGTGCTAAAACAATCATTGCAAGCAAACAAAACCACTGAGCTTGGTATCAGAGGCATTGTTGAAATCTGTGCTTTAACCCCCATCTCCTGCTGTCTTCAGATTACACACCAAAAACCTGCTGACAGGTTCCCTTTCAAGACCTATTTTAAAGAAAAGTCACTAATGTAAATCTGAAAATGTTTAAAAATGGTAATCAATTCTGCACTATGTGAAAGTGATATTCAAGTACAGATGGGCTAAGCATGGAACACAGCTATTTATCACTCCATGTATGGATGCTGTTTTCTGAACAGTAACCTAATATGTGTATTGTTGGGGGGAGTGGGTTTTCCTATAATAAGAATTGTACAAGACCATGTATATTCCATAAATCCACTTACATATAGACGTCTTCTAACCTCTGGTTGCAACAGCAGGAACATATCCTTATTTTGCATTTGACAGGCTCCTGAAAGTCAGTCTTAAAGTTCTTCATAGTCAGTACATGAACAGAAAGTCCTTAGTATCAGACATATCCTACATGGCCACCGTTACGGAGATATTGGCTGTTACGAGACTTTCTTCTCTGGGGTCATTGGCTATTTGCCGCAACACACACTTCTATGAAATGAAAAGAGAAGGTGTAATCATAAACTCAGAGGACTAATTTGTACTTGTCAATTTTAAAATGTAACTTTTAATATATACCTTTTAAAATACAATGATGTAAATCTAAAAACAACAAACCACATTATCAGTTCAGTGCAGAGAAACGTGTGTGTGTGTGTGTGTGTGTGTGTGTGTATATATATATATATATATTCCGGTAGTATCTGATCCCACCTTGCTGTGGAGGTTGGCACCCTATAATCTGCGCAATGGCGACCCCACTCACCGACAACTCGCCCTCCTCACCCTATGGTGACAAACAAATACAGAACATAGGGTTTAGAAAGTGCAAATATGAGGTAGAGAAATATATATCAGCAGCTCAGATTCACTTAATGTAGAAAAGTAGCCGCAGCTTCAGTTCAAAATAGCAGCAAAAAGATTCACTTAGCTCATTCTAGGAGACTAATTTTAACCCCCAGTCATTTAGATTTCAAAGCAAAGCATAATATTCATATCTGCTCAGATTGCACAATTATCATGCCAAAAATAACCTAATCAACCCATCCATAGACTCAACGCGTTTAACTAATCCTGATGAACCGTGGATAAGGAGAATCAGGCAATTTTTATAAAAGGCTACTTATCTGGCTCCAATGGTTGATCTAGATACACCTTGAAAGACCAGGCCACATAATAGAGCGTTTTAAGGTCAACAGAGGAGGATCCCCCACACTTCCAAATGATATACTGATATAGGAAGTCTTTCCAGGCGCCTGGAACGCACATCTGGGCACAGAATGGTTCGGGTGAGACGCACGCCGAGTATATCTCTGTATATATAAGAAGGGGCTTTGGCAGAAGGGCTTCCTATATCAGTATATCGTTTGGAAGTGTGGGGGATCCTCCTCTGTTGACCTTAAAACGCTCTATTATGTGGCCTGGTCTTTCAAGGTGTATCTAGATCAACCATTGGAGCCAGATAAGTAGCCTTTTATAAAAATTGCCTGATTAACTACTCCTGATGAACCTTGGATAAGGAGAAACGCGTCTACTTCATATTTGCACATTGCACTTTCTAAACCCTATGTTCTGTATTTGTTTGTGACTATAGGGTGAGGAGGGCGAGTTGTTGGTGAGCGGGGGTGCCATTGCGCAGGTTAAAGGGTGCCAACCTCCGCAGCAAGGTAGGATCAGATAGTGCCAGAATAGGGTAAAGCACTTCCCCTTCTTATATATGTGTATATACATATATATATAATGTGTTTTCTCTGCACTGATAATGTGGTTTGTTTTATTTTTAGATCATTATATTTTAGAAGGTATATATTAAAAGTTGCATTTTAAACTTGACAATTAAGTACAAGTTAGTCCTCTGTGAGTTTTTGATATATTGGCTGTACTTGGTAATCAATATTTACACTGTGAAGGTGTAATCATACTTATCTCTGTTTGTATCCTTTACAGCAGCTACAGACATCAATGTTGTCGGTCATTACATGTCTGACAGGAGAAAGCATGTTTATGCTGAACACTTGATGTTTGTAAAATGCAAAGAATATGAAATATTTTGTTATTGGTGTGTGTATGGGTTTTTATTTATTTTTTATTCTATAGAGAAGCCAATTCGGGAAACCAAGCAGCTCTCCCATTCTCTTCTTTCGTTATAAAAAAGCCACAACTACTGTATTCAGAAAAAAAAAAATCTAGTGACCCTTAAAAAAGCCATTGTGATGCCTCAAAAAAGACTATGTAGCGCATGTCATATAATTTTGTTCTTTAAACTTTAAATCTAATTGCACAGGAAAATGCTGAAAACATTAAATGCCACCAAAAAAGACAAACATTTTTCTAGAAAAAATCCCGTTGTGTTTGAAATCATCTTAAAAAATATCACTTGGAGTCCATTAGATACAATATTTTAATTATATCCCATCGACTAAATTATATGTGCTACTGAGGGGTTTCTGGCAATTGTGTTGACGGATGATATGTGTTGGTTCTGGGAATCCCGGAGATGTGTTCTGTTTGGCTGAACTGGCGATTTTACCCTGTCCTAAAAGATTTGCAAGGAATATGCATTTGTAACTAGATTTCTGTCTTGCTGAGCCACATACGTTTTTGTATCCTGATATAACATCCGGACGCTCCGGCACAGGTGCTACTTTTCATTCATCTGTAATATATAAAGTATGATTAATGTCCACTTGGACCAAAATTAATAAATATTGGGAAAATCTCTGCTTCCTTTGACTTTTTTTTCTGTACATTATGTCTCTGTATGTTTTTTTTTTATTTTTTAACTCTTTCTGTTATTAGCATTTTACTGATTTTAAGTTTGCTGCAATGCAACATTAACCTTTTGGCACATAGCGCAATAAAAATAGTGTATCATTGATGACCTAAAGCTGTGCCCTTGGGAGTGAAGTTTATCTGCCAATCATTGTTACGCCTCAGCTGTCATAGCAAAGATCAGAGGGACTTCTAATTTAGGCTGTTTGACTTCACCCATGCTGCAGTCAAATGCTGTGTGCTCCAAAAACTGACTTACAAAGTATGGATTTTCCTGCTGTGAGAGTTTAAAAAAAATCTATATATCTGTATGTAATATAATCTATACATCTGTATGTAATATACAGTACAGACCAAAAGTTTGGACACACCTTCTCATTTAAAGATTTTTCTTTATTTTCATGACTATGAAAATTGTACATTCACACTGAAGGCATCAAAACTATGAATTAACACATGTGGAATTATATACTTAGCAAAAAAGTGTGAAACAACTGAAAATATGTCTTATATTCTAGGGTCTTCAAAGTAGCCACCTTTTGCTTTGATGACTGCTTTGCACACTCTTGGCATTCTCTTGATGAGCTTCAAGAGGTAGTCACCGGAAATGGTTTTCACTTCACAGGTGTGCCCTGTCAGGTTTAATAAGTGGGATTTCTTGCCTTATAAATGGGGTTGGGACCATCAGTTGTGTTGTGCAGAAGTCTGGTGGATACACAGCTGATAGTCCTACTGAATAGACGGTTAGAATTTGTATTATGGCAAGAAAAAAGCAGCTAAGTAAAGAAAAACGAGTGCCCATCATTACTTTAAGAAATGAAGGTCAGTCAGTCCGAAAAATTGGGCAAACTTTGAAAGTGCCCCCAAGTGCAGTTGCAAAAACCATCAAGCGCTACAAAGAAACTGGTTTACATGAGGACCGCCCCAGGAAAGGAAGACCAAGAGTCACCTCTGCTTCTGAGGATAAGTTTATCCGAGTCACCAACACTGTTGGGGATTTATTCAAAATTGAAGGCATACTGAACCAGCATGGCTACCACAGCATCTTGCAGCGGCATGCTATTCCATCCGGTTTGCGTTTAGTTGGACCATCATTTATTTTTCAACAGGACAATGACCCTAAACACAGCTCCAGGCTGTGTAAGGGCTATTTGACCAAGAAGGAGAGTGATGGGGTGCTACGCCAGATGACCTGGCCTCCACAGTCACCAGAGCTGAACCCAATCGAGATGGTTTGGGGTGAGCTGGACCGCAGAGTGAAGGCAAAAGGGCCAACAAGTGCTAAGCATCTCTGGGAACTCCTTCAAGATTGTTGAAGACCATTTCCGGTGACTACCTCTTGAAGCTCATCAAGAGAATGCTAAGAGTGTGCAAAGCAGTCCTCAAAGCAAAAGGTGGCTACTTTGAAGAACCTAGAATATAAGACATATTTTCAGTTGTTTCACACTTTTTTGTTAAGTATATAATTCCACATGTGTTAATTCATAGTTTTGATGCCTTCAGTGTGAATGTACAATTTTCATAGTCATGAAAATACAGAAAAATCTTTAAATGAGAAGGTGTGTCCAAACTTTTGGTCTGTACTGTATATATTAGTACAATTGCAAAGTTTTCACTTCTTACATTACATGAGATACATCTATTGTAAATTCCACAATAGCTCAGAAACCGGCGAAGCACTCCACACAGTATACTGGCTCCCATAAAATGCTCCATACAGGATACTAGCCCCCATAAAACGCTCCATACGGAATACTGGCCCCCATAAAACGCTCCTTACGGAATGCTGGCCCCCATAAAATGCTCCTTACGGAATACTGGCCCCCATAAAACGCTCCTTACGGAATACTGGCCCCCATAAAACACTCTGTACGGAATACTGGCCCCCACAAAACGCTCCATACAGGATGCTGTTCCCCCCACATAATGCCCTATGCAGGCTATCCACACCCCCCCCCCCTCCATCCTTATAATGCCCCTTGCATGATGTTCCTTCCCCCTCCCATATAATGCCCCATGCAGGATGTCACTCCCTATATAATGCCCCATGCAGGATATCACCCCACCCCCCCTATATAATGCCCCATGCAGAATGTCCCTACCCCCCACCATATAATACCCCATGCAGGATGTCCCTTTCCCCCACCATATAATGCCCCATGCAGGATGTCCCTTTCCCCCACCATATAATGCCCCATACAGGATGTCACCTCCCCTATCTTTAAAATACCCCATACAGGATGTCACCCCCCCCCCCACTCTTTATAATGCTCCATGCAGGATATCACTCCTCCCCCCCCCCCCCCCCCCTATATAATGCCCCATGCCTCCATACATTAAAAAAAAAAGAAATCAAATACCTCACTTCCCCTCACCTGCTCCGGTCCGGACTCCAGCGTCACCGGCGTCTTCCCGCTCTGCACGGTCTGTGATGGCTCAGGGGAGGGCGCGGTGGAAAGACGTCACCGCACCCTCTGACCTGAGACGTCACAGGGAGCACACAGCAGGATCAGACAGCGCATCTGCTGAGGGGAGAGGTAAGTATCCGGCTGCCGGGGCCCTGAGCAAGGGGGGAAAAGGGCGAGCACTGGCACCGCTCTTCTCCGTCCACAGCCCGGCAGGGTGCCCGACTGCGAGTGGGCCCCCCGCCTACTCAGGGCCCTGGCAATTGCCCGGGTGGGCCGGGTGCTGACGCTGGCCCTGTGTGTGAGGGCTAGCTGCTCCAATGTCTCCTATACACAGCACACATAAAAAGATGTATTATTGCTTTTTTTCCCCCTCTGTAACAGTTAAGAAGCAGCAGCATGGAGGGCAATATACAATAATGCCAAGCTGTGTGACTGTGAATCCTGCTCTAGGGGTGAGATAAAATACTTGAAGTTGCAACTTGATCTGTGTTAGTATCTCTTGGTTTGTTTAACATTCCTCCTACCCTTTACTTAAGGCCCCGTCACACTTAGCGACGCTGCAACGATCCCGACAACGATACGACCTGTCAGGGATCGTTGCTGCGTCGCTATGTGGTCGCTGGTGAGCTGTCAAACAGGCAGGCTCACCAACGATCAGGGGAGCAGCGCATCGTGGAAAGAATCTTTCCACGATGTCCTGCTCCGGTTACCAGCCTGCTGAAGCAGGAGCAGGAGGTTACCTCTCACTTTAGCAGGCTGGTAACCATGATGAACAACGGGTTACTAGGTGCTCGTGTGCCCCTAGTAACCCGATGTTTATCATGGTTACCAGCCTGATCGCTGCTCCCGCTGGTCACACACAGCGATGTGTGCTGACCAGCGGGAGGGCAACGACCAAAAAATGGTCCAGGACACTTTGCAGTGATCAGCGACCTCACAGCAGGGGCCTGATCGCTGCAAGGTGTCACACATTGCGACATCGCTGGTGAGGTCGCTGTTGCGTCACCAAAACCGTAACACAGCAGCGATCTCGCTATGTGAGACGGAGGCTTTAGACTATATGCCCTGTAACCTGGCACCTCACTGTACTGACAGTCTGTCTTGCTTTTGCCAAGACCAATTTGAACTGTTTTTGGAGGGGATAATAAGTTCAAAGGTAGGGGAAGAAGTGGGTCATAAGGTCAAGGATTCCACCAGTAGTTCACCTCAGGAACTGCTAGATGAAATGCGCTTTATGTGCCAAACCTGAAAGTTACAGATACTGAGATGTTGGCAGGGCAGGAAAGAACCAAAGATAAGCCTGTAGAGAGGTTTAGTAAACTTTGATAGCGCTGCTGCCTGAGGTCTGTGACTATCCTACTTATCTTAACAGGAATCTGTCAACTCAATCTAACCCCCCAAGCCAATTGCTTTTGTGTGTAAGTTATAAGAACACAAGTGAATCTGTAACTTTTTATTAAATAAAAATCCATTTTAGAAGTGATAGGCAGATTAGCCTGGAAATGCTCGGGGTGATACGGAGCACTTTCACTGCCTCGGCTCGAAACTCTATTCTCTGCCTAACTCCACCCTACACTTGGTGATTGGACACCACTGCTGTATTGCCAATCACCTAAGGGAGGGCAAAGTTAGGCTGAGAATAGAGCGGAGTCAGTAGAAAAATCGTCCATAGCACTTCCAGCCTCGGGAGAAAGGTTGAACTTGATGGACCTAGGTCTTTACTCAACCTATGTTACTATGTTAGACTATCACTTTTAAAGTCCATTTCTCTGCAACATTTTTGTATAATAAAAGTATGGATTCACTTGTGTTCTTATAACCTAGTCATCAGTTTGGGAGAGGGTAAAATGAGCTAACGTATTTTCTTTGCATACTAATCTTAAATTTGTTCTTAAACACCACATATTCAACAAGCAAAGTTTCTCTCTCTGACCCCCATTCTGACGATCTGCTCTTATCGTCTTAGTGGAAGTAAAAGCTCCATTGACTTTGATGCCTCATCTTGGATGTTTTTCATTGAGTGCAGAGTTTCTGAACTATTACAGACTATGTGATAACTGAAGTCCTTTGACTAGACCACCACTTTGAGGGAAAAGGGGTTCTTTGTGAAAGAAGGTTTTGTGGGTGAAGATGTTCTAGAAATGCTATAGGACAGAAAGCGGGTAATGAGTGGTATATAATTCATCAGCTAGGTCGGTGAAACGTAAGTTCTCCAGGTGTCTATACAGAATAAATCAAAATCTATCTGAAGGGATAGGGCACATTGAATTTCACTGCTTCATCCTATTCTCAGGGAAGAGAGCCCACCATCAGAGCTGGAAAATGCTTATTGTGGTATTGCTCGCTGCATTACCGCACATTACCTATAGGCAAGAGTGGTGAAAGAAGGCAAGTGCATTTGCTAATCTGCTACAGTCAATTTTATATTATAAAATGTTTAATACATGAAGACCAGAATATGAAAGTACATCTGTTTCTTACTTTAATTGTAAAAATAAACCCGTGCCCAGTCTTATATTTATTCACTTGGCTGAGATCTCTGAGAAAATATAATGAATAAAAAATATATATATTCAAACTAGAGAAGATGAAAGAACAAATTATTCTTTGATTGTTTTCTCCTCTTTGTATACTGAATTGTATCTGCCACATTCTCGCATAACACTGTGGTCATCCTGACCTTGACAAGAAAACATAAGGTTAGGTACAGATTAAATTGGCAGAGATCTTAGCCATTCATTAAGATGCCAAGGCTGCTGGAGAATGAATGAATGTGTTGTCAAATGCGACTGACACTTAGCCAACCGGTATTTCCCTGAAGGGAATAGTTACAGGTGTTTAGAAAATTATTTATATAGTGTATTACTCCACAATAAAGTTTTCAAGGTTGAAACCTATTGGGGCTGATGGTCATGCCAGTTGCCTCAATGAGGAAAACAAGTTTCAATCTTTGCACTGTGAATGCAAGTGTCCTGAGGGTGGTTCCTTCATGTGAATGGTCTTAAAGTCTGATGATGATTTATGGCTTACAGCCAATGAAAACACAAAAGTCATTATCTCAGTAAATTTGAATAATTAACAAAAAACACCTGCAAAGGCTTCTGAAGCGTTTAAAAAGGTCCCTTAGTCTGTTTCAGTAGGCTCCACAATCATGGGGAAGACTGACAGATGTCCAGAAGGCAGTCATTGACGCACTCCACAAGGTCCCAGAGTTCCAATTTTAATTTGTAAATCAAGGTCCCAGAGTCTGGAGGAAGAGTGGAGAGGCACACAATCCAAGCTGCTTGAGGTCTAGTGTGAAGTTTCCACAATCAGTGATGGTTTGGGGAGCCATGTCATCTGCTGGTGTAGGTCCACTGTGTTTTATCAAGACCAAAGTCAGCGCAGCCGTCTACCAGGAAATTTTAGAGCACTTCATGCTTCCCTCTGCCGAAAAGCTTTTTGGGGATGGAAATTTCATTCTCCAGCAGGACTTGGCACCTGTCCACACTGCCAAAAGTACCAATACCTGTTTTAAAAACAACATTATCACTGTGCTTGATTGGCCAGCAAACTCTCCTGACCTTAACCCCATAGAGAATCTATGGGGTATTGTCAAGAGGAAGATGAGACACCAGATCCAACAATGCAGAAGAGCTGAAGGCTGCTATCAAAGCAACCTGGGCTTCCATAACACCTCAGCAGTGCCACAGGCTGATCGCCTCCATGCCACGCCGCATTGATGCAGTAATTAATGCAAAAGGACCAAGTATTGAGTGCATTTACTGAACATACATTTCAGTAGGCCAACATTTTGGATTTTAAAATCATTTTTCAAGCTGTTGTTATAAAGTATTCTAATTTACTGAGTGACTTTTGTGTTTTTATTGGCCGTAAGCCATAATCATCAGCATTAACAGAAATAAACACTTGAAATAGATCACTCTGTTTGTAATGACTCTAAAAAATGAGTTTCACTTTTTGTATTAACCCCTTCGCAACCTTGGGTTTTGTCGTTTTTGCTTTTTCGTTTTTTGCTCCCCTTGTTCCCAGAGCCATAGCTTCTTTATTTTTTGGGCAATATGGCCGTGTGAGGGCTTATTTTTTGCGGGACAAGTTGTACTTTTCAACGCCATTACTAGTTTTACCATATCGTGTACGGGAAAACGGGAAAAAAATTCCAAGTGCGGTAAAATTGCAAAAAAAGTGCAATACCACAGTTGTTTTTTATTTATTTTTTTTACCACGTTCACTGAATGCTAAAACTAACCTGCCATTCTTATTCTCCAGGTCATTACAAGTTTGCAGACACCAAACATGTATAGGTTATTTTATATTTAAGTGGTGAAAAAAAATTCCAAAATTTGGTAAAAAAAAACTAAAAAAAAATAGCGCCATTTTCCGAGACCCGTAGCGTCTCCATTTTTCGGGATCCGGGGCTGGGTGAGGGCTTATTTTTTGCGCGCCGGGCTGACATTTTATTGATAACATTTTGGGGTAGATCCGATGTTTTGATCGCCCGTTATTGCATTTTATTGCAATTTTGCCGCGACCAAAAAAACGTAATTCTGGCATTTAGAATTTTTTTCACGTTACACCGTTTACCGATCGGATTAATTCTTTTTTTATATTGATAGATCGGGCGATTCTGAACACGGCGATACCAAATATGTGTATGTGGGTTTTTTTTTTATATATATATATTTTATTTTGAATGGGGCGAAAGGGGGGTGATTTAAACTTTTTTATATTTTTTTTATATTTTTAAAAACATTTTTTTTTCACTTACTGCATGCTTCAATAGTCTCCATAGGAGACTAGAAGCAGCAGTTGTCTGATCATCTCTGCTACATACAGGGGATCAGCAGATCCCCTGCATATAGCAGAAATGGTCCTGTGCTATGAGCGCCGACCACTAGGTGGCGCTCATAGCGACGAGATCATGACAACCACAGGCGTCTGTTGCAGACCCTGGGTTGTCATGCCCACCCATCGGTGACCCGCGATCACGTGACGGGGTCGCCGATGGGCGGGGCTTATGACGCGCAACCCGGAAGCGCGCGTTAAATGCCGCTGTCGGAGATTGACAGCGGCATTTAACATGTTAACAGCCGCGGGTGGATCGCGATTCCACCCGCGGCTGTTGCGGGCACATGTCAGCTGTAAGAATCAGCTGACATGTGCTCGGTTCAGTGAGGGCTCAGCGCAGCAGCCCTCACTGAACCGGGGGTACGCAAATGTGCGTACTAAGACGTCATGGGTTGGAAAGGGGTTAAAGAACTGAAATAAATTAACTTTTTGATGATATTCTAATTCAGTGAAATGCACCTGTAGTTGGCTATGTGGTTGACACTAAGAAGTAGAAAGTTTGTCATCTCACCAAACAGCTGTTCTTCGTAGAAATCCAAAGAAACGTGCTCTGAAGACTAAAGTTCTTTAAGTTACAAATGGCAAAGGATGGATATGCTTCCAGCAAAAAGGTCCACTTGGGTAAAAACGAATTTTTTACTGAATGTAAAATTGTAGATAGATATCACTAATATCACCAATAGATGCAGCAGGCACATTTAGACGTCTGTCCTTAATCACTGTATGATAGTACATACTCCATGATAGTATTGTTTTAAAGCTTTTGTATAAGATCTATTTTACCATAAGCGCTATAATGTATTAGTTACTTCTGAATATTTAAATGTATATCTTCTTCACCATTCTGCTCTTAAGCCTGTAGCTTACACACAGGGATTGAGTTCCTTTTGTCAAACAGTGTGTAGTTTATTATAAAGTCCATAAATGTTCAAAGCACACAAACGCGTATAGCTTTCCTTCGGCATAAAACAGGTGTGACAAAATTAAACACAAGCCATTCCCATAGCAGGTATGAGCTCACCCATTTACAAATTAGATCCACACAAAGGCCTCTTTCACATGTCCTGATACAAGTGTCATCCACGTCGCCTAGTCTCGCTGATCGCAGGGAGACAAGGCGACAGTGATGAAAGTTTGATTCAGCACCCGCCTGGGAACAGCGCTAACTGTACTGTTTTTTCCCGGTACGTGTCACACTGATGGTGCACATGGATGTGACACACGGACACAGCATCGGTACTGGTAATATCAACATGTTAAGTACCGTTAACCTTACTGACGTCACCACTCGCACCGTGCAAAATTTCTCACACTGCGAGTGGTGATATCAGTAAGGTTACAGCAGTTCACAGGCCGGCTCACACACAGCTTACCGTGGGAACTGCTGCCTGTGACCTGCGGTAACAATTACGTCACCGCTCGTCACTGCATCCGCGTTCTCATTCTATGCTCAGTGTGTTCTGGCTGGCATAATGAGCGGTCACATTAATGATGTCACCGCTCACCGAATCATCCAGATGTAGCAGAGTTGGGGATTGTCATTGGACCTCATCATTATGTACTAACAGCGGATAGGTGAGGATTACTTTGATTTTTTACTTTAACGTTAATAAATGGGTAAAAGAGGGTCAGGGAGTGTTTTTTTTAATTCAAGGACTTTTCTCTGTGTATGTCTTTATTCATTTTGACTACTTGGTTATTAATTGGGAGTGTCTGATAGACACATCTCCTTTACTAAGCCTTGGGCTCGATGTCAGCGGTCATAAACCAGCTGACATCAACCTCAAAACTATTACCCTACTTGCCAACGCACCAGGGCAAGTGGGAAGAACAGAGACGAAGCGCCAGAATTGGCACTTCCAATGGATGCGCCATTTCTGGGGCGGCTGAAGGCTGAAGTTCTTAGTCTAGGAGTGTGCCAATATCCATGGCCCCTTCCCAGCCTATTAATAGCCTGTAGCAGTCTGTTTATCCTTTGCTGGATAGTAATAATAGGGGGACCCCATGTAATTTTTTTGAGGGGAATCCCCCCTTTACTAACCAGTAAAGGCTAAATAAACAGCTGTGAGCTATTATTAATAGGTTGGGAACCTTTATGGCTATTTGGTCCTTCCCATAATATTAACAACGCCCTCAGCTGGTTAGAAAAATTAAGGGGGGGCCTCACGCCATTTCTTTTTTTTTTTTTTTTTTATTTGTTTCTTTAATATGTGCGATACACAAACGGTGGGTGCTAACTACAAGTCTCATCAGCGTCAACCTGGTCACGCTGATCGTGTCATCAGCATCGGCTGTGACGCGCCCCCTAGGACCGTGGGGCACTCTGTGCCGGGTCGGTCGGTTCTATTGGGGTAGTCACGGTGGCGTGGCCCTAGGCGGTCAATAAAAAGGGACAGGGGCAGTTTGTTTAGGGGAAAAGTTTTATGACACCACCCATGGTGTGCGGCTATAGGGGGGCTGCCGCTGCTATTCAGATCCACTGGGGCTGATGGTGAAGCAGCGGAGATAGTGCAGCTTTCCACGGGCAGAGCTAGGCCCCAGGGCAGTATATTGGATGGATGTTGGGGTGCAGGACTGAGGGTGCGGATAATGACCAGACGAGACAAGAATGGCGGTTTCCTCTACCTTCTACTTGAGGTTTGCTGGAGCAGACCGGGACACTGATCACAGAAAGTAATCCGGGCGGCCTAGAAGCAATTTGGGGATCCACCTCGCCAGGTGGAGTTGTAGGCCTTCTTTCTGCGCTGTCCTCTTTGGCCCTGCTGCCTAAAGCTATGCTGCAGCCCTCACACAGTGTCCCGAGCCAGTGGCCACGGGCCTTGTCGGGCGACGTCCGGTCTGTCCCCTTGGTCCTATATGGCCACCTTTTCAGCGATTATGTGTGGATTGTGGCTACGGCACATGACGATACCGCACCTCCGGTTTGCTAGCTGAGCCTTAAAGTACTCCACTAATCTGGGGCCAGTCCCCTACTGCGGCCTTGATCCCTCCACGATCAGCGTGAACTCGGGCGCACAGGTGGCATCCCGCACTCGCCATGCCACTAGGATCCCTTCTATCTCTGGAGCCTTTCCCACTGCTCCTGTCTTCTCTCCTCCTGGGCCTCTCTGACTGGGCCCTACTCCTCTGCTCTCCTGAGCAGGACTGAACTCCTCAGAACCCCTAAGCTCCACACCTTCTAGATGTTTCTACCCTTGCTTATATACTGCTCTCTGTGCTCCACTGAACTACGTCCTCCACCCACCTCCTCTACTTAGTTCCACCCTCCTGCCAGGGACAGGGACTGTGCTCTCCCTCAGGAGCAATCTCGCCCTTCCCTAGTGAAGTGGTCTAGTGTTGGATGTGAGTGTGTGGGTCCCAGGTGGTGCTCCCTCCTTACCTGAGAGTGGGGAACCACACCTCTGGCTGAGATGCAGTACCTCTGTGGCAACTGGATCCGCAGGGGCACCACACCTGGTCACGCTGATCACAGGGAAACCAAGCGACAATGAAGACAGTTGGATTCCGCACCCAGCACCTGGGAATAGCGCTAACTGTAAAGCCTTTCCCAGGCGCCGGTACGTGTCACACTGATGACACACAGATGTCATCCGTGTGTCATCAGTGTGCTCATGTGCAGGATGTATTGTGGGCCTAGCTGCCGACAAAAAACTGACATGTTCCTGTGTTTTGCACACGGTCAGTGGAAACACATTGACATGCGTGCTGACCCATTGATTTGAATGGGTGTATGTGTGTAAGTGTCTCCAGTAGACACTGACATGTAAAGGAGGTCTAAGTCAGAATCTGGCAGAGTCTAACCAGCATATCACAGGTGTTTCCACCTCTGGTCACAGACGATGAATAAAGCAGCTGAGCTGCCTTAAAGGGACTCTGTCAGCACAGAATGATTGTTCAAACTAAGTCCCGCCACTTGGTGCTGCATGGCGGGGCCAATCATTTAAATACGTATTAAATCCCCCCAGCTTGTTTTTCTTCAGTCTGCTGCCATGTAGCCCTCCATATTCATGAGCACTGAATAACCTCGCCCACACCACTGATTGGCAGCTTTATGCCTATGCACACAGAAAGCTGCCAATCAGTGGTGTGGAGGGGGTTATGCAGAGCTCTGCATTAGGCTATGTGCCCACGATGCAGAAATGCTCCAGATTTTTCCTAAGCGTTTCTGCATCTCCCTGGCAGAAAAAAACGCATGCGAATTGTACATGTGGATTGTACATGCGGTTTTTCCTGCCAGGGACAAGCGGAAGTGAAGCGTTCTTCACATGCATTTCCGCATGCGAGTTGTCAAGCGCTTTCCAAGCGATTTTAGCATCACTTGGAAAGTGCTTGACAACTTGGTCACACTATATAAATCCATGCAAACGGCATGGATTTATATAGTGTGACCAAGTTATAGTAAAAGAATGGTAAAAAATAAATATACTTACCTTCTGATGGCCCCCAGTGTCCTTGTCTTGGCTTGCCGGCAGCTCACGGTAGACTAAAGGACCTGTCGACGTCAGCGGTCGCGTGACCCGTCACATGACTAAATGACATCACTGCAGATCCTTTTAGTCTACCGCGAGCTGCCGGCAAGCTAAGACAAGGACATCGGGGGCCATCAAAAGGTAAGTATAATATTTATTTTTTATTTTATTCTTTTTTTTTTTTTTTACAGGTACTATGGTACCCGGGTCCGGAGGAGAGTCTCCTCTTCTCCTCCAAACCCGGGTACCATCCGCACATTGAACCGCATGTTATCCGCATGTACAGATCCAGTGATGCGGATGACATGCGTTCCAATGCAAGTCAATGGCAGCGAAAACGCTGAGTTTCCGCAAAATAATTGGTAGTGCTGTGGATTTTTCCGCAATGATAATCCGCAGCCGAAATTTCCGCAGCATGTGCACAGCTCATGCGGATTATCATTGGGGACCATGGCAGACCTTCTACCAAGCGTTTTTTAAGCGTTTCTACAGCGGAATTGCCGCTGCGGAAACGCTTAAAAAACGCATAGTGGGCACACAGCCTTAGGGAACTGGTGGATCTGCAGCAGATAAAATAGGGGCACAATTACTGTGTAATACATGTATCTCTCCCTATTCATAAAAGTTGAGAAATATGACCATGTCTACTCTGCCGAATATCTTCTTTTTTTTTTTGGAGGGGGGAGGGGCCAAAATAAAACATTGTTATGGGGCTCCATGAATTTTATGCACTACCCTGAACTCTGTATCATATAAAGTATTTATCTAAGACTTTTTTTAATGCAGCACAGCATAATTATCTTGTGTACTACTGAGGTTTTCTGCACTTGTTATCCTAATTACCAGGTCAGATTGCACTTTCGGCATGCTGTGCCTTGTCATTGTCTAGACTGCTTGAGCCTGCATTGTCCAACCAGCAAGTGCTTCTTCCCAGAAAGTCTGCATCGAGCCAAGCAATGCGATAGATTTGGCTGAGCCAGCTACCGCACCCCTCAGTCCTCACTTAATGGCATAACAATTTATTTTCAAGGTTCTGGAAATGAGTTTTTTTGAGTTGAAGATTGCTGTGTTTCATTTAATTTCAGTGTCCCTGACTTCATTATTTATGTGACTGACCTCTGTAAAACACCATCCAAGTAATGCAGCGCTCGTCTTTATAGTGCTTGGTCTTGACTCTCATATATAATCATTTCGATTGAATGCTTTGTCCTATTCTGCATTTACATAATACTTATTTCATCATTTTATGAGATTACATTTTTATATCATTTGGAATAATAATCTAGGGCCCTTTTTATCCTGACGTAGTTCATAAACAGTCCCAATATATTTTGCACATGTAGATAATTCTGGTGAATGCACAAATCAGATTACATGATGAAACATTAAAAGTTGCAGTCTAAAAACAATGGCACAGTAACAGTTTCAGTTTGAGGCTCCTACACACGGACCTTTTTTGTCATTTTTAAACATTTTTAAAACTGCAAAGTTTTGTATTTTCTACAAGCTTTATTTTTTTTATGATGACTTACTTTTTTGAGGAGGGGATGCTTTATTTCTAGAGGCAGCCTAGAGACACCTATTAGAAGACACCATATGTGGAGCATGCTGCTTTTTGAAAAAAAAAAGACCATTGACCTTAAAAATGTCACGAACCAAAATACTCTTTATGTATGATGTTTTATATTTTACTAATATACTTTAATGAAAAAACCTGGGAGTCTGAACTGAAACGTAAATTAATGTGCATGCAAAATGTAAATGCATATTCACATAAGGCCACTAGACAGAGAAAAACCAAAGACAAGCAAAATACCCAAATAACTGGAAGTAAATAGATAAATCGCACAGTGTATAAAAATAATGATAAATAATAAAGGGTATTTAGTTAACATATGTGGCGCCCCTGAGGGTTCGGTCGCCACAAGGGGGGGATACTGCAGCCTGTCAGCAGGTGTAGTGTCTCCTCACCCAGGTAAGGAAGGTGCACTGGTCAGGACCCTGAATCTACATTCAACACTACACACTCCTGACCTATGGGAGGCAAGTATGCACCATAGTGCTGCCTCAGCAGGATCATGAGTGGGGGGAACCAAAAGTTAGGGGAACCATGTAGTGGGTGAAGGGTAGAACAGACTTTTAGTTACACACATAGTTTTATATATGTTACCCAGCCATCTTAAGCACAAGGTTCTTTGATTGTGGTCTTTGCAGCTGTCGGTGGCCTTGTGTAGGAGCCTGCAGTGTGCTGAAGATACACGGCCCTCGTGCCCTGACCTTGACACGAGGAGCGGGAAGGAGTTAACAGAGTCTCTACCCCGGTCAAGTTCCCTTGCTTGAGAAGGTTGGGAGTTTTAGTGACAGCTCCACAAGCAAAAGGATCCCAGGGAGCACGGACGGAGCGGCGTACGCCACCTGTACTCTCCATTCTGGCCCTGCCAGAGGGACTCCTGCTGCAAGAGGGGTACCGGCCCCCGACATCTGACTTTGTTACTTCATGTCTCAGTCAGAAAAGCCCAGAGGCTTAGTGGATCCCGGGAGGGATACAAACGGAGCGGCCTACGCCACCTGTACCCCTCTACCTGCGTTTATCCAGTGGGACCCAGCCTTTGCACACACACACACGCACGCACGCACGCACGCGCACACACACACACAGTTCAAAGGGGACTGTTAGGAACACTCGGAGGGTCCTGATCGAGGTACCTGAATTCCTTGGGTGCGCTGAGCCCTCACCCCTGGTGGCCACAGTGATCCGTGAGGAGCAGGGAGAAGCCTTGCCGCTGCTTAAAAGAACTGTGAGTAAAAGACCTGGAAGACTATCCCTGTGGCCTCTGGTTCCTTCATTTCTGCACTGCACCACACAGCACCTGAGTGACCCAGGACTACTCTCCCCATCCTCCTGTCACATCTGCCCTGAGGCCCTGCTCCGCCTGTGGGGAGTTATAACATCGCCTGCTGCCACTACATCCAGCCTCAGAGGACTGCTAGCTGCGCTGGTGGCGCATCACCAGACACCACAGGTGGCGTAGTCGATAATACCACTCAAACCTGATAGCCCATTACTTTCATGTGACGGCCCAGGGCACGGAACGGGTCCAGGCCACGACTGCCTCCCCAACATCTGACCCGGCTCTGAGTACCCCATTTCCCAGGGAGGGCTGTGAGCGTCCCACATAATTTTGATCAAAATAATGTAAAAGCTATCTTGCCACATCACGGCAACCCTTATGGGACAGTCCTAACTCTAATATTAAAACCTTACCATTTGTCAAGTGACATACATATGGAGAAGGGCAGAGAGACTGGGTTCAGCCAGAGGCTGCCGGGAAGAGTAAAGTTAATTTCCTCCCTTAACCTTGATGTCATTGCGGGCACCAGGCAACTTTAGAACATGATTAATCTATAGATTAACCCTATATCTGCAGGTTAACAGCATTTATACATTTTTTTTTAATGCGTAATTCACATAAAGGCATGCTACCCCACAGATTCTATAATCAGCATTTACTACATTCTTTCTTGGGATAAATTTTGTTTATGACATGGCACCCCAAAAAAAGATTAAGTGGGCCACAATCATCTGAGGCCTGCAATATTGATGTAACTCTGACATGTTAATATTTATACTTTTAACTCTTTCTATAACCTTCATAGAGAACTCTATACTAGCTAAACATGTAACAGTAGCACATACTGGGTATTTTAAACATGCCTGTTTTACATGACCAAGAGAACAGCTCCATATATTAACACTGGCTTGAAAATATAGACCATAAAAATGCAGAAAAAAACGCTGGTGTTAAACAGGTAATAAACTTATTAAAAGGAATCTGTCTTTAGGATCAGATCTCCTAAGCTGTCTATATGGGCATGTAGGTCATAGGAACCTGAATAAAATATGATACATTGATATCTGCGATCCAATGTCTTATTCCAGAGAAATCCATGTTTTTTTAAATACATAACTTAGTTGGAACAAATTTTGGACCGGACTCCATACTGTTCCGTGGTCCAATTTGGCCGCATCCCTAAGGGTATGTGACGCGCCCCTGGGCCTGTGTCGCGCTGCGTTGCGCACGCGGGAGCTTACCCGGAGCCGGATCTCTTGAGGGTTGTAGTCTCGTGGCGGTGATCCGGTCCGTGCCCAGGGAGTCAGACTAAGTGGCGCTGTATCAGCGGTAGATGATGGACGACTACGCCACCCGTTGAATGCAGCTATGGAGCTGCCGCTGCAGGGCAGACCGCTGAGGCCGGTGGAAGGATGGTGCAGCGTGGATGGTATAACCCCCAACGGGAGGGGTATGGCCTCAGGGCAGCCGACGTGGATGATGGGGGTAGCAGGGACCACTCAGAGACGATGCGGTGTAGTTCAGGGTCTTTACTGGTGACAAAGATAGACCCTCCCGGAGTACTGGCTAGCGGTTGGGGCCTGGTCAGTCCTTGAGCAGATGGGATCTCCCCTGGCCAGGCGGAGTTGTAGGCCTCCCAAACTGACTGTACTCTTCTGGCTACCTTGCTAGAAGCGAGTATAAGTAGCCCACGTCCCTGAGTGTACCGTGTGGTGCTCACCCGTATGGCCGGTGACTCGGGGCCTTCTAGTAGCTTCCGCTCCACGACGGCGGTGCTGGTCCCATGCGTGTGACCGTGCCTTCGGGTTTCTTGGCCAGAGGACCTGAAATCCCCTGCCTGACGGATTCTGCTGCTGGGTAGGAGTTAGTCCCCACAGCCTCGGACTCCGGGTCCGGTAAGAAATCTTCTCAGTCAGGGCGAGCTCTGCAGCTGCCAGCCCCTGACTCTTTGTAACACTGCTCCCACAGAGCTCCTGTTGTTTCTTCCTATGCTGCTTCTCTTCTCTACTTCTGGCATGGCCCAGGAGCTGGGCCCAGCCGGAGCCACAGCTCCCTGTCAGCCCTCCTGGCTGAACTCTCCCTCTCAACTCTCTAACCCTGCCTCAGCCCCAGGTTTATATAGGGGAAGTTCTTCCCCTCCCAGGACTGGGCAGGAGGTGTGGCATGCATAGGATTCCTGACCAAGAGACCTCCCACCTGCTCTCAGACATAACATTGTTGTTACTGTGGAAACCAGACCCCTGGGGTGCCACATATGTGCACACTACCCTTTCTGGCAGTGCTTTGAACGCAGTATATTTTATGCTGCATCCAAAGCGCTGCTCGCAGGTGAATCCGCATGTGTTCATAGAACCATGCGGATTCACCGGATCTTATACATTGCACTGATAGAATTTCTCTTGTGGAGACTAGTGTCTCCACAAGAGAAATTGACATGCTGCGGTCTGTGAAGACGCGCCACATGTCCGTGGGTGATCCGCAGGAGCACGGAGATGCATAGTGGGCATGGGAGTTCTTGAAATCCCGTCCACTATGCTCTAACATCTGGCCGCTGGGGATTGCACGCTGCGTCCAATCTGCAGCCGTTCCTGACCGTGTGCACATACCCTAAAAGTTTATTACAATTCATAACATATATATTACATCTTAATTATAATAATATTTTTTATTTATATAGCACCAACATATTCCGCAGCACTTTACAATTAAGTGAGGACATGTACAGACAATAAATTCAATACAATTTAAGACAGTTTAAACAGTTAAATTAGGAGTGAGGTCCCTGCTCGCAAGCTTACAATCTACAAGGAAATGGGGGGGGACACAATAGGTGAAAAGTGCTTGTTATTTCAGGTCTGGCAATTATAATAGGGATTTTCATATATAGCTGCATGATCATCCGCCAGTATGTTTATGTGCAATACTCAAGTATCAAGTGTAGTTATCTTGTGCATGGAGGGTGTGGATACAGATGAATAGTAGGGAGCAGATTCTGAATAATATTTAGAAGGAGGGGACAGGGGAACGTTAGTTTACTGAGTAGCTGAGGTGGTAGGCTTGTTTAAAGAGATGGAGTTTTAACGCGCGCTTGAAGACGTGGGGGCTAGGCATCAGTCGGATCGCCTGGGGTAGTGCATTCCAGAGAACTGGCGCAGCACAAGAGAAGTCTTGGAGACGGAGGTGCAAGGTTCGGATTAGGGGGGATGTTAGTCTTAAGTCATTTGTAGAACGGAGGGCACGTGTAGGGCCATGGACAGAGACGAGAGAGGAGACATAAGGCGGTGCAGAATTGTGGAGAGCTTTGTGGGTGAGAGCGATGAGTTTATATTGGACCCTGTAGCGAATAGGCAACCAGTGTAATGACTGGCACAAGGTGGAGGCATCTGTGAAGCGGCTGGACAGAAATATGACCCTGGCTGCCGCATTCAGGATGGATTGGAGAGGAGAAAGTTTGGTAAGAGGGAGACCGATCAGAAGAGAGTTGCAGTAGTCCAGACGTGAGTGAATAAGAGCGACAGTAAGAGTTTTAGCAGTTTCAAAGGTGAGAAAAGGTCGGATTCTGGAGATTTTTTTAAGATGCAGGCGACAAGAGCGAGTGAGTGATCGGATATAGGGAGTAAAGGAAAGGTTAGTGTCGAATATGACCCCAAGGCAGCAGGCGTGCTGCTTGGGAGTTATGGTTGAACCCTCCAACGTAATTTCGATGTTAGGTAGAGTTGGGTTAGTAGAGGGGAGAAATACAAGAAGTTCAGTTTGAGAGATTCCGTTTAAGATAGAGGGAGGACATGATGTTAGAGACAGCAGATAGACAATCCTTGGTATTTTGTATTAGGGCAGGGGTGATGTCAGGGGAAGAAGTGTATAATTGGGTGTCGTCAACATAGAGATGATACTGGAACCCAAATCTGCTGATTGTTTGTCCAATAAGAGCAGTGTATAGAGAGAAGAGGAGGAGGCCTAGGACTGAGCTCTGGGGAACCCCGATAGTAAGGGGACGAGGAGAGGAAGAGGAGCCGGCAAAAGATACAGTGAAGGAGCGGTCAGAGAGGTAGGAGCTGAACCAGGAGAGAACGGTTTCCTTGAGGCCTATAGAGCGGAGCATAGTGCGGAGGAGATGGTGATCCACAGTGTCAAATGCGGCAGAGAGATCCAGGAGAATCCGCAGGGAGCAGTGACCTTTGGATTTAGCTGTTAGTAGATCATTAAAGACTTTAGTGAGGGCAGTTTCAGTGGAGTGTAAGGAGCGGAAACCAGATTGTAGAGGGTCGAGGAGAGAGTTATCTGAGAGATAGCGGATTAGATGGGAGTGGACCAAGCGTTCCAGGAGTTTAGAGATGAAAGGAAGGTTAGACACAGGTCTGTAGTTAGCAGTGCAGTTCTGGTCCAGGGATGGCTTTTTAAGTAAAGGGGTTATGATGGAATGTTTAAATGAGGAGGGAAAGTTACCTGAAGAAAGAGAGAGGTTAAATATTTTAGTCAGGTGAGTGGTGACAACCGGTGAGAGAGACTGAAGAGATGTGAAGGAATGGGGTCACTATTGCAGGTCGTAGGTCAAGAAGAAATGAGGAGCTGGGTAACTTCTTCTGTAACAGGCTCAAAGATGGCTAGTGAGCTTGAAGTGCAGCACGGAAGGGGATCCAGGCACTCGGGAGATTGGGCTGAAATGTCCTGGTAGATGTGGTTAATTTTTTCTAGGAAATAAGTGGCCAGATCCTCACTGCTGAGGTTGGTGATGGGGGCCTGTGCTTTAGGTTTCAGGAGGGAGTTTAAGGTTTCAAAAAGTCGTTTTGGATTGTTGGACAGTGAAGTGATGAGGGTGGTGAAGTAGGATTGTTTGGCCAGATGAAGGGCAGAGTTATAGGCTTTGAGCATGAATTTATAGTGGATGAAGTCCTCTGCTAAAAGAGATTTTCTCTACTGACTCTCAGCACACCTTGAGCAACGCTGACGTGTTTGCATCGTGTGCCAGGGCTGCCGTTGTCTGTGTCGGGTCTTTTTGCGTGTAGAAGGTGCTGCTTCATTTAGAGCACTCAGCATTTTCACACTACAATAATACACTGAAAAGTCTGGACAGGAGAGGGTGGAGATGGGGGCTAAAGATGTGTGAAGATTGTCCATAAGCTGCTGGGTATTAATGGTATGTGTATTCCTATAAGTGTGGTAAGTGGAGGTGTCCCGGGTGAGGAGACAGTTCTTGACAGAGAAAGAAAGAAGGTTGTGGTCCGAGAGTGGGAGAGGGGAGTTAGTAAAGTCATGCAGTAAGCAGAGACGGGAGAAAACCAGGTCCAGAATATTCCCATCTTCATGTGTAGGAGAATTAGTAAATTGTGTGAGGCCAAATGAGGAGGTTAGAGAAAGTAGATGAGAGGCAGATTGGGAGAGAGGATCATTGATGGGGATGTTAAAGTCTGATGAGGGTGGGGATGTCACAGGATAGAAAGTGAGGAAGCTAGGTAGCAAAGTGATCCAGGAACTGGCGGGAGGAGCCTGGAGGGCGATACACAACCGCCACTCGCAGGGAGAAAGGTTTGAAGAGTCTGACGGGGGAGATGACCTGGAAAGCACATTGTGGTGAAAGGAGCAAACCAACACCTCCACCCTGTCTATTTTCAGGTCTGGCGGTATGTGAAAATTTCAGCCCATCAAATGAGAGAGCAGCAGCTGCGGTTGTGTCGGACTGCTGGATCCAGGTTTCTGTAATAGCCAGAAGGTTAAGGGAATTAGAGAGGAAAAAATTGTGAATGTAAGTTAGTTTGTTACACACACAGACCGGGCGTCTTACCCATCACTATTTGGTGGTCTTTAAGATTTACAGTAATCTGATTTTAGCCCATGTCCCCCGTATAATAATAATAAGATTTCTGATCATTAGGAATAAAGTTTAAAAGCCATACTGAGACTGTGGAGACAAGCAGCCACCCTGGAGATAATGCAGCAGAGCTGTCTGGAAGGAGGACAGAGTGTAATTAGTCTGTGTTGGCAGAGGCGCAGATCTGCTGACTCAGTCTTGTTCATTCTGTCTCAATGTTCTGACACTGCTAGGTTTATACAGAGAGATTTCTCTTCCGATATCCATAACGGAGCGAGCTTATAGAGCTGTCACTGAGATGTATTAACCAGCATTGGGCTTCATTCAGCTCAACACTTGTTTGTTGCACATAGGGCATGTTTCCCTCTTCTAGATTTTCTGCTTCAGAGCGCAGAAGAGCTATTAAAGTGATGTGATGTGATGTGGATTGCAGGATTACACACAGACTAGGGTTGTACTGTAGCACCCTGAGGATTCGGCTGCTACAGGGGTATTGCACCTCAACCCAGAGGTGTGATATTCCACTCCCGGGTAAGGATGGAGTGTGGAACTGAGCTCAGAAAGCTGCATGCACTACACACATCCCATTTCCGAGGAGCAGACCAACGGTACTCCCACTTAGAAATGTGCAGGTACGACCGAGTCTGTTCCTGGCTGGAGTGGGAGGGGGGTGGTACATCCCAGTAGTGTAGGGGCAGATAGGGGGAGCAGCCTGGGTAAAGTTAGGAGCTCATTGGGTGCTGGTCACCTGAGCTCACACATAGAGGGAGTATTTAAGGTGGGCACCATCTAAGAACAGGGTCAGTCAGTCAGTCAGTCTGTGAGAAGTCAGAGGAAGAGAGCAGAGGAGCAGAGCAGCCCCAGAGCAAGAGTGAGAGAGGAGAAAGGAAGAAGACCCAGAGGGGGTGAAAGAAAAGGACTCTGAGAACCCAAAGTCCATCACCGGGTGAAGAGTTGGCAACAGGGTTCCGGATCCCAAGCTGGCAGAGGCTACAGCACACCTTAGCCAGGAACCGGAGGTCGTGGGCAGGACTGATCTGCCACGATCACCCACTAAATCCACCCGGAAGGCAGACCACGAATAGGGTCAGGGAACCCAGAGACAAGGGTTCACCAACAAGAGGCCCGAGGGAGCCGGACTTAGGTGGATCCCTGGTGGGGAAGGCCAGAGACGAGGACAGGACAGAAAGGGAGCTCAGAACCACGCTCCAGAACTACTTGGGGGTTGGCCGAGTCCAGGACCTGGTGGACGCAGCGCGGCTCGGGTGGTCACTCAAGGCCGGAGTGACCGGTACAAGAACAGCAGTAAGTAAAGAACCCTGAACTGCACAACCCGACTCTGACTCTCATTACCATCTTCACTGCACTTCCACAACCACCATCCTCTGCACCTGACCCCCTGAAGCTATACCCCTCCCGTTGGGGGTTATTCTACCTGGGCTGCACAAACACCATCAGCCTCAGCGGACCCTGCTGCAGCGGCGGCCGTAGTGACCGCAATTCAACGGGTGGCGTAGTCGACACAAAAGAACATCTAGTAACACCATAAGGACTGCCACACACTGAGCTTGACACCCTGGGCACGGACCGGGTCACAGCCACTCGGAGACTACAACCCCCATCTGATCCGGCTCCGGGTATCCCTAACAGCACTGGCCCAGGGGGCGCGTCAGTACATGACTGTTGTTTTTTATTTTTATGAAAAATTTTAAGTTTTGCCTCATTTCTCAGCAAATTGCATGTAGAAACAAGAACAGCAAAGAGGTAGGGTCACCTCATCCATGAAAAACTGATGGTACCTGTAAAGATCTGAGGAGGTGGGTTGTAAGTAATCACCTAGGCAGGTTAACGATGCAACAATATTTTATTGATTACAGCCATGGTAATAAAGCAATTCCAGGTAAATGCCCAAAATACAGTTATCTCAGTACTCAAGTTTACAATCTGGGTTCAGTAATTCCCCTGGCTTTGGATAAGGCCATACTCACTGTCTTCCAACTTTTGGTTGGCCCACAGATTTCATATCTCCAGCCAGTATAGTCTGTAGCCACGGTCCATGATCCTCTAGATAGCCGATGAAAGCACAGCTATCCAGTAGCAGCAGTCCTTTTAAGAAAGTTTAAATCCAAACGACATAATCCATAATGATAACATGTTTATCCATCCATCCTTCCAAGTTCACGGTCTCCATCCTCTACCTTCAGTCCTTCCACACAAGTTTGACTAAAACATGTCTGTCCTTTCTTTCGCTGGGACCAGTCCCCTCCCAGGTCAGAAGTGATCACCCTCCCCCTTTAAGCATTTACTGTTAGCTAAAAACAATGAAGAATATTCTAAAAGCCTTCATCTGAGACTGCATGTAAGACCCCCTGTGGCGACTGCTCCACTGTGTCTACAATCTACACAAACATAGAGATTATTGGCTGTTGGAACAATGGTTAGATACTCCTGAGATACAGATTAGTGGAATGCTGGACATTTTACAAGTGAATCTAGTGCACATACTGACAAGTTAGCAGAACTATATAAAACATAACAAGTAAATCACTAATAAAACACAATAATAATATTGACAAAAATGGTGGTCCGTTGCTGACAAAGTATCATAGTCTTTAGTAATTGGGCAGCTCCTCACAGTATCCATTACTTGTAGCACATGCTCATAATGCATATTTGTAGAAAACTCCACAGGGTCCGGGTCTTACCTTTGGTCTCACCAATGAACTACATATCTAAAAATGTAATATTTTTAGGTCAATAGTGGCTAGTTTTGAGTATTCCATTTTTTTTCTCTAACTCTACCATATGACTCTATGGGCCTTTTTATTTAGTGTTAAATTGTATGGTCTTTACCAAGAGGGCATTGGGCATTGCTTAGAGGATTCTCTGGGGACGTGTCTTTAGACTGCTCTCTAACATTTTCCTGTGAGCACCGCCCACTTGTAAAGACCATTCAAATTAGCACTAAATAAGAAGGCCAATATCTCTAAAATTTTATGGCAGATTTAAAATAGAAAACTAAATACTTGGGAAGCAGCAGGAATAAATTGGATAAAACACTGCCCACTTTTGACCCAGTGCCAGGTCCTGTTTAAACTAGGAAGGGCACCTTGGTACTGTGAAAGGTTTGTTTGGTTTCATTAAATGGGGCCGGGCTGTATGTCTAAAATTAACAAACCAAGCAGCGCTGACCTACCATTGGAGCTCTAGCACCGCATCTCTGCTGCTTCTTCAGTAGGGATGGGCAGAATTGGTGGAAGTTCGGGTTCTGATACCCGGCCCAAAATGTATTTGAAAGTTCTGTTTGGGTACTAGAACAGTACTCGAACTCGAACCCCATTGAAAATAAAGCTCTCTCTCTATCCCTCTCCCACTGCAGCCAATCACTGGGCTCTGGAGTCTTATGATGTCTAAATGAAATGCAATATAGCTGCTGCCTTAAGGAATGTGCTAATGAGTTCGCAAAAGAACTGCAATCCTAAAGCACTATGTGCCCCAGTGCTAAAAACCCAAATGCTATTAAAGAATGCAAGGATGTGCTGCAATGCTACTCGTATATAAAAATGTTAGACAAGTGGTCCTAGCTGTCACTCGAAATAGCAGTACACAGGAAAAATTATGAGCCTTCTAAACTCTTCTAAACACGGCCTGTCAGTGCACTATCCACCTGGATAGCTGCTCAGGACTGTGAGCATGCGGACGATACTGCGGTGGATAGGATAGCATTCAGGGTGCTGGCAGGAAATCTGGATCTGTGGCTGCTGGATGATGTGTGGATGTCCTTTATAGAAAAAATAATATTTTTTGCATCACTTTATTCTGAGAGCTATAACTTTTTTATTTTTTGGCTGATGGAGCTGTATGGGGGCTTGTTTTTTGCAGGACAAGATAACGTTTTCAACGGTACCATTTATAATTTACATTCGTCTTTTTGATCGCGTTTTATTCCATTTTTTATTTGGCGGTATGATGTTGAAGCATCGCTTTTGCTTACTTTTGTATTTTTTTTTTTTACCGTGTTCACTAAAGGGGTTAACTAGTGGGACAGTTTTATAGGACAGGTCGTTCCAGATGCGGCAATACTAAATATGTGTACTTTTTTTGTTTTTTGTTTGTTTTGCTCCCTGCACATAGCACCGGGTGTCAGCTGTGACAATCAGCTGACACCCGGTTGCATTTCCGCCCGCACAGCCTGTGTACGCCGATGCATATGAATACGTATCTGGTCCATAAGGCCCAGGGTGCAGATACGTATTCGTACATATCATGTCAGAAAGGGGTTAATTAAACTGGATGACCACTGTGCACTAAGCCTATGTTTCCACAATGAGTATTTTGTGAGTTTATTATGTTGCAGCATTTCTGCAGGTATATTAGGTCACTTGCATTTTTTTCACTTCATTTTTCAGTGCATTTTTTTTACGTGTCTTTTTTTAAATTTCCTAGTATTTGGCTTTGACTTTATTGATACAGTCATATGAATTATATGTGGTTTTAATGTGTTTCCGCAGCAGAAATGCATTACAAATGCATATGGGTTGCAAGAGAAATTGACAAGTGGATTTCAAGCACGCACCGCAGATCAATTTGCGCAGCATAAAAAAAAACAGTGGCCAATAGATTTCTATAAATCCCATCTAATTTGCTGGAACTGTAAAGGCCACGTTCACACATTCAGTATTTGGTCAGTATTTTACATCAGTATTTATAAGCCAAAATCAGGAGTGGGTGATAAATGCAGAAGTGGTTGTTGCACAGCTTCTGGATACCCACAGTTGCAGTAGAAAACTTCGCAGAGCAGATTACATTGGCTAACAAGCTTTTACTTCGCAGAATATGAGGTAAAGGAAAAAACACACAGTCACACAGTACTGCACCATGAAGAATGAACAAAGCAGAAAAGTACAAGAGAGACTTTTTTCTTTTACAATACAGTAAACAAGGAAACTTTACACAACATCGCCGTCTACTGTCAGATCAGCATAAAGTCCTCCTTCACACAAACAAAGAAGTCCACAACTGTTGCATATACCCACAGTGGTGACGTGTTTCTATTATACTTTTCCTCTGATTGTTCCACCCCTGGTTTTGGCTTACAGATACTGAGGAAAAATACTGACCAAATACTGAACGGGTGAACGTGGCCTAAGACATTTGCACTTTTTGCGCAGCGAAAAAACACAACATTAAAAACTCATCATGGAAACTCAACTGTGGCTAGCCAGGTGAAAAACAGCCCCATGAAAGTCAGTGCCCATGCTAGCTAACTACTTCCTGTCTACAAAAATGGAGGCAGGAACTACACTGCAAACACACTTTTAGTTCATCTGCAGACTTGTTTCGATGGGGATTGATAAATATTTATCTGCAAAACAAATGAAAAAATTTTAAAATCTAACAATATTATTATTTCCTTCAAAACCTGCCATCAGGGAACACAGGGTTCCCCACACACACTAGTATCAGTAGATTGCTGCCAGTGAATGTTGATGTGTATGGGCAGTCTAAGTATATTAACCCCTTAACAAACTAAAAAAGCATTAAAACTGTATTCGTTAAGGCGCCTTATTCCTGATCATTTTTAAGTGAATAGTACCTCTCTGCGGACGCAATTCTTGGGGGTGACCGCTGTACATGACAGCCAACACCCTGTGGTATCAGTCCCAGCTGGTTTTGAAACCGATCGAGATCAATTAACCCCTTAAATACTGCTGTCAATCGCGACAGCAGTTGCTAAGTGGTTAAAAGGAAATTAGAAGACAGGATCGACCCCTCCCCACTATCGTTATCATGGGTGCTGATCATTGCCATGGTAGCCTGAGGTCATCTGATGACCACAGGGTACGGTAGCCTGTTAGACTCTACTTATAGCTGAGTCTAACAGGCTCTGTCAGTGGCTCACGATCAGAGTAAAAATTATACATGTTCCACAGTGGGACTAAGTGAAAAAGTAAAAAAATTGCATAAAATGTGTTTTAAAAAAAAAAACCCACACAAAAAAGCATACACATCACAAAAAGCCGTTTTGCCACTAAAACGCACTGTTTGCATTAAAGGAAAAATTAACAAAAAAAAGTATATATAATTGGTATCACCAAGTCCAGAAAGACCTGATCTATAAAACTGCCATGTTATTTATTCCATAAGGCGAACATCGTAAAAAATAAAAAACACGCCAAAAATATCACTTTTTCATCATACTGACACACAAAAAAATTCATAAAAAGTAGTCAAAATCTCCTACTCGTCCCACAAAAAATAAGCCCTCATAAAGTTCTGTTTGCCAAAAATAAGAAAGTTACAGCTCTTAGGATATGGGGACAAAAAAACTATTTTTTATTTTAAAAAAAGCATTTTTTGTGATATTCTTTGCAACCCTGGGATTTTCCGTTTTTGCTCCCATTGTTCCCAGAGCCATAGAGTTTTTATTTTTTGGTCAATATGGCCGTGTAAGTACTTATTTTTTGCTTGATGAGTTATACTTTTCAGTGCCATTACTAGTTTTACCATATGTTTACGGGAAAACAGGAAAAAAATTCCAAGTGCGGTGAAATTGCAAAAAAAGTTCAATACCACAGATGTTTTTTTTTTTTATTATTTTTTTTTACCACGTTCACTGAATGCTAAAACTGACCTGCCATTATTATTCTCCAGGTCATTACGAGTTCGTAGACACCAAACATGTACACGTTATTTTTTATTTAAGTGGTAAAATAAAATTCCAAAGTTTGCTAAAAAAAAGGCGCCATTTTCCAAGACCCGTAGCGTCTCCATTTTTCAGGATCTGGGGCTGGGTGAGGGCTTAATTTTTGCGTGCTGGGCTGAAGTTTTTATTGATACCATTTTGGGGTAGATCTGATGTTTTGATCGCCCTTTATTGCATTTTATTGCAATGTTGCGGCGACCAAAAAACGTAATTCTGGCGTTTAGAATTTTTTTCTCGTTACGCCGTTTACTGATCGGATTAATTCTTTTTTTATATTGGTAGATCGGGTGATTCTGAACGCGGCGATACCAAATATGTGTATGTGGGTTGTTTTTTTTTATATATATATTTTATTTTGAATTGGGCGAAAGCAGGGTGATTTAAACTTTTAGATTTTTTTAATTTTTTTTATATTTTTAAAAACTTTTTTTTTTCACTTTTTGCTTGCTTCTATAGTCTCCATAGGAGACTAGAAGCAGCAATTGTCTGATCGCCTCTGCTACATAGAGGTGATCAGCAGATCACCTCTATGTAGCAGAAATGCTCCTGTGCTATGAGCGCCGACCACCAGGTGGCGCTCATAACGATCAGCTCATGACAACCACTGGAGTCTGCTGCAGACCAGGGTTGTCATGCCCACGCATCTGTGACCCGCGATCACGTGACGGGGTCACCGATGGGCAGTATAAGTGACGCGCTTCCGGCGCAACGATGTTAAATGCCACTGTCAGAGATTGACAGCGGCATTTAACATGTTAACAGCTGCGGGTGGATCGCCGGAGCCCTCACTGAACTGGGGTTTACAGCCTGTTGCATACTAATACGGCACAGGCTGTAAAGTGGTTAACAAAACATTAAAAAAATTATAAATCTGGTATCGCTGTATTCGCATCGAACACAAGAATAAAACCGTCTTATCACTTATACCGCACGATGAACCGCACAAAGATAACAATAAGAACTATTCTTGTACTGCTGTCTGGTTGTTCATTCTGCTTCCCAAAAATCGAAATAAGGCTCGAGTCACATTTATCCTGTTCTCTCTGTTGAGCGCTTACGTCGGGGTTTCCATGTAAATCCCAAAAAGGCAATACAGGTGAAACCCAGACGAAACCACTCACGAGGCAGAAGGAGTCACTTTGTCAGGAATTCTGTTGTCTTCTACAGTTTGACTACTAGTGGCCACTATTGTTCACTTTAATAATTGTGCTGCAGTTTCACTCCTTACCACTGGAGGCTGTTGTTGTGTTCTAAAATTGCCCTTTTCCAAGATGGCGGATTCTGAATCTATGGAATCCATCTTCTGTCCTGCTTGGACCTACTTAAAGCTGCATGGATCTCTCACACATTGCTTGAGTATTGTGTCTAGCTGTTAGCTTAGCTTCAGTCTCCAGCTCCTGAACATTCTTACCCAGGCTGTTCTGATTTATCTACGGATTGTTTCCTTCCTACAACTCTTTGCTATCTCCAAGAACTTCTACTACTGCTTGCTGTTCCTTCGGCCACTGGTTTCCAGCAGTACTACGCCAGTATCGTAACAGGATACTCAAGCCTTCATCGTGGATGCTGCCGAGGGAGGAAAATTGGAGGTACGTGTAACGAAGATGAACTGTTTGCTTACCAACATCTATACAGATATGCAAACACTAAAAACAAAATACACAGCATTTGAAAATCAGACAACTGATAACATTAACATTTTTGGACAAGCTACACAGGATCTACAGAATATTGTGCAAGATTAAGCAATAAGATTGCACTGCAGTCTGAACAGTCCTTCAGTTACAAAATCAACATATTCCTCCAGCCCCTCCACCCACCCTTCCACTGCCACCTTTCAGGTTTGGTGGAGACTGTGACAAATTTTGTGGATTCATCAACCAGTGCAGATTGTACTTTCATGCACACCCTGCTCAATTCCAAACTGATAGATCAAAAGTATTGTGTATCTTTATGCTACTAACACATAAAGCATTGGCTTGGGCCAGCCGCCATATTGAAACTCATGATGATCGACTTAAAGCTTCAGCTACACTGATGACAGAGTACGCCACAGAATTCAGACAGTGGGTGATTGATACCGAATGGAATAATGCTGCAAAATTATCTTTTTTTTTAAGAATGGACTCTCCAGCGCACTCAAAGATGAACTAGCCTGGGCTGATGCTCCCACAAATTTTGATGACTTCATTTACCGTTGTATTCGTATAGACAACCGAGAGCAGATTGGAAAAGTGGAAATCAAACTGGTCCCGCAACAATAATTGTTATCCACCTGCTTCAACCACCAGTCCCAGAGACTTTGAGAAAAAGAGTCCTCACATATCTGAAGTTTAATCCATGCAGGTTGACAGCCTGTTAAAACATGAAAGTGCTGAGAGAAAAGAACGGAGACGTCAGGAAAATCAGTGTTTTTATTGTGGCAAGACTGTCCACTTTCTCGTCAATTGTCCTTCCTGACTACGTAAAACAGTGGCAGTGGTAGCGGATCTCAACTTTATCGATGAAGAATCAGTCTTGTCTGAAACAGCGCCTCCAGTGAATGCTGTCATCCATTCAATTTCTTCTATTGCACCCAACATTAAAAAAGAAAACAAGGACAACAACCGAGAGCAGATTGGAAAAGTGGAAATCAAACTGGTCCCGCAACAATAATTGTTATCCACCTGCTTCCTTTCTTTCAAGTTGATTCTCAATGGATTTCTACAGCTGCCATGGTTGATTCAGGAGCAAATGGAAATTTTATGGACATCTCTTTCTCTAAGGAACGTGGTGTAAAAATTAAAAACAGACTTTCATCTATTATCATGGAAACTGTTGACGGATCTCCACTAAATTCGGGACCAGTGAATCAAGAGACTGAACCCTTATAGATAGTTATGGAACCTAATCACCATAAGGTCTTATTCTTCTTACTAATCTCATCTCCACATTTTCCAATAATCCTGGGGTTGCTATGGCTACAGACTCAAAATCCCACAATCAATTGGGGAATCAAAGAAGTGTCTTTTCCATATACTGTCCACTCCCCACAGGCTTCACCAAATGAAGAAGTTGTAAAGGATCCTGAACTAACTTCTAAACTGCCATCTATATATAAGGAATTTGCTGATGTAGGTGACAAGAAAAATGCAGACAAACTCCCTACTCATTGACCGTATGATTGTCCAATTGATCTATTACCTGGAGCAGCAATACCCTTTGGAAGCATTTACCCACTGGCAGTGCAGGAATTAAAAACACTCAAGGAATGCATAGATGAAAATGTGGCCAAAAGGTTTATTTGTTCATCTTCATCACCAGCAGGTGCGCCTATATTTTTTGTCAAAAAGAAAGATGGTTCCTTAAGGCCCTGCGTTGATTACATAGAATTGAATAAAATGACTGTAAGGAATCATTACCCTTTGCCTTTGATCCCTGAGTTGCTGGACAGAGTTCTGTCATGCAAAGTTGTTCACAAAACTGGATCTTTGAGGAGCATACAACTTGGTTTGTGTTAAACCAGGTGATGAATGGAAAACGGCATTCAGATCACGTTATGGACACTTTGAGTAATGCTTTACAGTGCCTACAAGTAGTATTCAACCCCCTGCAGATTTAGCTGGTTTGATAAGGTGCAAATAAGTTAGAGCCTTCAAACTGCAAACGAGAGTAGGTTTTATGAACAGAAGCATAAATCTTACAAACCAAAAGTTATGTTGCTCAGTTGAATTTTATTAAATTTTAAACATAAAAGTGTGGGTCAATTATTATACAACCCCTATGTTTAATATTTTGTGGAATAACCGTTGTTTGCAATTACAGCTAATAATTGTCTTTTATAAGACCTGATCAGGCCGGCACAGGTCTGTGGAGTTATCTTGGCCCACTCCTCCATGCAGATCTTCTCCAAGTTATCTAGGTTCTTTGGGTGTCTCATGTGGACTTTATTCTTGAGCTCCTTACACAAGTTTTCAATTGGGTTAAGGTCAGGAGACTGACTAGGCCACTCCAACACCTTGACTTTTTCCCTATTGAACCAGGCCTTGGTTTTCTTGGCTGTGTGCTTTGGGTCGTTGTCTTGTTGGAAGATGAAATTATGACCCATCTTAAAATCTTGATGGAGGAGCGGAGGTTCTTGGCCAAAATCTCCAGGTAGGCCGTGCTATCCATCTTCCCATGGATGCGGACCAGATGGCCAGGCCCCTTGGCAGAGAAACAGCCCCACAGCATGATGCTGCCACCACCATGCTTGACTGTAGGGATGGTATTCTTGGGGTCATATGCAGTGCCATCCAGTCTCCAAACGTCACGTGTGTGGTTGGCACCAAAGATCTCGATCTTGGTCTCATCAGACCATAGAACCTTGAACCAGTCTGTCTCAGAGTCCTCCAAGTGATCATGAGCAAACTGTAGACGAGCCTTGACATGACGCTTTGAAAGTAAAGGTCCCTTACGGGCTCGTCTGGAGGAGACCATTGCGGTGGAGTACGTTACTTATGGTATTGACTGAAACCAATGTCCCCACTGCCATGAGATCTTCCCGGAGCTCCTTCCTTGTTGTCCTTGGGTTAGCCTTGACTCTTCGGACAAGCCTGGCCTCGGCACGGGAGGACACTTTCAAAGGCTGTCCTGGCCGTGGAAGGCTAACAGTAGTTCCATAAGCCTTCCACTTACGGATGATGCTCCCAACAGTGGAGACAGGTAGACCCAACTCCTTGGAAAGGGTTTTGTACCCCTTGCCAGCCTTGTGACCCTCCACGATCTTGTCTCTGATGGCCTTGGAATGCTCCTTTGTCTTTCCCATGTTGACCATGTCTGAGTGCTGTTCACAAGTTTGGGGAGGGTCTTAAATAGTCAGAAAAGGCTGGCAAAAGAGATCTTTAATCCACACATGTGAAGCTCATTATTCTTGGTGCCTGAACTACTTCTTAATACTTTAGGGGGACCAAACAGAATTCTTGTGGTTTGAGGGGTTGAATAATAAATGACACTCTGAATTAACTTTTAACGTTTAAAAAAAAAAAAAAAAAAAAAAATTTGCTGCAGTGCATTTCCCACTTCCAGGCTGATCTACAGTACAAATGTCACAATGCCAAGTTAATTCCGCATGTGTCAACCAGCTAAATCTGCAGGGGGTTGAATACTACTTGTAGGCACTGTATATTACCATACATAATACAAGTTATTTTGATTTTTGGTAGAGAAGCTAAAAAAAACGAGGAGTACAGGTTCGTGTGGAAATATCTGTAAACTAATATCCAACATGAGAGAGTACACTGCTCCAAATCGTAACGCAGAGCGAACATGGAACACATACACATGGGCAGCCCGGTGGCTCAGTGGTTAGCACTAGTGTTGAGCCACCCCCGTAGTGTTCGGGTTCGGTTCGGTTCGTCGAACACCGGGATGTTCGAGGAACTGTTCGTCGAACTGTTCGTCGAACACCTTAGAACACCGTCGAACACCGTTAAAACCAATGGCAGGCAAACAAAAACACATAGAAACACATAGAAAACACCTGCAAAGGTGTCCAAAAGCTGACAAACTGCTCAGAAGACACTCTCTTTAAAAAAGCCGGCCGGCAAATTCAGCAGCGGCATACACCGGTACCCGACAATTTAGACAAGAAGGAATAGAGCATCACACATAGATTAGATAGATAGAAACATGTCAGTCACACATATAAGAAGTACAGTGACAGTGTTGGTTACTGCACTTGTCATTTAGTGTAAAGGATTTATTTAAAAAAATAATAGTGTTTTCATGCACTGTCTCTTTAAAAAAGCCGGCCGGCAATTCAGCAGCGGTACCCGACAATTTAGAACAGAAAGATAGAGCATCACACATAGATTAGATAGATAGAAACATGTCAGTCACATATATATGAAGTACAGTGATAGTGTTGGTTACTGTACTTGTCATTTAGTATTAAAATAAAGGATTTATTATTAAAAAAATTGGCGTGGGGTTCCCCTTAATTTTAGGCTCTAGCGGAGGTTAAGCAGACGGCTGGGGCAGATGTTTGAAGCCTGGGAAGGGGGTAATACCCACGGAGCTTCCCAGGCTACTAATATCAGCCCCCAGCTGAATACATAGCCTTTACTAGCTATTAAAATGGAGGACCCCCCCAAAAAAATGACGTGGGGTCCCCCCTAATTTAATAGCTAGCAAAGGCTAGGCAGACAGCTGGGGGCTGATATTAATAGCCCAGGAAGGGAGCCATGAATATTGGCCCCCTCCCAGGCTAGAAACACCAGCCGTCAGCCGCCCCAGAAATGGCGCATTCATAGGATGCGCCAATTCTGGCACTTAGCCTCGCTCTTCCACGCTGCCCTGGTGCGGTGGCAGGGGGTAATAGGGTTGGGGTTGATGTCAGCTTATAATGCCAGCTGACATCAAGCCCAGGTTAGTAATGGAGAGGCGTCTATAAGACACCCCCATTACTAACCCCATAGTCAAAGTTAAAAAAAACACAAACACCCAGAATAAAGTCCTTTAATTGAAATAAAGACACAATCCTTTATTGTTCTAAATTAAACCATACTTACCATCACGCCCATTCCAGCTGAAGCCAACGATCTCCTGCAATAAAAGAAAAATAATAAAGCAACCTCATCCTTACCTTTCCATGGTTCCCACGAGAGCTTCAGCTCTGCTACATCGAGATGACAGGCTGGACCGCAGCAGAACGCTGCCATCCAGCCTGTCATCCCGCAGACACTGAGAAGCGCAGGCTTGCTTGCGCTGCTCAGCGTCTCTCTGTGACGACATCCAGATGAGCCGAGTTCATGTCCATTGAACTCGGCTCACCTCATGCACGTCACTGACAGCGTGGGAAAATTCTCACGCTGAAGCGCTGATTGCAGGAGAATTTTCCCACGCTGTCAGTGACGTGCATGAGGTGAGCCGAGTTCATTGGACATGACCTCGGCTCATCTGGATGCCGTCACAGCGAGACAGTGAGGAGCGCAAGCATGCCTGCGCTTCTCAGTGTCTGCGGGATGACAGACTGGATGGCAGCGTTCTGCTGCGGTCCAGCCAGTCATCTCGATGTAGCAGAGCTGAAGCTGTCGTGGGAACCATGGAAAGGTAAGGATGAGGTTGGTTTATTATTTTTCTTTTATTGCAGGAGATCGTTGGCTTCAGCTGGAATGGGTGTGATGGTAAGTATGGTTTAATTTAGAACAATAAAGAATTGTGTCTTTATTTCAATTAAAGGACTTTATTCTGGGTGTTGTGTTTTTTTTAAATACTTTACTAGAAATTCATGGCGGTCATGTCTAATACTGGCGTGACCCCATGAATTTTGGGCTTGGGGCCAGCTGATAATACCAAGCTGGCCCTAACCCCTTTATTACCCAGTGAGCCACCGCACCAGGGCCCTGATGAGTTGGGTACAGCGCCAGAAGATGGCGCTTCTATGAACGCGCCATTTTCCGGGGTGGCTGCGGACTGCAATTTGTAGCGGGGGGGGGCCCAGAAAGCTTGGGCCTCCCTGCGCTGCAGATTCCAGCCCCCAGCTGCCTAGTTGTACCTGGCTGGACACAAAAATAGGGCGAAGCCCCACGTACTTTTTTTTTAATTATTTCATGAAATTCATGAAATAATTAAGAAAAAAAGGGCTTCCCTATATTGTTGTGTCCGGCCAGGTACAAATAGGCAGCTGGTGGATGGGGGCAGCCCGTTCCTGCCTGCTGTACCTGGCTGGACACAAATATAGTGCGAAGCCCCACTTCAATTTTTTTTAATTATTTCATGAAATTCATGAAATAATTAAGAAAAAAAGGGCTTCCCTATATTGTTGTGTCCGGCCAGGTACAAATAGGCAGCTGGTGGATGGGGGCAGCCCGTTCCTGCCTGCTGTACCTGGCTGGACACAAATATAGTGCGAAGCCCCACTTCAATTTTTTTAAATTATTTCAGGAAATTCATGAAATAATTTAAAAAAAATTGACGTGGGGCTTCGCACTATATTTGTGTCCAGCCAGGTACAGCAGGCAGGAACGGGCTGCCCCCAACCACCAGCTGCCTATTTGTACCTGGCCGGACACAACAATATAGGGAAGCCCTTTTTTTCTTAATTATTTCATGAAATAATTTAAAGAAAATTGACGTGGGGCTTCGCCCTGTTTTTGTGTCCAGCCAGGTACAACTAGGCAGCTGGTGGTTGGAATCCGCAGCGCAGGGAGGCCCAAGCTTTCTGGGCCACCCCCGCTGCAAATTGCAGTCCGCAGCCACCCCGGAAAATGGCGCGTTCATAGAAGCGCCATCTTCTGGCGCTGTACCCAACTCATCCAGGGCCCTGATGCGGTGGCTCACTGGGTAATAAAGGGGTTAGGGCCAGCTTGGCATTATCAGCTGGCCCTAAGCCCGAAATTCATGGGGTCACGCCAATATTAGACATGACCACCATGAATTTCTAGTAAAGTATTTAAAAAAAACACAACACCCAGAAAAAAGTCCTTTAATTGAAATAAACACACAATTCTTTATTGTTCTAAATTAAACCATACTTACCATCACGCCCATTCCAGCTGAAGCCAACGATCTCCTGAAATAAAAGAAAAATAATAAAGCAACATCATCCTTACCTTTCCATGGTTCCCATGACAGCTTCAGCTCTGCTACATCGAGATGACAGGCTGGACCGCAGCAGAACGCTGCCATCCAGCCTGTCATCCCGCAGACACTGAGAAGCGCAGGCTTGCTTGCGCTCCACAGTGTCTCTCTGTGAGGGCATCCAGATGAGCCGAGTTAATGTCCAATGAACTCGGCTCACCTCATGCACGTCACTGACAGCGTGGGAAAATTCTCCTGCACTCAGCGCTTCAGCGTGGGAGAATTCTCACACTGAAGCGCTGAGTGCAGGAGAATTCTCCCACGCTGTCAGTGACGTGCAGGAGGTGAGCTGAGTTCATTGGACATGAGCTCACCTTATGCACGTCACTGACAGCGTGGGAAAATTCTCCTGCACTCAGCGCTTCAGCGTGAGAGAATTCTCACGCTGAAGCGCTGAGTGCAGGAGAATTCTCCCACGCTGTCAGTGACGTGCAGGAGGTGAGCTGAGTTCATTGGACATGAGCTCACCTTATGCACGTCACTGACAGCGTGGGAGAATTCTCCTGCACTCACCGCTTCAGCGTGAGAATTTTCCCACGCTGTCAGTGACGTGCATGAGGTGAGCCGAGTTCATTGGACATGAACTCGGCTCATCTGGATGTCGTCACAGAGAGACGCTGAGCAGCGCAAGCAAGCCTGCGCTTCTCAGTGTCTGCGGGATGAGAGGCTGGATGGCAGCGTTCTGCTGCGGTGCAGCCTGTCATCTCGATGTAGCAGAGCTGAAGCTGTCGTGGGAACCATGGAAAGGTAAGGATGAGGTTGCTTTATTATTTTTCTTTTATTGCAGGAGATCGTTGGCTTCAGCTGGAATGGGCGTGACGGTAAGTATGGTTTAATTTAGAACAATAAAGGATTGTGTCTTTATTTCAATTAAAGGACTTTATTCTGGGTGTTTGTGTTTTTTTTAACTTTGACTATGGGGTTAGTAATGGGGGTGTCTTATAGACGCCTCTCCATTACTAACCTGGGCTTGATGTCAGCTGGCATTATAAGCTGACATCAACCCCAACCCTATTACCCCCTGCCACCGCACCAGGGCAGCGTGGAAGAGCGAGGCTAAGTGCCAGAATTGGCGCATCCTATGAATGCGCCATTTCTGGGGCGGCTGACGGCTGGTGTTTCTAGCCTGGGAGGGGGCCAATATTCATGGCTCCCTTCCTGGGCTATTAATATCAGCCCCCAGCTGTCTGCCTAGCCTTTGCTAGCTATTAAATTAGGGGGGACCCCACGTCATTTTTTTGGGGGGGTCCCCCATTTTAATAGCTAGTAAAGGCTATGTATTCAGCTGGGGGCTGATATTAGTAGCCTGGGAAGCTCCGTGGGTATTACCCCCTTCCCAGGCTTCAAACATCTGCCCCAGCCGTCTGCTTAACCTCCGCTAGAGCCTAAAATTAAGGGGAACCCCACGCCAATTTTTTTAATAATAAATCCTTTATTTTAATACTAAATGACAAGTACAGTAACCAACACTATCACTGTACTTCATATATATGTGACTGACATGTTTCTATCTATCTAATCTATGTGTGAAGCTCTATTCTGTCTGTTATAAATTGTCGGGTACCGCTGCTGAATTGCCGGCCGGCTTTCTTAAAGAGATGGTGCATGAAAACACTATTATTTTTTTTGATAAATCCTTTACGCTAAATGACAAGTACAGTAAGCAGCACTTTCACTGTACTTCATATATATGTGACTGACATGTTTATATCTATCTAATCTACTGTGTGAAGCTCTATTCTTTCGGTTCTAAATTGTCGGGTACAGGTGTATGCCGCTGCTGAATTGCCGGCTTTTCATGTTTCACTGTTGGCACTGTTCCCATCGATTTGGGCAATCACTGTAATGCCACAACCACCATGGCTGTGGCATTACAGTGAGTGGCAGACAATCCCTGCATGATTGGTGCTCTAAATAGCGCCAGACATGCAGGACACGCTTTTGGTGCACAAACAATTATCGAACATAACCTCGAACAGCCGAATTTTTTGCAAATCGTTCGGGTTCGTCGAACAACTCGAACACCGCCCAAAACAGCTCAAATTTGAGATTGGCGAACAGTTCTAGTCGAACACCGCTCATCTCTAGTTAGCACTATTGCTTTGCAACACTGGGGTTCTGGGTTCAAATCCCACCAAGGACAACATCTACAATGAGTTTGCATGTTCTCCCCATGTTGGTGTGGTGTTTCCTCTGGGTTCTCTGGTTTCTTCCCACACTCCAAAGACATACTGATAGGGTATTTAGATTGTGAGCCTCAATGGGGAAAGTGATGATGATGTCTGTAAAGCGCTGAGGAATTAATGGAGCTATATAAGTGAGTAGAATAAATAAAAATAAAGATATACACATAATAGTGATCAAGAAATTAAAATATAGTAATACATTAAAGACATTTTTAAGAAGTATGAGTAAGTATACTGTATGTACATCAGTGTTTGCTAGAAAATGTAGTACTTCCCAATCTGGAGATCATCTTACAGAAGATATAAATCACTGAATATCTGGTGCCTTGGCCAGGGCACACAGGTCATTAATCAAAACCTTTTCAATCTGCACTTTCTTCTGATTATATTTCTTACTTTTCACTATTTCTGACCCCTGTCTTTTCCAGGTAATAAATCTGCCATATTCCTATCAATAATTGATAGCTGGAGAGCCTTATGTTTAGCCTGAGTCTGACAGACATGTGCCAGATGCCATTACCTAACTATCCGATAATGGAAAAAAAACACTGACATTAAGTCAATTTTTGATGAACTATCAGTAGAAATTCTATTTTTTATAAAGGTTTATTAATCTGTTCTTGTCCTGAATTTTTTTTTTTTTAGCGCTTAGTCATCTAATGATATAGCAAAATAAGCTTATTTTGGACCGCAGGCAAGGACTACAAATGTTAGACCTACAGGGGCAAGCACAAGGCACTCACCCTTGAGTGGCGCTGCACATCCTTAGTCTTGGTCTTCTGATGTAGATTTCGGTGCGCATAGCACATATCCGAGGTGTGGCTACTAACAACTCATTTCATAAGACTCACAGCCTCTTTGTCCTGTATCATTACAAATTAATCACAAATGGATTACTAATTGTTAGTGGTGCCATTAACAACAAGCAAGCAATTGTAACATTTGTGCCGATTCGTGTCCGTTCTAGGTGCTGGTCAGTGGTGCGCCTTTCCTGCTGGCAACGCGTGACAGAGAGTAATCACAGAGCTATGTGGTTAATTTTGGTTTGGTTTTGATCACTCCTTCCATAGAACCTTGGATTGGGATGTCCGCTATTTAAACCTATGAAGTTCTGAATTCCACTGCCAGTTTAGCTCTACTCCCTTGGTCTATAGCTCTATTCTGAGTTCCTGTTGTTTCGATCTGATTTATCCCGTTCTTTGACCTCAGCTTGAATTTTGACTACCCACTTGCTTTATGATTTTGTCCCTGCACTGACCGAGCTACTGAACCATTCTTCTTGCCAGCTCGCACCACCGAGCAGCAGCTAACTCCATGGCCGCAGCCTAGGGGGCCCCTGTTAAGTCTAGATCCCTGTATAGAAGAGCTGGGCAAACTGCGGTCCGCAGACCATATCCGGCCCTCTGGCTCTTCCAGTCCGGCTTGCAGACTGAGAGAGCCAGAGGGCTGAAATAGTTGACCATGGGCCACACCATGCCCTCACCCGCCGTCCGTCTGGCGCCGCCACCGTCTGTCACCGCTATCCGCATCCAAAGGAATACCTTGGTGGTGGACGGGCCACCGGATTCTCCTTCCACCAATCAGCGTGTGCAACTGAGGCACCTGACATTATGACGTCACGTCATCCCGTCGTCCTGTCAGCTGTGCTGAGAGTCGGTGCATCGGAGACAGGAGCAGAGCGCTATGAGTTGACTCATATTGTATATAGGAGGCTATGTGCGGTCTAAGGTTAAGTGCACACGTAGCATTTTTGATGCGTATTTGCGGCGGTTTTTCCGCGCGGAAATGCATCAAAAACGCTTGGTAATCGGTCTTCCAGCTAATGCAATGGCAATCCTGATGTGCTGTGCACATGATGAGAAGATTTCCGCTCAGGATTCTCATTGCGTTTAAAAACGCAGCACTTCCTTTCTATGTAACGTTTCTGCAGTGTTTCCCGCCCATTGACTTTAATTGAACCGCAGCAAATCCGCATGTATAATGTTTATACCTGCGGATTTGCTGCGATTCAATTAAAGTCAATGGGCGGGAAACGCTGCATAAATGCACATACAGCTGTACCCGGGTCGGCTGGGGAAGACTACTACTCCCATCATCCGACCGCCACTCCTGCTGATAACAGCGAGAGCAGTGCGGCTGAGGGGAGTAGTAGTGTCCTCAGCCGAGCCAGGGCTGCGCGCTGTGTAAAAAAAATAAATTAATTAAAAAATATTTAAAAAAAAACTCTATTCTCACCTGTCCGGCGCCCCTGGTGTTTTCCTGGTCCTCGCGATGTCCCCGGTGATGTGTTCAGGCCGGCGGCACACTGACGGGAGCGCGCTCGCTCCCAGCACTGTACATCGCTGCGCTGCCAGGACCTGAGGTCACGTAAGCTCTCAGCTGAAGATCAGCTGAGAGCTCCGGGACCTAATTTTACGGCATCGGTGCTGCGTGGGAACATTCTCAAAAATATTTCTACGTACCACTGATGCTGAGGTCACCGGGGCTGATCAGCTGATCTTCAGCTGATGAACCCAAGTGACCTCACTCCTGCAGCAGAGCAATGTACACTGACAGGAGTGATTTTACACTGCTGTCAGTGTACATTGCGGTCTTCTACAGCAGTGACATCAGTGATTGTTCTGGGACTGCTGAGGGGTGATATTATTAGCCACGGAGGGGGCCAAGATCCATGGCCCCTTCCCTGGCTATTAATATCATCCTGCAGCTGTCTGTTTAGCCTTTTCTGGTTAGATTTTAAAGGGGGACCCTATGTCAATTTTTTTCTAGGGTCCCCCTTGTAATCTAGCCAGTAAAGGATAAAGAAACAGCTGTGGGCTGATATTAATAGCCAGGTAACATTTTTGGCTAATGGTCTCTTCCCCAGCTACTAATATCAGCTCCCAGCGGTCGGCTTTCCCTCTGCTGGTTATGAAAATGACACGGGAGCCCACGCCATTTTTTTTTTTTTATTTTAGGCTCTGTGCCCATGATTCAGACTTGGCAGCACCTTGGACGCATATTTTTGCTGCGTCCAAAATGTTGCATTCTATTGAACGCAGGTAAATCCACATGTGTTCACTGAACCATGTGTATTTATCACATTCAATACATTCTAGTGGTCAAATTTCTGTTATGGAGACTAGCGACATCCCAAGAGAATGAAAGACGCACTGCATGTCCGTGTCCACGGGTGATCCACAGCCTCTGTTGCACGCATAGTGGACATGGGATTTCTAGAGATCCCATCCACTATGCTGTAACATCTGGACGCTGCGGGTTTGGCGCTGTATAAACATGCAACATCAAACCTGCAGTGGCTCCTGATCATGGGTACATACCCAAACTCACCCACAGCATGTCAATTTATGTAGCGGACACACTAGTCTCCACTGCTGATGTTGACCAATTGAATTGTCATTATATGCAGTGGATTCACATGTAACGACAACAAAAGTGCGGCATTAGAACACCGCGTTTGGATGCAGCAAAAATACGCTGCGTCCAAATCACTGCTTGTTGCTGTTCGTGGGGACGTAGCGGCTAATGAAACAGCTGTGAGCTGTTAATAGTAGCCAGGGAACATGTTTGCCTAATGGCACTTTCCTAGGCTAAAAATAGCAGGTCTCAGCTGCCCCAGAAAAGACATGAATGGGAATGCTAATGAAGATTAGGTATATGGGATTAGCTGACACCTAGCTCATTTGTTTGGTGATGACAAAGTGTCAATCAGACCCTTTCATTACCAAACCTAATTAAAGTAAAGAGTTAAATAAACACCCAAACACAGAGCAAACACTTTATTTGAAATACAATAGACACATTCTTAAATTAACCAATATACTCACCCCAGTTCTGACGGTAATCCAAGGGTTAAAGCAATGACCCTTCAAATAACTTTATTTAGCTCCAAAAAACATTCATTGATGTATAAAAAGGCATTAAAAAAGCGCATCAAAATCGCTGCAAAACGCGCTTTTTTTCTGCAGCGTTTTTCCTGCCAAGGAGATGCAGAAACACTGCAGAAATGTCTGCTTCAAATCCTAAGCGTGCACACATATCCTCATACTATATTTAGGAGTCTATGTGAGGGCTCATACTGTATGTAGTGGGCTATGGGGGCTCATACTATATAGAGGGGGCTATGTAGGGGTTCATACTGCATTTAAGGGGCTAATGCTGTATATTAGGGGCTATATGGGGGCTCATACTGTATGTAGGAGGCTATGTAAGGGCTCATACTGTTTAAGGGGCTATATCGGGGCTCATACTGTACATTTGGAGCTATGTGGGGGCTCATACAGTATATTGGGGGCTATGTGGGGGCTCATACTGTATTTAGGAGGCTATGAGGGGGCTTGTAGTGTATTTAGGACACTATGTGAGGCCTCAGCTGTATATAGGGGGCTATATGGGGGCTCATACTGTATATAGGAGGCAGCGTGAGGGCTCATACTGTATATAGGAGAGTACAGTGGCTTAAAAAAACATTCACACACACCCCCTTGGCATTTTCCGTGTTTTGCTACCTCAAAACCTGGAATTTCACAGGTTTTTTTGAGGGTTTGCATCAGTTCATATAAAGAACATGCCTACAACTGTGAACATTTGGTTTTCTTTTTATTGTGAAGCAAACAACAAATAGGACAAAGTAACTGAAAACGTCAGTGTGCATAACTATTAACCCCCCTAAAGTCCGTTAGATGGTTTCCTCTGGTAAACAGCAATTTTCAAGTCTGACCACAGATTCTTAATTGGATTAAGGTCTGGGCTTTGACTAGACCACTCCAAAGCATTTACATGTTTCCCCTTAAACAACTCCAGTGTTGCTTTAACAGTGTGTTTTGGGTCATTGTCTTGTTGGAAGGTGAACCTCCGCCCAGTCTCAAATCACTGACAAACTAAAACAGGTTTTGCTCAAGAATATCCCTGTATTTCGTATCATCCATCCTCCCCTTGACTTGGACTGTTTTCCCTGTCCCTGCTGCCGAAAAACATTTCACAGCATGATGCCACCACCATATTTCACTGTGGGGATGGTGTACTTGGGGTGATGAGCTGTGTTTGTTTGGCGCCAGGCATAGCATTTACCTTATTGGCCAAAAAGTTTAATTTTTGTCTCATCTGACCACAGCACCTTCCTCCATATATGGGGAGTCTCCCACATGTCTTTTGGCAAACTCAACATGAGCCTTACAATTTTTGTGTGTAAGTAAAGGCTTTTTTCTGCCCACTTTTCCATAAAAGCCACCTCTATGGTGTGTACAGCTTATTGTGGTCATACGGACAGATACTCCAGTCTCTGCTTGGGAACTCTGCAGCTCCTTCAGGGTTACCTTTGGTCTCTGTGCTGTCTCTCTGATTAATGCCCTCCTTGCTGAGAGTTTTGGTTGGCAGCCATCTCTTGGCAGGTTTGTTGTGGTACCATGTTCTTTACATTTGATGACAATGGATTTGATGATGCTCCGGGGGATCATCAGAGATTGGGATATTATTTTTAACCCAATCCTGACTTGTACTTCTCAACAACTTTGTCCCTGACTTGTTTGGAGATCTCCTTGGTCTTCATGGTGTTGTTTGGTTAGCAGTTCCTCTTGCTTAATGGTGTTGCAGCCTCTGTGGTTTTTCAGAAAAGGTGTGTATATACTGACAGACCATGTGACACTTAGATTGCACACAGATGGACTTCCTTTCGCTAATCATGTGACTTATGAAAGTAATTGCTTGCACCAGAATTTTTTTATGGGTTTCATAGCAAAAGGGGTGAATACATATGCACAATTTTTTGCTATTTGAACCCATAAATTTAATTTATGCCTATATTTTTCTCTTCACTGCACCAACAAAAATCCAAGGTGTGAATACTTTCGCAAGACACTATGTGGTGGCTCATACTGTATACAGGAGGCTATGTGGGGGCTCACACTGAATAGGGGGCTATGTGAGGGCTCATACTGTATATAGGAGGCAATGTGGGGGCTCACAATGTATATAGAGGGACTATGTGGTGGCTCATAGTGTATATAGGAGGATATATGGGGTCTCATATCGTATATAAGGAGCTATAATAATTGTATTGAGATTCTCAATCTTCTTCTCTTCACCTGTCAGTATATTAAATTGCAATTCGCATAAAAGTGAAAGAAAATTCGTCATTAGGATAATGTGTTTGTAGTTTGTAGTTTTTACATATATAAAACAATATAGGTGCACGCCTAAAGATAATCAACAAGTTGTCCACATAATTATAATTCAAGGGAAAAAAGGCAGCTTCTCTCTTCAATTAATTCATAGTGTTAGAGCACAGTCAGATATAGCCAGCCCCAAAACATATTTCGCCTTTTTGGTATATGCATATACAGTCATGGTCGAAAGTGTTGGCATCATTTAAAATGTTACAGAAAATGAAGTATTTCTCAGCTTTTGGAAACTGCTCCAGATCTTTTATATTTGAAGGCTGCCTTCTCCCAACAGCAATTTTAAGATCTCTGCACAAGTGTTCAATGGGATTTAGATCCAGACTCATTGCTGACCACTTCAGAACTCTCCAGTGCTTTGTTTCCATCCATTTCTGGGTGCTTCTTGAAGTATATTTGTGGTCATTGTCCTGCTTGAAAACCCATGACCTAGGACGCAAACCCAGCTTTCTGACACTGGGCACTAGATTGCAACCCAAAATCCTTTGGTAATCTTCAGATTTCATGATGCCTTGCACTCAGTCAAGGCACAAAGTGCCAGAGCCTGCAAAACAACCCCAAAACGTCTTTGAACCTCTACCATATTTGATAGTAGATACTGGATTCTTTTCTTTGTAGGCCTCATTCCGTTTTTGGTAAACAGTAGAATGATGTGCTTTACCAAAAAGCTCTATCTTGATTTCATCTGTCCACAAGATGCTTTCCCAGAAGGATTTAGGCTTAATCACCACATTTTGGCAAACTGCAATCTAGCTTTTTTATGTCTCTGTGTTAGCAGTGGGGTCCTCCTGGGTCTCCTGCCATATCGTTTCATTTCATTCAAATGTCGACGAATAGTTCACGCTAACACTGATGCACCCTGAGCAGGTCTATCCTGCGTAGCAACCTTTCATCAATTTTTCTCTGCCATCCACATCAAGTGAGATTAACTACAGTGCAATGGGTTGTAAACTTCTTGATTACGTTGCACACCGTAGACAAAGGAACATCAAGATATCTGGAGATGGACTTGTAATCTTGAGATTGTTGACATTGTTCAACAATTTTGGTTCTCAAGTCCTCAGACAGTTCTCTTTTCCTCTTTCTGTTCTCCATGCTTAGTGTGGCACACACAGACACAATACAAACATTAAGTCAACTTCTCTCCTTTTTATCTAGTGTCAGTTGTGATTTTCATATTGCCTACACCTGTTACTTGCCACAGATTAGTTTGAACGAGCATCACCTGTTTGAAACAAAGTTGTTTAACCACAATTTTTGAAGGGTGGCAACAATTTTGTCTGTCTCATTTTTGGGATATTGTGTGAAATTATGTGCAATTTGCCTCTTTTCTGTTTTTTTTGTTGTTCCAATGCACACAAAGGAAATAAACGTGTATAATAAAATGTGTAATTGCAATAATTTCTAGGAGGAATACTTCATTTTCTGAGACAATTTCAAGGGTGCCAACACTTTCGACCCATGACTATATAGTATATTGTATTTACAGTATAATACATACAGAATCAATGTACATAATTAATTTTTTTAGATTGTGATGTAATTTTCTGGCCAGTGCCCTCTGTTTTAGACCTCTTGGTTTATTCCATATTGTATATTGTCATATCCTACTAGTTATGATGCCTTTGTTGCACTGTGGTATCAATTTCTAACCTTGTTTATAATATTTATAAAGTATAATTTTTCACCTATATTGTCTTATTGTTGTGTTCTTTTATGTGCTTTTAAGTGCTTTTATGCAAACTTTCAGTTACTATACTATATATCCATGGATTTCTTTAGGGGTAACTCTTATTCTCTACTGTTAATTCATTCATATACAGTATGTACAGTATATATTTTGAGGGTTCTATTCATGGCCCAACAAATTCAAACAATTTGTGATTCGATTTGTATGAATTGTCAAAAATGTCCAGTGCCGTTTTACATATTGATAATGCTTGCATCATCCAGAAAGGACTTGCATGACCTCAAATCTGACCATGCGCGGTTCCCCATAATGCTTTGCAGCCAGGGGCATTCCATCCAGAGCGACAGCCCACGCAGCAACTCTGGGGCCCCTGAGCCAGGGGGATAGCCTGATACCATGCGACATCAGTACCCCTCTCCTCCCCTTATCACAATTTCATTAGTATCCACATCCCTAAGATGTGGATACTGTTGAATAGAATGTTGGATCATAAGTGCCGAAGGCTCCGTAATCCACCAATCAGCCTGTGCCGGTGAGTTTGAGAGTCCATGCACTGCAGGCACCTGCTATGCTGAAGCTTTAGTACTCACCCTGCACAGACCGCAGCAGCACGCAAGGGGAATGGGGGCGAAGTGACTAGTGTTGTGTGTTGTTTTTTTTGTCAGTAATTGTGAGGGTCATCATGCTAAATGGGGGGCTTGTTGGGGCCAATCATACTGAATGGAGGGCTGGTGGGTGCCCTAATACTAAGTGGGGGCTGGTGGGGGCATTATACTGAGTGGGAGGCTGTGGGGGGCATTATACTGAGTGAGGGACTGTGGGGGGCATTATACTGAGTAGGTTGCTGCTGGGGGCCATAATACTGAGTGGGAGGCTGGTGGGGGCATATTACTGAGTGAAAGGCTGTTGGAACTGTGAAAGCCCCCATATTGAGTTGGGAGACTGTGGGGGGCCTCATACTGAGTAGAAGCTGTAAGGGCCCTCATACTTACTAGGGGGCTGTGGGGGCATCATACTGACAGGCTATCATATTGTGTAGGGGCCATGATACTGTGTGTGACTATGGGGATGTTATACTGTAGGGGGACAATTTAGCTGCATCATGCTGTGGGAGTAGTATTATACTGTACTGGTGGCACTGTGCAGATATCACGTTCTATACTGTATGTGTGGGGTGAAACTATGTGGGGGATGGGATCCACTGTGGGGATACTATACTCAAAGTGTGTGTGGGTGGCAAAATTCTTGGTACTCCAAAATGGTCATAAAAGGTGTATTGTTGGCGAAAACACTTAGTGGGTTTCAATAGGGACATAATTACTGTGCCTGGGCCACAGTACATGTCCTCCTCCTGTTTTATAAAAGTTGGGGGATATGACCCTACCAAACATATACATACAGTGGGTACGGAAAGTATTCAGACCCCTTTAAATTTTTCACTCTTTGTTTCATTGCAGCCTAAAAAGTTCATTTTTTTTCTCATTAAAGTACACTCTGCACCCCATCTTGACTGAAAAAAAAACAAATGTAGAAATTTTTGCAGTATTATTAAAAAAGAAAAACTGATATATCACATGGTCATAAGGATCTGACGCGCCCCCTGGGCCATGGGGTACTCGACAGCCGGGCTGATGGCTGCTTGCGGGGATTATCACGGTGGCTGGCCCGGTTCGTGACCCAGGGCGGTCAGTAAAAAGAAAGGGACAAAACAAAAAGGGAATAGTTTATATGGGAAAGTTCGTGACGCCACCTGTGGTATCTGGTGAGAATCACCAGCGCTGCGGCAGTCCACTGAGGCCGGTGGTAAGGCAGCTTGATGGTACAGCTCCCCACAGGTAGAGCTAGGCCTCAGGGCAGCGTATGATGTAAGGATGCAGGACAGACGGGACCCGCTGGGTCAGAGCAAGAACAGGGACAGACACGATAGTCACTTCAGTACCTTTTACTGATGGAAGTTCAGGCACATCTCGGAGCACTGTAGGGTTAAGGGTGCATTGCCGGATTCTCCCCCCCAGGGAGCGGGGATAGGGCCTCCTGTCTCTGGTCTTTGTGTGGTAAGTTTCTGACCTGCCTGGAGCTAGGCCTAACTTAGTCTCTGTTCTGCACCTGCCGACCTTGTGGTAGGGCCTTCTGTTGGAGATCACTCTCCCTATTCTTTGGGGTCTCTGTGATTCCTGACCCTGGTACGTATCAGCTTTTGGTGATCCTGGGACATGTAGTTCGCCAGGGGTTCTGGTAGTTTTCTACTGGTCATGGAGATCCACGTAGATTCGGACCCAGTGTCCGCTATAACTTCGGGGTGAGCTGGTTAAGCTCCTCTGCCCCCTATGTTACTCACTTTCCACTCGCCTTCGGCCCCGCTCGGGCCCTCACTAGGCTACACACACTGCAGCCGGGACACTGCTCTTCTTCGCCGCTCTCAGAGTGTCGGCACACTCCTAGCTCTCTATTCTGAGCTCTGTGAGTTCTAGTCTGGACACACTCTACAGACTGTACTGAACTCTTTCTGCAGGAACTGCTAGGCTCTGGCTTGACTGCACTGATTGCTTTTGTGTCTGAGCAGGAACTTGCTGAATCACTCACTGAGCTGCCTGGCCCCACCTTCCCTTTAAATATCCCAAACAGGCTCCCTCTGGTGGTCTGAGGTGGAAGGTGGAGGTGTGTGAATTCTTAGAGAGCCCTCTGGTGGAGGAATCCCCCAATACACCCTTTTAGGATTTGTGATACCAAGCGCAGCTGGGCGTCACATTCCCCCCTAGCAAAGCTCAGCACTCCCGGGCTGAAGTACATTTTTATAACAATAATAAACAGTAACAATCTTCCCTTTATGGGAGGCACATTCTTAAACGTTGCATAACAAAAACATTATAACCATGTAAAACATTTTCAGCAGTTCAATAATGGTGCTCCTTCCGGGGAAGCACCTGTCCATGATAGGCTGGCCCAGCCGGGTCATCAGCCGTAGATGTTGGGGGTTTGCTCTCCTCCCCCCACCTTGTGGACATTCAGGGCCATGGGTATGACCGGAGATACAGGTCCTGCTGATGGGGCGGCCGCTGCGGCCTGCTCGGCGCCAAGCTCGGGTTGAACATCAGGGCGGTGAACCGGTGCTCCGGCGCTGTGCTGTTCCTCGGACATACTGGCGCCCCCCTAGCGAACCGTGGCCTACCTTCTTTTCTTTTCTTCTGGTAGGCCGCAGCTCCGCAGGTGACGGTCTTCTTCAGGACCTTGCGCCGCTTGCGTCCTACGTCAGAGCGCTCACCGCGGCTCCTTTCAGGACCTGGCGCTTCCTGGTATGACGTCAAGGTGTGGGGCGTGTCCATGGCTTCGCGCTCTTTTGCAGGTACGCCCACCAGTTTCGCGCGGTTACGCCCTTCTTCTTGCTCGGCGGCCCAGCAATGGCGGCCGTCTTCACCACAGTCAAATATACAGTTTTTATTAAAGGTGCACAGTACCCGGTGGCAACGGGCAAAACACTTCGTCGTTGCAGCGGGCACGGAATCCTGTTCGTGACGCCAGATCTGACGCGCCCCCTGGGCCGTGGGGTACTCGACAGCCGGGCCGATGGCTGGTTGCGGGGATTATCACGGTGGCTGGCCCGGTTCGTGACCCAGGGCGGTCAGTAAAAAGAAAGGGACAAAACAAAAAGGGAATAGTTTATATAGGAAAGTTCGTGACGCCACCTGTGGTATCTGGTGAGAATCACCAGCGCTGCGGCAGTCCACTGAGGCCGGTGGTAAGGCAGCTTGATGGTACAGCTCCCCACAGGTAGAGCTAGGCCTCAGGGCAGCGTATGATGTAAGGATGCAGGACAGACGGGACCCGCCGGGTCAGAGCAAGAACAGGGACAGACACGATAGTCACTTCAGTACCTTTTATTGATGGAAGTTCAGGCACATCCCGGAGCACTGTAGGGTGAAGGGTGCATTGCCGGATACTCCCCCCCAGGGAGCGGGGATAGGGCCTCCTGTCTCTGGTCTTTGTGTGGTAAGTTTCTGACCTGCCTGGAGCTAGGCCTAACTTAGTCTCTGTTCTGCACCTGCCGACCTTGTGGTAGGGCCTTCTGTTGGAGATCACTCTCCCTATTCTTTGGGGTCTCTGTGATTCCTGACCCTGGTACGTATCAGCTTTTGGTGATCCTGGGACGTGTAGTTCGCCAGGGGTTCCGGTAGTTTTCTACTGGTCATGGAGATCCACGTAGATTCGGACCCGGTGTCCGCTATAACTTCGGGGTGAGCTGGTTAAGCTCCTCTGCCCCCTATGTTACTCACTTTCCACTTGCCTTCGGCCCCGCTCGGGCCTTCACTAGGCTACACACACTGCAGCCGGGACACTGCTCTTCTTCGCCGCTCTCAGAGTGTCGGCACACTCCTAGCTCTCTATCCTGAGCTCTGTGAGTTCTAGTCTTCACACACTCTACAGACTGTACTGAACTCTTTCTGCAGGAACTGCTAGGCTCTGGCTCGACTGCACTGATTGCTTTTGTGCCTGAGCAGGAACTTGCTGAATCACTCACTGAGCTGCCTGGCTCCACCTTCCCTTTAAATATCCCAAACAGGCTCCCTCTGGTGGTCTGAGGTGGAAGGTGGAGGTGTGTGAATTCTTAGAGAGCCCTCTGGTGGAGGAATCCCCCAATACACCCTTCTAGGATTTGTGATACCAAGCGCAGCTGGGCGTCACATATTCAGACCCTTTGCTCAGTATTGAGTAAAAGCATCCTTTTAAGCTAGTACAGCCATGACTCTTCTTGGGAATGATGCAACAAGTTTTTCACACCTGGATTTGGGGATCCTCTGCCATTCTTCCTTGCAGATCCTCTCCAGTTCCTTCAGGTTGGATGGTGAACGTTGGTGGACAGCCATTTTCAGGTCTCTCCAGAGATGCTCAATTTGATTTAGGTCAGGGCTCTGGCTGGGCCAATCAAGAATAGTCAGAGTTGTTCTGAAGCCACTCCTTTGTTATTTTAGCTGTGTGCGTAGGGTCATTGTCTTGTTGGAAGGTGAACCTTCGGCCAAGTCTGAGGTCCAGAGCACTCTGGAAGAGGTTTTCATCCAGGATATCTCTGTACTTGGCTGCATTCATCTTTCCTTCAATTACATCCAGTCATCCTGTCCCTGCAGCTTAAAAATGCTCCCATAGCATGATGCTGCCACCACCATGTTTCACTGTTGGGATTGTATTGGGCAGGTGATGAGCAGTGCCTGGTTTTCTCCACACATACCGCTGATAATTATCACCAAAAAGTTCTATCTTCATCTCATCAGAACAGAGAATCTTATTTCTCATTGTCTGGGAGTCCTTCATGTGTTTTTGAGCAAACTCTATGTGGGTTTTCATATGTCTTGCACTGAGGAGAGGCTTCCGTCGGGCCACTTTGCCATAAAGGCCCGACTGGTGGCAGTGATAGTTGACTTTTTGAAACTTTCTCCCATCTCCCTACTGCATCTCTGGAGCTCAGCCACAGTGATCTTGGGGTTCTTCTTTACTTCTCTCACCCCAAGGCTCTTCTCCCATGATTGCTCAGTTTGACTGGACAGCCAGGTCTAGGAAGACTTCTGGTGGTCCCAAACTACTTCCATTTAAGGATTATGGAGGCCACTGTGCTCTTAGAAACCTTGAGTAATGCAGAACTTCTTTTGTAACCTTGGCCAGATCTGTGCCTTGCCACAATTCTGTCTCTGAGCTCCTTGGGCAGTTCCTTTTGAGCTCATGATTCTCATTTGGTCTGACATGCACTGTGAGCTGTGAGGTCTTATGCAGACAGGTGTGTGCCTTTCCAAATCACGTCCTATCAGTTTAATTAAACACAGCTGGACTCCAATGAAGGAGTAGAATCATCTCAAGGAGGATTACAAGGAAATGGACAGCATGTGATATAAATATGAATGTCTGAGCAAAGGGTCTGAATACTTATGACCATGTGATATTTCAGTTTTTCTTTTTTAATAAATTTGTAAAAATTTCTACATTTCTGCTTTCTTTCAGTCAAGATGGGGTGCAGAGCGTACTTTAATGAGAAAAAAAAAGAATTTACCAAATGGCTGCAATGAAAGAAAGAGTGAAAAATTGAAAGGGGTCTGAATACTTTCCGTACCCACTGTACACTTTTTTTGGTGGTGGGGGGGCAATTATGATTTTTGCTGTAGAGCCCTGTGATTTCTACTGTATGTATGCCACTGTTAGCAGAAATCACATCACATAATACTGCGCAGTTAATCAGCAATGACTATCAGAGCCATTATAAAAGCTGAGGCAAGGAATGAAGCAGCCATGATATGGTGTTACAGGCTATAGAAATGACCACAGAACACACAGCTCAGCATTAGAGATAGTGAGAGAAAGAACTAGAACGTTGAACAACTAGTCAAGATGGTGTGTGGTGTACAGCTTGCAGCACTGCAGATGGAACATGGGAGTAGTCATCTGTGAATAATACATACAATAGATTATATTGATAAGAGAGAGAGATGGGAAAGGTGCCAGCAGTAGCAGTGAAATATTGATCAGTGATATACTCTAGGAGGACTTTGACCTTTTCCTGTTGCCTGTGAATTGCACTTTTTATTCATTCTTCAAGCACTAAAAAACATAAAGCCAATTCAGGTTCCTCAGCACATTTTTTTCTACTGAAGAAAGAAAAAATTAAATCAGTGCTAGTTAGAGAAATTGTGCTTGATTGCTAATGACGAGCAATAAGCAACTGTTTTCTTTTAATTTCTTATGCAATCATTTCTGTGAAGGGGTAAATATACACTGCTCAAAAAAATAAAGGGAACACTTAAACAACAGAATATAACTCCAAGTGAATCAAACTTCTTTGAAATCAACCTGTCCCCTTAGGAAGTAACACTGATTGACAATCAATTGCACATGCTGTTGTGCAAGTGGAATAAATAATAGATGGAAATTATTGGCAATAAAGGAGTGGTTCTGCAGGTGGGGACCACAGACCACATCTCAGTACCAATGCTTTCTGGCTGATGTTTTGGTCACTTTTGAATGTTGGTTGTGCTTTCACACTCGTGGTAGCATGAGACGGACTCTCAACCCACAGAATTTGCTCAGGTAGTGCAGCTCATCCAGGATGGCACATCAATGCGAGCTGTGGCAAGAAGGTTTGCGGTGTCTGTCAGTGTAGTGTCCAGAGGCTGGAGGCGCTACCAGAAGACAGGCCAGTGCACCAGGAGACGTGGAAGGGCTGTAGGAGGGCAACAACCCAGCAGCAGGATCGCTACCTCCGCTTTTGTGCAAGGAGGAACAGGAGGAGCACTGCCAGAGCCCTGCAAAATGACCTCCAGCAGGCCACAAATGTGTATGTGTCTGCACAAACGGTTAGAAACCGACTCCATGAGGGTGGTATGAGGGCCCGACGTCCACAGATGGGGGTTGTGCTCACAGCCCAACACCGTGCAGGACGCTTGGCATTATCCACAGAACACCAGGCTTGGCAAAGTCGCCACTGGTGCCCTGTGCTCTTCACAGATGAAAGCAGGTTCACACTGAGCACATGTGACAGACGTGACAGAGTCTGTAGACGCCGTGGAGAGCGATCTGCTGCCTGCAACATCCTTCAGAATGACCGGTTTGGCAGTGGGTCAGTAATGGTGTGGGGTGGCTTTTCTTTGGAGGGCCGCACAGCCAGAGGTGGCCTGACTGCCATTAGGTACCGAGATGAGATCCTCAGACCCCTTGTGAGACCATATGCTGGTGCAGTTTGCCCTGGGTTCCTTCTAATGCAGGACAATGCCAGACCTCATGTGGCTGGAGTGTGTCAGCAGTTCCTGCAAGATGAAGGCATTGAAGCTATGGACTGGCCCTCCCGTTCCCCAGACTTGATTCCGATTGAGCACATCTGGGACATCATGTCTCGCTCCATCCACCAATGTCACGTTGCACCATAGACTGTCCAGGAGTTGGCGGATGCTTTAGTCCAGGTCTAGGAGGAGATCCCACAGGAGACCATCCGCAACCTCATCAGGAGCATGCCTAGGCATGAGGGAGGTCATACAGGCACGTGGAGGCCACACACAATACTGAGCCTCATTTTGACTTGTTTTAAGGACATTACATCAAAGTTGGATCAGCCTGTAGTGTGTTTTTCCACTTTAATTTTGAGGGTGACTCCAAATCCAGGCCTCCATTGGTTAATAAATTTGATTTCCATTGATGATTTTTGTGTGATTTTGTTGTCAGCACATTCAACTTTGTACAGAACAAAGTATTCAATGAGAATATTTCATTCATTCAGATCTAGGATGTGTTATTTGAGTGTTCCCTTTATTTTTTTGAGCAGTGTATATACACAAGGAATGCGTATGAATAATATGTGCAACTGTGCTTGGAGATGGTCTTATAATCTTTACCTTTATCATGTTTGTCTCTAATTTTCTTTCTAATCTCCTGAGACAACCTCCTGTCCAGCCCTATTTCATGAGTTAATTTTTTAAAAAAATTCTGTGGAAGCAGGGTTGAAAAGCAATGTCTGACTTTCATTTGTTCACTTTCAAAGATTTTTAATTTATTATTACTTTTGTCAGATTCAAGTTATTTCTGTGACCATTGTGGGTTTTTCTTTCATTAAACGAGGGGTACCAACAATTTTGACCACGTGTGTGTTTGTGTGTATATGTGTGTATATGTATATGTATTTGTATATATATAATATGATTTATTTTTAAAGACAAAAGAAAACTCCCAAAAATCCAGACATTTAAACACAATTCCTTTTTTTCTCTTTCCGTTTTTTCTTTTCTTCTATCACTTCATATCATGATGAACTTTTCTTTTTTCTTATTTTTCCTCTCTGATGAGCTTTATTGATACTGACAAATTGATGAGTCACTGATAGTGATGGGTGACCACTAAAATGCTCCAGTGCTCATTGCTCGGGTGGAGCAAATTGGAATGCTCGGGTGCTCGGACCGAGTAACGAGCCCAATGTAAGTCTATGGGAAACTCGAGCATTTTCCGGTGGCCCCCCCGGCGGTCTGCAGAGGGACTAGAGATTGCAGAAATCAATGGGAACAGTGCTCAAATGACAACAGAATGGGGAAGACCCCTGGAAGCATTTCTGACTCCCAGGTCACTGCTGTGAACAATGTTGTCAGAGTATTACGCCACTTGTACGGGCTCACAATAAAGCATACAAAAACGAAACCAAAATGGATTTTCCTGGGAAAAATGTTAAGGAACATCCTTTGCAGGGTATTGACTTGTATATAAGGCAAAATAAATAATCAAAAACAAAAATGCTCCTCCACACCTTGGTCTATGTTCACACATAGCGTTTTTGATGTGTTTTTGCACTTTTGCATTGCTTTCAACCAAGACAAATGCATTCACTGGGAAATGTCATTTTACAACCTTATCTGGCCATGTGGTGCGTGACACATCATCAGACACATGCATACAGTGCTGAAAAGACATGGAAACAGCACGGGGAGGACCCCTGGAAGCATTTCTGTCTCCCAGGTCACAGCCTAAAAGTGTGCCCATCATAAGTCAACCTTGGCGCATGCGAAGATGCCTCCCGCCATGCACCTGTCGTTGCAGACTTACAACAATCACCGTCCACATCCTTGTCCCACCACAGCATTCAGTTATCCCTACTCCATTCCTTGGAATGCAAGCGCAAGTATGCAGCCAGACAGCCACCCACCCACAGGCTGCAATACTATACTGCCAAATTTTTGACAGCTGCTTGCACTTGAAATGTGGCCTTTTAGGCTCAGGGAGGCGGAAGCTTTTTACAACTTCAAGCCGGCGGCGCCTGGGTGTCCATATTCGGTCCCCAGCCACCATTTGTCCCGGGGTCGTCTCTGCCTTCCACAAGCATGGGTCCTACAACATGACCCATGCCTTCCCCAATGCACTTACTGGGAGGGACCGCCTAAACACAAACACGTGGACAAGTGAATGTGGCCAGGGACGGTACGGAGCCAGTTCACAGCTCGTCGGTGAGAGTTGTATTTCACCACAGCCATATTCTTTAGCTCGGTGAAAGGACTTGGGAAACTTTATCTACTCCAGCTGTCATTTTTGCCAGGAAGTCCTCTAATGCATCTTCTTGCATAAGCAATGGCAACCCATCCAACATCAGCTCACACTGCTTGGTGGTGCTTCGAGACACAAACCTCTTTCTTTGTGCCTTTAATTTCATGACTATAGAGTTGGGCAATGGCCTGATCTGCAATGCGGTTTGAGAAATAACATGCATAAGCATGTCCAATCCACAGTAAAAAAAAAGCAGCCATAGAGTGTCCGGGAACCTTCCCACACACTTTTCTTAGCCAGGACTTCTTCTCGGCAGGGTTGGACAGTCCCACCAGAGAATCCTCGGGTGGACTCTGGCTTCTCCATCAGGAGAGTTCATGATGATAGCGCAAACTTTGCAGCTGCTATGGGGCTCTTGCGCGGGGGAGAAAGGTGGGCCCTCAGAATCAAATCCTCTGGTGGGCACAATGTTTTTCAGTCTGGAACTGCTTCTCAGTGGGAGTGGTATTTCACCACAGCCATATTCTTTAGCTCAGTGAAAGGACTGGCATAGAGGGAAACCGTATCTACTCTGGATGTCATTTCTCCGTCACCAGGTTCCGCCCATTGTCACACACGACCATGCCTGGCTGTATGTTCAGCGGTGAGAGCCATAGATCAGGCTGCTGTGTTACAGTTTTCAACAACTCTGCAGCAGTGGGCGGTTTGTCACCTAAGTGCAGCATTAAGCATGTTATCTTCAGCACAGCCTGTTACCGCTTGGCCAAGGCAGTGCTGCAGTGCTTTTAGCTTGTGACAGATGTGCACATATCGGAGATGGAGGCCGAACTGGAGGAGGAGGAGGTGCAGTAGCTGAACAATGTGATTACATTGAGGTTACATTGGTGACTCTGGTTTTTATACTAAAGAAAGATCCTACTGTGTTTTTTTTTTTTTAAGTTATTTTTTTTTTAAAACAAATGCAATTACCGGGAAATTTAATTTTAACATTTTACAACCTTATCTGGCCATGTGGTGTGTGACACATCATCAGCCACATCCTGTTTCATTTATGATGGAGGGACACTGAAAGTCACAAAGCCTATTTTTATAGGGGCAACAGGCGGCTCTTACTATTCTTAAAGGGCAACAGTCGGCCTTCGCTGTTGTTAGAGAGTCATCAGCCGGCTATGCTTTGTTGTTCCCATTATTAACGAGTGGGCCTCTTATACTGTTATTGCATAAGCAGTGACCGCAAGGGCTGGCAAAATTTTGGATGCACGTAACCCAATGCCCTTTTGAAGAGACATAAAGGAGGACCTCAGTAAAAAAAAATGTTCCCATTATAAAGGAGCGGGTCTCCTATAGTATTTGCCTATGCAGTGAATGCAAAAGCTGCCAAAAATTTTGAGGCACTCCAATGCCCCTTGGAAGAGAACGTAGAGGGCCTCATGAAAAAATGTTCCCATTATTAGTGTTACACGCATGCCGCTAGGTTCAGATAGCGGCGAGACAGGTTACATGAATTCTTTGGAATCCTGGGGGATTACTCCGGGCGACCATAGACCATGTACTGCAGCTTCTCTCAGGCACCCAGGGGTATTGACCCTCAGGCACAGACATGTAGGTTGCTTGCTGACCAGACACACTTGACAAGAGTCCTCATAAACGGTAGAACAGTAGCATTTAATAAGAAGCCGCACAGCCAGTGCAAGTTAAGTCTTATGAGCAACAGGCTCCAGTGACTAAAAGTACAGTTTACTTAGCAGCACAGCAGTTCAGTCTTCCCAGTAGTACAGAACAGCACAGTTCTAATGCAAAGGCACATTAATGAACACATCATTCTTTACAGCACAGTGAGATGAAGAGGAGGGGAGGGTTTGCTGAGGGAGATGATCCTTGTGACACCATTTCTTCCAGTCCTTATCTTTCTGCCTGACAATACTCTGCACTGTTAGTTCAGGAACTCTACCTGACCTGTGCTTAGCTTCACTCCTGACTTGAATTCTTCTCACTTGCAGGGGAGCTTCTGTAAGATACAGAACACACACACCACCTTTCTCTTCGGCTCCAGCCAGACAGTAAACAATTTCCCCACAATCCCCTTCGGACTCTGCTAAAACACCCCCCTTCTCCTGTGACTGTGTTAACCTCTCTAGTTGGTGGATGCTTCTGGAGTACAACACTTCATGTCTCATGTGCTTGTGTTACTTCTAATAGTTGCTGAATGCTTTTAAAGCAACATCACTACTTCTACATGTCACATTAGGAAGTGGGTCTCCCATAGTGTTTGCCTATGCAGTGAAGCAACGGCTGCCAAAAATTTGGAGGAACTCCAATGTCCCTTGCAAGACACGTAGAGGAGGTGATATGGTAGATATGGTGGTGAATGATATGGTGATGGAGGATGAGGAGAAGGAGGAGGACAAGAGCAAATAGACAAAATCAGGAAGCGTATACCCATGTGTGGGTGTGAAGAGGTGCATGGGAATAGACCTCTCAAAAAAAGACACAGGATTTGAGTTTATGTTACGCTGCTATCATTCAGTGGTATTGAGAAGTCTGGCCCAATCCAGCCCTTGTTCAGTATATAAGAGTCAGCCTGTCAGCATTTTCAGTTGACAGGCGGATGCGCTTATCAGTTATAATTCTACCAGCGACACTAAAAACCCGCTCTGACAAAATGCTAGTGGCAGGGCAGGCCAGGACCTCCAAGGCATAAAGAGACAGTTCATGCCACGTGTCCAGCTTGGATACCCAATAAATATAAGGCACAGAGGAATCACAGAAGACGTTGGTACGGTCGGCAAGGTACTCCCTCAGCATCTTCCCAAACTTTTCACTCCTTGTGAGAGTACCCCACGCCTTAGGGCCTGTAAGATGGGAGGGTCTGCAAAAACTGTCCCAGAATTTTGACAGTGTTCCCCTGCCTCTGTTGGATTGGATTTGTGTCTCTCTCGCCTGTAGTCCTTGGATGTCCAACGAACTGTGACCTCTGCCACCAGCGTTTTCAGATGGGAATTTTTGTAATAATTCCGCAACAAGGGCCTTCTGGTACTGCCCCATTTTAGTAGACCTGTCCGCCTCGGGAATAAGAGATAGAAAGCTCTCCTTGTAGCGTGGGTCTAAAAGTGTCACCTACCAGTAATGACTGTCACCCAAAATTTTGAGAACGCGAGGGTCACGGGAAAGGCAGCGTAACATAAACTCAGTCATGCGTGCCAGACTGCTAACAGGGAAGACTTCCATGTCCTCACAAAGAGGACGACTGACCATGCTCTCCTCCCTGTCCTTAGGCCTTCCACTCTGAACAGACGGTATGACAGTTGTGCAGGTAGTACCGTCTATAGCGCTTGAAACTAGCTCCTTTTCTTCCTCCTCCTTGTTGTCACCCAATCCACGTTGGGATGAGATGAGGCTGGGCTGTGTAATCACCCTGTATGGTTCCTTGCTCCATCTCATCGTGCTCCGCCTGCAATGCATCCTCTTTTGATTGTGAGCAGAGAGCATTTCAGAAGACAGAGAAGCGGGATGGTGACGCTAATTATGGCGTCATCGCCGCTCACCCTCTTGGTAGAGTCCTCAAAGTTTTGGAGGATGGTACATATGTCTGACATCCATGTACACTCCTGAGGTCTTATGTGTGGAGTCTGAAAGGAATACCGACAGCCTTGTTGATGCTGGTAGTCAACAACTGTCCTCTTCTGCTCACAAATCCTTTCCAACATCTGCAGTGTAGAGGTCCAACGTGTGGGGACATAACACACCAGTCGGTGAGCTGGAAGCTGGAAACGCTGCTGAAACACGGCAAGGGCGGTGGAAGCTGTAGGTGACTTTCTAAAATGAGCACACAGGTAGCGTACTTTGACATGCAGATCTGGGTAGATCCGGGTCGGTTTTGAGAAACTGAACCACGAGGTTAAGCACATGGTCCAGGCATGGTACGTGTGTGAGCTCGCCCCAGAGCCGCCACCAGGTTCCGGCCATTGTCACACACGACCATGCCTGACTGTAGGTTCAGCGGTGTCAGCCACAGATCTGCCTGCTCTTTCAGAGCTGTCCACAACTCTTCAGCATTGTGCGGATTGTCATCTAAGCATATTAGCTTCAGCACAGCCTGTTGCCGATTGGCTGAGGCAGTGCTGCAGTGCTTCCAGCTTGTGACTGACGTGGTCATTTTGAAGATGGAGGCTGAAGAGGAGGAGAAGGATGAGGTGCAGGAGCTGTAGACTGTGGGGGCAACCCTGATTGACCCAAGGCCCGCAATCCTCGGCGTCGGGAGGACGTCTTCCGTCCCAAGGTCCGACTGGGTCACAGCTTCCACTAGGTTAACCCAGTGTGCCATCATTGAGATGTACCGTCCCTGCTCACAAGCACTTGTCCACGTGTCCGTGGTTAGGTGGACTTTCCCAGTAACTGCATTGTTGAGGGCACAGCTAATGTTGTGGGACACAAGCTTGTGTAATGCAGGGATGGCACACCAGGAGAAATAGTGGTGGCTGGGGACAGAGTACCGAGGGACGGCCGCCGCCATCAGGTTGCGGAAAGCTTCCGTGTCCACAAGCCTAAAATGAAACATTTTGAGCGCAAGCAGTCGCAAAATGTGTGAATTTAGTAGTGTCGCCTGTGGGGCGTTGGCTGTGTATTTGCGCTTGCATTCCAAGGACTGGGGTAGGAACAACTGAACGCTGCGCTGGGACAAGGACGTGGACGTGCTTGCTGATGGTGCTAGCTGAGAGTGTGCAAGGACAGGTGCAGGGCAGGAGGCATCTTCGCATGTGCCATGGACAGGGGATTGGCTTGCACGCACAACAGCAGAAGAAGCAGTGGTGTCCCCCGCAGACACTTTTCCTGGACTCTGGAGTTCGGCCACAAAGTCGGGTGCTTTGCTGCCATGTGCCTGATCATGCTGGTGGTGGTCAGGCTGGTCGTTTTGGTACCCCTGCTGATGCTGGCCTGGCAGGTGGAGCAAATGGCCTTTTTGGGGTTATTGGCAGAGTCTTTAAAAAACAACCAGACTCTGGAAGACCTAACACTTGTACTGGCAACTTCCGTCGTGTTGGTGTTACGGGAAATGATTACCCACCTTCTGTCTGCGGCCAACACACTGCTTCTTCCTGCCTGTTGTGGTGCTACGCCTCCCTCTCCTTATGTGCTGCTGTCCTTGCTCTGTATGTCCCTCTGCCAGGTTGGGTCAGTTACTATATCATCCACCACCTCGTCTTCCACCTCCGCACCCTGGTCCTCCTCCTGACTTTCTGGCAATTGTGTCTCATTATTGTCCACCTCTTGTGACAGTTTCCCACCGTCGCCTTTGTGTGACTGTGGCTGCTCAAATATTTGGGCATCGCTACATGAGATCTCCTCTTGCCCCGCTTCAAGTGGACCGGGCGAGAGGCCCGAATCTATAAATGGAAAAGTGAACAGCTCTTCAGAGTGTCCAAGTGTGAGATCAGTTGTCTCCGGGCACTCGGCATGGTGGGAGGAAGGAGGATCAGGGTGAGGAATATGCAGTTCAGACTCATGGCAATTGAGACTTGTCCATGTGGAAGACTGGGTGGTGGTGGCTAAGTGACTTGAAGCATTATCTGCTATCCAACCAATAACCTTTTCACACTGCTCTGTGTTCAATAGTGGTGTTCTGCAGTCTCCTATTAATTGGAACAGGAAGGTCGAGCGAGAAGATGTGTGTTTGTTGTGGCACAATTTCAGCTAGCCCACGGCCTCGGCCTCTGCCTCGTCCTCGTCCTCTGCATGCGCCATCATCACCATCACGTCCACTTCCCCATCCCTTGCCACGCGCCTTGCCCATTTTAAATAGAGGACAATATTTTCCACGTTCACTACAAATGGCTGGATTTGAACCGCAGTGATATGTGATACATGTGACGGACAAACCACAGTTTTAAATAGCTGGCCTGTAGGTAACTATTTTTAACAGCGAACTGGTGTCAATAACTTTGCTAACACACTGCAACAAAATTTAAATGGAGGCCAGAAATGGCAGAATTTTGAGCTCATTTATATGTGATCTGTGTGACAGACAAACCACAGTTTTAAATAGATGTATTTTTAGTGCAGTAATATGGAAAGGATCTGGCTGTATTCTGCAGTGCCAACAAGCAAATGGAGCAGAAAAACTGTGTTCTCTGGATTGCTTTTTAAGCAAATAATCAAGATTAAGATCCAATAAAAAAATATTCCTGGCTCCTGATACCTAGGGCTATTTCTACAAATACCTGTAAAAGCACCAGCAGCAGACAGAACTGGAATGGACCCTCTTGCTATATGCACTGCAGTCTGCCACATACACTGCCTGCCTGCCTAGCACTGATATCTATGCAGCTGGATTAGTCCTCAGAAGGACTGTTAGTTGAGATGGATATGTGTATAATATATTGTGGTATAGCTACACTAACTAAGAACCAAGCAAATCTCTCCCTAGCTCAGCAGCACCTCTCCCTGATTCCGTTGTAGACTATGACGAGCATGGCGGCGCCAGGTCTGATATAGACCTGATGACGCTGTGCGGCCAGCCAATCACTGTAATGCCACAACCAACATGGCTGTGGCATTACAGTGTGTGGCAGACAATCCCTGGATGTTCATTGGCTCTCTAAAGAGCGCCAAACATGCAGGAAGGGGACCTGAGCTCCCGCTGAGCAATCCCGGAAATACTCGCGAGCTCCGAGCATCTCGAGCAGTGAGATGCTCGGGCGAGCACCGAGCAGTAGCGAGCATACTCGCTCATCACTAGTCACTGACACTCCATGTGGCTTTTTGGTGCATTTATTTTATTGTACATCTTTATGTAAGTCTATAATTGTGAAGCTATGTCCTTTGTATGTGGTTATATACTAATGAAGTCTGAAGACTTCGAAAGGCATTGATAATAAAACTGCATCAAGTCTGTTTTGTATCCTGGACCATTCTTTCGGATCTCCATCAGTGTAGCAGATGACTCGCCTATTGGTTCTCTTCTTGCATTTCAACGTTTTTAGAACCAGTGGCACTGCAGCAGCTGACAAATTTAAACTTGATATTTGTTGTGTGATACACAACTATGACAGGTGAGCAATTCCCTGCATCCCTTTGTCCTTTATCATCAGATAAGACCCTATTGCACTTTTTGCTCCTCAGTTTTTTTCCTACTGTTGCGGATGCTGGTTTTTGAGATGTGTACCTACTGAGCATTTGTTGGTTTATCTTTTATGGGAAAGAAATGCTGAATTTTGTTACAAAAATAATAGATTTATTTTTTTATATACACTTTTAAATGTTCACAGGTTTGTTTTTTCACATCTGTTTAAGTAGTCAAATTTGAGACGCATACGTGCAACACCAGTACAATGGGCTATTGCTGCATTAGGCTTTTTGGATGTGACATGTATCCATCTGCATTTCTTGTTCAGCCTTAATTGTCAAGGGTTGAATAACTGTGGTTGAACATTTTTGGAAACGTTGTGTAAAAAATATATAGTTAAAGAAAAAGTGTCAATGACAATAGAAGGGGTAGTTTCAAAGGAAAAAACAGTACCACGGTAAGAATATGTAAGTCACTAGCAACACAACCTCCACCTGACATCTGGGAAGTAGTACTACGAAATGCAGAATACAATTGACCTCTTTTGCCTCTGGCAGGTGTATTGGTGAGATGAAGTGAATGGCATAATGAAATGACGCGCCCCTGGGCCTGTGTCGCGCTGCGATGCGCACGCGGGAGCTTACCCGGAGCCGGATCTCTTGAGGGTTGTAGTCTCGTGGCGGCGACCCGGTCCGTGCCCAGGGAGTCAAACTGAGCGGCGATGTACTAGCAGTAGATGGTTGATGACTACGCCACCCGTTGAGTGCAGCCAGGAAGCTGCTGCTGCAGGGCAGACCGCTGAGGCCGGTGGTAGGATTGTGCAGCGTGATAGTATAACCCCCAACGGGAGGGGTATGGCCTCAGGGCAGCCGACGTGGATGATGGGGGTAGCAGGAATCACTCAGAGACGGTACGGTGTAGTTCAGGGTCTTTACTGGTAACAACGACAGACCCTCCCGGAGTACTTGCTAGCAAACGGGGCCTGGTCAGTCTTTGAGCAGATGGGATCTCCCCTGGCCAGGCGTAGTTGTAGGCCTCCCAAACTGACTGTACTCTTCTGGCTACCTTGCTAGAAGCTGATGTAAGTAGCCCACGTCCCTGAGTGTACCGTGTGGTGCTCACCCGTATGGCCGGTGACTCGGGGCCTTCTAATGGCTTCCGCTCCACGATGGCGGTGCTGGTCCCACGCGTGTGACCGTGCCTTCGGGCTTCTGGGCCAGAGGACCTGAAATCCCCTGCCTGACGGATTCTGCTGCTGGGTAGGAGTTAGTCCCCACAGCCTCGGACTCCGGGTCCGGTAAAGAATCTTCTTAGTCAGGGCGAGCTCTGTAGCTGCCAGCCCCTGACTCCTTGTAACTCTGCTGTTTCCTATGCTGCTTCTTGTCTCCACTCTCCTTGTCTGACTCACCCTGCCTCAGCCCCGGGTTTATACAGGGGAAGTTCTTCCCCTCCCAAGACTGGGCAGGAGGTGTGGCATGCACAGGATCCCTGACCAAAGGACCTCCCACCTGCTCTCAGACATAACATTACATTACTGTGGAAAACCAGACCCCTGGGGTGCCACATTCCCCCCTAGTGAAATTTAGTACTCCGGGACTAAACACATTTAGAAAAACATAACAAAGTATAACAATAACAATACTATAAGAAAAACACATAAGATGGTTACGGCGTGTCCGCAACCGGATGCAGTCTTTGAAGAAAAGCAAAGGTGTCCATTTCACCAACACAGGGAGACGTAACCAGGTAGGGGTCTGTCCTACCCCGAGTCCTTAACAGTCTCTAGTCCATCCTGGGTTACGCTCCAACTATATACAAGGATTCCCGGTAAATCCACCAAGGTTTCCTAAAAACAACTGGAAACACAAAATTATACACAAGCAACAATACACAGATAAACATAAATAAAACTATTTTTACACTTCAAATTCTCCAGCGTGCGGGTAACTGGCCTCTAGTGGCCCTAGTGGACCTACGGAGCTGACTGTCTGGCCCTGAACTACAGGGTGTAGGAGCTGTCAAGGGTAAACTGGGCAGCTGTCTACCGGCTCTTTGTCTCACTAGGGGTACGGCAGGCTCACTATAAGCAGAGGGTTGATTCTCCTGTTCTACTCGTGTGGAGTCTTCTGCCTCCTGGACCGGCTGTTCTTCCAGCTCTACCCGTTGCTCCGTAGGTTCTTGGGATGATGGTTGGAGGAAGGTGAGTACGGGTACCACAACTGCACCATTGACTTGAGTCCAAGACCGAGGGAAGTCCCCGAGCACGGTACTAACCATATCTTCCCTTTCTCCCACGGGTCGATGGTCTTCTTGTTCCTCTTCAGGGTTCCTCAGTTGTTCGGGACACTTCTTCAGGTGGTCCCGGGATACAATGGCTGTGGTTTCCCCTCCGTCTTTACTGATGGTACAGACCTTCGGGTTCTCGTGGCTTGAGGGCAGTACGGTGTACGGGTCCTTCTCCCACTGGTCATCCAACTTGTGGAGCCGTCTTTTCCTCTTCAAGACCTGCTCTCCGGGTACCAGGGGAACAGCGGGAGCATACTGGTTGTAAGTCTTCTCTTGTCTTTCCCTAGCCTGACAGAGACTTCGCTCCACGCTCTCTTGTACTCTCCGGTACTGCTGCTGCCTCTCTGTGTCCCAGTCTGTTTCTGGTGAAGTGTCCTCAGGTGTCAGGACTCCCATTTCCAGGTCAACAGGTAACTTACCAGGTCTCGCCCTCATTAGGTAAGCCGGGGTACAGTTGGTGGAACCTACCGGGATGTGGTTGTATAGGTCCACCAGATCGGGCAACTTCTCAGGCCACAGACTGCGTTCTTCCAGGGGCAATGTTTTTAGAAGATCCATTACCACCTGGTTCATTTTTTCACAAAGTCCATTAGTTTGCGGATGGTAGGGTGTCGTCCTTATCTTCCGGCAGCCATACAGATTGCAGAATTCCTGGAAGACCTCCGCTTCAAAGGCAGGTCCCTGGTCCGTCAGCACTTGGTCCGGGTACCCGTGTGGACGGCAGAAGTGCTGCTGGAAGGCTCTAGCTGCTGTTTGAGCCGTTAAGTCCTTGACGGGGACGACAACCAAGAACCGGGAGTAATGATCCACGATGGTTAACGCGTAGACGTAGCCACTTCTGCTTGGGGTCAGTTTTACATGATCCAAGGCTACCAGTTCCAACGGATGCCGGGTGACGATGGACTGCAGGGGGGTCTTCTGGCTGGCCCGGTCCTTCCTTCTCAGATTGCACGGGCCACAGTCTCTGCACCACTTCTCGATGGTTCCCCTCATGCCTACCCAGTGGAACCGCTCGTGCAGCAGGAACTCCAGCTTTTTCCACCCGAAGTGTCCAGCTCCGTCGTGGTATGCCTCCATCACCATGGCTGCGTCTCTTCGTGGCACCACTACTTGCCAGAGTAGTTCATGCGTCCGGGAGTTGACCATTCTGCGGCACAACTTCCCCTTGTAAAGGAATAGTCGACTCTTCTCCGCCCATAGTTGTTTGGCTTCCTCCGGAGCGTCTGGTTCAAGGCGAGCCTCCGGCCGAGTCAGCATCTCCTTCACCAGTCGGACGGCAGGGTCGCTGTCTTGCGTTTCCGCCCAGTTGTAGTGGGGTAAGGGGTTCAACGTAGCAGCCTGCTTACCCCTTACCCGGTGGGAATACTGGATAGTCCCATGACGGTGGAACGCAGGGAGTTCAACTTCTTCCAGTCCCTCCGGATCTTCTCCTTCGTCCGGCAGGTTGGGCATCCTGGACAGGGCATCCGCGTTAGTATTGGAGCGTCCTGCCCGGTATTTGATTGTGAACTCGTAGTTGGACAGACGGGCCATCCACCTCTGCTCCAGGGCACCGAGTCTTGCCGTGTCCAGGTGTGTCAACGGGTTGTTATCCGTGTATACGGTGAACCGGGAAGAAGCGAGGTAATGCCTAAAGCGCTCGGTGACTGCCCATACCACGGCCAGGAACTCTAGCTTAAATGAGCTGTAATTCTCGGGGTTCCTTTCGGTGGGTCGCAGTTTTCGGCTGGCATAGGAGATTACTCGTTCTCTCCCCTGCTGAATCTGGGACAGTACGGCTCCTAGCCCGATGTTACTGGCGTCGGTGTAGAGGATGAAGGGCTGGCTATAGTCCGGGTACGCCAAGATTTCATCCCCCGTGAGGGCCATCTTCAGCTGGCGGAAGGACTCTTCTTCTAGCTCTTCCCATTTGAAGGGCGGCTTCTGGTTCTTGGCCTTTCGGGACTGGCCTATCAGGAGGTCCTGCATAGGCGCTGCCTTTTTGGTGAAACCGGGAATAAACCTTCGGTAGTAGCCTACCAACCCTAGGAACTGCCGCACTTCTTTTACGCTGGAGGGGCTTGGCCATCCCTTAATTGCGGTGATCTTATCGGGGTCGGGAGCCACTCCGTCAGCGCTCACCACGTGTCCCAGGTATTGCACCTTTGGTTTCAGGAGGTGACACTTGGAGGGTTTCACCTTTAGGCCGTAACTCGCCAGAGCTTCGAACACCTCCGCCAGGTGTTTCAGGTGGTCCTCATAAGTTTTGGAGTATACGATGACATCGTCCAGGTACAACAGGACCGTCTCGAAGTTTCTGTGGCCCAGACAGCACTCCATTAATCGTTGGAAGGTTCCTGGGGCGTTGCAGAGTCCGAACGGCATGCAGGTGAACTCGCTAAGTCCCATCGGGGTGGTGAATGCGGTCTTCTCCCGGTCCGCCTCTGCTACAGGAACCTGCCAGTACCCGCTAGTGAGATCCAAGGTAGAGAAGAAGTTAGCAGATCTTAAAGCAGCCAATGACTCCTCTATCCTTGGTAAGGGGTACGCATCCTTGTGTGTGATACGGTTGATTTTCCGGTAATCTACACACATCCTCATGGTGTTGTCTTTCTTTTTGACTAAAACTAGTGGGGCTGCCCAGGGGCTACAGCTATCCCGGATTACCCCAGCCTCCTTCATGTCTCTAAGCATCCCCTTGGCGTGTTGGTAATGTGCAGGGGGTACGGGTCGATACCTCTCTTTTATGGGAGGATGATCTCCCGTGGGGATGCGGTGTTCTACCCCCTTGACTCGCCCGAAGTCTAACGGGTGTTTACTAAACACTCTCTCATACTCTTGAACCACCCGATAGACTCCTTGTTTCTGATGTGAGGGAGTGGAATCAGTACCCAAATGTAGTTGCTGACACCAGTCCTCCATGTCTTTCTTAGAGCCGTTACCTTCCTCCGGGTGAGATGGAGGCAAGGGTTCCACAGATTGTATAGAATTTTGATTAGTGGTATATAATTTGGCTAGCGTGGCATACCGGGGCAGGTACACTTCCCTCTCCCCGATATTTATTATGCGAATGGGCACCCTCCCATGGCGTACATTGACCACCCCCCGTGCTGTCAAAATGGTGGGCCTACTGTCTGAGTAAACTGGTTCTACCATTGCCTGGTAATCTCTACCTCTCAGACCAATAGCTGCCCGGCACCAAATCATCATTTCACTTTTTGGGGGCATGGCAATAGGAAAAGGGTCACACATTCTTACGCTACCAATCTCACCGCCGGAGAGTTCCACTTGTTGCCGTTGCATCAGTGCCCGGATCTCTTTCTGGAGCACCCGCTGCTCGCCGGAGCTGGCGTTCTTGGCAACCTGCTGTAAAAGGAAAATCACCTCTGCAAGACAATTTTCAATTACGTTAGTTCCTAGAGTTATTTTTGGGTGACTCTCATGTTTATCAATATCTACAATGATCAGTCCCTGTGCGGCCAGTTCGACTCTACCGATTTTGAGGGTCACCTCTTTAAATCCGATCTGTGGCACGGGCTGGCCATTGCTGGCGATGATACTCAAGTCGTCGTCAGGGTAGCGGGTAATATCCGAGTCATTCCAGTACTGCTTGAAGAGCACGTACGGGATGGTGGTGACCTGTGACCCGGTATCCAGTAGGGCACTCATGGGAATGCCATCCAGTACCACAGGCAAGACTGGACGTCCTCCCACATATCTGTCGCGCCAGTTCGATGGGCCTGGTGATCTTTTTCCTGGGGGTTGGCCCTCTACCCCAGGTTGTGCCCGTTTAAAGAACAGTACCTTTCCATATGTCCGGGTTGATTGCAGCGGCGGCAGATGGGTCGTCCGTCCTCGCTGTATCGGTCACTGGGTCTTCCTCTGGCCGGTGGGGTCCTCCTTGGTCGACGCCACGGGATGTCCTCCGGTCCGGATGCCAGCTGGATCTTCCCTGGGGTGGAAACCTGTAAAGACTGCACAGTTCGGGTTAGCGCAGCAACGCTCTTAGCTAGCTCTTGGACCTGATGGCGTAGGTCTGGAGCCGGGTCATTGTCCAATGCCTGCGCATCAGCTCCCACAGGCCCTGCCGACAAGGGCGCCGACTCCTGGTGGTAAGTGATAGCTGGGCGCCTGTGGGTAACAACGCCACCCGGTGCTGGTTCTCGGAGCACCCGGATAGCTCTATCCTTGAACTGTGCAAAGTCCAGATGGGGATCCTGTAAGGCCATTGCCCGCAACTGGGTTCGGTGGGCATTGCAATATAAACCCTCTATAAATTGTTCAGTCAATAGCCTGTCCTCGTTTCCCACCCCATCAGGGTCGGTCTGCTTTATGGCCCTCAGGGCCTCTTGTAGGTTTAGTGCATAGTCCCTTATACTCTCATGCGCTCGCTGCTTGCACCCGTAGAATCTAAGCTTAATCTCGGCTGAGGTGCGGGTATCAAAGGTGTCCTTCAGCCGGGTTAGTATCCCTGCGACAGTCTTCCTCCCAGGTGGCCAGGATTTTACTTCCCTTTTGGCTGCCCCGGTTAGTTGGGCCACCAGGATGCTCACTTTTTGCTCTTCTGTGAGGGGGTACACCTGGAAGAGGCTATCCAGCTTTTCTCTAAAGTCATGCAGGGTATGTGACTCCCCTGAGTACTGGGGTAGCCAAGCTGCTCCCGGGATATAGGGCATGGTGAAGGGCATAACTGCAGCAGCGGTAGCGCTGGCGGGGGTTGAGGCAGTGAAGCTCTCCTCCGTATCCGACATCTTCCTCCCCCCTAGTGGACCGTGGCCTACCTTGCGATGATCCTCTTCCGTAGGCCGCGGCTCCGCAGTGGATCGTCAGGGTTGAGGACCTTCCGTCGCGCTCCTGTGACGTCGGCGTCTGCTGGGCTCCTTCCAGGACCTTACGCAACGTCCGGACGTGAGGCGGGGCTTCAGTTCTCGCGCGCTTTCGGAGTCCACGCCCCTCTTCTTCCCGCGCGGCGTCCTCAAGATGGCGTCCAATGGCGGGAAAACTCCACGGATGGCGGGAAGAAGGTCGAAGATGGCGCCGGATGGCGGGAAAACTTCGCGGATGGCGGGAAGAAGGTAGAAGATGGCGCCGGATGGCGGGAAACCTTCACCACTGGTAAGTTTGAACAGTCTTTGCTTTTCAGGCACGCAGTACCCGGTGGTTGCGGGCACGAAATCCTGCCGAATACGCCAAAGTTGACGCGCCCCTGGGCCTGTGTCGCGCTGCGATGCGCACGCGGGAGCTTACCCGGAGCCGGATCTCTTGAGGGTTGTAGTCTCGTGGCGGCGACCCGGTCCGTGCCCAGGGAGTCAAACTGAGCGGCGATGTACTAGCAGTAGATGGTTGATGACTACGCCACCCGTTGAGTGCAGCCAGGAAGCTGCTGCTGCAGGGCAGACCGCTGAGGCCGGTGGTAGGATTGTGCAGCGAGATAGTATAACCCCCAACGGGAGGGGTATGGCCTCAGGGCAGCCGACGTGGATGATGGGGGTAGCAGGAACCACTCAGAGACGGTACGGTGTAGTTCAGGGTCTTTACTGGTAACAACGACAGACCCTCCCGGAGTACTTGCTAGCAAACGGGGCCTGGTCAGTCTTTGAGCAGATGGGATCTCCCCTGGCCAGGCGTAGTTGTAGGCCTCCCAAACTGACTGTACTCTTCTGGCTACCTTGCTAGAAGCTGATGTAAGTAGCCCACGTCCCTGAGTGTACCGTGTGGTGCTCACCCGTATGGCCGGTGACTCGGGGCCTTCTAATGGCTTCCGCTCCACGATGGCGGTGCTGGTCCCACGCGTGTGACCGTGCCTTCGGGCTTCTGGGCCAGAGGACCTGAAATCCCCTGCCTGACGGATTCTGCTGCTGGGTAGGAGTTAGTCCCCACAGCCTCGGACTCCGGGTCCGGTAAAGAATCTTCTTAGTCAGGGCGAGCTCTGTAGCTGCCAGCCCCTGACTCCTTGTAACTCTGCTGTTTCCTATGCTGCTTCTTGTCTCCACTCTCCTTGTCTGACTCACCCTGCCTCAGCCCCGGGTTTATACAGGGGAAGTTCTTCCCCTCCCAAGACTGGGCAGGAGGTGTGGCATGCACAGGATCCCTGACCAAAGGACCTCCCACCTGCTCTCAGACATAACATTACATTACTGTGGAAAACCAGACCCCTGGGGTGCCACAGAAATGTATGGCACATTACTTGTCTCAGTCACATTAGGATGATGTTACCTCTGAAAGTGACACAGTCAGTTTGAGTCACTGTTCTGTACAGTCCACCTCCTCCGCCGATGTAACATTTAATCTTTTATATTACGGACTTTCAACTACAACATTGACACCTGTATCTGTTCTGCCCCTTAGTCCCTTTAAACACAGCATTCCTGTGTCTAAGGAAGATATATCATAAGAACTTCTTCCAGATTAATTAGATGAGATGAACAACCTGCCTTTGTACTCAGATGACATATAGCCTGTGGAGATTGAGGACATGATCAAATGGTTAGCCGTGTTGCTGACTCTGTCAGCCAGGGTTTTGGGGCTCTGGCAGTGACACTTTGAGAAAGGGTAAACCTAGAAATAGAATCAGGAATGGAGGCAAGGAGCTCAGGACATTTCTCACACTGAGGCAAATGAAAGCTGTGTCATGTATGATGATGACGACAATGATAATGACTGTGTGGTAGACAAGACCTGGGAAATATATTGGGGTGCCAAAATGCTGATGTCATACAGGGTGAGTTTGTTTGCCTCACTGATAAAGAGAAGAGGCAACGTGTGACTAAAAGATCTGCTAAGGCACAATCTTTTTTCTTCTACAGTCAGCTTGACAACAGGTGATGCTGCGTATACAGGTGCATCTCACTAAATTAGAATATCATCAAAGAGTTAATTTATTTCAGTTCTTCAATATGAAAAGTGAAACTCATATATTCTATAGAGTCATTACAAACAGAGTGATCTATTTCAAATGTTTATTTCTTTTAATGTTGATGATTATGACTTACAGCCAATGAAAACACAAAAGTCATTATCTCAGTAAATTAGAATACTTTATAACAGCTGCTTGAAAAATGTTTTTAAAATCCGAAATGTTGACCTACTGAAATGTATGTTCAGTAAATGCACATAATACTTGGTCGGGGCTCCTTTTGCATCAATTACTGCATCAATATGGCGTCGCATGGAGGCGATCAGCCTGTGGCACTGCTGAGGTGCTATGGAAGCCCAGGTTGCTTTGATAGCAGCCTTCAGCTCGTCTGCATTGTTGGGTCTGGTGTCTCTCATCTTCCTCTTGACAATACCCCATAGATTCTCTATGTGGTTAAGGTCAGGCGAGTTTGCTGGCCAATCAAGCACAGTGATACTGTTGTTTTTAAAACAGGTATTGGTACTTTTGGCAGTGTGGACAGGTGCCAAGTCCTGCTGGAGAATGAAGTTTCCATCTCCAAAAAGCTTGTCGGCAGAGGGAAGCATGAAGTGCTCTAAAATTTCCTGGTAGACGGCTGCGCTGACTTTGGTCTTGATAAAACATAGTGGACCTACACCAGCAGATGACATGGCTCTCCAAACCATCACTGATTGTGGAAACTTCACACTAGACCTCAAGCAGCTTGGATTGTGGCCTCTCCACTCTTCCTCCAGACTCTGGGACCTTGATTTCCAAATGAAATGCAAAATTTACTTTCATCTGAAAGCAACACCTTGGACCACTGAGCAACAGTCCTTTTTCTCCTTGGCCCAGGTAAGACGCTTCTGGCGTTGTCTATTGGTCATGAGTGGCTTGACACAAGGAATGCGACACTTGTAGCCCATGTCCTGGATACGTCTGTGTGTGGTGGCTCTTGAAGCAATGACTCCAGCAGCAGTCCACTCCTTGTGAATCTCCCCAAAATTTTTGAACGGCCTTTTCTTAACAATCCTTTCAAGGCTGCAGTTATCCCGGTTGCTTGTGCACCTTTTTCTACCACACTTTTTCCTTTCATTCAACTTTCCATTAAAATGCTTGGATACAGCACTCCGTGAACAACCAGTTCCTTTAGCAATGACCTTTTGTGGCTTACCCTCCTTGTGGAATGTGTCAATGACTGCCTTCTGGACATCTGTCAAGTGAGCAGTCTTCCCCATGATTCTGGAACCTATTGAAACAGACTAAGGGACCTTTTTAAACTCTTAGGAAGCATTTGCAGGTGTTTTTTGTTAATTATTCTAAGTTACTGAGATAATGACTTTTGTGTTTTCATTGGCTGTAAGCCATAATCATAAACATTAACAGAAATAAACACTTGAATTAGATCACTCTGTTTGTAATGACTCTATAGAATATATGAATTACACTATTTGTATTGAAGAACTGAAATAAATTAACTTTTTGATGATATTCTAATTTTGTGAGAAGCACCTGTACATATACATGTACACACACACATTGTTACCCCTATATTTGATTCTGCAAATAAAGCCTATTATTTGATACATGAAAAGATACATCATTTTCCATTTTACTTTCTGTATCCATTGATTGTGTTTCTTAAGATCTCTGCTTGTAGCCACTTAATAGGACCTTCATTGTTTTCTTCAAAAGATTAAAAATCTCCCATGACCAGGAGAGACGACTGGAAGAAAACAATAAAAGCTCCTATTAAATGTCTCCAGAGATGAAAAACATGATACAGAAATTATCACTGTGCCGTGAATAGTGTTGTTCAACAGAGGCCGCTGATGGATGGGTCTGATCACAAGCTTCTCCATCTCCAGCCATGTTCTGACCAGTGGTGCTATACAGTGAGACTGAGCACTACTGAAATGAGAATATATTGCGATGTTCTAGTAATTAAAATTATGTTATCATGTAAAAACAAAAAGTAAGTAAAGATGAAATGGTTGATTCTTTGTAGTGCTCCAACTGTACAGAATGCTTCTGCTCCAACAATGCGAGGTGCAAAAAGTACTATAAAATACTAAATATTAATGAAAATTCTGAAGTATTAAGCCATAGGATACAAACAAAAGCAGGTGATGCTATGAATTAACTGTATGTTGGGTATACTGTCAGCTTATCCTTACACCTCTCACAAGTGCTGTCAGGGAACCATGGCTGTCATGACATTTCCTAGGAATCGCTTCCTCCCTTCTCAGGCCTGTCATGTTTTTGTCATCATGCTCCAGTCACCAGATGATCATGAGCAATTGTCACAAACTCAGCAGCAGACAATTTTCTGGGAACAAAGACGTGAACTAATTATTTAAAAACCTGCAGCTGTCACATAGCGCAAACGTTTCTCTCTGAAGTTAACTCTTTAGTTGGTCGAATAAACATATACAATTATATATGTAACTTACGGCTTGGTAAGACTTTATATTCCCTAGATCTGAGACTTGTGTGAGTAAATGACCTCTGAAGTATGTAACCCATTCATACAAGCAGATGAAAAATCATTAATCTGAGAATGTTTGGGGATTTTTTTTCTGTTTTTTTTTAATTGGGCTAGGTTGGGGGCCAGTTTACTGGCAAATCCATGACTATATGGTACAAGGTCAAGAAGGTCATAAGATCATAGAAAGGGGCAAGTAATGTATCGGTAATGGAAAAGGATGAACCAATGTGGTCTCCTAGAAGCCTGTACTAACATAGCAAACCTTTTTTAAATGAGCTATGTTTAGCACTTTTACTTTGCGGGCAAAAGGGCTGAGGGTTCAAAAATTACCTATAAATAGAGATGAGCGAAGCCGAACTTAAACGTTCGTACCGGACAGTTAGTGTCCGGAGCTAAATTCCGAACTCTGACTTCTCCCAGGAGTCCGTTGCAGTGTTCGGAGTTCTGGGCGAGAGAGAGAGTTTTTTCCAGCTCAAAACTTCGGGTCCCTATTGTTTGGGTTCTGGTTCAAGTTCTGGTACCTGAACTAAACTTTGGAATAAAGTTCAGATCGGGTACCAAAACCCAAACTTCTGCTCGCCCCTACCTATAACAGCTTCTGCATTGAGTTTTTATGTACTTCTTCAGATTCTGCTCTCACCCCAAGGCCATATTGATACAGTAAAAGGATTGTCCCACAATTATCAATGAATCGCCACTGACAATCCATCAGCGCCCCACGATCTCATCACGGGGCGCCAATGGGCGGGAGGAAAGACATGCTCCTGACTGGCGCATGTTATGTGCTGCTGTTAGAGATTGACAGCACCATTTAACAGGTTAAAAGCCTCGGGAAGAGCTTCAGTCCACCTACGGCTGTTAGAGGCACTTGATAGCTGATTAAATCAGCCATTATGTGCAAGGAAAGATGCGGGCTCGGCATGTGAGCTCACATCAAAGGCATGGACACGACCTTTGATGTACATGCACATCAAAGGTCGTGAAGGGGTTAATAGGAATCTGTCAGCAGGATTTCATCCCACAAACTATTTGTATGCACATGTAGCTCTTTCAAAGACAAGTCCAGCAATACCTTTACATGGCCAGTCCAGTCCTATGTTGCTGAGAAATCAGCATTTTAGTTGATATGCAAATGAGGCTGTAGAGCTGAAGCCTCTGTCACTCCAGCTCTATTCCCCACCCATCGCGGGGTTGCGATTGTTGCCATGGTGACCCGAGGTCATCATGAAGGCCCCCAGGTCACCAGGCTATGGAGAGCTCCTTAGACCATGCTCAAAGCATGATCTAAGAAACTTTCAGTATTGGTATAATGCACTGCAATGCATTATACCTGTGAAAAAAAGTGAAAGTCCCACAGAGGGACTTAGTAAAGTTAAAAAAAGTAAAACAAAAATTGTAAAAATATTTAAAAATAATAAAAAAGTTACACTAATAAATACACATTTTTATGTAAAAAATAAAAATAAACAAAAAACTGCACATATTTGGTATCGCTGCGTCTGGAACAACCCGATCTATAAAAGTGTCACACTAGTTAACCCCTTCAGTAAACACTGAAAAAAAGAAAAAAAAAGCAGCAAACTATGCTTTATCATCATACCGCTGGAAAAAAGTGGAATAAAACGCGATCAAAAAGACAAATATAAATAAAAATGGTATCACTGAATATGTCATCTTGTCCCGCAAAAAAACAAAATGCCATACAGCTCCATCAGTGGAAAAATAAAAAAAAGTTATAGCTCTCAGAATAAAGTGATGCAAAAATAATTATTTTTTTCTAAAAATGTTTTTATTACGTAAAAGCGACAAAACATAAAAAAACGATATAAATGTGGTATCACTGTAATCACACTGACCCGAATAATAAAGTTGTCTTATCAATATTAGCACACACACAGGCGTGCACAAAAGTGAAAATAAGGACACCAGTAAATAGAGGCCAGACAGAGTCCAGATAAATCTGCTGCCTCATCATAGTGAATGGATCCCTCAGGCGTTTCATCTGAATCACGTCACTTGGAGATTTAGATGGAAACCCCAATATAAGTGCTTAGCGCAGAGTGCTGAATAAATGTGATCCAAAATATTATGTAAAATGTTACCAATAAAGCTTCAACTCAATCCACCAAAAAACAAAAAACAAATCCCACTCAGGTCCGTCATCTGTCAACAGAAATATAGGGGCTTCCATGTTATTGGTAGTACAAAGACTCTGGAAAAGTGAAATGGCTCCTCACCTTCCAGAAGAAATCCAGAAAATTCTGCACTCCCAAATCCAAATGCCCTCCTCTCTTCTGAGCCCCAGAGTGCCTAAACCAAATTTAGCATCCACATGTTTGGCAGGGGTATAATTTCCAAAATGGGGTCACTTGAGGGGGAGAATTCTGCTCTTCTAGCACTTAGTGCCTCTGTATATGGAGTCTGCAAACTATTCTAGGAAAATCTGCACACCAGGAGGCAAATAGCGCTCCGTCCCTCCCGAGTCTCGCCGTGTGGCTAAGCAGTACTGTACAGCCACATATGGGGTATTGCCACGTTCAGCAGAAATTGTGTGACAAATTTTGGTGCCATTTTTACCCATTTTCGCTTGTGAAAAAGTAAAATCTGGGGCTAAAACAACATTTTTGTGGTAAAAATATAATTATTTTTTCTTCATTGCCCAATGGTATAAAATTCTGTGACACACCCGTCAGTGTCAATATGACCACTGGTCCTAGATGAATTCATTGAGAGGTGTAGTTTGTAAAATGGGGTCACTTATGGGGGTTTCTGTTGTTCTGGCACCTCAGGAGCTCTGCCAATGTGACTTGGCACCCTCAAACAAGTCCAGCAAATTCTGAACTCCAAAATGGCGCTTCTTCCCTTCTGAACTTTGCACTGTGCCTCAAAAGTAGTGTTGAGCGAGCACTAAAATGCTTGTGTGCTCGAAGCTCGGGCCGAGCTCACTGTGATACTCAGGTGCTCGACGCGAGCAACGAACCCAATGTTAGTCTATGGGAGACCCGAGCATTTTTGCGGCGGCACCCCCGGCAGTCTGTAGAAAGCCTAAAAAGTGCCGAAAACGATAGTGACAGTGCTCAAATGACATGGGGAAAGCATGGGGATCGCCCCAGGAAGCATTTATGACCCCCAGGTCACTGCTGTCAACAACGTGGTCAGAGGTATTAAGCCACTTTTACGGGCTCACAATAAGACGTTCAAAAACTAAACTGAAACTGTTTTCCTGTGAAATATGTTAAGGAACTTCCTTTCCAGGGTAAAGACTTGTGTATAAGGTAAAATAAATAACCAAAAACAAAAATTCTCCTCCACACCTTGGGCTATGTTCACAAGTAGCATTTTTTATGCGTTTTTGCACTTTTGTATTGCTTTCAACCGTGACAAATGCATTCACCGGGAAATGTCATTTTAACATTTTACAACCTTATCTGGCCATGTGCAGTGTGACACATGCATACAGTGCTGAAAAGACATGGGAACAGCATGGGGAAGACCCCTGGAAGCATCTCTGACACCCAGGTCACTGTCTAAAAGTGTGCCCATCAGAAGTGATCCTTGCCGCATCAGAAGATGCAGACTTGCAACTATCTCTGTGCAAGTCCTTGTCCCAGGGCAGTGTTCAATTGTACCTCCCCCATTCCTTGCAATGCAAGCACAAATATGCAGCCAACCACCCACCCACCCGCAGGCTACAATACTATACTGCTAGTTTGCACTTGAAATGGGGCCTTTTAGTTTGGAGGAGGCCGAAGCTGGCCACTACCTCATGGCTGCGTCGGCGTCGAGGTCTCCAAACTCAGTCCCCAGCCGCCACTATTTGTCCCGGTAACCTTCCCCACACTTTTCTTAGCCTGGCCTGCTTTAGGGCAGCATTGGACAAGCCCACCAGACAACCAGAGACTCCTCCGGTGGGCCCTGGCTTCTCCATCAGGGGAGTTGAGAGTGCCAAGGTGAGGAGAATGATGATGATGATAGAAGTTAGCATCTGCTTTGTTTTCTTGGAATGCAAGCGTAAGTGTGCAGCCTGCCACCCACCCACCCCCAGGCTGCAATACCATACTGCTAGCTTGCTTGCACTTGAAATGAGGCCTTTTAGGCTTGTGCAGGCAGACGCCTGGTATCTATACTCAGTCCCCAGCCGCCCGGCGGCCGGGTGTCCACACTCGGTCCCCAGCCGCCAGGGGGCGGCCTGGTGTCCATAATTGGTCCCCAGCCGTCCCTATTTGTCCCGGTGCGCCTTATACACAATCGCGCATACCAAAACATTACCTGTGCCCTCCCCAGTGCATTTAGTGGGAAAGACAGCCTATTCTGCTGTAGTGTGTGCACGCCAACGCCCTGTTAATGGCACATGCGAAGATGCCTCCCGCCCTGCACCTGTCGTTGCAGACTTGCAACTATCCCCGTTCAAGTCCTTGTCCCAGGGCAGTGTTCAATTGTACCTCCCCCATTCCTTGCAATGCAAACACAAGTATGCAGCCTGCCACCCACCCACCCCCAGGCTGCAATACCATACTGCTTGCTTGCACTTGAAATTGGGACTTTTAGGCATGTGGAGGCGGATTCTGGCCACCACGTCATGGCTGCATCGGCGGACTGGTATCCATACTCAGTCCCCAGTGCCCAGCCGCCCGGCGGCCGGGTGTGTACGCTTGGTCCCCAGCTGCCAGGGGGCAGCCGGGTGTCCATACTCGGTCCCCAGCCGCCCCGCGGCTGGGTGCCCACACACGGTCCCCAGCCGCCTGGGGGCCGCCGGGTGTCCATAAATGGTCCCCAACCGCCCCTATTTGTCCCGATGCGACTTATACACAAGCGCGCATACCAAAACATTACCTGTGCCCTCCCCAGTGCATTTAGTGGGAAGGACAGCCTAACCACAAACACGTGGACAAGTGAATGTGGCCAGGGATGGTCCATCTCACTGACGCCTTCACACTGGGTCAATATTGTGGAAGCCGGGACACAGTTGGACACTGGGATGCAACACGTCCTCCAGACATAGAGGATTGCGGGTCCTGGGTCAATCAGGCTTCAACACAAAGTTCAGAAGGTAGACAGCAGCAGTGGTCGGCCTCCTACACAACGAGTAAATTATTCATGATCATGAGGCCATCCATCTTCTTAGCTTTCTGTTCCTTGGAATGCAAGCGCATGTATGTATTAGCGGCTAGGCCTGAGGTGGTCAGCGTTTTGGCGCATATCCTACCTCCTCCGAGGATTGCAGGATTGTTTTCCTGCTACTATCCCAGTTCTATGACTCCCGTTAAAACAAAGTTTCAGGTGATGAATGATGGATGAGGTGGTGGCAAAGGAGAAAGAGCAGGAGGAACAGGGACCATTCACATCAATATCAGGCCAGTCAACCACACATGTCTTGTAGGATATGTTTCTGTACCAAAAGGAGCGGTTCAGCTACACAGTTATAGGGCATACAGTGAGTGCAATGCCTACCAAAAATTTCGAGGCACTTCCAATGGAAGTGACGTGGAGGTTAGAGGGCCTTAACTAAACCGTTTTTTCCATTTATAGCAACTGGGTCTCCTGTACACTGTTGGCCTAAGCAGTGAATGGAAGGCTTTCCAAAAATTGAGGAACTGCAATGCCCCTTGAAACAGACGTGGATTACAGCGTACTAAAAACCTTCTACCCATTATTGGGGAGTGGGTCTCCCTTAGTGTTCGCCTATGCATTGAAAAGCAAAAGCTGACTAAAATTAGGAGGAAATGCAATGCCCGTTGGAAGAGTCGTGGAGGTTAGAGGTAATTAAAAACAACATTCAATGCCCCTTGGAAGAGACGTAGAGGTCCCAGTGGAATAGAAAGACAATATCAATGCCCCTTGGAAGAGTGGTGGAGGTCCCAGTGAAATAAAAAGACAATATCAATGACCCTTGGAAGAGACGTGGAGGTCACAGTAGCTTAACAAGACTATTTAATGCCCCTTGGAAGAGACGTGGAGTTCACAGTGGCATAAAAAGACAATATCAATGCCCCTTGGAAGAGACGTCGAGGTCCCAGTGGAATAAAAAGACAATATCAATGACCCTTGGAAGAGACGTGGAGGTCACAGTAGCTTAACAAGACGATTTTAATACCCCTTACAAGAGCCATGCAGTGCAGCATATTAAAAACATTATTCCCATTATTGGGGACTGGGTCTCCCATAGTCTTTGCCTATGCCTTCCAAGCAAAAGCTGCCAAAAATTAGGACAGAGGAACTTGCAATGCCCCTTACAAGAGCCATGCAGTATAGCATATTAAAAACATTATTCCCTTATTGGGGACTGGGTCTCCCATAGTCTTTGCCTATGCCTTCCAAGCAAAAGCTGCCAAAAATTAGGACGGAGGAACTTGCAATGCCCCTTACTAGAGCCATGCAGTACAACATATTAAAAACATTATTCCCATTATTGGGGACTGGGTCTCCCATAGTCTTTGCCTATGCCTTCCAAGCAAAAAACTGCCAAAAATTAGGACGGAGGAACTTGCAATGCCCCTTACAAGAGCCATGCGGTACAGCATATTAAAAACATTATTCCCATTATTGGGGACTGGGTCTGCCATAGTCTTTGCCTATGCCTTCCAAGCAAAAGCTGCCAAAAATTAGGATGGAGGAACTTGCAATGCTGGCAACACGGACCACGGTCACCCTGGTGGTATAGTGGTGGTGGAGGCTGAGGATAAGGAGAAGAGCAAAAAACAGCCGAAATGAGGAAGTGTATACCCATGTGTGGGTGTGAAGCGGTGCATGGGAATACACCTCCCGAAATAACACAGTGGATTTGACTTTATGTTACTCTGCTGTCATTTGGTGGTGATGAGAAGTCTGGCCCAATCCAGCCCTTGCTCATTTTGATAAGGGTCAGCTTGTCAGCATTGTCAGTTGACAGGCGAATGCGCTTATCAGTTATAATTCCCCCAGCGGCACTAAAAACACGCTCCGATAACACACTAGCGGCAGGGCCGGCCAGGACCTCCAAGGCGTACAGAGCGAGTTCATTCCAAGTGTCTAGCTTGGATACCCAATAATTAAAAGTACAGAGGAATCACGGAGGACGCTGGTACGGTCGGCAAGGTACTCCCTCACCATCTTTTGAAACTTTCCACTCCTTGTGAGAGTACCCCGCGCCTCAGGGCCTGTAAGCTGGGCGGGTCTCAGAAAACTGTCCCAGAACATTGACAGTGTTCCCTGCCTCTGCTGGATTGGAGTTGCATCTCTCTCTCGCCTGTACGCCTTGGTTGGGCAACGAACTGTGACCTCTGCCGCTAGCGTGTTCAGATACAAATTTTTTAACAGTTCTGCAGCAAGGGCCTTCTGGTACTGCCCCATTTTTGTAGACCTCTCCACCTCAGGAATAAGAAAGTGAAAATTCTCCTTGCAGCGGGGGTCTAAAAGTGTCACCAACCAGTAATGACTGTCACCCAACATTTTGACAACGCGAGGGTCACGGTTAAGGCAGCGTAACATAAAGTCAGCCATGCGTGCCAGACTGGTAATGGGCAAGACTTCCGTGTCCTCACCAAGATGACGACTGACAATGCTCTCCTCCTCCTCCCCCCCCCTGTCCTCAGGCCACCCACGCTGAACCGACGGTATGACAGTGGTACAGGTACTACCATCTACAGCTCATGATACCAGCTCCTATTCTTGCTCCTCCTCCTCCTCTCCCTCATTGTCCCCCAATGCACGTTGGGATGAGATGAGGCTGGGCTGTGTGTAATTGCCCGCTACGGCTTCTTGATCCATCTTATCGTACTCTGGCTGCAATGCCTCCTCTTTAATTCTCTGCAGAGAGCATTGCAAATGACAGACAAGTGGGATGCTGATGCTAATGATGGCGTCATCGCCACTCACCATCTTGGTGGACTCCTCAAAGTTTGTTAGGATGGTACATATGTCAGACATCCAGGTCCACTCCTGAGGACTTGTGTGGAGTCTGACCTGAATATCGACGGCCTTGTTGCAGCTGGTACTCCACAACTGCTCTCTTCTGCTCACAAATCCTTTGCAACATGTGGAGGGTAGAGTTCCAACGTGTGGGAAGCTACAAACGCTGCTGCAGCACAGCAAGGGCGGCGGAAGCTGTTGCCGACTTCCGAAAATGAGCTGACAGGCGGCGTACTTTGACGAGCAGATCTGGCAACTCTGGGTACATTTTAAGAAACCGCTGAACCACGAGGTTAAGCACATGAGCTAGGCATGGTACGTGTGTGATGTCGCCTCGCCTCAGAGCTGCCACCAGGTTACGGCCATTGTCACACACGACCATGCCTGAATGAAGGTTCAGCGGTCTCAGCCACAGATCTGCCTGCTCTTTCACAGCTGTCCACAACTCACAAGCAGTGTGAGGTTTATCACCTACAGTAAGCTTATGAGTTTCAGCACAGCCTGTTGCCGCTTGGCTGAGGCAGTACTGCAGTGCTTTCAGGTTGTAACTGATGTGGTGATATCTGAGATGGAGGCTGAACATGAGGAGGAGGAGGAGGAGGAGGATGCACAGGAGCTGTATACTGTGGGGGCAACTCTGACTGACATAGTCCTCAGTGTGGGGAGGATGTGTTTCGTCCCAAGGTCCGACTGGGTCCCGGCTTCCACTATGTTTACCCAGTGTGCCGTCAGGGAGATGTACCGTTCCTGGCCACAAGCACTTGTCCACGTGTCCGTTGTCAGGTGGACTCTCCCAGTAACTGCGTTGTTGAGGGCACGGCAAATGTTTTGGGACACGTGCTTGTGTAGTGCGGGGATGGCACACCGGGCAAAATAGTGTCGGCTGGGGACCGAGTACCGAGGGACAGCCACCGCCATAAGGTTGTGAAAGGATTCCGTCTCCACCAGCCTAAAAGGCAGCATTTCCAACGCAAGCAGTCGTGAAATGTTCGAATTTAGGACACTGGCCTGTGGGGCGTTGGCTGTGAATTTGCGCCTTCGTACAAAGGTTTGGGATATGGACAATTGAACACTGCGGTGGGACGTGGACATGGACGTTGATGCTGTTTCTTGAGAAACTGCCATAACAAGTGAAGACTGAGCGGAGGGGGCATCTTTGCATGCAGTATGGACAGGGGATTGCCTTGCACGCACAACAGGGGGTTCTCTTACACGCACAACAGCGGAAGAAGCAGTGGTGACACCCGCTGACACTGGTCGTGGACCCTGGGGTTCGCCCCACAAAGTCGGGTGCTTTGCTGACATGTGCCTGATCATGCTGGTGGTGGTCAAGCTGGTAGTTTTGTCACCCCTGCTGATGCTGACCTGTCAGGTGGTACAAATGGCCTTTTTGGGGTTATCAGCAGAGTCTTTAAAAATATTCCAGACTCTGGAAGGCCTACCGGTTGTAATGGCAACTTCCCTCGTGTTGGTGTTACGGGGACCCGTTGCCCGCCTTCTGTGTGTGGCCACCACACTGCTTCTTCCTGCCTGTTGGGGTACTCTGCCTCCCTCCCCCTGTGTGCTGCTGGCCTCGCTCTGCATGTCCTCCTGCCTCGTTGGGTCAGCATGCTTGCTCAACTCTACTCAAAAGAAGTTTTCCTCCACACATTGGGTATTAGCACACTCAGGAGAAACTGCAAAACAATTTTGGGCTCTGTTTTCTCCTGTTTCCCTTTTGAAAATAAAAAATGTGGGGCTAAAAGATAATTTTTGTTGAAAAAATGTGATTTTTTTATTTTTATTTTCACGGCTGTATGTTATAAACTTGGGGTTCAAGGTGCTCACCACACATCTAGATAAGTTCCTTGAGGGGTTTGGTTTTCAAAATGGGGTTTCTACTGTTTAGGCACATCAGGGGCTCTCCAGGACCCGTAGAAGCGTGTATACCACACGAAACGGCCGTCGTCCTGTGAAGGGTCCGCATCCCCGCATCCATGGTTTTATTTGTATATGAATAAAAGAAGATTTTACCTCTAGGAGAGTGCCACCCTGTGCATTTCTCCTCGTATGTATTGTCAGGGGCTCTCCAAACACGACATGGCGTCCACTCTCGATTCCAGCCAGTTTTGCATTGAAAAAGTCAAATGATGCTCCTTCCTTTCCGAGCCCTGCCGTGCACCCAAAGAGTGGTTTTCATCCACATATGTGGTATTGGCGTACTCAGAAGAAAGTGCAGAAAAAAATATTGAGGTCCATTTTCTCCTGTTAGGCTATGTGCCCACGATGCAGAAATGAAGCAGAACATTTCTGCAGGGTTTCTGCATGGTCTTGGCAGTCAAAAACATTGCAGATTTGACACGTGTTTTTGACGCGTTTTTTTACATGCGGATTTAACTTGCGTTTTTCAAGTCCATTGGGACCTCAAATCCGCATGCAGAAACGCACAAATAATGGACATGCTGCGGATTTTTCTGCAAGGAAAAATCCGCAGCATGGACACAGAACATGCAGATTTTCATTGGGGATAATGGGGCACGGATTACCAAGCATTTTTAAAGCGTTTCTGCTGCGGAAATTCCGCATCAAAAACGCTTGAAAAACGCATAGTGGGCACACAGCCTAACCCTTGTGAAAATGAAAATATTGGGTCTGAATTTAAATTTTTGTGAAAAAAGTTAAATGTTAATTTTTTCCTTCCACATTGCTTCACTTCCTGTGAAGCACCTGAAGGGTTAACATATTTCTTGAATGTGGTTTTGAGCACCATAAGGGGTGCAGTTTTTAGAATGGTGTCACTTTTGTGTATTTTCTGTCATATAGACCCTCAGTCACCTTAAATGTGATGTGGTCCCTGATAAAAATGGTTTTGTAAATTTTGTTGTAAAAATGTGAAATTGCTGATTAACTTTTAACCCTTATAACTTCCTAACAAAAAAAAATGATGTTTCAAAAGTTGTTCTGATGTAAAGTAGACATGTGGGAAATGTTATTTATTAACTATTTTGTGTGTCTTATCTCTGCCAAATTTCTGATTTTTTCACAAATAATTGCAAGTCATATCGAAATTTTACCACTATCATGAAGTACAATATGTCAAGAAAAAAGTCTCAGCGGGATCCGTTGAAGCATTCCAGAGTTATTATCTCATAAATTGACACTGGTCAGAATTGAAAAAAATTGGCCTGGTCATTAACCTACAAAGTAGCTCGGTCCTTAAGGGGTTAAGCACTGGAGATTCTGCTGCCCCCTATGTTAAAAGGAAGACAATTGCTTCTCCAAGAAGTTGAGACAAGTTTGTAGCTGTGGTTGAGGTTTCCTTGTGGTTTACTTAACTCTGCAAAGGACTTCCTATTTTTCACCTTGAAAGTGTTATTTCTCTGTGCATATGATGTTTAAAGGTTTAAGGAAACCCGTCATGTACAAAATAACATTATTAAACTGCAGATATGGGATTATTCTGCAGGTAAACAGTGTTCTAAAGCGCAGCCACTGCACTCAAAGCCCAGCTGCCTGCAGGAAATTAACTTTATTCCTTTTCGGCAGCCTCTGGTTTTTAGTCCTAAAGCTGCAGCTTCAGTCACCGCTCTATACATAGTGAGTGGCGGCTGTAGTCACGCCCCTGCACTAACTGACAGCCGATTCTGTACTGATGCACTGTTGATCCAGCTGTCAATCAACGTTGGGGCGTGGTTACAGCCACCGTCCACTACATAGTAAGCGGTGACTGAATCAACTGGCTGTGCCTCTGTGACACAAAACCGGAGGTTGCCGTGAGGATTAATTAAATTAGTTAATTTACGCATATCTCCAGGTTAATAGCATTGTTTGATATGACAGGTTCCCTATAAAGGGAACCTGTCACATGAAAAAGTGCTACTAACCTGCAAATATGATGTTAATCTGCAGGTTAATAATGTTCTGAACCTGCCTGGTGCCTGCACTTAGAGTCCTGCTGCCGGTAGGAAATGAACTTTATTCCTCCTGGCAGCGTTCAGCTTTCAGTCACAGTGTTGGCGCCGGCAAGTTTTCAGTCAGAACACTATTAACATGCACATTAATCCCATATCTGCAGGTTAATAGCGTTTTTTCACGTTACAGGTTCCCTTTAACAGTATCTAAATTACAGATTGATTGTGAATAAAGTGAGGAAGTTGGATGATGGTAAATGGAACTCAAAGCACAGACTCTGTAAACTAGAGTTTTTCAGTTCTGCGTCTTAGCTACTGGAGTGTTTAGATAAGTTTGGAAGAGCTTAGTGAGCTGTGTAATACTCCAGTCAGACTAAAAGCCGTTTTTTGTGGTGCATTGTGTTACGCACACGCCTGGGCAGACTGGCGTGAGCGTGATTAGTGATCCCACTGTATCATGAACTGAGGAGTGCCTGGAGGGGCGTAACTATGTATCAACCGGATCCGACCAAGATCACACGGCGGCTCAGTCGACTCCGTGAACCAGGGAGGAACCGAGCAGAGGGACCAGGTGCTACTTCAGGTCAGACCCTGGTCACAGCTGTTGACCCACACCGGGGAATGCAGGAACAGGCAGGTTAAACTGGCATATTGACTGGTGGGTACTGGCAGGCACGGCTGGTATACAGACAGGTGGATATTGACAGGCACAGCTGGTATGCAGACAGGTGGGCACTGGCAGGCACAGCTGGCATGCAGAAAGGCGGGTACTGGCAAGTAGAAACGTAGGCAGGATAGGGACCAGTACAGACTGGGATACAGGAACAGAGCCGCAGGTGCGGTAGACAAGCAGAGCGGAGCAAAACCCGCAGATGCGGTGAACAAGCAAAGCAGATCAAAACCCACAGATGCTGTGAACAAGCAAAGCAGAGCAAAACCGCAGGTGCGGTGAACAAGCAAAGCAGAGCAAAACCCGCAGATGCGGTGAACAAGCAAATCAGAGCAAAACCGCAGATGCTGTGAACAAGCAAAGCAGATGCGGTGAGCAAACAAAGCAGAGCAAAACCGCAGATGTGGTGAGCAAACAAAGCAGAGCAAAACCGCAGATGTGGTGAGCAAACAAAGCAGAGCAAAACCGCAGATGCGGTGAACAAGCAAAGCAGAGCAAAAACCGCAGATGCGGTGAACTAGCAAAGCAGAGCAAAACCCGCAGATGCGGTGAACAAGCAAAGCAGAGCAAAACCCGCAGATGCGGTGAACAAGCAAAGCAGAGCAAAACCGCAGGTGCGGTAAACAAGCAAAGCAGAGCAAAACCCGCAGATGCGGTGAACAAGCAAAGCAGAGCAAAACCCGCAGATGCGGTGAACAAGCAAAGCAGAGCAAAACCCACAGATGCTGTGAACAAGCAAAGCAGAGCAAAACCGCAGATGTGGTGAACAAGCAAAGCAGAGCAAAACCCGCAGATGCGGTGAACAAGCAAACCAGAGCAAAACCGCAGATGCGGTGAACAAGCAAAGCAGAGCAAAACCCGCAGATGCGGTGAACAAGCAAAGCAGAGCAAAACCCGCAGATGCGGTGAACAAGCAAAGCAGAGCAAAACCCACAGATGCTGTGAACAAGCAAAGCAGAGCAAAACCGCAGATGTGGTGAACAAGCAAAGCAGAGCAAAACCCGCAGATGCAGTGAAAAAGCAAAGCAGAGCAAAACCCGCAGATGCCGTGAGCAAACAAAGCAGAGCAAAACCGCAGATGCGGTGAACAAGCAAAGCAAAGCAAAACCCGCAGATGCGGTGAACTAGCAAAGCAGAGCAAAACCCGCAGATGTGGTGAACAAGCAAAGCAGAGCAAAACCCACAGATGCTGTGAACAAGCAAAGCAGAGCAAAACCGCAGATGTGGTGAACAAGCAAAGCAGAGCAAAACCCGCAGATGCGGTGAACAAGCAAAGCAGAGCAAAACCCGCAGATGCCGTGAGCAAACAAAGCAGAGCAAAACCGCAGATGCTGTGAACAAGCAAAGCAAAGCAAAACCCGCAGATGCGGTGAACTAGCAAAGCAGAGCAAAACCCGCAGATGTGGTGAACAAGCAAAGCAGAGCAAAACTGCAGATGCGGTGAACAAACAAAGCAGAGCAAAACCCGCAGATGCGGTGAACAAGCAAAGCAGAGCAAAACCGCAGATGCGGTAAACAAGCAAAGCAGAGCAAAACCCGCAGATGCGGTGAACAAACAAAGCAGAGCAAAACCGCAGATGCGGTGAACAAGCAAAGCAGAGCAAAACCCGCAGATGCGGTGAACAAGCAGAGCAGAGCAAAACCGCAGATGCTGTGAACAAGCAAAGCAGAGCAAAACCCGCAGATGCTGTGAACAAGCAAAGCAGAGCAAAACCCGCAGATGCGGTGAACAAACAAAGCAGAGCAAAACTGTAGATGCGGTGAACAAGCAAAGCAGAGCAAAACCCGCAGATGCGGTGAACAAGCAAAGCAGAGCAAAACCCGCAGATGCGGTGAACAAACAAAGCAGAGCAAAACCGCAGATGCGGTGAACAAGCAAAGCAGAGCAAAACCCGCAGATGTGGGAACAAGCAAAGCAGAGCAAAACCCGCATATGCGGTGAACAAGCAAAGCAGAGCAAAACCGCAGATGCGGTGAACTAGCAAAGCAGAGCAAAACCCGCAGATTCGGTGAACAAGCAAAGCAGAGCAAAACCCGCAGATGCGGTGAACAAGCAAAGCAGAGCAAAACCGCAGGTGCGGTAAACAAGCAAAGCAGAGCAAAACCCGCAGATGCCGTTAACAAACAAAGCAAAGCAAAACCCACAGATGCGGTGAGCAAACAAAGCAGAGCAAAACCGCAGATGCAGTAAACAAACAAAGCAGAGCAAAACCGCAGATGCGGTGAACAAGCAAAGCAGAGCAAAACCGCAGATGTGGTGAACAAGCAAAGCAGAGCAAAACCCGCAGATGCGGTGAACAAGCAAACCAGAGCAAAACCGCAGATGCGGTGAACAAGCAAAGCAGAGCAAAACCCGCAGATGCGGTGAACAAGCAAAGCAGAGCAAAACCCGCACATGCGGTGAACAAGCAAAGCAGAGCAAAACCCACAGATGCTGTGAACAAGCAAAGCAGAGCAAAACTGCAGATGTGGTGAACAAGCAAAGCAGAGCAAAACCCGCAGATGCGGTGAACAAGCAAAGCAGAGCAAAACCGCAGATGCGGTGAACAAGCAAAGCAGAGCAAAACCCGCAGATGCCGTGAGCAAACAAAGCAGAGCAAAACCGCAGATGCGGTGAACAAGCAAAGCAAAACCCGCAGATGCGGTGAACTAGCAAAGCATAGCAAAACCCGCAGATGCGGTGAACAAACAAAGCAGAGCAAAGCTGTAGATGCGGTGAAGAAGCAAAGCAGAGCAAAACCCGCAGATGCGGTGAACAAGCAAAGCAGAGCAAAACCCGCAGATGCGGTGAACAAACAAAGCAGAGCAAAACCGCAGATGCGGTGAACAAGCAAAGCAGAGCAAAACCCGCAGATGTGGGAACAAGCAAAGCAGAGCAAAACCCGCATATGCGGTGAACAAGCAAAGCAGAGCAAAACCGCAGATGCGGTGAACTAGCAAAGCAGAGCAAAACCCGCAGATTCGGTGAACAAGCAAAGCAGAGCAAAACCCGCAGATGCGGTGAACTAGCAAAGCAGAGCAAAACCACAGGTGCGGTAAACAAGCAAAGCAGAGCAAAACCCGCAGATGCCGTTAACAAACAAAGCAAAGCAAAACCCGCAGATGCGGTGAGCAAACAAAGCAGAGCAAAACCGCAGATGCGGTGAACAAGCAAAGCAGAGCAAAACCGCAGATGTGGTGAACAAGCAAAGCAGAGCAAAACCCGCAGATGCGGTGAACAAGCAAACCAGAGCAAAACCGCAGATGCGGTGAACAAGCAAAGCAGAGCAAAACCCGCAGATGCGGTGAACAAGCAAAGCAGAGCAAAACCCGCAGATGCGGTGAACAAGCAAAGCAGAGCAAAACCCACAGATGCTGTGAACAAGCAAAGCAGAGCAAAACCGCAGATGTGGTGAACAAGCAAAGCAGAGCAAAACCCGCAGATGCGGTGAACAAGCAAAGCAGAGCAAAACCGCAGATGCGGTGAACAAGCAAAGCAGAGCAAAACCCGCAGATGCCGTGAGCAAACAAAGCAGAGCAAAACCGCAGATGCGGTGAACAAGCATAGCAAAGAAAAACCCGCAGATGCGGTGAACTAGCAAAGCAGAGCAAAACCCGCAGATGTGGTGAACAAGCAAAGCAGAGCAAAACCTCAGATGCGGTGAACAAACAAAGCAGAGCAAAACCCGCAGATGCGGTGAACAAGCAAAGCAGAGCAAAACCGCAGATGCGGTAAACAAGCAAAGCAGAGCAAAACCCGCAGATGCGGTGAACAAACAAAGCAGAGCAAAACCGCAGATGCGGTGAACAAGCAAAGCAGAGCAAAACCCGCAGATGCGGTGAACAAGCAGAGCAGAGCAAAACCACAGATGCTGTGAACAAGCAAAGCAGAGCAAAACCCGCAGATGCTGTGAACAAGCAAAGCAGAGCAAAACCCGCAGATGCGGTGAACAAACAAAGCAGAGCAAAACTGTAGATGCGGTGAACAAGCAAAGCAGAGCAAAACCCGCAGATGCGGTGAACAAGCAAAGCAGAGCAAAACCCGCAGATGCGGTGAACAAACAAAGCAGAGCAAAACCGCAGATGCGGTGAACAAGCAAAGCAGAGCAAAACCCGCAGATGCGGTGAACAAGCAAAGCAGAGCAAAACTCGCAGATGCGGTGAACAAACAAAGCAGAGCAAAACCGCAGATGCAGTGAACAAGCAAAGCAGAGCAAAACCCGCAGAGGTGGTGAACAAACAAAGCAGAGCAAAACCGCAGATGCGGTGAACAAACAAAGCAGAGCAAAACCCGCAGATGCGGTGAGCAAACAAAGCAGAGCAAAACCGCAGATGCGGTGAACAAACAAAGCAGAGCAAAACCGCAGATGCGGTGAACAAGCAAAGCAGAGCAAAACCGCAGATGTGGTGAACAAGCAAAGCAGAGCAAAACCCGCAGATGCGGTGAACAAGCAAACCAGAGCAAAACCGCAGATGCGGTGAACAAGCAAAGCAGAGCAAAACCCGCAGATGCGGTGAACAAGCAAAGCAGAGCAAAACCCGCAGATGCGGTGAACAAGCAAAGCAGAGCAAAACCCACAGATGCTGTGAACAAGCAAAGCAGAGCAAAACCGCAGATGTGGTGAACAAGCAAAGCAGAGCAAAACCCGCAGATGCGGTGAACAAGCAAAGCAGAGCAAAACCGCAGATGCGGTGAACAAGCAAAGCAGAGCAAAACCCGCAGATGCCGTGAGCAAACAAAGCAGAGCAAAACCGCAGATGCGGTGAACAAGCAAAGCAAAGCAAAACCCGCAGATGCGGTGAACTAGCAAAGCAGAGCAAAACCCGCAGATGTGGTGAACAAGCAAAGCAGAGCAAAACCTCAGATGCAGTGAACAAACAAAGCAGAGCAAAACCCGCAGATGCGGTGAACAAGCAAAGCAGAGCAAAACCGCAGATGCGGTAAACAAGCAAAGCAGAGCAAAACCCGCAGATGCGGTGAACAAACAAAGCAGAGCAAAACCGCAGATGCGGTGAACAAGCAAAGCAGAGCAAAACCTGCAGATGCGGTGAACAAGCAGAGCAGAGCAAAACCGCAGATGCTGTGAACAAGCAAAGCAGAGCAAAACCCGCAGATGCTGTGAACAAGCAAAGCAGAGCAAAACCCCCAGATGCGGTGAACAAACAAAGCAGAGCAAAACTGTAGATGCGGTGAACATGCAAAGCAGAGCAAAACCCGCAGATGCGGTGAACAAGCAAAGCAGAGCAAAACCCGCAGATGCGGTGAACAAAAAAAGCAGAGCAAAACCGCAGATGCGGTGAACAAGCAAAGCAGAGCAAAACCCGCAGATGTGGGAACAAGCAAAGCAGAGCAAAACCCGCATATGCGGTGAACAAGCAAAGCAGAGCAAAACCGCAGATGCGGTGAACTAGCAAAGCAGAGCAAAACCCGCAGATTCGGTGAACAAGCAAAGCAGAGCAAAACCCGCAGATGCGGTGAACAAGCAAAGCAGAGCAAAACCGCAGGTGCGGTAAACAAGCAAAGCAGAGCAAAACCCGCAGATGCCGTTAACAAACAAAGCAGAGCAAAACCTGCAGATGCGGTGAGCAAACAAAGCAGAGCAAAGCCGCAGATGCGGTGAACAAACAAAGCAGAGCAAAACCGCAGATGCGGTGAACAAGCAAAGCAGAGCAAAACCCGCAGATGTGGTGAGCAAGCAAAGCAGAGCAAAACCGCAGATGCGGTGAACTAGCAAAGCAGAGCAAAACCCGCAGATGCGGTGAACAAGCAAAGCAGAGCAAAACTCGCAGATGCGGTGAACAAACAAAGCAGAGCAAAACCGCAGATGCAGTGAACAAGCAAAGCAGAGCAAAACCCGCAGAGGCGGTGAACAAACAAGGCAGAGCAAAACTGCAGATGCGGTGAACAAGCAAAGCAGAGCAAAACCCGCAGATGCGGTGAACATGCAAAGCAGAGCGAAACCGCAGATGCGGTGAACTAGCAAAGCAGAGCAAAACCCGCAGATGTTTGGACACACCTTTTCATTTAAAGATTTTTCTGTATTTTCATGACTATGAAAATTGTACTTTCACACTGAAGGCATCAAAACCACCTTTTGCTTTGATGACTGCTTTGCACACTCTTGGCATTCTCTTGATGAGCTTCAAGAGGTAGTCACCGGAAATGGTCTTCCAGCAATCTTGAAGGAGTTCCCAGAGATGCTTAGCACTTGTTGGCCCTTTTGCCTTCACTCTGCGGTCCAGCTCACCCCAAACCATCTCGATTGGGTTCAGGTCTGGTGACTGTGGAGGCCAGGTCATCTGGCGTAGCACCCCATCACTCTCCTTCTTGGTCAAATAGCCCTTACACAGCCTGGAGGTGTGTTTGGGGTCATTGTCCTGTTGAAAAATAAATGATGGTCCAACTAAACGCAAACCGGATGGAATAGCATGCCGCTGCAAGATGCTGAGGAAGCCATGCTGGTTCAGTATGCTTTCAATTTTGGATAAATCCCCAACAGTGTCACCAGCAAAGCACTTCCACACCCTCCTCCTCCATTCTTTGCTGTGGGCACCAGGCATGTAGAGTCCATCCGTTCACCTTTTCTGCGTCGCACAAAGACACTGTGGTTGGAACCAAAGATCTCAAATTTGGACTCATCAGACCAAAGCACAGATTTCCACTGGTCTAATGTCCATTCCTTGTGTTCTTTAGCCCAAACAAGTATCTTCTGCTTGTTGCCTGTCCTCAGCAGTGGTTTCCTAGCAGCTATTTTACCATGAAGGCCTGCTGCACAAAGTCTCCTCTTAACAGTTGTTGAGGAGATGTGTCTGGTGCTAGAATTCTGTGTGGCATTGACCTTGTCTGTAATCTGAGCTGCTGTTAACCTGCGATTTCTGAGGCTGGTGACTCGGACAAACTTATCCTCAGAAGCAGAGGTGACTCTTGGTCTTCCTTTCCTGGGGCGGTCCTCATGTGAGCCAGTTTCTTTGTAGCGCTTGATGGTTTTTGCAACTGCACTTGGGGACACTTTCAAAGTTTTCCCAATTTTTCGGACTGACTGACCTTCATTTTTTAAAGTAATGATGGCCACTCGTTTTTCTTTACTTAGCTGCTTTTTTCTTGCCATAGTACAAATTCTAACAGTCTTTTCAGTAGGACTATCAGATGTGTATCCACCAGACTTCTGCACAACACAACTGATGGTCCCAACCCCATTTATAAGGCAAGAAATCCCACCTATTAAACCTGACAGGGAACACCTGTGAAGTGAAAACCATTTCCGGTGACTACCTCTTGAAGCTCATCAAGAGAATGCCAAGAGTGTGCAAAGCAGTCATCCAAGCAAAAGTGGATAATTTGAAGAATCTAGAATATAAGACATATTTTCAGTTGTTTCACACTTTTTTGTTAAGTATATAATTCCACATGTGTTAATTCATAGTTTTGATGCCTTCAGTGTGAATGTACAATTTTCATAGTCATGACAATACAGAAAAATCTTTAAATGAGAAGGTGTGTCCAAACTTTTGGTCTGTACTATATATATATATATATATATATATATATATATATATATATATATATATATACACATGCATCTCACTAAATTAGAATATCATCAAAAAGTTGATTTATTTCAGTTCTTCAATACAAAAAGTGAAACTCCTATATTATACAGAGTCATTACAAACAGAGTGATCTATTTCAAGTGTTTATTTCTGTTAATGTTGATGATTATGGCTTACAGCCAATGAAAACAGAAAAGTCATTATCTCAGTAAATTAGAATACTTTATAACAACAGCTTGAAAAATGTTTTTAAAATCCAAAATGTTGGCCTACTGAAATGTATGTTCAGTAGATGCACTCATTACTTGGTCGGGGCTCCTTTTGCATCAATTACTGCATCAATGCGGCGTGGCATGGAGGCAATCAGCCTGTGGCACTGCTAAGGTGTTATGGAAGCCCAGGTTGCTTTGATAGCAGCCTTCAGCTCGTCTGCATTGTTGGGTCTGGTGTCTCTCATTTTCCTCTTGACAATACCCCATAGATTCTCTATGTGGTTAAGGTCAGGCGAGTTTGCTGGCCAATCAAGCACAGTGATACTGTTGTTTGTAAACCAGGTATTGGTACTTTTGGCAGTGTGGACAGGTGCCAAGTCCTGCTGGAGAATAAAATTTCCATCTCCAAAAAGCTTGTCGGCAGAGGGAAACATGAAGTGCTCTAAAATGTCCTGATAGACGGCTGCACTGACTTTGATCATGATAAAACACAGTGAACCTACACCAGCAGATGACATGGCTCCCCAAACCATCACTGATTGTGGAAACTTCACACTAGACCTCAAGCAGCTTGGATTATGTGCCTCTCCACTGTTCCTCCAGACTCTGGGACCTTGATTTCCAAATGGAAATTGGAACTCTGGGACCTTGTGGAGTGCGTCAATGACTGCCTTCTGGACAACTGTCAAGTCAGCAGTCTTTCCCATGATTGTGGAGCCTACTGAAACAGACTAAAGGACCTTTTTAGATGCTTAGGAAACCTTTGCAGGTGTTTTTTGTTAATTATTTTAATTTACTGAGATAATGACTTTTGTGTTTTCATTGGCTGTAAGCCATAATCATCAACATTAACAGAAATAAACACTCGAAATAAATCACTCTGTTTGTAATGACTCTCTATAATATGAGTTTCACTTTTTGTATTGAAGAACTGAAATAAATTAACTTTTTGATGATATTCTAATTTAGTGAGATGCACCTGTATATCAAGTCAAACCAATCAATATTGGACTTTGCAATTTGGTGTATTTCTTTTACTCTGGAATTCCATTTTTCAATCCTAATAGGTTTCAAATTATGTACTGGATATTTTTTTAACACATATGTTTATAGTAACCGGAGCTTTGTTTCTCTGATATAACGTCCAACACTTCCAAATTCAGTGTTTAAAACCCAAGGTTGTGTCACCCGCAGTCGCTGCAATAGACAGCATAAGTGCTTACTGCATACTTTTGTATATTGTACACATTAGTAACCTTGTATGCAGAAAGCTTCTTTCATCCTTTGAACTGAAATTTTTTCCAAATACGTCTGAATAGAATGAAAGATCCATCATCAGAAGCTTAATAACGGTAGCAGACTGGAAGTAAGGAATAAAGGAGCGCCACAGAAATGAGAATAAATTTATAGAAAAATGCTACAGTTTACATTTAATGAACAAATGGAAAATCCTACATTCCACACAGCCATCTTCCCAGAAGACAAATACTCCAATGATTAGGCACACTTATATGTATCATTTATTTTATATTTTCTATGTGCCCCCTAGAGTAAAAACATAATGATTCAGTCCCCTCTTATAATTTCTGACAGCAGCTGATTAAAATCAGTGAACCCGATGACGGAAACAAGAACATGCATGCGTGCTGCTAAATGATAAGTTATGTAACTTCTGCTTTATAATCACTTCATCATTTGCTATCATTGGAATCAGCTACCCCCGCGCTGACTTACACTGTGTTCCAAATTTTTATGCAAATAATATTTTCTCAGATTTTCCCAAATTACCTATATGAATTGCAGTCATTGTAATTTTCCAGTCAAATAACTATTAGAGTACAATTGAAAGGTTTTTGTACAAACTGCCTATGATAACAGTATATTTTTAAAAAAATAAAAAACTCAAACTGCACTCAAAATGCATGTTCCAAATTATTATGCACAGCAGAGTTTTCAACCATTTCATTTTAATAAATGGGGCTTCATTCAAGGTAATAATGGTTCGTAAAATGGATTTGTGGCAACATGAGTACTTTATATATCTGTATCAGATTTTATCCAATTGCAACACTCACAAAGCAGTTTATTATAGCTTAAAATCCCAGGAGTGATTTACTGTAGATTAAAGTGGTCTTCAGCTGTTATCTTCATTATCTTTATAGTGGAAGTTCAAATACAGGGGCCCAACTTGAGACGCCAGGATCCAAGTGCAAAATTCATGACTGAGTCAATACCGTCCATAAGTCCATCTGTAATACTAGAGTTGTCCCTTTTGGCAAAGCGGGTTTTGATTTTGGACCCCGTCTGGCATCAACTGCTACCTCTGCACCCCTATGGGCAGGGCCGGCTCCAGGTTTTTCTGGGCCCCGGGCGAAAGAGTCTCAGTGGGCCCCTTTAACACATACCACGATTCATGATGAATAGATACCGCAGAGAAATATATATATAGTACAATGCAAAGATTTCACTTCTTACATTACATGAGTGATATCTATTGTAAATTCCACAATAGCTCAGAAACCGGCGAATCGCTCCACACAGAATACTGGCCCCCATATAAGGCCCCATACGGAATACTGGCCCCCATTTAAGGCCCCATACGGAATACTGGCCCCCATTTAAGGCCCCATACGGAATACTGGCCCCCATATAAGGCCCCATACGGAATACTGGCCCCCATATAACGCTCCATACGGAATACTGGCCCCCATATAACGCTTCATACGGAATACTGGCCCCCATATAAGGCCCCATACGGAATACTGGCCCCCATTTAAGGCCCCATACGGAATACTGGCCCCCATATAAGGCCCCATACGGAATACTGGCCCCCATATAAGGCCCCATACGGAATACTGGCCCCCCATATAGGGCTCCATATGGAATACCGGCCCCCATATAAGGCCCCATGCGGAATACTGGCCCCCATATAAGGCCCCATACGAAATACTGGCCCCCATATAAGGCGCCATACGGAATTCTGGCCCCCATATAAGGCCCCATACGGAATTCTGGCCCCCATATAAGGCCCCACACGGAATACTGGCCCCCATATAAGGCCCCATACGGAATACTGGCCCCCATATAAAGCTCCATACGGGATACTGGCCCCCATATAAGGCTCCATATGGAATACTGGCAGCCAAATAAGGCTCCATACGGAATACTGGCCCCCATATAAGGCTCCATACAGAATACTGGCCCCCATATAATGCTCCATACAGGATACTGGTCCCCTTATAAAGCTCCATACAGGATACTGGCCCCCATATAATGCTCCATACAGGATACTGGTCCCCTTATAATGCTCCATACAGGATACTGGCCCCCATATAATGCTCCATGCAGGCTGTTACCCCCCACATAATGCCCCATAAAGGCTATCCCCCCCTTATAATGCTCCATGCAGGCTGTTACCCCCCACATAATGCCCCATACAGGCTGTCCCGCTGTCCCCCCCCCCTTATAATGCCCCATGCAGGCTGTTCCCCCCCCTTATAAGGCCCCATGCAGGCTGTTCCCCCCCTTATAAGGCCCCATGCAGGCTGTCACCCCTCCTCTTTATAATGCCCCATGCAGGATGTACCCCCCCCTTCTTATAAGGCCCCATGCAGGATGTCACCCCCCTCTCTTTATAATGCCCCATGCAGGCTGTCACCCCCTCTCTCTATAATGCCCCATGCAGGCTGTCACCCCCTCTCTCTATAATGCCCCATGCTGGATGTCACCCCCTCTCTCTATAATGCCCCAAGCAGGATGTCACCCCCTCTCTCTATAATGCCCATGCAGGATGTCACCCCCTCTCTTTATAATGCCCCATGCAGGATGTCACCCCCTCTCTCTATAATGCCCATGTAGGATGTCACCCCCTCTCTCTATAATGCCCCATGCAGGATGTCACCCCCTCTCTCTATAATGCCCCATGCAGGCTGTCACCCCCTCTCTCTATAATGCCCCATGCAGGCTGTCACCCCCTCTCTCTATAATGCCCCATGCAGGCTGTCACCCCCTCTCTCTATAATGCCCCATGCAGGCTGTCACCCCCTCTCTCTACAATGCCCCACGCAGGATGTTACCCCCCCATATTATGCCCCATGCCTCCATACATAAAAAAAAAATCAAATACTCACCTCCCTCCTCCTCACCTGGCTGCTGCCGCTGCTCGGGCCTGGACTCTAGCGTCGCCGGCGTCTTCCCGCTCTGCGCTCCCTGTGACGGCTCAGGGGAGGGCGTGGTGGAAAGACGTCACCGCACCCTCTGACCTGAGACGTCATAGGGAGCGCAGAGCAGGAAGACAGCGGATCTGAGGAGGCACGGGGAGAGGTAAGTATCCTGCTGCCGGGGCCCTGAGCAAGCGGCGGAGAAGGGCAGGCGCTGGCACCACTCTCCTCTGCCCATAGCCCGGTGGGGTGCGCGACCGCCAGAGGGCCCCTCTGCCTGCTCAGGGCCCCGGCACATGCCCGGGTGCGCCGGGTGCTGACGCCGGCCCTGCCTATAGGTATACCTCTGCTAAACTTGTATCAATAATAAGTTGTCAATTCACACTTGCCAAAAGTTTCAATTTTGCTGAGAAAGTCCCACAAGATAGACCACAAATGGACAAGGATTAGCAAAACCATCCCCAAAAGTTTGATTTTTTTTTTTTTTTTTTAAGGGGCGAGGGATCATTCTAAGATGTTTCTAGGGGCTTATATTTCCCAAATGTTGTATATAAATGTTAAGATTGTTAGTACGAAGTTTAGCCTTCATGCACACAGCTTTGTTTACAGAGCCATGACAGCCCATCAATAAATGTGTACAAAGCATTACTTTACTGCCCATGTTCCTACAGAATAGTGGCCGCGGTCAGGTACTGAACATCAATCCTCACTGATTTGAATAGGTGGCAGATGCACAGTACCTGGCCGCAGCCACTATACTGTCGCAACGGAGCAGTTAAGGCTGCCTCTGACACCGGGAACAGCTGATCATGGGGGTGCCAGGTGTCGCAACCCCCCGATCATGGATGGACGTAGGCGGCTTTCCTGCGCTTCTGTCGATTATCCCACGAAGGATAGTGGAGAATCGATAGGATAAAAACATTTGTTTATTCTGTGGTATGGATGTACACCAGAATATGGTTGTTTCCTGAGGATGCGGTTGGATTACCTCGAAACGCGTAGATCCATACCCCAGAATAAACAAATGTTTTTATCCTATTGATTCTCTGCTATCCTTTGTGGGATAATCGACAGCAGCGCAGATAAGCCGCCTATCTCATTCCATGATACTTATGGTCTTTGACCCACGATCTGCAGCAGCTGTTCAAGCGTTTTCATTGTTGCAATTGCAACAAAACAAGGTGAGCATCCACCCCCTTCTTTTTCATCTTCTATCACATGTGTCACTCTATTTGCGCTATTGCTCCCTAGTTTCTCCACAATCCTACCGATCAAGCATTGATTACCTATCCTAAGGATAGGCCATCAATGTTACACCCCCGGACAACACCTTTAAATTTGCAGATAACTTTTCTGAGAAACGAATTTCCTTAGAAAATCCACGCAATCAGGCGTATTTGAATTTAGCCTGATCCGGTCATCTCTAGTGATGTTATTGATCATTGGGGGGGTCCGACTGCTGGGACTTTATCCCTGTTAGAATGGAGCAGTAGTCGGGATGCTTGACCGCCAATCTATTCATTATGCATACTCTGCGCTCGGCTTTTTCTGGCAGTCCCATAAAGAGTGAATGTAGTGAAGGTCAGGCATGCACATTTGTGCTCCATTGTAACAGGGACAAAGTGCCCCCCCCTTCCCGTCGGGAGATTAAAATTCCCCTCCCCATTCTGTTGATCAGTGCAGGTCCCATTGATCAGACCCCACGATCAACTTATACTGCGGATAGGTGACAACTAGTGTTGAGCATTCCGATACTGAAATATCGGGTATCGGCCGATATTCGCGGTATCGGAATTCCGATACTTAATTCCGATACTTTTGCAATATCGTATACCGGAATCGGAAGTTCCCATAATGCAATGAGCCATTTTCATTTTATTCAGCCAATGAGGATCCTAAGAAGTGTGGGCACATCCTGTTAGGCATGTAGGCATCTTAACTAATGGCATGGCTGTGATTGGCTGCTGAAATGATGTCATGATGCACTATAAAAGCCGCCGCTGCTGCCATTTTGAGCTCACTCTGCTGTGAATTCAGTTAGGGATAGGATGCTGTTGTTCTGAGGGACAGTTTTAGCTACCTATTTGGTCTATTCTGCTTTACCCAAGCTACTTTATAAATCGCTGTGCCTTGCAGTGCTAGTGCACAGTTCTCTGTGCTGTTCACCGCTTTCTGCAAGGTCTCTGTGTGTGAGTGCAGCTCACCCTGTAGTGTGTGCTTCAGCCACGTCTGGTTGTAGTGCACTCAGTGTGTGTCACTGCCTCATACATTGTCCTTTTTTGCCAATTCATAATTTTTCCTGATATCTCCTATTAGTGTGGTGGTTCCATCCGTATTCAGCTAAATTTGTTCCAAACACACTATATAGGAGTAGATAGAGAAATTTTTTTGGTCTTGCAGCGCTAGTGCACAGTGCTCTGCATCTGTACTGTTCACCGCTGTCTGCAAGGTCTGGTGTGTGAGTGCAGCTCACCCTGTAGTGTGTGCTTCAACCACGTCTGGTTGTAGTGCACTCAGTGTGTGTCACTGCCTCATACATTGTCCTTTTTTGCCAATTCATAATTTTTCCTGATATCTCCTATTAGTGTGGTGGTTCCATCCGTATTCAGCTAAATTGGTTCCAAACACACTATATAGGAGTAGATAGAGAAATTTTTTTGGTCTTGCAGCGCTAGTGCACAGTGCTCTGCATCTGTACTGTTCACTGCTGTCTGCAAGGTCTGGTGTGTGAGTGCAGCTCACCCTGTAGTGTGTGCTTCAACCACGTCTGGTTGCAGTGCACTCAGTGTGTGTCACGGCCTCATACATTGTCCTTTTTTGCCAATTCATAATTTTTCCTGATTTCTCCTATTAGTGTAGTGGTTCCATCCGTATTCAGCTAAATTGGTTCCAAACACACTATATAGGAGTAGTTAGAGGAGCCTTTCTGCAGCATTGGGCCCTGCAGCCCCAGCCAGATTAGTATTAGCCTATTTTTTGCAGCCTCATCTATTGCATTGTAGGTTACCTTCCTACATTGTAATAGCTACAAAAAGTTTGTGATACTATCGTTATTACATCTTTAGGCACATCCAGTGTCTTTTTGTGACAAAAAAAACCTAAATAAAGTTCACCAAACACTCCACTTTACAGTTGTGTAGGCCACATTAGCTCATATTAAAGTCTAGTCCACACTTTATAAAATTAGTGTTTCTTATACCTGTTAGCAGCTGTTCAGGAATAAGCACACTATGCCCTTAGTACTTTTCTGCCTATCTTTATCAGTCTACCAAGATGAAGAAGGCAGGGAGTAAGGCATGTGGTCGTGGGCGTGGAGTTTCTGCAGGGAGAGGACGTGAGGATTCTGTGCCTGCAGGGAGAGGACGTGGGGATTCTGTGCCTGCTGCGGGCACCAGTGACTCAGCATCCCCCAGTTTTACCAGGGAACAGTCCTTTATGCGCAGCTTTGTAGGAGCTAGCCGTACCCCACTGCTGCGGGAGGACCAAATTGAAGCCGTTGTCGGATGGATGGCAGCTAACGCATCGACTTCAATTAGTTCCAGATCCTCTCAGGTCCTGAGCACTGAAGAGCACCCATCTGTCTCTTCACCACCTGCCAAATTGCCCAGGCAGTCAGAGAGCCCTGGACAGGAGCCATCTCTACTTCTGTTCTCTGAATCTCTTGACTTGGAAAGAGGGGGCCAGCCAAGCAGAATTCGAGAATTTAAAGAAGAGGTAGTATAGTATGCAGTGATGCGCAACCGTTTTGTCTCTCTGAATCTGAAGAGGCGGGTGGGCCAGTGCCTATGGTCAGCAGCACACCTCAGTACGCATCTGATGATGAGACTCAGGTGCCACTTTCTGGTGCGTACTGTGCTGTCGAGACTACCCAGGAGAAGCAGTTGTTTGAAGAGGGTGGTGTAGATGATGAGGTCCTTGACCCATCATGGCGTGAGGGACAGGAAGGTGGTGGGAGCAGCTCTGAGGAAGAGATTCCCCGAACAGCCCAAAAAGGAGGGAGAGGGAGGGGGCAGACTTGGTTGCCTGTAGCCTCCACTTCGGCACCCATTAGGAGCATGGCTCTTCCAAAATCCAAAGCGGGCGCTCCCAAGACTTGCAGTGCCTGGTCCTTTTTTGACACAGTTGCAGATGACATTTGCTTTGTCAAATGCAAGCTGTGTAATCAGAAGGTGAAAAGAGGGAAAAGTGTCAGCAACCTCAATACCACAAATATGTGGAAACATGTGCGGACCAAGCACATGGTGGAGTTACAAAAACACACTGAAGACCTAGGCCAACCTACAGCGCCACCTACCACCTCTTCAGCTCGTGTTGTAGCCTCTTCCTCCAGCTCACACACAGCTGGTTCGGCTTCCTCACAGGATCGCCATGGAAGAATCTCTGGCACTGTTGTACAGAGACACAGTGTAATTCCACCCACAGCACCACTTTACCAGTCATCCTCACACTCCCAGGCCAGTCTACAGCCATCGTTAGCACAGGCATGGGAGAAAAGGCGCCCATACTCGGCAAACCACCCCCGAGCACAGGCTCTGAATGCTGGCATTGCTAAACTACTGGCCCTTGAAATGCTATCATTCAGGCTGGTGGAGACTGACACATTCCGTAACTTTATGGCATTGGCAGTCCCACAATACAACGTGCCCAGCCGATTTTATTTCAGCAGGCAAGCCGTCCCTGCCCTGCAACATCATGTGGAGGGAAAAATTAAAAATGTGCTACAAAACGCCGTCAGTAGCAAGGTCCACCTGACCACCGATGCATGGACCAGTAAGCACCCTCACTGCCCATTGGGTAAATGTTGTGGAGCCGGGTACAGATCTTGAGAGTGGCGCTGTACGTGTTCTGCCAACTCCAAGGATTGCAGGAATCCAGTCTGTACACATTGACTCCTCCTCATACTCCAGTTCCTCTGAATCAGCGCTGCAGGAGCCGTCACGATCTACCTCCACATCGACCCGTGAACGGTTACCTGTTATGGTGACCAATATGAGCACAGCCGTGGCCAAACGTCAACAGGCCGTATTAAAATTAATTTCTTTGGGGAATCGAAGCCACACAGCGCAGGAGCTCTGGAATGCCATCAAGCAGCAGAGCGACGTGTGGTTTGTGCCAGCGAATCTCCAGCCAGGCATGGTAGTGTGTGACAATGGCCGAAATCTGGTGGCAGCTCTGGGCCTAGGCAACCTCACTCACATCCCATGTCTGGCACATGTGCTCAACTTGGTCGTGCAGAGTTTTTTGAGGGACTATCCGGATCTTGATGCACTGTTTCACAAGGTCCGCATAGAGTGCGCTCACTTGCGGCGTTCCAGCAATGCAAGATCACGCATTGCAGCTCTGCAGCGCCGATTACGTCTTCCGGAACATCGCATCATATGTGACCTACCCACCAGGTGGAATTCAACGTTACATATGTTGGAGAGGTTGTGTGAGCAGCAGGCAGCAGTAATGGAGTACCAGCTGCAGCAGGCGCAAACAAGTCGCAGTGCGCGCCGTTCACACTTCACCACCACTGAGTGGGCCTCTATGAAGGACATTTGCCACGTTTTGCGTGCCTTCGATTATTCCACGCGGATGGCGAGTGCAGATGATGCACTAGTCAGCATGACTATCCCCCTTATCTTCCAGCTTGAAAAAACACTGCAAGCACTAAGGGACGAGGTTTTGGAAGAGGTGGAGGATGAGGAGTCACAAATGCCATCTGCTTCTCTACAGGAGGAGTCAATGGATGAGGAAGACATCTGTCCAGAGGAGGGAGGTACACAATGCTCTAGTAGTCAGTATCTAGAGCGAGGGTGGGGTGATGCAGAGCAGGCAGAGATCATGCCTCAAGCAGGGGACAGCGTTTCTTGGCCAGTTGGCAGTCTGCAGCACATGGTTGATTTGATGCTGCAGTGCCTGAGAAGCGACCGCCGCATCGCCCACATTCTCAACACGGCTGATTATTGGGTGTCCACCCTCCTAGATCCTCGCTACCGGGACAACTTACAAAGCCTCATAACACCGTTGAACCGGGAGCGTAAAATGCGGGAGTACCAAGACGCACTGGTGCATTCCATCATGTTCTCCATTCCAACCGAGAGCAGTGCTGCTAGTGCTTTACAAAGCAGCTCAGTGCGTCGAGGCAGTGGAGGAAGCTCTGCACAAAGAGGGAGCAGAAGCAGCGCCTCAGCACAAGGCAAGACCAGTATGGCCGAAATGTGGCAAAGTTTTGTGTCCCCGCCGCCACAAATGTCTACACCATCACAGACGGCTCCAGTCAGCAGGAGGCAACGTTTCCGTCAGATGGTGACAGACTACATGTCTTGCCCTCTTAGTGTACTCCCAGACGGCTCTTCTCCCTTCAAGTTTTGGGTCTGTAAGCTAGATACATGGCCAGAGCTAAGTCAGTATGCATTGGAGGTGCTAGCTTGCCCTGCTGCTAGTGTATTATCGGAATGCGTCTTTAGTGCCGCAGGTGGTGTACTAACAGACCGTCGCATGCGACTATCCTCCGATAACGTTGACCGGCTTACTTTTCTCAAAATGAACAAGGCCTGGATCTCTCATGAATTTGCCAGTCCTCTTCCAGAATAAATAATTGTTGGCAAAAGTATCCAGGTCTCCTGTTCTGTTCATGTTTCTACCACCTGAACTGTAATCCCTGAGCTCCAACACCGCCAGTTGGCGCTCGGAAGTGCCGTCTGCACAGTCAACACTTGCTGCCGTGTTATTGGGGTTCAGTAACGTCAGCTGTTCCCCTGCTGTGCGGACGGCAATTTCTCCTGCTCTGTCCACATCCACTGTACTACTGATTTAAAACCTCCTCCAAATACACCTCTGGCTCCTCTGTTTTTAGTATTTACCCTGGGCTCCAATACCGCTAGTTGCTGCTCAGAAGTGCCGTCTGCACAGTCAACGCTTGCTCCAGTGTTATTGGGGTTCAGTAACATCAGCTGTTCCCCTGATGTGTGTCCTGAAAATTCTCCTGCTTTGTCCACATCCACTGTACTACTGATTTAAAACTTGCTCCAATTACACCTCTGGCTCCACTCTGTTTTTAGTATTTACCCTGGGTTCCAGCACCGCCAGCTGGTTCTCGGTAGTTCCATTTGCTCTTGTACCTTCTACTACCCATCCGGGTTCCAGTACCGTCAGCTGGTTCTCGGCAGTGCCTTTGGATTAGGTGCCTCCTTCTCGGTATCCAAGTTCCACCAACGTCTGCTGGTCCTTGGTAGTGCTTTCTGGCACAGGTACCTCCTGCTTAGTAACCGAGTTCCAGTACCGTCAGCTGGTCTTCGGCAGTTCCATTGGCTCTTGTACCTTCTGCTACCCATCCGGGTTCCAGTACCGTCAGCTGGTCCTCGGTAGTTCCATTTGCTCTTGTACCTTCTACTACCCATCCGGGTTCCAGTACCGTCAGCTGGTTCTCGGCAGTGACTTTGGCACGGGTACTCCCTCCTGCCCAGCCTGGTTCCAGCACGCCAGCTGTTTCCGGGTAGTGTCAACGTCACTTTGCATCCAATGCGTTGTTCTGTCGTGTTGCTGTCCGGTTAGCCGACTCTATGGTGCCTGCAGTTTAGGTGACTCCTATGTGGGCTGCGGGATCTGGCAATGATGGCTGGTTCCATAGTGCCAATAGGACAAGCACCCCCTGTAGGACTGTTGGTTTTGGTAACTGCGGCCGGCTCGCGGCCTTGAACTTTTTTTTACATGGGTACCTTCTGCTACCCATCCGGGTTCCAGTACCGTCAGCTGGTTCTCGGCAGTGCCTTTGGATTAGGTGCCTCCTTCTCGGTATCCAAGTTCCACCAACGTCTGCTGGTCCTTGGTAGTGCTTTCTGGCACAGGTACCTCCTGCTTAGTAACCGAGTTCCAGTACTGTCAGCTGGTCTTCGGCAGTTCCATTGGCTCTTGTACCTTCTACTACCCATCCGGTTCCAGTACCGTCAGCTGGTTCTCGGCAGTGTCTTTGGCACGGGTACTCCCTCCTGCCCAGCCTGGTTCCAGCACGCCAGCTGTTTCCGGGTAGTGTCAACGTCACTTTGCCTCCAATGCGTTGTCCTGTCGTGTTGTGGTCGGGTTAGCCGACTCTATGGTGCCTGCAGTTTAGGTGACTCCTATGTGGGCTGCGGGATCTGGCAATGAAGGCTGGTTCCATAGTGCCAATAGGACAAGCACCCCCTGTAGGACTGTTGGTTTTGGTAACTGCGGCCGGCTCGCGGCCTTGAACTTTTTTTTACATGGGTACCTTCTGCTACCCATCCGGGTTCCAGTACCGTCAGCTGGTTCTCGGCAGTGCCTTTGGATTAGGTGCCTCCTTCTCGGTATCCAAGTTCCACCAACGTCTGCTGGTCCTTGGTAGTGCTTTCTGGCACAGGTACCTCCTGCTTAGTAACCGAGTTCCAGTACCGTCAGCTGGTCTTCGGCAGTTCCATTGGCTCTTGTACCTTCTGCTACCCATCCGGGTTCCAGTACCGTCAGCTGGTTCTCGGCAGTGTCTTTGGCACGGGTACTCCCTCCTGCCCAGCCTGGTTCCAGCACGCCAGCTGTTTCCGGGTAGTGTCAACGTCACTTTGCCTCCAATGCGTTGTCCTGTCGTGTTGCGGTCGGGTTAGCCGACTCTATGGTGCCTGCAGTTTAGGTGACTCCTATGTGGGCTGCGGGATCTGGCAATGAAGGCTGGTTCCATAGTGCCTATAGGACAAGCACCCCCTGTAGGACTGTGGGTTTTGGTAACTGCGGCCGGCTCGCGGCCTTGAACTTTTTTTTACATGGGTACCTTCTGCTACCCATCCGGGTTCCAGTACCGTCAGCTGGTTTTCGGCAGTGACTTTGGATTAGGTGCCTCCTTCTCGGTATCCAAGTTCCACCAACGTCTGCTGGTCCTTGGTAGTGCTTTCTGGCACAGGTACCTCCTGCTTAGTAACCGAGTTCCAGTACCGTCAGCTGGTCTTCGGCAGTTCCATTGGCTCTTGTACCTTCTGCTACCCATCCGGGTTCCAGTACCGTCAGCTGGTCCTCGGTAGTTCCATTTGCTCTTGTACCTTCTACTACCCATCCGGGTTCCAGTACCGTCAGCTGGTTCTCGGCAGTGACTTTGGCACGGGTACTCCCTCCTGCCCAGCCTGGTTCCAGCACGCCAGCTGTTTCCGGGTAGTGTCAACGTCACTTTGCCTCCAATGCGTTGTCCTGTCGTGTTGCGGTCGGGTTAGCCGACTCTATGGTGCCTGCAGTTTAGGTGACTCCTATGTGGGCTGCGGGATCTGGCAATGAAGGCTGGTTCCATAGTGCCTATAGGACAAGCACCCCCTGTAGGACTGTGGGTTTTGGCAACTGCGGCCGGCTCGCGGCCTTGAACTTTTTTTTACATGGGTACCTTCTGCTACCCATCCGGGTTCCAGTACCGTCAGCTGGTTCTCGGCAGTGCCTTTGGATTAGGTGCCTCCTTCTCGGTATCCAAGTTCCACCAGCGTCTGCTGGTCCTTGGTAGTGCTTTCTGGCACAGGTACCTCCTGCTTAGTAACCGAGTTCCAGTACCGTCAGCTGGTCTTCGGCAGTTCCATTGGCTCTTGTACCTTCTGCTACCCATCCGGGTTCCAGTACCGTCAGCTGGTTCTCGGTAGTTCCTCAGCTTTCTTGTACCTTCTGCTACATTTCCAAGTTCAAGCTTTTTGAAATGGTTCTTGGTAATCACTCTGGATCTCCCTGACGAGGACCCTGAAGACGAGGACCCTGAAGACCAACCCTAAGAAGACGAGGACCCCGAAGACAACGACCCTGAAGACGAGGACCCTGAAGACCACCCCGAAGAAGACGAGGACCCTGAAGACCACCCCGAAGAAGACGAGGACCCTGAAGACCACCCCGAAGAAGACGAGGACCCCGAAGACGAGGACCCAGAAGACCAACCCGAAGAAGACGAGGACCCCGAAGACGAGGACCCCCGAAGACGACGACCCTGAAGACCACCCCGAAGAAGACCAAGAAGATGACCCTGAAGAAGTTGACCAAGAGGACAAAGAAGAGAAGACAAGCACCAAGATACAGAAGAACAAGAGACAGAAAACCAAGAAGCAGAAATACAAGAAGCTGCAGAACAAAAAGCGGAAGAACATTAAGCATAAGACTAAAAATCAGAGCAAAAGATAATATCTAAATTATAAGCAGAAGATGACTAAGCAGTGTATGGGGGTGAGTCCGTTCCTCCTCGTGGTGCCCCTGGAAAAGACCTGCTGCTGCAGGCCAAACTGAACGCAGACAAATCCTGCTGTAAATCTTTTGTGACAGGGCAGAACGAAAGGCGTAATGTCCAACCTTTTATAGATAACAACTACAGGAATGCCTGTCACAAATAAGAATATGATGAAGAAGAAGAATATGAAGAAGATGAAGAAGTAGAATATGAAGAATGTAAAAAAAAAGAATAATATGAAGAAGGTGAAGAAGAAGAAGGTGAAGAAGAAGAGGATGAAAAAGATGCTGAGGATGATGAAGGAGAAAGTGTGGGAGAAGTAAAAAAGAAGGTGAAGAGCATGGAAGTAGTGAAACATAAATATCTGACAAAATCTAAAAATACTTAACATAGTCAATATTTCCGTAACTCAGAACGTCTTAAAAAAAATATTAATTCCTGCTATTCCATTTGATTGGGCTAAACCTCTATGCCTTTATTGTCTCCCCCACCTCCCCCAATACATTCTACATTATTCTTAGTTGTTTTCCTTCATGTAGAATTAACCTACAAGGAAAGAAAGGGTTTATTTTCATTCCGATATTTCTGTCCCATTGACTTGCATTGGTTTCCGGTATCGGAATCGGCGATATCCGATACTTTTTCGGTATCGGTCCGATCCGATCCGATATTTCCCGATATCGGAAGGTATCGCTCAACACTAGTAACAACTTGTTTTACCCGAACATCCCCTTTAATTACAGGGCAGTGGAGATTACTTTAATATATTAGTGACTAGCCTCAGCTTCTACCTGCAGGTGCCAGAGATTTACTGATCCACTGTGGGCAGTGATCCCAATAATTCCAGCTACTTTACTGCCAAACATTAGATAGTTTGGGAGTTGACTTTGATGCCCGGTAAGGTCTGGCACCGGATATTTCCCTTCACAGCACCTTCCACATTCAGTGATTCTTTTCATCCGAGCTCTTGCTACAGTGTGATTTTCTTTTAAGTGACATTAAATAATTGTATTGGATACTTTTTCCTTCAGATATTTTGGTCGGTGCTGACATCAGCAAGACAAACTAGCGGATTCCCAGACTGCAGTTGCTGTAAGAAGTGATTTGTAATAGAGTAATTGACAGCTTGTAATGACACAGAGGATAATTAATAATACGGTAGCGTGTATGTAAGATATTAAGATTAATGATCGCACTAACAAGAGGCGCAGCACGTCTGGTGCCAACACGTAGAGGAAATCACAGTGATTCAGCAAAGAACAGAGGGAGGCAGACAGATTATACAGAACGGTTCTCCCTCTCTGACATTTACAGATATATTTTACAGATGTTGACAGAATATGACATTTCCTATATTTAAAATGATGTGTTGTCTCCTACATGACAGCTACGGTGATTTCCTTTTAAATAGTTTCATATTGAGCATACATGGGTCCATCACCAGTTATACTGTACATTCTCACTAGATTATTTATAACAATGCCGCTTGTTGTGAAGAAATCATCCAGCCCTTTTATAAAAGCTGCTATAGTGTCTGCCATTACTACCTCTTGTGGTCGGCATTCCACAATCTGACTGCTCTGACTATAAAGAAACCTTTCCTATTTAGCTGCCGGAATCACCTTTCCTAAACACGTAACGAATGTCCTCTGGTCCTTTGTATGGTCCTTGGAAGGAATAAATCCTGTGCCCGTCCTTTCTATTGACCACACATGTATTTATTCATATACAAGTGCTTCTCACAAAATTAGAATATTATCAAAAAGTTAAGCTATTTCAGTTCTTCAATACAAATAGTGTAATTCATATATTCTATAGAGTCATTACAAACAGAGTGATCTATTTCAAGTGTTTATTTCTGTTAATGTTGATGATTATGGCTTACAGCCAATGAAAACACAAAAGTCATTATCTCAGTAAATTAGAATAATTAACAAAAAACACCTGCAAAGGCTTCCTAAGGCAGTCACTGACACACTCCACGAGCAGGGTAAGCCACAAAAGGTTGCTAAAGAAGCTGGCTGTTCACAGAGTGCTGTATCAAAGCATATTAATCGAAAGTTGAGTGGAGGAAAAAATGTGGTAGAAAAAGGTGCTCAAGCAACCGGGATAACCGCAGCCTTGAAAGGATTGTTAAGAAAAGGCCATTCAAAAATTTGGGGGAGATTCACAAGGAGTGGACTGCTGCTGGAGTCATTGCTTCAAGAGCCACCACACACAGACGTATCCAGGACATGGGCTACAAGTGTCGCATTCCTTGTGTCAAGCCACTCATGACAAATAGACAACGTCAGAAGCGTCTTACCTGGGCAAAGGAGAAAAAGATCTGGACTATTGCTCAGTGGTCAAGGTTTTGTTTTCAGATGAAAGTAAATTTTGCATTTCATTTGGAAATCAAGGTCCCAGAGTCTGGAGGAAGAGTGGAGAGGCACACAATCCAAGCTGCTTGAGGTCTAGTGTGAAGTTTCCGCAATCAGTGATGGTTTGGGGAGCCATGTCATCTGCTGGTGTAGGTCCACTGTGTTTTATCAAGACCAAAGTCAGCGCAGTCGTCTACCAGGAAATTTTAGCGCACTTCATGCTTCCCTCTGCCGACAAGCTTTTTGGAGATGGAAATTTCATTCTCCAGCAGAACTTGGCACCTGTCCACACTGCCAAAAGTACCAATACCTGGTTTAAAAACAACAGTATCACTGTGCTTGATTAGCCAGCAAACTCGCCTGACCTTATCCCCATAGAGAATGTATGTGGTATTGTCAAGAGGAAGATGAGAGACACAAGACCCAACAATGCAGACGAACTGAAGGCTGATATCAAAGCAACCTGGGCTTCCATAACACCTCAGCAGTGCCACAGGCTGATCGCCTCCATGCCACGCCGCATTGATGCAGTAATTGATGCAAAAGGAGCCCCGACCAAGTATTGAGTGCATTTACTGAACATACATTTCAGTAGGCTAACATTTCGGATTTTAAAATCATTTTTCAAGCCGGTGTTATAAAGTATTCTAATTTACTGAGATAATGATTGTGTTTTCATTGGCTGTAAGCCATAATCATCACCATTACCAGAAATAAACACTTGAAATAGATCACTCTGTTTGTAATGACTCTATATAATATGAGTTTCACTTTTTGTATTGAAGAACTGAAATAAATTAACTTTTTGATGATCTTCTAATTTAATGAGAAGCACCTTTATATACACAGGCTTGCACCTGTGGTTGTAGATGTTACTAGGAGCAACCACTTAATTTTATGTGATTTTCTGCATGGAAATAGCATTGTTCAGTTGCTGTCATCACAGTTTCACCAGTGATAAGTCTGAGAACCTCAATAATTGTGTTTTAATTTAATGAAATAAAAGTTTGTTAATTTTTATTAAATTATGACAAATTTTTCTCTTTTTTTTGCAGAAAAAACCTTCCTGGCCCAGAAAACCCCTTTTTAATAGACATTACTATCCAAGAAATAACTGAAGCATTTTTAACAATATATTGGCCATTTTTTTAATTAAATGTACCGTATACTGAATACTTTAGAGGATTTACTGTAACCTTTATAGGCACAAACTATGTCAGGAAGATGGATGTGTTTAACATATGTGGTTACTGTGTTTATAAATGGTCTAATAAACAGTGGTACCGTATCTCAGCCGGGCTGCTTTTAAAGTATCCCAGCTGTTTCATCCTAATACTTACTAGTATCTCTTGGAGTTTTCTAACACAGACGTCTGACGTAAATACTCAAGAATTGGTCAAAAGAAGCAGGTATGCCGACTGTACATTTGCCAAGCATGATCATATTTTCAGTTTTTCAATGTTTTGCTTAAATTCCCATTGATATTCCTAGAGACAAAATGGTTCTATAAACTACTATATTACTATATACCCTGTTTGAACTTTCCTCCAAATTCTCTTGGCTGATCTAATACAACCAATACATTGTGAAATGTAAGAATGATACAATCATCACAAGCATTACCAGGCTGCAGGATTTATGCAAAAGTGTGACAATCCTATAAATCTCCAGACAAGCAATTCAGTTGGAAGCGTTTTAATGGATCTACATTCCCAAGATCTGTAAATAAATTTTCCTGCAGAGTTGATACACATTTCCCTTATAAACATTACTTGCCTGGAATGTGAACTGTGCTGTAAAGGAACCAGTCATTTGGAAATGCCGTCCGATCTATGGACATCATGGTGTAGAGAAGGAGACGCTGAGCAGAAAGATTTAAGGGTTTGCGGGAAAAGATCAAGTATAAAATGGTAACACAGGTCTGCGACTAAAAAGCTGTTTATTTTCATATAATTTCCATGTATTTGGTGTTTTGATAACGAAAAAAATATTGAAAAAAATCCTAAATGTCAGGACTTGTCACAAACCTATAGGTTCTTCTGAAAACTCTGGTGTGAATCATCAGCAGGCAGTTCATTTTCTTTCCCCATTAACATCAATAGGAACTACGTGATTGGCTGGTGGCAGTCAGGTGGTTAGTGACATAAGGAAAGGTCCTTATGGTTTCAAGAAACTTGTATTGAAATTTCATTCATCAACAGTGTTTCCCCAAATTAGCGTTATGGCTTTGTGGAAGTGTATTAATTCGCCTGACCATTTCTGTTTCATTTGTGGTGAATATACAGTGTTGAATCAACAGCTGAATACTACAGACTTTGTGAAAAAAAGTATACTTTGCATAATCGGACTAAAACTTGGAGATCAAGATAAAGTTTGGGAGCCTCATAAAGTGTGCAAACGGTGTGTTGAGAACCTCCGAAATTGGTTCAAGGGTAAGAAAAAAGCTTTCCATTCTGGAATTCCTATGGTATGGCGAGAGCAAAAGAACCATAGTGATGACTAGTACTTTTGTTCATGCAGTGTGAAAGGATATAATTCCAAATGGAAGCCATTTCATGGCACAGATATACCAGTACCCAAGGCCCCTGCTACCTTGGACGAGATGCCTAGCTCCGATGAAGGTGGAATCATACCTGAACCACATGACAAATCAAGTTCTGACTTTGAAGATGATACAACACCACATTTTTTTCCCAGGAGGAGATGAAGGATTTAGTAAAGAGACTTGAATCTTCCCAAAGAGTTACTCGGATCAAGGCTCAAAAGCAGGAATTTATTGTTACCAGGAGTGTCTTTTTCGAGGTTCAGACATCGTGAAAAGGAGTTTGTTCCTTACTTTGCCCAGGAAGACAAGTTGGTTTATTGCATCGATGTTGAAGGTTTGATGGGTCAATTCAAAATCCAATATGATTCAGCGCAATGGCGTCTTTTTATAGATTCTTCAAAAAGAAGTCTCAAAGCAGTTTGTGTCTGTGGAACAGTCGAAACCGACAAAATCACTGGACCAAGAAGAGTTGGCAGCCGATGGTGCTCACAGTCGGTGTAAAAAATGTCCTCCGAGAAACTTTGGTATCTCCCTATAAAGTTCTTCTACCACCTCGCCACATAAAATTGGGCTTGATGAAGCAATTCGTAAAATCACTTCCAAGAGATGGGGAATGCTTCAAATACTTGGTCACCAAGTTTCCAAGCATCTCGGAGGCAAAATTGAAGGAAGGTGTGTCCATCGGACCAGACATTAGAAGGCTTATAGCTGATAAAGAGTTTGTCAATACCATGATGGATCCTCAAAAAGAAGGGTGGATTGCATTTAAAGAGGTCATAGAGAAATTTTTAGGCAATAAAAAAGATCCTGACTACAAAAAGATCGTCGGATGAATGCTGCAAGCATTTCAAGCTTTACGTTGCCTGGTGAATTTGAACGTGCATTTCCTCCATTCCCACCTTGACTACTTTCCTGAAAATTTGGGAGCTGTGAGTGAAGAGCAAGGTGAACGATTCCACCAGGACATTAAAGAGATGGAAAGAAGATACAAGGGAAAATGGAGCATTACAGTGATGGCAGACTACTGTTGGATGCTTCAGAGAGACAGTCCAGATGCTACTCACAAGCGTAAATGTACCAAGAGGAGCTTCACAGGGAAAAAAAAATCGATTTTAGTGAGTGTTAGTAAGCTCATTTCAGTTCAAAAATGATTTTCATGAAAAATTTACATAGTTACATAGTTACATAGTTTATAAGGCCGAAAAAAGACAAGCGTCCATCCAGTTCAGCCTATTTCTTGTGCACTGCAGCTATTCCGCAGCGTTGATCCAGGGGAAGGCAACAAAAAACCATGCGGTATAGGCCAATTTACATCATTGAGGAAAAATTCACTTCCCGACACCAATCTGGCAGTCAGATTAAATCCCTGGATTAATTAACTAAGCATAAGATGTAATTTTATTGTTCTCAAGAAAGGCGTCCAGGCCTCTCTTGAACTCTTTGTAATAAACCTCTCTTGAACTCTTTGTAATAAAAAAATAATTTTATAAGTCTAATTTCATTTATTTTGTGGTATTGACTTATTTATTATTTTTTATTATTATTATTTATTTATATAGCCCCATTGATTCCATGGTGCTGTACCTGAGAAGGGGTTACATGCAAGATACAGATATCACTTACAGTAACAAATAAACAATGATAGACTAGTACAGTGGGAAGAGGACCCTGCCCTTGTGGGCTTACATTCTACAGGAATTATACAACATAGTTACCTAAATTGTCAGGAAACGTGATGTCCTATGACAAAACGGAGGTCATTTTCGGATTCAGCACACAAAAAAACGTAAAGATTACGTGGAATAACCAAAACAGCTCTTGAAATTTTATTTTTTGCAGACCTGTGTAATTTATTCATTGAAATCCCTGGGGTTTGTATGTATATGCAGTAAGTCCTAGTGGTCCTACTAGTGATTGAAAGCTATCTCTACATGCACAGTCATACACGAAATACCATCAGTCACTGATTAGGACCACCCACTGGACTCATAAGCATTGAAACACCAGGGATTTCAATTACTGCAAGGTGTCCAGATCCTATAGCTGCTAAACAAGCCCAAATAAACACCCATCTACCACCATGCTTGACAGTTAGTATGAGATGTTTGTGCTGATATACTATGTTTGGTTATCGCCAAGAATGCTGCAGGGCATTATGGTCAAACATCTCCACTTTGATCTGTTCATAGGTCATTGATCCAGAAGTCTTATAGTTTGTTGAGATGCAGCTTTGCAAACTTTAGTCAGCTGCCATGTTTTTTTTTTCAGAACGAAGAGGCTTTCTTTTGGCAACACTTCCAAATAAGTCATACTTGTTTATTTTTTATCTAATTGTACGGTCATAAACTTGATCATTTAACATGCTAATTGAGGCCTATAAAGGCTGAATAGCTTTTGTATTGTTTTTTTAAGCAGTTTTGAGCATTCACAAGATTTTAATGATTCAAATGCTCTTATTCCTTCTAATGTTTTAAAACACTTTAATAGGTTCAACTCAGGTAGTCTTACAAATCTGACCTTTCACGCTATTGAAAGGGTTAAAGAATAGAGATGAGAAAACCCGAACTTAAAAGTTTGGCGTTCGTACCAGACAGTTAGCGTCCGGTGCTAAACGCCGAACATCGACTTTCCCCGGAAGTCCGTTAAAATGTTCGGAGTTCCGGGGGAAGAAAGAGAGAGATTTTTCTTTCTTACCCAGACCCAAAGTTTGATTCTCCATTGTTTTCAATGAGATATGGGCTCTGATTTAACCCCTTTACAACCCAAGATGGTTTGCACGTTAATCACCAGGCCAATTTTTACAATTCTGACCACTGTCACTTTATGAGGTAATTACTCTGGAACGCTTCAACGGATCCCCCTGATTCTGAGATTGTTTTCTCATGCATATTGTACTTCATGATTGTGGTAAAATTTCTTCGATATCACTTGCGTTTATTTGTGAAAAAAATGGAAATTTGGCGAAAATGTTGAAAATTTAGCAATTTTCAAAATTTGAATTTTTATGCCCTTAAATCAGAGAGATATGTCACACAAAAGAGTTAATAAATAACATTTCCCACATGTCTACTTTACATCAGCACAATTTTGTAACCACATTTTTTTTTTATTAGGAAGCTATAAGGGTTAAAAGTTGACCAGCGATTTCTCATTTTTCCAACAAAATTTACAAAACCATTTTTTTAGGGACCACATCACATTTGAAGTCACTTTGAGGGGTCTTTATGACAGAAAATACCCAAAAGTGACACCATTCTAAAAAGTGCACCCCTCAAGGTGCTCAAAGCCACATTCAAGAACTTTATTAACCCTTCAGGTGCTTTACAGGAATTTTTGGAATGTGGAAGAAAAAAATTAACAATTAACTTTTTTCACAAAAATGTTATTTTAAACCCAATTTTTTTATTTTCACAGGGGTAACAGGAAAAAATGGACCCCAAAATTTGTTGTGCAATTTCCCCTGAGCAAGCAGATACCTAATATGTGGGGAAAAAACACTGTTTGGGCGCAAGGCTGGGTTCGGAAGGGAAGGAGCGCTATTTGACTTTTTGATTGTAAAATTTGCTTGAATAATTAGCAGACGCCATGTTGCGTTTGAAGAGCCCCTGATGTGCCTAACCAGTGGAAACCACCCACAAGTGACACCATTTTGGAAACTAGACCCCTCAGGGAACTTATCTAGATGTGTGTTGAGCGCCTTTAACCCCCAGGTGCTTCACAGAAGTTTATAACATTGAGCCATAAAAATAAAATTTTCACATTTTTCCCACAAAAATGTTTTTCAGCCCCCAATTTTGCATTTTCATAAGGGTAACAGGAGAAATTGCACCATGCAGTTTGTTGTGAAATTTCTCCTGAGTAAGAAGACACCTCATATGTGGGGTAAAACCACTGTTTGGGCGCACGGCAGGGTTCGGAAGGGAAGGAGCACCATTTGACTTTTTGATTGTAAAATTTGCTTGAATAATTAGCGGATGTGCCCCTGATGTGCCTAAACAGTGGAAACCCCCCACAAGTGACACCATTTTGGAAACTACACCCCTCAAGGATTCTATCAAGGGGTATAGTGAACATTTTGAACCCAGAGGTACGACACAGAATTTGATAACATTAGTTCATCATATTGAATAAGTTGTCATTAGTCTTGAGCGCAAGTGCTCGCTACTTGAGTTTGTATTGGGTACTCGAGTATACACCATGTATCGTGGGTGCTCAAGTGACAAGCTCGAGTCCCCACCCACATGTTTCACGGTTATTAGACACCTAAAAAAACCATGCAGGGATCACTCATGCATGGCAGGCAATCCCCGCAAGGTTTTTTTGGCCGCGAAGCATATGGGGCGGAGACTCAAGCATTTCACTTGAGCACCCGCGATACTCAGTGCATACCCGAGCACCCGATGCAAACTCAAGTAGCGAGAGCTCAACACTAGTCGCCATATAGTCATCTTTTTTTTTTTTACTTTAGAAAAAAATCCCAACCCTAACCCCAACCCTAAACCTAGCCCAACCCTAACCCTAGCACAACCCTAACCCGAGAATTTATCTTTTACGCCGTTCCTCGTGCGGTATAAGTGATTAGACGTCTTTATTCTTCGGGTCAGTGTGATTACAGAGATACCAGAATCATATCGGGTTTTTATGACTGACAGCTGTCACACACTAAAAGCATTTTTTGTAAAATCTAGTTTTAAGAGCTATAATTTTTCCATATTTTGGCCAACAGAGTCATGTGATGGCTTGTTTTTTGCGGGATGAGTTGACATTTTTATTGGTGCCATTTTCAGGCACTTGACATTTTTTGATCGCTTTCTATTCCGATTTTTGGGAGACAGAATAAACAAAAACTAACAATTCAGGAATTGTTTTTTTTTTTTTTATTTTTATGCTGTTCCGCGTGTGGTAAAATTGATAATGCAGCGTTATTCTTCGGGTCAGTACGCTTACAGCGGTACCACATTTATATCATTTTTCTATGTTTTGGCGCTTTTACACAATAAAAACTATTTTATAAAAAAATATATTTTTTTTGCATCGCTTTATTCTGAGAGCTGGAACTTTTTTATTTTTCGGCTGATGACATGACATTTTCAGCGGTACCATTTTTATTTATATTCGTCTTTTTGATCGCGTGTTATTCCATTTTTTGTTCGGCGGTATGGTGATAAAGCATTGGTTTTTGCTTTTTTTTTTTTTACCGTGTTCACTGAAGGAGCTAACTAGTAGGACAGTTTTATAGGTCAGGTCGTTTCAGACGCGGTGATACCAAATATGTGTACTTTTATTGTTTTTTGTGTTTTTTTCATAATAATATTTATTGATGGGTACATTATATTTTTATTTTTGATGGATTATTTTTTTTATTTTTTTTTATATTTCTACAATTTTTATTTTATTTTTTTTTTTCACTTTCTGATACTTTTTTTACTTTTATACTTTGTCCCACTATGGGACTTTCACTTTTTTATTCTGATCGCCTGCATAGGACAGGAATGGAGCACCATCCCTGTGGTATGCAGGCTGTCAGCGCTGCACAGTGAGAAGATAGTTTGGTCATGCGCAGTGCTGTCTGGTGACCCGGATGTTGTCATGACGACATCGGGTCATCATGGCAACATCCGGGAAGCCGCGGCAGACAGCGCTGGAGGCCGGAAGAGGAAGTGAGTATTGCGATCACCTCCCCTTGCCACCACAATGCTGCGATCGACTTCGATCACAGCATTGCGGGGGTTAATGTGCCAGGAGCGGTGCGGGACCGCTCCCTGCAGCTGACACCCGGCGGCGATCGCGTCCGCACAGCCTGTGTGGGGGCGCGATCGCCATGACGTAGTATTCCATACCTGGCTTTTAAGTCCCAGGGCGCAGGTACGGAATAGTACATCATGGGCTTTAAAGGGGTTAAGTTCGGGTACAGTTCTGGTACCTGAACTGAAGTTTGGAGTAAAGTTCGGGTCGGGTACCGGAGACCAAACTTCCACAGGTCCGCTCATCCCTAGTAAAGAGCTTAAGAGCTTTGCTTAAAGTGAACCTGGCGGCTCATACATGTGTAAGGAGATAGACATACTGCCCATGTTCCCCCTTGAAGACACACGTATTATTGTCATGTGCAATGTGTATTGTGACATGTATCATTAGCAACAATGTTGTATTCTGCATTAAAGTAGGGAGAGTTAGGATTAATGTTTGGGACTAGCCCAGAGTGGGAGAGGAAATGGTGAAGGGACAGAGACAGTTTCCTGTAGGACCCAGCATGCAACAGAAGCAGACCTAAGGTCTGATAAGTCAGCAGAGCAGAGCAGCGTAACATGGGTGTCCCTGACGTGAGTGGAGACTGAGGCAGTGGATAGCGAGATCTGGAGTAGAGAAAGGAAAAGTGACAGAAAGACAGAGTGATGCATCAGAGACGGGTCCTGGGACAGGGCACCAAGCAGTACAGCCCTGAGTATGCAAGATAGAGAGGTAACATGCCAGGACAGAACAAGGAACATGAGACAAAGAGTGCCCCAGGCGGTAGTTCCAAGGCATCAGCAAGTAAAGAAGTTAAGTAACAGCCATAGTGGCAAACTAGTTCCCTTGAGGGAAAGAAGGAGGCGGAATCACAGGTTGAAGTATAGGACTCTCACTTACTGGATGATGGCACCGACCGTTATTGGGGACCAGAGAGACTCCCGAAGTACTGCGCTAGGTGGTGGTAAAGGTAGAGATGCTAGCTGAGGCCGAGGCAAGTGACCCTAAAGAATGAAAGCAGAAAATGTGTCTAAAAGAAACATTTGTGACGTTATGCACCCAGTGTATATTGTACATAGTTCCTGCCAACTTACTGTCCAGTAAAAAACTGTTTATTGTTGGCTGGTGATCTCCCTCATTGAACTCCTTAACATCTGATCCTGGCCAGCCGAAGTCACTGGCATCATGCGGACTGCAAGGGCGTAGCGCCTGCATGGGCAAAACTCACACACCCAACCAGGACACCCATCTTAATGTAGCGTACCGGCTGGGGCATGAAAGAAGAGTACCTCTCCCACGGCTACTGCCCCACGCCATCGGTGGGCAGCATGTATCAAAGGCAGACTGTGTTATCTCAGCCAGTTATGTTTGACTCTGAAAGGCCGCAGGGAACCGACCAACGCTTCAGACGAGTTGGACAGGTGGGTCCCCGACGGCTTCTCTCCGTCCGCTACCCTGAATTGACAAGTCTCTGTCTACATGCGCATATAGGCAGAGACCTGTCAATCCAGGGCAGCGGGTGGGGAGAAGCTTTCGGGAAACCCGCCTGTCCGACAAGTCTCTAGCGCAGCTCAGTCCCTAGCGGTTTTTAACGCATACTTTTCTCTGAAGCACTGCGGCGGTTTTGAGTCAAACATACAAGTATTTGACTGAGATAATACAGCCAGTGCTTGTGTTATGATCTGCAACATGTACTAAGGAAAGAAAGAGGAAAGCTGTCCCTACAGAAAGACTAAGCTGAATCCCTACGATGTAGTGAGCTGCCTGTTCCTAGCGAACAGACCAGCCTTAGTCCTCGGCTAGTCTGAACGAAGACCTATAGCATAAAGGAAGGAGTCCCTAAAAGAACTAAGGACTGGAGAAAAAATGGGACACCTCCTGAACAGAGAAAGTTGTTGCAGAACCCAAAAAGACAAACTGACAAAAAGGTACTAGAGGTCCCAGAAGGACAAAGCGAACTGACAGAGATAGGCACCGAAGCACCTGGCTAGAGAAACAGTCAAACACTGAAGTCCAGCACAGCCAGAAGGACGGAGCTGCAATATAAAGGCAGGTGGTCACGTGACCCCAAAACACAAGATGGAAAAAAACAAACAGGAGGGTTCTAATAGTACCCCCTCTTTTATGAGGATCCTCCAGGCCCAGGCCTATCCGGAAACCTCCTGTGGAAAGCTCTAACAAGCCTAGCAGCAGAGACATCATCCGTCCTTACCCAGGAGTTATCTTCATGACCGAAACCCTTCCAGGAGACAAGATACTGTAATCTCCCTCTATGCCATCTAGAATTCAAGATACGAGAAATTTCATATTTGCCGTCTTCCACCACAGGAGGAACTGAGATAGTGGCATCCCTATCAGATACATCTGCCTTTTTCAACAAGGAAACATGAAACACAGGATTAATCTTCCAGGAAGTAGGGATGTCCAACCTAACCGCAGACGGGTTAACAACCTGAAGCACTTTAAATGGACCCACAAACTTAGGACCCAGTTTTTTAGAGGGAATCCTCAACCGCAGGTTCTTTGAGGACAACCAAACCATGTCACCCACAGTAAACAAAACCTCCTTATGTTTCCTGTCAAAATACTTCTTGGACTTCTTGTCAGTCTCTTGAAGGTTGCAACATACATTAGTCCAAACTCTCTCCAAATCACCGGAAAAATTCTCCTCCTCCAGCACCGCCGACCCCAATTTGGAGAACGAACCAAAAGACGGATGTCTCCCCGTACAACAAAAAGAAGGAGAACACCCAGCAGAGGAGGATGTATGATTGTTAAGAGAAAATTCTGCGAGAGGCAGAAACTCCGACCACACATCTTGATTGTCCGCCACAAAACAACGCAAAAACTGTTCTACATCCTGGTTCTTTCTTTCAGTCTGTCCATTAGACTCAGGATGATACCCAGACAAAAATGACAAATGGACTCCCAACCTGTCACAAAAAGCATGCGAGCCACAAACTGAGGTCCTCTATCAGAAACAATATCCGTGGGAACGCCATGAAGCTTGACAATCTCCTTAACAAACGCCTTAGCGAGTGTCTTGGCGCAGGGCAACTTAATGAATGGAACCAAATGACACATCTTACTAAAACGGTCCACGACCACCCAGATGACAGTAAAACCCTCAGACACAGGAAGATCAGTAATAAAATCCATTGTGAGATGCGTCCAAGGCGCACTAGGAACCTCCAGAGGTCAAAGCAACCCCGCAGCAGGAGTATGTGAAGCCTTTGACCTAGCACACACCGTACATTGATGCACCCACTTGATTACTTCTTTATGCCATCCAGGCCAGCAAAAACTGTGACTGATAAGTCTCTTAGTCTCCGAAATTCCTGGATGACCTGCCAACTGAGACTCATGACACTCCACAAACAAATCTCTCCTAAAGGTTCTAGGCATGAACAACCTCCCATGGGGAGTGTTAGATGGAGCATCATCTTGAGCTTTCAGAATCCCATTCTCCAAAACGAAGTCCAATGCCGCCACCACAACTCCTTTCAGTAAAATGCTCTCCTCCTCCTCGGCACCGACCATAGGAGAGAAGTTGCGAGATAAAGTATCGGCTTTAACATTCTTAGTACCAGGGATATAGGTAACAGAAAAATGAAACTGAGAAAAAAAAAAGTGCCCACCTAGCTTGACGGTCATTCAAGAGCTTGGCAGCATCCAGATAGATCAAATTCTTATGATCTGTGAAAACCTGAATAGGAAATCTAGCGCCTTCCAAAAAATGACGCCAATGTTCAAACGCGAGTTTAATAGCCAGCAACTCCCGATTTCAAACATCATAATTCAGTTCGGTTTCCGAATTTTTTTTCGAAAAGAAGGCACAAGGATGTACTCCATCCCTGTTCTCCTGAGACAAAACTGCTCCGACCCCCACCGATGAAGCATCGACCTCGACCAAAAAAGGCTTGGTCTCATCAGGCTGCATAAGGATAGGGGCAGAACTGAATCTCTATTTGAGATACTTAAACGCTTCAATGGCCTCAGTAGTCCACTGGACCGTATTCGCACCTTTCCTGGTGAGATCGGTTAGAGGCTTAACAATTACAGAAAAATTCTTAATGAATTTCCTGTAATAATTGGCAAAACCCAAAAATCTCTGTATAGATTTCAAACCAATAGGCCTAGGCCATTCCTGCACAGCCTGAACCTTCACCAGGTCCATCTCAAAGCCCTCGCTGGAGACAATGTAGCCCAAAAAATGAATTTTCTGCACAGCGAACTCACATTTCTCCAGCTTAGCAATGAATTATCACTCAATAACTGCAAAACTTCACGTACACTCTGCCAATGGGACTCTAGATCTGGTGAATAAATCAATATGTCATCCAAATACACAACCACATTCTCACCAATCAAAGGTCTCAGGATGTCATTAATAAGGTTCTGAAAAAATGCAGGTACATTGGTAAGACCAAAAGGCATCACCAGATTCTCAAAATGACCTACCGGAGTGTTAAAAGCAGTTTTCCATTCATCACCTTCCTTCACTCGTAACAAATTGTATGCCCCCCGGAGATCAATTTTAGAGAACCACTTGGCCCCCACTAACTGGTTAAACAAGTCAGGAATTAACGACAATGGGTAGGAATTGCGTATGGTAATCTTATTAATTTCACGAAAATCCAGACATGGACGTAAACCCCCGTCCTTTTTTTTAACAAAAAAAAATCCAACTGCGACTTAGAAGGTCTAATGTGACCAGCAGCCAGGCTAGTCTGTATGTACTCCTCCAAGGCCTTTCTTTCAGGGATAGTCAGATTAAACAAGCGACTCTTGGGAAGAGTAGCTCCCGGAACAAACTCAATGGCGCAATCGTAATCCCTATGAGGAGGTAAAACTTGCGACTCCTCCTCCGAAAAAACCTTCCAAAAATCTTGAATAGGTACTGGTAATTCCCCTTTTTCCACAGCCGCAATGCGACCATTACAACATTTATCATAGCACTTCGGACTCCAAGACTTAATCACATTAGTAGACCAGTCCAGTAAAGGATTGTGCAGTTTTAACCAAGGCAAACCTAGAACCACCGGAGAGGGTAAATTATCTAATACAACCACGTCCAAAATTTCTTGGTGAACTCCATTGATAGTGAGGGGAAATGCAGCAACCTTGTGAGTAATACATTTCAAGGGAGTGTTATCAATTGCAATCACAGAAATAGGTGATGATAAAGGTTTGGATTTCAATTAGCAAATCCTTAACCCTTTCACTCAGACCAGCAAGAAATAAACATTTCAGAGCAGGATCATTCCATTTGACTTCTGAAGCCCATCTTCTAAAGTGTGTGCAATACTTTTCAACATCACCTGACCTCTGATTCAAACGCCTGAGTTCTGCCCCAGCGGATGAGATTCAATCAGGATCGTCATATAATAGCCCCATAGCAGAAAAAAATTCTTCTACCAACCTTAAACATGAATCATTAGGTTGGAGAGAAAAGGCCCACCCCTCTGGTTCATTGCGCAAAAGTGACATAATAAAACCAATGTGCTGTGATTCATTCCCAGAGGACCTTGGTCTCAAATGAAAATATAACAAACAAGCATTTTTAAAGGAAAAAAAATCTTGCTGTTTACCATAAAAACATCAGGCAGTCCAACCTTGGGTTCCACAAAATGCGCTCCAGAACAGCTACTCACGTGTTGCTGGAGCTCGGCCACCTCCAGAGACAATCCCTACAAGGAAACCATACTCATCCCCGAATTTCTTTCCTTTTAGTTTCTTGGGCTGGACTTACTGTTATGATCTGCAACATGTACTAAGGAAAGAAAGAGGAAAGCTGTCCCTACAGAAAGACTAAGCTGAATCCCTACGATGTAGCGGGCTGCCTGTTCCTAGCGAACAGACCCGCCTTAGTCCTCGGCTAGTCGGAACGGAAAGACTAAGCTGAATCCCTACGATGTAGCGGGCTGCCTGTTCCTAGCGAACAGACCCGCCTTAGTCCTCGGCTAGTCGGAATGAAGACCTATAGCATAAAGGAAGGAGTCCCTAAAAGAACTAAGGACTGGAGCAAAAATGGTACACCTCCTGAACAAAGAAAGTTGTTGCAGAACACAAAAAGACAAACTGACAAAAAGGTACTAGAGGTCCCAGAAGGACCAAGCAAACTGACAGAGATAGGCACAGAAGCACCTGGCTAGAGAAACAGTCAAACACTGAAGTCCAGCACAGCCAGAAGGACGGAGCTGGAATATAAAGGCAGATGGTCACGTGACCGCAAAACACAAGATGGAAAATACAAACAGGAGGGTTCTAACAGCCTGATACATGCAGCCCAATCCATGGGCAGCATGTATCATCTGACAGGTTCACTTTAACACAGGGGCATTTTAGATTTTAATGTTAAACACCTCCCTTTTCATTGGTCTGACCCAAAGGTCGGATTTGATACTTTACTATTAGAATCCTGAGTATAATTCATTGTTTTTAACCAACTGTATGGTTGTTTTTTACTGTTTTATAACTTTTCTTTACATTAGTGTTTTGTTTATATAAAGGGGAAGGGGGTGACATTAATTTGTGAACATGCATATCTTCTCTGTGCAATGTGGGATTTTTCAGGCTCAGACTAAGGACCGTAAAGGTCAGAAACACATTGCCTGGTAAAGATGTGGTTTTTGCTGCTGATTTGCATTTATACATTTTTTGTATGCTGTTTTTGTGCGAAGCCACTGATGTTTTTGCAAAGGTATAATAAAGCATCTATATTTTTATGGAAGAAAACAAGCACTGGCTTAAGTTTTGGACTGTTGTTTGGAGTGGTATTGCCATGAAATGGGCAGGTGAGCTGATTGACAACTTACTTCCAATTTTATCTGAGCAATAAATGTTCTGATCTTGGGGTACATTTTTTGAGATGTCCAATCCTGGGAGGATTGTCAGCTGTCCATTTCCACTTGTGAATAATCTTTGTCACCGTAAAATTCTCGGAAATGGTCTTATAACTCTTCCCAGATTGATTGGCAGCAATAATCGCTTCTCTAAAATCATTACTGATATCTTTTCTTCATGGCAATGTGTTAGCAAACACCTGAATGATTCAGAGCAGCAAACTGCCCAAACTTCTGCTTTTATAGAGGTGGTACATGAATGACTAATGAAGGGCATTTGATTAGCTGCTGCTTACCCTCTTAAGTTCCTATTTAAGTAGTAAGGGTGTACTTAATTTGTCACACACTGCTTCTGGTTTTTGGCTTAGTGTTTGGAAAATAATAACATTGTGTAATTAGTCATGTGCTGTTATTCATTTCAGTTTAAGACCTTTTAGGAACCATATTTTATTCTCCATTATGTCCCGGTACATAAAACCATGCTTAGTTTTTTCATGACTGTATCTACTGACTACTGAAAAGTGATATTTACAGAACGGAAAGTGTCAGCTTCATATTAGGCTTACATCCACTATAGACATTAGATCTAATGAGGTCTAACCTGCTGATTTTGACAGGATCGGAGATAAGTTGATGATATCCAGGTGTTCGGCAGTGGAAAATACATGAACACCCGAGGCAGAGAAATAATAAAATTTCAAGATTTTTTTTAAACATAGGGGTATAAAAAACTAAAAATATCACAAAAATTAAAAACATAATTAAGATAAACATTCAATTTAAATATTAGCTTATTTTCTGATGTCACATTTTCTGAAACTAGTGCAAACCAAAGATTAGAATGTGGGTCTTAAATTGATCACATTCCTCCTTTCAATTCTTCTACTGGGTCATAGATTATCATCAGCATTTTCCTGCAGGGAAAGAATAACAAAGGATGTATTTCCTCATATTATGAAAGTTACATATTATCTGGCATTGCTATGCTATCAAGAGTGGGTAGGATTCTTCCTCTGCCTCCCTCGGAGTAACTGCAGACTGGCACCTTCTCATCTTTCATCTTCCTGGCACTGTAACTGTGAGTACTGCTGTAGATATTGCTATAAAATATCAGAACCATTCTAACCTTATTGTTATGTTTGTTAAAGAAGCCCTCCCATTAAGTATTGCATCCATTATATGTGTATATCTGCATGTAATGTAGTGTGAGTGTATTAATATACTCACCCACTGCTGTTCTCTCTGGGATCCAGCTCCGTTCTTCTTCTCTTCTCAGTGACTCTGTAGATTCTCTGGGTCAGGCTGCGCTCTGCGTGACCCAGAAGTGGCTTTTACAATTTAAGTCTATGGAGCATCAGAACAAAAAGGAGAAGAAAGCAGTACAATATTGAAACGCACATCGGTATATAATATGAAATATATTTTATTAAAAACCAAATAATCAATTAAAATCCAAAACAAATCCACAACACTGACATATGCATGTACAAAATATACAATAAAAAGTAAATAAATCCCACACATAAATATTGGTGACAATATATTCAAGAATACAGCTCTAAGTATATGGGAAATGTGCAAATATGTGCTCCTATAAAAGTGCAAACAGCGCTAATAAAATGTGAATACTGATATATAAATATGAAAGAGCATATGAAAACAATACATAAATGAATTAGGGTACAAGAATCACAATTAGGGGACTGGGCAGAGGGTCTCCACTACCAGAACCTAATCATGGGTAAATAACTCTTGACTTAATTTTTGGTCTAGCAACTGCTTATGTCACTATATATATTTAAATTACTAGTATGATATTTTGATCTGGGATTTTCGCCCTTAATGTGGTATTAAGCATTTGTTATATTGTTAATGGCGCTTTACATGCCGGGCTACTCATACTCCTGTATCCCTATTAGGTCAGAATAAGTATATTTATTTGTGCACTACTGACATATGATAGTTATATGAGAACACTCATTCTTACAAACTCTTCTAGTGGATCCTTACTAGCCCACATACTGGACTTCAATACTATTTGACTTCATGTATGTACGTAATTAAATATGTAATGTTTTAATATTTTTGAATAAAGTATTACTTTTTAATTCTTTAACTCAGTGTTCTCCATATTAATTGAATGTATATCGAGTTTTTTCTTTTTGTTGAAATATAAGGCATAGTCCTTTAGACCACTAAACAGGGATGATTTCTGGAACCGTATTATATAATGAATCACAATATATAGCCCATAAATCAAGAAATATTATATAATGGTTAAAGATAAACCTAAACAGTTATAGAATATATTTAGGGGGTGATAAGTATAGTATATATAATATATTATTCAATATATGAAACCCATAATATAGAATCCAAAGCAGTCTAGAAGAATTTCAGTGGAGAAACCCCATGCGTATCGCTGGCCAAAAAAGCTTCATCAGGGGAGAGAAAGTGCACTGCTGTAGCACCCTTATAATGTATCCTTGAGCTGTGCAACTACTGCTACTTATATATCTATGGAGCATCAGAACGAGGCCCCCTAGGCTTATATTGTAAAAGAGACATCTGCCTCACACATAGAGTATAGAGTGATCCAGAGATTCTGAAGAGCGGTGACGTCACTGAGAAGAGGAGAAGAACTGCACTGGATCCCGGAGATAGGAGCAGTAGGTGAGAATATTAACCCCTTTCTGGCCCAGGGCATACTAATACGTATCTGTGCCCTGGGCCTTATGGGCCAGATACGTATTAGTACGCCTTGGCGAAATCGCCGCCGGGTGTCAGCTGATTGTCACAGCTGACACCTGGTGCTATGTGCAGGGAGCCGTCCTGCACCACTCCCTGCTTATTAACCCTCGAAATGCTGCAATCAAAATCGATCGCAGCATTCCAGTGGCAAGAGGAGGTAAGAGCTATACTTGCCTTCTCTGCCGGCGTCCCGCGGCGTCTGAGTAAGGTCCTGGATGTTGTCATGGTGATCCGATGTCATCATGACAACATCCAGGTCACTAGGAGGCAGGAAGTTACTTTGGTCTTGGGCAGTGCACGACCAAAGTAGCTTCTCCCTGTGCAGCGCTGACAGGAATGCAGCACCATCCCTGTGCTATGCAGCCGATCAGGCTGCAAAAAAGTGAAAGTCCCATAGTGGGACAATGTGCAAAAGTAATAAAAATGTCAGAAAGTGGAAAAAAAATAAATGATAATAATTGTAAAAATGTTTAAAAAAAAATGAAAAAAAATAATAATAAAAAAAAGATATATATTGTACCCCTACATAAATAATCTTATGAAAAAAAAAAAAATAAACCAATAAAAGTAAACATATTTGGTGTCGCCGCCGCGTCCAGAACGACCTGACCTATAAAACGAAAATTGTCCCACTAGTTAACCCCTTTAGTGAACATGGTAAAAAATAAATAAAAAACAAAACTTAAAACGATGCTTTACCATCGTATCGCCAAACAAAAAATGGAATAAAACGTGATCAAAACGATGAATGTAAATAAAAATGGTGCCGCTGAAAACGCGTCATCTTGTCCAGCAAAAAACAAGCCACCACACAGCTCCAACAACAGAAAAATAAAAAGGTTATAGCTCTCAGAATAAAGCGATGCAAAAACAATTCTTTTTTCTATAAAAGTTTTTATTGTGTAAAAGCGCCAAAACATAAAAAAACAATATAAATGTGGTACCGCTGTAAACGTACTGACCTGAAGAATAAAGCTGCCTTATCAATTTTACCACACGTAGAACGGCATAAAAAAAAACAATTCCTGAATTGTTGGTTTTTGTTTATTTTGCCTCCCAAAAATCGGAATAGAAAGCGATCAAAAATGTCACGTGCCCAAAAATGGTACCAATAGCAACGTCAACTTGTCCCGCAAAAAACAAGCCACCACATGACTCTGTCGGCCGAAATATGGAAAAATTATAGCTCTCAAAATATGGCGATGCAAAAACTAGTCTTTGCAAAAAAAAGGGTTTTTTAGTGTGTGACAGCTGTCAATCATAAAAACCCAATATAAATTTAGTATCGCTGTAATTGCACCGACCCAAAGAATAAAGTCGTCAAATCACTTATACCACACGAGGAACGGCGTAAAAAATAAACTCTAGGGTTAGGGTTGGGCTAGGGTTAGGGTAGGGTTGGGCTAGGGTTACGGTTAGGGTTGGGCTAGGGTTAGGGTTGGGCTACGCTTAGGATTGGGTTAGGGATGGAGTTGTATTAGAGTTAGGGTTAGGCTTGTGTTGGGGCTGGGATTTTTTCAGAAGTAAAGAAAAAAAAATGATGATATGGCGACTAATGTTGAGCGCAAGTGCTCGCTACTTGAGTTTGTATTGGGTGCTCGGTTATGCACCGAGTATAGCGGGTGCTTGAGTGACATGCTTGAGTCTCTGCCCCAAATGTTTCGCAGCTGTTATACAGCCAAAAAAACCTTGCGGGGATTGCCTGCCATGCACGTGTGTCACCCTGCTACACACAGGTACCACAGGACCCAAAAGGGTGCATGGACAGACTTCTCCACAAGATGCCCTTACTACACACAGACACCTCCACCCTTCCACCTCATACCACCAGAGGGAGCCCTGTTAGGGATATATATACAGGAGGGTGGAGTTAGGTAGAGAGAGTGTGCTGACACTGTAGAGCAGCGAAGAAGCAGCACATGTTAGCTGCTGTGCTGAGGGCAAGTTAAGGCCTAAAGCACGTGCTGAAGCCTGAGGGCCTAGAGCGTGGCTGGAGGCAAGGAGAGGAGAGAGAAGTGTTGGGGGGCAGAGGAGCATCTTAGGCTCACCCCAGAACACAAGCCGGACACCGGGTCCGCGCCTACAGGGTCCTCTACGCCCAGTAGGAATAACCGGTATACCAGGAGGATTCCAGACCCCTGGTCAACCTGAAGCTACAATCATCTACAGAACTAGGAACCACGAAGGCCCCAGCGTCCAGGGATAGTGGTAGCCAGAGAAAAGTTCTTACTACCAAGCAGGCAGGTGAGAGAGTGAAACAGTACGGAAGCTAGGCCTAGTTCCAGGCTGGTCAGGAGCTTCAGAGAGAGAGAGAGGAAGAAACGGATCAGGAGGCCTACTACCCGCTCACTGGGGAGAGTCCAGAAGTGCACCCTTCCTACTAAGTACCCTGGACCATACCTGCAGTCTACACCAGTAAAAGTACTGAAGCGAGTCCCCTGTGTGCGGGCTTGTTATTCTCCCCTGACCCGGCCAGGCGACCTCTCACCTGCATCCCTTTCATCAACCCTGCCCCGGGGCCCGCTTCACCTGTGGGGAGCCGAGACATCTCAGCTGCCATCCCATCACCCCCAGAGGTCTGCAGCAGCGCTGGTACCCATTCCCAGGAACCACAGGTGGCGTCACCAGACAAACCCTTTTAAGAGTGACCCCAGGGTACGGGCTCGGGAGCCGACCGCCGTGAGATCCCAAGAAGGTAAAGGCCTGGGTACCGAGTCCCCCATATCCCCCTGGGCGAGTCACACGAGCGATCCCCTTATGTTTTTTTTGGGTGTCTAATAACCATGAAACATGCGGGCGGGGACTCGAGCATGTCACTTGAGCACTCACAATACTTTGTGCGTACACGAGTACCCGATGCAAACTCAAGTAGTGAGCACTTGCGCTCAAGATTAATGATAACTTATTCAATATGATGACCTACTGTTATCAAACTCTGTGTCGTACCTCTGGGTTCAAAATATTCACTATACCGCTTGATAAAATCCTTGAGGGGTCTAGTTTGCAAAATGGAGTCACTCGGGGGGGGGGGTTCCACTGTTTAGGCACATCAGGGACTCCCCAAACGCAACATGGCGTCCACTAATTATTGAAGCAAATTTTCCATTCAAAAGTCAAATGGCGCTCCTTCCCTTCCGAACCCTGCCGTGCGCCCAAACAGTGGTTTTCGCCCACATATGGGGTATCGGCTTACTAAGCAGAAATTGCACAACAAATTACATGGTGCAATTTCTCCTGTTACCCTTATGAAAATGCAAATTGGGGGCTGAAAAACATTTTTGTTGGAAAAATGTGAAAATTTTATTTTTAAGGCTCAATGTTATAAACTTCAGTGAAGAACCTGGGGGTTCAGGGTGGTCACCATACATCTAGTTTCATGAGGGGTCTAGTTTCCAAAATGAGGTCACTTGTGGGGGTTTTCACTGTTTAGGCACATCAGGGGCTCTCCAAACACAACATGGCGTCCGCTAATTATTCAAGCAAATTTTACATTCAAAAAGTCAAATGGTGCTCCTTCCCTTCCAAACAGTGGTTTTCCCCCACATATGGGGTATCGGCGTGCTCAGGAGGAATTGCACAACAAATTTTGGGGTTTATTTTTTACCCTTGCAAAAATAAAAACAATGGGGTATAAAGTAACATTTTTGTGAAAAAAAAATGTTCATTTTTTTCTTCCACATTCCAAAAATTCCTGTGAAGCACCTGAAGGGTTAATAAACTTCTTGAATGTGGTTTTGCGTACCTTGCGGGGTGCAGTTTTTACAATGGTGTCACTTTTGGGTATTTTCTGTCATAAAGGCCCCTCTAAGTCTCTTCAAATGTGAAGAGAAATCGCAGGTCAACTTTTAACCCTTATAGCTCCCTAACAAAAAAAACTGTTGGTTCCAAAATTGTGCTGATATAAAGTAGACATGTGGGAAATGTTATTTATAACTATTTTGTGTGACATATCTCTTTGATTTAAGGGCATGGAAGTTCAAAGTTTGAAAATTGCGAAATTTTCAAAATTTTCACCTAATTCCCATTTTTTTTCACAAATAAACGCAAGTGATGTCGAAAAAATTTTACCACTATCATGAAGTACAATATGTCACAAAAAAGCAATCTCAGAATCAGGGGGATCCGTTGAAGCATTCCAGAGTAATTACCTCATAAAGTGACAGTGGTCAGAATTGTAACAATTGGCCTGGTCATTAACGTGTAAACCACCTGTGGTGAGGCCAGGGACTGGAAATTTATATTCCCAGTTATGAAGGTCTCAGCAGGAATGCTAGTCTGTCTGACTTCAAAGGACCCCAGGAGAGAATTGAATACAGGTCAGCTAGGATATATACCTTTGTAGTGCAAACGCCTATTCCTGACAAGAGTATGGGGGAGCTAATTGAATCATGGCAATGAGGAATAGCTAGTTGAATTACCTCTGAAGTCAGGGGAAAGCTCCTGTGTTAGATCAATTACCATGCGCACCTTACAATGAGGACATTGCTGGGAAATGGATTTTGAAATGTGTGATAGAAGGGAAGAAGAGATTACATGTAAATCGACTATTTTCTGCCCTGCCCAAGTTACGTATAAATGTGTCCCTCTGTGAGAGAGGAGGGGTCTTCTGTTGAGGGTCACCTGTCACTACAGATGGGCAGAAAGACACTAGGAACCGCCCTGGACCCATGACAGCACCCTTCCTGCCGTGTCCAGAGACCTTTGATGAAAGTGTGGTATATTCACTTTTATTCCTTTTAATTTTACTGTATCGTATTACTGTATATATATATCTTGTAACCGCTTGTATATATTGTACCTAGCATCGCTCTTTTGAGTAAATAAATATATAAAATTTATAAAAAATTTATAAGCTCGCTACACATTATCCTAAACCCGGAACTCACGGAAGTTGTGAGGAAGGATCAGGGGCACGTGGCTCCGATCGGTTTGTGACAATTGGTGGCAGCGGTTGGGATTTGGATATCTGTGAACTGAGCTCGTTGCTAGTTAGTAGATCAGACATAGTATACAGTGAAAGCGTGTGTACGATACTGTACCCTTCCCCCTCTTAGTTTTCTGTCCTATCTTTTATTTGGCTACGGTCTCTGGTGGATGGCATACTGCCTCAGAAGCAAAGGTTCCCAGATGAGTGCTACCAGAGGGGACGCTGAGCAGATGGGAGGTGGCAGTGTGGTGCCAGTCGCTGACCAGACTGAGGTGTCAGAGGAGGGTGGAAGTGCCCCCGACACCCACGAAAATCCTGGACATTCTGTTATGCAATCCACATCTCCAGCTGGAGGGGCCAGTAACCCGGCCCTGGACGCTCTTATGCAGGCCTATCTCCAGGCTCTGAGAAATGGACAGCAGGAGCAGAGCCAGGCCATGCTCTACATGTGGCAAGCTGAGCGAGATGCCCAGGAAAGAAAGTGGCAAGCTGAGCGAGATGCCCAGGAAAGAAAGTGGCAAGCTGAGTGAGATGCCCAGGAAAGAAAGGAGGAGAGGCAGTACCAGCTACAGTTAGCCCAGCTGCGGAGCCGGCAGGACCCACCGGCTCAAACAGCACAGACTCCAGCAGCCCCAAAAGCTAAGCTGCGCTCAGAGGATCTGCCTGTCCTGGAATCGGACGGAGACCTGGACCTTTTCCTGAAAGGGTTTGAACAGGTGTGTCTCCAGTACCAGGTACCCAAGGCAGACTGGGCACGCACCCTGTCCACCAGGCTAAGAGGGAGAGCCCTGGACGCTTTCTCGTCTCTCCCTGCAGCCCAGCACCAGGACTATGACCTCATTAAAGCTGCGCTGATCCTGAGATATCGTCTCACGCCTGAGGTGTACAGAGTGAAATTCTGCAACCTGAGGAAACGACCGCCCGAGAGCCACCTAGAGACTCCGCTCTAGATGAGTGTCCAGCTTCACAGATGGGCAGAGGGAGAGATAGACAATCCTGACGAAGCAACCTTGGATCTGTTCCTCAAGGAGCAATTCTTAAACATTTGCTCGGAGGAAGTGCAACAATATGTCCTGGACCGGAAACCCCAAGATGCCAGAACTGCTGCGGAGCTAGCGGATGAGTACGTCGCCAACCGGACGTCGCGGAGACCCGTCAGCACCGGCTGGAGGGGGGGTAAGACCAATCCTGTTGCGGGTAACCCTGCAGTTTCCCCTGAGACTACTCCCGCCCGAAAACCTATGGGCCCCATTGTTCCCCCTTCCAAGCCCCAGGGAGGACCCCCTCGATGTCACGCCTGCAATCAGCCGGGACATTACAGGGCGAACTGCCCTAGCCGGAAGAGGAACCCCCCTACTTCCCAAACCCCAGCAGCGGGTCCAACAGTTTATGTGGTGGGGAGGGGTGGTGCCAGGCCCAATGACAATCTCCAGCAAGTGACTGTGGGGAATAATGTGGTTATGGGACTAAGGGACACGGGGGCCGATGTGACCCTAGTACAGCCTGAACTGGTACCCCCGGAGAGTATCATCCCTGGATAGACGCTTACCGTCGGCGGGGTTGGTACGGAGAAGATAACTCTACCCATGGCTTGTGTGCATCTGGATTGGGGTGTGGACAAGGGGCTGGTAGAGGTCGGGGTTACATCTCGTCTCCCTGCTAATGTCTTGTTGGGGACAGACTTGGAGCCTCTCACCTCTCAGTATGGGAAGAGAGCAACCCCACTGCCCCGTGGTAATGTATCTGTAAGTGATATACTTTGTGGTACCCTACATGCTGATCCTTGTAGTGACGTGCCAGCTGACAGGAGTGCAGCTGGGGGGGGGATTTAGCCCCCCTTCCTGCTCTCTCAGCTGACATGTCCAGCTCCGAACTTTTCAGTGAGAATGCTAATGTAATTCATTGTCGTGCTAATGAACTCTCTGGCTTGGCTGAGGAGCTGGTGGGGGCCTTGCCTGCCCCTCCCAACTGTCAGCTTGCACATGATCCCTCCAGCAGCTCAAAACCTAGTGAACCTGTCAAGTGTGTATCACATGTTGGGGCAAAACACAGTGACCCCACAACCCATCCAGGTGAGGGAAGGGGACCGGGACTCCCTGAGGAGACCCCGGGCATTGCTGTGGTCACCCGCAGCAGGAGGGCTCAGGAGGCAGAGGCCGCTTTGCACCCTGACTCCTCCACCCCATCACCTGACTCTGGGACTGGGCCCATTGGTGTTAACCCCCCAGCGCCGTTCCCTGAGGGTTCCGGCGAGAGGCAGGCCTTCAGATCCCTGTTAGCAGGCTCCAGCCAGGAGTTCCAGGCGGCTGTTCAAGCCGACAGCAGCCTGGAAGCCTTGAAGGAACGCGCAGGTAAGCCCCCCTTGGAGACAGACAAGGACCGCTTGTTCTGGGACCAAGGGAGGCTGTATAGGGAAACACTGCCCACAAATGGACAAGAAGGTTGGCGCGGCGAGAGGCACCTAGTGGTACCTCAGCCGTACCGGGCTGAGCTGTTACGGCTCACGCATGAAATTCCGTTGGCTGGTCACCTAGGGGTCGCTAAGACCAAGGCTCAGCTAGCCCACTTGTTTTATTGGCCTAAGATGGGGACAGCAGTAGCTGCCTACTGCCGTTCGTGTGTCACCTATCAGAGGATGGGGAAGGCGGGGCCAGGCCCTAAAGCCCCATTGATACCTCTGCCCATAATAGGTGAGCCTTTCCAGCGGATTGCTGTGGACCTCATTGGGCCACTGCCCAGGGCCGGCTCCAGGTTTTTCTGGGCCCCGGGCGAAAGAGTCTCAGTGGGCCCCTTTAACACATACCACGATTCATGATGCAGAGATACCGCAGAGAAATATATATATATATATATATATATATATATATATATATATATATATATATAGTACAATGCAAAGATTTCACTTCTTACATTACATGAGTGATATCTACTGTAAATTCCACAATAGCTCAGAAACGGGTGAATCGCTCCACACAGAATAGTGGCCCCCATATAAGGCTCCATACGGAATACTGGCCCCCATATAACGCTTCATACGGAATACTGGCCCCCATATAAGGCCCCATAAGGAATACTGGCCCCCATATAAGGCCCCATAAGGAATACTGGCCCCCATATAAGGCCCCATAAGGAATACTGGCCCCCATATAAGGCTCCATGCGGAATACTGACCCCCATATAAGGTTCCATGCGGAATACTGACCCCCATATAAGGTTCCATGCGGAATACTGACCCCCATATAAGGCTCCATGCGGAATACTGGCCCCCATATAAGGCTCCATGCGGAATACTGGCCCCCATATAAGGCTCCATACGGAATACTGGCCCCCATATAAGGCTCCATACGGAATACTGACCCCCATATAAGGCTCCATACGGAATACTGGCCCCCATATAAGGCTCCATACGGAATACTGGCCCCATATAAGGCTCCATGCGGAATACTGACCCTCATATAAGGTTCCATGCGGAATACTGACCCCCATATAAGGCTCCATGCGGAATACTGACCCCCATATAAGGCTCCATGCGGAATACTGGCCCCCATATAAGGCTCCATGCGGAATACTGGCCCCCATATAAGGCTCCATACGGAATACTGGCCCCCATACGGAATACTGGCCCCCATATAAGGCTCCATACGGAATACTGGCCCCCATATAAGGCTCCATACGGAATACTGGCCCCCATATAAGGCTCCATACGGAAAACTGGCCCCCATACGGAATACTGGCCCCCATACGGAATACTGGCCCCCATATAACGCTCCATACAGGATACCGGTCCCCATATAATGCCCCATACAGGCTGTCCCCCCCTTATAATGCTCCATGCAGGCTGTTACCCCCCACATAATGCCCCATACAGGCTGTTACCCCCCACCCCTTTATAATGCCCCATGCAGGCTGTTCCCCACCTTATAATGCCCCATGCAGGCTGTCACCCCTCCTCTTTATAATGCCCCATGCAGGATGTCCCCCCCCCCCTTTATAATGCCCCATGCAGGCTGTTCCCCACCTTATAATGCCCCATGCAGGCTGTCACCCCTCCTCTTTATAATGCCCCATGCAGGATGTCCTCCCCCTCTTTATAATGCCCCATGCAGGATGTCCCCCCCCCTCTTTATAATGCCCCATGCAGGCTGTTCCCCACCTTATAATGCCCCATGCAGGCTGTCACCCCTCCTCTTTATAATGCCCCATGCAGGATGTCGCCCCCTCTCTTTATAATGCCCCATGCAGGATGTCCCCCCCCTCTCTTTATAATGCCCCATGCAGGCTGTCACCCCTCCTCTTTATAATGCCCCATGCAGGATGTCCCGCCCTTCTCTTTATAATGCCCCATGCAGGATGCCCCCCGCCCTTCTCTTTATACTGCCCCATACATTAAAAAAAAAAAATCAAATACTCACCTCCCTTCTCCTCACCTGCTACCTGCTACCTGCTGCCTGCTACATGCTGCCCGCTGCTCGGGTCCGAACTCCAGCGTTGTCGGCGTCTTCCAGCTCAGCGCTCCCTGTGACGGCTCAGGGGAGGGAGCAGTGTAAAGACGTCACCGCGCCCTCTGACCTGAGACGTCACAGGGAGCGCAGAGCAGGAAGACAGCTGATCTGCGGAGGCACGGGGAGAGGTAAGTATCCAGCTGCCAGGGCCCTGAGCAAGCAGCGGAGAAGGGCGGGCGCTGACACCGCTCTCCTCCGCCCATAGCCCAGCGGGGTGCGCGACCGCCAGTGGGCCCCTCTGCCTGCTCAGGGCCCCGGCATTTGCCCGGGTGCGCCGGGTGCTGACGCCGGCCCTGCCACTGCCCATTCCCAGCAGCTCCGGGAAACGCTACATACTAACGGTAGTAGACTACGCTACTAGGTACCCAGAAGCTGTCGCGCTGTCCTCCATCCGGGCAGACATAGTGGCCAAAGCCCTGCAGGAAATATTCACCCGTGTTGGTTTCCCCCAGGAGATGCTCACGGACCGAGGGACCCAGTTCATGTCTGACTTGATGCAGAGCCTGTGTAAGCAAACAGGGGTGCAACATCTGGTGTCCAGCCCGTATCACCCACAGACTAATGGCCTGTGTGAACGGTTCAATGGCACGTTGAAACAGATGATCCGAATGTTGGTTGAGTCCCAGGGACGCGACTGGGTGCGACACCTCCCACATCTGTTGTTTGCTTACCGGGAAGTGCCTCAAGCCTCGACGGGGTTCTCCCCCTTCGAGCTCCTGTATGGAAGACGGGTACGGGGACCCCTCGCTCTTGTGAGGGAATCCTAGGAGGAAGAAGCAGCCACCCCGGGCGTTTCAGTCGTGGAATTTGTCTTGCGATTCCGTGACAGAATGCAGGCTCTGACGCAGCTGGTGCATGACAACATGGTCCAGGCCCAGGCAGAGCAGAAGCGCTGGTATGACCAGAATGCTCGGGAGAGGACATACCAGGAAGGGCAGAAAGTATGGGTCCTAGTCCCTGTGCCCCAGGACAAGCTTCAGGCAAGATGGGAGGGCCCTTATGACCTGCATCAGCAGCTCAGCAAGGTTAATTACCTGGTCACCATTGACCCGGTCCGGAACAGGCAGAAGGTCTTCCATGTCAATATGATGAAACCGCATCATGACAGGGAAGCCTGTGCCTTTCCGGTGTGCAGTCTGCCGGAGGAAAGGGAGGAGGAGGACCTCATGGATCTGCTCGCACATGCCCGTGCGGGAGGGTCCATGGAGGATGCCCCCATGAACATCCTTCTGTCTGAGGACCAACGGTCCCAGCTGAAGGAGGTCATGCGCCCTTTCCCTGGCCTCCTCTCGGGAAAGCCCGGGAGGACAGAGCTGGCAGTCCACCGAGTGGACACGGGGAATCACGCCCCTATCCGGCGAACGGCATAACGCGTCACTTTGGAGGTACAGGAGCAAATGCGGAAGGAGATGGCCGAGATGCTGGAGCTGGGGGTGATCTGCCCGTCCGCCAACGCATGGGCCTCACCTGTAGTCCTTGTACCCAAAAAGGACCGGACGACCCGGTTCTGTGTGGATTACAGGGGGCTCAATGCCATTACCGCAGATGACGCGTTCCCCATGCCGCGCATCGACGACCTGCTTGACCGGTTGGGCAAGGCTCAGTACTTGACCATCATGGACTTGAGCCGAGGATACTGGCAGATTCCCCTGTCCCCAGAGGCACAGGAAATCAGCCTTTATCACTCCTTTTGGACTGTATGAGTCCACCGTCATGCCATTTGGCATGAAGAATGCCCCCGCCACTTTCCAGCGGATGGTCAAGACCTTGCTGTCAGGGTGCGAAGGGTTCGCAGCTGCGTACCTGGATGACATTGCCGTCTTCAGCCCCACTTGGGAGGAACACCTTCGGCACCTGTCAGAGGTGCTGGGGCGGATCCACTGGGCAGGCTTGACCATCATGCCGGGAAAGTGTCAGATGGGCATGACCGAGGTCCAATACCTGGGACACCGGGTAGGTGGGGGGAAACTGAGACCAGAACCCGGGAAGGTGGATGCAATCACGACCTGGCCCACCCCAAGGACCAAGAAACAGATGATGTCTTTCTTGGGTACGGCCGGGTACTATAGGAAGTTTGTTCAGGACTATAGTGCCCTGGCCAAGCCCCTGACAGACCTCACCAAGAAGAAGCTGCCGGAAGCTGTCAACTGGACAGCGGACTGCAAGCGCTCCTTCCAGGCCTTGAAAGCTGCCCTGGCGGCAGCCCCTGTACTCCAGGCATACGACGACTCCCGGCCGCTTGTAGTACAGACTGACGCCAGCACCTACGGACTCGGTGCGGTGCTGAGCCAACCTGTCTCAGCAGGTCAAGAGCACCCTGTTCAATACCTCAGTCGGAAACTTCTGCCGAGGGAAGTGGCCTACTCTACGGTGGAGAAGGAATGCCTGGTGATCGTGTGGGCTCTGCAGCATCTGCAGCCATACATGTACGGGCGCCATTTCACCGTGGTGACGGAACACAACCTCCTCACTTGGCTATCTCGAGTAGCCGGTGAGAACGGAAGGTTGTTGCGTTGGAGCCTAGCTCTCCGACACTACAACTTTGATGTTCGGTATAAGTCCGGCCGGGCCCACGGTAACGCAGATGGGTTATCCAGGCAAGGGGAGGCAGCTGAAGTGCTTGCGGATGATGACTGACGAGGTCTTCCTCCGAACGCACTCTAAAAGGGGGAGGTGTGGTGAGGCCAGGGACTGGAAATTCATATTTCCAGTTATGAAGGTCTCAGCAGGAATGCTAGTCTGTCTGACTTCAAAGGACCCCAGAAGAGAATTGAATACAGGTCAGCTAGGATATATACCTTTGTAGTGCAAACGCCTATTCCTGACAAGAGTATGGGGGAGCTAATTGAATCATGGCAATGAGGAATAGCTAATTGAATTACCTCTGAAGTCAGGGGAAAGCTCCTGTGTTAGATCAATTACCATGCGCACCTTACAATGAGGATATTGCTGGGAAATGGATTATGAAATGTGTGATAGAAGGGAAGAAGAGATTACATGTAAATCGCCTATTTTCTGCCCTGCCCAAGTTACGCATAAATGTGTCCCTCTGTGAGAGAGGAGGGGTCTTCTGTTGAGGGTCACCTGTCACTACAGATGGGCGGAAAGACACTAGGAACCGCCCATGACCCATGACAGCACCCTTCCTGCCGTGTCCAGAGACCTTTGATGAAAGTGTGGTATATTCACTTTTATTCCTTTTAATTTTACTGTATCGTATTACTGCTTCCTTACTGTATTTGTCTGACTACTGTATATATATATCTTGTAACCGCTTGTATATATTGTACCTAGCATCGCTCTTTTGAGTAAATAAATATATAAAATTTATAAGCTCGCTTCACATTATCCTAAACCCGGAACTCACGGAAGTTGTGAGGAAGGATCAGGGGCACGTGGCTCCGATCGGTTTGTGACACCACCCTTGGGGGTAAAGGGGTTAATGCACTCACACTACATTACATACACACATACAGTCATATGAAAAAGTTTGGGCACCCCTATTAATCTTAAGCTTAATGTTTTATAAAAATTGGTGTTTTTGCAACAGCTATTTCAGTTTGATATATGTAATAACTGTTGGACACAGTAATGTTTCTGCCTTGAAATGAGGTTTATTGTGCTAACAGAAAATGTGCAATTTGCATTCAAACAAAATTTGACCGGTGCATAAGTATGGGCACCCTTATCATTTTCTTGTTTTAAATACTCCTACCTACTTTTTACTGACTTACTAAAGCACTTTTTTTGGTTTTGTAACCTCATTGAGCTTTGAACTTTATAGCCAGGTGTATGCAATCATGAGAAAAGCTACTTAAAGTGGCCACTTGCAAGTTGTTCTCCTGTTTGAATCTCCTCTGAAGAGTGGCATCATGGGCTCCTCAAAACAACTGTCAAATGATCTGAAAACAAAGATTATTCAACATAGTTGTTCAGGGTAAGGATACAAAAAGCTGTCTCAGAGATTTAACCTGTCAGTTTCCACTGTGAGGAACATAGTAAGGAAATGGAAGAACATAGGGACAGTTCTTGTTAAGGCCAGAAGTGTCAGGACAAGAAAAACATCAGAAAGGCAGAGAAGAAGAATGGTGAGATCAGTCAAGGACAATCCTCAGACCACCTCCAGAGAGCTGCAGCATCAACTTGCTGCAGATGGTGTCACTGTGCATCGGTCAACTATACAACGCACTTTGCACAAGGAGAAGCTGTATGGGAGAGTGATGCGAAAGAAGCCGTTTCTGCAAGTACGCACAAACAGAGTCGGCTGAGGTATGCAAAAGCACATTTGAAGAAGCCTATTTCTTTTTGGAAGAAGGTCCTGTGGACTGATGAAACCAAGATTGAGTTGTTTGGTCATACAAAAAGGCGTTATGCATGGTGGCAAAAAAACACAGCATTCCAAGAAAAACACTTGCTACCCACAGTAAAATTTGGTGGAGGTTCCATCATGCTTTGGGGCTCTGTGGCCAATGCCGGCACCGGGAATCTTGTTAAAGTTGAGGGACGCATGGATTCCACTCAGTATCAGCAGATTCTTGGCAATAGTGTTCAAGAATCAGTGATAAATATGAAGTTACACAGGGGATGGATCTTTCAGCAAGACAATGATCCAAAACACCGCTCCAAATCTACTCAGGCATTCATGCAGAGGAACAATTACAATGTTCTGGAATGGCCATCCCAGTCCCCAGACCTGAATATCATTGAACATCTGTGGGATCATTTGAAGAGGGCTGTCCATGCTCGGCGACCATCAAACTTAACTGAACTGGAATTGTTTTGTAAAGAGGAATGGTCAAAAATACCTTCATCCAGGATCCAGGAACTCATTAAAAGCTACAGGAAGCGACTAGAGGCTGTTATTTTTGCAAAAGGAGGATCTACTAAATATTAATGTCACTTTTCTGGTGAGGTGCCCATACTTATGCACCTGTCAAATTTTGTTTGAATGCAGATTGCACATTTTCTGTTAGTACAATAAACCTCATTTCAAGGCAGAAACATTACTGTATCCAACAATTATTACATATATCAAACTGAAATAGCTGTTGCAAAAACACCAATTTTTATAAAACATTAAGCTTAAGATTAATAGGGGTGCCCAAACTTTTTCATATGACTGTATAATGAGTAAAAAACTTAATGGAAGTTCTTCTTTAATGTTTTTTACCAAGAGCAATCAGGTAACTGTAAATTGAAACTATGATTTTGCATCTGACTGGATCACTACCTTCCCAGCTAAAAGCAGAAAACTTTTCCTTCTGGTGTTTCTAATCCTGTACAGCTAGGAGGCTACGACAGAAGAGATGGTCGAAGATAAAGAGTTTTTACCTTATCATTTATTTCAATGGGGGTTAATGCATGTGTTTTCTGCAGCAACAACCTTTTCAGGTGAATGGAATTGACTTTAGTCACACGCATTTCTGCAACAAATCTGCGTTGTGTGTATATACAGTATCAGCTTACACTTTGTATTCCTACAAAAATGTCACATATACATTTTAACAGTATGTGAGCTAGTTGCATCTGTAAGGGGTTAACTTTTCTCCACTGATGTTCCATACAGGCTGCAAAATGAGCATAAATCAAACACCAACCTAGTTCCCACACCCCAGATTCTCACCACTTCCTCTTGTCAATTGCTCTCTAGCAGTCAAGGGCTTAAATACTACAAAGACTATGGATTATTTTGGAGCATACAAAGACCAAACATATAAAAGTGTTAAAGGGGTGTCCTGTCCAAATATGAGAGGCTCAGGGAGGTGGAAACCAACAACAAACAAATAAAACTGTTTATTACAATATCACACAAAACTGTAATAAAAATAAAAGGGAGAAATAACAAACAACAACATAATATCAAAATAAAAAATAAGTAAAAAGGAAAATGTTTTGTTGAAGGTAGAAGAACACTAAATGCACACCATCAGATCTAGATCTGACCCCAAGAAATGTGAACCCCAAAATCATTGTCTCTGTCAAATTTGATGCCTTTAGTCCTAAACTCAGATTTCTAAAGCCACCCTGCATCTGATAAGGGACAAGAGAGGAAATCACATGTTACATGAATATGACATTATTTATCTTCTCTTATTTCCCCTCCCTATTTTGGACGGGGGATGTTCATCCGTCTTCCATCTGTCTATCCCTTGAAGCCTGAAAAACCAGACCCAATGAGTCATAAGTCACAGTCTCTCCAAAAATAAGTTTCTCCACTGATAACTTTTAGACTGGAGCTATACAGGGACATATGTCGCACAATAGCAATTCCCAGACAATTCACACAGCCAAAACATTCAAGCAACTTGTCAGTGGTTTGATGCTGTGTGACTATTTTAGAGCTGTAATTATTCTGTTAAAAAAATAACCAAATCATGGATAAGTTGCACTAACATGAGACTTTCATTGTAGTCTTTGCCAATTATGTCATGTACGACTTGTGACCAGCGACAGAAAATGGAACATTTGGAAACATTTGCGATTTTGTCGCAACATAGGAAATGTTTAGAAGTGATTTCGCAATGTGACAGTGCAGACTCACCGTTGTGCGACACATTTCGGCATGTCCCTCTAGTCTTAAACTAGATCACTTAAACTACAGTATGTAATGAAAAATCCTTGGCTATTTCAAAAGGTATATTGCCTTTCCTCCAAAAATATTCTATGGCAAATTTTTGGCCAGTGACATCAGACATTTTAGTTTACTCACTTATATAGCGGCCATTAATTCCACAGCGCTTTACAGACATCAACATCTCTGTCCCATTGGGGGCCCACAATCCAAATTCCCTTTGGTGGATGACAATTGGAAAACAATGCAATTTTTTTTTCTACTGAGATCAAATCCATCATTTTTTACCCCTGAAATCCAAAACATGATTGATGATGTTATTCACCCCTTTAACAGTCTCGGGAGTCATACATTGCAGTTTCACTATCACTGTTACAGAAAATATGGATTTTTCTTCTTAAAATCCTTGCTCTTTTTATGGCCTTAACAATATATGCAATTGAGATACCATGAAATAAGGTCCTGGAAGGTATCACATCCCTTTCAGGTGTGGGTAGATTGTAGTCTATTCATGGTCATCAGGACATGGACATGAGATTACTTTGTAGACTGGGAAGAAAACAAGTATCTTTTCATGATACTCTCAGATTGGCATCGGTTCCCAGTGTGTTTTGGACGCTACATTAATCATCTTGTGTAGGTCCTCCATGGTTTCTATGTTACAGATCAGCTAGTTAAATGAGGCGATAAATGAGATACCATATATTATAAGTAAGCAAAACAGAAACATAAAAGGGAGAAATACCAAACGATAAAATAATAACAAAATAAACAAATAACTAAAAAAGAAAAATGTTTTCTTGAGGATAGAGCAATGAATGAATGCACACCATCAGATCTAGATCTGACCCCCAGAAATGTGAACCCCTAAATTATTGTCTCTGTCAAATTTGATACATTTAGTCCTGGACTCAGATTTCTAAAGCTGCCAAGAAAGTGATAAGAAGAAATAAGAGGGGAAATGACATGAATATTACATTTTTCACCTTCACTTAATTTCCCTCACTATTATGGATGGCGGATGTTAAGTTTGGAAAACCATCTTGTATCTGTATATGTCTTGAAGCCTGAGCAAACCAGACCCAATGAGACATAAGTCACAGTCTCTCCAAAAATAAGTCTCTGCACTGATAATTTTTAGGCAATATATGTCGCACAGCAGTTCCTACACAATTCCTACACAAATCATGCACGTTTCAGCGGTGACAACCCATTGACAGCACTGCAGCCAATCACTTAGCTTAGTGATTCTTGCTGTCTACATTGGCAGGGCTGCTGTGTTCAGTGATTGGCTGGAGTGCTGCAACAGCAAGAGGCAGCATTGGACCCCAGGAGGGTGAGTAACAGCTCACATTTAGAATATACATGTATTCCAAGTCTTACTCCACTCATGGTGTCTATGAATAAGAATCCGGCATCTCATTGTCTTCACTGCCCAGACTGACTTTACTTTCTTAATAAGCAATTTTTTTTACATACTTTAGTATTATACAAGTATCAACTTAGAGGTTTAATAATATAAACTTACACAGTATGCTATCCATATGCATCCATTAGTTCTGTGAGCAAGAATTTTGCCTGAGTTTTAAATGTGTTAGAGTCATGGAACTATAATGTAGAATTATTAATGGAGATTTAAATAAAGAAGAACCATGTGTCTAACACTCTTAACACAAATGCAGGATTATGTTTTGGACACATACATTATATAGCCGATTATAGTCCCCCTTCAGTTACCATAGTATCCACATAGCCCTTATCTTCTAGTGTCTACAGAGCAAACTCTCCAGTAAAATAGACAGCTACTCCTTCATTCCCTACCTCCTCCCAGTTAATCAGACTTGGCAGAGCTGGGGCATTTGCTGTAGGCATGAAGGGAAGGGCAGGGGGATATCTGTGGTATAGCGGTTTTAGGATTTATTTGTACCCCTATATAAACCCCTTACATAAACCCTTCTATTTGTAAACACAGAATATACCTTGTTTCCTTGTGAAAAGTTACATTTAGGGCACTGATGATTGTGCTTAAGTTGTTACTATAGTTTTGGGAAAAAACTTTTTAACTAAAGTATTTTTCTTGCAGAATCAGGTCTCATACTCTGTTACTATCTCCATGCTATGTAGCAGACAATCATTATGGTTGTTTTATGATAATTCTTTGTAAATATTCAAGTGCGTCTCACAGGGATACATTTGTGTCTCTGAAAATAGGGGTTTACGCCCCCTATTCACACATATACATAGGGCATTCTTGCATGCAGTTGTACCTAATGCCCATGCCTGACATCCATGGCTCATTCACCTGTCATTAGGGGAACAGGATAAATGATATTGTGTGGCAAGAACATACAGGAAAGGATTCAGACATTCAGAATGATAGTGACAGCCAGTGCAGCCTCCCATAATAGCTGCATGTAAGCGCTGATGAGGCAGCTGCAGATGCAGGTAGTGCTGCCATGCACAGGCAGCTGAGCCGGCCTCACCCCCTCCTGCACCCAGACCTGGCGAAGAAGAAGCCTTAACACGGCAGGCACTGGGACCCAGGGGATGTGCTATCTGTCTGTTCTAATTAGTGCAGCAGCTTCCTGGACACAAAACCTATAGAATAACAGAGAGGAACAGCACTGGGGACTGCTCCGAGGACTGCTCCGACCTGCTGGATAGTAACACAGGGACAAAGTAACGCAGGAGGTGCACCAGGCACTGCTGCCCTGCTGGATATAATAACTCAGGAGGTGCACCAGGCACTGCTGCCCTGCTGGATATAGTAACTCAGGAGGTGCACCAGGCACTGCTGCCCTGCTGGATATAGTAACTCAGGAGGTGCACCAGGCACTGCTGCCCTGCTGGATATAATAACTCAGGAGGTGCACCAGGCACTGCTGCCCTGCTGGATATAGTAACTCAGGAGGTGCACCAGGCACTGCTGCCCTGCTGGATATAGTAACTCAGGAGGTGCACCAGGCACTGCTGCCCTGCTGGATATAGTAACTCAGGAGGTGCACCAGGGACTGCTGCCCTGCTGGATATAGTAACTCAGGAGGTGCACCAGGGACTGCTGCCCTGCTGGATATAATAACTCAGGAGGTGCACCAGGCACTGCTGCCCTGCTGGATATAATAACTCAGGAGGTGCACCAGGCACTGCTGCCCTGCTGGATATAGTAACTCAGGAGGTGCACCAGGGACTGCTGCCCTGCTGGATATAGTAACTCAGGAGGTGCACCAGGCACTGCTGCCCTGCTGGATATAGTAACTCAGGAGGTGCACCAGGCACTGCTGCCCTGCTGGATATAGTAACTCAGGAGGTGCACCAGGGACTGCTGCCCTGCTGGATATAGTAACTCAGGAGGTGCACCAGGCACTGCTGCCCTGCTGGATATAGTAACTCAGGAGGTGCACCAGGGACTGCTGCCCTGCTGGATATAGTAACTCAGGAGGTGCACCAGGGACTGCTGCCCTGCTGGATATAGTAACTCAGGAGGTGCACCAGGGACTGCTGCCCTGCTGGATATAGTAACTCAGGAGGTGCACCGGGGGCTTCATCTCTATAAGATACAGTAACATAGGAGTTGCACAAGGGTCTCTTTTGCCTTATGGTAATTGTAATACAGGGACTGCACCCGGAGCATCTTCTCTGCTGTTCATAGAAACACAAGAGCCTCATCTGGGGCAGCTACTCTCCTGGACAGTGAAGTGCATCTGGGGCACCAGTGGGGCTGGTAACAGGAGCTGCACCTGTGCCATCTGTCCTGGGCACTGACACAAGGGCTGCAGCTGGGCATCTGCTCTGCTGGATACAGTAACACTGCTGGGGGTAGTAGGACAGAAGATCGGGGACTTTTGCTCCACCAGACTCTGCTGGTAACACAGAGGCTCCAGGATATCGTGCTGTACAGGACAGTAGCACAGGACTACACCAGGACTACAACTCCGAATTACTGCACCAGGACTACAACTCCGAATTACTACACCAGGACTACAACTCCGAATTACTGCAGCAGGACTACAACTCCGAATTACTGCAGCAGACCACACACAGGCTGCAGGAGGCAATTCCTCTTCATTGGGCAGTGACACCAGGAACTTCAGCTCTTGCAGTCGGGTAACAACAGACTGAAGCCCCGGTGCCGTACTACCATGACTGGACAGATGACCTCCTGCCCTGACTGAGGAAAGTTGGGCATCTCCCTGAGCTGCACCCTTGGCATTTAACTTTGTCTCTACCTGTCTTTGGCAATTAGTGAAGAAACCTCTGGAATCTATCATGGGACTGTCACATTCTCGGTCTCAGGTGACTCAGGAGCTGATAGACAAGACTGGCTGTAAGTAGCACATATGGTCCTGTTGCTGAGATATAGCTAAGGGGCTGGCATGTGCCAACGTATCCTTATCAGCACACACATTCAGGGTAATGCAGCACTGGCATCACTGTGCGGGCAAGACTTTATTTGTGTGTTTCTGCTGCTTATATGATCCTTGTTATAATATGTATATACCATTATAGAGTATATAGAGATGTACTGAACAGATGGTGCTGCATTCAGAAGATGGACTAGTTGGAAGTTTTAGATTCCATTATTTTTTCCTGAAAGAAAAACGTTTCCTAGTATGTCTCTGGGGAACTCCAGAAAAGTCCAAGGTTTAGAGGGAATCTGTCAGCAGGTTTTTGCTACCTCCCCTGAGAGCATCATGTTGTAGGTAAACAGACCCTGATTCCAGCCATACTTACTTTACTGGATCCAGCAGTTACATAGTTACATAGTTAGTAAAGCCGAATAAAGACTTGCGTCCATCAAGTTCAACCTGTTCTGTAATTGCTAAAGTTGATCCAGAGGAGGGCAAAAACCCTAAATGATTTGGCCAATCTTCACCTGAGGAAAAATTCCCTCCCGACTCTGAAACCAGCAGTCAGAATAAATCCCTGTATCAACCTACTATTTTATTTTATTTTTAAGTATATGCAGAAATCTGCCTGGTATCTAGAAATGCATCCAGTCCCCGCTTGAACTGGTGTAGTGAATCCGACATTACCGTCTCCTCACTCAGTGAATTCCATATTCTCGCTGCTCTTACCGTAAAGAACCCCTTCCTATGCTGGTGCTGAAACCTTTTCTCTTCCAGTCTTAGTGAGTGCCCTCTTGTTACCGTAATATCCCTCCTTTTGAACAAATCCCGGGCAAGGTCTCTATACTGTCCCCTAACATATTTGTACACATTTATTATGTCCCCCCTCAACCTTCTCTTTTCCAGGCTGAATAGTCCTAGTTTTGCCAACCTCTCTGGGTATTGCAGTCCCTCCATTCCCTTTATTAATTTTGTTGCCCTCCTTTGTACCTTTTCAAGCTCATTTATATCCTTTCTATATATTGGGGCCCATAACTGAGCACAGTATTCCAAGTGTGGTCTGACCAGTGCTTTGTACAGTGGAAGAACAATGTTCTCATCCTTTGCAGCTATACCTCTTCTGATACATCCCATTACCCTGTTTGCCCTTACAGCAGCGGCCTGACTTTGGGCACTCCAATTTAGTTTGCTATCAATCAAGATGCCCAAGTCCTTCTCCATCTCTGAATTCCCCAATGATTTCCCATTCAGTGAGTACTGGTGACTTCCATTTTTCCTTCCCATATGTATGACCTTACATTTCTCCTCGTTAAACCTCATTTGCCATTTAATGCTCCACCTACCCAGCTTATCCAAATCCCTCTGTAGGTCTTCACTATCCTCTTTTGTATTAATTGTTTTACATAACTTTGTGTCATCTGCAAATATTGATATTTTACTATTTATCCCGTTGACTATGTCGTTAATAAAGATATTAAATAACATTGGGCCTAGTACAGACCCCTGTGGTACCCCACTAGTGACGCTTACCCAATCTGAGTATATTCCATTTATAACCACCCTCTGCCTTCTATCCTTTAGCCAGTTAGCTACCCACTTGCAGACATTTTCCCCCAGCCCCATCATTCTCATTTTGTATACCAACCTATTATGTGGCACGCTATCGAACGCTTTTGAGAAGTCGAGATACACGACATCCACTGGTTCCCCCTGATCTACTCGAGAGCTAACCTCCTCGTAGAAGTCAATCAGGTTAGTTTGGCAGGAGCGATTCCTCATGAATCCATGTTGGTTCGGGGTTAATAGATTATTAGCATCAAGATGCTCCATGATTGCCTCATTAATAAAGCCTTCAAAAATTTTGCCCACAACGGACGTCAGACTCACCGGCCGATAGTTTCCGGCGTCACTTTTCGCTCCCTTTTTGAATATTGGCACTACATTCGCCTGTCGCCAATCAAGTGGTACAGACCCAGTCTCAACAGAGTCCTTGAATATAAGATATAACGGTCTGTCTATCACATTACTTAGTTCCCTTAGTACCCGTGGGTGTATGCCATCAGGTCCTGGTGATTTGTTTATTTTAATGTTACTGAGGCGTTTCTGTACCCCAGCTTGGGTTAGATTTGTCATACTTAGTGGAGGATTAAGCTTGTCACTTCTCATTTCTCCTGTTAGTTCGATTTCCTTTGTGAAAGTTGACGAAAAAAATTTATTTAATAGATTAGCTTTATCCTCATCTTTCTCTATGATTTTGCCTTCATCACTTTTTATCGGTCCAATATTATCCGATTTAATCCTTTTACTATTTATATACGTAAAGAACAGTTTGGGATTTGATCTACTTTCCCTAGCAATACGTCTCTCTGTTTCCTCCTTCGCTATTTTTATTTGTTTTTTGCAGGTTCTCGTTTTTTCCTTGTAACACATTAGTGCCTCCTTACTGTTTTCCTGTTTTAATCTCTTGAATGCCTCTTTTTTGCTATTTAGCGCCCCTTTTACGTTCTTGTTCAACCATATTGGTTTCCTCTTATTTCTGGCCCTTTTATTCCCATACGGTATATACCTCTCGCACTGAGTATTCAGAATTATTTTGAAGGTTTCCCATTTACTATTCGTATTCCTTTGATTAAGAACTTTGTCCCAGTCTATAAGTTGAAGGTTTTCTTTCAGCTGATCAAACTTCGCCCTCCTAAAGTTTAATGTTTTAGTTGTTCCCTTATTGATAACCCTACTAAAGGGCATTTTGAAATTGATAATATTATGATCGCTATTACCTAGGTGCCCCCCTATCTGTACCTCAGTTATTCTATCAGGCCTATTAGTCAATATTAAGTCCAACACGGCCTTCCCTCTCGTTGGTTCCTGCACTAGTTGGGAGAGATAATTATCCTTGATATTTGTCAAGAACCTTTTTCCTTTCTGCGATCTACAGGTTTCTGTTTCCCAGTCAATATCCGGGTAGTTGAAGTCCCCCATTACAATCACCTCATTATGTTTTGCTACTTTGTCTATTTGTCCTAATAGCAGTTTCTCATTCTCCTCTGTTATATTGGGTGGCTTATAGCAGACCCCCAGTAATATTTTATTATTATTTTTTGCCCCCTCTATCTCTACCCACATGGACTCGACCCCCTCTTCTCCCTCTCCTATATCTTCCCTTAGTCTGGGCTTTAGACGTGACTTTACATATAAGCAGACTCCTCCGCCCTTCCCCTGTTTCCGGTCCCTTCTAAATAAACTATAATCTGTTAAATTTACCGCCCAGTCGTAGCTATCGTCTAGCCAAGTCTCTGTTATACCTACGATGTCATACCTCTCCTCCGATATAAGCGCCCGCAGCTCATCCGCCTTATTGCTCAGGCTTCTTGCGTTGGTCAGCATGCAAGATAAAACTTTGGGGTTATTTAGCATCCTATTCTTCTCTAACGATCTAACTGTACTATCCCCACCCCCCTCTCCACCCTCATTATATTCACTTCTCCCCTTCCCCCTTGCTTGCCTCACATCCCACCTATTTCCTTGGTTTCCCCCCCCCGTCTCTAGTTTAAAAACTCCTCCAACCTATTAGCCATCTTCTTCCCCAGCACCGCTGCACCCTCCCCATTGAGGTGCAGCCCGTCCCTACGGTAGAGCCTGTAGCCGACAGCGAAGTCGGCCCAGTTCTCCATGAACCCAAACCCTTCTGCCTTGCACCAATTCTTTAGCCACTTATTCACCTCCCTAACCTCCCGTTGGCGCTCCTTTGTGGCTCGCGGGATTGGTAGTATTTCTGAGAAAACTACCTTGGAGGTCCTTGCCCTAAGCTTCCTACCTAGATCCCTGAAATCATTTTTAAGGACCCTCCATCTACCACTCACTTTGTCATTGGTGCCAATGTGGACCATGACCGCTGGGTCTTCGCCAGCCCCACCCAGTAACCTGTCAACCCGATCCGCGATGTGCCGGACTCGAGCGCCAGGGAGGCAGCACACCGTTCGGCGATCCCGGTCTTTGTGACAGATTGCCCTGTCTGTCCCCCTAATAATAGAGTCACCCACTACCAGGACCTGTCTAGCCTGCCCTACACTTCCCCCCTCCCCCTCATTACTGGAGCATACACTCCCCCGGCGGTCAGAGGATCTGTCGTGCTCCAATAATGCCGGTTCTGAACCAGCCTTCCTATACTTCTTCCCTCTATTCCTTCTAACTGTTACCCAGCTCCCTGCCTGTTCAGCCTGCGCTTCCCCACTAAGCTCCACCCCCATTGTTGACCCATTGAGTGTCTGCTCGGTGAGCAGCAAACTCCGTTCCATGTTGTCGATGCTCCTCAGTACCGCTATCTGAGCACTTAGATCCAGGATTTGGGCTTCCAAGTGCACGATATGCTCACATCTCTCGCAGCAGTATGGATCCCTGAGCGGTAGCTCAGGGAATGCATACATTGCGCAAGATGTACACTGCACGGCTCCGGCCAACATGGACGTCATTCTAAATATGGGGATACAGTCAGTATATATGTACAAGTACAAAACACAATTATTTATATATAGGTGTATGGACGGGGATCAATTAGGGATGTGCAAGTGTATCGATTAGATATCGACGCGGGATCCGTTAAGTATGGACGGGGGATCAATTAAGTATCAATTAAGTGTGGACGGGGGATCAGCTGAGTGGGTCAGGTGGATTAATTAAGTATGGACGGTGTGTCAATTAACTATGGACTGGGATCAATAAGTATGGACTGGGGAAATAATTAATTGTGGACTAGGGAATCAATCAATTAATTATGGACAGGGGGTTTAATTAAATAGGATGGGGGGTAAAGCAAATAAATAGGTATGGACGGTGGGTCAATTAACTAAGGACTGGGGATCAATAAGTATCAATAATATCAATAAATATGGACTGGGGAAATAATTAATTGTGGTCTGGGGAATCAATCAATTAATTATGGACAGGGGTTAATTAAATATGGTGGGGGATAAGGCAAATAGATAGGGACTGGGGATGAGTAAAAGTGGACAAGGGGAATCTATTAAATAGGACAAGGGGGATCAATCAATTATGGGCTGGGGGGGTCAATCATTTAAATGTGGTCAGGGGGATCACTTTAATATGGACGGGGGGTGGTCGGGGATCAATTAAATGAGGACGGGGGGTCAATTTAATGTGGTCAGAGGGATCAGTTAAATATGGACGGGGGTGTTCAGGGGAATCAATTTAAATATGGACGGGGGTGATCAATTAAATATGGACGGGGGTAATCAATTAAATATGGACTAGGGAATACAATACAATTACAATACAGATACAAATACAATACAGTACAGTACACACTTGGGTTCAGTAGGGCCGCTTATCGCGGCCTCCTGCCCCTCACTCACCTCCTCTAGGGACGCTGCTCGCTATCACAGCGCGCTCGACCCTCCGGTCGCCTCTTACCGGTCCTCCTGATCACCTCCTGGTCACCACCACCTGGCACCCTCCGCCGGCCAGCACTGCACGCTGCCACAGCGCTCTCTTGCGCTCGTCCCTCCGGTCGCCTCCTACTGGTCCTCCCGGTCCGCTCGGTCACCTCCGCCTGGCTCTCCTCCCTTCCCAGGAGCTCTCTCCACACACAGCACAACTCTTGCAGCACACGGCAGGCTCCGCCTCCACCACTTCCTGTCAGGCCTCCTCCCACTTCCTGTCAGTGTTACACAGCAGACTCCTCTGTCCTCCTTTAGGTTGTGATACAATCAGAGTTTTTAGATGTAGCAGAGCTCAAAAGCTGCCCCTACCCACACCACAGCTTTCTATGTACATTGTATAGACAGTGAGCTGCTGATCAGAGGAGGGGGCGTGGTCAGACTACGGCTCATGTGCTTTGTAGTTCAGGCAGTGATAATCTTTTGGTGATAAAACAATCATTGTATTCAGACAACAGCACACAGCCTAATACGTGACACATCCCTGAAATTCATTTCTCTTGCTGTCCTCAGATTCCGTAACAAAAATCTGCTGACAGATTCCCATTAATGACCTTTACAGTGCAGCAAACAGTCATATATTCACATGCTTCAGCTTATTAAAACAGGAGATTATAGGAAAACTTAAAAATTAACATGTGTCAATTTTCATTTTAATAAGAATATTACGTATAGGGGTGATTTGACACACACTTGGCATTACATAATCTTAGCCATTGATACATTCTATAGTATTTTATCACAACCTGTTCCTGTATTACAATTTCTCACCATTTTTAAGATCTCTACTTGCCGGTTATGAATCAAAACTTTCTACAGTGCTAATATTTATTCAAGGGAAACGAATATTTCTCAAATATGAGAATTTGCCAAAGTTTGTCCAATGAAGAAAATTCTCTGTGAGCGAAACAATCTGAATGCCAGACTAATATTTGCTTAGAGGCATTGATACATTGTATTAAGGTGAAATATATTGCTGTTTCTGATCACAGAAATTACCTATCAAAGTCTCAGCTGAAAGTTGGACTAGGCAGCAGCAAGATTGTAGTCTGCGGATATAAATACAAATATTTGCATTTGCTGACAAGAACTAGAGCTATCTGTCATCCTGAGACCAGTGTTCTCGCAGTGCAAACAATAACATTTCCATATATTATAATTTTAAAGTTAAAATAGTTGTCTTTCGTCTCAGGTCGCGGGATGTGGTGGCAGGCCTCCGTGACATTGAATCCATAGTGATATAGTGTCCTGCACCAATGACAGAAATGACGCTATATAAATCTCTTGCATTATTATTAAATACTAGTCATTCATCTAAAAATCTGCCTTGTCATGCAGTGATGCTGGGATGGGTGAGGTACAGTACTGTAGATCTGCATGGAAAAGAAAGGACAAATCAATAAATCAATGGTAATGTTTTAAGTGGAAATAGTGTTTCCCTTTCCCATACTTAGGTAATACTTTGTAGAGCAATATTAACCTTTTGTTCTTCACTTTTCCTATGTATTTTATACACAGGTCTTGTGCACAAAATAGTATTTGACCGGTGTATCTGCTGCTTGGACTAAAGAATGAATGAAATGCATGGACAGTATACGAGGCGATAGCTGCAGGGATATAACATACCTGGTCACACTCCTACATTAGAGACACATTCCCTCACCAGCGACCGGAGTCTGTCTGTAAATGTTATATAGTGTATCCACATACCCTTAGAGAATGATCATGGGCTATGGGTAAGGAGGACATTCGCCAATTGTTGGTCATAATATTGTAACACTTGGGTTTTTCCACCCCAGTGATGGCATATAAGGACTGGCCTATACAGGGAACAGAACTGGTCTGTAGAAAGTAGAGGTCACAGCCCCTTTGACTTTTCTTCTGCACAGTGCGGCTCCTGACCAGGTCTTACCTAGATTACCATAGAATCGATTGACACCCGGCACCCATGGATTTTTTGATCTTGATGCATTGATTTAGACCTGGACGCGTTTCAGAACCTGCTGTAGAAAGCTCTGAATGGGCTGAAACGCGTCCAGATTCTAAATAAAAGAGTCAATATCAAAAAATCCACGTGAGAGCCGGCAATCATTCGACTCTACATGATCTATTTCCACGTGCACCACCACCTGCAGCTGATCGTCATTTGGATTTCTAACTACCTAGATTACTACACATCAATATTTATTTGAATTATGGCGTTAGGGTATGTCCACACAATGATTTTTTTTTTCCAGTCATTTTTTAAGCTGTTTCGCTCAGAAGAATGCCTGAAAAAGTGTTCAGAAAATGGTTGAAAGACTTTTCCTTTTTATTTCTATTGAAATGCGACTTGCTGTTCATACATTCAAGCTCTTGAGCTTCTTTTAATCACATCAGGTTTATAACACAGCAAGTGGTTAAAAGAAGTGCGCTATCCATTCTTCAGGCGTCTTCTGTTATGAAGCCGCTCCATACTTTGTAATAAAAGTCAATGGGAAGATTAAAAAAAAATTACTCTGAAAGCCAACTGATTGACTTTTTGAACGTTTTGTATTTTTAGTTTTCTCTTTATAAAACTCTCGTGTGTCGTTCATCGCTTAAACGTCTGAAAATCGCCCAAACAACCACAAACGAATTCGGGAAAAAAAACAGTAAAATTTTAATAGAAAATACCAAAGAAAAAAGTTAACCAAAAGCTCCAGGGAATGTTAACAAAATGTTTTATTATTAAAAAAAAAATGACATTGTTTTCTGATGCGGTTTGCTCCTGAAAAACCCTATGGCTGTGTTTCCACAATGAGTATTTAGTGAGTTTTTGATGTTGCAGATTTTCTGCACCATTGCTGCACCTATAAGGTTACTTGCGTTTTTTTCGTTGCATTTTTTACTGTGTGCTTTTTAGTCCCTTTTTGGTGTGTCGTGTTTTTGATACTTCCTGCTATATTGACTTTGCTAAAACTTTATTGATACAGTCATTGGGGATTAGTTGCGTTTTTAGTATGTTTCTGAGCAGAAAGTCACTAAAAGTGCATATACCTTTTTAATCTGTGGATTTTCCATATCTGATGCATGTCTATGGGGAAAATCCGCACATAAAACTCAGCGAACCCGCAGGAGCAATTGACATGTTCCATATTACAAACACCGTGCCGCAGGTCAGTTAACGCAGCATAACATAAAAGCACAGAAGACACAGTGGAGATATCTTTAAATCCCATCCACTTCGCTGGAACTATAAACCACTGTGTTTTTTTTGCCTAATATAAAAATATGTAAAATACACAACTTAAAAAAATTCCCCAAAAACTCACCGTTCCTTTTCAAAACCAGGTGTTAATATGTCATTCAGTACAAAGGGCTCGTTCGGCAGAGAATTTGTAAATTAATATATAAATGCTGGTGGTTTGGAGGACGTGGGGGGCCTGTATAGAAAAGCATAACTGACTATGCATAAGCATCGCACAAGAAAAAGTAAGACTACTTACCTGTATACATATATTGACTTCTGTATATATGTTTGGGGATATTCCCCATATATACACGTCTTAAAGACGTATTACTAACATCATGGTGAGTATCTACATTATCATTATGCTGAGTATCTACAAAGAGGTTGCTTTGGTGATTTGCATTAAAGAGCACATTTTCTTCACTGGAAATTAACTACTGATTAGTTTTATGTGAGTTTATGTTTGTATACGTTTCTCAAAAAAAATGAAATCTATTTAAAGAAAGAAAAGAGCCTAAAAAAGTCACTATCCCTTTAAAAATGGAAATGGATCTGTCAACCGAATACCAACTGTATAATATCTATATACACTGAAAAAGTATACTTCTAGCATAGTGCACAAATGTGGTGTAAACGTGGCCTTATACAGACTCCTGTGTCAGTATCTTGGATATAGTTTTTGTTATCTGAACCTAATTTCTGGGCTGATCCAATATTTATTGGAATAAGTACCAGGTGAGATCCTGGAGGGGATGCCCTATAGGGATATGACAATGTTCTTCGTTACTCATGTTGAAGCGATGGGAGCAGCTTATGTGAGAATTGGAAGGTGTCAGGTGTACTGTTTTAGATAACATTTGCCTAGGGTAATCCAAGTCATCATACAAACAATTGTGTGTGTATCAATGATTTAGAGAGATGTAATGGAGTAGACGGGATCGGTGCATGCAGAGGCGAATCACACTTAAAGCTGGGGTGGGGGTATGGAGAAAGGAATGCAGGAGAACCAGCTGTCAGCCATCTAGTACAGTATCTTTTTCACATATTACTCCCCTCTGGGTAGGGAGGGATTGTATATCATTGTTATAGAAGATACAGATATGTTGACTGCAAAATGTGTAAAAGGGACCTCACCTCATTTATAATGTTGATGTCTTATGCGTCAGTCCCTGCGCCCTCTAAGACACCAGGGCCAGAGATCAACTACTTAAAGCTTAGAGACTCAATCAGAGGACATTGTCATACAAGGCTTTCCTCATCATCCAATTTTCTGTAAGTTACAAAAGGCCTCAAATAAGTTGCCGCTTCCAGCAGCTGAGCTCTCCTGCCCAATAATTAACCCAGACAAGGAAGCTACACCTTCTGTAGACACAAACAGGTTCTTGAGCCCCATCAGCTGCCAGTTGGGTTTCACCACTCTAGGAAAACACTGGGGGTATGAAAGACCCTCAACATGGTAGTAAATTCTACATAGATCTGTAACTGATATCCAAGTTAGAAGCAATTGCAGTTGATTTTGGTGACATTTATGTTTCCTGTGACATTAAGTTCATTACAAGCTTGATGGAATGAATTATTATTATACACCAATATGATATGTAGAATAGATAGATGACTCAACCTCAACTGTTTTTTTTATAACTCAGAACATCAGGGAACAGTCATTTCATTCCATTTTACAATCAATATGAAAATCTTGGACAAAATCATTACATGTGAACAGGTAGACAGTGCTGCTCACCATTATTGGCACCCCTTCATTTTTTTCATAGACTGTACAATATATTCAGAAATAAATGGAAATGTGCCAAAGTTATATTCTCAGGATTTTTTTAATCAGTTGTCCAAAGTAATACAACAATAAAACATTGTTTTTCAACTTCCATGTTGCAATTAATTTAAAAGAAGAAACAGAATAAACAGCCTGTGCAACAATAAAGGCACCCCTAATTAATACTTGGTTGCACACCCTTTGACATTGCTGACAGCCTCCAAACGTTTCTTGTGGCCATCTATAAGCTTCTTGCACTTGTGTGCTGGAATTTTCTCGCCGTTTGTTCAAGCTCTTGAATGTTTGCAGGGTTCTTTTTCCCAATGGCAGATTTCAGCTCACCCCAAAGATTTTCAATGGGACTGAGGTCAGACTCATTGCTGGCCATTTTAAAACAGTTCATTTTTTCTTTTTCAACTATTCCTGTGTAATTTTGGATGTGTGCTTTGGGTCATTGTCTTGCTGGAGGACCCATGATCTTCAACTAAAACCAAGTTTTGTTATACTGGGTAGGACATTTCATTGTAAAATCCCTTGATAATTTTGATTTCATGATTCCTGTGATACGATCAAGGCATCCAGTACCAAATGCTGCAAAGCAACCCCACAGCATTATGGATCCTCCACCATGCTTAACTGTTAGTAAGGTGTTCTTTCCTTATGAGCTTCATTGCGCCATCTGTAAACAAACTTGCTTTGCACTGCCAAAAAGCTCTATTTTTGTTTCATCTGTCCACAGAACATTTTCCCAGAAGGATTGTGGTTTGTCAAGGTACTCTTTGGCAAAGATCAGTCGTTCCTTTTTATGTCTTTTCTTCAGCAATGGTTTCTTGGCCTTCGCCCATAAAGCTCTGCTTGGTTTAGTGTGCGGCGTATGGTACTTGTTGAAACCATGATCCCAGACTGTTCCAGGTTGGCCTTCAGGTCTTTGGATGTTTGATGTGGTGATTTTTCCACCATTCGCACCAACCTTCAAAGACATCTCTTGTCAAGTTTCCTCTTTCCCCCACATCCAGGGAGGTTCTTCACAGTTCCACGCTTGGCAAACTTCTTAATAACATTGCGCACTGTTGAAACTGGGATACCAAGATCTTTGGAGATGGCCTTATACGCTTTGGAGGTCTTGTGTTTGCTAATAATAGCAGGTCTGATGTCCTCAGACAGCTCCTTTGTCTTCACCATTGTGACAAAGGAACCGAGCCTACCATGTGGCTTTTTAAAACACTGACGTCATCATTCATTGGCTAATTCATGTCACATGGGCACCGACAGTTAATCACAGGATCGCTTTTGTGATTTACCACAGGCGATTCCAAATGTGTTTCCATACTAAATTAATGTAAAGGCTGGCAATACCAGTGACACAGCAAGCTTTAGGTTTTTCTATTTTTCCCTCCCATTGCTTTTGAATTATTGTTTATCATTCGCTCTTTTGTATTTAACACGAGTGCTCAATACAAAAGAAAACTGTTTCAATTGATTCATTTTTTTCAGGAGATATTCCACATTATGTACTTAAACTTCATGGGTGCCAATAACGACGAGCAGGACTGTATGAGCTGTCAATTCACATTACATTTTTTTAACGTTTCCTTCCTACTCAGTCAGCCAATAAAAGCTATTAGATAGACCTGAGAAGTCTACATTTTAGGTAAATCTTGGATTGATTACACCTATTCCAGATGAGAAAATACAGGGTTGGCTAGTTTTTCATTTTCAATTAAGAATGTTAGACGTTCATTTTATAAATGTTGTTGTGAGAGAACAGATTCCATTTTGTGACTGTGGTATCCATCTTCTCTTGTAAACCCTGTGTCATAGTGAACACTAATGGGCGGGGATGTTTCACATTTCTATTCACGCCCCTAAAGTTCCTATTGGCTCATAGTTAAGAGGGAACTTTTCCTTTATCTGTATTTAAAGTGCCTACATGTGCTAATAAACCGTAAGTCCTGAGTACACCATACAATGCTGTGCTGCATTGATTTACCGAGCACTTGCAAAATAAATATTATTAATTTGGAGTTCAAATGGCATAGAAGAGAATTTTGCTCACAGTTGTGTTACCATTTAAACTGTAATTTAGATATAGATCTCCTTTAAATATGAGGAAATATAGAGGAAGAAACAGGGGAGATCATAATCTTGGCTCATATCTCTAGATCTGTGCGGCAGATTAAATAAAATAATAATGTCATAACATGGAGCAGTGAGAATAAAATAAAAGCAAAAACTGACCACTTTTGACTTGGTAAAAGGACCTGTTTTAATAATCATGAGTTTCTCAGTTACCCTGCATAACCTTTTATCCCACTTGCTCCAGTGAGTTTCCATGTTCTTATTCTATTCATCTAGAGTTTTAGCCTCAGAGAACTATCTTGAACTGTATTCTTGATATTAAACTAAATCACGGATAAGGGGGTCTTAAATTGTGTGATGGGGTTGGGTTCTTGGGTATATCTTGTCAGAGAGCAACAAATACAGGAGGAATTAGCTGTAATGTTTGGAAAGTTCAATCAATATGTTATTTATTCCTCTCCAGAAGGAAGGAAACCTGTGTCCACCAAGTCAGTAACTGGCTATGTGCACATACCGTCTTTTAAATTTTAAGCCTGCCAAGTATTTCAAGCAGAAGACACTTCCTGAAGCATTTTTCCTGAAGCATATTTTGTGTCATTTTGTCGGTCGATTCCTGAGCGTTTTTCCTATGGTTCAGCGGATTTTTGGAGGGTTCTTCTATGGTTTTTGTGTAGTCTTTTTTTACTGTAGTTTTCCTGTCATTTCTTCACTCCATTGAATGATGAAGAAACCACTATTTTTTTTTTTTAGCAAAAACTATGGCAAAACACTCCAAAAATGTCTAAGCATATTCCAGGCATGTTTTGCGCTTTGCCATTGACTTGTTTTGTAAAATACAGAGCATCTTCCAAGCACCAGAAGGATGGACATGTTACTTTTTTAACCACTTGGTGTTTTTAGAAATCTGAAGTGGTTAAAATATGCTAAAAAACCTGAACATATGCACATCGTCATTTTTACATACACATATTTATGTTGGTTCTTTTTAACTATTTTTGATAGGTTTTTCAGGCAGTTTTCGCAGAAGAATATGCTTGAGAAAGATGTTGTCAATCTCTGTTTTAGAACGTGACTTGTTTCAGATTTGTGGATCTCATCAGTAGAGATGAGCGGTGTTCGACTAGAACTGTTCGCCAATCTCAAATTCGAGCTGTTTTGGGCGGTGTTCGAGTTGTTCGACGAACCCGAACGATTTGCAAAAAATTCGGCTGTTCGAGGTTATGTTCGATAACTGTTCGTGCACCAAAAGCGTGTCCTGCATGTCTGGCGCTATTTAGAGCACCAATCATGCAGGGATTGTCTGCCACTCACTGTAATGCCACAGCCATGGTGGTTGTGGCATTACAGTGATTGCCCAAATCGATGGGAACAGTGCTCACAGTGAAACATGAAAAGCCGGCAATTCATCAGCGGCATACACCGGTACCCGACAATTTAGAACAGAAAGAATAGAGCTTCACACATAGATTAGATAGATAGAAACATGTCAGTCACATATATATGAAGTACAGTGACAGTGTTGCTTACTGTACTTGTCATTTAGTGTAAAGGATTTATCAAAAAAAATAATAGTGTTTTCATGCACCGTCTCTTTAAAAAAGCCAGGCCGGCAATTCAGCAGCGGTACCCGACAATTTATAACAGACAGAATAGAGCTTCACACATAGATTAGATAGATAGAAACATGTCAGTCACATATATATGAAGTACAGTGACAGTGTTGATTACTGTACTTGTCATTTAGTGTAAAGGATTTATTAAAAAAAATAATAGTGTTTTCATGCACCGTCTCTTTAAAAAAGCCGGCCGGCAATTCAGCATCTGTACCCAACAATTTAGAATAGAAGAAATAGAGAATCACACATAGATTAGGTAGATAGAAACATGTCAGTCACATATATATGAAGTACAGTGACAGTGTTGCTTACTGTACTTGTCATTTAGTGTAAAGGATTTATTAAAAAAAAATAATAGTGTTTTCATGCACCGTCTCTTTAAAAAAGCCGGCCGGCAATTCAGCATCTGTACCCGACAATTTAGAATAGAAGGAATAGAGAATCACACATAGATTAGATAGATAGAAACAGGTCAGTCACATATATATGAAGTACAGTGACAGTGTTGCTTACTGTACTTGTCATTTAGTGTAAAGGATTTATTAAAAAAAAATAATAGTGTTTTCATGCACCGTCTCTTTAAAAAAGCCGGCCGGCAATTCAGCATCTGTACCCGACAATTTAGAATAGAAGGAATAGAGAATCACACATAGATTAGATAGATAGAAACATGTCAGTCACATATATATGAAGTACAGTGACAGTGTTGATTACTGTACTTGTCATTTAGTGTTAAAATAAAGGATTTATTTAAAAAAAAATTGGCGTGGGGTTCCCCTTAATTTTAGTCTCTAGCGGAGGTTAAGCAGACTGCTGGGGCAGATGTTTGAAGCCTGGGAAGGGGGTAATACCCACGGAGCTTCCCAGGCTACTAATATCAGCCCCCAGCGGAATACCTAGCCTTTACTAGCTATTAAAATGGGGGACCCCCCAAAAAAATGACGTGGGGTCCCCCCTATTTTAATAGCTAGCAAAGGCTAGGCAGACAGCTGGGGGCTGATATTAATAGCCCAGGAAGGGTGCCATGAATATTGGCCCCCTCCCAGGCTAGAAACACCAGCCGTCAGCCGCCCCAGAAATGGCGCATCCTTAGAATGCGCCAATTCTGGCACTTAGCCTCGCTCTTCCCACTGCCCTGTAGCGGTGGCAGTGGGGTAATAGGGTTGGGGTTGATGTCAGCTTATAATGCCAGCTGACATCAAGCCCAGGTTAGTAATGGAGAGGCGTCTATAAGACACCCCCATTACTAACCCCATAGTCAAAGTTAAAAGAAAACACAAACACCCAGAATAAAGTCCTTTAATTGAAATAAAGACACATTCCTTTATTGTTCTAAATTAAACCATACTTACCGTCACGCCCATTCCAGCTGAAGCCAACGATCTCCTGCAATAAAAGAAAAATAATAAAGCAACCTCATCCTTACCTTTCCATGGTTCCCACGACAGCTTCAGCTCTGCTACATCGAGATAACAGGCTGGACCGCAGCAGAACGCCGCCATCCAGCCTGTCATCCCGCAGACACTGAGAAGCGCAGGCATTCTTGCGCTCTGCAGTGTCTGGCTGTGACGGCATCCAGATGAGCCGAGGTCATGTCCAATGAACTCGGCGCACCTCATGCACGTCACTGACAGCGTGGGAGAATTCTCCTGCACTCAGCACTTCAGCGTGAGAATTCTCCCACGCTGTCAGTGACGTACATGAGGTCAGCTGAGTTCATTGGACATGAATGAGCTCACCTCATGCACGTCACTGACAGCGTGGGAGAATTCTCACGCTGTAGCGCTGAGTGCAGGAGAATTTTCCCACGCTGTCAGTGACGTGCATGAGGTGAGCTGAGATCATTGGACATGAATGAGCTCACCTCATTCACGTCACTGACAGAGTGACAGAGCTTTATTGTTCTAAATTAAACCATACTTACCATCACGCCCATTCCAGCTGAAGCCAACGGTCTCCTGCAATAAAAGAAAAATAATAAAGCAACATCATCCTTACCTTTCCATGGCTCCCACGACAGCTTCAGCTCTGCTACATCGAGATGACAGGCTGGACTGCAGCAGAACGCTGCCATCCAGCCTGTCATCCCGCAGACACTGAGAAGCGCAGGCTTGCTTGCGCTACTCAGTGTCTGGCTGTGACGGCATCCAGATGAGCCGAGGTCATGTCCATGTCACTGACAGCGTGGGAAAATTCTCACGCTGAAGCGCTGAGTGCAGGAGAATTTTCCCACGCTGTCAGTGACGTACATGAGGTGAGCCGAGTTCATTGTCGGCTCATCTGGATGCCGTCACAGTCAGACACTGAGGAGCACAAGCATGCCTGCGCTTCTCAGTGTCCGCGGGATGACAGGCTGGATGGCAGCGTTCTGCTGCGGTCCAGCCTGTCATCTCGATGTAGCAGAGCTGGAGCTGTCCTGGGAACCATGGAAAGGTAAGGATGAGGTTGCTTTATTATTTTTCTTTTATTGCAGGAGATCGTTGGCTTCAGCTGGAATGGGCGTGATGGTAAGTATGGTTTAATTTAGAACAATAAAGAATTGTGTCTTTATTTCAATTAAAGGACTTTATTCTGGGTGTTTGTGTTTTTTTTTTAACTTTGACTATGGGGTTAGTAATGGGGGTGTCTTATAGACGCCTCTCCATTACTAACCTGGGCTTGATGTCAGCTGGCATTATAAGCTGACATCAACCCCAACCCTATTACCCCCTGCCACCACACCAGGGCAGCGTGGAAGAGCGAGGCTAAGTGCCAGAATTGGCGCATCCTATGGATGCGCCATTTCTGGGGCGGCTGACGGCTGGTGTTTCTAGCCTGGGAGGGGGCCAATATTCATGGCTCCCTTCCTGGGCTATTAATATCAGCCCCCAGCTGTCTGCCTAGCCTTTGCTAGCTATTAAATTAGGGGGGACCCCACGTCATTTTTTTGGGGGGGGTCCTCCATTTTAATAGCTAGTAAAGGCTAGGTATTCAGCTGGGGGCTGATATTAGTAGCCTGGGAAGCTCCGTGGGTATTACCCCCTTCCCAGGCTTCAAACATCTGCCCCAGCCGTCTGCTTAACCTCCGCTAGAGACTAAAATTACGGGGAATCCCACGCCAATTTTTTTTAATAATAAATCCTTTATTTTAATACTAAATGACAAGTACAGTAACCAACACTATCACTGTACTTATTATATATGTGACTGACATGTTTCTATCTATCTAATCTATGTGTGAAGCTCTATTCTGTCTGTTATAAATTGTCGGGTACAGATGCTGAATTGCCGGCCGGCTTTCTTAAAGAGACGGTGCATGAAAACACTATTATTTTTTTTGATAAATCCTTTACACTAAATGACAATTACAGTAAGCAACACTGTCACTGTACTTCATATATATGTGACTGACATGTTTCTATCTATCTAATCTTTGTGTGAAGCTCTATTCCTTCTATTCTAAATTGTCGGGTACAGATGCTGAATTGCCGGCCGGCTTTTTTAAAGAGACGGTGCATGAAAACACTATTATTTTTTTTAATAAATCCTTTGCAGTAAATGACAAGTACAGTAAGCAACACTGTCACTGTACTTCATATATATGTGACTGACATGTTTCTATCTATCTAATCTATGTGTGAAGCTCTATTCTGTCTGTTATAAATTGTCGGGTACCGCTGCTGAATTGCCGGCCGGCTTTTTTAAAGAGACGGTGCACGAAAACACTATTATATTTTTTAATAAATCCTTTACACTAAATGACAAGTACAGTAAGCAACACTGTCACTGTACTTCATATATATGTGACTGACATGTTTCTATCTATCTAATCTATGTGTGATGCTCTATTCCTTCATGTCTAAATTGTCGGGTACCGGTGTATGCCGCTGCTGAATTGCCGGCCGGCTTTTTTAAAGAAAGCGTCTTCTGAGCAGTTTGTCAGCTTTTGGACACCTTTGAAGGTGTTTTCTATGTGTTCCTATGTGTTTTTGTTTGCCTGCCATTGGTTTTAACGGTGTTCGACGGTGTTCTAAGGTGTTCGACGAACAGTTCGACGAACAGTTCCTCGAACATCCCGGTGTTCGACGAACCGAACCGAACCCGAACACTACGGGGGTGGCTCAACACTACTCATCAGCACAGACCTGAAATCTGCGGAGCTCACTGTACAGATTTTTTTTTTCTAGAAAACTTCCATTTACATACAGTTATATGAAAAAGTTTGGGCACCCCTATTAATCTTAAGCTTAATGTTTTATAAAAATTGGTGTTTTTGCAACAGCTATTTCAGTTTGATATATGTAATAACTGTTGGACACAGTAATGTTTCTGCCTTGAAATGAGGTTTATTGTACTAACAGAAGATGTGCAATCTGCATTCAAACAAAATTTGACAGGTGCATAAGTATGGGCACCTCACCAGAAAAGTGACATTAATATTTAGTGGATCCTCCTTTTGCAAAAATAGCAGCCTCTAGTCGCTTCCTGTAGCTTTTAATAATTTCCTGGATACTGGATGAAGGTATTTTTGACCATTCCTCTTTACAAAACAATTACAGATCAGTAAAGTTTGATGGTCGCCGAGCATGGACAGCCCTCTTCAAATGATCCCACAGATGTTCAATGATATTCAGGTCTGGGGACTGGGATGGCCATTCCAGAACATTGTAATTGTTACTCTGCATGAATGCCTGAGTAGATTTGGAGCGGTGTTTTGGATCATTGTCTTGCTGAAAGATCCATCCCCTGCGTAACTTCAACTTTGTCACTGATTCTTGAACATTATTGTCAAGAATCTGCTGATACTGAGTGGAATCCATGCGTCCCTCAACTTTAACAAGATTCCCAGTGCTGGCATTGGCCACACAGCCCCAAAGCATGATGGAACCTCCACCAAATTTTACTGTGGGTAGCAAGTGTTTTTCTTGGAATGCTGTGTTTTTTTGCCGCCATGCATAACGCCTTTTTGTATAACCAAACAACTCAACCTTGGTTTCATCAGTCCACAGGACCTTCTTCCAAAATGAAATTGGCTTCTCCAAATGTGCTTTTGCATACCTCAGCCGACTCTGTTTGTGGCGTGCTTGCAGAAACGGCTTCTTTCGCATCACTCTCCCATACAGCTTCTCCTTGTGCAAAGTGAGTTGTATAGTTGACTGATGCACAGTGACACCATCTGCAGCAAGTTGATGCTGCAGCTCTCTGGAGGTGGTCTCAGGATTGTCCTTGACTGATCTCACCATTCTTCTTCTCTGCCTTTCTGATGTTTTTCTTGGCCTGCCACTTCTGGCCTTAACAAGACCTGTCCCTGTGTTCTTCCATTTCCTTACTATGTTCCTCACAGTGGAAACTGACAGGTTAAATCTCTGAGACAGCTTTTTGTATCCTTCCCCTGAACAACTATGTTGAATAATCTTTGTTTTCAGATCATTTGACAGTTGTTTTGAGGAGCCCATGATGCCACTCTTCAGAGAAGATTCAAACAGGAGAACAACTTGCAAGTGGCCACTTTAAGTAGCTTTTCTCATGATTGCATACACCTGGCTACGAAGTTCAAAGCTCAATGAGGTTACAAAACCAAAAAAAGTGCTTTAGTAAGTCAATAAAAAGTAGGTGGGAATATTTAAAACAAGAAAATGATAAGGGTGCCCATACTTATGCACCTGTCAAATTTTGTTTGAATGCAGATTACACATTTTCTGTTAGTACAATAAACCTAATTTCAAGGCAGAAACATTACTGTGTCCAACAGTTATTACATATATCAAACTGAAATAGCTGTTGCAAAAACACCAATTTTTATAAAACATTAAGCTTAAGATTAATAGGGGTGCCCAAACTTTTTCATATAACTGTATTTTTTCTTTTTCTTGAGAATTGGAGACTTCTAAATTTCCAGCTGAATGAAACCTGAAAGAAGTTTAATGAGTTTAGCAAGAAGGTTAGATGAGTCTTGACTACAGATTGAAATGTCTTCCTTTTAATTATGTTGATTTCTTTCTGTGCAGCATATAAAATACTTAGTGGTGAATTTATCATTTGTTTTGCCCTTGGTTTTTTTTTTTGAGCATTATGTGCCATTTTTTACTATTGTAGACACATTTATAAAAGACACGCTTCATTTTTAAAGGGTTGTTCTCAAGTTTTTAACTTGCTTCAGTTAGTTAGCATGAAAATAAACAAGTTTGCAATTGACTTGCTTTTTCTATCTGCTGTCATTCTCCTGCAATGACGTCTTTTATCTTTTATAGTGTATAGCTTGTTTCCATGGAGCTTGGTCTCCACACCCTGGCTGAGAGTGTGGAGTAGTTACATACCAGGAGAGGAGTTTACTCTTAACTTCCCAGTCAGCTCTTTCCAGCCATTTGATTTCTATACAGCAGTTACCTGCCTACTTTCTTCCCCGCTCCCTCATCTTCTGAAGAGATGCTGTTATAAATCGCCAGCCTGCAACTTTCAGAGCAGTCTGCTAATCTCCGCTCTCTAGCTGTCTGGAGCTGTATGCTTGTCCGAATGCCCTATTATCGCTATGTGTAAATATAGTAATAGCAGTGTACACTACAGAATAAACCACTGATAGCTGAATGTATTACAGCAGAACTTGTGCTGAGCTGTATAGTTCTACTAATACTAGAGTTCTATTATTCACCAGAACTGTCACTCAAGGTGGAGAGTCCATCCTGCCAGAAACCAGAAGTAAGGAAACTAAAGAGACTGCATTGCTCTTAGCTGTTCAAAGTACAATTTGAGAATCCCATTTTAATGCATTTTGAGTACATCATAATTCATTTGAGTTTGCCAAAAGAGGCAAGTTCGTGGCACTTTCTTTTTATTAGCCGTATTTATTATTTACAATTTTTTCAAGCATCCATCCAGCATTTTTTTTTTATTTTAGTGCTGGAGAGGTGCTACTAATCTAAGTTCCCTGACCCCAGCATTATACTTACGAGTCACAAGCTCTCAGTTTAAAGGGATTGTCCAGTACCATTTAAAATATGCCAACGCGTTTTTATGATGAAAAGCAACTTCTTTATAATTACCTCCCTCTGCCAAGTCCAGGCTGCAGCCGGGGGTCTCTCTCTTCCGCTTGCCACAGTGGCTGCTGGGTTGTGGACGGGGTTATCTCCGCGTGTCACACCCAGCATCCACCGCGCACTCTGCCTGTCCCTATTCATTGGGAAAGCGCGCGGTGGATGCTGGGTGTGACGCGGTGGGGTAACCCCGCCCACAACCCAGCAGCCACCGAGGGGGACCCCAGCGCTGAGTTAAGCCTCAATAGACGGGAAGTCAGCACGGGGTCACATGCTGCCTGTGAGCGGCCACTGATAGCGCCGCTTACAGGCAGATAAGGTGGAGGGAGGTAATTATAAAGAAGTTCCTTTTCATCATAAAAACGCTTTTGCATATTTTAAATAGTAGTGGACAACCCCTTTAAGTCTATGAGCGCATTGGACTGGTCTTTTTTGGCTCTCATAGGCTTACATAGAGTTGTGAGTTCTGGATCGCCAGCAAACACTGGAGCGATCCAGCAGGTCACAGCCTGCAGAACACTGACCGAAGCAGTACCGATAAAAGACGAACACGGCAGCTGGTAAGTATATTACTAGGGGCAGGGAACTTAGATTAGTAGCACCATTCCAGCTCTGCAATAATAAAAAAATGCTAGGGGGTGCTTTCAAATGTCATACAGAAAGTTGCAAACTCACCATAGTGGGGGGTGAAGGTGGCGTGTTGTCAAAACTGCAAAATTAGTTGCAGAAAGTCTTACATTTTAGGATGCGAAAATGTATCAAACATCGTGCCACACTTTAATTTGTCAGAAATAATGAGAATGCAGCCACAAGGAAAAGTGCCTCTAAACATTCCTCAGTATTTTAGGCTCATTGACAGAACATAGAACAGTTAGATTTAGTGTCTATATTCAGAAGCTGTTTTTGTTTGGTACCTGCTGTAGATATCGGCTTTAGCTTTTAAATGCAACATCTATTTATAATTTATTTTTCTTACCAGCAGAAAACATATTTTTCAAATTGTTCTCCAAATTCTGTTCATATTTTTAGGAATAATCCAATGCTATAAAAGATAAGCATCAGGAATAACCATGTGTTAGATAAACATAAAGCTTTTCTTATAGTTTTACATTGCTACGGGTCAAAATAACAAGTGTTAAAATGCAGAACTAGTTTTGCTGATAAAATAATAGAAATAAAGTTTGATCACAATAATCGCTTTACATATTTCTTATTAGGGCATATAAATGTTATCAAATGTGTTGTCCCAATATAAACCTCCCTTTCTGGCCTAGAACTTCCACCTTCTGATATAGAGTGCCTTGCGTTCCTGATAGCCCAGCCACTCCACTTATTACAACATAATTACATAACATAAATGACCACTTATTGGAATGAATAGCATTAGAGATGAGTAAATGCATTGAAGTGAAATTTAATTTCTTCTTGAATTTTACTCAAATTCGTGTTCTCCAGAATACAGATTTTTGGGAATTAGCTCTGCACAAATTCAGCAATATGGCTGCCATTTTACTGAACCATAGAGGATGGTGAAAGTTTAAAAAAATAAACGAAAATTAAGAGTACTCACCTCGCCGCTCACCTTTCAAGCCACCCCCACAGTCAGTCTTCCAGTCGCGCTGCTTTTTTTCGCCTCTCTGTCACACACATCTTCTTCATCCTTCTTTACTCTGGGCCAGGGCTTCCTGCTCTACTAGGCCTTAGATGTCCCCGCACACCATGCCATTGCGGTGCACAACAACTGCCCCCATAGGAGCTTAGTAGGACTCGGCTGATGCACATTGTGATGTCTTGACATGCGCTGCAACTGCATATGAAGTGAATGTCAGAGGCCTGGTGGAGCCGGTCGTCCCCACCCAGCATTGTAATTCATGACTTGGCGAATTGGGATCTTGGTAGAGTCAATCATCTTTAGTTAGAATTTAATACTACATTTCTCCTGCAGAGGATACAGGTTTTTTTAAAACTGGACCCAGCTGTATTCTAAACATAATGTTTCATACTTTGAAAAAAGACACAGGTCCATTAAGTTCAACCTTTCTTATCTAATCAAAATCAAGAGTAGAACAATCTTTTTTGGCATCTAAGGCAAACATGATCCCCAATATAAGCCCCCACTTCCATTGTCATTTAAATAGCCTCCAAATAGTGAAAGTCACAGTTCCCCATAACTGTGACTATACCAAGAAGATACAGATTAGATATTAGAAAAAAACTTTTGACAGTGAGGGTGATCAATGAGTGGAGCAGGCTGCCACGAGAGGTGGTGAGTTCTCCTTCAATGGAAGTCTTCAAACCAAGGTTGGACAGACATCTGTCTGAGATGGTTTAGTGAATCCTGCATTAAGCAGGGGGTTGGACACGATGGCCCTGGAGGTCCCTTTCAACTCAACCATTCTATGATTCTTAAACCATCACAGCCATATTATCCCAAATTGACACTAGACAGGATGCCCAATAGCAGACACAGCCCTCCAGTACCACTCACATCCTCCATCAGCTAGTGCCAGCCATAATACCCCCACAGTGCTGCTCCCACAGTGATATCACATTTTACCTGCATCTGACTCCAATATTATTGAGTTAAAGAAATGCACAAAATGTAACATAAGTGTTTACAAAGGCACTCACTTGTAACTTAACCCCCCCCCCCTTCACTTATCTGAAAGGGAACAAGCTTCTGTCAAGTGTCCAAATCCAGACAATTCCACCCTATTGTGATAGCCATATCTTTTTGTATGATCGTCCGTGCTAATGCTATGTGAGCGTCATTGCGGATAAACTTGGAGGGCATTCAAATGTACCCCTTTCTTTAGGCAGTGGAGGCAGATGCTTAGGTGCCTGTCCTACCAAAACATCTTGGCTGATCCTGGGCCAAATAATATTTTGGAAAGCAGCATAAGAATTAAGTGAGTTGTCCGCTGTAATTTTTTTAGTCCACAGGCAATCTCTGTTAAAAAATAAAAATAAGATCAGCCGTATTTACCTCTTGCCACTCCAGTGCTGCTATGCCTGGTTTTTGCTGACATGGCTGCACCGGTGGCATCTTGACTTCTGCACGTGACCACTGCTGCCATGCTTTGTTCCATATTTTTTTTAATGCCATATAATCCTTTTATTTAATTACAAAAGAACAGTTGACTTTCTCCTTTATATTAGTACATGTGTTGCATAGCTTTTGCTACATTTGTCCCTTTTTGCCCTTGTCGCCCCTAGGTTTGCTAGGAAATGCCTTAGATAAAGAATATTAAAATGTAGCTGATATCCCAGATAAAGCTAAACATTAATGTTTCGGAGTTAAATTATCTATAGAAACATGTGTCTTTGCAGTTCAGTAGAAACACGTCTATTATCAGACCTTGCCTATTGTTCGCTTCTTCCTTAGAAACAGTTTACTTCCTTTTTATAATCTTTTTCTTAAAGGAGAAGTATAACTAGGAAACTATTCATGTACAGCATTGTATTTGCACTACACTGCACTACTTATTGTATAGTACTTTATAATATATTGCATTACACAGAATAGCAACCAAAACAACATAAAGTTGTACCAACTCAGAACATTTTATTCTTTACTCCAAGACAGATATGTAGTCAGTGATAATAGCAATGTTATATAATTCAGTGTTTTCTGGGAGATATTTGTGGTAGAATTAAAAATTTTCTCTAAGACCTCTGGTAAGGTTTTTCACTGTCTGGTAAATGGAGTTACTGATGTCCATCTATATGACCCACTCCACAATACTGTGTCTAGGAATTACGAAAGCTACAAACCTTGTTATAAAGTGGAAAATATATATTCATCGGGAAAATATACTATGAGTAAGAGTTGGAATCAATGAGAATTTAGGATATGAACAACTTGAAAAAAGTCCTAAATAACTGTCTCCTTCATAAAAAAATGGAAATCTGATCAAAGTATCCATTGAACAAAGTGCTGATGTTGAGCAAAAAGATTAGCAGGTTCCTGGTCCAGCAGTCAAATCAGTAGTCCATGTCTGCCGGGCCAGAGCCTTACAAGCCTCCTCTTACCTGTTGGCATCCCAAGCAGCTCTTTTAATTCGCATGCTCGGAGTGACATCACGCATTTCAGGTCAAATAATCAGAAGAGGTGCCAGGGATACTGGTAGGTAGCCAAAGGTTCACTGAGCTCTGGTCCAGTGGCTACAAACTACTGATGTGGCTGCTGTACCAGGGTCCTGTTAATCTTTTTGCTTAACTCTATTAGCCATTCATAGCTAAGGCATCTAATGGGAAACAATTTATTTTACTAGAAAAGCTAAGCAACAATACTTTTTAGTACAGTTAAAAAAGGCATACACAATCCAAACATATGCCAAGATGCTACTTTTTTGGCAAATGGTTGGTTAATATAAGTTCTTGCCATGTCAGGTGAGTGTTCAGAATAAGCTTTTTCTAATAAGAAATATTACATCGTTTTTTAATTTTTTTCTAGAGCCTCATTTACAAGTTGTTTTTCATGTACCAGTGCTATCCATGTTTTTCACGGATAGCACTCGTACCTCTGACAAAGTGATTTTTTTGCAGACCATTTGGTCCATGAAAATCATGATGACATGCCTGATATTGATTAAAGTGTCATATCAAACTCTGCAATAAAAGTCTATGGGTCAGTAAAAGAATTGAACGCCACTTGGATGCCATCAGTGTACAGTCCGTTTTTCACTGACTGATGGAAGAAGGTGGAGAAACTTTTTGTTATCAGCAAAAAAAAATAATTAAGCTTTGACCAAACTCAGACCAAAATCTGATGACACTCTGATGAAAATCTGATGAAACTCTAATGAACATCACTGATGAAACTTGTCCGTTTTTCTCATACATCAGAATAACAAATGTGTAAATGAGGCCTTATGCTATTATACTATCGATTTATGCAAAGTGTCTTGAAATGACAGTGACCACTAACACGTTTGCTTACCTTCTTGTTTTGTATGCCAAATTAAATTACTTTGTGATGGAAAATGAGCTTAACAGTAATCTCTAAAATTACACAATTTATTCAAATGTGTTCCTCTCAATAAGAGGTATGGCTATGTGAAATATGAAAAACTGGTCAGGCTTTCCAAGTTTTAGTGTAAACTTAAAGGGAATCTGTCAGCAGGCTTTTGCTACCTCATCTGAGAGCAGCCTGATGTAGGCAAAGAGAAGCTGAATCCAACGATGTATCACTTAGATTACTGGGTGCAGCCTTTCTGATACAATCAGAGCTTTTAGATTTAGCATGAAGCAGAGCTGAGAAAGCGAACCCCGCCCACACCAAGCTCTCCTTGTACAAAGTCAATAGACAGTGATATGCTTAGTTGCCTACCAGTCCAGTAAGGTTAATCTCTTAGTAATAAATCCTTCACAGTTAGTAAACAACAGCACACACTTTGACAAGTGACACATCCCTGAACTCTGTGACTTAGCCTCTCTCTCCTGCTGTCTTCAGATTACATAGCAAAAACCTGCTGACAGATTCCTTTTAAGTGTTCAGAAAACATTGAATCTGTGTTTTGTAGGAAGGGTTTTGTCCTGTAAGACATGAGAAGGTCAAAAGTTGGGTAATGGCGCTGGAAAATGATTGTGGGAAATCATCTTTCCCTGGAGATATCCATAAAAAGATTAAAAAAACAGCACAGACTTTGGAATGTATAAACTTTGTATGAGTTTCCCTTGGGCCGGAAGCAAAAAAAAAAAAAAGATTAAAAATGATCCAGTATCCCCAACATACTTTTGTAATGGAAATTCATTTTTAATAAACTTAATATGTAATGAAGACCTCTTTTCATAACCTTAAGTGAACAGAAATTGGACAGATCTGATATAAATGTACTTAGAGGTGTTAGTGATTTATATACATAACTGGAGCACCCAGTGCCAGGTAGCTGCAGTAAAGGTAAATAAAGTCACATCACTAGTCTGACCACATAAAAGACTAATTATATAAAAGACGGTTTTAATGCAGCAGCGAAAATCGCTTCCCTTCTCTGTTCTGGAAGATGCATAGACAGAGAAGGGAGACTGGCTTCACTATTGCAAGGAGCCAGTCAGCTAGCCCCCTCTACCACTGATACTACTTTCTCCTGGTCACTTTCCAACACCAAACACGTTATCTTGTTTTTAGCACAAGTCAGTACAGGAGCAGCATGAATCCGGTGCCAACTCTGCAGGCATCCTTGCTAATTGACATTAGTGAGTTGAGTATCTTGCTATTTTTTACACATTTAATGATATTTTCTTCAAACTGGACAATCCATTTAAAACAAGGCAACTGGTTCATAGTTGTTCTTTCTGTGAATTAGACCAGCAGACAAATTGAGTATATGGATTTAAACTTGTCATACGCAGCACTGTCTTTTCAACCCTGTAATACAGTAAATGCAGAAAGACATTAGATATAGTATGATCCTCTAATCACGATGTAGATAAAGTGCGGCCTGCTGGCCACTTCTAGCCCTTTGGCTGTTCTTGTCTGGCTTGAGCTCCACACCGCACAGCTACCCCTGCCCGGCATCTTGATTTCAACAGTATCTGCATCTGCAGGATGCAAATACAGCTAAATACAATGGTGGAGAAGGGAGCCAGCGGCTCCTTCCACCATTCAGCCTGTGCGTCTGAGTCTCAGCGCAGCAGGCGCCATGATGTTGACGCGCCCCCTGGGCCTGTGCTGTGCAGGGGATACCCGGAGCCGGATCGCTGGGGGTTGTAGTCTCAGTGTGGCGGTGACCCGGTCCGTGCCCAGGGCGGTCAAACCAGTGGCAGTCTTAGGTAATAACAATGTCCGACTACGCCACCCGTGGATTGCGGTCAGTGGGGACCGCCGCTGCGCTGCAGACCGCTGAGGCTGATGTTGTTTGCGCAGCCGAGTATGGGATAACTCCCCACGGGAGAAGTATTGCCTCAGGGCAGCTAGTGTGGATGGTGGGAGTGATGGTGTGAGCGTCCCAGTACTGATGGTGCCTGGTGCGGCGATGAAACACAGAGACGTGTTGTGCAGTTCAGGGTCTTTACTGATGGAATAACGCAGACCCTCCCGGGAGTACTGGTTAGCAGTAGGGGCCTGGTCAGTCTGTAAGGAAGTAGGATCTCCCCTGGCCAGGTGGAGTTGTAGGCCTCCCCGACTATCTGCACTCTTTCCTGGCTACCTTGCTCTATGTGGGTAGAAGTAGCCCACGTCCCTGAGTATACCATGTGGTGCTCACCCGTATGGCCGGTGACTTGGGGCCTTCTGTTAGCCTCCGCTTCACGATGGCGGTGCTGGTCCCTTGCTTGTGACAGTGCCTCCGGGCTTCTAAGGCCAGAGGACATGGAATCCCCTGCCGGTTGGATTCTGCTGCTGAACCTGGATGTCCCCACAGCCTCGGACTCCGTGTCCGGGTTTAGTGTCTTCAGCCAAGGCGAGCTATCTAGCTTCCAGCCTCTGGCACTCGCTCCTGCTCCTACAGAGCTCCTAGTTCTTGCTTTCCCTGTGTCTGCTGTCCTCCAGACCTGACTGCGTCTCTGTCTGGGACTTCACTCTAGGCTCTGACTGCTCTGCTTGTTCTGCAGGCTCTGTCTGTCCTAATCCCGCCCCAGACCCAGTTTATAAGGGCAGATTCCTCCCCTCCCAGGTCTGGGTGGGCTGTGTTGCATGCTTAGGGCTCCTGACCAGAGAAACCTCGCACTTGCTCTCAGACATAATATTTCTATTACTGTGGCAACCAGACCCCTGGGGTGCCACAATGTCACTAGATCGCGCCTGCTGTGCAGAGTTTCATTGTGCATGCTGTACAGACCGAAGGAGCACAATTTGGAAATGGGGCAAGATGAATTTTTATGTGTTTTATTTTGTTAGTCAGTAATTGTGGGGGTCATTATACTGTGTCGGGAATTGTGGGGCCATCATATTGTGTGATACAATAAGCTCTATCGTAACATGTATCAGCAGTAGCAGCGGGTCAACATAATTCATTCTGTGCAACATTAAGTGTTGAAAATTTATAAAATAAATAATTAATGAGCAGAATTACGTTCGTGCTATTGGTTCGGCCCTTCACAATAGTCACTGTCTCTCTTGTGACCCCTTGGGAAAATTAATTGCCCACCCCAGGTCTAATCTGATATTGCTTTCTGTTTTCAAGTATTTGTCTTTAACTTCTGTGGTTCTGGTTGATTCAAAACCTCATTTTATATTCAGAGCAAATAGATTTAAGTAACATATCAGGAAGAGATATTGAACAAGCTGAGGCTTTATTGATCTAGCAGACAGAATTTAACATGTTCTCCAAATAGTATGTCTAGAGGTATAATATATATAATGTCCAGAGCATTGTAACAGTTTAATCTAACCTGCGGAAAAGGGAAATTTCATCTACAATATAAATGCAATGTGAAATTGGTAGCAGTGAATTTAGTGATATGTATTACAGAAATGACATAGTATGATGTAAAAAATGTCCATCATAAGATAGAACAGGAGAGAACATGGATGAAAACAATGGGGGTAAATCTTACAACATTTACACGCCTATTGTTCTAGAGTAAAATCTGCCCTAAAAGGGGAAAAAAAACCATCCTCGATCCTAGGGGGTGATCAGATATAATTATTTAATCATTACCGTCCATCAGTAGCTCGGGATTAGCTTGTCACAGGTATCAACTAGTATTATTATAATAAACGTCTGGATTCTCCTTATACTTTAGGTACACACGTGGTCAAAAATGTTGTTACCCCTCGTTTAATGAAAGAAAAACCCACAATGGTCACAGAAATAACTTGAATCTGACAAAAGTAATAATAAATTAAAAATCTATGAAAATGAACAAATGAAAGTCAGACATTGCTTTTCAACCCTGCTTCCACAGAATTAAAAAATTAAACTCACGAAATACAGTACAGACCAAAAGTTTGGACACACCTTCTCATTTAAAGATTTTTCTGTGTTTTCATGAATATGAAAATTGTACATTCACACTGAAGGCATCAAAACAATGAATTAACACATGTGTAATTATATACTTAACAAAAAAGTGTGAAACAACTGAAAATATGTCTTATATTCTAGGTTCTTCAAAGTAGCCACCTTTTGCTTTAATGACTGTTTTGCACACTCTTGGCATTCTCTTGATGAGCTTCAAGAGGTAGTCACCGGAAATGGTTTTCACTTTACAGGTGTGCCCTGTCAGGTTTAATAAGTGGGATTTCTTGCCTTAGAAATGGGGTTGGGACCATCATTTGTATTGTGCAGAAGTCTGGTGGATACACAGCTGATAGTCCTACTGAATAGACTCTTAGAATTTATATTATGGCAAGAAAAAAGCAGCTAAGTAAAGAAAAACGAGTGGCCATCATTACTTTAAGAAATGAAGGTCAGTCAGTGCGAAGAATTGGGAAAACTTTGAAAGTGTCCCCAAGTGCAGTTGCAAAAACCATCAAGCGCTACAAAGAAACTGGCTCACATAAGGACCGCCCCAGTAAAGGAAGACCAAGAGTCACCTTTGCTTCTGAGGATAAGTTTATCCGAGTCACCAGCCTCAGAAATCGCAGGTTAACAGCAGCTCAGATTAGAGACCAGGTCAATGCCACACAGAGTTCTAGCAGCAGACACATCTCTTCAACAACTGTTAAGAGGAGACTTTGTGCAGCAGGCCTTCATGGTAAAATAGCTGCTAGGAAACCACTGCTAAGGACAGACAACAAGCAGAAGAGACTTGTTTGGGCTAAAGAACACAAGGAAAGGACATTAGACCAGTGGAAATCTGTGCTTTGGTCTGATGAGTCCAAATTTGAGATCTTTGGTTCCAACCACCGTGTCTTTGTGCGACGCAGAAAAGGTGAACGGATGGACTCTACATGCCTGGTTCCCACCGTGAAGCATGGAGGAGGAGGTGTGATGGTGTGGGGGTGCTTTTCTGGTGACACTGTTGGGGATTTATTCAAAATTGAAGGCATACTGAACCAGCATGGCTACCACAGCATCTTGCAGCGGCATGCTATTCCATCCGGTTTGCGTTTAGTTGGACCATCATTTATTTTTCAACAGGACAATGACCCCAAACACACCTCCAGGTTGTGTAAGGGCTATTTGACCAACAAGGAGATTGATGGGGTGCTACGGCAGATGACCTGGCCTCCACAGTCACCAGACCTGAACCCAATCGAGATGGTTTGGGGTGAGCTGGACCGCAGAGTGAAGGCAAAAGGGCCAACAAGTGCTAAGCATCTCTGGGAACTCCTTCAAGATTGTTGGAAGACCATTTCCGGTGACTACCTCTTGAAGCTCATCAAGAGAATGCCAAGAGTGTGCAAAGCAGTCATCAAAGCAAAAGGTGGCTACTTTGAAGAACCTAGAATATAAGACATATTTTCAGTTGTTTCACACTTTTTTGTTAAGTATATAATTCCACATGTGTTAATTCATAGTTTTGATGCCTTCAGTGTGAATGTACAATTTTCATAGTCATGAAAATACAGAAAAATCTTTAAATGAGAAGGTGTGTCCAAACTGTTGGTCTGTACTGTAGGTCTGGACAGAAATGATGGTACTTTTAACTTAATATTTTTTTGAACAACCTTTTGAAGCAATCACTGCAATCAAAGGATTCCTGTAGCTGTCAATGAGACTTCTGCACCTCTCGACAGGTATTTTGGCCCACTCCTCATAAGCAAACTGCTCCAGTTGTCTCGTGTTACTTTTGTCAGATTCAAGTTATTTCTGTGACCATTGTGGGTTTTTCTTTCATTAAACGAGGGGTACCAACAATTTTGACCACGTGTGTACCTTCATCAAAAACATAAATGTTGTTTGTGCTGCCGGCAGAGTAGTGGTAATAAAGTCCCCTAACATATAATGGGACAGGGCAAGAATAGGAATGGTTATTGTCACAAACATTTTCTTTTCCTTTCTCCTAATTCTAATGCATTACTTATGTCCTCCTTCTCCTGCACTCCAGGTCCAGGAATACCTTTACTTGGCTAGTCTGTCCCTGCATTTCTGAAATCAGCATTTGAATTGATATGTAAATGAGGATGTAGATCTGAAGCCTCTGTCACTCCAGATATGCCCCGCCCAGTGCTGCCTCCTCCTACTTGACTGAGGGCTCCTTTGCCTGAAGTCACACAGCATAGTGGCTGTCAGTTAATCATGAGGTGGGAATAGAGCTGGAGTGACAGAGGCTTCAGATCTACCATAGATTTTCAGCCTCATTTGCACAACAGTTCAAATGCTGATTTCTCACTAATGGAGGAAAAGACTGGCCATGTAAATATATTGTTGATTTGTCTTTGATAGAGATACATGCACATATAAATAGTTTGGGGTGTGAAATCATGCTAAGATTCCATTTAAGTTCTTTCTTTTTCTCTATTATCTACGCTTTTAACTAATTTCCCATTACCCTCAAGCTACAGTCTGCTACATTTTTGATATTCCAATACTTTCTCTTGAATGTTAGTTTAAGAGCTGTTTGTAGTCTTCACCTTGTTCTCCAGATCTCTCTTGCCTCCCGTTTATGACACAAGAAGAACCTACTTCATGATCATCCCATTTTAGCTCTCACAAGGTCACCTTGATCTCGCAGTCACAGGTCTGTGAAATGCCAAAATGTAGTTCAATGGAAGAAAACATAAAAATGAATGCATAAACCATTAAACCGTAAAAACTAAAGAAAAGAGATTAAAAAACGATAGCGTTTATTGCAAACCCTATGAATCATACCCATTTTTTTTCACATTACTGTAAAATCAAGTCAACTATGTCATTTAATGGTTGTTGCATTTCAGTCTTTGCATACAGCTGGGGATTAATGGGATCAATAGGTTAAAATATGCAATAGAAAAAATGTTTGGACCGGAAATAACAATAAGGTCTGTGTTAGAAATAAGCGGAATGTAATGGAATTGTTAGAATTTCATAACTACTCCTGGTGGTAAAAGGGGCTGGTGATCTACAGAGCACATGAATAACATTTAACGCCAGTTACTCTTGGTGTATGACTGTGCCGTTATACGTATAATACATTTTCTTCACTTATAATATATGCATTTTCTTTGAAAATATTTCTGCAGAAGCAGTATAATTATTGCATTTACCATCAGCCTCCCATTGTTATGTATGAGTCCTCATAGCATGTGACCTTAACAACAATACTATTTATAAAGCTAGAATGGCAATCCTGACATACTGCACATCCTAAATGGCTGCATTGTTCAGTACAAGAGACTCCTACATGAGCAGTAATAGTGACAGGTCCTCAGTACTCTATGCACAGTAGATGAGTCCTGGAGGTCTAAATGATGTATATTGTCCAGAGATAAGACCACACACAATGGGGCAACGATACAATGCCCTGAATGCTTCAATGATGTTGGATTGTGACCTACTACTACCACATTACCATTGACAATACATAGAATTGCAGCCTGTCTTATTGGTCAATCTGCATCCACCTATGATGAACATCCCATAATTATAAAGCCAAACTATGGATGTAGAGGAGTGTATAAGAAACTTGACAATTCTCTTACTACATAAAGAGCTAAGGGGTAACATTTCTCCTTGTAGAGAGTCACACACCGGATCTGGCATGCCAAGGTAAGGAGGCTTATTCACCATGCAATGCTCCTCTGGGAAATTTAATATGCAAATTGCCTCTTCAGAGAAAAAGAGGACTTGAACTCTGTAGCGCCACGAGTCCGAGAAAAACAGCAGCTGACATTGTACCGTATATACTCGGGGGGGTTGCGGCGGTGGAGGAGCGGTGCACAGGCAGTAGCGGCTGCTGCAGCTTCCATGTGTGCCCGCTGCTAAAGGTAAATGAATATTTACTCTTCTCCATGCCCATGGGAATGGAGAAGAGTGAAAATGCATTTTCTTTAATAGTGGGCACAGAGGAGCGCTGAGCTGCGGCTGCGATTGACAGTGCCCGCTATTAAAGAAAATGCATATTCACTCCTCTCCACGCACATAGTCCCAGTGTGGAGAGGAGTGAATATCCCTGCAGCTCACCTCGGCATCTGAGGGCCCATGGCAGTGATGTCATGTGCTGCTCAGATGCTAACATGATCTTGGAGATACTGTTCATCTGCTGGAGCAGAGGTGAGGGAGGAAGGTGAGTATAAGTGTTTATTTTTTTTTCATGTGTGCAGTGATGGGAGGGCCATGTATATCAGGATTGGGGATGAGGGGGCCATACATATGACGCGCGCCCTGGGCCGTGTGTGGGGGAATACCCGGAGCCGGGTCTCTGTGTAATGCTGGGGGTTTGTAGTCTCCGTGGCGGCAACCCGGTCCCGTGGCTCAGGGTGGTCAAACCAGTGGCAGATCTGTTTATTTGGTTTTTAATGTTTAAATGTCCGACTACGCCACCCGTGGATTGCGGTCACTGAGAACCGCTGCTGCGGGGCAGACCGCTGAGGCTGATGTTGGGTGCGCAGCAGAGGGTAGTATAACTCCCCACGGGAGGAGTATAGCCTCGGGGCAGCGTGTGTAGATGGTGAGGGTTGTGGTGCATGGGCGCGGCAGAAATGACTCAGAGTCCGTGCAGTGCAGTTCAGGGTCTTTACTGTTGGTAATGAAGAAGGCCCTGCCGGGAGTACTGGCTAACATTAGAGGCCTGGTCAGTCTGTGAGCGAACAAGAGTCCCCCTGGCCAGGTGGAGGTGTAGGCCTTCCCGTCTGACTGCACTCTTCCTGGCTACCCTGCTGTAGTTGTGTAGTAGCTCACCCGTATGGCTGGTAACTTGGGGCCTTTGGTACCTTCCGCTCCTCGATGGCGGTGCCGGTCCCTTTCATGTGACTGAGCCTCCGGGCTTTCTATGGCCAGAGGACCTGAGATCCCCTGCCAGGTGGTTTCTGCTGCTGGATGTGGATATCCTCACAGCCTCGGACTCCGGTGTCCGGTTCTCTGCGTCTTCGGCCAGGACGAATTCTGCTAGCTCCAGTCCCTGGCCTTCAGCTCCTGTCTCCTACAGAGCTCCTTGCTGCTCCTCTGTCCCTTTCTCTGGAACTACTCGACTCGACTCTCTAACCCCGCCCCAGATCCAGTTTATAAAGGGCAGGTTCCTCCCCTCCCTGGACTGGGGCAGGAGGCGTTGCATGCAATAGTGCTTCTGACCAGGAAAACCCATGCTCGCTCTCAGACATGGTATTTCTACCACTGTGGCAACCAGACCCCCTGGGATGCCACACATACCAGGTTTGGGAATGAGGGGTGCCATACATACCAGGATTGTGCATGAGGGGCCATGCATACCAGGATCCAGGTTTGTACTCTCAGTTCATGGTCCCGGTCTGTGCTCTCAGTCCACGGTCCAGGTCTGTACTCTCAGTCCATGGTCCAGGTCTGTGCTCTCAGTCCACGGTCCCGGTCTGTGCTCTCAGTCCACGGTCCCGGTCTGTGCTCTCAGTCCACGGTCCAGGTCTGTGCTCTCAGTCCACGGTCCAGGTCTGTGCTCTCAGTCCATGGTCCAAGTCTGTGCTCTCAGTCTACGGTCCAGGTCTATGCTCTCAGTCTACGGTCCAGGTCTGTGCTCTCAGTCCACGGTGTAGGTCTGTGCTCTCAGTCCACGGTCCAGGTCTGTGCTCTCAGTCCACGGTGTAGGTCTGTGCTCTCAGTCCACGGTCCAGGTCTGTGCTCTCAGTCCACGGTCCAGGTCTTTGCACTCAGTCCACGGTCCAGGTCTGTGCTCTCAGTCCATGGTCCAAGTCTGTGCTCTCAGTCTACGGTCCAGGTCTATGCTCTCAGTCTACGGTCCAGGTCTGTGCTCTCAGTCCACGGTGTAGGTCTATGCTCTCAGTCTACGGTCCAGGTCTGTGCTCTCAGTCCACGGTGTAGGTCTGTGCTCTCAGTCCACGGTCCAGGTCTGTGCTCTCAGTCCACGGTCCAGGTCTTTGCTCTCAGTCCATGGTCCAGGTCTGTGCTCTCAGTCCAAGGTCCAGGTCTGTGCTCTCAGTTCACGGTCCAGGTCTGTGCTCTCAGTTCACGATCCAGGTCTCTACTCTCAGGCCACGGTCCAGGTTTGTTCTCTCAGTCCACAGTCCAGGTCAGTGCTCTCTGGCTGTGGACAGGAGCTGCACAAATTTCCTCATCCTTCGGGATCCCAAGCTCAGCTTACAGTTAAATGATGTCAGTTGTGCGCTGCACGATGAACAGATGACATCACACCAGGCCGGCAAATCAATGCCAGGTCGGAAACCTCAGGAAATTCGTGCAGCTCCTATCCACAGCCAGAGAGCACTGACCTGGACCATGGACTGGGGTTGTACGGAACAATCCACTCATCTCTAGTCAGGTGTAGTGCTGTCGTTGTGACCTTATGTGGATTTATATCGAGTTTGGATATACATTGACTCTTAGGATTTCTACTTACAATAGGTGGCACTAGAGTTCTTGTCCTCTCCCTCTCTGAAGAGGCATATATAAGCATATGTAAATTCTCATGAGCATTGCAAGTCTCCTTACACCAACTTAGCACTCTCCACCAGGAAAACCGTTCCCTCTTGAAGCCCCAATTATAAGGCACTCACCAGCCAGATCAGTTCTCCTACTTTGCACTTATGAGGGGCAAACACCCTGAAACAAATGTCTGCAAATGGAGTGTCAGGTTTGGCTTCTTATCCTAAGTCATGTCGCAAGGCCCTTTAACGGGTCGCTATTGGCATTTTAGGATTGCTACATTCAAAAGGTAGTACTAGAGTTCAAGTCCTCTTCTTCTATGGAGAGGCTATTTGCATATATCAATATTGCCTTAAATAGTTACATAATCATATGACTTTCAGTTTTGAATATTTGCACATAGCAGTCACAATAAAGCCAATCCTATTCTTTCTGCAGTCTCTATATATGACAACTTCCAATTCAATGTTACCTTGCTCCACATATCTGGGAATGCTGTAGTAGGTGATAGCATATGTAAAATATATGGTAACTAAAAATTAGCCTGAAAGTAAAAGAATGACTGATTCCTCTAAAATTTTAATCTAATTTCAAGCAACATTGCTTTTGTGAAAAAGTGCAACATACCCCAATTCATTTATATGGAATTTTGTATCAGTTTCACATTACTTGGTGGCAGAGGCGTAGCTAGGGTTTTGGTTCATGGGGGGACGAAACTTCTGAGTGGGGCCCTAACCAGGTAACCCTGATTACAGCTATGGTGGCGCACCCAGATAGTGGATGTATGGGAACCTCAGCAGATGACCGCGCTGTTACTGAAAATAATCTCTATACAGCACTGATATTACCACCATATGGTGACATATATTGATAGATACCAGTCCGGCAGAACACATAGGAGATCACAGCACAGTTATATATAGTAACTTACAGCTAATGTCCTTTGTGATTAAATTGTTCACTTTTCCCGTCTTTTCCATCTGGCCCAGACCGACACGACAACGTCTCCATCCAGGACTCAGAGTCTCAGGTCTGCAGAGATCACAGCAAAGACACATTTGACTCCTTACATTTCAGGCATCGTCTCCATCTATTCCCAACTAGCACAAACCCCTCATCCTGCTGATACCCCAATACTGAGCCTCTGTTGCTGTATGTGTCCCTTTTACTGCACCTGCTGTGTGCCCTCTAGATGGTAAAACAAACCTCTAGAATATAGTAATGCTGTATGTAAGTGTCCTAGAAAGCAGTGACCACATTGTGCACCCTAGAAAGTAATAATGCCCTCTGTGTGCCCCTCTGACAGTCATAATAACCTGAGTTCCCCTATAGCGATAAGTGCCCCCTTAAAATTTAATAATGTCCTGAGTCTCCCCCCCATGTACAGCTCCCCTATACACAGTATGATGCTCTCCTATACATAGTATAATGCCCCCTCACTGTATAGTACCCCCCACACAGTATACTGACCCCTTAGTAGCCTCCTAACTGTTGTCTCCAACACGGTATGATGGCCCCCACACTGTGTAAAGACCCCACATTATCTCCCACACTGTATGATGGCCCCCACACTGTGCAAAGACCCAACATTATCTCCCACACTGTATGATGGCCCCCACACTGTGCAAAGACCCCACATTATCACCCATACTGTATGATGGCCCCCACACTGTGCAAAGACCCCACATTATCTCCCACACTGTATGATGGCCCCCACACTGCGCAAAGACCCCACATTATCTCCCACACTGTATGACCCTAACTGTAATCCCCACACTGTACAAATAGCCTACATATAGTCTAATGCCCCCTCACAGGCAGAATCTGTAGTATAATGCTCCCCCCCATAGGCGGAGTCTATAGTATAATACTCCCCCTTATAGGCAGTTTATGTAGTATAATGCCCCCCCCCTATAGGCAGAGTCTGCAGTATAATACCCCCCCTTATAGGCAGAGTCTGTAGTATAATACTCCCCCCCATAAGCAGAGTCTGTAGTATAATGCCCCCCCTTATAGGCAGAGCCTGTAGTATAATGCCCCCCCCTTATAGGAAGAGTCTGCAGTATAATACCCCCCCTTATAGGCAGAGTCTGTATGTAGTATAATAACCCCCCCCCCTTATAGGCAGAGTCTGTAGTATAATGTGCCCTGCCTCATAGGCAGAGTCTGTAGTATAATGTGCCCCCCCCATAGGCAGAGTCTATAGTATAATGTAACCCCCCCACCAAAAAAATGAATAAGCATGATACTCACCTCTCCTCCTCGTTCCCTCACTGCTCTGAGTGACACGCCTGGCCCGCACATCTCAGCACAGCAGGCCGGACGCGAAGTGATGACGTCACTGACGTCAGAGTCAGAGGGGACTGATGGGAGAGAGGGATCGTTATGCTCCCTCTCTCTCATCAGTGAATTTGCTGCAGTGACGAGCGGAGGGTGGGGGCCTGATGCTGGCCCCCGGGCCCCCCTCCGCATATGGGCCACCGGGCAGTGCAGGGACAGAGTCTCCCTGCTCTGCCTGGAGTATAACTGTATCCGGCATGCTGTGCAGCGTAGCTCCGGGTGGACCCCCTCAGAGCTCGGGGCCCGGGGCCACCGCCACCTCTGCCCCCCGGTAGCAACACTACTGCTTGGTGGAGATCTGCACTGATCAGAGAGGGATGGCATATTCTGTCACTTTTTGAGATGGGAATAAATTTTTATGGTTCCATATTTCTGAACAAGCTATGTATATCATGCTACAAAAGATAAAATAAGTAATAGAATACATATCATTATATGATAGTAATTGTAAAAATACAGCATAAATATTATTAGTAAAACTGAAAATAATTAAGAACAGTAGATGCAACTCTGTATGAGAAAGTAATGTAAGAGAAAGGAGTTATTGACTGGGGTCACCTCAGGTAGACTTGTAGCCTCCAGGCATTAATGTGTTCACTTTTTGTTGCTATTTTATGGTAATACGCACCTGATGGCTGGCCATCTTTATTCATGAGTTTTTTTAATGCCGTCTGTATCCCCTTATAAACATCTACACATAAAAGTCAATTTTCCATATCACCTCTTAGGTATCTGTCCTATCTAGCTCGAAATAATCATTGACTCACGTTTTGCATTTAATACAAGAAGCTTTATACTTTATCCAATATACTTATTATACACGTATCATATGGCATATAAGCAAAATGCTATTGGGGAAGGGAATTTACTAAGATTTGCATCCAGAGGCTAGAGTCCATTAGTGTTTTTTTTACACTACTCCATCCAGTCCTTGGCATTATGCTTGGTGATATAAGTCTTGTGCACAGCTGTTCGGCCATGAAAACCTACATTCTGAAGTTATTAAGTCAGCAGGGTGTTGGGTTTGCTACTCTTATGGACTTTGCCTCAGCACTTGGCATCACCACTCTGGAGCTTTAAGTGATCTGTCCCTCTATGGATGAGTTGTTGTGCTTATGTGAGAGCGTGAACTGTGATAGCAGCAGGAGGGCATTAGGACCCTGTGACTTTTGCCGGGCTGAGCTCAGAGCAGGGGCAGAGCTGGAGACCCTGTACATTCTGAGAGTGTCTGCTGTGTGAGAGGCGAGACAGGAAGTCTGTGAGAATTGAGCTGCAACAAGACACTGTCTCTACACGCTTCCCTGTGGAGTTTGTTAACCCCTGTCCCTGCTTAAGAACAAGTGCTGAGCTGGGGAAAGCTGTGTGGCTCTGTGGAGTTTTGTGGAAGTCCATGCTGAGTGGACTAGAGACTTTGTGCTGAAGGAGCCAAGTGTCGAGTGAGAAGGGAAGAGACTTAGGATTCCATCTCTGTGACGGAACACATGGTCGGTGGTCTGGAAAAGAGTGAGTGACTGCGAGAGGAAAGAAGGGTTTCCGGTGCCATTCCCATTGAGAGGATACTGACAAGCCTTGTGAAGAGATCTTCCCAGACCTTAACCTGAGGCTACAGAACTAAAGTCCCTGGCATGTGGGCACGGCATCGGCCGACAAGACAAGGAACCTTTGCTGATTTTGTGAACGTTGCTTTTGTATTGGCGCCAAAGTTTTCCGGGACTAGCTGCAGCCACTGCGATTCACAGGCCTGTGATAGACTACATCTGAGGTTAACGGTACCGTAACTTTAAGATACCCGGGTATCCTTATAATAGGGGTATAAGAGCAATTGGTATAGTTTCATGCATTGTTATTGTTAATAGTGGTAAGATTGTACTCAGTGTGCCATCTCAGGGGGTCCCTATAGACCGCCCTCACTAAACTGACACTGTGTTTAGGTAAAATTGTTCCAGATCTTTAGAATAATTCACATAAGCTGGAAACCTTGAGATTGGCACATTGATTTCAGCTTTTGCTGACTGTGTGTATTTAGTAGGGACAGTGTGCCAGGTAGAACCTGAGGCTGATTCATGCAATACTGAATTTTAGTCTAATCCCTGTTTTAGTAAAGAAAGTGTTGTTTATTTCTGTCTCTGTCTCAGTTTGTGACTCACTGGATCTCTCTCGGACCTCCGGTCATTACATTTTCTTAATGCTTCTATATTTTATTAAAGGGGTGGTCCGGTCAAAACCGATAAGTCTGCTGTCACTCTGTGTGACTGCAGACTTATGAATCTCCCCAGCGCAGGCACTGTGCCCTGCAGGGATATGCCGGTTTCAGACCCAGGACCGGAGGGTATGTATGTGTTATACATACCGACGGTCAGTGGGCACGGCCTTGCTCTCCATACACATGTATTGAGCGAGGCTGCAAACTCTAGTCGGACACGCCCACTGGCCATCCGCGTCACTAGATGGGGCATGGCCTCGCTCAATACTAGTGAATGGAGAGCAAGGCCACACTCACTGTCTGGGGTATGTATAACACATACATACTCTTCCGGTCCTGGGTCTGAAACCGGCGAATCCCCGCAGTGCACAGTACCTCTGCTGGGGAGATTCATAAGTCTGCAGTCACACAGAGTGACTGCAGACTGATTGGTTTTGACCTCTTTAGTAACCTCTTTAGTATCACTCACAGTTGATCTTGGAGTATTTAGGAGGGAAGGAATTTCTTGAACAAAGGTAACTTCCTATTTAAGGATTTCTTGTTACAAAGGTAACAAGGTATTACAATACCACACTGGAATTCAGTGACCTCTTCAGTGACCATTTTTCACAAATGTATGCAAAGGCCGACTGAATGGCGAAGGGTTGGATTTTATACACCTGTGACAATGGGACTGAATGAAAAACCTGAATTCAGAGATAGAGGGGTGTCCCAATACTTTCATCCATATAGTGTACCAAGAACCAAAGTCAAGAGAAATCTGATCCTTTTGGATTCATTTGAAAGAGAACTCTTAATTTGGGTCCCTGGTTACCATTTCAAAGTAGGTCACAATCTGCAATAGAAGGATTATCTGCCTCTCCATTATTTGCTGTTGGATTAGCCAGATTAGGCTTTGTTCATATCTGCAGAGTAGTTATCATTTCAGATGATAGTGTCGGAGCTGTCACATGTCAAGCACCATGCAGACCCCATAGATGCTAATAATTACAATGGTTATTTATTTATTCATAGATCAAAACACACATTAAAATTGCAATATGGTGATGTAGTACATGAAGTGGACCTGTCACTTATGCAGAAAAACCTCTAAAACTATGTAACATAAAATAACAAACAATATGTCTTAGAGAGTAACCATATACCACTTACCACAAAATTATATTGCACAATCCCCCTGGCCTCTAATGAACATCATTAAATGTTCATTAGATTAATTAATAATGAATAATTAAATAATGGCTGCCCCGGGACAACATATAAGGCAAATACAATCCATGTGGATACCAGTAATGTGTTTCACATTAGGTTTGGAGCATTTTCTGTTACTGTGCATTGCAATGGGTAATACTGACTTTCAATTCTTTTATATATGTATTTGTATTGGGCGGCCCATTTGGCCTCACTTATATCCGCTTGGATTGGATTTGCCTTGCACACGGGCCAGCATTATTTTACTACCGTATTTATTTGGGATGGTCATTAGATGCCAGGAAGGCTTGAGAATATCATTGGGACATACAGTGGGGAAAATAGGTATTTGATACACTGCTGATTTTGCAAGTTTTCCCACCTACAAAGAATGGAGAGGTCTGTAATTTTTATCGTAGCTACACGTCAACTGTGAGAGACAAAATCGAAAAATAAAATCCAGAAAATCACATTGTATGATTTTTAAATAATTAAATTGCATTTTATTGCATGTAATAAGTATTTGATCACCTACCAACCAGCAAGAATTCTGCCTCTCACAGACCTGTTAGTATTTCTTTAAGAAGCCATCCTATTCCGCACTCATTACTTGTATTGATTGCACCTGTTTGAACTCATTACCTGTATAAAAGACACCTGTCCACACACTCAATCAATCACACTCCAACCTCTCCACTATGGCCAAGACCAAAGAGCTGTCTAAGGACACCAGGGACAAAATTGTAGATCTGCACAAGGCTGGGATTGGCTACAGGACAATAGGCAATCAGCTTGGTGAGAAGGCAACAACTATTGGCACAATTATTAGAAAATTGAAGAAACACAAGATGACTGTCAATCTTCCTTGGTCTGGGGCTCCATGCAAGATCTTACCTCGTGGGATAAGGATGATTTTGAGAAAGGTCAGGAATCAGCTCAGAACTACATGGGAGGACCTGGTCGATGACCTGAAAAGAGCTGGGACCACAGTCTCAAACATTACTGTTAGTAACACACTACGCCGTTATGGATTAAAATCCTGCAGGGAACGCAAGGTCCCCCTGCTCACGCCAGTACATGTTCGAGCCTGTTTGATGTTTGCCAATGACCATCTGGATGATCCAGAGGAGGCATGGGAGAAGGTCATGTGGTCAGATGAATAGAACGTTTTTGTATCAACTCTACTTGCTGTGTTTGTAGGAAGAAGGATGAGTACAACACTAAGAACACCGTCTCAACCATCGAGCATGGTGGGGGAAACATCATACTTTAGGGGTGCTTTTCTGCAAATGGGACAGGGCAACTGCACTGTATTGAAGGGAGGATGGATGGGGTCATGTATAGCGAGATTTTGGCCAACAACCCCCTTCTCTCAGTAAGAGCATTGAAGATTGGTCGTGTCTGGGTCTTCCAGCATGACATTGACCCGGAAAACACAACCAGGGCAACTAAGGAGTGGCTCCGTAAGAAGCATTTCAAGGATCTGGAGTGGCCTAGCCAGTCTCCCGACCTGACCCCCATAGAAAACACAGGTTTGCGATTAAAAAGCTGTTTGATTATTTTCATATAATTTCCATGTATTTTGGTGTTTTGATAACAAAAAAAATATTGAAAAAAACCTAACCTTCAGGACTTGCCACAAACCTATAGGTTCTTCTGCAAACTCTGGTGTGAATCTTCCGCAGGCAGCTTATTTTCTTTCCTCATTAACATCAATAAGAACTGCGTGATACCACCATTACTGGTGGTAGTTAGGTGATTAGTGACACAATGAAAGGTCCTTATGCTTTTAAGAAGCTTGCATTGGAATTTCATTCATCAATCGTTTCCCCAAATTAGCATTATGGCTTTGCGGAAGTGTATTAATTCGCCTGTCCTTTTCTGTTTCATTTCTGGTGAATATACAGTGTTGAATCAACAGCTTAATATTACAGACTTTGTGAAAAAAGTATACTTTGCATAATCGGACTAAAACTTGGAGATCAAGATAAAGTTTGGGCGACTCATAAAGTGTGCAAACGGTGTGTTGAGGACCTCCGAAATTGGTTCAAGGGTAAGAAAAAAGCTTTCCATTATGGGATTCCTATGGTATGGCGAGAGAAAAAGAACCATAGTGACGACTGTTACTTTTGTTCATGCAATGTGAAAGGGTATAATTCCAAATGGAAGCATTCCATTTCATACCGAAATCTTCACTCAGCAATTTGTCCCATCCCCCATGGCACAGGTATACCAGTACCCAAGGCCCCTGCTACTTTGGAAGAGATACCTAGCTCCGATGAAGGTGAATCATACCTGAACCAGATGACAAATCAAGTTCTGACTTTGAAGATGATACAACACCAAAAAATTTTTCCCAGGAGATGATGGATTTAGTAAGAGACTTGAATCTTTTCAAAGATGCCGCTGAGTTACTCGGATCAAGGCTCAAAAGCAGGATTTTATTGTTACCAGGAGTTTCTTTTTCATGGTTCAGACATCGTGAAAAGGAGTTCGTTCCTTACTTTGCCCAGGAAGACAAGTTGGTTTATTGTATCGATGTCAAAGGTTTGATGGGTCAATTCAAAATCCAATATGATTCAGCCCAAAAAGAAGTCTCAAAGCAGTTTTACTCCACAATGGCGGTTTTTACGCTTCCATCACTGTGGGTCATTCCGTACACTTGAAGGAAACCTTCGAGAACTTGGAATTGGTTCTTCATAAACTTAAATATGAAGACCATGGTTGCAAGTGTGTGGGGATTTGAAGGTCTTGTGCATGTTGCTCGGGCAACAAGCTGGGTATACCAAATACCCTTGTTTTCTGTGTCTGTGGGACAGTCGGGACCGACAAGATCACTGGACCAAGAAGAGTTGGCAGCTGAGGGTGGTCACAGTCGGTGAAAAAAATGTCCTCCAAGAAACTTTGGCACTTCCCTATAAAGTTCTTCTACCACCTCTCCACATAAAATTGGGCTTGATGAAGCAATTCGTAAAATCACTTCCAAGAGATGGGGAATGCTTCAAATACTTGATCATCAAGTTTCCAAGTCTCTTGGAGGCAAAATTGAAGGAAGGTGTGTTCGTCAGACCAGACATTAAAAGGCTTATAGCTGATAGAGTTTGTCAATACCATGATGTATCCTCAAAAAGAAGGGTGGATTGCATTTAAAGAGGTCGTAGAGAAATTTTTAGGCAATGAAAAAGATCTTAACTACAAAAAGATAGTTGGACGAATGCTGAAAGCATTTCAAGCTTTACGTTGCCTGATGAGTTTGAAAGTGCCTTTCCTTCATTCCCACTTTGACTACTTTCCTGAAAATTTGGGAGCTGTGAGTGAAGAGCAAGGTGAACGATTCCACCAGGACATTAAAGATATGGAAAGAAGATACCAGGGAAAATGGAGCATTACAATGGTGGCAGACTACTGTTGGATGCTTTAGAGAGACATTCCAGATGCTACTCACAAGCATAAATGTACCAAGAGGAGCCTCACAGGGAAAAAAAAATGATTTTAGTGAGTGTTAGTGAGCTCATTTCAGTTCAAAAATGATTTTCATGAAAAATTTGTAATAAAAAATAAATTTTATAAGTCTATTAATTTATTTTGCGGTATTGCCTTATTTAACATAGTTACCTAAATTGTCAGGAAACGTGATGTCCTATGAAAAAACGGAGGTCATTTTCGGATTCAGCGCTCCAAAAAACATAGAGATTACATGGAATAACCAAAACAGCTCTTGAAATTTTATTTTTTGGAGGGGGCAGAATCTCAATGTTGCCCAGCGACAGCCCCGAAACTTGAAAGATCTGGAGAAGATCTGTAAGGAGAAGTGGGCCAAAATTCCTGCTGCAGTGTGTGCAAACTTGGTCAAGAGCTACAGGAAATGTCTGACCTCTGTAATTGCAAACAAAGGTTTCTGGACCAAATATTAAGTTCCGTTTTTCTATTCTAACAAATACTTATTTAATCCAATAAAATGCAAATTCATTATGTAAAAATCATATAATGTGATTTTCTGGTTTTTCTTTTTAGATTCTGTCTCTCCCAGTTGAAGTGTACCTACAATAATCAATTCAGGATTACACTGAAAAACAGAGATCTATCAAATTACATATGGTAAAACATGCAAAGATAATGGTCCCAATAGTAACGAATGTTTCATATATGTAGGGGAGGACCAAGGTCCCAACATGAATCTTTTTAACATAACAACTTACCAATAACCTAGGAGGGCAAGGAAGAGGTGGTGGATGGAGGTAATGGTGGGTTCACGCAGAACTTTTAAAGGGAGCCTATTACTTATTTTGTGCTGCCCAAACCACGGGCGACATGAATTAAATTGTGGCATAAATCTCTTCCAGTCTAAATAGTTCTTGGGTTTTATTTGTCCATTCATTAATGGTGTGGGGTCTTGTTGAACCAATAGAGCGATATCAGTAATTTGGCTACGGCTTATAGGTGTGTCAGGAGGTTGTGTCTAGAAGGTTTGTATGTTGTAGAAGGGAGTGATAGAATGACCAGTTAGTCGTTAGCCGAGAGTTCAATACCCCATTGTTTTAGTTTCTGCCCCACATCTTTCCAGAAGTTCCTGATAGCATTGTAATCCCACCATATGTATGAGAGTTGTAGCATTCAATGTGATATCAATTTCAGGTTTCTGTGCAGAGGAGATCGGTTCTTTTCCTGTGCTACATCATCATTTTGCGTTTTTATCTAAATAACAATTATTTTAATAATAATTTTGAAGTGCTATCTGACTCCATTCTTTGACTGGTAAAATAGTGCTACATACAGTGGTGCTAATTTTCCCATCAGATTTGACAGATGTGAAAAGAGCTTTTTATTCAAATGTGTTCTGGAATAGAATCAGCTCTTACTTTGCGCGTGTACTGATGTCCAAATTAACAAAACAGCACACTGAAAGTGACCCTATTGAAAAAAAAAAAAAACTTTTGGCATACAAGAAGGGCCTCTTTCTTCACTGTTCTTCGGTGTAGCAGTTTCGGGGAATGCTTGTTCATTAAACTCAGATTAAGTCTTCTGAATTGTCTATGACGTTAGAAATTTATGTAAAACCAGATGGTCACTTTAAAAACCATCAGTAAATTCATTTCAGCGCTCCAGACTTAAAATAGAAATCACATGGCCTTGCAATGTTATGACCCTTTTGATATGTCTCGAGGGATTAGCACATTTTAGCACTATTGTGTGAGTCTTTCCAGATAACTCCACACATGGAAACTTTCCAAACTGTCTTGTCAGGCCGAAAAAAAACCCCTGATTTTTGCATCCAAACCAGATTTTTCCATCTTGTCTATTTTTATACCAATAATAACACTATTTTAGTCAACTAAACAAATTTATGCATATAGTCTAGTTTTTCCTAACTGAGCAGTGCTAGTGTGGTGAATGGACGCTGCTCTGTGGTGCAGATGAATGCCTACTGAGATACTTTTGGGTCTACAGGAGTACAGGACATCAGAGTTTGAAGAAATTCTGATTGATGAGCTTACAGTAAGATATGGGCGATTTCTCTTTTTTTACTGTCTCTAATATTGCTCACATATCCCATATCTGTTCTGTACAACCCTGAATGACATTTTCCTGTAGCTATAGAACTTGTACATTTTATTTAACATCGTCTGCCCTTAGCGTGAGCCTTACTGCGCTGGATAACTACAAGATTTTACATGGTGTGAGCATCAGAAAATGGTGACCTCAATATGCCAGCCGTATCCAGTCACTATTGTTCCTGCTTTTATTATGATTCTTTTTCATATGAAATAAAATGAGTGGCAGAATGCGGATAGAATACAAAACATAGCATTGCAGAGTTTTCTACAGCATAAGTGACCTAGATAACTTGTTTCATTGCCCCTAAAAAAAAATCGCCCATAAGTCCCTGAGTTGTCCTCTATATTCAGAATGTTACCTCTCAGATCTGCAAACACTGTTAAGCCGCCACTATTTTGTTGTACAGTCTTATTCCTGCATTAAAGTATTTTTTTTGTACTATTATACTACTATATAAATACAAATAAAAGTGCAAAGTCAATTTATATACTGCTGCAGAAAATATCCAAATTAACACGGACTAATCCGATGGGTCATTTACTCCCCTGGACTAATCCTCACCCAGGAACTACAACTACTTTCCTGTAACCGTGATTGTAATTCCTTATGCTGCCCACATCCTCTTTTTGGCACCTGATCCCTGATCACTTGCACATAAGCAGGGCATCTTAGATGCCGAGTCTTGTGCAGTGGAGCACTGCCTCCGAGGAACGCGCAGTGCGCTGATGAAGCCAGGGACAGTACACCCGGCTTCACTGCACAGGTTCCAGCACCTTAGACGTTGTGTGCCTGTTCAGGGGCTGACGAGAGGACAACAGCAGTGTAGGGGGTTTCAATCACAGTGGCATGATTGAAGCTACTGGGGCAGGATTGGTCCAGGTGAGCAATAAACATCCCACTCGACTAGACCACATTAATTGACATATTTTCTGAGATGGTATATAACCTGATTTTGCACAAATAGGTGCATGTATATGGTACAAGATACACATAATTTTAATGCAGAAAAAAGGTTTTATGATCTAATTGTGGCAGTTCGACAGTGTGCGGGAACCTGACGACAGGTTCAGTTTAAAGTGAATCTGTCACGAGAAAAAAATCCATTAGCCTGCAGATATGGGGTGTAACTGCACCCCCAGCACCGACTGACAGCAGGACCAGCATTAGACCCGGCAGTCAGTAAGTGCAGAATCGTGCTTCAAAAATTATTTATGCTGCTTTCATCCAGAATACCACCACTCTTATCTATAGGTTGTAGTTAGTATTCAAGCTTATCCCAAATCATTTTCAATGTGGCTAATCTGCAAGACTAGCCATTTTCTGCAGGAAAGCAGCCATCAGTAATGTTTTTCCAAACTTGTATAACCTCCTTAATACACTGGCACTATGATTTATCAACCTTAACATGGTCGTCGTTAAGGGCATGCAAACTAGGCATTTGCCTATGGCCTCCACTAACCCTGGGGCCCCCAGCCAGGGGCATGCCACTAATAGTGGCCCCTGAGTCAGGGGAGCCCAGCCTCCCCGCATCGAGCATTCAACTGTATCAGCATCATAAAATCACTGATTATAATAGAAGTGAATAGTATTTAATTTCACCAAAAAAATACACCTAAAATTTATGTTTATTGGTATCATTAAAAATTCAAATGTAAGTAACCCTCAAAAAGAACAAACAAAAAACACCAAAAATAGTTAAAAAGTACTCTCAGCCCAAAAAGAGATTATCATAAAGTGGAGAAGGGGCAATGCCCTAAACTGACCCCTAATCTGTCCCTACCTCACAGCGGAGGTTGGCACCCTCTTGAATGCAAATGGCACCACCGCTCCTCGTCGGCTCACCCTAAAGGACCCTATAAGCCTCTGATTAGGTGAGAGTAATGTCAATTATCAGTGTAAGGGGACGAAAGGGGGTAATCACCATTCAATCGCCAATAAAAATGGGCCACCACCACTGTACCTGCAGCGTACAGGTGTGGTAAATCAAAAAATAGGAAATTATTGAGTACTCATTTCCTAACGGTCAATTGTCTTAATGGCCCAGATGCTCAAGAGGATATCTATCATCAAACAATAAATAATACTGTATATACAGGTGCATCTCACAAAATTAGAATATAATCAAAACGTTAATTTATTTCAGTTCTTCAATACAAAAAGTGAAACTCATAAATTATATAGAGTCATTACAAACAGAGTGATCTATTTCAAGTGTTTATTTCTGTTGATGATTATGGCTTACAGCCAATGAAAACCAATGACATCTATTTTCTGGTTTGGTTAGGGATGCAAGAATATTCCCTGCGATCATTTTTGTTACTAATACATATATACCGTATTTTTCGGACTATAAGACGCACCGGACCATAAGACACATCTAGGTTTTAAAAATGCAAAAAATGTGGTCATGATGCCCTGTTAAGGAGGAGGGGGTCTGCTGCTGACATTGTTATAGGGGTAATGTCCCCCAATTCTGTTAATGTCCCCCATCCTAGTATATATGGCCCCCTCCTTGCTGTTATACGTTGCCCTCATCCCCATCCTGATATGCATGGCACCCCAATCCACCATCCTGGTATGCATGGCACCCCAATCCCCCATCCTGGTATTCTGCTGAGGAGACGCGCTGCAGAGACCAGAGCAGCGGGGGAATGGGGAGAGGTGAGTATTTTATTTTTTTAAAATCAGTGAGTATGTGATGGCCATAATACTGGAGGACTATGGGGTGTGCATTATACTATATGTACTATATGGGGCTGCATTATACTCTGTGGGGCTGCATTATATTCTATGGGGCTGCATTATAGTCTGTGGGGCTGCATTATACTGTATTGAGGACTATGGGGAGTGCATTATGCTATATGTACTATATGGGGACTGTGTTATACTCTATCGAGGACTATGGGGAGTGCATTTTACTATATGTACTATATGGGGGCTGCATTATACTCTATCATGGACTATAGGCTGTGTATTATACTGTATATACTATATGGGGGCTACATTATACTGTATGGCGAATTATGGGGAGTGCTTTATACTGTATGGAGGACTATGGGGAGTGCATTATACTATATGAAGGACTATGGGATGCATTATACTATGAGGAGTGCACTGTACTATATGGAGGACTATGGGATGTGCATAATACAATATGGTAGACTATGGTATGCATTATACTATATTGAGGACTATTTGGAGTGTATTATACTATATGGAGGACTATGGGGAGTGCATTATACTGTACGGTGGACTATGGAATGGGCATTATACTATATGGAGGAATAAGAGGGGTGAATTATACAATCTGAAGGACTATGGGATGCATTATAATGTATTGAGGACTATGGGGAGTGTATTATACTATATGGTGGACTATGGGAAGTGTATTATACTATATGGGGGACTATGTGAGTGTATTATACTATATGGAGGACTATGGGTAGTGTATTATACTATATGGAGGACTATGGGGCAAATTATACTATGTGGAGGACTATGGGGCACATTATACTATATGGAGGACTAAAGGGTGTGCATTATACTATATGGAGGAGTATGAGGTGCATTATACTATGTGGAGGACTATGGGGTGCATTATACTATGTGGAGGACTATGGGGTGCATTATACTAAATGAGCAAAATAGCTGCTTATTTATGGAGTGATTGGATTATTTATGCTGGAACAAAAATCTTTGTTCTTGGCAGCACATTGCCCAGTGTAAATTGCAGATACTGTATGGGGACAGATGATATAGTAGTGATTGTTCTGTGCCAATGATAGTTCCTCAGCTGGTGTAAATAAACAAGCGTCAAACGACTTGAATATTGTCGATCACGATCGTTTAACAGCCTAAACTCAGCGCATGTAAATACAGCCGAAATGTTTCTGTGAGTGGTGCAATATGTTAGCATTTGAGGCCTCACTTTAACTTTTGCCCAGGGCCCCACTTTGTCTAAAAGCGGCCCTGCTCAGGATTCAAAGAAACTGGGTCAGGGCACATGTTTTGTGTAATAGTAGTAATACTTCAAAGATTTTTCTATACAAAAAGGAAAGGAAATATACCTGTACACTCAGATAGAGGTCTTATTTATATCCACAGTCTTTTTTGCAGTCATATAATCAACTGATAGGTGTGTGTATCTTGGTCCTTGCGAAATATAAGTAGTGCAACTACAGTTAGTACTAATGTTGTTCAGTGTCAGACACTACTAGAAAGGAGGCAGGAAAAAGGAGAGAGGAGCTGTGAAATAAAAGCTCATCTCTTCTTAACCGCTTCGCGACGGCCCACTGTAGATAAACGGCGCTTGCTGGGCTCTGTGCAGCGCCGACGTTTAAAAACGGTGGGTGGTCTCGCAGCGCTCAGGACCCCCAGGGTCCTGCAAGCGCTGCGATTCCGGTAGAGCGTTAGCTCTGACAGGGAACATCATCGGGACCTGATTGGATCAGGTCCCAGTGATGTTAACCCTTTGCTGTCTTCTATATGCCGCGATCTATAGTGATCCCGGCATATAGAAGACAGCAGGAGGAAAGGGGGTCATCCACTTACCTCTCCGACGGCCCCCTTATACCTTCCAGGACCTGGCGTTGCTATGGCAGCTGGAGGTCACATGACCGTCTCCAGATCTGCCATATATGGTGTCCTGCCTGGCTCAGCCTGCAGCTGAAGCCTAGCAGGACACACTGACTGTGAAACAGTCAGCAAAAATCTCATGTAATGTAATACATGTCTATTACATTACATGAGATCAGTGATCAGAAAAATAAAAATTAATGTCCCATACAGGGACTAAGTAAAAATGGAAAAAAAAGTAAAAAAAAATGTTTTTAAACAGTTTAAAAAAAAAAAATCACAAAATAAATAAAAATAAATAAATAAAATATTAAACCAATAAATCCGTATATTTATGCAAAACCAAAAAAAGTACACATATTTGGTATCGCCGCGTCCGAAACAACCCGATCTATAAAACTGTCACACTAATTAACTCCTTCTGTGCACACCGTAATAAAAATAAATAAAAAACGGAGCAAAAAAATATGCTTTTTCATCATATCGCCAAACAAAAAGTGGAAAAAAATGCGATCAAAAAGCAAAATGGAAATAAAAATGGTACCACTGAAAACGTCATCTTGTTCCGCAAAAAAAAAGCCGCCATACAGCTCCATCAGCCGAAAAATAAAAAAGTTATAGCGCTCAGAATAAAGCAATGCAAAAAAAATATTTTTTCTATAAAATTGTTTTATAAATAAAACCAATTCTTCACCTGCTACTGATTTGTTTATTATGTCTCCCAAAGATCGCAGTAAGGCTCTGCCCACATTTATCCTGCGCTCTGCGCTGAGCACTTACACCAGAGTTTCCGTGTAAATCTCTGAAATACGTGATTCAGACCGAACCCATGACGGAAGATTCCCTGTAATGAGGCAGATATAGGCCACTGTGGATGCCGTCTGGCCTGTGATCCCACGGTGTCATTTGTTTTAGGCGTGCATAAAAGTGCGGTTGGCCACAGTTTTGTGCACTTCAGAAAAAAAGGACATCGCTAAACAGTGGCCAGACGGAGTCCAGAGTAACTCTGCTGCCTCATTACAGTGAATGGATCCCACAGGGGTTTCATCTGAATTACATCACTTGGAAATTTAGATGGAAACCCCGATGTAAGTGCTCAGCCTAGAGCGCCGGATAAATGTTACGTAAAATGTTCCCAATAAAAGCTTCAACTCAGTCCTCCAAAAAAGCTAGTCCCACTCAGGTCCTTCATCTGTTAAAAATATAAGGGACTTCCAAGTTACTGGTAGCAGAAAGGCTCTGGAAAAGTGAAATGGCCCTTGCCCCCCAAAAGAAATTCAGAAAATTTTGTGCTCCCAAATCCAAATGCCTATTCTACAATAATTTGTTCTCCAATTGTCAAATAGCGCTCCGTCCCCCCCCAGATCTCGCCGCATGGCTGAGCGGTACGATACAGCCACATATGGGGTATTGCCACTTTTAGAAGAAATTGTGTGACACATTTCGGCACCATTTTTACATATTGTCCTGTGTGAAAATGTAAAATCTGAGGGTAAAACATTTTTTTGTGGTAAAAATATAATTATGCTTTTTTCACTGCCCAATGGTATAAATTAAAAAATTAAAAAATACTCACTACTTCCCTAGATGAATTCCTTGAGAGGTGTAGTTTACAAAATGGGGTCACTTTTGGGGGTTTCTGCTGTTTCGGCATGTCAGCAACTCTTCAAATGTGACATGGTGTCTGCAACCTATCCCAGCCAACATAGCTCTCCTTTCTCTTCCGAACCCTGCCGTACACCAAAGCAGTGATTTTCCCCCACATATGGGGTATCGGCGTACTCAGGAGAAATTGCACAACAAATTTCATGGTGCAATTTATCCTGTTACCCTTATGATAATGCAAGATTAGGGAATGAAAAACATTTTTTTGTGGGAAAAATGTGAAAATTTTATTTTTACAGCTCATTATTATAAACTTCTGTGAAGCACCTTGGGGTTCAAGGTGCTCACCACACATCTAGATAAGTTCCCTAAGGGGTCTAGTTTCCAAAATGGTGTCACTTGTGGGGGGTTTCCACTGTTTAGGCACATCAGGGGCTCCCCAAATGCAACATGGCGTCCGCTAATTATTCAAACAAATTTTTCATTCAAAAAGTCAAATGGCGCTCCTTCCCTTTCAAACCCTGCCGTGCACCCAAACAGTGGTTTGCCTCCACATATTGGGTATCAGCGTGTTCAGGAGAAATTGCACAACAAATTTCATGGTGCAATTTATCCTATTACCCTTATGATAATGCAAAATTAAGGGATGAAAAATGTTTTTGTGGGAAAAATGTGAAAATTTTATTTTTACAGCTCAATATTATAAACTTCTGTGAAGCACCTTGGGGTTCAAGGTGCTCACCACACATCTAGATAAGTTCCCTAAGGGGTCTAGTTTCCAAAATGGTGTCACTTGTGGGGGGGTTTCCACTGTTTAGGCACATCAGGGGCTCTCCAAACGCAACATGGCGTCCGCTAATTATTCAAACAAATTTTACATTCAAAAAGTCTAATGGTGCTCCTTCCCTTCCGAACCCTGCAGTGCGCCCAAACAGTGGTTTTCCCTCACATATGGGGTATCAGCGCGCTCAAGTGAAATTGCACAACAAATTTTGGGGTCCATTTTTTCCTGTTACCACTGTGAAAGTAAAAAAAATTGGGTCTAAAGTAACATTTTTGTGAAAAAAGTTAAAAGTTAATTTTTTTCTTCCACATTCCAAAAATTCCTGTGAAGCACCTGAAGGGTTAATAAAGTTCTTGAATGTGGTTTTGAGCACCTTGAGGGGTGCAGTTTTTAGAATGGTGTCTCTTTTGGGTATTTTCTGTCATAAAGACCCCTCAAAGTGACTTCAAATATGATGTGGTCCCTAAAAAAATGTTTTTGTAAATTTTGTTGGAAAAATGAGAAATCACTGGTCAACTTTTAACCCTTATAGCTCCCTAACAAAAAAAAAATTTGGTTCCAAAATTGTGCTGATGTAAAGTAGACATGTGGGAAAGGTTATTAATTAACTATTTTGTGTGACATATCTCTCTGATTTAAGGGCATGAAAATTCAAAGTTTGAAGATTGCAAAATGTTCAAAATTTTCACCAAATTTCTGATTTTTTCACAAATAAACGCAAGTGATATCGAAGAAATTTTACCACGATCATGAAGTACAATATGTCACGAAAAAACTGTCTCAGAATCAGGGGGATCTGTTGAAGTGTTCCAGAGTAATTACTTCATAAAGTGACAGTGGTCAGAATTGAAAAAATTGGCCCGGTCACGAAGGCAAAAACAGGCTCTGGTGCGAAGTGGTTAATTATCAGCTGGAGTAGTCACTATATAGTAGAGCTGCAGCAAAATCATTATCCCAGGGAAGAGAGTTCACCATAATCAGTTGTCTTCCAAAGGAGCCTGTTTTGGAGGTCCTATCCTGACTTGCATTCTTCAGAAATCCTATTGATTTCAGTAGGCATTAAGTAATCATTAAATGGGTTGTTGTTTCACAGTATATTGAATATGAGATCAATGTAGTTCCAACACCTGGCACCCTCACCCATCAGCTGTTATTTATACGGGCAGCCACCGGAAGTATATACTTTGAACAGAGTTGTAAAGTGCAGCTCAATTCAATGCGTAATAGCTGCTGCTGAGTACTGAAGGTCTGCTCCTATTCCTTTGAATAGGGGTAGTTGTGCTTTACCTGGCAGCGACTGCTACACATTGAATAGAGCTGAGCTATCCAGCTTTGTTCAAAGTGTAGACATCCAGCATCCCCCGGCACAAATAACCACAGATTGGTGGAGGTGCGTGTGTCGGTCCCCCACAGATCTCATATTGATGACCTATCTTGCGAATAGGTCATCAATATGCTGTAACTGGACAACATCTCTTGTGATGGCGCTGGAGGAAATTTGAACAGTTACTGCTAGGTTTTATTAATGATTGTTAGAGGGTTGCAGTAAAGACCCTTCTAACAAATATGGGTTGTCCAAAGGGGGAGAATCTCTTTAATATTTTCTGGTGTTTTCAGATCAGGTCTATGTAATAGTGGATATATTCTTTAGTGGGATTCCGTATACTGTAGCTAAATTGATTACCATTTTTCTTCTCTCTGTATTTAATAGACAAATGATTTGGATACTTTCTGTTCTAGGGACTTCTTTTGGGCACTTGCCAAGTAATGTAAGGGGTTTCTATTAGACTCGGGCAGCGTGCCAACAGGGCCATTACTGGTATAAAATCCCAGCTGAGCATCTCCTATAGCTGATATGAGAAATTCTAAAATTGTGACATACTGGTTCTGCCAATGCCAAGGAAACTCATGACACAATACAATCTAAAAGCCTGACTGCCAGGGGTGAATTAAACTAATATTCTTCTGATTTTGTCTTTTCAGTCTCTGCAGAGCAAATTGAACATCTACACAAGCGCTTCATCTACCTAACAGGTGACAAGCCTGTCCTCAGGTATACATCCAGGGGTTTGCCTCAAATGCTAAAGTGAACTTTACTGTATTTACTGTGCCTGTGTCTGGGAAATAATGTAGTTGTATGTATGGAATTTCTTGATTTATTTATATAGAATGTGCTAAGTATGTAAAAGTAGCATATTAGTAAATGTATACACAGTTGTGTGAAAACATGTTTGCACCTTTCCTGATTTCTTATCCTTCTGCATGTTTGTCTCACTTAAATGTTTCAGATCACAAAACTAATTTTAATATTTGACAAAGATAACAAAAGTAAGCAAAAAAAAAGGGAAAAAGAAATCCAAACCTATAGGGAGGGCCCTGTGCAAAAAAGTGATTGCCCCCCCCCCCCCTAATCATAAATTAACTGTAGTTTATCACATCTTTTGGAAGCTGAGTTCAATTTCCCTAGCCACACACAGGCCTGACTACTGCCATACCTTTTCTCAATCAAGAAATCACTTAAATAAGACCTGCCTGACAAAGTGAAGTAGACCAAAAGATCCTCAAAAACTAGACATCATGCTGGAAATTCAGGAACAAATGAGAAACAAAGTAATTGAGATCTATCAGTCTGGAAAAGGTTCTAAAGCCATTTCTAAAGCGTTGGCACTCCAGAGAAACACAGTGAGAGCCATTATCCACAAATGGTGAAAACATGGAACAGTGGTGAACCTTCCCAGGAGTGGCCGGCCGACCAAAATTACCCCAAGAGCGCAGCAACTACTCATCCAAGAAGTCACAAAAGACCCCAAAACAACATCCAAAGAATTGCAGGCATCACTTGCCTTAGTTAAGGTCAGTGTTCATGACTCCACCATAAGAAAGAGACGGGAAAAATGGCATGCTTGGCAGAGTTTGAAGACGAAAACCACTGCTGAGCAAAAAGAATATAAAGGCTCATCTCAGTTTTATCAGAAAACATCTTGATGATCGCCAAGACTTTTGGGAGAATACTCTGTGGACTGACGAGACAAAAGTTGAACTTTTTGGAAAGTGAATGTCCCATTACATCTGGCGTAGAAGTAACACAGCATTTCAGAAAAGGAACAACATACCAACAATAATATATGGTGGTATTGTGATGGTCTGGGGCTGTTTTGCAGCTTCAGTACCTGGAAGACTTGGTGTGATAAATGGAACCATGAATTCTGCTGTCTGCCAAAAAATCTTGAAGGAGAATGACCGGCCATCTATTCGTGACCTCAAGCTGAAGCGCACTTGGATTATGCAGCAGGACAATGATCCAAAACATACCTGCAAGTCCACCTCTGAATGGCTTAAGAAAAACAAAATTAAGACTTTGGAGTGGCCTAGTCAAAGTCCTGACTTTAATCCGATTAAAATGCTGTGGCATGACCTCAAAAAGGCGGTTCATGCTCGGAAACCCTCTAATGTGGCTGAATTACAACAATTTTGCAAAGATGGGTGGCCCAAAATTCCTCCAGAGCGTTGTTAAAGACTCATTGGCAGCTATCGCAAACGCTTGATTGCAGTTGTTGCTGCTAACGGAGGCCCAACCAGTTATTAGGTTTAGGAGCAATCATTTTTTCACACAGGGCCCTGTAGGTTTAGATTTCTTTTTCCCTAAATAATAAAGACCTTCATTTAAAAACTGCATTTTGTGTTTACTTGTGTTATCTTTGTCTTATATTTAAATTTGTTTTGTGATCTGAAACCTTTAAATGTGACAAACATGCAACAGAATAAGAAACAGGAAGGGGGCAAACACTTTTTCACACCAATGTAATTAGGTAAAACAGAGAAGCTGCATACTAATCGTTTTATGTAATAAACATGCTCCAATATAAACTCCTCTCTAAAAGGCAATTAAACTAAAAGAAACTTTTTAAAGCAGACATTTACTGTAATTTAATTTCAACCTTTTCACAAGCTGAGTAACTTTACAAATATGAAGTGCAACACAAATTCATAATACGACACTCAGAACTATGGGTCCAGACTGTAACTCCTTATGCCTCCAATTTCATGAAGATGCTTGAAGAGGTTTTTTTCTCACTGATTCATTTGAAATCAATGAGAAAAAAAATTGTGGCAGTTGTGCTCAAAAGTTTACATACCCTGGCAGAATTTTTCCTTTCTTGGCCTTGTTTCAGAGAATATGAATGATAACAAAAAAACTTTTTCTCCACTCATGGTTATTGGATGGGTGAAGCCATTTATTGTCAAACTAATATGTTTTCTCTTTTTAAATTTTAATGACAACCAAAAACATCCAAATGACCCTGATCAAAAGTTCACATACCCCAGTTCTTAATACCATGTATTACCCCCTCTAACATCAATGACCGCTTGAAGTCTTTTGTGGTAGTTGTGGATGAGGTTCTTTCATTTCTCAGATGGTAAAGCTGCCCATTCTTCTTGGCAAAAAGTCTCCAGTTCCTGTAAATTCCTGGGCTGTCTAGCATGAACTGTGCGCTTGAGATCTCCCCAGAGTGGCTCAATGCTATTGAGGTCAGGAGACTGAGATGGCCACTCCAGAACCTTCACCTGTTAGGCATGTCTGTGACCAGATAGTTGAGATCTACACAGAAAAGCATCAGGGGCTGCATGTGGCCCCCCAGGCTGCAACTTGTGCAACCCTAGTTTATAGAAACCTACTGGCGGCACTAAAAGATTGCTGATTAGTAAAGGTTTACCCATCGATGGTTGTTTAATAGCCTGTTTACACAGAGACAGACCGCAATAAACAGTGTGCACTGAACAATCCATAATAGATCACTCAGTACACACAAGCTGCCATAGTTCTCCGCAGTGTGAGTGTTATTTATACAGAACGATGCACCACCGAGAATGATGATCTCTTGTGGAAACCAAAAGATCATATCACCGGATGCACGAGCCATCAGCCTGTTTACACTGAAAGATTATTGTGAAATGAGGGTTCTTAAGAATACTTGCTCACGATAGCCTTTACGTATGAATACAGCTTTAGCCAGTTATGCTGCTGTGATAATACAAATAATAAGAGGTACATTAATTTCCATCCTTGTTGTTGACATAGGATGGACAGCCACTTGGGAATACACCGTAATACCAGGACTTGATGTTTCATCTTGGGCATTTTACCCCGCTTATATGTTTAACAAGTTACATCTCATTAACAAAGATTGGACTGATCTTCATTAGATTGTTAATTAGTTCAATCATGTTCCCGTTCCCTTGGTGCGCTAATTAGCAGAGTGTTCTGAGATCAAACTAATACTGATTCATTTAGTAACCTATTCACTCCCGTAAAGAAACTTGCAGCAGTTTAAATGCTACTATAAATTACGCATCATTTATTTACTAGCACTTTAAATCAAGTTTAAGTAATTTAATTGTTTTCAGATATATTTGTATTACTACTCTACGTTACATAAACCATATTAGAACTGGTGCAAGGTTGCATGAGGCTCCTGCTGTACCTCTGTATTCCTCTGATTTCTTATGGAGATGTGACGTTTTTTCTGTTAGGTCTCTTACAAATGGAGAGTAGACAGAATGTTATATTATTATTATTATTATTTATTATTATAGCGCCATTTATTCCATGGCGCTTTACATGTGAAAAAGGGGTATAATACAAGAACAATTACAATAGCAATAATCTTGAACACAATGTGACAGCGACTGGTACAGGAGGAGCGAGGACCCTGCCAGTGAGGGCTCACAATCTACGAGGGATGGGTGAGGATACAGTAGGTGAGGGTAGAGCTGGTCGTGCAGCGGTATGGTGGAGCGGTGGTTACTGCAGGTTGTAGGCTTGTCGGAAGAGGTGGGTCTTCAGGTTCCTTTTGAAGGTTTCCACGGTAGGCGAGAGTCTGATACGTTGGGGTAGAGAGTTCCAGAGTAGGGGGGAAGCACGGGATAAATCTTGTATACGGTTGTGGGAGGAGGAGATAAGAGGGGAGTAGAGCAGGAGATCTTGTGAGGATCGGAGGTTGCGTGCAGGTATGTAACGGGAGACTAGGTCGGAGATATATGGAGGAGACAGGTTGTGAATGGCTTTGTATGTCATGGTTAGGGTTTTGAACTGGAGTCTCTGAGCAGTGGGGAGCCAGTGAAGAGATTGACAGAGAGGAGAGGCCGGGGAATAGCGGGGGGACAGGTTGATTAGTTGAGCAGCAGAGTTTAGGATAGATTGGAGGGGTGCGAGAGTGTTAGAGGGGAGGCCACAGAGCAGGAGGTTGCAGTAGTCAAGGCGGGAGATGATGAGGGCGTGCACTAGTGTTTTTGCAGATTCATGGTTTAGGAATGTGCGGATCCGGGAGATATTTTTGAGTTGGAGTCGGCAGGAAGTGGAAAGGGCTTGGATATGTGGTTTGAAGGAGAGTTCCGAGTCCAGGGTTACCCCAAGGCAGCGAGCTTGAGGGACTGGGGAGAGTGGGCAGCCATTGACGTTGATAGATAGGTCAGTTGGGAGGGTTGAATGAGATGGCGGAAAGATGATGAATTCTGTTTTGTCCATGTTAAGTTTTAGAAATCTGGCAGAGAAGAAGGATGAAATAGCGGACAGACATTGTGGGATTTTGGTTAGTAAGGAGGCAATATCAGGTCCAGAGAGGTAGATCTGTGTGTCATCAGCATAGAGGTGATAATGAAAGCCATGCGACTCTATGAGCTGTCCTAGGCCTAAGGTGTAGATGGAGAAGAGCAGGGGTCCTAGAACTGAACCTTGGGGGACACCGACAGATAGGGGGCGAGATGAGGAGGTGGTCTGTGAGTGGGAGACACTGAATGTCCGGTCTGTTAGGTATGAGGAGATCCAGGATAGGGCCAAGTCTGTGATGCCGAGAGATGAGAGAGTCTGGAGTAAGAGGGAATGGTCCACTGTGTCAAAGGCAGATGACAGGTCTAGGAGGAGGAGGACAGAGTAGTGTCGCTCAGATTTGGCGGTTAGTAGGTCGTTTGTGACTTTAGTCAGTGCAGTTTCAGTAGAATGGTGCGGTCGGAAACCAGATTGTAGGTGGTCAAAGAGGGAGCAGGAGGAGAGGTGGGAGGACAGTTCAGAATGGACGTGCTGTTCCAGTAGTTTTGAGGCAAAGGGGAGAAGTGATATGGGGCGATAGCTAGACACGGAGGATGGGTCAAGGGAGGGCTTTTTGAGGATGGGTGTGATTGAGGCATGTTTGAAGCATGAGGGGAAGACACCAGTTGTTAGTGACAGGTTGAAGAGGTGGGCTAGGGCTGGGATGAAGATAGTGGTAAGGTTTGAGATGAGGTGGGACGGGATTGGGTCAAGTTTACAGGTGGTGAGGTGTGATTTGGAGAGTAAGGAGGAAAGTTGATCTTCAGAAATGGTGGAGAATGTGGTTTTGGAGGATGAGGGTTGAGTAGGTGTGGGGGGGGCTGTGGGGGCTTTATGCAAAAACTTTGTCTGATGGTGTCAATCTTCTATATATACACATAGCCTTATCTTTTTTTTGGGCTGCACTCAGAAAAAAACAAACAAACTTTGGCTTTGGGTTTTCTTAAACAAGTTAAATAGTTCAGGTGGGATTGTGGATTTACATATATGTATCTGAAGGTCAAGGACATGGTATTTGACTTACAACTCCGGGGTGTATTTAGTTATTGAGCTGTATAGTTATCATTCTTGAAATATTTGTTGAAAGAAAGTTCTTGACATTCTTCTACTTTAGTGCACAAGTTAAAAAAATAAAAAGTAACTTCTACAGTGTGTATGTTGTTTGTATGCGTTTGTAATCATTGACACATTCACGTGGAGAAAGTGCAAAAGTAATTTATGTTGAAAAAAAAAAAATAATTTGTGGGAAGAAAAAAAACTATGATGGTTAATGTAAGCTGAACTTTAAAGAGGTGGTGCACTACAATGTATAATGCGCCATCAATTTAAACCTTTTAAATAAGTACTTTTGTAAATATGTTACATACCTTGCCATATGTGCCTGTGAGCGGCGCTATCACTGCCGCTTAGTCCCGATCACGGCGGCTGCATCGGGGGGTCACCAGATTGGGACTGAGCAAGCAGTAATAGTGCCACTCACAGACACATATGGCAACATTAGGTATTTAGAAAAATACTTATTTAAAAGGTTTAAATCGATGGCGCATTATACATTGTAGTGCACCACCTCTTTATCTATAGTCTAGTTTATGGCCTATCACAAAAAAATGTTTCAAAACCTTGGTGTTAACAAGGTGAATAATAAAAACAGTCACACTGTTCTTTAGAAAGGACAAATATTATTATTATTGATAATTTTTATTATTTACTTTTAGAGCACCATTGATTCCATGGTGCTGTACATGAGAAGGAGATACATACAGGATACAGATATAAATTACAGTGAACAAACTAACAATGACAGACTGGTACAGAGGGGGGAGGGCCCTGCCCTTGTTAGCTTACAAGTATGCAGTGCTCAGCATAAATGAGTACACCCCCTTTAAAAAAGGAAAATTGTAATCAATATCTCACTGAACACATGAGCAATTTCCAAAATGTTGACAAGACGGAGTTTCATAGAACATATTTTAACCCATAACATGAAAGTAAGGTTAATAATATAACTCTCATTACGAAATCTTCAGTCTTAGAACAGGTGCCGACGACCATCTATTCTCTCATCGAAGAGAATCAGTGTGAACATAGTGTGATCTAATTTCTCGGATGGGTGGAAGATGGAGGAAAATATTTCTCCATCTTCTCCATTCTGTCAGTCCATGGAAATCGGACCCCACTCAGATGTCATCAGAGTGCAGTCCAATGTTTCCTATGCACTCATTGACTGAGTGATCCGAATATCAGAGCACACTCGGGCATGCAGTGATTTTTCTGACCTCTGCCCCCCCATAGACTAACATTAATCCGAGTGTGAGCCAATGTTTTCTCGGATCACACGTGGACCAAAAATACGACCATGTGCAGCTGTATGTCCACCATGATTTTTAAGGAGAGCAGTAAGTCTTCTAGGCATGGAATGAGTAAGTTGATGACATATTGCAACATCTATCTTTTTCCGTTCTTCAAGAACAACCTCTTTTAGAGTCTGGATACTGGATGCTCAATTTTTCTCTTCAGAATTCCCCATAGATATTGAATTGAGTTCAGATAAGGAGACAGGTCAGGTAACATTTCTCTTCCATGTGGTGCCATTGCTGACAGCAAGAAATGGGACTGGGTTTATTTTGTTAATTTACATCCATTTATAGTTACCTACCTGCTGGATACCTTTTTAATGAATAATTAATAGTGTTGAGCGAGCACTAAAATGCTCGGGTGCTCGAAGCTCGGGCCGAGCTCGCCGTGATACTCGGGTGCTCGACCCGAGCAACGAGCCCAATGTTAGTCTATGGGAGACTCGAGCATTTTTGCGGTGGCACCCCCGGCAGTCTTTTAAAAGCCTAACAAGTGCCCAAAACGATAGTGACAGTGCTCAAATGACATGGGGACAGCATGGGATCCGCCCCAGGAAGCATTTCTGACCCCCAGGTCACTGCTGTCAACAACGTGGTCAGAGGTATTAAGCCACTTTTACGGGCTCACAATAAAACGTTCAAAAACGAAAGTGAAACTTTTTTCCTGTTAAATATGTTAAGGAACATCCTTTCCAGGGAAAAGACTTGTGTATAAGTTAAAATAAATGACCAAAAACAAAAATACTCCTCCACACCTTCGGCTATGTTCACAAGTAGCATTTTTTATGTGTTTTTGCACTTTTGTATTGCTTTCAACTATGACAAATGCATTCACCGGGAAATGTCATTTTAACATTTTGCAACCTTATCTGGCCATGTGCTGTGTGACACATGCATAAAGTGCTGAAAAGACATGGGAACAGCATGGGGAAGACCCCTGGAAGCATCTCTGACTCCCAGGTCACTGTCTAAAAGTGTGCCCATCATAAGTGATCCTTGCCGCATCAGAAGATGCAGACTTGCAACTATCCCCATGCAAGTTCTAGTCCCAGGGCAGTGTTCAATTGTACCTCCCCCATTCCTTGCAATACAAGCGCAAGTATGCAGCCTGCCACCCACCCACCCCCAGGCTGCAATACCATACTGCTTGCTTGCTTGAACTTGAAATTGGGCCTTTTAGGCATGTGGAGGCGGAATCTGGCCACCACGTCATGGCTGTGTTGGCGGCCTGGAATCCATACTCAGTCTCCAGCCGCCCGGCGGCCAGGTGTCCATACTCGGTCCCCAGCCGCCCCGCGGCCGGGTGTCCACACACGGTCCCCAGCCGCCTGGGGGCAGCCGGGTGTCCATAAACGGTCCCCAGCCGCCCCTATTTCTCCTTGGAACATCCCCCCACACACTTTTCTTAGCCCGGCCTGCTTTAGGCAGCATTGGACGAGCCCACCAGAGAACCAGACTCCTCCGGTGGGCCCTGACTTCTCCATCGGTGGAGTTGAGAGTGCCAAGGTGAGGAGCATGATGATGATGACAGAAGTTAGCATCTGCTATGTTTTCTTTTAATGCAAGTGTAAGTGTGCAGCCTGCCACCCACCCACCCCCAGACTGCAATTCCATACTGCTAGCTTGCACTTGAAATGGGGCCTTTTAGTTTGGAGGAGGCCGAAGCTGGCCACTACCTCAGGGCTGCTTCGGCAGCGAGGTATCCATACTCAGTTCCCAGCCGCCCCTATTTGTCCTGGTGTGCCTTATACATAAGATTAAGCGCGTATAACAAAACATTACCTGTGCCCTCCCCAGTGCATTTAGTGGGAAGGAGAGCCTATTCCGCTGTAGTGTGTGCATGCCAAACCCCTGTTCATGGTACATGCGAAGATGCCTCCCACCTTGCACCTGTCGTTGCAGACTTGCAACTATCCCCATTCAAGTCCTTGTCCCAGGGCAGTGTTCAATTGTACCTCTCCCATTCCTTGCAATGCAAGCGCAAGTATGCAGCCTGCCACCCACCCACCCCCAGGCTGCAATACCATACTGCTTGCTTGCTTGCACTTTAAATTGGGCCTTTTAGGCATGTGGAGGCGGAATCTGGCCACCACGCCATGACTGTGACGGCGGCCTGGTATCCATACTCAGTCCCCAGCCGCCTGGTGGCCGGGTGTCCCCTCTTGCTCCCCAGCCTCCAGGGGGTGGCCGGGTGTCCATACTCGGTCCCCAGCCACCCCTATTTGTCCCGGTAACCTTTCCCACACTTTTCTTAGCCTGGCCTGCTTTAGGGCAGCATTGGCCGAGCCCACCGGACTATCAGACTCCTCCGGTGGGCCCTGGCTTCTCCATCAGGGGAGTTGAGAGTGCCAAGGTGAGGAGCATGATGAGGATGATAGAAGTTAGCATCTGCTTTGTTTTGTTGTAATGCAAGCGCATGTATGTAGTAGCGGCTAGGCCTGAGGTGGTCAGCGTTTTGGCGCATATCCTACCTCCTCCGAGGATTGCTGGATGTTTTCCTGCTACTATTCAAGTTCTATGACTCCCGTTAAAACAAAGCTTCAGGTGATAAATGATGGATGAGGTAGTGGCAAAGGAGAAAGAGCAGGAGGAACAGGGACCATTCACATCAATATCAGGCCAGTCAACCAGATATGTCTTGTAGGATATGTTTCTGTAACAAAAGGAGCGGTTCGGCTACACAGTTATAGGGCATACAGTGAGTGCAATGCCTACCAAAAATTTCGAGGCACTCCAATGCCCCTTGGAAATGACATGGAGGTCAGAGGGCGTTAACTAAACCTTTTTTTCCATTTATAGCAACTGGGTCTCCTGTGCACTGTTGGCCTAAGCACTGAATGGAAGGCTTTCCAAAAATTATGAGGAACTGCAATGCCCCTTACAAGAGCCATGTGTGGCACCCCAGGGGTCTGGTCACCACAGTAATAGAGATATTACGTCGGAGAGCAAGTGGGAGGTTTCCTGGTCAGGATCCCTTAAACATGCAACATCCTCCTGCCCCAGTCCTGGGAGGGGAGAATTCTGCCCTTATAAACTGGATCTAGGGCGGGGTTCAGTGAGTCAGAGAACAGAGAACAGTCAGAGTCATAGTGAGAGCAAGGGAAAGTAACAGCAAGGAGCTCTGTAGGAGCTAGGAGCTAAATACCAGGGGCTGGAAGCTGAGCAGAGCTCGCCCTGGCAGAAGACAATAGGAACCGGACACAGGAGTCCGAGGCTGTGAGGACTTATATATCCAGCAGCAGAAACCAGCCAGCAGGGGATTTCAGGTCCTCTGGTCATAGAAGCCCGGAGGCTCAGTCACAAGCGAGGGGCCAGCACCGCCGTCATGGAGCGGAGGCTAACAGAAGGCCCCAAGTCACCAGCCATACGGGTGAGCACTACACGGTACACTCAGGGACGTGGGCTACTTCTACCCGCTTACAGCAAGGTAGCCAGTAAGAGTGCAGACAGACGGGGAGGCCTACAACTCCACCTGGCCAGGGGAACTCCTGCTTGCTCACAGACTGACCAGGCCTCTTATGCTAGCCAGTACTCCCGGGAGGGTCTACCTTATAATCATCAGTAAAGACCCTGAACTGCACTACAAAGACTCTGAGTCGTTCCTGCTGCGCTCGTGCACCATCACCCCCATCATCCACACTCACTGCCCTGAGGCTATACTCCTCCCTTATCCCATTCTCTGCTGCGCACACAACACCAGCCTCAGCGGTCTGCCTCGCAGCGGTGGTACTCCCTGACCGCAATCCACGGGTGGCGCAGTCGGACAATTAACCTCAAAACCTAAGAAAGACTGCCACTGGTTTGACCAGCCTGAGCCACGGGACCGGGTCACCGCCACAGAGACTACAGACCCCAGAGACCCGGCATCGGGTATCCCACACACGTGTACACACGGCCCAGGGGGCGCGTCACATGCAGTACAGCATATTACAAACATAAGTCCCATTATTGGGGAGTGGGTCTCCCATAGTATTTGCTTATGCCTTGCAAGCAAAAGCTGCCAAAAATTAGGACGGAGCAACTTGCAATGCCCCTTACAAGAGCCATGCAGTACAGCATATTACAAACATAAGTCCCATTATTGGGGAGTGGGTCTCCCATAGTATTTGCTTATGCCTTGCAAGCAAAAGCTGCCAAAAATTAGGACGGAGCAACTTGCAATGCCCCTTACAAGAGCCATGGAGTACAGCATATTACAAACATAAGTCCCATTATTGGGGAGTGGGTCTCCCATAGTATTTGCTTATGCCTTGCAAGCAAAAGCTGCCAAAAATTAGGACGGAGCAACTTGCAATGCCCCTTACAAGAGCCATGCAGTACAGCATATTACAAACATAAGTCCCATTATTGGGGAGTTGGTCTCCCATAGTATTTGCTTATGCCTTGCAAGCAAAAGCTGGCAAAAATTAGGACGGAGCAACTTGCAATGCCCCTTACAAGAGCCATGCAGTACAGCATATTACAAACATTATTCCCATTATTGGGGAGTGGGTGTCCCATAGTATTTGCTTATGCTTTCCAAGCAAAAGCTGCCAAAAATTAGGACGGAGCAACTTGCAATGCCCCTTACAAGAGCCATGCAGTACAGCATATTACAAACATAAGGCCCATTATTGGGGAGTGGGTCTCCCATAGTATTTGCTTATGCTTTCCAAGCAAAAGCTGCCAAAAATTAGGACGGAGCAACTTGCAATGCCCATTACAAGAGCCATGCAGTACAGCATATTACAAACATAAGTCCCATTATTGGGGAGTGGGTGTCCCATAGTATTTGCTTATGCCTTGCAAGCAAAAGCTGCCAAAAATTAGGACAGAGCAACTTGCAATGCCCCTTACAAGAGCCATGCAGTGCAGCATATTACAAACACATGTCCCATTATTGGGGAGTGGGTGTCCCATAGTATTTGCTTATGCCTTGCAAGCAAAAGCTGCCAAAAATTAGGACGGAGCAACTTGCAATGCCCCTTACAAGAGCCATGCAGTACAGCATATTACAAACATAAGTCCCATTATTGGGGAGTTGGTCTCCCATAGTATTTGCTTATGCTTTCCAAGCAAAAGCTGCCAAAAATTAGGACGGAGCAGCTTGCAATGCCCCTTACAAGAGCCATGCAGTACAGCATATTACAAACATAAGTCCCATTATTGGGGAGTGGGTGTCCCATAGCATTTGCTTATGGCTTGCAAGCAAAAGCTGCCAAAAATCAGGACGGAGCAACTTGCAATGCCCCTTACAAGAACCATGCAGTACTGCATATTACAAACATAAGTCCCATTATTGGGGAGTGGGTGTCCCATAGTATTTGCTTATGCCTTGCAAGCAAAAGATGCCAAAAATTAGGACGGAGCAACTTGCAATGCCCCTTACAAGAGCCATGCAGTACAGCATATTACAAACATAAGTCCCATTATTGGGGAGTGGGTGTCCCATAGTATTTGCTTATGCCTTGCAAGCAAAAGCTGCCAAAAATTAGGACGGAGCAACTTGAAATGCCCCTGTAGCGGGGGTCTACAAGTGTCACCAACCAGTAATGACTGTCACCCAACATTTTGACAACGCGAGGGTCACGGTTAAGGCAGCGTAACATAAAGTCAGCCATGCGTGCCAGACTGGCAAGATTTCCGTGTCCACACCAAGATGACGACTGACCATGCTCTCCTCCTCCTCCTCCTCTTCCTCCTCCCCCCTGTCCTCAGGCCACCCACGCTGAACCGACGGTATGACACTTGTACAGGTACTACCGTCTACAATGCATGATAGCAGCTCCTGTTCTTCCTCCTCCTCCTCCTCTCCCTCATTGTCCCCCAATGCACGTTGGGATGGGATGAGATGAGGCTGGGCTGTGTGTAATCGCCCGCTACGGCTTCTTGATCCATCTCATCATACTCTGGCTGCAATGCCTCCTCTTTAATTCTCTGCAGAGAGCGTTGCAAAAGACAGACAAATGGGATGCTGACACTAATGATGGTGTCATCGCCACTCACCATCTTGGTGGCCTCCTCAAAGTTTGTCAGGATGGTACATATGTCAGACATCCAGGTCCACTCCTGAGGTCTTTTGTGTGGAGTCTGACCTGAATATCGACGGCCTTGTTGCAGCTGGTACTCCACAACTGCTCTCTTCTGCTCACAAATCCTTTGCAACATGTGGAGGGTAGAGTTCCAACGTGTGGGGACATCACACACCAGTCGGTGTGCCGGAAGCTGCAAACGCTGCTGCAACACAGCAAGGGCGGCGGAAGCTGTAGCCGACTTGCGAAAATGAGATGACAGGCGGCGTACTTTCACGAGCAGATCTGGCAACTCGGGGTACGATTTAAGAAACCGTTGAACCACGAGGTTAAGCACATGAGCCAGGCATGGTACGTGTGTGATCTCACCTCGCCTCAGAGCCACCACCAGGTTACAGCCATTGTCATACACGACCATGCCGGGATGTAGGTTCAGCGGTCTCAGCCACAGATCTGCCTGCTCTTTCACAGCTGTCCACAACTCACAAGCAGTGTGAGGTTTATCACCTAAGCTTATGAGTTTCAGCACAGCCTGTTGCCGCTTGGCGGAGGCAGTACTGCAATGCTTCCAGCTTGTAACTGATGTGGTGATATCTGAGATGGAGGCTGAACATGAGGAGGAGGATGCGCAGGAGCTGTACACTGTGGGGGCAACTCTGACTGACATAGGGCCCGCAATCCTCGGTGTGGGGAGGATGTGTTCCGTCCCAAGGTCCGACTGGGTCCCGGCTTCCACTATGTTTACCCAGTGTGCCGTCAGAGAGCTGTACCGTCCCTGGCCACAAGCACTTGTCCACTTGTCCGTTGTCAGGTGGACTCTCCCAGTAACTGCGTTGTTGAGGGCACGGCAGATGCTTTGGGACACGTGCTTGTGTAGTGCGGGGATGGCACACCGGGCAAAATAGTGTCGGCTGGGGACCGAGTACCGAGGGACGGCCACCGCCATAAGATTGCGGAAGGATTCCGTCTCCACCAGCCTAAAAGGCAGCATTTCCAACGCAAGCAGTCGTGAAATGTGCGAATTTAGGACTGTGGCCTGTCGGGTGTTAGCTGCGAATTTTCGCTTTCGTTCAAAGGTCTGGGATATGGACAATTGAACGCTGTGGTGGGAAGTGGACGTGGACGTTGATGCTGTTTCTTGAGAAACTGCTATAACAAGTGAAGACTGAGAGGAGGGGGCATCTTTACATGCAGTATGGACAGGGGATTGCCTTGCACACACAACAGGGGGTTCTATTGCACACACAACAGTGGAAGAAGCAGTGGTCACACCCGCTGACACTGGTCGTGGACCCTGGGTTTCGCCCCACAAAGTCGAGTGCTTTGCTGCCATGTGCCTGATCATGCTGGTGGTGGTCAGGCTGGTAGTTTTGTCACCCCTGCTGATGCTGGCATGGCAGGTGGAACATATGGCCTTTTTGGGGTTATCAGCAGAGTCTTTAAAAAAATTCCAGACTCTGGAAGACCTACCGCTTGTACTGGCAACGTCCCTCGTGTTGGTGTTACGGGGAATGGTTGCCTGCCTTCTGTCTGCGGCCACCACACTGCTTCTTCCTGCCTGTTGGGGTACTCTGCCTCCCTCCCCCTGTGTGCTGCTGGCCTCACTCTGCATGTCCTCCTTCCACGTTGGGTCAGTTACTAGATCATCCACCACCTCCTCCTCTTCCACTTGCGCACCACGATCCTCCTCCTCACTCCCTGGCAATTGTGTCTCGTCATCGTCCACCTCTTGTGACAGATTGCCAACGTCGACTTCCTGTGGCCGTGGCTGTTCAAATATTTGGGCATCGCAACATGGGATCTCCTCTTCCACCACTTCAAGCGTATCAGGCGAGGGGCCCAAATATGGAATTGGACCAGTGAACTGCTCTTCAGAGTGTCCAAGTGTGGGATCACTTGCTGTCTGACGACACTTGGCATGGTGGGAGGAAGGAGCATCAGGGTGAGGAGGAGTATGCGGTCGAGACTCACGGCTACTAAGAGTTGACCGTGTGGAAGACAGACCGGAGGTGGTGGTGCCCAGGTAACTGGAAGTATTATCTGCTATCCAATTAATAACCTGTTCACACTGATCAGTTCTCAATACTGGTGTTGTTCTGTGCTTCCCTAGTAATTCGGTCAAGAAGTGGGAGCGAGAAGATGTGGCTGTTGGTTGTGGCACATTTTCACCTTGGCCACGACCCCGTCCTCTGCACGAACCATCACCAGAACATCCACTTCCACGTCCCTTGCCACGCGCCTTGCCCATTGTAAATGAAGTAAAATAGCTTACACTTGCACTATCAATGGAAAAAGGGTAATAAAGAGTAGATTAGAACCGTGGAAGAGGAAAACCACAGTTATTGTTTACTGGGGTATACAACACTTTTTTAAATAGAGATATTTGCGGCTGAACAGTGAGCGACACACTCAAACTGCTTTTTTTTTTTAGATATCAAAGGCCCAAAACTGGATAGTACAGCGATTTGACCCGTGGAACTGCGAAACCACACTAGGATGTCGGGCCTACACAAGACTATTTTCAACAGATATATTTTTGTGTCACAACAGTCAGGAGACACTACTGTTTTTCTTTACGGAAAATATACCAAAACCTGAATAATAGAGATTTTTTACCGTGGGATGGCAAAACCACAGTTATTGTTTACTGGGGTATACCACACTTTTTTAAATAGAGATATTTGCAGCTGAACAGTGAGCGACACACTCACACTGCTTTTGTTTTAGATACCAAAGGCCCAAAACTGGATAGTACAGCGATTTGACCCGTGGAACTGCGAAACCACACTGGGATGTCGGGCCTACACAAGACTATTTTCAACAGATATATTTTTGTGTCACAACAGTCAGGAGACACTACTGTTTTTCTTTACGGAAAATATACCAAAACCTGAATAATAGAGATTTTTTACCGTGGGGTGGCAAAACCACAGTTATTGTTTACTGGAGTATACCAGACTTTTTTAAATATATAGATTTGCGGCTGAACAGTGAGCTACACACTCAAACTGTTTTTTTTTTTTTAGATACAAATGGCCCAAAATGGATAATACAGAGGTTTGAACCGTGGAAGTGCAAAACAACACTTCTGTTTCTCTAGCCTACACCAGACTATTTTCAACAGTTATATTTGTGTCTGAAAAATACACGCTTTTTTTTTGGGGGGGGGAGGGACACACCTAAAGGTTAATAAGACGGGTATTTGTACAGTGTGAAGGAGGAAAAAAAAAGGAGGATTTAGATGAAAAAAAAAGGATTTTTCCTGGCCCCCGACACCTGGTGCTAAGTCCAGCAATTTCAGCAACAGGAGCACACAGGACTGTAATGCAGCGTTTGCTGGTATAACCACTGTGTCTCCTATACAGCCTGCCTGCCTGGTATCTGGGATGGATATTAGTCCTGAAAAGGACTGTTTGTTTGTTCTGGCAGCCTTTACAGACCCTACACTAACTATTTTGCAGTTTATATCTCTCCCTAAATCAGCAGCGCTGTCCCTACACTGTCTAATCTGGAGCGACTGTGTCCAAGATGGCGGCACCCAGTTTTAAATACTCGAGGTGACGCTGTGCGGCCAGCCAATCACTGTAATGCCCACAACCAACATGGCTGCAGCATTACAGTGACTGGCTGGCAATCCCTGCATGTTCATTGGCTCTGTAAAGAGCGCCAAACATGCCGGGCGGAGACCCGAGCTCCCGCCCGAGTAACCCGGAAATGCTCGGTGCTCGCCGAACATCCCGAGTAGCATGATGCTCGGGCGAGTACCGAGCAGTGTCGAGCATGTTCGCTCAACACTAATAATTAAACTTACTAAAATAGTAGATAATTCGCGCTGAGCTGCCGGATGGTAGGGCGAAAAATAGGAATTAGATAAAATATTTGAATAAAAAGAATTTTATTTAAATAGAATTTAAAATATATAAAATTACTTAAGATCCGTTTTGAAGGAGTGAGTAACCAGATAATTGATTATGAACGGGATTTGATTGAAGATGATAGGGAAAGTTGGAGTCCTGTTGATAGGAGGAATCCACCCGAGATTGTAGAGGTGCTGGATTAGAGAAAGGGTATGTGGGTTAGAGTAGGTTGTTGCTCAGAGTTTATTCAAATATTTTATCTCAATTCCTATTTTTCGCCTTACCATCCGGCTGCTCAGCGCAAATTATCTACTATTTTAATATTTTTACTCCCTGGGACAATTATGGTATTGCTTTTAATTCGCAGCGGCCCTGCCGGTCAGATCCTTTTAGCGCCACTGAATTTCCCTTTTACTTATTAAAGTTACCTGTGGTTGAATTTGTGTTAATTAGAATTTTGTATTCTAAACTTTAGTTTTGCTCCTAAGACTTTAACTGGTGTGTACCAATTTTTGCAACGTCTTGAATGAACAAATTTGTTCCAAAAATTAATTTTTTGGATGTGCAAAATAAAAAATCTTGTTTGCCATCAATGACCCACATTTGTTCGAGTATTTTGTAGTATGGTAGTCTTTAAAAAATGTCGATTCTCTGACAAATTTGTTGGGGTGTACTCATTTATGTTGAGCACTGTAAATGTTAGAGGAGACCATAGGTGATATCTGTGATCTTAAACCACCACTCATCCCAGAAAGAGTTCCATTAAAACTAGGGCTACACCGTGACTTTGGACGCAACACCTCTTTCTTAACCAAAAATTGCTGTCTGTCACTGCTAAATCACAGTGCAAGAATACAGCGATTGCAATAAGCAAGTAGCAAAAAGTCAAACCGCTTCTGATTTTTTTGCGACCTGCTTGTCGCGGTATCCTCAAGGATGCAATGCGACGCCATTTACCTGTATTACGCTGTGATGTAGCAGTGAGATAGCGGCTAGCCATCATGCAGCCCTAGCCTGAAGGTTACATTATCCTTCACTAGCATTTTTTTTATTGTCCTAAAGCATCTAAATGATAAATAAAGCAACCTTGCAAATAGTCTGTAACACAAATCTCCTAACGTTTTGTGTCTCTAGTTCCAGTGCAGGGAATGTATCTCCATAGTCTGCAAACAAACCCTATGTAGTCTGATCTTGCCGTCATGCTTCCATCTGTCATCTTCAACTCTTTGCACCTGTACTTCAGAACCACAGGTTTTTATTCTGTAACTATGGAGACACATAGATCCGATGGGGACTTGATGATGTGGGACTTACTAATCATTCTGGAACACTATTCCCTGGGGATTAATTTCCCCTAATGGTCATTTTATTAATATTATTATTTCACGGATAAAACCTAATCATTTTGTTTTGTACTTTTTTCTAGTAGCAGAGATTTTGAAAAGGTTACAGACTTGAAGCAGAATCCTATTAGAGACAAAATAAAAAAAGCTTTTTTTGACAGAAGGTAAGTTTAAGAAAGCGCAAATGGTGAAATCGTTCATTCACTGCCATGTTCTTCTCACCTTTGTCACATGCAAATCCTGAATGTTCATTATGATCATGATAAATGCTAGTAATAGACTTCTTAATGCTTTCACTGAATGAATAAGTTATTCACTTATTAACTTATAGATCGCTGGAGTCCAACTGCTGGGACCCCGATCTCAAGAATGGAGCCTTAAAGGGGTTGTCCGGTCCAAATCGATAAGTCTGCAGCCACTCTGTGTGACAGCAGACTTATGAACCCCTCCAGCGCACACTGGTTTCAGACTCGGGACTGAATGCGTTGTATGCGTTATACATATTCCCGGCCAGTGGGCGCAGCCTCGCTCCCATACACTTGTATTGAGCGAGGTCGCACTCCATCTAGTGACGCGGACGGCCAGTGGGCGTGGCTGACTAGAGGACGCGGCCTTGCTCCATACAAGTATATGAGTGGCTGCAGACTTATCGATTTGGACCAGACAACCCCTTTATCAGCAGGACTTCACACCATATCAATTTCCCAATAATTTCTATATGCATGTAGCTCTTTCAAAGACAACTCTAGCAATACCTTTACATGGCCAGTTCATTCCTTTCTTGCGGAGAAATCAGTATTTTAACTGATATTCAAATTAGACTGAACAACTGTGGTAGATATAAAGCCTCTGTCACTCCAGCTCTATGCCCCGCCCAGCGCTGCCTCCTCCTGTTTGTCTGATGACTCCTTTGCCTGAAGTCACAGTATAGAGGCTGACAGTAGGAAGAGGAGGCAGTGGGTGGGAATTAGAGCTGGAGTGACAGAGGCCTCAGATCTTCAGGGACTCTTAAGCCTCATTGGCATATCAATTTAAACACCGCTTTCTCAGGAAATTAGCAACGGACTGGCTGCGTAAAGGTATTGCTGAACTTGTCTTTGAAAGAGCTACTTGCACATATAAATAGTTTGAGGAGTGAAATCCTGCTGACAGATTCCTTTTAATAAATACTGGAAATCTTTACTTGCTGCCAACCAATTCAAATCCATTCGAAGTAGACTGTCTGCATTGCCATAGGCTATAATCTCTGGTAGTTTGGAAATATGCACAAGTCAGAGAATATGAGATGATGGATGTAGTCACGTACACGATATCCACTTAGTTAACCCATGACAGTAAATGTAATATTCCTCAGCTGATTACTTGCCTTAAACAGGCTGCTGAAATATCTGATAACTAAGATGTAAGACACTGCATAGTCATATAGACATTGATTTATGTAAATGTGGCACCCCAGGGGTCTGGTTTCCCACAGTAATGTAATGTTATGTCTGAGAGCAGGTGGGACGTCCTTTGGTCAGGGATCCTGTGCATGCCACACCTCCTGCCCAGTCTTGGGAGGGGAAGAACTTCCCCTATAAAAACCCGGGACTGAAGCAGGGTTAGTCAGTCAAGGAGAGTAGAGACAAGAAACAGTCACAGGAAGAAACAGCAGAAGCTCAGTGGGAGCAATACTACTACAAGTCAGGGGCTGGCAGCTGCAGAGCTCGCCCTGACTGAGAAGCTTTCTTACCGGACCCGGCGTCCGAGGCTGTGGGGACTAACTCTTACCCAGCAGCAGAAGCCGACCGGCAGGGGATTTCAGGTCCTCAGGCCCAGAAACCCGAAGGCACGGTCACACGCGTGGGACCAGCGCCGCCATCGTGGAGCGGAAGCCATTAGAAGGCCCCGAGTCACCGGCCATACGGGTGAGCACCACACGGTACACTCAGGGACGTGGGCTACTTATATCCACTTCTAGCAAGGTAGCCAGAAGAGTACAGTCAGTTTGGGAGGCCTACAACTCCGCCTGGCCAGGGGAGATCCCATCTGCTCAAGGACTGACCAGGCCCCGTTCGCTAGCAAGTACTCCGGGAGGGTCTATCGTTGTTACCAGTAAAGACCCTGAATTACACCGCACCGTCTCTGAGTGGTTCCTGCTACCCTCATCTTCCACGTCGGCTGCCCTGAGGCCATACCCCTCCCGTTGGGGGTTATACTATCACGCTGCACAATTCTACACCGGCCTCAGCGGTCTGCCCTGCAGCGGCAGCTCCATAGCTGCAAATCAACGGGTGGCGTAGTCGACACTCAAATAACATCCATCAAGACTGCCACACACTGAGTTGACTCCCTGGGCACGGACCGGGTCCCCGCCACTCGGAGACTACAACCCTCATCTGATCCGGTTCCGGGTAAGCCCCCGTGCGCGAGACGCTGCGCGACACAGCAGGCCCAGGGGCGCGTCAACTTTGGCGTAGTCGGCAGGATTTCGTGCCCGCAACCACCGGGTACTGCGTGCCTGAAAAAGAGACTTTTAAAACTTACCATCCGTGAAGTTTTCCCGCCATCGGTGAAGATTCCCGCCATCCGGCGCCATCTTCAGCCTTGTTCCCGCCATCCGTGGAGTTTTCCCGCCGTTGGACGCCATCTTGAGGACGCCGCGCGGGAAGAAGAGGGGCGTGGACTCCGAAAGCGCGCGAGAACTGAAGCCCCGCCTCACGTCCGGACGTTGCGTAAGGTCCTGGAAGGAGCCCAGCAGACGCCGACGTCACCGGAGCGCGACGGAAGGTCCTCAACCCTGACGATCTACTGCGGAGCCGCGGCCTACGGAACAGGATCATCGCAAGGTAGGCCACGGTCTACTAGGGGGGAGGAAGATGTCGGATGCGGAGGAGAGCTTCATTGCCTCAACCCCCGCCAGCGCCACCGCTGCTGCAGTTATGCCCTTCACCATGCCCTATATCCCGGGAGCAGCTTGGCTACCCCAGTACTCAGGGGAGTCACATACCCTGCATGACTTTAGAGAAAAGCTGGATAGCCTCTTCCAGGTGTACCCCCTCACAGAAGAGCAAAAAGTGAGCATCCTGGTGGCCTAACTAACCGGGGCAGCCAAAAGGGAAGTAAAATCCTGGCCACCTGGGAGGAAGACTGTCACAGGGATACTAACCCGGCTGAAGGATACCTTTGATACCCGCACCTCAGCCGAGATTAAGCTTAGATTCTACGGGTGCAAGCAGCGAGCGCATGAGAGTATAAGGGACTATGCACTAAACCTACAAGAGGCCCTGAGGGCCATTAAGCAGACCGACCCTGATGGAGTGGGAAACGAGGACAGGCTGTTGACCGAACAATTTATAGAGGGACTATATTGTAATGCCCACCGAACCCAGTTGCGGGCGATGGCCTTACAGGATCCCCATCTGGGCTTTGCACAGTTCAAGGACAGAGCCATCCGGGTGCTCCGAGAACCGGCACCGGGTGGCGTTGTGACCCACAGGCGCCCAGCTAGCACTTACCACCAGGAGGCGGCGCCCTTGTCGGCAGGGCCTGTGGGAGCTGATGCGCAGGCTTTGGACAATGACCCGGCTCCAGACCTACACCATCAGGTCCAAGAGCTAGCTAAGAGCGTTGCTGCGCTAACCCGAACTGTGCAGTCTTTACAGGTTTCCACCCCAGGGAAGATCCAGCTGGCATCCGGACCGGAGGACATCCCGTGGCGTCGACCAAGGAGGACCCCACCGGCCAGAGGAAGACCCAGTGACCGATACAGCGAAGACGGACGACCCATCTGCCGCCGCTGCAATCAACCCGGACATATGGCAAGGTACTGTTCTTTAAACGGGCACAACCTGGGGTAGAGGGCCAACCCCCAGGAAAAAGATCACCAGGCCCATCGAACTGGCGCGACAGATATGTGGGAGGACGTCCAGTCTTGCCTGTGGTACTGGATGGCATTCCCATGAGTGCCCTACTGGACACCGGGTCACAGGTCACCACCATCCCGTACGTGCTCTTTAAGCAGTACTGGAATGACTCGGATATTACCCGCTACCCTGACGACGACTTGAGTATCATCGCCAGCAATGGCCAGCCCGTGCCACAGATCGGATTTAAAGAGGTGACCATCAAAATCGGTAGAGTCGAACTGGCAGCACAGGGACTGATCATTGTAGATATTGACAAACATGAGAGTCACCCAAAAATAACTCTAGGAACTAATGTAATTGAAAATTGTCTTGCAGAGGTGATTTTCCTTTTACAGCAGGTTGCCAAGAACGCCAGCTCCGGCGAGCAGCGGGTGCTCCAGAAAGAGATCCGGGCACTGATGCGACGGCAACAGGTGGAACTCTCCGGCGGTGAGATTGGTAGCGTAAGAATGTGTGACCCTTTTCCTATTGCCATGCCCCCAAAAAGTGAAATGATGATTTGGTGCCGGGCAGCTATTGGTCTGAGAGGTAGAGATTACCAGGCAATGGTAGAACCAGTTTACTCAGACAGTAGGCCCACCATCTTGACAGCACGGGGGGTGGTTAATGTACGCCATGGGAGGGTGCCCGTTCGCATAATCAATATCGGGAAGAGGGAAGTGTACCTGCCCCGGTATGCCACGCTAGCCAAATTATATACCATTAACCAAAATGCTATACAATCTGTGGAACCCTTGCCTCCATCTCACCCGGAGGAAGGTAACGGTTCTAAGAAAACAAAGGAGGACTGGTGTCAGCAACTACATTTGGGTACTGACTCCACTCCCTCACATCAGAAACAGGGAGTCTATCGGGTGGTTCAAGAGTACGAGAGAGTGTTTAGTAAACACCCGTTAGACTTCGGGCGAGTCAAGGGGGTAGAACACCACATCCCCACGGGAGACCATCCTCCCATAAAAGAGAGGTATCGACCCGTACCCCCTGCACACTACCAACATGCCAAGGGGATGCTTAGAGACATGAAGGAGGCTGGGGTGATCAGGGATAGCTGTAGCCCCTGGGCAGCTCCACTAGTCTTAGTCAGAAAAAAAGACAACACCATGAGGATGTGTGTAGATTACCGGAAAATCAACCGTATCACACACAAGGATGCGTACCCCTTACCAAGGATAGAGGAGTCATTGGCTGCTTTAAGATCTGCTAACTTCTTCTCTACCTTGGATCTCACTAGCGGGTACTGGCAGGTTCCTGTAGCAGAGGCGGACCGGGAGAAGACCGCATTCACCACCCCGATGGGACTTAGCGAGTTCACCTGCATGCCGTTCGGACTCTGCAACGCACCAGGAACCTTCCAACGACTAATGGAGTGTTGTCTGGGCCACAGAAACTTCGAGACGGTCCTGTTGTACCTGGACGATGTCATCGTATATTCCAAGACGTATGAGGACCACCTGAAACACCTGGCGGAAGTGTTCGAAGCTCTGGCGAGTTACGGCCTAAAGGTGAAACCCTCCAAGTGTCACCTCCTGAAACCAAAGGTGCAGTACCTGGGACACGTGGTGAGCGCTGACGGAGTGGCTCCCGACCCTGATAAGATCACCGCAATTAAGGAATGGCCAAGCCCCTCCAGCGTAAAAGAAGTGCGGCAGTTCCTCAGGTTGGTAGGCTACTACCGAAGGTTTATTCCCGGTTTCACCAAAAAGGCAGCACCTATGCAGGACCTCCTGATAGG